>NC_141398.1:30536581-31942081 GCF_034619465.1 Leptosomus discolor | reverse complement strand
ACCCTTGAGCGTAAGTGTCAACGGACAAAGTTACTAAACACCTCTCCCCCCTGCAGGTCATTCAAAAGGAAGATGTTGAAGTCAGCAGAGCTGCATTACAATGAATTGCATTATAAGCAACGTTAGACTCTAAATTAAGTTAAAATTTACCTCCTAGAGAAACCTTTGCAGAGGTCAAAGATGAGACACTTCTGGAGAATGCCCAGAGGCAATTTCTTTTAAGAAATTCATCCTTCCCTGTTTGACATCCAACTCACAAACACGTAACCCGCCCCTTTTCTTTAGAAGGGGGACAGTGGCCAAAGGTCTATTAGCAGCAGCTGCAACAAGCATCTAAATGCCTCCTTCATTGCACAGCTGGTGAGGCAGCCAGATCTACCTATAGTGCTTAGTAAGGAGTGGCAGCCTTCCTTGTTTGGCTTTTGGTGATAGAAATTCTAAAAGATGGGCCTTCTGGGTTTTCCTATTTGCCAGCTCACAACATAATCCCGTGACAATAACCTTTTACCGCTTTTGGAATGATCTTGTTTGCACTTAATTCAAACTCATCTAAACCACACTGGATCAGATAACACTGCCTGTGTTGCAGTAAGTGTTTGATCAGGAGGCCTGGAAGAGGCCCTGCTTGTTGCACGTCACTAAAGGAACAGCTTCTCACTGCATCCCGGCGCAGAGGCAACGCCGGTGTGCAAGGCTACGGCCGTAGCACAAGGATGGAGGGCAGAGCTGCGAGCCTCTGCATGTGCTCTGGGGAAGGGCCACGAGCCCTGGGGCTTTGTGGCCCTTGGACTGAAGGCCATGCTAAGTGAGAGTCTCCAATCGCTCCCCCATCTACTGCACACAGAAACGACAGCAAACAGGCAGACAGCATGGGGAGTGAGGCAGTGGTCTCCTTTGCTGAGATGTAGCATCAGTTCAGATTTATGGCGCGGTTCACAAGCACAGCTGGCCAAATGCAGCTGAGCCTCTGCTTGTGAGCACAACCACCGTCTTTGTTATTCTCCACTGAGCTAAAATCAACCCCTGTGCTGAGGGGTGTGGACCATATGCCCACCATATATTGCCATGAAGGTGCAGAGACCATGTCCTCACCTGTCACCCTGAAATGGAAGGTCACCTGTGGTAATTTGTTTAAATAATATTGGTGGCTGGGGAAAGGGGAACATGTCACGTTGCACTCACTGGCAAATAGGGATATCCATTCATGAATGAGAACATGCACTATTCATATTGCATTATTCGTCACTTGCTGTATTAATTGTTTGGATTTTTCAAGTATTTCTGTCACTAGAGCAGACAGCCAGAACAAACTTTTACTGAGGAAACCGATCACCAAAAACAAGGCAAAGTGAACAGATCACAAAACCTTGCAGGTCAGGAGAGAGCGTCTAAATATCTGTTGAATACTTGTATATATAATGAATCATGGATCACTATTACCTCACCAAGGAGAAAAATACCGTATTTATCAGCTAATGCAGTCGGAACATTATTTGGCCATTCTGATGAATCTATGATGCATGCTTTTCATGAAATACATACTTCCCACACCTTATCTCCCCTGTACTGCAGAAAGAGTACCATTTCCCTGCTTTGCTGGACAGATTCAGGTTTGCATTTATATGTAAGCAGGGTTTCTTAGCTGACAAATCTCACTCAGTTGCTGAGGATAGCTCCACATTTCCAGACTGAACCAGTAAAGTTCTTCTTGCTGAAGGTACTGTATGCTACAGTGTATGTGTTACTCGAGAATTCAGATGTCACCCAGCTGCCATTAGGTACAATGCACACCTTTTTATAGCCAACACAGCTGCCTGGAAGGCAGAACAAGACATGAATAATCATTTCCTAGCCCATTTTATTCTGCTGTGAGCCTTCTACATTGCTGAACTATTCAGATATTAAGATAGAATAACTAAGACTGGAACATATATATGAGATGGCATCAAGTGGAAATACTAAGTAGTAACATACGTGAATAAAAAGTGATTACAATAAATATGAGTCAAATAAATTAATATTTTGCCTCAGATAGGATTCTTTATGTTTGGTAACTATTGCTTGTGCTGATGATATAACACATGCTGACACCAAATATCAATTCTAGGTAAATCCAATTAAGCCCAGAAGCAAAACAGCTGGATTAGCAGTTCCCTGCATAAATTATTTTTCTTCCATTTACTTTGTCTTTTTGCAAATGAGCCTTTTAACATAAAAAAATTTAGCACTCAAGTTCCCCTTTCCTTATTAATCCCAGAAGCCTAAAATGAAAAGAAGAAGAAGGAAAAAATATATTTTCTTCCTTTGTTGTTTGTGTGCAAATGCTGTTCAGCTCCCTTGTGTAGTCTCTCTAGATTGTAGGCAACTTTCCTTCTTCCTTGAATAAGTCACTCACACTGCACTTATTATGGCATCAGATCCAAGGAACCGATTTGGTGGGGTTTTTTTTTAATTTCCAGATGCTGTATTAATGGATAAGTATTTTAAACTTTATGTTTATCTCTATTTCCTTATGCTAACCAAAATAAATATAAATGTGGTGAGGCTGGAGTTCAACATGCTCACCACTGCTTTAGTTCAACTAGAACAACATAGACTAGACAAGAGTTGTTTTATTTTATCTCTTTTTTTTTCTTTTTTTTTTTTTTCATTATATGGCTGCAAGAATAAAGGGCAATGTAGAAATTGGGAATCAATACATGCCACTCCTGTAGATATGCAAATAATCACAAATTGTAATCATTGATTGATTTTCACCATTCTGATAATGACACATTGGGTGGAAGGGACTCTGATCTCATTGTACTAGGGGAAATCTAGAGCAGTGATTCACGGCTGGAATTATAATAAAGGACTGCCTCAGAAATGCATCATTTTAGTCAATGAAACATATTGTTGGTGAAAACGACTTTTCCCTTCTGCTCATGATCGGGGTTGACAACAGCAAATGTGCAAGCAGCAGAGCCATGCTGAAGGCTCTAAGGTTGAATGTCACCAGCCCCAAAGACGAGAGAAGGTGGTGAGAAATACTGCAATGTGGCTGAACAGCAGGGCTTATTTCATGACTTACCCCAGTCTCAAACATTGGCCTTGGCATTACTTCCCACATACATTCCTCCTTCCAGTTCCCTGAAAACATATCACTTTGAGATTCCTTTCACTCTAAATCCATATTTTCCCAAAGACTTTTCAAATCAACCATGCATTGGAGCCTAATGTGCAGCCTTCCTAGCAAACAGGTCACACGGGTCTTTGCAAGCATCATCCAGCCTAGAGGGTCACAGTCCAGGCAAAAGGTACCCACATACCAGCTGTCAGACCAGCAGCTGGGTCACAGTCCACACAACTACATCTATATATATCTACACACATTTATACATCAAATGATGAATATAAGAAGTCTGAATTACTTCTACTGGTGCGAGTGGATTTTTAAAAATTTTATTTCTAACATTTGTCTTTATACACATCAAGGATCTTTAAAGAAAAATATCAGTCCTTTTCCCTTAACTGGAGCTAGAGACAATGAAATATTTTGGCTTTGTTACAAATAATATGAAGAAGAATTTGGGGTTAAAAAATGAGGACTGCTGTCATACAGACTGAAAGGAGGACACAGACTACTTGTTATGGTATGTTTCTCTTTTTTTCCAGTAGTAGGAAAACAATTCTCTTTCCTACTTTTGCTTATGTAAAATACTTTCCTATAAAGGCTGGCACTGCTTCCATTGACATAAGCAGTAGCTTTGTTGTGGACCTTCCTGGGGGCAGGCACAGGGCCAGAGAAGTAACAGATCATGTTTTATAAAAAGGTATTTTCTTATGCAGATGCAGTTCTGGAGAGGTACCTTTACCCACAGATCTTTAAAAAAAATCCTTTCTCCTGACAGAGTGAAGAAAAGAAACAGGCAAAGTGACTATGGTGATGCACAAAAAGTGTTTGGCATGAAATGTCACATGAGTCTAAACTGTTTCGGAAATCAAAGACAAATGAAGAGCCATGAATTCTGTCAGGAAAATTTCTGTGCCTGATGTGCTTCACAGGTTCTCTTGAATTTCCTACCCAGTTCTTTGCCTGTTTGCAAGTAAATAACGCAAATCCTTTTTTTAAAAAAAATACATGGAAAAAAAAAATGCTTACCAGTAATCAAATTGGCAAAAGGCTTAAAAAAAATGGAAGAGAAAAGGATTAAGAACTGAAGTAGTAATTTTTTTTTTCTCATAGGTAAGTAGCATTGGCATTTGTATGCACAGAAAAAGATTATTTTTGGTTATGTGCACGTTCACATCCTATTCATTAATTTGCACACAAGAAGAAATTTCACCTTTTGTCACTGCGTTTGTAGAAAATTAGGAAATTTCACCCTGTATCAATTATACATAGCTACAAAAATAGCAACTGCCAGTCTCAATTAAATTAAACTTACTTTGCAGAGAGAAAATGCCTTCTGCTTTATTTATGAGCAACATAACAATCTTGAGGAGATCGAGTTCTGCACAGCTGCCACTGCCTTGAGAGAGCCAAGGACCTCGGCTGTGTCAGGGTGGGCGGCAGTTCTGTGCAAGACCCACTCCGATGCCCTCAGCAGCCTCTTGGTTCTGCGGTGGGTAGCAAGTGTGGACAGATTTATCTTTTGACACAGGATTAGATGAGTAAAATTACAATTGAGATATATCAAATTATTATTGTCAATTCCTTTCCCCAAAAAAAACCACTTTTAAGTTATATGTGAAGAATAACTTGTTGTTTATTGAAAGAATTGGACTGGAAAGTTGGGCAAATGGCAAAATATGGGAAAAGTTTAGGGATATAGAGAGCTATCTGGAAACAGTGTAGTACACTAAGGAGGTACGCTCAAATTTTTCATTTGAACACTGAACCAAATAATTAATTTTGTATTACCCGTATGAACTTGTATATCTTCATGACACTCATTAAATAAACAGATTAATCTCGCTAAGATACTTTCATTAATAATTTAAAGTTCTATCTTTTTAAAAAATGTTCTTAAAGAGTTTTCAATATTTATTTTTTACATTTTTATCTGGATTTCAAACACATTCAGCTTTTACCATGGAAGTTCCTGATTCATAGATTGTCAGATTCTGTGATGGCATGTGGACTAAACACAGCCCTGCTGGGGATGTTCTGGTGACTCTGCACAATTACCTGCTGTACCTCCATCCTGAACTGGGCTCTGATACAGTGAGAATATCTGAATGTGTATATTTAAACTGTTATTATTCTATACCCTTGACTGATTACTATAGTAAATTACCTGAAATAACCTCTCATCACATAATACCACTAATTTTGTTACCACCAATTTGACTTTGCTGTATAGCCTCAGAGGAAATTAGTTTTGTCAGTTAATATCCCCCAACTTTTCTCTAACAGTATTATTTTACTTCTAGAAAGCTGTGCTCAAGAAAAAGGAGCTGAAAATATTTCATGTTCAATGAAAAATCACCAAACTATCTGTTCATGAGGTCTCAAAGCATAACTAAAAGCATGGGGTTAGCTATTTCTCTAGCACTCATGATTCAGGTGTTAGAAGAAAACTGTGAAGCTAGCAAGTGCTCCCCAATATCTTTCACAAAACATCAGAAAAAAAAAAAATTAAAGTCTCTTCGCTTGAGACACAAATGTGCCAGAATGGGAGAAATGTGGTACTATGCAATGCCATATGACACTGATAACAATACTACTACTAAGCTGTGCACCTTATAAAGAAGCATGATCTGGCAACTGAAAACCAGATACAGAAAGACAATGCCATTTGTTCTTGCAACAGTTGCAAAGAACTACAATTTGAGAGGCAATTGTCAATGTTGAATGTTTTTCTGTTCTTCAATACTCAGTTCCAACACAACCAATCTGCATACGGCTATAATTGACTAAACAGTTGTGCCAACGTATGACTCCCAAGTATGGTGTCCTGTGAGCTCAGCACCCATGTACTGAGCAAGGACCTCAGATGTAGATACAGACATACTTTTTTTCCCCATCATCCCTTCCAAGCACTCAAAAGTATTTACACTACAAAGTAGCCAACGCTGCGGGTGCATTTCATCTACAAGAACTATGAATTTTCTTCAATACAGGCTCCAACATAGCACTTCTCAGCTTTTACAGTCTTCAAAAGAGACCCTCTCCTTGAAGAAGGAGGGATTTATTTCATAGCTGTGATTTAGCCCATCATGAAATACATATCCCTATGGTTTCCAGTCTTAATTTCTTAAGAATACCCCTACTTTAGGCTGCATTAACCACCCATTTTTATATGTCAATGAATCTGAAATGGATAACAGCTGATGATCTTTGATTTATTTTAAAACATCTTCTTGACTATTTTCTGAAAGTGTGAGTATTTGCTGCTTCTACAGCTGGGGTTGGCAACTATTACTTCAATCAGAGATCATAAAGGCCAGATTATTTTTGTCTCCAGGTTCACCACTGCATGTGGAATGGAGCTTTTTTGATCTGCAGGGCAAACTTAGATGGGGCTATGCAACTTGCTAACTGTGCTAATTAGAACAGGTAACAGCCAGAAAATAACTGGTAATGAACGATTTTACAAATACTCAATCCCTTTTTTCCTACTTACCAGCACCTGAAACAATTCTGACTACCTCACCACCAAACCTTATTTATCATGTCTGTGGCCACTTCTGCACTCTCATACACCATGCCTGAATGGGGGAATCTTAACAAGACTATTAATAGCATTTTCAGGTTTTTATATTCTGAACTACTTTGTCCATCTGCAGGACTGTTTTGATTACACCAAAGTCTAGATCCCTCTCAAGCTGAAATCTGCTCTATTCTCACTCTTCAGTGTCAATGATTACTGACAGAAACATATAATCAGTTCAGATTTACTGTTCAGATCTTCGCAATAGCTACTCAGCAACAGATACCATCATGACATTAACCTTTAGTTCCCTTCTATACCATGACTCATCGTTTGATATGTTATTCAAACCTCCCTCTCTGCCATATATATACAAAAATACATATTCATGCTTTCACAGTTTTTCAGCATTATAACACTACTAAGTAACACTTAACACATAAGAACAGAGGTATAGTATGCTGTAACTGTGCAGTTTAGAAACTAAATATTACTGCAAAGTTCACTTCATTCGAGTTGATTACTTATAAAAGATATTTTCACTGGCAACAGTAAGTAATCACATTTACAATGCTACTTGTTGTTAATGAGAAGTTTGAATGTCCATTTATTACACACATCAAGAAACAGCCAGCAGATATTCTAAGTCATATTTTTGAAAATCTATTGCAACAGACTTTTTATTTATAATATGTAAACAAACTATATGTATTTGAATGCTAGACACAATAAGTAGCACTTTTCTCTATTTAAATAAAATTGGCAGTGCATGATTAAGTTGAATTTTCTCCAACTCTCACTTGGTTAAATTGCAATACTTGCAAAATACCATATAATCTCACTTAGTTTCAGCAAAGATTTAAAAGCTGGGAGATACTAATGAAAATGCAGCTTGTCAGGTTTTCACATCATCAGTGCTACCACTCAACAGCAGAATATCGTGAAGTACTTTCAATAGTAATTTAAACAAAAGTTGGTAACCTGTGTAACCCACAGTCTAAATCATTTACAAGGTCCCATCATTGTGCAACTGAGCATTAAAATATAATAATAATCATCATAAAGTTATGTGACGGTGCCACATCCCTGGTTCAAGTTTGCTTAATGCATTAATACAATCTTGAGGTCCTACACCAGTTGGGTTTAATGACTTTCTTTTCAAAGTCAAGTTACACAGTAAGGCCAGAATTTTACCCATTGGACAGATATTTGGAGGCAAAGCACAGCTCAAATTCTGAGGTCATCAGAATTTGGCTCCTTGTTAAAGTTTGGAAAAATGAAAAAGGTCTTAATCAATTGCCTACATATCACGCAGTTCCACAGCCAGTCTCTGAAAAACATATTGCAAAATAAAACTAGAGAACATGATTAACAAAAACCAGAAAAGGTCTTAGTAGTTTTAGTAAAACAGGAAAATAAAAGAAAGATCTCTTTAGAAAGTTTCGACACAGTATGTAGAGTTTTCTGAGGGTTTTTTTTTTCAGTAGAAAAAGAAAGAAAGAATCCAAGCAAGAGTCGCTAAGTTTTCACTGCTTCATTAATAACTTTTCTTTACATTTTATTTATTCAGAATTATATTATTTTTATGTCCCAATGCCAAGAAATCTGGTTAGTAAAGTGCCAGATTCTTTTATTTGATTTTATTTGATTTCATTAGGGACCATCAGCCTAGCTGCTTAAGTGCCCGACTACTGTTTGCAGTTAAACATTCATTAGGGAATCCCCAGTGGGTTCATTCATTTCACTGAGGTCCAATTACAGTGCCACAAAAGCAGTTTTTGCAGCAATTAGCTGATTTTTCCTGTTTATGTTCTGTCTCTTTAGGAAGAGGACTGTTTTGTGGAGGTCAGATTTTTAATTAGGCACAATTTAGGGCCAATAAGAAAACTGATAATTTACTAAATGGCTGTGGTGGACTTAACTGCTCAGAGCAGAGGTAAATAACACAACAGGGACACCAGGAACAAGCTCTCCTGGTGTGCATAGCTCAGAGCCCTATAGTGTAAGGAATAGATTACACATTAAATGGCTGTCAGGGCCTTCATTGCGTTGCCTCTATTGCCAATCAACCTAACCTCAAAAGCCACCACGTTATTAGCAATGGGTACAGGGAAGCCAGTCTGGAACAGGACCTGCAGAGAGCTATGGGCTTCAGATACCTGCAAAAAGATCTCGGAGTGAAAGAAAATGACAAAAAATCAGGTTCTACTTCCTGAAGACTTGGCAGCACCTTTCTCAACTGCTCTGTCCTGTGAAGCCAATGATATTAAAGCATGCGTGAGAAGTCCTCACAGTCACTGTGATTGTGTTTTTATGATAATAGATTACCACATGATAGTTTGTATTTCTGCAAGTGTCTATGCTTTCTGTCCCTAAATGAGGCATTATATTTTCTAAGCAATGTTTGCAAGTTGCCTTACACCCAGGGAAACTAAGAACTGTGATAGTTGATGAACAGTATTTAGAGGAAGTAAGATCTTAAGATCTTAACCTTGTGATGTCTTCTGAAAGAGTCCAAGAAGACTTGCCACCTCCATTTTTTTTCATCTAAAGACCATGGTATATGAATTTCAGATATCATATCACAACAAAATTTCTGAAGAGACTCACAGCTGGCTGAAAGATTGCTCTCTTACAAGAAATAGGTAAGGAAAGGCCAGAAAGTCACTGCATTTTTTCTTCAATCTTTGACACAGCACTCGATTGCATAGTCATAGCCAGACATGTAAAAAAGCAATACCAACAGGAAGCATAAGTTACAAACACCGAAATTTCATTGCCAGTTACTGTTTCTGGCAGCATTTATAAAAACATGACAAAGAGAAGGACAGAAATTCCTGTACCTTCTAGTGGGAAGAAAACTGTTCAATGGAGCTGTAGATGTGTACAGAAAATATATGATGGTCTTGTGTTTGAGTGCATGCAGAAATGTAACAACAGAATAATTTTGGAAAATCTGGTATCTTGATTAAAACACACTTTACATCCTGATTCTTGTCCTTCCCATTAAAACTCTTTACTCTAGCATGCAGTCCACAACCAGGTCTGGTCTGGGAAAAAAAAAAAAAAAAAGTAAACTCTGGAGAATACATAAGGTTTCAGAAATCTTTAAAACACAGAAATCCATTCCCTTTCTAATTATTTACATAGCCAAAAAAGCATCACCTTTTTGTCAGTTTGTCAGTTCTCCTTGCTCATAGAAAAAGGATTGAAAGATGCTGGGTAAAAAAACCCCATAATTAAACGGCCACATTTTGAGAACCTGAAATAAATTTTCAGATCAGTGGTGAACCAAAGAACATCTCTTTCAGACAGTCTGAAAGGAATCTATGCTACAGCTGTGCAGATGGTGACTCTGTGGTCCAGATTACTTAATACAGTGTAAGTTCTGTTCAAACTTGCATTTTACTTTTGGTGAAGGCTCTCAAACCAATAAAGAAGCAGAATAATGGGAATGACATTTTGACTCTTTGGTATTCTTCTTTTCATTTGGTCAAGCACACATAGGATTGAGGAAGGCCTTACTTTTCTAGTAACTTTTAAAATATTTTCCACATTTTAGAGAAAGGTTTAGGGGTTTTCAAGCAAATTGACAGGGTTGTTTTGGGGGTTTTTTCAATGTTATTCCAAGAATACAAAACAACAGGCAACACACATTGCAACATTAACTCCTAATTACTTTGGAAATCAAATTTCATTTGGAGTCCAGCTTGACTTGCAAAGAACTGAGGATGGTAATTAATAACAATCAGCCACTAAAGTAACCCTGTATAAATAACGTCCTCAACTGTGTCCCAACAGGGCTAGTACAAACACATGGACTTCAGCAGGAACCCAGTCAAATGGAAAAAAAAAAATCTTGCAAGAGACTGAATATCCTACTTTTTCTGCTTAGCTTTTCCCTCACTGTCTTCCCCATCATATCTCAAAATCCAGGTTTGTTGTCACTAACATAATCAGAAATGCAATTTTCTTAATACCAATCATATAAAAGATGAGCTGATGGCAGCTAGGTGATAGGTGTCAGGGTGATAGATGTGATCCACAGAAAGTAGTTCTGGTGGAAAGACAGACACAATTAAGTGACAAGGAAGCATTACTATTATGGTGAGAATAACTTCCAAATACATGAGATAAAGAGACGTTTTCACATCTCAGAGAGGAATTTCAGCTCATCCTGTCAAATATTCTTTTGTTTCACCAGTTCACAGCCTTCTGCATAGGAAGAATATTAGAGCAGCAGGAACTAGGGATAGAAATAAGCTGTTATACCATAAAATCATAGGTCAGTTCAGGTCAGAGGGGATCGAACCCAACCTCCTGCTCAAAGCAGGGTCAGCCTCACTTACTTCATTCTCTTGTGACAGCACATAAATGAACTAATTCAGCTAAAATAACATATATATACGTATAGTAATTATGGATATTAAAAAGTTATACAAGTTAATCCTAGTTTCTTAAGGAAATGAAGCTAATGGGATGACACTGTCTGTGTTTATTTTCAGGTGTTGGCCCATTTCATCCATAAGCAGAAGGCTTAAAGGTGTGAAGGCTTCAGGGGATCAAACAGCTTAGCTGCAGGAAAAGCTTCAAACAAAAACTATATCTTAGTGGAGGCAGCATAAATCAACTATCAAACACGAAGGCACTGAAAATCAGGCCTCATCTATACTACTCACACTGTTTTCTTGCTTCCTTTTAAATGTCCCATCTCTTCCTTAGATGCAGGTGGAAAATAGAAGGGCAAGCACAGAGAAGGCAAGCACTCAACATGTTCAATTTAACTAGAAGCCCAACACACTGGAAATCCCATGAGAAAGGGGATTTTCTGGTATTTGCAGCTTAGTTAGACAATTTGAGGTGGTCTCAATGAGGTTATCTATTTAAGGAGCTTCTTGGGCCTCCAGACTTTCTTTCCTCCTGCATATCAACTCACAAGTGAGTCTGATGCTTAGAGAATACTCAAAAGGCCAAAGAAGGCTGCTCAACCAAAACTTCCAGTTCATCATCCAGCTCTTCTACCAGTGAAAACAAAACAACACTCCCAAAGACTTCCACTGGAGAGGGACCAAGTCCTGGAAAGAAGCACTGAAATAATTACATGGCCAAGTGATTAACTATTTTTTGCAAGTATTTCTTCTGTGTTGCCCTACTGCTTTTGAGGACTCCAACACAACAGCAGGGTTGCAATCTGCCTGCTGTGTTCAACTGTTCAGCTTTTTCCCTCAGAGAGAATTTTAAAACCCCTTAGGTGCCAATACTGCATACAGCCCCTATTAAAATTTCTTCAGAAAAGCGTTTAGGTAAGTTTAAAATTATATTGGGCAGATTGTTAGACCAGAATGCTGGTTGAGGCAACCTGATATTTAAAAACTAAATGCAAATAGGCAACTACTTTATTATTTTAACTATACATCTCAAAACTGGCTGCTAAGCATCCACATACCACAAAAAGACGTACAAGGTGTACATCTTTATTAGTAATGTGGCAGCAACTTGGTAGAAAAATAAAAGAGAACAAATACAGAACCATTGTTAGCACAGCAAGAGCCTTTGAAGGTTCTCTTGACTTCAAGCAACAGAGGCAAGTGTAATCTTAATTAATAATGAATAATATAATCACACAAAATAACCTGTTACATTGAGATATACTGGAGGTCTGGTATTACTTGATTCTATGTGTTTATGAAGTGCAGTGACAATGCTTTTGGACAGAACACCCTCAGTGTAAGAATTTAATGCTAGATGTGTATTGTTAGGCATCCAAGAAATTTTTTGAGAAGTAACAGTTCCTAATTATAGGATACCTGCAGAGACAGAATATTTATCAGTTTTACTTAAAGTATTTTTGCCACTGTGTTTTGCACAGAGAAAGAAAGAAAAAAAAAATCGTTTCCTTTCTCTTGCCTTCCTACTGTCATTGCATGAATGGTACCTATTACGTTCTTATTACTGATCTGCACAATAAAAAAAAAAAAATAAAAAAGATAGTCAAATATCCATGTACACTCAAGTAGCCAATTTCCAAACAGAATTCATTCATCTGATTTAATTTTCTAAAATTGCCAACTGACCTTAGTCCTCATTCTGGGCTAACAATCAGTATTTTTTTTAATGAGCCTGTTTTCAATAAAGGAAGAATTAAGGAGAAGGAGCAGAGGGGAATTGAGAAAATTAATAGTTTAGCTGATCTGCTAAATTGTGAAACAAAGAAAAAAAGTACAGTCCAAGGTATAATAACCTTTAGATACATGCAAGCCAAAGCAGTATTTTGCACCTGAACCATAAAACCATGTACTGAAAACTAACTTCAGTGCCAAGTTACATGCCATGGAACCATTTTGCATTTCATGAAATCGTATGGGATGTAAGTCAGTCCAGAAATCTGACCTTGGTTTTAATTGAAACGGATAAAAATTTAGTTGTAAATCTGCTATTTAATGCTGTGGTGTACTATGCATTTATTTAATTATCACAATTATTATAATAATCTGTCTTTTTTTTTAGCTGAAATTGTTTCATCTATTGTTTCCAAACCCAAATGTGACAATGATTTCATATTCAACAACACGAGGCAATTCAACATTCTTAGTCTAGAAAGTCAATTAGAAAAGACGTGCCATAAAATTATCAAACAGCATCTAGATACCAGCAAGCCTCAAGAGGGTACACTGTGCTCCATATGAAATCCCAAGTGCAATAGAGTTGACGGAGGGAATCAAATATTCTTGTGGCTTCAGAATAAAATCTTTAGCTGAACATTGCCTTTAACGTTCAGTTTTCACTTGAAGGAAATGGAAACAGGAGTTACTCAACAGTCTGCTTGCTCCCAAATTAGATTTTTATCCGCTGGAAGGACTGCAATTTTGCAAAATTCGTACTCCGTTATTTTAACATACAACAGAGCAGTAGTCACACAGACTGAATATGTGAAAGCGTACCTACTGTGACATGTGAAAGTAATCCACCATATCTTCCCTCTAAAACTTCTCTCAGATAATTCCAACAGCCCTAGAAGAGGATGAAAAGACAAGCATGTATGTAATATGTCATATTGTCTAGGAGTTGCTTATTCACTGTTAGTCTAGCAGACGTGCTCCCAAAGTCCTCCGCACTTCCACATCATCTGTTGTGATAGTATCTACTCCATTGATTTGCTTTTAAAGCTAATGAAGACACTCAAGTTGGAACACCATGCATTAAATCCTTCTGCAGTGCTTAGTTTGCGCTCAGTGCACACCACCTTGAGCTTGGTACTGATATAACAAACACATGCAGAATCTTCAGAAAGGCACCTTTAACGATGAGATCATCACAGAAGCACTTACATTGTACCCAAAAGAGTGCTCCTCCTGTCACATGTAGAGAGATCTCTGTGTCGACCCATTGTGAGTCTGGGACATGTGAGGTTCCAGAAGAGTGAAGAAAGGGAAAGACAACAACCAATATAACAGTGCTGTGTATTCTTCACCACAAGTTGACATGGCTTGGACCCAAAAAGGCCCTCTCTAATGTACCAAAACATATCTGAGTTACTGGAAAGTATCAACCTTGAGCTCATACCTGTCACATACCACTTACACAACCTACTGATGAGACCAAATGTGGTTGACTAACAGTTGTTTGGAGGGCCTTTTTAAACACTATCATCTTGGTGAGGCGCTGGTGAATATAACTGCTTGACATGACAGATTCCATGACTAAAGCTAGCTATGCCAATATGGGCGAAATCTTCCTCGCCCTCTTCCTCAAAGCAACATGACTGGTAACACCTGTGCCTCTGCCAGGCCCTTGCCTCCTTTGAATATCCCCCTTTCCTCTTTTAGACAACTCTGCTTCTTCATTGCCAGTCCAGAGGCCCTCTCTGTTGACAAAACTGCAGGCAATAGCGGGGTCACCAGCTGGGGAGGTAGACTCCTCTGAAGTCAGGTGGGAGCCCTACCTGCCAGCTCCTGGCTTCCAGAAGAAATACCTAGGCATTACAGATATGATAGTATTATTACTAGCTAGAAAATGGACTACTCAGGAGCTCTGCCCTGGAAACTGTAACACAATAGGGTAGAACTAGCTAGTGAAAACTACAGCACTTCACATCGGTTCTGCTGCTGAACCTCCAAGAGTGACTGTGCTTCCTTGCTTTTGAGCAGAGAACTGTTTTTTTCTGCTCGAGGAAGAGAGGGCAGGAGCTGCCATACAAATACACTGTGTTCATAACTAGATCATATCTTTGTTTTGTCCCCATTATAAAACCATTTTTCCTCTCCTGTCTCTCACCTCCATCTGGTGGCCTCGTCTGAATCCTCATGCTGTTTCTGGGACAGTGGCCAATCTAGAAGCATCAGCCCTGAAAAGAGTCCTAAGAAGTAGCTTGCTTCACAGTATTCCCTTTTCACCCAATTTCAGCTTTTTTAGATGTAACAAAATGGCAAGCAAAGGGGGTGGTGGTGGGGGGGTGGTGGTGGTGGGGTGTCAATGGAAAATAATAAGGTATATTTAACTCTTCAGTGGCAGTGGTTTTGTCACAAGGCAGAGACGCTCCACTGTCCAGCAGAGTGAAGTTCCTGCAGCAAACCCAGATCCCACTTGAAGTGAATGCCAGATTCAAAGCTCAGGTTTGCAACCTGCTCTCCACCAGATTGCAGCACACACTAGCTTTACTGCAGAGTAGCCCCAAAGTCTGCTAACCTACTAACTACCTTGACAGGGTGTTTAGTCAGCAATAGCTTCTGTTTCCTCAGGAAAGCCCTCAGCTATCTCCTGTACAGTTGGGGATCTCTGATCCCAGGGACATTCTGAAAACATGTCCAGAGGGCCATGGAGGGACTGGTGACAGGCTGGTCTTTTCCAGGCTTCTCTTTACCTGGCTGTAATTGAGGATGATTCACTCTGTCCTTAGATCTGGCCTTTCTCCTTTCTTCCCATTCCCACTACCTTGCAGCAGTAGAAACTGATACTGTTGTGAAGAGTTTACCTTCTGCAAAATGGCTTGTTACCAATTACTACAAGCACATTTGAGAATTTTATTTCACAAGCCATTACACAAACTAACCCTGTAGATTTTGAACAGCCTCAGTGACAAGTCAGTACTTCCCTCTGCATGCATGACATACTAAATAGGACCAGTGCCTGCTAGAACCACATGAAAGAAACATACTGACCACTGAATATTCACTGGGGGCCATACAGTAGCCCACAGAAGTGGGCAATGCCTCCCAGAGTGCAAGTCCATAGCAATTTCTACCAATTCAGACTGAACTAGAGTAGGTATGCTGGCAACTCTGCAAAGCTTGGATGAATGTTTTATTCTGCTGCGATAATAAAAGTGGTTGGCAAAAGAAACAATTAAAGAGTAATGAGGCCGCTTTGGGAAACAGACAATATGAATTGCTGTCAGTTCCCCACCCACTTCCTCCTCCTTTACCAAAGATTAGTGGTTCTTACTGCCTGCATGCAAACTGCAATCTGAAATTTAGTCATTTTGACAGGGAAAATAATGCTGAAAAACAGGAAGAGACAAGAATCTCATTATTTCAATATCGTGTATAGTATTAGAATACTTCTGTTCATGTTCCTCAGATTGTTTTATATCATCTGAGTCACCTATGTAGCAAGTACTTCAAATGACCTTGACTACCAATAAATATCCATGTAAAAAGTGACAACTCTGGAAAGAGGAGAAATAAAGCACAAACTGGAGTGAAAAAAAAAAAAATTAATACCACTGCATGGACCTATGTACATCAAAAAACTTCCTGATGAGCAGACAGACATTGATCAGTAGCCTTGATGCTCACTTGCATCAGTTGACAAGCAATTCATCAAATGGCTTACATACACATAGAATCACAGACTGGCTGAGGTTGGAAGGGACCTCTGGAGGGCATCTAGTCCAACCCACCTGCTCAAGCAGGTCCACCTAGAGCTGTTTCCCCAGGACTGCATCCAAATGGCTTTTGAGTACCTGCAAGCAGGGAGACTCTACAGCCTCTCTGGGCAACCTGTGCCAGTGCTTGCTCACCCTCACAACAAAAAAGTGATAGGATCAGTTGGAAAGCATTCTTGGAACCAGGCAGGCTGAGGGCATGACTGTATCATGAAATATATGTGTATATGTGCATGTGTGTGTATGTCTGCGCGTGCATGTTCACACGTATGTGTGTGTGCAACCCTGTTTGTGGAGTTTCTGGCTGGAGTCTAGGGATGCAGTGTGGGGAAACAGTGAGTGCTTGCAGGTTCTTTCTTCCAAAATGTTTGTTTTTCTTTCTCACTGACTTCAAACATGTTCAGCATATCAGTGAAACACGAGGTAAACATAGAGCCATCTCAGATTACATCTGTTCCCCAGGCCATCTCCAAAGCAAACATTGGTCTCCCAATGAAAAATACAACTATTACCCATTATTAGATATATCTAGTCACTACCTGACCACTGAGCTGCACAGTTAATGAATCTGCTCATTTCTAATAAAAATAAACCAGACAAAGGGAGTGGTCAGCTTAAGCTGAACTTGAAGAGAAGAAGAAATGGGATTTAATAAAAAGTACTCAAGGTTGACATTTCCTTTTTATTTGAAGCACGCCTTTCTCAGGAACGACACGATCACATAGATACTATTAGTAAAGACACCCACTGGCACCGGATTTTAAGGTCTTTACCCATATAACTTAATTTGGGAAGCAGTAAAAACCAGAAGGGAAATTCCTCTGGCCCTGTTATTTCACAGTTCAAGCTTCAAATTAAAGTATTTCAAACCAGAGCATAAAAGTATATCAGTCAAAATGAACCAAGCTACTTCTTATAGCATTAGCAGAAAAAATATTTTAAGATTTTATGTATTCCTCAGTTCCCTTCCTGTATATTCAAGTCATTTAGGAATCAAGGCAGTTTATATAAAGCAATGATCAAAAAAAGATCCAGCAGAAATAATCTGCAAACAATGTTTTTTAAAAGAGAAATTTTACAGGATACATCTTAGATTCTTTCAGAGAATACGTCAGCTCACACACAAAAGTTTCCCTCCAAACTGAAATATTTTTTCTTAATACTGGATTAACATTTCCACTGAGTATAAATTCAGGTATTTTAAACTTCAAATAATGTAGTTGAGACACGATAAGTCTACACAAACTTATCTTCAAGTGAAAGTGTGAATTAAGATCTTTGCTTCTGAAACTGCCCCTGACATTGACCTTTCTTCTCTTGTGAATTTTGGTTATAAAAACTTATTTTTTAGCAAAAAAACTTGCAACAAGAAAAACAATTTCCTGAAAGAAACTTCCCTGTCTTGCAAGAGGCATTGAGGAACTATAGCAGCATTATGCTTTCTTTGCATTTTTCTGCAAAGAAAAACCTCGCATACTTTCAGTTTAAATATTATTTTTGACTGACTTAAGGAAAACAGGATGGGACCAGTACAAAAGGAAAACAGAGACTGTAGTTTCACTATTCTCTCTGAAGTTTTTGATTTGTGCTCTTCAACAATGATCGTGATGTCCCATGAATGAATTTACCAAATGCAGTCAAAACCATAAACTGACTTTCCACCTCATAAACTGGCATGTTCTGTGCTAACTGAGGGTCTGGCTTTATATTGTGAAAACCCACTAAGGACTTCGAAAACAAACCAATATAGTCTTCTTTCCTCGAGTTCCAGAAGGAATTCAAGATTAGAAAATTTCACGCTTTAATTCTTTAATAGAAGAAAAAAAAAGTTTCAGCTAAAGCAAAACCTCTTAGATGTAAGGCAGTGGTTATTGGCTATGTTATGAGTTATCAGTGCAACAATCCTTTCTTCCTCAGCCTACCTAACTGTTTGCTTGGTGTGCAGCCCACTACCAGAATGCTGGCAATCAAAACTAGTTTTCACTGCTTAAAGAGAGCAAAAATGTTCCATGTCAGCTAATAACAATACTGATAATACAGAAAAAAGATGTGATTTGGAGGTGTCTGACCATTACGAATGTCTTGTCTTCTGTCACCGATTGGTCTGGTCAGTCCTAAAAAATAAAATCAAGCCAGAGTTACCAGTATGGCCTTGAGTGTCCATTAATTTCTCAGTGTGTGAATAAACAAACACTCCCCTTACAACTTGCCTGTTTGGGAACATGAAATCCTAGAGCCTTTTATTCCATGTCATTACATTTGAGCAAGGTGTGACTGGACTAAAAGTCTTTTCCAGAGGAAATTAAGATGTTCATGTTTTCTGCTCCATTTCTCTCTTCTGATGTGCATAACCAGAGATACACAGATGATTTCTTGTTTCATTCCCAGAAGAGTCTGGGAATTTATGGATACTCCAGTCCTTGCTTGACTTCTGTCTTAGCTCTGGCTGCCAGACATAGGAATTAATCCAATTTAGAGAAGCTGTAGGGGAAGTACTCCTTTCTCTATAGGTGTAATTCCAGCTATACACTGTAAGAAAAAGACAAGACACAAAAGCACTGTATTCAGAGTCCACACAGCCAGACTGAAACACAGACCTAGTTTTGTCTCCAGCAGGCATGTGATTCCACTCTTGAAAGTAAGCTCCTCACAGTCTACCAAGCAATCTGCTGCATGCATTAGAGAAAAAATACTTTAGAGAAATGTGTATTTTTTCAAAAAGGCACTAGAAGAAGAAGAATGAATAAGCCTTGTAACTGAGCAATAACGAGTAAGACAGAAATCAGCCCTGTCAGGAGTAAGATAGGACATGAGGAGCAGAAGCTGGATTTTTACTCTTGACTCTGATGTGCTGCGTGACATTCATGAAGTCACTTTGGGGCCCGGTTCATAAACATGTGCATGACGAACATTTGGGAATTTGGGCCATAAGCAGAATCATCATTGTCCTGAGCAATAAAGGCGAACATGACAAAGAAACGCGGTTCAGGGCTCCTTACTTAGGCCAAGCCTCACCTTGGTGGGGCACACCATCCTATTGCACGAATGGAGGCTGTTTTCTCTGAGACAGAGGGATGGAGCTGCCCAGGGACAGATACACCCCAGGCAGCATGCTGAGAGCTGCTCACATACCCTGTAGAAATGCAGGACAAGCCGGTAAACTTCAGCATCAGAGAATGACTGCCAGATCTCAGAATAAGCTCTGGTTTTAGGGAGCTGCTGGGTATTTATGCTGGACCAGTGTGCCTAAATTGAAACAAAGATGGCCAGAGATCTCTGTCCCTGCTTCTACCCTGCCCTTCCTGTCCCTTCAAAATCCCCAGTGTGTCATATTGTGCCTTGTTCTGTGGATCTTGGCATGTTTTCTAGAAGCTATGCAGGAAGGTTTTCACATTTGTAAAAGACAAGCCACAGATGACAAAGTAAGGTAATATTACTGCTTACCTGTTATCTTTTCGTGCAGCAAGTTTCTTTTTTTCTATATCTGAGTCCTCCCACTAGGAATACCAAAGTGGGATGGAAAGCAAAACCTTTTGGTGTTTACAAAAAGAAAACAAAATTATTTTCTTCTAGGGCATATGCTACACGGCATAGAGTAATTTAGTACATTTGTCTCAGCTCCTGGACACAAGCACACTACATACCCAGCTGCAGGGTCATTAGATTCTCTCCACACAAAAGTATCTGATCATGGTAACAACAGTTTCTCATAGACAGAAAGAGCAGGGTCAATGTCTGGGAAATGCATTTTGTTCCTTCGTGTCCCTTCAAAATATCACCTGTGTTATCATATTTGTGTAAAGGTAACATATGTTCTTCCTCTTCTTCCTCTCTTTCTAGACTTTCCATGAATTCTATTTCATTCTTTCCTAAGCACTAACTTCAAAAATATGAGCCAGACAGAGACTGTGGTGGCTGCTTTGATTTCAGTGGAACCATCACAAAAAGTCAAGTCCAAGATTGTGTTTATATATAGTCATCAGCAGCAAAGTATATTGTAGTTTCATATTATTCTAATCTAACTCCCTCTTTGTCTTGTTATCCACTTCAGCAAATTAACATAGAAAACACATAAATGATAGGCAAAAATCAACTGTACATTTCTACTTTAACTGAACAATTTACACGGCATTACAGGGGGGTAAAGATTAGTTTTTCAAGTTATAAACAAGCATTATTTTGCAATCTTTGGCCTGTAACTGAAAGATAATAGTTTTAATTTGCATTCAAATAAAGTAAATCTTTCAGTGTAAAAGACTTTTTATAGTTCCCATAAACCAGAAACAGATTAAAGTGTAGACAGTGGAAGGAGGACAGGGGGATAAATCAACCAGACAAACAAGATGATCAAAAAAAAAAAAAAAAAAGGAAAAAAAATCCTTTCTAAATGTTCGCTTAGTTCGCTTCACAAATCCTGTGTAATGACACAAGAGCATCTATGATGTTTCCAGGTTTCTGCCATTAAAGTATTGGCTTTAGCTCAGAACGTAAAGACCCTTAGGGATACCAAGACCTGCAAGCCCTGAAAATATCCTGACTTTGTCTTGTTAATTCCAGATCCTTATATTGAGAGACAACCTTAGTCTACTAGGAAATGCTAAGTACCACCAGCTCCTTAGTCCAAATTTTCACAAATATGCCTGTGTTGTACCTTTACTGTGGCATATACAACACGAAACAGATGATTTTCTGTTTCTCAAAGTGCAATGTGCCCACAGTTTCCTCTGAAGTCAGTGAGGATTATCAGTGTCCTGAAGCTCTGAAGAGACCTGCTAGTTTTTCCCCCAGGAGGAACATTGAAATAAAGTATGTGTCACTCTCAAAATTATTTTTGCTTTCTAGTTTGTTATAGTTTAATGTAAGGCATGTGAACAACTCTTGAGAACAGAGATCAAGAACAGGACATTCATCTACAGTTCAGTAAACACAGCATACAAGATAAACAAGCACAGTCTCATAACATGCTAGCTATAAGCCAGACCCTGGAATTTTGCCCCACTTCTGTTTGCTGCCCGATGCCACTACTCCACCTGGAAGGTTGAGCTGTTTGACCCTCACAGCCTGGGATCTAAGGCATTCACATGGGAGAAGTGCTTATGCACCTCCTTTGGGAGGAGGGGGTTACAGAGCCTTTTCATCTGGATGAGTACGTTAATCAAAAGGCTAATTTACAAAAGGTTCATTTTACCTGCTGGCTATGCTTTATGAGAGTTATCCCAGCTCAGACCTTTGAAAGAAACTCTTTTAGGCCCCTGCCCTCAGGAAAGGGTGCCAGTCGGTGGGTCCTGTGGAGGTGATACCGACAACTCAGCTCTGCAAGGTGATGAGAGTTAAAACCAATCCTTCACTGAAAATTTTGTCCTGGTTAGCTGCACTTCTCCCTCCTTTTGCTTTTTGTCTGCCCTCTGGAAGAATTATATAGAGACAACAGGTAGTTAACCCCGGAATTTAAACTCCACTTGGAGCAGCCGCTGCCCAAAAGTTTAACACTGGACCTAGCACTAAATGGGCTTAGCATGGGCTAAGGTGCAAAAAATCAATGTCTCAGGTTTCCAAATAAGGGAAGTGAAAGTCTTAAAGTGACAACTAATCTGAGAATTCTACTTAGCATTAAATTCTGTTACGGTGCCACGAGTCTTGAAAGAGACCAGTTCCATGAAGCCCCATTCTATCGATCAGCATAAACTTATATACCTAATTAGGAAATAATTTACAATAATGCAGTTATTGATTAAGCTTCATGTCTGTACGTTGAAAGGTGTATGCTTTTTTTTTTAGGACTGTAACTTCTGTGAGAAGTGTGGAGCTGATCTGCCCTGATGGAGCTAGGAAGTCAGTAGGAACAGCACTCATATGGCTGAGATCTTCTACCAAAACAAATATGCTTCATTACAACTGTTCTGAGTGAAATCATATAAGGATACGGCTCAATGTGTTTTGTCTGACTTCCTATCTTAGCTGGACAGTCATAGTTTTTTAATACACAATGAAAAAGAAGCCTAATCAAAAAGTTTTGAGAGATCTAAAGCACTTTTCCCCCCCCAAAGGCATATACTCCTGTCTCTCATTGTAACCAAGGACTGAATCTGGCCTCAAACAGCAGTGTCATCACCTGTGCAACAAAGACTGAGGAAAGGTTGCCCCTTCTGTACTGCACATTTCAACACAATGAACAAAAAAGTAGCAGTTGTTTTTTTCTATTTTCTTTTAGACTGTGTTAGAAACCTTTCTGAAGCAAAAAGTAGAAAGTCTGATGTGTAGTTCTTAAAAACTGATTCCATAAGAAGCTGTGTGTCCTTCACTTAAAAAGTAGAAGCTTGGTGGTTTTAAGGTATTCCGTTCAGTTGTAAGCTAAGAAGAGGCAGGAACTTCACAAAGGTATAGAAGTCAAAAATAGCATTCTGTCCTGTCACTACCTGACTAATTGCTACAGAAATAAGCATTTAAGAACATCTCTAGTGATATTTAGCATTGTATCATTTGGACTTAACAACACCATAAAAATGCTGTACTTTTGTTCTAGGGATATGTCTGTCTCTCTCTGTATATATATATATATATATAACCAAGGTTTCTTTCAGAACCTGTTGCTTTTAAGAAACAAGAATAATAACCAAATTCTACCCATTTCTGTAAGAGTCTGTATTTGAGGACTGTAACTCAACTAACAAGATAAACTTTTTTGTCTCCGTGGCTTTACAAGTAACAGCTTCACTCACTGACTTTAAGCAGAAAATGGCAATTTTAAAAATGGAAGGGAAATAACAACCAAAGTGACCGAACTTTCAGAGTAGCTAGTCTTCCTTTGTAAGCTTACTACTAAGGGCAATGTTATTATTCACATCCTTAAAATTAACTGCTTTGATGATCAAGACTACAAAGCACATCTTGATTGCCTGTAAGAAACTATCCCTAAATTCCACACAGAATATAACTCCTTTTCTTTGCACAACTACAGCATAAGAAATTATGCAAAAAATAAGGGTAAGATTAGTACTTCAAAGCAAAGAACAGATGGTGGGGGGCAGGAGGAGAAAAAGTGAAGCAGACTTGGAAAAGGGAACAAGTAGGTATCTTTGGGTGACTCAGTGGACCATTCCTCTACTTAAGGTGGTATAAAAACAGTCTGAACATCCCACCCACTCATGTTCACATGCATACACAAGCAAATGCACAAAACAAAATGGAAGCAAAATAAATAAGCATTCAGCCTCTGGTTTAGCAATGGCTAAAGCTATTCTGACATTCTGAACAAGACCAACGCTGGATTTCTCTCTTTGTAGATAAGGTGTTTCTCTAAGGCCTAGGGCACAACAATACGTGGCAGGATACATCCCACTGCAATTGCAAGCATAAATGCATCTTGTTTGCAGGGGAAAAAATGCCTGCCTTTATATAAGTGGAAAACCTAATCCTGTAAATGTGGCTCTAAGACTAGTGCCTGTTACACTTCGTTAAAAATGGAAGAATGAAATACAATCCAAAAACCCGATTTACTTTTAAAAATTTTAGAGCAATGCAAAATGGGCTATTACTTATGTTTCTAGATACAGGCAATAAAGTTTTAAGGCCCCATCTGTCATTGAACCTGAGTGGCCTTCGCAGTACGTATGCACAATGGCAGAGGGCTAAATTCAGCACTAACATAAGTGGGTGCAACTGCAGTGAAGCTGTTTATCCAATGCCAGTGGCAAACTCAGCCCACAGTGTTCAAAAGGAAAGATTTTATAAAACACAATAGAATCTGCTGATACGAGTCCCTTGAAAATTATTTAACGATTGGAAATCTTTGAGGCAACAGAACAGATGAAGTTCCTCGGTGGCCTTTTACAATAGCCAGTCTACTAATGAACATCTGGAGTTCTTGCTGCTCTCTTACTTTTATACCATCTAATCCGTATTACATTAGACCTTTATGTGTTCATGATAAACTGGCAGCAAAG
This sequence comes from Leptosomus discolor, assembly GCF_034619465.1. NCBI lineage: Eukaryota > Metazoa > Chordata > Aves > Leptosomiformes > Leptosomidae > Leptosomus > Leptosomus discolor. The sequence goes on along the minus strand of NC_141398.1, from coordinate 31,917,620 downwards.
GCTGCCTTAAATAGAAGGAGAGGATGAAGACAATTTTTCCATTAACAATACATTTCCCTTTGGAGTCTGAGGTACATCATTTGTTTGTTCCAAGAGCAGAACGTAAACTGCCTCCTATTTGTGAAACATTATTATTATAGCTTCTACCTGGAGATGTTTCTTGAAACAAAAACCTCAAGACTATCCCTGTAAACAAATCAAACTAAGATACCACGTGCAAGCAGGACCACCATAAGTGACATTGAAAAAATTAATTCACAAATTACTTGTTTTGAGGTGTGCAGTTCCCACTGATTTGTCAATCAGCTGCTCCTAAGAGCAGTGCTGTTTCAGTTCAGTCCTTCTGCAGGGACTGAGGTATGAGAGTGGCTACCTGGCTCTACATACTACTTCCTGCTGGGAGAAGTGAGTGATCACAAGGCATACTCCAAGCTGCTTGCAGCCACACTCTAAGCTTGGCTGAATCACATAGTCTTTTGCCTGTTACAGTCTCAAGAGATGACTGCTTATTCTGTCAGAGCTCCAAATTTAAATATTTCTATTCAATTTATTTATTAATGCCATCTTGCAAACATGGTCTGATCATTAGACCATTCCTCCAAAACACCACAGCAACACCTACAGAAATTGCTCGAAAAACATGCTCCACTTCCCTGCTGGCAGCCCCCAAAGTCCATCAGGGAGAAGGCAGCAGCTGCTGCCCTTCCCTCACACAGCATCAGAGTCGTCCTCCTCCATTCCTTCATCAGCAACTCACTCACAGCAATTTGGCCACACTCACCTCCCTCTGAATCACTGTTTATGCTCTTCCTTTCCAGCAATTATGCTATAAATAAAAATACATTCAAATGCTCATTAATAAGAAAATAAAAGGCTTATAAACCTGGTGACACCATGCTGAAGATTTTGTTTGCAAGGACATTACTAAAACCTTTTTTTTGCTATGTTCAGCCAAGCCTGTAAAAACTCTCTGCTCATTTTCTCTGTTTTTACTGCACTGGTATTCCTTCCAAAACCAAACTCTTAAATGACTTCCAATCTCATTCAATTGTTTAAGCATTTCACTCTACCCTTCAGCCTTCCTTTCATGAGTTTCTCCACAGATGTTAAAACCTGTCCTTTCGAAGCTCATCACTACCATGACACTCATTTGTTGCAGTCAGATCCTTCCCGCCCCTCTGACATCTCAGGTCCAGCTCTGAGAGTGGTGTAAGTGCCACTGACTATCACAGACCTGTGCTCCTTCACCACGGCCAAGAGCCCCCAGGCTTTGGTGTTTCATTATAGATTTCTCCACGGTTTTCAATAATCAGACTTTTTTTGAGTTTCAGTAAAGGCCTAAGAGAAGTCTCCTTCCTAACTTTCCAAAATTATTTTTCTTTTTTTTTTTCCTCTTCTCATTTTTTATTATTTGGCAGTCTAGAATTGTTGTGAGTCCTCTACTCTGAAGCAGAGAGGCAGAAAATCTTGCTCTGCTTGGGGTAATGCCTTAGCTCTGATGGTAAGGAAGAGAGCACATTAGTAGTGTATCTCTCTGCTCCTGCTTTGCTTTTTGGCAAGAACTGCTACTCTGACCCAGCAGGTGTTTAATGCTATTAAATTTATGGGTAGTGAAAGCTGTTGAATTTTAAAACATCTGGGTAACATAAATTATCAGAACCCTTTCCCAGTATAAGGCTGAAAAATGGTTTGGAAATCTGCAGAAAAGCATTAGCAGCATTGACAAAAATGAGTTTATTTTTGGACATTTGGCCATATGACTCTGGGATCCCACAAGTATCCTCATGTTTGTAGCTACAGTGCCCATAGTGTGTGAGTTAAGAAATACGAGGAAGGCAGGCAGCAGCCAAATCTCACCAATACAAATTTTGGTGGGTTCCAGATGGATCACCTAGTATGCCAGAAAGCATCAAAAGTCATTGCTGTTTCTCACTTTGTGTGCAGTCTCCTGGATCTCATTCTGCAAGGTTTGATCCACATTCTTCTTCCTCACTTAGGTCTGTCTGCTCTTAGCTATAGTATCTCATGGGAAGCATAACGGGGGAAGAGGGCAAGAAAATGGGAGGAAAATCTCATCATTGGCTCCCATGATGTGAAAGAGCTAATGAACAGAGTGAGCAGGTAACATGAAGCATGCAGAATTCTTAGAAGTGTTTCATTTGCTTTGAAGCCAACAGTTTTCTACTTGAGCAGAAGTAGTGTGAGTTTCCGAGACACTGAGGACCTGTGACCCAACAGCAATGAGGACAAAAGGCAGCCCCTAGAAGATGACCTGCAGATGCTTTCCATCTTGGAAAGTCCAATCCTAATATAGATGCCTGAAATATTCTGGAGCTTCACCTTACACGTGTGGGTTTAAAAACTCTCTGAATGCTCTGTTTCAAGTTTAGTGTGAGAAGCAAGCACTGATTCATCACAAACCTGAAGGCTGCCTGGGACAAGCCATAGAACTATCTCTATTTTCCCAAGACCCAGAGGCTGGCATCACTGAGTGCAGGCAGTCTTCAGGCTGCAAACATACAAGTGTGACTTGTCAATTTCTGTTGGAGTAGAAACAAGTATTGCTGGCTGAGCTGCTCCCATCAGACTAAGTGTATGGTCCACACAAAGTGGGAGACAACAAATTTGCATCAATGTAAGACAGACATGCCAAGAAGCAGCACAAGAGGTGAAACGTGAGGTCTGTGCCCAAGCTAGAAACATAACTCCTGTGGCCTACCTCTTGATGCTTTCTTCTCTAGGATACTTTTCTGCCACCTATTTCCTTTACGACTCTTATTTTCACTATCTTTTTTTCTCCCCGCCATCAAGATTTGCTAGAGCTCAGAAGTGATCATCTCTATGAGGAATTTCAAGCCCATAAATTTGATACACAGAAGAAATACTGCAGTGATTTGTTAACAGCTATAATCATCAATGCATGAGAAATAGGAGCCAAGGAAATAAACTGCTTCCCATAAATGCTGTTTTCTTTTAACAGCAGTTATTTTATGCTTTGTGACACTAATGTGGTTTGTATAAACTAAAAAGATACATTTCCATCACGGGTGTTCAGTGTTGTCTGGTCTACGTTAGCGGTAACACAGGAGATAAGGGAAGTAAGAGGGAAGACATAACTATCCTATAGCATAACATAATATGCATTAGGTGAACATTTCCATTACAAGTACGTACCACATGCACAACTAAATATTTTCTCTGGTATGACTAAGGACAGAACAGCGACCTATTTTCAAACACTCCTTATTCAGGGGAGGTCAGATGCAAATAAAAATGCGATGTCTGGCCTCTAGCTTTACGGTAAGCTGTATTTGTTTAGGAAAAAAATCAATGTTTGGGATAATATTACCAACTCTGGACAAGGAGCGGGCTGAAAGACAGGCTAGGTGCATTACCTCCTGACCACCCTGTCACATTACAGCTCTGACTTCTTTACCCCATGAAAGAGCAAAAAAAAACCAAAACAGATAAGCCTGGGACTTTCCAGGTCACCTTGATTTGAATGCCAGTGAATGGACCTGAGCATTTCCCTTTGCAAATCTCAGCTGAACACTTTCTCCACACGACCATGCTTTCCTCAATGAAGCAGTCCATTCTGCCTACCCTGCTGCAGCTGTGGAACATCTGGGTGGGAAGATCCTTTGCCCTCAAGACTCCCCAGAGCACAGTGTGGTTACTCAAGTGGGGTACAGGGAGTATGATTTGGCTCTCTACATTTCCTGTTGTGAAATTTTAACTTACTCTGATTATTGTTTGGTTTTATATGACTGCTGAGTTATTGGAAGTTCTCTTCCTCCTACCCTCACCTTCCCTGGATATCATGTATACACACGCACATACATATATATTATTAGACATTATTTCAAACCATTAAAACACATGCTTTATAACAAAGAAATCCCCACTTTTCTCAAGTCCTGTGGAAATTCTAAAGGTTTAGTTTCATACACTATCAAAATCCCCAATTACATAAATTTTTACTTTTCCAATTTAAAATGACATTTAACCGAAAGCAAAATAAACACAGGCAGTTCTTGTTGGCACATATCCTTAACTTTTTTCAACAGTTTTTTTTACCAGCCATTCCCTTAAGCTACATTTAAAAGCCACAGCTTACTTGTCCTCCTGTACAAGAGAAAAGATTCTGGATGTCATTTTCATGACTATGCAAGGAGTTCTATCATCATGTTTTCTAGCCAACTACTTCCCTTCATTCGTCCGCAAATCTATCTTTATTGTTAAATATAGTGTAATATAGAATAAAACTCTATACAACAGAGCAGTTACCTCATCTGAAAATCAATTTTCTTTGTTAACTAATGATTTTCCACTACTTTCAGTGCCTGAATAATACCTTGTGAGCTTAAGGCAAAAGAAAGTACTTAAAGCCAGCATTCTACTTATTAAATACCAAACACTCCCAAATTATTCAGAAAACAAACTAGAAAAATATGACACTGCACATCATAAACTTACATTCTTTTACAATTCTTTCCCCTCCGAATTTCACAGATTATTTTGCAATATTAAAATTTGGCAAACACCCACCGTATAAAATGGTGCCTAGAGACGAATGAGCTGCTAGCAACATATTATTTAAGGTGACAGACTGTGTCAGAGTGTCTTACTCTTCCAGCATCTAGGCTCTACCTTCACAGCACTACCACTGTTTAGGGTTCAGGACACCTCAAAAAAGTGAGAGAAATACTCACTTCAGCCCTCCAAAGACACCAGCACAGTACCAGCAACCTAGAAGCAGGGCTGAAAAAACTGATTTGTTCTCAAGGACCGTTTTGGTACAGCAAGATTTAGCAGTTGGGCTCGAGGGTTAATCTTAAATCAGCTCTTTAATCAGGACGGTACAGCTGGGAAACTGAGGCACAGATGCACAGGACACTAGAATAGATGCAATTCAACCCTATCTCAGAGACAATTAAAGAGTAGGGAATTTAGGAATCTAATAACCCATATTGGAATTTAGCCAAGATGCTGAAGCAGATGCACAAAGCTGTTGCAAGGATGCTTTGTGTATTCTTTATCATTTTAATATCTTATGTTATACCATATGCTCCCACATTTCAATCATTGCAATATAAGCCACAAAAACGGTAAAAGAAAATGTTGACAAAACATTTATAGAGATTAAATTCCCTAAGGATCTTTTGGGTCTGGGATTTTACAGGCATTCCATTTTCAAAATACTGCTAGACTTAAATAATCCTGGGCACCTATCCTTTTCTCCAGGGGCAGCTGGAAACACAAGCCACAGACTGTGCCCAGTGATGGAAGAAAGTCCCCAAACCCAAGAAAAATTAGAAAAAAAAGCCAAAACCACAACCAAATCACATGAGAAGGCCTGTGGCAAGAAAGGGAAATGTTCAGAGCAGGGGACAGCAGGCCAGGAAAGAGCATGGCCAAAAGAAGCAGCCAGGAGAGCCACCACACAGCTGTTTCCTATCTTGCCCCCTCTCATAGTGCTTTGTCCTTTAGATGACTCTGTCTCTGTCTGCTTTAGCAGGCTTCCTGCTCTTTGTAGATTTAAACAATCCTTTGTTATTTGTTTATATGCTTTCGGCTGTTTGCTTTGCAAAATACCTTTTAGTATCCCCACATTTCTGTCTCATATTTACCTGCCATTAATTATAAACTTTTTAATAAGCTGAGTTCTTCCCTTCCTGTACAGAGACACGGTCAGGTTTTCCAGAATTTCGTCTTTACTTATACCTATTAATTTGCAATCCTGTTCTTCAAGTTGCTCTTTTTTTTCCTAGGGGTAGTCATTTATTACTCATTTTATGGGATGTTTAAGTAGCCCCCATGCTGAGCCGCAACACTTTAATTTCCTCACTTTTCACCTTAACATCTTTTTTACTAGCTTCCTCATTTTTAAGCCTTTAATTTAGTGCTCAATTTAGCATCAGTATACTGGTTCTCAGAACAATTCATCCTCTGAGGACACTACTCAGAATTATATTATTACTTAAGTACATCTACATTAATGTCACTTTTGTGTGACTGCATCACAGCGCAGAGATACATTAGCTTGCTATGCTGCCCAGCTCAGGACAAGCTACTGCTGATCAGGCTACCGCAGCAAGCACTGAATGCAAAATTTGCTCTGAGTTTAAAGGAGTCACTGGGAGCTTTGCCCCAAAACCAGTGTGTCCAGATACGCAGTATTACACACAATGGACTGGGAGGCTCCCAATACAGAAAACCTGGCCACTGGCTGTTTCTGGAAGGGTGGTGGTGGTGCTGAAGTTTAGGAGTGTCGTTTTGTCTCTTTTTTTCAATTTCATGGCTGCATGTGCATTCCGTTCAGTTCTTATTTGCACAATATAAATCTACAAGAACTCTTAAGAAAGCAAAACCAGATCTCATTTTTTAAACTACAAAGTAAAATAAAAGAAAAGGGGAGGATAAGAAAGGCTTTGCAATCACCTCTCTTAAGAAGAATACAGTCACATCAAGAAACAGTGTAAAAAGGAGCATCACACCAAAATTCAGGGATACCAGTAGTGCTGACTGGTTTACCACACACTGCATGTGAACAAAATGTCTCTTCACAGAAAATCCTGATAATATTTGCTGTCTTCCATGGAAAATGATTATTTCCTTAAAACCTGAATTTCTGATGGTTAATTTCATATGTACCTCTGTGCTCTCTTTAGGGGCATGGCTTTCCTTTGTAGGATTTTATGCAGTGCCTTTTATAAGATTACATTAATCCTTGTTCAAATGCCTAGGCCGTACCCTAATTCCAAGTTTAAAGCAATCCCCTGTTTCAGTTTTATGCCTTCATCTCTTACTTTTGCTTTCAGATGTGGAAGATAGGTCACCTGAAAAATAAACAAAGAAAATGGGGTATCACAGTACTCCTCATAACACAGTTTGCTGCTCAGACCACAGTGTCACCCAGCAAAGCTGGTTACTTTATTTTTTTGAAGCCAAGACCAGCTGAAAGTTCAGATATGCATTTATCACAACAGTGGAAAACACAAATTGGCTTCTTTTCCTTTTCCTTTATATGAAGTCATTACCAAACATATTGACTTGGAACCTCAGGGATTTGGAAGCAGCCAGATTTAGAATAGGAATAAAAATACTAGGATTTTTCAGCAAGAAAAGAGTGAACTTGAAACTATAAAAGAAAAAAAAAAAAAAAAAAGAGAGCCAAAAGAAGTCATAGAATTGGGACTGATGACTTTGCAATTGAAAAGAATACAGTTACAAAATTAACAGACTTGAAAAATGTTTTAGACTCACTGACAACATTAAAAGTTAGTTCTTCTTCTGAGTAGGAAGAGGGAAGAACCAGAGCTTCAATGAATCTTCAAGGAAGAAATCAAGGAATTCTTCAGTAGGAAAAGGGCTGTTGTATAAATGACAGTGCAGGAGAAGAAAAACAGGCAAAATTACAAGTTTGAGCCAGCCTTTTCTTAACTCCAACACTGAACAACTCTAAGACAATTTATAAAGCTCACTGCATGGATAAAGTATATCTTTGCTCCTGTTGGCATCTGAGCTGCCCTTAACTATGGACTGGCGACTGTTGCCAAACCGATAGTGAAGGGAACTGCTATCTCTACCGCTGTCTTTCCTAGAGCAGCAAGCAGCCAGAGATGGGATAACAAAACACAGCAGTGCCCCTACAGACTGTACCAAAGGATTGAGATACTACGACAGCTTCTCCTGCCACTGACAGAGAAGACATGCAGGGTGAGGCAATGTAGAGCAGTTGGAAAGGCAGTCTCCCCCACCTTCCTTACCACCAGCATCAGCTCCCCCAGCTGACTGCCAAGACAGAAGGCAAGCCGTGAAACTGTCTCTGCCCATCCATCCCCGACTGCTCCTTGGTTGTGAGGCAGTTGTTGCCTTTCCAGATAAGTGTTAATGAGTTTTTTCAGCTTCTGTAAGAGGGAAAAGATCATATTCCAGTAATGCAGACTTCTACAGCAATATCCTTCCCTGCTCAAAATATTCAACAGGAAGCTAGAAATGTTAAGCCATTCCCTACCCAATAATCTCCCTAAAAGGACATCCTGAACCCAGTTGCTTTGTGATGCTTCTGGTAACACACATCAATAGATAGCTATACAGTTATGTTCCAAACCCTATCCAAAATGTTCCATAATCAATTTTTTTACCTCATAGGAGATTCAAAATTCAATTGACTGGAAGCCTAGGCAGGAGAAAGCTATGTTTAAACATCATCCCCTGCGTGCCTGTGGAACATAATACTTTTAAAAAGCTCATTTGACATATAGAAAAGCATTTCACTATCCATAAACAGAGTAGCTGTGTGTATAAAAGAGTAGGTAAATTAAACTATCTGAATTAAAAAAAAAGCTGAACAATGGGAGGAAAAATCAACTGAATTGAAATGAGCAAAAGCTGAAGCTCTTTGTATCAAATACAAAGAGTGAGGCAGGAAAAAAATTCCATCTGAAATATTCATGTTCTGAAAACATGCTTTAAGTATATATAAAAATCCCAGTTTTTCACTTTTATCAGGTCATGACTTACTCCCTGGATAGGCACATTCTGACCCAATAGTTCTCATTGTGAGATCAGGGCTTAAATGACCTATTTGGATCTTAGATAGAGCAGCTGCTCTGGGGAGACCCAGGCTCTCTGCAGCATCTGTCTTCTGTAATGGAAAGCAACTTCCTATTTGTTTACCTGCAAAAGGCTCCAAGTGCCATTACAAGAGTGCTCCGGCCAATTTCAGTGTCATGTCCTGAGATATAAAATTTTCTTTGATTTTCTACATGGGTTTCAATCAGGAATTTTCAACCTGCTTTAATTTTCCTGTATTCCTTGCACCAAACGTTAACAGTAGGAAACCTGAAACATCTCCAGTGTTACTAGAGCTGTGAAAAAAGGAGATACCCGGCTTACTGAATTATTTCCAAATACTACCATAGTTCTTTATGCATGTGTAGTATAAAGGGGAAAAAAGTGAAACCTAATCATTAAAAGAAAACCTGTTTGGATTGTTTAAAGTGTGAAAGTCTTGTGTTTTGTAGTTGGAAAATACACTTTCTTACATGTTTCTTAATCTGATGCAGGTTTTTTTTTTTTCCCCCCCTCTTGCTTTTAATTTGACATGCCAGTCAAAGTTAACGTTAGGGAAAACAGCAAATATAAACCTTGTAATTTATATGCATTCATGTTGTACACCATAATAGCTCTCATCTTGGCAAAAGTTAGCAGATTGTTCTCTGCTCTCAGGAGGAAATAACATTCATTTTAGGTTTTAGTGGAGCTTTAGGGTTATAGTAACACAAATTAAACTAAATCATCATGAATTATTTCTGAATCCCATGTTATGTGTTCTCTTTTTTCCCTTTGTTGGTTTATGACCGTGTGAGTTTCAGACACTGGCAACTGGAAACTCGTGCACTAAATAACACTCCCCCACAGTCTGGAGGGAAACAGCAACTCCTCAGACCATGCTCGCAATGACAGGAACCCTGTCCGAGCACGAGCAGCACATGCAAACTCATGTCTATTATTGTCCAGGGTGATGATGATATGAGCTTGAGGAACTATTTCACCACAGGAACAACAGCTACAAATATAAATTCTCATGCAGAGGCACTTCCACCAGAAAACAACTGTATTGGCATTATGACTCAAAAATAGAGAAGAAACTTGATGTAAACATTGGGAGTGTTGATTAATTACTGCTATTTGGCCAAACGTAATGTAAAATCCCCAAATTATTTTAGAATAGCTTTTCTACAATGTAAAGAGGAAAACATTCAGATCTATCAATGGTACATTTCAGGTCGTGTTTCTCCATTTATATAAAACCTTCTGTTTTGATCTGAAATAGGAATGAACAGATAGTCAAGCCCACTGGTACGACAGTGCAAAAGTGCATACACCAATATGAGAAGTTAGTCTTAAAACTTAAATTTCTGTTACATTAGCCATAGCCACCAAAACATAAATCTTATTTTAATATTTTTCTCATGAGGTTGGCATTCTTTCTAAGGTATCTTCCCAAAAGTTTTAATCATAAATCATAAAATGATTTAGGTTGGAAAAGACCTGTAAGATCAAGTCCAACCATCAACCCAACACTGCCAAGTCCACCAGTAGACCATGTGCTCCTACATCCAAGAGGCATATGGATCTGTAGTACTTTTCAATGAGGTTAGTCCAACTTAGCTGGTCTAATGAAACAGTAGATTAACTCTACAGCTTTATGAAGAACCACAGCACCTCACGATATGTCAGATAGTTTTGGGAACTACTTCCAATCTAGGCAATTAATAGTTTCTGTATCTTACTGCTACATTTGGTCCAGCACAAAATATTACTGGACTTCAACCACTGAAATTCCTTTTTCTTCTGTGGCCCAATCAATCGGAAAGATTAAAACATATTTTGGACTGTACTTGTTTAGAAAATGAGAGGTTCAGAAGTTCTTCAGATTCTGACTTTTTGATAAGTGTGCAAGAGAGCTACAAAGTCAGCATCATTTCTTTCTTGTTAAATGCTACATGTCTGTTCTAAAGTAGATCACGCATACTTCACCAAGGGCAAGTCCTGCCTGACCAACCTAGTGGTCTTCCATGATGGAGCGACTAAATCAGTGGATAAGGGAAGAGCTACAGATGTCATCTGTCTGGACTTCTGTGAGGCCTTTGACATCGTCCCCGACAACATCCTTCTCTCTAAATTGGAGAGAGATTAGTTTGATGTGTGGACTGTTCAGTGGGTGAGGAATTGATTGAATGTTCACATCCAGAGAGTAGTGGTCAATGGTTCAATGTCCCAATGGAGACTGGTAACAAGTGGCATCCCCCAGGGGTCTGTACCGTGCCCAGTACTGTTTAATATCTTCATCAATGACATAGATGGTATGATCAAGTGCAAATTTTCTGATGACACCAACCTGAGTGGTGCAGTTGACATGCCTGAGGGACAGGATGCCATCCAGAGGGACATAGACAAGGTCCTGCACCTGGGTCAGGGTATAATCTCCACTATCAATACAGGCTGGGGGATGAAGGGATTGAGAGCAGCCCTGCAGAGAAGGACTTGGGGATACTGGTGGACTAAAAGCTGGACATGAGCCGGCAATGTGCGCTCATAGCCCCGAAGCCAACTGTATCCTGGGCTGCATCAAAAGACACATGGCCAGCATGGGGGAGGGGATTCTCTCTGTCTTCTCTGCTCTCACAAGACCCCACCTGCAGTGCTGTGTTCAGCTCTGGGGACCGCAGCAAAAGACAGACATGGACCTGTTGGAGCAGGTACAGAGGAGGGCCACAAAGATGATCGGGGGCTGGAGCACCTCCCCTGTGAGGACAGGTTGAGAGAGTTGGAGTTGTTCAACCTGAAGAAGAGAAGGCTCCAGGGAGACCTTATAGCGGCCTTCATGTGCTCAAAAGGGGCCTATGAGAAAGATGAGGGTAATATTGTTAGCAGAGTCTGTTGAAATAGGTCAAGGAAAAATGGTTTTAAACTGAAAGAGGGCAGATTTAAGCCAGACGTAAGAAAGAAATTTTTTACAATGAGGGTGGTTAAACACTGGAACAGAAGCTCCATCCCTGATCAGGTTGGACAGGGCTCTGAGCAACCTTGTCTAGCCACAATGTCACCATTTACTGCAGGGAGGTTGGACTAGATGACCTTTAAACATTCCTTCCAACCCAAACTATTCTATGATGCTTACAGGTTCAGATTTTGCGACTTGTGGTTTGCAGGTGTATTTTGTGAATGTATGTTGCTGGTTAAAAGCCGTCTAGGATGAATAAGAACGAGGATAAATAACTTCTAGGTTATCTACATTTGACATGTTATATTTGTTATATGTAATTAGCTATGGGAAAACAATCGAAGAACAAAATACACATAACTAGCAAGTGATTTATAGCTGTGGCTATTCAGCTACTTGGCATTAACTACGTATGTGATGAACCATTTATAGATAAGGAAGAAGTGTTGGCTTCTTACCAGAAACAAGCTTTTCTGCACTCCACATAGTTTCTCACATGCAACACACTCTCATCGTAACAGCAACATTACTTCAGATAAAGAAAATCTAGGCCCTTTAGAAAGCCAGTGGGGAGGCATAGGCATCCCTACCACATCCAGTACAAAAGCAACTGTAACTGCACACTAAACTGCAGACTAAAACCAGCTGAAGAAAATGCAGTTTTGACAATCTTTGCCTAAATCTACCAATATAACTTGACAAAAGGTGCTACTACTACAGCAGTGACATTCCTAACTCTCTAGTTCGCTCCTGTTGCCCCTTATACATAGCTGTATCTTCTGCTGTCTAATGACAGCATGCTTTTAGCTTGCAGAATGTTGTGGCTGAGGCCACTTAGGCCACTTACCAGGATCTGTTGCTACGAGAAAGAATTACATAATTTGGAGGAAAGGCTGGTACACTGCATACATTAACAACCGCTAGCATCTAACAAAGCCAAAGATACTAAAAATATATAAATATTTAATAAAATAATCTTTAGGCTTTCCTTTATGATCTTGTTTTCTGAAAGAAACCAGGCTTATGTGATCCTGGACCTAAGAAGGAATATCTAAACGAGTTGGGGGGAAAAAAAAAAAAAAAAAAAAAAGCATATTTCACATTTCTTCTGTGTTTACTGACAAATTCTAGAGGTTTATAGCTGTAGATGGAAGATGCTGGATGAAAGGAATATGGAAATCCGAAGGAGATCCTGAAATGAGGAGGCATGTGTAATGGAAATAGCTGTGCCATCTGGTTTTGGGTATGCCCACTCAAAATTAAGAGGCCAAATACATAGCCAGTCTTCTTGTTTCTTCCTTCCTTCACACTGTATCATTTCTCCTTTAAGCATGAACTCTCTTTTTCTTCCATGTGTTTCAGTTCCATAACCGTGGCCTCCCTTTTCTGTTCTATTATTTCTCCTTTTTCCTTCCACACAAAGGCTTTTATTGTCCGTGATTCTTACTGGCTCTTTTTTTCTACACAATATTTTCCAAGTCCACCCGTTTTCTTTCCTCCAAAGTTTAATCCTTCCACAGAAGATTTAATTATCTAAATCAAGTATCTCAAATGATCCTCCCACAATGTAAGAGTTGGCCCCATTATGTTTACTTTACACACAGAGGGTAGAATGTATGACAGCAAAAATATAAAAAGGAAAAAAATTAAAACTAGCACTTGCGGTGATTTCAGCCCCAGTGGAAAACACACATTTATCGAGAAGAATTCTCAGCAGTAATGCTGGAAAGCTAACATTTTCTAGTTCAATTACAACATCGGATCCTAGATATTGGTAAGAGGCTTGTTTCTCAGAACTTTGATACTGAATCAATACTGTGCTAACTTGTGATGCATTAAAACAGTGCAGGAAGTGTCCAAATGTTATTAATAGTTTTATAGCCTTCCCATACATTCTTCCAGACATACTTAGTTATTGTCTAAATTGCTGTTTTATTGAAATAAAAACAAGCATGTTATGGGCTTACATGAAGTTGCACTTTGCAAGACAGCCTAGCGAATGCAAGGGAGTCTGGCTGCGTGCTCAATGTTCTTTCTTCACTAGGCACCATGACCACAGGAGTCCAAAGACTTCACTTTACCTTTGGTCTGCTTTTGAACAACAGGAATGATGGTGACTCAAAAATCACAGCGATATTTAGGGCTTCAGTGATATAGAAGAACAGAGTATTTGGTCAAGTCCCCAGACATGACAGGCAACCATTTCAGTGATAGGATTCATCTTCTCTGACTTCAGAGATCTGCAGTGGAGGTGTCTACATCCCTCCCAATGATGCAGGTTCCCTTTCTAGTCAGTGGAGAAAAATAAGCACTTGCAGAGCACAGTTCATCTGTTGCGTCTTAAATGAGGAAAAACAGTACAAAGAAACGACTGCTTTTCATCACAGACTTGCAAAGAAAGCCAAGCAGATGGAGACATGGGCACTGTTGACTCCTGCATTTGGCTAAACAACTCCCAGCCATGCTATATAAACCAAGTAGTATGGATGGTATCTTCAGCCTTGTGTCCTGGAGCTATGCCGTTCCCCTTGATCCTCCTAGAGGCCCTATATGATGACTTTAATACTTTCTTTTTTTTCAATCAGTGTCCTAACTGGTACTTCATTGGACTGAATTTCCATGCTTCGCTCACATTTAGGCAGCTAATATATTCAAGTAATTTCCCTCCTCATGTCTTCCAACTAATGATTCCCAATTTTATAGAAAAACATTCTTGTTATTAGTCTGTCAATGGTTAGGTGATTTAGAAAATCCCATCTCATATCTCTCCCTTTAAAAACTTGCCCTTTGTTTCCCTGTCTATTCATATAGTCGTAGACTCCGTTAGGAGCCTGCAACACTATAAATTAGAGTTTATTGTGATGACAGAGAACTTTTTGGTTTATTTTTATGAAGTGGGTTATTCTCAGCTGGGACCTAGATGCTGACCTCATTGATTTTTCTTCCCCACATAGGCCACTAATACAGTACTGGAATGTATCGTATTTGACTGGACAAAATCAAAGCTGCTGAACTTGCCTATATCCACTTTGCTGTGTAGTTGCTATTAGGCTGAGACTATTCAATGCACATGACAAAGTTTCTTTTGATGTTGGTTGAACAAAAGGAGGAAAATATCAGAAAGTTTGGCTAATGAGATGATTAGAGGAAGGAATTTTATAATGAAAATATTGGTCCAATCAGATATCATTGACTTTTAAGGAAAGAAGAGCTATATAATCTTCGAATGGTTGAAAGCAAGCACAACCAATTAGTCATTTTGCCCCCTTCCAAAGAATTAATAGTTAATTTCCTTCTTTAGGGCTATTGCTGATGAAATTGCTTATTTAAATATCTAACCTATTAGTGTGTTTGCAAAAACTGCATTCCATTATGAAATAAGTTTATCATTCATCTATGATGGTCATGAAAATCAGTGAGGTTTTTCTTCTCCTTCTTTCTTGCTTTCTTAATCCTTGGATTTTACCTATAGCCGGCGTGCAAGTAAAGCACATTAGTCAATTAATAGGCTGTTAAATGACAACAGTTCCAGGCAATTTAATTACTGTTGGTAAAATAAGAAATGAATTATTGCATGTCAGTAACTAATTTCAGCTCCTTTCCTTGGAACAAATCAACTTTGAATGCAATGGCTTATTTAGAAAAAAAATGATTGCTTCCTTGCAAATACAAATTGCTGAGTCATAGCTTGGAAAGAGTGTAAATGCCTCTTTCAAATACTTCTTCCCTTTTTTCATAGTGCCAGGCATATTTTATTATTTAAAAAGTATGTTACTGTTTCTGTAACTAGAGTATGAACATAAATAAAGAAAAAGAACATGCAAAATAATGCTTTTCCTTGTACTTCATCCATTCTGTATGTTTATATAATAAATATATTAAAATGAATGAACTTTAACCTTCCATTAAAATATTTAATTCGGTAGTAAAATAGACTTATTTGCTGTAGCTGATGATATTACAAGGTAGTATGTGGAAGAGATAGCAATGGCATTTTCTTAATTGTGCATTAGTTTTCTTTTTTTAAGTATTAAGAAATCATTTAGTATGGATAATAATGGCTAGCAGAACAATTTATAATCCTAGATTTTATCAACTCCATATAATATAAGGACATGATTATGATGTGCTGGTCTCAAAAGACATCAGCATCACTTATAATCTCCTCTGGCAGCCCCTGTTTAAGAAAATCTCATATTAATTTCATTGTTTAATACCAGAAGGAAGTCACTCAGCAGCACTCCAGTGGATCCACCTCCCTGGTGCACGTTTCATCACATTTCTGGAGTGAGTTGGCTCCACCACAACTGTAAGACTACAGGACACCTTTCTCAGAAAGTTTATTTTACTGCTCTGTGACACTTTTTACAGAGAAGTAAATAATTGTTCATGCAAAGAGCTCTGAGAAGATTTTGTTTTTCTATCCTCACATATGTGTGACTGTTGAACAAATTGCTAACAGGCACTTGAATAAGTGCTTAGAAGGAAAGGAAGAAAAATCACTGGATTTTTTTTTTTGTCCACAGCCCATTTTATATCTTCACACTGCTGGGACTTCATGTTTGACTACAGGCTTCTCACCAAAAATAACAATAGCACGGATTGGTTTCGTACAAGCATTAATCAATGTAAAGATTGCCACAAATAAAAATAAAAAATATAAATGTGGCATAACCAGGCACCTTTGATTTTGCAAAATCTTCCAAAAAAATACACTTCATTAAACAGAAGACGCACTGGTTTCTTGAAAGTTTGAGATGAGTTGCATGACAATCAAACTGCAGCAGTTCTTACAGAATCCGGTCAGGTGAGTGAGTAAAAAGAAACCAGCTCTATATGAAAGTTTAAAAATTGAGCCAGTCCAAAGAACTCAAACTAAACAGTTTTCACTTGAAAATCACCTGTGCAAGAGTTGCTTAAACTCAGTTATAAATTCAAAGCTCTGAAAAAAAATAAAGCAAACAATAAAAAAGCCCCTGCTCCCATATATTCCAGGAAAAGTTAAACTTACACATTTAAAAAGAAAATTTGATTATTTTCAGATATCATCAACCTCAGTTGTGTCCAGAATGCTTACTGCATTCACCTCTATGGGCTAAAACCCAGTGTATATGAGGGCGTCCAAACCACCATTTTTGCCTGGCCTCAATAGCTATAAAATTAAGGGTTAGCTAAGAGCTCCCACTTTCATCCTCCCCATCAGGCACTAGTTCCTCACTGTGTAATAATATGTATGAATCCTTCAATTACAAATTTGAATCTGACTCCCAAATGGAGCAATCCAGATCTGAGAACTGTCTTGGTTTAGGCTAAACCAGAACTAATTCTTTTTTAGTGCTTTAACTTTTCAGTCAAGTCTCCTCTAACTAACAGCACTTTCTGAAACAGCAGCATGTTTTTCCAGACAGTAAGTGCTCCCAGCAGTGATAAGGCCTGATGTTTATAGTTTGTACCGAGGAACAGTATGCAGAAGGGCCCTTGCTTATACTTGTAGCGACCAAGGTCACTGCTAAATCTTGTACTCTGTGTTGGGGTGCTGGGAGTGAAAAGGGTCACAAGCACAAAAAAGGTTGCGCCTGCAGGGAGGAGCAAACCAGACAGGTGACCCAAACCTGACCAACAGAGTATTCCATCCCATATATGTCATACTCAGTACAAAGCTGAGAGATCACAAGGGTCTCTCTCTCTTCTTCGATGGCCAACATCTGAGGAGGACTCTGTCTGTTATTCTGTCATCGATCGCAATCTGTGCGTCCCTGAATCCAATGCCTGAGTTCAGCTCCTGCATCCCGTCCCTGTCTGCTGCTGAGTCCAGCCTGGGACTGCCCCAGTGCCAGCCCTGCAGCATGGTGGTGACATATAGTCATCGGAGTGGGGGGGAATTGGATTTGGTATTGGTATTGTATCTATTTGTATATATTTGTACATATTGTACATATTTCATTATTTCCTTATTCTTATTATTATCTTTTCTTTTATCATTATTGTTTCATTAAAGCTGTTTTACTTTTATTTTCCAAACCGTAAAGTCTCTCTCTCCCTTGTTCTCTCTCCTTTTCCCTTTTGGGAGGGGAGAGGGGTTAATAGAGACTATGTGTCATTTGTTAGTGATCGGCCCGGCCTCAAACCGTGACAAGAACTAACACAGATCATGATATGAACGACTGGTTGAGTAAGAGCATCAGACAGATTTCCCAACCAGCCAAGGATGAGATCCTTGCCTCTTCTCTGGGTCTTATACTGGAAAGAAAGTTCTTACAACTGAAACCTTTGCAAATATGCCATCTTGTGCCACTAGCTTCTGGACTAACAGAAGTCCCAGAGTTACTGGAAACTTTAGAAATACCAGCTAAACCAGGATGGAAGAGAATCTCTACACCTTACTCAGATTAAAACACTGGAGGCTCTTCTGAGAAGGTCAGACTTCAATTCCTCTTTTCACTGCCCATCTCCCAGACTCTAGGCTCTTCTTTTCCCTGTGAAACACGCCTCTCCATATTTTATTACTGTAGCAACCACCTACTGTAGATTATCTATGAAGCACTGCCTTGTCTTGCAACTCTGATGGGGTATGAAATGGAAGAACTGCTGCGCTGTATGGCAAATCATGTCATACTCAAACTCAGTAAATGTTGTTTCTGGTTTTGCACTTACTTTACCATACTCTTTGGTACCAATACGCTCCTTTACTATTTTATTGCCACACTTTTAAATGAAAATAAATACAAATTAAGTGCACAGAAATAATTAAATGCATGGTTACCACTAATTACTGCTCATATATGATGGGATGGATACCAATAGTAGCTTTGCTGCAGATAAAGTCTGAAAATATATACTAGAATTGTGAGGTGAGAGAATCACCATAGTCACACTGCTGATCTAAAGTCTCACCAAAACAGTGATTTCCTAGAATAACCTCAGCAATCATCTGCAGTATGATAATGCAAACAGCTTAATAGTTCAGAACATTTCCGTGTACAAAACAACTTCAGTGGTAAAACAGTCCACATTTCCTCTCTGTAGTTTCTCGATAGTTCATTCCCTGATGCAACAGTCCACTGGTTGTGCTTCAGATATGGATATAAGACAGACAAGAGATATTTTATCTGGACAAGAGTTGCTGTATTTCAGTTCATGACTTTGTGTACATAAATAGTTCTGGTTTAGATGCACAGTGAAGCAAAATAAATTTGATATGTTAGGATTCATCAGTCTTAACAAGAGGTGTATGATTAACAAGTCAGCTCCAGAAGCATCATCTCTGTTGTGCAAGCACAGTGCCTGTGCGATGCATCCAGTTAGCCCAGTGCTTTCTAAGACTTATTGCACAAGGCTGTTCTGCAGAGAGCTCATGCACATTAGCTATAACTAACCTGCTACGGTCATGTCCAAGATACTCACATAAACAGTAGCACAGTTACTGTTAGAGCAGACTACTTAAAAATCCTTCAAACCTACAAAGTCCTGAAATTCTGCTGAGACCGTCAGCCTCAACCAGAGCAGTTTGGCTTCTCCAGCCAAGGCTCAGATTAATGCCAGGTCCAGGCAACAGGAATCTGTGGTGTACTGCTTAAAGCCCATGCAATTCGTCAACTATACAAACATATTTGCAGATAACAGGACCCTCCACCGTCATGATACAGAAGAGTTAGAGTGTCATCATGGTCACTACCTGGTCAAAGGTACTGGTTTTGCTCTTTGCCAGTTATACAGATCACTGTTGGGTATCAACAGAAAAAGCAAAAAGCGCATTATAATGTTTATGGTAAAGAACAATGGAATTTGCAAACTTGCTCCAATACAGTGAACTCTTGAAAGTTCACATATTCCTTTGGAAGCAGAAGAAAACAGATCCATCTCTCTTCCACCTTATCTATGTTTATGTCATGTCTAATGCAATTACCCTGGACGTAAACATTCCTCATTAATCCCCAATAACTCTGAGAGCTGGAGCCCCATTTATGAGTATATGCTTTGCCAGAGGTAACTTTACTTCATTTATTTTCATCTCACAGCTGCACAGACACCAGGAAGAAAATTATGCTACCTTCCTAGTATGCTGTTAACAGTTTCCCCCTTTAGCACTTCCATAAAGAAGCAAGAGCTTCCTTAAGGAGGTTTTGCTAACGAGTTGGGTGATACCCTTCAGTCCAAAAAGATGAGTTCAGCCACCCTGGAGTATAGTTACATCCCTGTTTCCTAGGAATAGACTTCCAGTTGCATAGCATGTTGTCTTGGGTTGGTAAGTCTCCATATGTTTACACAGTAAATGCTAACAGAAGCAATAACACAGAAGCAATAACGAAGGAGAGCAGAGGTAATAACAGGAAAACAATGATCAGACACATTTGGCGCCACAATGCATCGTCTACTTATTAAAAACTACTTAGTAATGAATAAGAACATCCAAAGTCATCCATAAGGCTGAGCAGCAATCTAAAGAACAGAAGTGAGAAATGTTGCATGAAGTATCCTAAACGGTGTTGTCCACTACCTTTCCTCTTCTCTCACAAAATACCTCATAATAGAAAGGACAGGGACAAATACCTCCTCAGGGCACAGAGTACCCATTATGTGCTATTTCAGGTAGTAGGATGCAGGATTTCACAAGGGCATTAGCAACACAATTACCGTCCTAGAAGGGACTTCGCAGTCACAAGGCAGGCCACGGAATTTTAGGAAGTACCTGATTATCACTGTTCTTTGAAAATCCAGCTAAGTACCCTCAAGCATATCTTGATGCCCCTCTTCTGATGTCTGTCACTTCATCCTTTCTCTAGTTAGCAGTAGTCATAAGGAATTATTATATCAGAATGTTTTCAATATCAGACTATTAAAAAAATGTCTATCAGGCATTTTATAATGCAAATATGTATTTTCAGGACTTGCAGAGTGAATGAATCCAAGAGTTATTGTCCTTTCATCCTTCGACCTCTCATCTTCCAAAGCCTCTGGCACATCTACCATTTTCCTTATGTATTAGCTATTAAAACAGCAGACTTCAGAACTGCTTTCCAAGGAAACTCACATTCAGTCCCCCACTTGTAACAGAGATTTACAATTTAGTTATCTATTGTGAATAATTAGTCTCCTAGAAATTGCTTTGGTAACATTTAACGTGACACGGGTTCTCTGCTCTGCTCTCATTCCATATTTCAGTGTTTTATATTGTAGCTCTCTTTTGACAAACCCTATTAACCAAACCTTCCAGGCCTTACTGAAAATGTCAGGCTACGGAAAACAGATAAGAATTGTCATTCTGCACTGCCAGCAGAGGCCTGCTGACTTGAATTTGGCAATGCTTTACTAAAGCTATAACTCACAGGGCAAGAGAAGCAACAGCATCAATTGCTAGGGCAATGAAAAAGTGAACATGGCAAGATGTTTTACAGTTTGCTGTGTTCTGTAGTTAACTGCTATCTTCCTTTTCTCTGAAAACCTACTGAAATTAATCTTCAAACAACACAGTGATGAATTCAGTAAGATTAAAGAAGTGTCTGGGTTGCAATACAATGACCAGTGCAGGACCCAGCATTTCAAAACACGTTTGATTGCAGAATCCCTTGCTAAACTAGCAATTTTAAGAAGTGCATCTAACTTCCAATGACCTTATAATTGGAAGTGCTTTTAATCTTATCAATAATCAAGTTGAAGTAGGGAATGTGGGTGCATTTAGTGTATATCATCTCATTTCAATATTTTAAGGACTCAGTACATAAGAGTTTCAAGATTTTTTTTGTGCAATTTGAAAATTTGTGGTCCTTTTAGGAAAGAAAAAAAAAAAAAATTCTACCTGGAGATGAAGAATCAGAATTCAGCATTTATGCCGTTTGCGGCAGATGCTTCATGTCGTTCTGCTCACAAGACCATGTCTTGGAAACAGAGCTCCTGGGACAGACACATTATTGCCTATAAGGATGTCCCAAACTGGGTTCCTGAATAGCAGTGGCCTCTTGTTTTAACTTCCCAAGTTTACGCATTTCAAAAAGGCAGACAGCTAGTGCATTAACTCGTCACAGCCATATTCAAAACATCCTGCAGGAAGAGCCTCTGTTGAGTCTAAGCACACACAACGGCAGGCAGGCAGATAGACTCCCCAGGGAATATTCAAAACCATAAATGTTGGTTTAAGTCTCTTACTCTCACTCCTGTTCATTTCACTTCCCTAATACGCTTTGGTAAATCCTAGGTGTCCAGCAGCATCCTCAGGCACCCAAAACAGGCTTTAGGAACAAATGCTGAACAATGCAGACCACCACCATCACATCATGCTGGAAAGCCAAGCTGGCTCCCACCTCTGAACGACAGGTTAGAAGAGGAGAAGCAATTTCTGGGGGGAACCTGCAGTCACTAAGAACTTTGCCTCCCTCTCAGCATCTGTAGCAGCAGGTCTTTCACTTCAACTTTGTGCCCCAGCTCTGACCCTGTAGAAGGTGCTGCCCATCCTTGGGGTAGCAGGCAACTGTGGTTACTGCTGATGAAATAGCTCCTTGCACTTCAGCTCCCATCACATCCTCATTTCTACCTGAAGAAGTCCTCTAAACAAGCTGCCATTGAACAGGACTGTCCTAGGTTACAGTGTAAGATGTGCCCAAAAAGTATTCTATTACCATTTTCATGAGCTGTTGAGACCAGGTGGCGCGGTGCTCCCTGCCTCCTCCCTCTGGACTATCTTCTGTTAGTGGACACAACAACGCATTATCGCATGACCCATCGATAACTCGCTCCTGGACTATCTCCTGTTAATGGCCCATCAAGGAATTGCCTCACGACTCCCCATCCCATTGTGAGATGCTCCGCCCAGGGGGAAGGAGCCAAGCATTCCATGCTAAATATAAACTGAGATCTCGAACACCTTAGCAGCCTTCTTCCACTGGATTCCCAGAGGAGTTCCAGAGGACAAGAGCTACGTACCTACCACTGGACCTTCGGAGGAAGACCAGACTCTTTTACCTGATCGCTGCTTCAACAGAACTACATCCATCACTTCAGGAGGACTGCAGTCATCATCTTATCGGACTGCTACTGCCACCCTAACAGGGTGGCAGGTTGTATTTCTGACTCTGTCAGTTCAAACCAGTGGGGTTTTTTTTCTGCCTTGTTTTATAGATATAGAGATATATAGAGATATATATACATATTAGTAAAGAACTGTTATTCCTATTCCCCATATCTTTGCCTGAAAGCCCCTTAATTTCAAAATTATAATAATTTGGAGGGAAGGGGGTTGCATTTTCCATTTCAAGGGAGGCTCCTACCTTCCTCAGCAGACACTTGTCTTCCAAACCAAGACAAGGACTCACAATGTTAGGACTTTGAGAGCCTGGACTTAGGTCTTAGTCACCTTTACTTGCCTTGAGGAGCACTGTGTCTTGGGAAGCAAACCTAAAATAAGTAACAAGGCTTCTCCTCCTACAAATTGCTCCTTGCTTATATCTTAGATTAGATAGTTTAGCTGGACATCAAGTCCATCTAATAAAGTCAAGAGCCCCACACTTAAATGTTACTATGAAAGAGTCATCTCTTTTTAAAGGTGGTTCAAAAGCAAGAAAACATCACAATTGCCATAAAAGTTGTTGCTCGCACCACTACAGTCATATCTCCTTGTGACTTAATGAGCCAGTCCAGGTGATCAAAACCAAAAGTCCTTACCTTTCCTAAAAGGTAATGTCAGCAGCTGCACTCACCAATAAGGCCTGCCACCTATTGCCTGTGTGATGGTAAATGATTATAGGCAGACAAATCTGCTGCTTCATTTTAATCAGTTACTTAATCAGCTTGCTTGGAATGAACTGGTTTGTCTCAACAGACTGAGTGACAAAACATGTCAAAGCGGAGGGCGCAATAAAAATGTACTGATAAATCATGGAAAAGTGATAACATCATTCTTTTTATTTACCCTTTTGTTTCTATCAGAACAAGCTAACCACAGCTCCTTTCATTCATCTTTTGCTGTTATTGCTGGGAAATTTAGTATTTAGCTCAAGATGTTTCGCATGATGAATTATTAAAAATCTTTAACTGTTGGACAACCTTCTAGAGGTATAAGATTTTTTAAAAAAAAAATTATCCCTTGTTTTGCTGTGAGGGGAGACAGCTAATGAAAAATGGACCAGAATTATTGTGAAACAATTGTCTGTAGTGTAATCAAGTCTGCTTCTGCCCTCCAACTACTTCAAGATATAATGATACATGTATCATTAAGCAGCTGCTATGGATGCCTGAGGAAACTGGTAGAAATTTGTACCTATTGTTTTTCTTTCTCCACTTCAATATGCTCTGTTACACTCCTTCCATCCACTTTCCCCTGCACTTCTCAAATGCTTTTAGACAGAGTTTTATGTATACTTTTGGTTGGACTCTGCCACTGCCTACACTGGTGTAATACTTCACCTTGAAGGCATGTCTGCTGTCCCTGGGAAGGAAGGAGCTTGACATTCCTGGACTAAGTAGCTGCTTAATTATGGAATCTTTCAAGTAAGCTCTTTTAGGGTTGTGATTTTTAACACAGCAAATAGAGGGCAAGGGAGAGTGTGTGACTAATGTTCAATTAGAAGAGCTCTGAAATTAAACAATTGTTTGTTTAATGGTTGCTAAATGCTGTGTAATACTAAAGGCTATAATTAGGTGTGTGAGATTCTCCTCCCCTGTCCCCAGCTCCACAAACAAGTTAGCAAGTTGTGCTATACAAACCACAGGGCATGCTCTTTGCAACAGGATTTTAGTCGAAGCCAAAACCACCCCTAGGGGTGACATTTTCCCCACTGGTCTATTCAGTACTGAGCATATTTTGAGGACTTTAAATAATAACAATATCTAATGGCAAGCTGAAATTTTGCCAGTGAAAAAATTCATCTTAGTCTACGCCCATTTTTATTCTCTTCAAGCAAGAGGCCACAACACAAGACACAGGAAGAAGCAAAATACCAGGAGGACTTACTGAAAGAGAGAGGGTGGAAAAGAAGCATTTTCCTAAGCTCTTTAATAAAATAATTCAAATCAGGTTTATAATTTTTTTTTTTTTTTTGAAATAAATTATTTCAGTCTCCAGGGTGCCTGCCAACAGAAATTTTTTTCTGGCATATGTTGTAGAATGATAGTCTGCATTTTAGTCATCAACAAAGACACTAATGTGATAATGCCAGCACATAGGTATTCAAGAAGGTGGACACTGATCACTGGATGTCATGGAAACTACTGAAGGACCTCTTTAGTTTGTAGAGGAGGTTTATTTGTACATAGCAGAAATCCACAACAGCCTGATTACCCAAAGAGGAAAACAGAAAAGCTAAGCAGCTCTCAACTAAATTTCTGTGTGTTGGCAAAGAATGGGTAACAGGGTAAAGCTGCATGAAATTTTCCTGCTGAAACCTGAAATACTGCTAGATCAAATCCAAATCGGCCTCCAAGAGTCAGTAAAGCTCTGGAATAGTTTCAACAAAGGAGATTCTTCCTAGACTTTGACTCTGTTTAAGGGCAGATAGTACAGCACACCTCCTATCCCATATCCAGTGGCCAGACATCTGATCAAGAGCCTCAGTGACTGCAAGGTTTCCCAAGCAATCAGCTTTACTCTAAACCTGCTATCATTAGTTCAGTGACTGAAAGCTTTCAAAAAAATTCCAGCTCAGGGGATCTGTCCTCCAAAAGAAAGAAAACTTCTGGCAGTTACTGCTTTAAAGGCTTACCACCTCCTGCAGCCTACCTGGCTAGGTAGATCCCTTCCCCACTAGAATTTACTGCCACTGTAGCATGAGCAGAAAAGAATATATTTGCCCAGTTTGTTCAGCTAATTTTACTTAACATGGTGATAAAGATGGGACTGCATTATTATACCAGACTGAGAACAGGTCAGCACAGTTACTTGTTACCGTCTGCTTTTGCCTTTAGATAGCATGGGGAAAGGCATGGGGAGACAGGAACAGCTGAAGTCAGAAACCACCCAGTGATGTTCACCACAGGATGTCAGAGGTCCTATCCTGTCACAGGGAATTCCAACTGTTACTGAAGAAAGAAGGAAGGCTATAATTTTTTATGTGTTCAAGGTACCAAAAAACCTTGTAATAGCCGTGCTGCAACAGAAGTCAGATCTATTCGGATAGAAATGCTTGATTTCAGCTTTGAAAATACTTTTTTGCCAACTGGATGTTGGCAAAAAATATTTTCCAAAACATAATTAATTAAAAAAAAAAAAAAAAAAAAGAGTAGCAATCTATGAAACATCAATAATGTGCAAGTCTTATGGTCTCTTGTATTTTTTTCATGAATTAATACAAGAAAAGGAAAAAATGCCTATTTTTAAAATTATTATTGATTTTGCTTGTCCATATCACTTCAGCTTTGACCCATGAGATTTGTCTCTTCTGTAAGATCAATACAAAGCATTGGACCTTATAGGATATAATTTTTCACATCCTTTAGATGACATGCTATAGATTCATATTTTGGTCAGAACTTTCCCTTTGCAGCTAGGCAGTAATGATTTTGAAAGCAGTCATACTAATAAAAGAAAAAAAAAAAACATAATTAAAACTAGCAAATGAATGACAACTGCATTTCCTTTTGGTTGGTAAAGGAGAGGAGACATTGTGGTTCTCTGTCCTGTGTAAATTAGACATGCATCCTGTTGTAAGATTTCTGACAGATAAGAAGTGCCCCTAACCCAGAAAACATCTCTTCGACAAGGTCATCTACAAAGCAGCTGAGGAAACGATGTAGGATTAGACAGTCACTTTTCCTCTAAGTACAAAAGAGGGGAAACAGAGGGACCAATAAGGTCTAACCCATTACAGGGATGATCTTCAGACAGCAAAGCATCACACAACACACTGCATGCTTACAGTCTATCCCTCACCCAATCCCTGAACTTTGAAGCACTTCTTGATGCCAATTCCCTATCAAATTCTCAGAACAGAGACATTTACTGTCCCACCTTTACAATAAGCACAGCAACAGTCACCTATTCATAGGTAAGTAAGTCTCAGAGCCAAAAGTGAGAGAAACCAAAAGATTGCAGTTTCTTTCCTTTTACCCAGGCTGACGTTTTGCATGGACAAGCCTCTAAGCAGCACAACTCTTCTATTTGTGAACTCTGTGCTTATTTTGAGAATTTGCTGGTAAACAACACTAAAGTGATGATAGGAAGCTTTTAAACCTCTTGCCCCTCAAACAGAAACCAGTCAAAAAGCTCTTCTCACAGATAAATTATTTTCTTCTTTTAAGAATAGTTGCACAAGAATTTCAGACTGATTTATATAGGAGTTGTGGTGTTGCTTGGTTTTTTTTTACTTTCCAAATAATCAATAAAAGTTGTGGGAAGCATAACTTGGGACTGCATATTAATCTTGCATTCAGCCTTCCTTGCTAGTTTTCAACAGGACCTATTCATCTTGCTGAGTTTATAGTAGTGATTTGTTTCATTTTTACACTCCATGCACCACTAAATATAAAACCAACTCCTGTTTAACAAAGTGGATAGCAGCATGAGGCCCTTTCTGGTAGCCTGGACCCTGGTAAGAGCATTACAAATGATGAGAAATCGTCAGCCTGGAAAAGCAACTGGTTTATGGCACAAGCCACACTGGTGAGAAGATCAGTTTTGAAAAGAAACACTGTTGGTTTCTTCCCTGAGCAACTCCACAGATATGCTGTGGACCTTCTGTGACTTTAGATAGTTGTATGAAAGCATGGTAACACAAGAGCCTAAAAGCAGCTGGACTGGGTCAGACTACAGGTCTGTGTTACCCCAGCATCCTGTATCTGACAGGATGGCCAAAAGTGGATGCTGAGAGAAGCATGTAATAGGGAAAGTTGTATACAAGTGCTCTCCCAGCTTTTATCAATCGGCAATTCAACAGGTTTCGGTGTCTGGCATAATCTTCATGCTTTTCATCTGTAATTTTGCCCAGCTAACATTAGCATTCGCAGCACCTTGCAACAGGCTGAAACGTCCTGGCTGACCTCAGATTTCCTCAGGCAGAAGTGGCTCCACACCCTTGCCACCATCCCCTAACTCTTTCTAGATGCCAGGAGAGAAATGACACATGATGCCCAACACACCAGTTAGAAGCCAGTTAGAAGCTGAAGGAGATGGAGAATTTTGGTGCTTCCGTCCAGGTCTCTGAGGAGACAACCTGTAAAGGCAGTCCTGTGGCTTTCCCTTGGTTCAGTCTGGCCATGGCATGGGGCATAAGCAAGAAGGAAAGACAGACCCATAATTACAGCCCCCATACCTTAATCAAAAGGTTTAAGAGCATTGCAATAACTGCTTGTACTGTAACTCTTGCTGGTCAGCAGCACTGTGGAAGATTTGGACATCACTGTACACACCTAGTTTCACTGGAGCCACTCTCCTTCTCTCTCGTGATTTCAGCAGTGACTATCACAGAGCAACTCTGAAAGTCTTGGGGGCCTTAGTGCACTACTACACCACAGTTAGACCCATGGCTTTCATCAGTAAAACTAGCCATGAGAGAAGTTGTGAAGGCCTCGGAGGTTTCTGCTTGGAAATTTTATTTCTGAGAAGGACTCAGCAGTTTTGTTGCTCAGTCAGGCACACAGTTCAAACACTACTGCAGAAAACAGCAGTAGCAAAGGAATTGCAGGTGTCACTGGACTGGAGTGAGGTTTGGGAGACATGCGACTCAAAAGGTCCATCTTGCATTTTCCACTTGTTGCCCAGGAACTGCTGCAAGGAGAAAATTGTGACATGGTATCAGCACTCCACAGGTGAAAGAAAAGATGCATTTTGCGCAGTGCAATTTTTTGGAGAATACAGAATACAAATCAGGGAGCTTTTAGTGATCTGTAAGGCCTGTGGTTTGTAGTAATGCTATGGAACATGCAATTAGATAGAATTAATGAAGAATGGCATTGATCACATTAGGGTGTTTTCTGAGCACAGCTTGACAAACAGAATTTCTGTCTCTTTGTTATCAAATGAATACCAGTATAACATCACTTAAACTGATGACAGGAGAAATAGGGAAGACATCCAGGTCATTTTTTTGATAGAAATTTACCTATATAGTCTTGCCAAGGTCTGATGTTTTGAAACCAAAGTTAAACCAGACTTAACAAGGGGAAGTTAGAATTACAGACTAGAGAATGGGAACAGAAATATAATTAGATTCAATGAGCCATAAAAAACATGTGCATGGAAAAAGAAAACCTGAGAAACTAAAATCCTCCTTGTAATAATGTTCTAAGAAAAATTATTGAAATTTTGGGGGAACCAGAGAAGAGGAAATTTAATTCCTTACTTTTTCCTTCTGAAGAAAGACCTGATTTCTTATGCACAACATTAAAGGAACATTTTAGCAAAGAATAGCTATATGCATCCCACATAACAGAGAATAAGTATGTTTTCTCCCATAAGTATGCTCTCCACAAGCTCTTCTAAACACTAAACACTATCGACCATCCAAAATTTTCCAGTTTCTACTGTTTTCTAATTAATACGTTTCAGTGAAGGGGAAAGAATTTGGCTCTGTGGTCTGCATAATTAGCAGTCACATTCTCAGGGTGCTTCTAAGCCTCCTTTGGAAGTTAAAAAAACTCAGTAATATTCACTTCATATATCATCAAGAATCACTGATGCATAGTAATATGTAACAATACAAAAATCTGACTGCAAACCACAGTAATATTGACTAACAATTACAAAAGTAATTAGTATGTCATCTTCTTTTCTGACAGCCAACTAATCAAGAAGCAGAACATAAAAAGAAAGAGGAATGCAAAGTTTTAAATAGCTTTTTCTAGCTATGGGTGACATATATCTACTAGCATTTTTCTTCAGGATCACTGATGAAAACCACAGAAGCATAAGAAAATTCATGAGCCTAAACAATAGGCTTTATTTTCACACCTGACATATAGTCTGAGTCAGCTCCCAATAGTGAGGTCTCTTCCAGGTAGTACGTGTTTGCACCTAAAAATCATGACAGTATCGGCAAGGGATTCTCAGAAAGGTGCCACTCATGTAATGATAAGGAACCACACCTCCTGAGGTAAAATTTTCAGTAGAAAAGATTGTGAAGGGCGCTGAGCATTTTATGCAAATTCTCCCAATGCTTGTCAGTGTCATGAGACACCATGGTCAAAACACAGCCCCAGAGAAGCCAGTGGCAAACCTCTCATTTACTTCAACGGAACACCATCCTCTATTTGCAGACAAAACCCCAAGTTGCTTCTACCATTTTTATATACTGAGTGCTTGGGAAAGGATTGGCTTTGTTTCAGGGAGTGGCTGAAGGCCCCAGCAGCAGCAGGTAAGCAGTTCCCACCCGATGCCACAACTCTGCAGCTCATGTCAGCCCGGGCAGATGCACTCTAGACACAGAAGAAGAGGCATTTGACAGATTAAATAAGCAGTGATTTAATGTTGGCTACTCCTGCGCTGTGAGGGGACTCTCACATCTCCTTCCTGGAGATGGCTGCTGATCTACCACGGATGCCAGAGTAGCTGACTGTGCTTTGCTGAGACTACCACAGGACTTTTTGGGGGGACTTCCAGATGTGCAGTCCCCATGCAGTCTCAGCAACATAATTAGACCTGGGATTTATTTAGCACTATTCAACATGTTTTCAGCAGGGCTGATTATGTGTCATTCCCTTAGGAGTCCTCTCATAATTTGGAGCTTCCTCAGAGCTGCAGGGATTTGAAGGGGGTGGGGGGGCTTAAATAGCATTACATTTGTACTGCTGAGGTATTCTCCTTTTGGGCCAGAGATAGCTTAGCCTCCTACCATTCCCACAAGATTTTCTTCCTGTCAGCACATCTACAGTTGATAATTTGAAGCATTTTCCAGGGATCTGGATGGAGTTATGTCTCCCAACGGTTGTTATTCAAACATGTTACGGATATTTGGGCATTTTGGCAAGGTAGTTTGATGTAATTAGGATCAGTTTTTGGTTATGGCCATGCCAGGCCAGAAGCAGAGGGCACTTTTCGGAGTGGGAAGAGGAAAAGCCAAAGGCAACGATTAAAACAGATTATTATACACTTTTGAGCTAACATGTGGAATCAATAGCAAAACATTAGCAGCTGTGCTCAGCTGTAGAAAAGCCTGCAGTCTTACTGTAACCAATAAAAATAAATTATGGACTGAAAGGGAAGATGGAAAAAATGGGGGGGAAACCAGAGCAGCATTCAAAGAAAAAGCGTAATATAAACACTGAAAATAATTTCTGACCTGAAAGAGTGGGTTGGTTTGGTTTGTCTTCTGTTTGTTTGTATTTACACTACATTCACAAGTTGAAAGTATGCCTTAATTAGTGGGCTACATGATAACCAGTGCAATAATGGTAATATCCCACAAGCTCTGAAGATGAAAACAGAGAAAGTGATAATCAAGTTGGCAAATGTTAGATGTTGCACGGTGTTTTCCTAATAAAGTAAAATAAGACCTTATCCTGACTTTTAGCTTGGCAGAAACATGAGGAAGGAAAACCTTAGAGCTGAGAAGTTTGCTTGCTGTAAAGGCATTGTCCTGTGAGCAAGCTGATAAATAGAAGGCATCTGGTCACTCAGAAAGAAGGTAAGGTTCTAACCTGGTTACAGGCAAAAACCAAGGATATGATCTTTTTTGTTAAGGCACAGCACATGATTCAGGGTTAAGAATCAAGGGCAAGTCTTAGTTCCAAAATTCAGTAAGTGTAATACAATACTAAGTGTTAATGTACGTGATTTGTGCAGACAACTTTGGTCTGGGTAGTGTATTAACCATTAAGGTTAAGAAATTCTTGGAAAACAAATCTATTAATACATACTACAAGATAAAAAGATGTGATTCTTCTGTGATATTACTACATTTCTGCCTCCTATTTAGACATGCTACCCTAACAAAGTAAAAAAGGATTAACAGATTTAAGGTCCGGAAAAAAATGTTGTGGTTTTAGTAAAAATGAGAACTTTCTCATCAATTTCTACTTAAACAAACTTTCAGTGATAATTTCAGCATGAGTGATCAGAAATCAAGCTAATGAAAGTAACAAGTGTTAATTGACCCATATTTAATTTTAATTTAATCTGACGGTCAAGAGTGACTAATTAACTTTACAGAACAAATGAAGACTTTGTTAAATATCTAATTTCTTCATCCCTTCAGTTTTGATGCTAGAGTCCATGAGAAATCATTTCAGACATTGCCAAGGCACATCTAAACAAAATAGAGAAAACCAGAACGCATATTCATACATTCATAAGAAAAGAAAGGGAAAGGGGGAGAAGCAAGAATAAAGGATTTAACTGAACACACAAAAAGAAACCAGGTGATGATCACCTTTAACGCTGGTCTGGATTCAACATGCAGTCAGAAATGTTTATAGGAATAGTGTCCATACAGATAAGATGAGATAGGAGACTAGTACTAGATCTTTCTTAGAAAAAGAATTAATATAGTGACAGATGATTTGCTGACCATCATAAAGAATCTGAAGCAAAAATAGATATTATATCCTTAGCAAAGCATGGTCTTAGATGTTTTTCCCATACCACAAAAGGTTTTCAAGTCTTAAAAATTATTCCACCCTTTCTTTGAACAAATATTTTCAAGCTTTTCGTGTCTACCAAAAATTCACGCAAGACAAGTAAAAAAACTACCTTCATTGCCCCAGAATAGCCACTAACCAGGAAGACAGGAGACCCAGAACTTTTCCTGCTCAATTCAGGAAACAGATTCAAACCTTGCATCCTAGACTGCATTTAATAGACACAATGCAATCTCCCCCAGCAGAGGCTGAGAGCTTCATTAATACAGTTTTCCCACTTCCTTTCAAAGCCAGTATCTCCATAGATATAGAAAAAGCTTGTGGTTTGCTTTTACACCCCAGATTCCTCCTGTTCCCCCTTATTTGCATATCCTGAGAACATCTTGCTCTTCTCAGTCTCCATGGAAGCAAGAAGCTTAGCATATGCAAAACAGAAGTTCCCCTCATTCTCCATTTTCAGCTATGCATATATGCGTACTTTTGTGTCTCCCCATTGCAGTGAGGACAGAACAACTGACTCTTACAGGAAACTGTACAAAAAAACTTGTTTAATTCTCACAGGAAGCATGCAAATAAATACCAACATCTCCATTCTAGCATGACTCCTAAGTAATATGCTCGAAGTCTGACAGTAAATGAATGTCTAGCTCAAAGAACAAAGTCATGGATCCTTCCTGACCTGCCTCAGAACATAATTCACTCTACCTTGCTGTCTCAGTTTTCTTCCCTGAAAAATGGGCTTGATAACATGCTGCATGTTTTCAACTGTAGTTTTAAACTGCAGTTTACAGTGCCTGAATGCATGAGTAGTTGCTTTGAGATGATATAATTAACTCACCTGTGATATCTGAAAACTCTGTTCTCCACCTGTTCAATCCAAAACTAATTTTTTTTTAATCAGTTTTAATTAATCATCCATGGCTGTATCCCTCCACCTCCATCCATCATCATGTTGGTTGAACTGAAAAACGCAGCTTCCTCTCTCTGCAAAGTAGAGTGATGTCTTTCTGTCTTTAACTGAACCACAAATAACAAGACAATTCAGTGTTGCACTGTATTATATTTATTAATTTAGTAAGAACATTAATTTCTTGTATGAATGTGATTATAATCTTTAAGTGTTCTTAAACCTTCATTCCATCTTCCTTCCATTCCCTATTAATTCCTTAACTAATATATTCTTTCACCTTTTGCTAATTAATATCCAATAGCTCTCATTTAAGCTCACCCACCACTAAAACCTTTTCAATACTCTGTCTAGAGGCTCTGACTGAAAACTCCTCAAGTACAGGAACAATGCAACTGATGACACGAGAGCTACTGAAATGCTGGGAAACAGAAACTGGCAATATAATGAAAATCAGTTTACTTAACATGCCATACTCAGGCAGTTTAGCCACTGCCATGCGAGCAGTTGAATAATCCCTACAACTAGAGTAAAAACTTCTGGAAAGAAGCCAAATGTATACAGGAAAAGTAAAAACAACAGCCAGTCAGAAGTAATATAAGTTAACATCCTGGGCACATGTGCTGGAAAACAAAAGAGGAAAGTCCCTCATTTTCTATTTGTTAAGCTATTGCTTGAAAGATGATCTAAAATAGAACATCTTTCTTCACAAAGCCCTCAATTTCAGCTGGCAGTGGAAGTACAGGTTTAATTTAACCACAATCCTAAACCCCATAGAAATCCACAGAAAAGTTAATTATAACAATTATATTAAATAATTATAACACACTTATGATTGAGAATACACTCATTTTCTTGATAAGGATTCCAAGAACACATCTAGATTATGGGATTTTGAAGTCCTCTCTTTTTCAGCCTATCAGTCCATCAGGCTTCAAATGACTTTATAAAAACACATGAGAAATCCTGTGTCTTTGTATGCCCAACTCAGTTTGTTTGGGGTAATATGCAACTTGAAAAGCATCAAAATCCAGAACAGAGATGTTATCAATGTCTTCCTAGTCCTGGTTGTTCTCAGAACAATGAAAGAAACTTAGTGTTGTTATCTTTTCCACGTTATCTACGCCAGTAACTCAATTAAAGACTAGGCTAGCCTCTCAGAAACTTCTTTTACTCAATCAATGACCTCGTTTCCATGGCAGGCTAACACAAGGTGCCATTGATGATGACTTGATTTCCTTTCGCATCTGAAGTGGAAAAGGAGAAGACAGACTAAATGAAATCCCATCCATCTTAATGAAATACAATTATATTCTCCTTATTAATCATTTAAAAATCAATATGTCTCTTCTTGGCAAACCGCGCCAGAATTTGTCATTCTGTGCCAGGCCTCAATACATCTTGTCCTGTAGTGATTTTTATAAGTTCAGTCACCTGTTTCCCAGGGTAAATAACAGTTTCTTTGTGCTGTGATGAGAGAGCAAAGAATGGCACTGTCAGGGAGGTTAAAAAGCCGGTCTACACAATTTAGTCAGTAAAAACAAGTATTTCCTTCCCATGTCCATTTTTAAATGAGCAGTGTTCATTTAAAAAAAAAAAAAAAGAGACAGACCGCAGGTCAACTGATACGTACAGTTTCATATGAAGCATTATTTACCTTGTCAGCAATAATATCATTAGTTTCTACGTTAAAAAGTAATCTTGCATATTGCATGGGATAGTAATAATTGTATAAACTTGCTTGCAAATCTCAAGGTCTGAAAGAAAAGTATGATTTGGAATTCTTCCTACACCAATTTCTGCTGACTTAAAGACTTGCAGAAAAAACATTTCTCACTGTATCAGAAAATTTCCATATTCTCTTTATCTACTTCAAAATCTTCATAATTTAAAATCTTCAGCAATTGCAGCATGCCTTATCTTGAAATAAAATGGAAGCAGTCATTGAACAAAAGTTTCTGAGAGGCTGTTCTAGTCTTCTAATACTACCAGCAAGAATAGGTATTCTCAGAAAGATATTTATATGACATCAAACTCTGGGATACTTACTAAAACTTGTGAGAGGGAAAGTGAAACTTCTTTCTTATTTCCCTCAAAAAAGCCCCAAAGCGCATGGAAAAGGTTTAAGAAAAACAATCACCAAGAAATCATCCCATTTCAAAAACAGCTATCTTACAGATGCTGCCTCAGCCAATCATTCACATATACAATCATTGATACTCCAACAAGCACGTCATTAATGTGTCTCCGGTGGGTGAAAAAGATGACTCACTGCAGCACCAGGATAAAACCTTGGTTTCACTGGCTCCAGCCACGGTGTGGGTCAGCTGTACTCTCTGGCACCCCTTACAGTCCTGTTTCTCATATTGGAGTAGTTTGTGGGAAACCCTGCAGAGTGCATCAGCTTCCCAATGATATTTTACACTGCCAATGAAAGTTGCAACAGTCAGGATTTCATCTGGAGTGTAACTGAGAAAAAAAGGAGGCCAACCTAGCAGACTTTTTCTAAAAAGAAAAGAAAATAACTGGCAGGGAAAAGAACTCATAAACAAGTTTGACAAGATTACAAAAGCACCCTCCCAACTCCTGTTCACCTCTTTGAGGTCTGTGATACTGGAATTTTGCTTTGTATAACTATGCAAAACACGCACCACTTGCAAAATCAAAAGGGGATATACAGTAATGTCTGTTACTATTTACCATTGGTGTTGATTTCTTCTCTTTGTTCTATTAACCTCCTCTAGTTTATGTTCCAAAATGGAGTCAAATACCTTTCATGACAACTCAATATTTACCTGCCCAAAGTATATAAGAGATCCCTAAAGACCAACATTCAATATGTATTGAGTTTCTAATAAATCCTGTTTGTACATGGAAATACAGGACTTGCCAGGATAGATTTCATACCTACTTAGTCCAATATTCTGCCTTAGCAAACAGCATCAAGGTGCTTCAGAGAAAGGTAAAAGAAATCAAGCAATAAATGGATATATAGAATTATAATTCAGGTTTGAAGGGACTTCTGAAGGGCATCTGGCCCAAGCTCCACTCAAAGTAACACTCTATTTCAGGTCAGATTTTCTGTTTGTACAGAGAACAGGCAAGTAGGGACGAAGATGTGATGGGGGGACAAGTCCTCAAAAGCTCTGGTATTCCTGTGTCCAGTTCACCACGCTACCAGGCATACCAAGATGAGTGATATGTGTAGGCCTGCAAGCATTCACAGTCTTCATACACACAAGCATGTGTGAACTATGAAGGTGAGTGTTTATACAGCATTTGCAACCACTTCTGAGACTGCTCTTAAGAGCACTCAAGTGCTTTTCTACGTTCCTTATAGTAAATAAAATAAAATGTCCAATCAAAGCGTTACCACCCAGACAGCAGTTTTAGTAGGCGTTAGCAAGGTACTAACACAGACACAAGTCTCTGGTACATGCTGCCACAAGTAGTCATCAGAAAAGCAGCGACATCCTCTGCTACCTGATTTGAATCCATTGTACATACATACTAGCTAGCAATGACTTCTGCCTTAGAGCAGCATTTTAACAGTTTGTAATAAATACAATAGAAGCAAATAATGAGGAATTACAGAATTTTTTCCTCCTATGGAAGGAGGAAAAGCAACAGCCCTTGTTTAAGTATTTCTGCAGGGGGACTCATATGGACCACCAAGCCCCATTTTGGTCAAACATGTTTAAGATCAATTAGTTTAAAGAGTAGGTACTGAACAGAAGCAATCGAAGGAAAGAAGCACCTTTTTATTAGAAGAGACCAACAGAGCACTGCATGTTTAACAGAGCAGAACAAAGGCTAAGAGGTGCCGTGATTGCTGTCTATAAATGTATCAGGGCGTAAGCAGCAGGGAGGAAGAAAGCTATTCACATTGAAGGACAGCACTGACACAAAACAAATAGGTATAAACCAGACAGAATTATGCTGGAAATTACAAGAAGATTTCTAACCATCAGAGCAGTAAAATATTTCCTAATAGGAACAGAAGGGAACAAAACCACAGATTTTAACTCTGGACCATGATGTGTTTATGAATGGGATTAGAGGTGATGTGATTATCCTCCATATTCAAGGACTAGTTTAATGATTAAGGAAGTCCCCTCCATTCTTTCACCCCAGGTATTTAGCAGTTTACTACCCAAATACAATAGATTTATGATTGTTCGCATTTAGCCCATTGTAACACTCAGTCACCTACACAAGTTTTATCTCGACATTTAACATTTACCGAATAATAAACTGTAGTTATATATTTAGATAAGAAAAAAAAATCCACACAGAGCCTATTCTTTCCTTTTTTCATTGTACTCCCGCAATTTTCTCATACATTTCTTAATATTAAATACTTACCTTTAAGTTCCTACAGAAACACTGATGTTATTTGTACGAGTACAAACCACATGGAGATGTCATTACTTCCCTCTGCAAGCCTTCCTGTACAATTAGTTTTCAAAAAAGATGAAGCTGATTTACTTCAAAAGAAAAAAAAAAAAAACTTTAATTTATTCAAACTGGTTTCTTATCCTCTCCTTTTTTTTTTCTCCTCATGTTTCAATTCACATGCAATGCCCTACTTTCTTTCCATCACCCCTCCACCCTCGTCATCCAAATTCAAAACTGGTGGAAAGAACATTAAATTGTTTAGGGTCAAAAATAAAAACATTTTTCAAATGCCAAGGAAAGAGAAGGATTATTACACTTTGATGTTAATACCATGTCTTTTGTAGTTTTCCTGTTTGTTTGTTTTCATCTTCCCCTATTGTCAACAGTGCACCGGATTTTATAGTCAGTCTAACACAGAGCAGATGCTGATTAAAGGAAATGTGGTTTTCAGTGTGACATTTAAAAAAAATATCACTTGCTCTAGTCTAAATGCTATATTCCTAATGAGTTTTATTTTATTAACTGTTGTGTGAAAACACAACGAGCTTATATTTAATTGAAACAGAAGTTTTTACAGCTAACTTGATGGACTGTGACTAGGCAGTTAAGATTGACCAGAATACTGCTGTCTACACTGAGGGCTGAAATCCAAGGTGTGGGCACACATGGCCGTTCACTCCCATGCATCCGTGTGGCTGGACTAGAGCAGCTGCTTCGCTTCCTGGCATGTGCTGATGCTCTCCCTATTACTGCTTCCTTGTTCTCTGAATCTTCTCCCTCCCCTCCCTCCTGCTTCATCAAAATCCTTTAGTACTAGCTTCATAGGGCAGAGGACGGCTATTTTTAGTTTAATGTAAATGAACGCTAATTCCAATCCAAGACACCACCTCAGCAGGCATTTATAGATACTCGTGTACATATTGTGTGACTGTAGATCACATCATGCCTTTTCTATATACAGAAGACATAAATTGACCCAAATACCGGTAGCATAAACAGACATTGCAAATGAAAGTCAAGGAGTGGGGAAAGAATTTACACGTAAGATAAAACTGAACAGCAGTTTAAAAAGATGTTAAAACATGATTATTTTTATGACTGGAAAACATGTATGTTTACTTTGGCTTAAAATCCAAATTAATTTTACCTGAGGTGCAGGTGGAAGATATAAGGGTATGTTTCATTATGTTTTAATCTTTGGAATAAGGTCCCATAATAGCATGATGTTGGGCAAACTGTTCACAGTTACAAACTTCAAAGAAACTAGAGAAACAGGTCACTTCAGTCCCAATCCTGGAATGACTTAACTCAGTAAAACTGCTCTTGAATTTAAGATGACCACGATCTGATTCTCCCATCTGAAAAGGAGTGGCACTGTCCCAACCTTTCTACAGTGAAACCTGATACGCTTTTCCCACTAAGTCATTTAAACTGCACTGCGTACAGCAGGTAGTGACAAAGGGTTCTTTTCTTAGCACCATATCTTTAACAACATGTGCATCCATAAAGCAACGAGCAAACACAGATGAAGTAATTCGGAGATTAAGTTACTGAATTTTTAAGTGTGTCTATTGCTTTTGTTGGAAAACCAGGAAGCACAGCCCCAACTTTACATATTATTTGCATCTTCTCTCAAGAGCATTTACAATACTGTACACAGAATAATAAAAAGACATTCAAAATCCTTTTGACCTGTAAAATCCAAATCTCACTTCACCTAACTTTCAAATGATTTCCCTATTAAACCATCTTTTCATTGCACAATGGTAGTAACTCATACCTGATTTTTCATCTCTGCACACCAGATCACACTGTCACAGATGACTGACCTGGGGGGATGGAAGCACTTTGGTGAAATAGTTTGCAAAATACTTTTGCAATGAATGTACAATAAGTAACCGTTGGTTACAAATTAGTTTTGGGCTATCCTATTAGGTAATTGGTTTGAGAATTCACTGCCTGGTAGAGCTTATTAGTGGAAAGTAATTGTTACTTGACTTCAAAAAAAAAAAGCTAAGAAAAGAAGTTTACATTTCTCTCCCACCCTGCCTTCCATAACACACCATCTCATTTTCAAAGGTAAACCTCAAGCAGCAGTAGGAAAATTATGTGAAACGAGTACTGGGGCAGAGAAAGCAATTCAGAAGAATGTTGAAGGGACCCTACATTACACAAAATGTCCATAAGCCTGGAAGATTAAGTGGGCCAGATAGTAGAAGCTCACATAAAGATCCAACCACCAGGCTTGTTGTGGAGTGTATGGACAAAAGGTGCTACAATCAGAAGCCTCCCTTGCATGCTTGCATGAGGACATTTGTAACTTCCCATTGTGGTGTTTCTTTCTCTCTAAGGTAAAACCCAAGCAGGCAGCATACACCCAACAGCGTGCGTGGTCTTTGGGAAGACCAGCCCAGTGCCTGACACTGGCATCCTTGTCTAGAAAGGAGACAGCCCTGAAGACATAGATTAGCTGTCTTTTCACTGTCCCTCAGGATCCTCCCTCTTCACCCTATTCCCACAAAGCACTAGCCTTCAAACCTCTCCAGCACAGTAACTCTAGGTGTTGCTGATCTTCCTCAAGGACCTTCCTGAGTGGTACTGCAGCCATAGTACTGCAGGACAGGCAGACATTTGGAAGGAATGGCATATAAACTCAGGCATGTCTGTATCACCCACACCCTAGTTCTGCGAAAACGACAGTGCCATGCTAAGGATTCACTGCTACAGACAACTTGCTCAATATCTGACTTGAGTGCACCCAAGGTAGCCAGCACATGTAAAATCTTAACAGCTCTCTGAAACCATCTTTCCGTAGCATTTTACATATCCTCCACACAGCAGCTCCAAGTATTACACAAGAATCAATACCGATGGGTGAGGCAACTAGACTTTCAGGAGATTTGATGGGTTAAGCATATTTTCAAGCTGTCTGCTTTCAGATTACTTCACTGTCACACAAATAAACATGCATTGTGACTCATTGATGAGGGAGAGGGGGAGGGCATAGCACTGATGCCCAGAGAATTAAATTTCCAGTCATATTTTCATGTCATCGAAAAGGAAGATATACCTCATTCTTGCCATACTGCTCATTTTGAAGCTGAGCCAGCTGTGGGTTCACTGGTCTGTAGTCATTCCTAGAGAATGGTTCGATATTAGCATGTCCTGTGCAGTCAAGCCTGGATTAGACTTGCAGCTGTTTATCAAAAGGAAAGCAAATGAAGACTGATTCTCATGAAATTATTATCCATGCATCAACATACAACGAGCCATAGCAAGTTATAATTCATATGGGTTTTGCCACAGCTGGCAGTTTATGGTTATCACAGGGCTTAGTCTCGACTTGTTCCATCTTCCTACAGAAAGCACATATAGCTTCTGTGAAACGTATTTGTTTGCCGACACCTTTTCTTTCTCCAGGTCCAAAATATAATTACTACTAGCGTCTTCTCTATCCTTTGGGCTCCTTGGGATCTCGCCATCTCAACAGTATTGTCAGAATTCTGCTTCTAATTGAAACCCCCATAGGCATTTTAGCAGCTAATGTATGTGATTACAACCACTCCAACTGCTGTCAACTATACAATTATAGGAAATCTAATTTTTCCTTGTCTGAGGTTTCTGTTATCTGAAGCTCCCCAACAGGAACAGATGAGCACCACCAAAAAACAAAGACACACAGCACATTAACAAGATACTTCAATGTAATGGAGCTATGAATACTAAAATAAATAAAAAAATAATCAAATATCTAAATAAGTAAAATTTTAAAATCAAGGAGATAACAGCAGTTTTGGGAACAAATCTTGCAGACCAGGCCATGAAAAGGCTTATCTCATGTAGTTTAGGTGTTTGCATAAGGAGAACAAAAGTCACTACCCACTGAAAGCTAGCCAAAGACAGAAGCAGCAACATCCCCGGAGTCTCTCTAGATTTTTAGGATGTCCTAATGGCACAACATTTTAATAGCTTCTACCTGCAACAGCACAGGGACGAAGATTTGTTCATCTGGGATTTCTTTTTGTCAAATGTCTTCCATGTTGCTAGAGGGGAAGGTGCTACAGACAGACACAGAAAACATCCAGGAAGCTGCTTTTGACTAAGAAAAGGTTAAGCAATGTTCAGTTAGACAAATGCTGAAAAATCATGTTTCCTACAATCCAGTGGAATAAATCTTCTATATTCAAGCTACTATTGCCTAGTATATGAGGAAGGATTTCTAAATGTATGTCCTATACAAGGGCTGTTTAAATATCAGATCCAGGTAAGATCTGGGATGAGAACACAGACTACCCAGACTATGCCTAAGTCCCAGATGTGTGATGACCTCTGCATTACTCTTTCACATATCTCACCTCTCACTAGACTTTCAGGGACCAAAGTACAAGGCCACGCCGCAGGGGTAGCACACACCTTGCTGCCCTGGGAGAATCTGGAGACAGCCTCCTGGCTAACAAGGAGACAATGGTAAAGTATCTCAATAGACCTTGGCAAATATTAATTCAACAGCTTCATCCAACATACTCATGAGAAGATCCTTTGGAGAAAAAAAAAATGTATTACCAGGGCTACAGGGCCAAGCAGAAATTATTAACTTCAGACAAGTCCTCTGGCCTGGATGCTTCCCTGTAAGTAGGCTGTCATTTCCTAGATTCACCCTGATTCCATATACATGGCCATATCCTTAATTTATGTAAATAACTGCAGCTCTGTTTGTGTCAGTGAAGCTGCATCAACTTAGACAAGATAAGGATAAGATTCAAGCTCTGTATGACATAAATGGACACAGACAGAAGGAGATCAAAGAAGGAATTACCCTTAACCACAAAACAATAAAAATACTGTAAATCATTACAGCTTGTATCTCAACTTGTAGCCAAATTAAATGGCATCATACTGGATTTGTGATGCGAATTGGCAGGGAAAGAAGGCACAAACATTTTACTCTAGCTTTGTGCCCACAGTTTATAACACAGCAATACTGGGGAAAAGATGGAGCAAGACACTGATGGAACCTAAGTTTTATGTAATTAATATTCCTTCACAAATTGCTCCTTAGTTATTAGAACACATCTTTCTGCAGCCCCTGGTTCTAGTTGTACAAACGGTACATTCTTTTAGACTGGGGAAATCACGCATATACAATTCTTCCTTTGTGTGTGTGTGTCTGAGTCTCTAAAACTTTGGATACTGCAGCCTAATTCCAACCAAATTTACCAGAAAGAATAACGATTTGCATGTATTAGAGGACTACAGCTAATGAATGCAAATAAATTTCATGGAAAGGTGTAAATAAATAAAGGAAAGAAGCCAAATAAGCACTTTGACTGAGGTAAAGACAGCAGCTTCAACAACTGCAGTTAGATACCAGAGAGTCCACATAGGAGTTAACCACAGATTTCACAAGTTCATTGCTCATAAAACAATTTCCTAGTTTTTGTCCACTTATCTCTTATGGACATCTTTTCCTCACCTGATTCATAGAAATCCATAATATTTCAAAATTTTGGTAGCAGAGAGGAAAGAGAACTTCAAAGCCCAATTCATGTTCAGACTCATATGTTGCAGACAGACCTTATCTTTCTGATGCACCATCCCGAGACTGGTAGGTGTGAACAACTTCAAACTTTTAATTGTTTAAAATCTAGATACAGAAGTCCAGACTGAGGATTTTTGCAGTAATAAAGCCAAATAGTTAAACAGTCCCTTAGCTTTTACTATGGGGAAAATGGCAAAACTCAGCACTTTCTTAAATAGAAAAAATATTTTTGATATATGGACCATGGAGCTGAATTTCATCTGCACCTGAAAGAAGACTGAGATGAAATGCTTTCACACAAAGTTTCACAAAAATTTTATCAGTCATTTATGCTCTCTTTCATGTGTGCACAACACAATATGGGATCCTTCTGCTTGTGCATAGGTTGGGATTCTCTAATGTTACAGCCATTCAACACTTGTTTTCTTTTTAAAGATTAATAACAGTGAAACATCGCGCAAAATTTGGTGGTTGGATACAGGGTAAAGATTTTGGGCACGTTTCCTTCAAATCCACAATAAAAGAAAAGGGCAAAGCTATGCCACACTAACAAAACCAAGTCCAAAACACTTCCCCAAGAAACGGACATCTTCCACAGTGTGACATAACAGAGAGTAGTATACCACAGTGCTATAGACTTAAACTGAAACAAAAAGGCTGAGAAGTAGCATTTATACTTCTTTAACATGGTTGAAGCACCAAAGAGTCTGTGATTAAAAGCAGTGCTAAAATACAATTTGCTTTCCTCACTTAGTCCAGTTTCTGTGTCACAACTTGAGTTAAGCTCTTCCTCAGTTGTGGATTATCACTACCAAGGTGATGCAAAAGCTCTAACACAAGTGAGTTTATTGTTTTCAATATTTTCATTTAAGCACTTCAATCAATATCTGTAAGGACAATTAAAGGGCTCAAATAGTTTCCGAAAGGAATATTTCCCTTGGAGTTGACCTTTTTTTTTTTTTTTTTCCTTTATTTTGTATTTATTCCCCTATTTGTTTTATCTTTAACACCAAAAAAAAAAAAAGTTAACACCATTTCCCCAAATTCATCCACTATTCTGATTCTTGTTTTATAAAGGAAATGAAATTTGTCATGCTGCTATACATCATTTGCACTGCAGTACTATGTCCCATCTGTGTGTCAACTACAAAACAAAAGCATTTTGTGAAAAATTGCTAAAGTAGTAATGATTTTTGTCCTCAACTCTTTGTTTTGCCATTCAATAAAGAAGGCGACATGTGCCACAAATGATATATTATTGTTTAAGTACAACCCTAGTAACACAGTGCATAACCAAAACCATGTTTCACAGCAGAAAAACTATAGTTTACTGCTCCTATGGCTCTGATGAGAATATAATGTTCTACAGTTTATAAATGCTTTGAGGTCAACACATGATTTACTTCAGCTTGTTCATCCAATGAGCAGGAGGTCCAAAAATATATCAAGCTATTAGACAGCCCACTGGAAGCTTGGCGGAGGCTCCCAGTGATGGAAAGCATGCCATGGAAGCCTCTCTGTCAACTGGAGATGAGATAATTAGATCCAGGTAATACATTGGAGCCCCATCAGGGAACAGGACAGCAAACATGTCATCTTTATGACTTTTTCTCATCCTCCCCAGGAACACTGGCCTCAGATAGTAAAAAGTGTGAAGGATTCATCAGTTCACAGCAAAAGCACAGCAGCGGGATAATCAAGCTATCCTCTCTCCATCGCCCTCATTATCCAGAGACCTGGTGTTCTGTATAAACAGCAAAACAACAATAGATTGAGGAGACATGCTAGTTAGCTCCAGCTTTTGTTTTATGTACTAGGGTAATGCCACACAATGCTGATAGGCTGAAATCTTGTAACATCCAAAAAAGCTTGAAAGCCCACATTTAGGTTACAAAATATCTCATGCAGAAGTGTCTTTCTACTAATTAGAAGCCCAAGCTTCAACCCTACAACTAAATATTCCCGAAGTTCTAGTAGACCAGAACATGT
This sequence comes from Leptosomus discolor, assembly GCF_034619465.1. Classification (NCBI taxonomy): domain Eukaryota; kingdom Metazoa; phylum Chordata; class Aves; order Leptosomiformes; family Leptosomidae; genus Leptosomus; species Leptosomus discolor. The sequence goes on along the minus strand of NC_141398.1, from coordinate 31,872,776 downwards.
CTGAATACTGGAGTAACACAATGATATTATATAGTATGTTCAGCTAAAACTGTAACACCCTGGCCTTTTCTTACACACATCATTACGTGTACGTTTTTGGAGGAGTCACTAGCTGGAACTTGAAAGTGGGGAGTTGCTACAGTGGGAATCCCAGTGCATTAGAGTAGCACTCACTTGCATGAGAAAGGTAATTAAAAAAATACCCATCCACACTAGTGCAAAAAATGCGTTTCAGGCTCAAATTAAAAACTTAGAAGCTTGTACTTTCCTTAGACATACATGCACCCCTGCAAACTAGATAAAGGGATTTAGAAAAATTGTGGTCAGAAATTAAAATAACTTAGAATAGAGTCAGTTTATTCTAAAAAGTTCATCTTTTCCATATTCTAGATTTTTATGTTTGTAGAAAAAGCAACAGGATAGTTTCAATCACAACTGATTCTATGCTAAAAAAAAAGATCTTGTATGTGCACATTGATTATTGCTAACTCCTAACTTTATCTATATAATTATATAAATATATACACACATTATATACCTTAAATTTCCTTTTCCCAAAACCACATAGATGGCATGTTCCATTTCCTTTTGTGGTAGCTGACATTTAGAAAAATCTTCCTTCTCCCTTCCTCTTTCTTTCATTCACACATTGCACACAGGTAAACAAAGGAGGTTATAGGGGAAAAAAGGAAAATGAGATTCTGTTATCCCATCTACAGAAGCTCTCTCGAAGCCACTGGTAACAATGGCACAGCCCTTCACTGGAGAAACTGATGTTCTACCTTCATGTGTTTTATCCACATATGCACAAACTTCCTTTACTTTTCCTGAATATATGTTCTGTCAGCACACCAGGAGAGGAAAACAAGAGGTAGCTCTTGCATGTTGGGAATGGATTAACTCCATTTCACACTACAGTCTTAAACAATCTTAAAACATGAAGCCATGAAAATCCAGGATCATCATGATCAAGTGTACAGATTAATCATGTAGAAGTTGAAATGAAATTTCCAAAGAAGCTGTTGAAATAAGTATGACTGATATCCATGCCTCAGCAAACATTTATGGCCACAGCACATACCCATCATTGCTTTTAGTTCTTCTCTGAGAGAATACAAACAAAACCTTAAGGAAAAGACATTAAGAGCACTGCAAGCATGAAGCAAGTTCTAAAGAGAATCACAAAACTCAGAAGACAGTCAGCACTATCTCTAAAAAAGCAAGCTGAATAAAACATCCTGAAAGTAGAAAGCAGGAGACAAATGATTTTTTTCTACTTGCCATCAAAGTAAAATTGATTTTTCTATTCTTCCCTTTTATACAATTAATAGTGAGTATCTTCATGGAGGTCCAGGAACCTAAGAGAGCAGTTGTGGCAACCATCTTTGACGTGACCAAAGGTGAGTAAATTTAAGTCACTGGAAACACTAAAAGAGGGAAAATTCATGTCTAGCAGAGAAAGTACTAAGATTAAAAACAAAAAAGCAGGGGTAGGCTAGATAAAATCAATATGACTTTTCCCAGGGTGTTCTTTTATAAACATTACTTTGTTTCTTCCTTGACCACAATATATACAGAAAATAAAATGGCATTTTTATGATTCATAATCCCAATCTTTACCTCCAGGAAGTTGTTCACAAAGACTCAGAAGCTGAATGGATTTAAGACTAGAAGTACAATGGTAAATCACACTCTTTTGCATCACACAGTTAGGGAGGCACATGGCATTTAGGATTTACTGTCTATAAAATAGAAAAGCTAATGGCAAAGCCTGAAATTACCCCTACAGTTATAGGATCTGCATTTAAATTTTGCAGTAGTAGTCATGAAGAAAGTTTTGCAATATAGCTCTCAGCTGTATTGGACATTAGGCAAATTACAGAAACTGCACATTTAAGAGTTTTCTAGGCATGGAAAAAATGTAGAAAGTGTGTGCAAGCTAAGAGTATTCACAAAACTGCAGGCTGAACAGGACAAGCCTCTGGTAATAGGAAAAAAAAAAAAAAAGACTATCTTTTTTCCCTTTTTCTTTCTTTTTTTTTTGTTACCATAAAGCACAATGTTTATCTCAAGTACTCTAGAATTAGGAAAAAGAGGTCATCTCTGCGGACAAAACAGATTTGCAGGTAAAACATAAGAAAAACCTCAGTTAGAACCACTCATGAGCAAAAGCCATGCAGGAAAACAAGACTTAAAGAGTAGAAGTTGACTGATCTTATGACTTATATCAGAGAAGAGAAAGATATCCAAGAATTTACTAGCAATGAAATCTGTAACACATGCCAACTTTTACACATGCAAAACAATGACATCGTGAAGTTAAAAATGGAAGCTAAACTGAAGCTGGAAGACTGTAACAAAGCAGAACCAAGACTAGAGGCAACTGCATAAAAAAAAAGGGACGGATTCAGGACAATAGGAGGGAAATAACTTCAGAAGGCACAGGAACAAATAGACAAATTAACAAAGGAAATAAAAGGACTTTAAAATAGGCAGAGATTCAACATGTTAGGGAAGTTCATGATGAGTGGCTGTTAGAAACAAACAACAACAACAAAACGATTGGAGGAAATCTGGATATCCAGAGACAGCACCACAGAGAAGCAGCTGAAACTTCTTCATGGTTATCATGACACACCATAAACCAAACCATTTTTACATTTTTTTAATTATTCCAAGTTGAAGAAAAGACCCAAAAAACAACTTAATTGATTCATCCCCCAGAACCTTCTTAATGTTTTCTAGTAACTGATTACTTGGAATGCAGCCTGTTTGATTTCCATCTGAACACATAGATTTTACAGCAGTTTTATTGCCAGTATGACTGAGACAGGCACAGCCCACCCTGTTGGACCATGGTCATAGATGGGACTTCTCCTCAGCAAAAACTAGTCTAATGGAAGACTGAGAATCTTCTGAAGGCCAGGAAGGCTTTGAAATAAAGTTCCCATTAAAAGCAGAGCCACTACAGCATTTTACCCATCAGAAGGCAGAGTGACAGGTCTTCAGCCATGGGGAATATTCTCTGAAAGATTTGTTTTCACTCTGAAGGTCCTACAAACAAATTCAACAGTATTTAATTTCTTAACAATAGTTCAGGGTGATAATAATGACACATGCATAACAGAGCACTGTGTGGTTTATGTAGTACTAAACTTAATTTCTTTTAAAAAAAGAAATGCTATAGTGAACTTACCCAGTAATTCTTTACGTCCTGTCTTTATTGTATTGCTTTTTAAGAAACTTCTGATCCAGCTTCACACCGCCCCCCCCCAAAAAAAACCCAAATCCAAACCACTCAAAAGAATAGCCAAACAAAAAGAACCTTCATTTGGGCATGTCACTGAAGTTCTGATTAGCATAGTGTTTTTTCTTAGCTGTATACCATCCTTTGTGAAACTATCTCAGCTTGACGCAAAAAGCTGCCTCTGTCACAAGTAGTCCAGGGGAAAAAAAAGTAAAAATATCAGAGATCATATCCTGTAAGCGGCAGTGATTGCATTGTCAGTATTCTTTTACAAAGAACAGTATGGGAAAAAAAAGAATTTAGATTAAATAGGAGCACTTAGAAATTAGAATGCTGCCAGGTAAGATATCTGTGAATCAGGCTGCAAAAAATGAACTGGATGATTTGTACTGTCAATCACCAGTGATGTACAATATTAGTATAGGAATTTATACAAATGTTATCTATTGCATGCAGAACTGATAATGTCATGAATGATAAAGATCATTAATCTGCTAAACAGCAGGAAAGATTTTCTCAAAATAACAGATTTAATTTTTGAAAGAATAATGATGCTAGAAGATACCAAATAAATTAGTGGATTACATTTACCCTGTGCAATGATATCCTTTTCATGATGACAACAGAATCTCACAGTGTATTCTATATATAAATTTCATACAAGCTACCTTCAAGCATTCAGTAAATCAATTTAATTAAATAATAATTTCTTAAAATCATAGAATAAATTTTATTCCGTACCATTACCACAGATTAATATATATGCAATTTTTTAGGTGATGTATACAGTCTGTAGAGTAGACCTTCCCGTAAAGGTAGAGACAATTCAGTCTAAAATATTAATTTATTACCCTTGTCTTTGTTGGTGCAATAAAGTGTAATAATAAGTGTATTTTTACACTGACACCTAGCAATGAGAGGGTCAAGTCAGCTCAATAAAGCTGGCAGACTAGCACAAGTGTCTGTGCTTGTGTTATAAATATTACACAGCAGATATTTCATGACTGAGAATGTGAAGGAATATTCCAGAAGAGGAATGTAAATATACCATGAAGGAAGATATCAGCAAATTGAAACAGCAATATGACTTCAAATATCTAAGTGTAAAAAGTAGAACCTAAAACAGGGAGGTGTCAACACATTATATTTCGATGCAGTTCAGAAGAATACAGCCAGGAAACATGTAACAGGCTTATATGAAGTGCCCTAAAAATTTATGGTTTTGTAATAATCCTTAGAGGTTTTGATAAGACAGTTGTTCTATTTGTGAACCATTTTTTAAGCGCTCACATAAAACGCAGATTAAACACTTGATTAGTTTGCCACAATTCTTTGAACTCTCTCCAAAAGCCTGAGAACAGCTTGTAGATGGCATACACCTTATGAGACAGCTAAAAGGAGATTATAAATAATATGGCAAGATGGAAAGTATTACAAAGGTAAAATTAAGCCTTTGGATCACGTAATTTATTTTTTTGTTTGCTAGACTATGTGCCATTGGATCAGAGTTCTTACACCTCTGAATCAGTTGCTACTAGCCATTAGTAAAGATGGGCTACTGAGTCAATGGTCTTAAGGTCTGACCTACTCATGAGATTGTCTTGTTTGTATATGCCGGATTATCTCCAAAACCAGATCTCTTCTTCTAATCTTCAGCCTAAACAGATGTTGTCACTCCTTTTCCCTAACAGAAATTGGTTTTTGGCTGAACTAGCAGAGACTTACATGACTGTTGTCTGTCTTTTCATAGAACTTCCTTGAAAATGCATGTTGCCTAAAGACATTTGTCAATACCCTCTAAAGACTGTAATATTCAAGCTGTATATTCAAAGCACTTTACATATACTACAGTCCTGCCAATATTTCCCAATACAATTCTATGATTTCCCAGCCCAGTTCTATTTCCCAAACCATTCTAAGATTCCATGAATTGTAATTTGGCGTGTGGCAGAAGAAAGGGTAAGCCATTTGCTTATGATCGGACAGCTAAAGTCTGGACCAGAGACAGTGCACAAGTTCCCCATTTTGAGCAATGTGGGGCATTTGCTCACATTTAGTACTTTACAGACCAAGTGTTACAGTGCATTCCAGATGCAGTCTGCTGCTGAATACAAACACTTGGCAGTGACTAATTACAAACTTTTCAGACATCTATGGCAAAAAGAAACAGATGTGTGGGTGCTTTCACACCAAGAAGATCAGGCACCCTTCTGGTAACACTTGGTCGTAAGTGCCAGGCCCAGCTGCCCACCACACTTATGCTGCAGTGGCAAACTCACTTTGCAGACATAGGATCAAGCCAGCGTGCAAAGGAAGGAAGCCATTGCCTCTTCATCAGTTCTCACACTATGGTCACCTCCCACTCCATCAAACAGATGTGAACAGAAACGTGCCAGAAACAGTAGCATGGTATTGCTGTAACTCTGCTAATTGCCTATGCTCTGTCTAATTATATGAGCTGCTCAGGATACTAATCAACACATCACATCATGATGATGAAGTTATAAATGTAATTATGAAAACAACATGAATAATTTCATTAACTCCTACATTTCAAGCTGTCTAGTTCTCTCCACTCCCTTTGTTGGCAACATACTATGGGTCTGCTCAGCACTTCTGGGAATTAAGCCCACATACACGACATGTTTGTACTTAAAAGCACAATCCTGAAGACCTAAATCAAGGAAAAAGTAGCTTTGATGTCTGTTGGAGTTTTGCCAGAATTAGGACTGCAGTATTCAGGCCACTGTGTGCTGAGGATTCTGAAAAGAAATGCTTCATTACAGAAGATAATATTTCATTTTGAAACTGTGATTCCCTTAACCAAACGGCAAGAAGCAAGTCTGCCAGTGGACCTGTAAGCACAGCGTCGATTACCATCCATTCTTCTCTCTGCTGCTCCCTATGTGCAATCCAGTAGTGCTTGGCAAGCTACAACAGGGAGAATAGCCACATCAGCTGTGTGCTTTACAAATAAAGAAAGAGAGAGTCCCGGACTCAGACAACATGTAATCTAGGATTGTGGAAGGAAAAGACAGAAGGTGAGAAGTTAAGAGGACAAACTGCTTCTCCACTGCAAAAAAAAAAAAAATAAAAAAAAAAAAGTGCCAAAGATGGTTTAATCAGTGTCAGCAGATCAGCTTTTAAAAAATGCCTCCCTGCTGTCATCTGCCCTGGTACCCAAACCAGTTTTGCCCTTCCCTTTCTTCCCACTGTCTGCCCTGTCCTTTTCTCAGGCTGAGACCAAGAAGTTTCCACGGCCCTTTGCGAGGAAAATTGAGCTGGGTGCCCAGCCTCAAAGCCAGCTGCTGTCCTTACAACAAACTAAGCCTTTGTCATCTTGATTCCAGTTTTAGAGCAGATGGCACAAGTGAAGATAAGCAGAAGTCCACCAGAGCAAGTGGCCTTAAATTGTAATTACAAGTCAGTACCTAACCACAGACTGACTACTAACATTATGCCAGGTGATGTATGCAGTCCTCAGGCTGTCATCTGTGCACGTTATATGCGTGCTGAACACCCAGGCCACGTCTACGCTGAAAAGTAAAAGGCAGGTCTAAATGTGACTCAGCACCACAAGCTTTGTGACCTGTCCCATTTCCCGTCCTCACTGCTTTAAAGCTCAGCTTAAATCTAGACCTCAGCATGCTCCTACATGTCAAGAACGCAGATGGTATATGTGTCCAGAGTGTGATTAGCCATGTAAATGCAGACGTCATCTTACATGACACCAGTGAAGGACATTTGGCACCTGACTGATTGAGGTCCTGAGGAGCCCACCCTAGGGAATTGACTGGGTGGGTTCAAATCCTGCGGACACTACAATTAAACAACAAAATCTCAAAATGTTCCCACCTAAGTACTGCTTCTGTTTAGAACTGACGGAGTTTTGCTAAGCTAAAAGTTAGGATGCAGTTTCTTTATTAGTTTCATATATTGTACTTTAATGTTCATATCTTATAGGAATTATAAATTAAGAAGTTTAAATAAATATATTATTCAGATGAACAAAGAAAATCAATCAGAAAAAAAAAGGAAGGGTTGGCATATTGTGTTTGACTCAGGCTACCACTGTATAAAGATATTAACACAAATTTTAGTCAGAGATCCCACATGGGAAGTACACAGAAGCTGGGTTTTTAAAGAAGAAGAACTATATTAAGCTCATGAACATCTTAAAATCCCTCCTTATATTTCTATCCAATATAATGACAATTTTCTGAGTTAGGAATGACCTTAAAACAGGAAGCCTGAATTGCACATATAGCTGGGGGATAAAATTCAGATGAATCCTAAAGAAGCATGAACTTACAACCAAATTAAAACAAACACATCATTAAGAGTATGAAAATAGTCTATTTCATTGAAGTACCATTTTTCTTGAAGGCGGTTTCAGTTTGGAGGACACAGACAGTAGTATTAGCTTCCTGCACTTTGCTAAGCTGAAGTAAAGAAGAAAAAAAAGGAGAAATTGGCTATAATTGTATTTTCTAATGAAATATATAATTTCAGAATGATGTAGGGAGTTCAGACTAATCAATGTGACTCGCTTCTTACAGCTACACATGTGTTGGTTAGCTTTTCCATTACAAACCTTATTCTTATTTTTATGATTTCTAACTAGGTATAAAATTTCATAGTATGAAAAAGCTGTCAATATAAGGTCTCATCTTGGAAGTACACTACTAGATTTTTCCCTCTGTTTTTAAATTTTAAAATGTTGTTAAAGAAAGTTAGGCCACGATTAAGTGGAAAGAAGGCAACAATCAAAAGTCTATCAGTCCCAAATGCTTTCTGCTCTTGTGTAATGAATAAAGAATTTATGGGTCTGATTCTCAGCTTTATGTTAGTGAAACTTCAATTATTTCAGTGGAGTTATTTTGAGTTACAGCCGCAGTGAAAGAAGAATCAGTATGTATTGCACTAGATAAACTTAACACACAATGTACAGTTCCACTGGATTCAGTTTTAAAGAAAAATAAGACTAAAGAAAAAAAAAAAGAAAAAAGAAAAAAAGAAACAAAGTGAACAGCCACCAGAGTTCTGCAATAACATTTAGCAAACAAATGTTACTACAAAATTCTGCATTTCCTTGACATTCAGGAAGAACTCTACTGAACAGCTCAGAGTGTTCATAGAAAAAGGGCATGCAATATCTTAGAAGCACAAAGGCAGTAGAGAAGTCAAACTTTGCAAAATATGGAATACTGTATACAGAATGAAAGAAAGAATATAGAAACGTCTCGTGCTTAAACAGCAGAAATAAGTAGATTCTGTGAAAGCTTATATGATTCCACTTAACACTTCTGAAGTTTCGTGCTTAATAAGAACAGGTTTCATAGGACTCCTTTTCCTTAGCAGGAGTAGTAACAGTTACATTAAACTGCTTTTAAATTGCAACACTTTTCTGTGACATCAAGCACCAGTATTGCACAGACCTCAGAAGAATGCATGTTATTACACAGGCTTATTAGGCTTACTATTTTCTATTGCTTTGGCTCAATGGGACTATCGCTTTTCAAGGCAAGAAGTCCTCTATCAAGTCTTAACACAAGCAAAGCTTTACTTGCTCCAGGTTATCCTTGTGCAACTCCTGTTTTCAGAGGAACAGCTCTAGATTTACACCACGCCTGCTGAGAGCGCATGTGACCTGCTGAACTCAACTGAGGGAATGATCTCCACCTTGGGACTTCAGTTCTCCAAATTCATTGCCAAAAGCCTGACCAAATAAGCAAGGTGCTGAACTTATAGTACACGTGGTCCCTCTTTCTTCCACAAGCCACATACTCTCCAGCCCTGAACGATGGCAGACTGTCAAGGGAAATGCAGGAATACTGTACCTTGAAGCTTCAGACGATAAAGCTCCTGTTACTCTCAGCCATACCAGAGGTTTTGCTTGCATGCATCAGAAGAGAGTATGCAGAAACAGAGCCCTGCAAGTCTCACCATCTATACATTTGTTTGGGAATGGCTGGTCATTCACACATACCTGAACTCAGGATGAAATCCACAGATGAATGAGATGGGATATAGCACCAGCCTCTGCATTTATGAAGAAATCATAGCACTGTGATATATCAAGCTGCAACCCTGGAAAGTCAGCTTCTTTGCTGAGGAGAATTTAATGTAACCATAAGCAGTAGAGAGACAAGGACTTCACTTTTCTAGTATGCTCTACCATGATGTGAAGGGAAAATTGGAGCTGCAGAAAAGTTCATGTTTGGCATTTCTGGTTTAGTCTGTTGGGATTTTTATATGACAAAAACATCATCTTATTTCACTCACTTTCAGTCTGATCAATCTCATGCACCATTTTTGCAGGTTAAATTAAAAGAAGACAGTTTCAAAAACCATAGTCCTTTTCTTAATTTCACTCTCATATTTGTGACAGCTGGGGAAAGAGCTCAAGTAATTTCAACAGGACATCATTTTCTGTGGGAGAAATACAGAACCAGTGATGTGTACAGAGCAGCCTCATTTTTTATCTGACTACAAAACCAGGATATAAGGATTCTCAAAGTGCAATATTTTAAATTTGGAAAAATCACACTGACAAGGCAGACCATTTCAGCCATAACTAAAAATTACTATTAGCACAGCTCTAATACATCAGTGACATTTTAAACCAAACAAATTTCTATTTAACATACATCTAAAAATAAAGCCCTCCATTAAGAACTGGGAATTTAACTGCTCAAAAGATGTTGAGCTCAGAGTTTGGTTTTTAGGTGAAGGTACCAGCCAGTGATATGTCATCCCATTGAGGGGCCTTCCCTGAAACCTTTGATCCAATTGGATCATTTCCCTGAAACATACAGAAATAGAATATCTGAATTCAAGCAGCCTCAGCTATTTCCCAACATTTGTAACGAGAAGTGAAGCATTTGAATAAATCCAGTTTTATGGGATCAACATCAAAATTGCAATGTCAAAAAATTGCCTGGCTAAACATAATGCCCCTGTTACACATGAGCCCTTTTTCTTCTCCAAGCTGTGGTCCCTTTCTTGCTCATATTAAGAGAGCAGTTGGTCAGTATAAATATGTAGAACGTTTTGTTGTTAAACACAGAAAATATTGAGCACTAGAAGTTGTACATACACTGTTTAGATTCTCCAGAGTAGCTCCCCAGGTTTCACCACAGCTTTTGAAATTCTAGTCCACAGTGTGGAAATAGTGAAGTTTAATATTCTTTTATAGAAGCTCCTTGTCACCTTCTGCTGAACAAATATTGTAAAACGACGTTCTTGAACATTTCCCTAGTGTCAAAATAAATAAAAACAATTTAAATTTCCTTCAAAGGCAAGCACAACCCTTTAAATAAGTTTCCCACTAATATTTTGGTATGCAAAATACCTCCCTCACAGGAATACTTACAAAACTGAAGGACTTCGACATATATATGCAAATATATTCACGCAAAAATTTGCCCAAGGGATGATCATCCTAAAACTTCTTTGCAAAAGTCTCTTAGCCAACCTGGGGTACTAACGATGCCCTGTGAGGAAGGTGATCCATCACAAACTGCAAAGAAATAAGCAAATGAAGACACACTCAAAACAGTTTGCAAAACAGTAACAGGCTTTCAAGTATGTTTCCACACAGATTTTCTGACCCATTTAAGCTAAGACTCATTTAAAACATCTCCCCCCTCCAAAAAAACCTGGGGTGGATTCACCAGATGCATCATTTAGCACATCTGTCACTTTACTGTCAACTCCTAACACCTTTTTCCTCACTGCTAACAAAAAGTTCAAAAGGGGAAGATCATTTGATTTTTCTTGACAATCCCTTTTCTATTTCCCAATCTGCAAGCATATGTATTTGACATATTTAGCTCTGGCTGGTTTGTTTCAGGTTTGATACTTTTTAGAAGCTTACTGTATGTGTGTTACCATATATGTCTCAATATGTATTTAAAAAAAAAAAAAGGAAAGAAAGGGGAAAAAATCATTCTGTTTCAAATAATGAGCGTGTGCACCTTTTTGCCTCAGGCCTTCATACACAATTTAGCCAGAAAGCCAGGGCAGATCATGATTTAGCATTTGACATCTCTTGCCTTCAGGCCAGGGGAGACTAATACAGATTTCTGACTCTGAGCACATCATGGAAAAAAAAAAAGTGAGGGAGAGAGGCCCTTTATTGACTAAATGATAAAGAGGTTTGTAATGATAAATAACAGTCATTTTATTGTGGAATTCCCCAGAAAAGATGCATTCTGCAGTGTCTGAAGAAGCCTAAAAGCCGAAGCTGGTTCCCTGTGGATCCAAACCTGTTAAGCTCCAATCTTTCTGGGCAGAAATAGAGGTCGCAAATTGCATAGGATCTGCACTATTAAAACTGTATAAGCACGATACATAATCACTGCTGCATGCAGGACAGTTAGCACTAAAAGGATTAGCTGAAGGCTGCTTCTGGGTTTCTGTCCCTCAGCCTGCATCTAAAATAAGCCTGGTGCACACCCAGCCTACTTGAGAATTTTCTGCCAGCTTTGATCGATAGTTTAATTGTAAACTTTGGGAGCAACAATGGATAATTTGGCTTGAACCGTCCATTATAAGCGCTGTTGCTGAGGACGGAGCCTTCAAAATTAAACAAGAGTTGTGTAATATTATTACATTTGTACTGCTCACCTACAGTTAAATTCCATTTACAAATACTGTCTTGACAATGTATGGAGTTCAATAAACATAGGCCCAGGTGGGTTGAGGGGGGAAAAGAAAGAGGAAAGAAGCTGAAGTCAATTATTTGCCATTTATTCTGGAAAGATTTTTATTTTAACCTCACATATTAAAACATATAGAAATGGAAACAGGGAGACAAGAGATAGAAACAGATTCAAGCATAGTTCTAAGTTGTGGTTACTTTTTGACTGCAGCACCATGGTGGAAACATACCTAAATGTCCATGGACGAATCATGGTATGGCAGTACCAGCAGGAAAATATCCCAGGGAAGTGGAAAACTTGCATTGCCCAGATTAGGTAGTCTATGTTGGCATAATCAACTTTTTATTAGTATTTAAACAGTTGGTTGAGCTAGACTGGAGATGTTTGTGCCATCAAATGCATCATTTTCTAAAACATAAGATGACACAGCAGCATTCTGTCGTGAGAAATCACCCTGTCTTGGAACACACAAAATGGCCAGGAATTTAACTCTCAAGTTTTCTAGCAAACACACTCTGCAGTATTACATATGCAGACACTTCCGTCCAATTCTAAACCAAGTAGTGAGGAAGCGAAGCTTGCAAGAGCATGGATTTTGAAAGAAACGAAGCTGTTGTGCAGGCACAAACCAAGTTCTGTTTACGGGAGCAAGATCCAAGCATCTTCCTAGTTTTATTAAATATCTCTAAATAATTAGTTGGACAGACAGAATTGGTTTAAAAATGAGAACACAAGGTTAGAAAAGTAGCTCACGCCACCAGCTTTACAATGAATTTAGGATCTCAAGTCAAGTTTACTTCGTATCTTAGGACACCATTAACCATTCCACAACTAGAATTCAAATAAACTCCCTAATCCTACCAAGACATCTGAATTTGGAAAGAATAACAAGGGTACAAAGAGTTTTCCCACCCTTGACAAAGACTGCTAACTTCCATCCAAAGCCTCTGTGAAGTTCACCTTAGTTTCCACAGCCGAGCTCTCATGTTTTGTGCTAATGACTAGGATTCAGGGCCAGAAATATTGTGGTCTGATTGTTTTCTTTGATTTTGAGAAGCGATACCCGTATTTAACTATGTACTATATACAAAAGTCAGCTAAAGTTCTTCTTCCTATATGCTTTCTCATGCCTGGCTAGTATGCAGCTAAGTACATAGTATCCTTACTGCCTTTCTTATCACATAGCTAGGGCACCAGACAGAAAGCTGTTCAGCATGGAGCAAGAAAATAAAGCATTTTTTGTTTGTTTGTTTGTAAACCCGAAGCTCCACTTGAGACGTTAATCAAGGAAAAGTAAACTTTAGCAATTCAACAGGTGTAATTTGCAGGCCAGGAAGTTGCTGAACTTGGCAGATAAAGCCAAGTAGCATTAACTTCTGCAGCAGAGCAGCACTTGCACTGTGTGTAAGACATTCCCATAGAATGGCTCTAACTTTCATGGCTCAGAAGTCTTCAAGGACATCCTCATCTCATTCCACTCCTTTTCCTTTACAGCAAAGATATATTTGTTCCATCTGTAACAAGTTCTTTGTAAAATGACGCAGATGTTGGTGCCATAAAGTAACTGCAGGCTTTTAGCCTTTGACTGTGGTTTTCCCTTTTGGGGAATGAGGCAAATAAAAGTTTTCTTTGCTGATCATTGGTTTATAATGCTACCATATTGTGGAGCTCCTTATACCAGCAGACTCCCACAAGCTGTAGCAAAAGAAACACCAGAGTTCGCAAATGCAAACTGCATTTGGGAATCTGGGAATTACACATGGCTCTAGTAGCATATGCTCAGAGAAAATCAAACTGGCATCCACCATATCAGTAATACAGGACTCTAAGATCACCCTGACAGTGATTTTGGGTGGACCAAAAGCAAAATCTGTATGTAAGCAGTCCATAACTTGCTTCCTGTGTTCACGTTCAAATCTCAAGTACAAACATACACTTCCCCAAATGAGGACTACAGGCTAGGAAAGGGTACAGATCAGAATCTCAGTCTGTTGGATACTCCGTGTTTTGTAGGCTATCCCTCTATATTCAGTGTGACAGTATATGAAATTCAGTACTAACCAGCATAAATAAGGTGACCAGTGTTACACTCTGATCCTAAGGTAATCATTCACCTTAGAAATGAAACAGCTCTGCATTAAGGAGTATGGACCTGAGCCTTTATGATCTCCCTCTTCATGGGAAGAAAAGAAGGGGCAGCGTCACAACCCTCAAAGTTCTTGCTAAAGACCTTCTGCAAGATTGTGGACAATTTTCCTACACCTCCCTATGCCTCAGCGTCCTTGCCAGCACAGTACAGATAACAATTTTGTAAGTCTAGCTGAGGTGCTGTGTAAGCAAAAGACATTAAAAATTGCAATATGATGTGCAGTTTGATTTGAAATAATGAATATGGCCCATGTAAAATGTCATGCCTATGATAAGTTCCTACATTCTACCACTTTCCTTCTGCAATTTCCACAGCTGGTTTATTCTTCATATTTCCAGCTCCATCTGTCTTACACTAAGCCCCCAAATACATGGATCGGTACGTACTGTAAATTGCATCAAGCTAACAATACATGGGCTTCATAGCTGAAGATTCAGGCAAGACTTTGATTTATTTAAGAGTGCTATTTGGTTTTTTCACTTTCGATTGATCAGACAAATATTTTTTTTTGCCAAATTTTTAACCTGATCAGGCAAATAATAGGAGAACATTAAGGAATCAGTTATCAACTACAAGCACAAGCCAGCATATGAGCAATTCTGCTTGGCAAAGGATCCTTCAGGGTTAAAAACGTGAATGGACTGAAGTTGGTAACATACAGCTGTTTTGCAGGATATTGAGACTAAAAGAGAAATGCAAGTAAAATCAACAGAGTCCAACATATTTTCCAGCTTTTGTAGGTTCTTCACATAAAAAGAAATTAAGGCAGAAGTCTGTGTGTGAAAATAAGGTGGAAGTTGTGCTTGGCCTAGTTACCGTGGTGACTGACACAGTTCAATCTATTAAATTGTGTCCTGTGGTCACAAGCCATCAACCCATGCTCAGCAAACAAGGATAAGTAGTTAGCATCCCTCAGAATGGAGACAATGTTATCCCATTTAGTGATTTAATAAATGCTGAAGATTTCCTCTCCCCTTCCCAAAGAGACAGATTAAAGACAATGTATAATGTTTGTAGGAAAAAAAAAGTAAGCCATGCACATAAGCTAAGTCCTTTTGGTCATGTAAGTAGCAGTACAGTTTGGCCTTTAGGAATCATTTGCTTCGCTTGAAATGCATAGACCAAAAATCACAGAATCCAAGTGAAACATCGCGATTCACTTTAATGTCTCTACCTCCCCTTTCTGCTTCCTAGAGGCAGCCATCATTCTCAGGACTGTCATGTGACACACACACACACACCCCCTTTTTTTTTCCTGGTGTAGCATATTTGTGAAATTCATTTCTGTTGGAAAACTCAACTAAGCTGTAACAAAAAGACACACAGAACCAAACCACTGAAGGTAAGCACATCTAGTTATTCAATGCATATAGAATCATAGAATCATTTTGGTTGGAAAAGAACTTTAAGATCATCAGGTCCAACTCTTGTCCTAACACTACCAAGCCCACCACAAAACCATGTCCCTAAGCACCACATCTATACAGCTTTCGAACACCTCCAGGGATGGTGACTCCACCACCTCCCTGGGCAGCCCATTCCAGCTCATTCTGTCCAGGGGAAGTGCTATTATCACCCAGATCTCAGGGTTAGTTCCTCCAGGATAAGCTCTGATTCTTCAGACCTTTCATCTCTCACTTGCACATGACATGCAGTAAATGTCCACAATCCTCTCTCACTCAGAGCTGAATAATGGAAGGGTTACAGAAACATTTCAGAGGGACAAAGGTTCTGCTCTTTCTCAGCAGGCTCTTGTAAAATGAACTAAACTAGCATCTGCAACTGTGGAGTTTCTTATTCCCAATTCTCCTTGGCTCTTAACAGCATTTTTACTCAAGACTAATTTCATCTTGGTATATCTGATAAGAGATTTTTAAAAATACATATTTTTAGTGGAGATATAGTATTCATGTGGGCATCCAGCCATCCCTTTCAGAAAGAAAAAAGTACTTTTCTGCAAGCTCTTTAGCTTTCTGTTTGTAGAATAACTTCTTGGCAGATGCTGGTTAATTGATATGCACATTTCCAAGGTCACTTTTTACAGTGAAATAAGTATTTCTTTCTGTTCCCTTTATAAATCCCTGTGTTTTCCTCATGCTGATATCTATAACAACAGGACTGTGTGTTTGAAGCACGGAGTCACACTCAGATTTTCACAGGCATACACCTTTCCACGAAGAAGGTTTTTGCTGTCTACCCAGCGGCGCGCTCTGATGGTACACATGAGAGCGTGAACAGCTTGGGAAGAAAGAGTTGCAGAAATCTGTCTCAAAGAACAAACTCCACTTTGGAAAGAGCCTCACTTGTTGGTAACAAGGTTCATAACCACAAGAAAACCATCACTAAGAAATACTGGTTTTCTGATTCACTGTTTAGTAGGATCCTGTTCTATAGCCTCCGGCTCTGGCTGAACTCCACTGCCGTTATAAACCCATGATAAAACTCCTCTTGATTTTAACAGGATGACTTATACCAGTTATACCACTTGCTTTTAAACTCTTTCCTAGAGTGTCCTTATATCCAGATCAGATATACACAATTAACTGGGTTTATTTAGTTACTTTGTCCTCAAAGGTTCTGCAGTTTACAGTGGCCCGTGATTTGCTAGAAGCAGCTTGTGTTCAGCTCCAGTGTCTCCATCGCCTCCGAACAGCTCCTGCTTCCAATCACTTGGTGGTGCTGCAGGAGAAGCAGAAGGGGCCCTTTCCAGACTGGCCATGGTGAGCTCATTGTTCCCTCTTTTCTGGAAAAGACTAATGAAAAAGATAGTCTAGAAATATGTTTTAGTCAGTCAAGGAGACAACTGACCAAACACTTCACTCATATCCCAGTGCTCCACACCAGCTCCATCATTTTTAGCACCCGTTGGAAAACAAGAGAATAATTCCTTCAAGGCCATGAAGTGCTTGGATCCATGCCCAGCACAAGAAAACCAGCTGCATTTTAACCTGAAATGGGTCCTCTTTGGGATTAAAACATATCATTTACTGCCATCTGTTCTGTAGCAGCAGGCAGTCACATCAACCTGGTCATGTGGTGATACACACCAAACAAGAGGCCATGCCATGACAATCGCAAAGTTGCAAGACAAAAGAACGTGGGCAGTAGAAGAAACAAACACCAGTATACAATGGATTTACATTCAACATCAACTGCAAGAAGGGAGGTCACTGTCACAGTTCTGGAGACCTTTCTCAGAAATTCAGAAGAAGCTTTTTAGCAGAGACAGCAATGAAACTTACGTCAAAGGTAAGCACGATTCTGAATCAGGATACAACCAAATCTCCACCAGCTCCTGCCAATCACTTAAAGAAAATTCCAGGGGAAATTAAGCTAAACGGAACACTTATATACGTTTTGTAAAATCTGGAAGAGATGAAAAGATTGTTGCATACCCTGCAGTAGAATTATATAGAAGAATTCAAAATCATATAGACAGGTTACCCACTATTATGTTGTGTGTGTTGGTAGACTGATTTCTGTTAAAACATGGTTGTTTAATTTCTAAGACACTAGTTGTGGTACAGGTGATGTTCAAGTCTTGGCTAGGCAGAGTGGAAGAAAAATCCTCACAGCAGCTTCTTCCTCTTCTTGACATCTACCTCTCCATTTAGCTCAGAACAATGAAGTCACTATTCTTAGGAAAGCTAAGCCGACCGCTCTGCTAACGGCCTCTATGCATGTGGGAGTCAGGATTCCAGTTTGAATGCTGAAACCTGCAATATGCTCACATCCGCACTAAGGCAAATTTTCTTTGCATGGTGCTTTTATGATGATCAGCAACTGAAGGAAACAGACGTTGCTCTAAGCTTTGGCAATGTCTAGTCCAAAATCCTTCAGCAAAGACCTCCTCACAGAAAACAGACAGTAATTCCCTCGTGCTGACATCCACTTCCAGTCCTTGCCATAGTGGCAATTCACCTTCAGAGTGTTAAACACATTTCCATCCGTGGGCTGCCAAAAATCAGCATTTACTTTTGAGCAGAAATGAACTGACTTTAGAGCACAATAGAACTGTTTTTTCCCTTTCTGTGTGGGTGTTTCTTTACTTGAAAGAAAGCTACTGTATAAAAGACAAGGAAAGCATCTTTGATGTGTATGTGCCATTTTAAAATAAAGGCTCCCTCTCACATACTCAGAATTTTACCAACAAGTAGCAATTACAGGATTATCTGTTATTTCAAACATGAATTCTTTGGATGCTGTTCTTGCCTTGCTTTGTTACGTTAATAATTATGTTTTAAGCAGTCTGGGATTTTTTTTTTTTTTTCATTTTTATAGACTGTAGTTCAGTATTAAATGTGCAATAACAGAATTGCTCACCAAAAGGGAAGTTTGCTTTCTGTCCTGTTACAACAAGTTTCAGCAGGTAGCTAATTAACATCAAAAAATGTTTTTTCGGTCCCTTTCCGGAAAGAAAAAGGGTAGACAAGAGATGAATCTCTGAACGAGGTTTTGGTTTTAGCTTTCTTAAAGACCTGATGAAATAAGTGTGCTTATTCCTCCATAAAAATTTGCACTTCCAATTTGGAAAAGCTGTTTTCAAGGCATTCAGAAACTCATGCAAGCACTAAATAATTCTTATCAGGCAAACCACCAGCCTTTAGTAGCATTCATGTCTTGGTCAAGAAGATAAGTATTTTTGTCCAAATAGCTGACTGCAGCCTAACTGAATCAAGGCATCCACAGGCTTTGAAAAAAGCCGGTGGTGCAGGCACTGCTGGGGTTGGGGCTGTGGCAGGAGGTCACCTGCACTAAGGGACAGCACAGGCAGTCTCTGCAAGGCCACAGGCAACCATTACAGTAAAGGGCTCACCAGTTGCCTTCTGAGGTGCCCTGTATACACATTGTGATAATAACATGCATCAAGGCCAGGACTCTAGAAAAAATGTTTCAGCACTGACATTTACACAGAAGAAATTTGGTCATTCCTGTGACTCCTTGGGAAGCCCCCAGAGAGGAGACACGTAAATACAAATATCTATAAATCAGACTGGAGTCCAAAGGCTGCAAAGGTACTTTAAAGTCACCTCAGCTTTCTTTTATGCACCTCAGTCTGTAACTTGGACACTACATCTTTCAAAGAATTTTACTGTTATAATAAACTCGCACACAGAGGTTCAGTTGAAAAAAAAAAATGAGGGGGTGGAGCAGGAAGTAATTGAACATGTCAAACAGTAGTAGCTCTCTTTTTCCAACAGAGCCATTTCAGAAATGCTAGGAGTTTCACTGTTTGAAATGTAAAAACCATTTTCCTTCAACATTTTCTACTGAAATTTGTTCTTCCCAGAAGGGCAGCTTTCATTTAAAAATTGACCTAAAATTTCAAAAAAAGATAATATTTTTACTTTCTTTTTTTTTTTTTAAAAAAAAGGGTAACATAAATAAAGCATAACGGGACAACTCAGTATACACTGGTCAAAGCACACTGATTGATTATAAACTTTTTTTTTTAATAAAAAGAGAGCTAAAAACATTCTGTGCTGGTTCAACCCATGAAAAACAAAATGTCCTTTATTCACACCACCAGCAGTAACAGCTGTGCAAGGCACAGAAATAGTATTGTTCTCTTCTTGAGGAAGCTGAGCACACAATAAGCCAGTGACTTACCCAAGGTCATATAAGAAGTCAATATTATTGCACAGAATTATTCCCTTCCCCTTTCCTTGTTAGTGAAAACTATTAACAGGGCCACCAGCAAAAGCTGTTATCTCACCCTGCTGGTCTCTGCAAACAAAAAGCAGCCCAAGTGAAACAAGAATTGGAGGTATATCCTCTCAGAGACATCTTGCATGCACCGTGCTTACAAATTTTTCATTCTGAAAGCGGGTTTTTTTTTGTTGCTGTTGCTTTCTTAAACCTAATACCAGAACATTCAGCAATATTTCAGATCAGATGGAAGCCTCGTTTTCACCCAGGCTTTGATTTTCCTTCTGAGATTCCTAAAGCCATGTTCTGTGCAAAATAAACACTGCCACCTACATGAGATTTTACACTTGTTTAATTGACATGCAAACCACCAATGTCAAAGAAAATAACTCTACTCTTTAATGGCAGTTCCTAGCAGATACCGTAAAAACAGTTCTCAGCAGAGCAGGAAGACCAGGGTATTGATGAAGAGTTCCTTGGGATGATTGAGTGTGCATACAGAGAGGAGTTTCAGTGTACAGATGACACACAGCTCTGCTCTAGTTCACCCTGCATGTTAAAGTCTCTGCCCTGCAGGAATACCAGAGGGATATTGACAGAAAGAGGCCTCTGAGCTATTCTGTCCTTTATCTACAGAAAAATGGAAACCATACTATTGGGTGAAACAATACTTACACTGCTGATTTGCCACAATCGCTGCTTTTGCTGCTGAACAGCACAGCTTTGTTGTTACCCCTTGTGCACTAGGATCCTGGGCACCTGAGATACACAAATCCCATTTTAATTCCACATTTGTGCACCATCTACCACCCAGAGAGATTTTAGTCCCTTCCTGGACTCCTGCATTCTGCTACAATTTCAGCAAGAAGGAGGAAAGAAGACTATCTAATCAAAAAGAAAGAGGATATCCTTTACTCTCCAATAAAAAGCATGCC
The DNA here is from genome assembly GCF_034619465.1 of Leptosomus discolor. Lineage (NCBI taxonomy): Eukaryota > Metazoa > Chordata > Aves > Leptosomiformes > Leptosomidae > Leptosomus > Leptosomus discolor. Next base: position 31,852,130 of record NC_141398.1, on the reverse strand, counting down.
CACGATGACTCAAAAGTAGTTTGAGTCTTTTATTTTTAGATTTTCAGTCTGAGCAGGAGGAAAATAATTTCAGTTTTTGCCATTCTGTACATACCTCCCAGAAACATTCCAGTCCTATCCCGACCACAGAACTCCCTGCTTTCCAACTACAAGCATGTGTTAGCAAAGCCTGGACAGAAACAGGACTAAAGTGAGACCACAATATTCATCTTTATCTTTGACTCTTGGCACTGAAATGCATGTCTATAGAGAGGTCACAAAGCCATTTTGAAAATAGTTTCTAGAGGACAAAGCTAAAATCTGGGCTTCACAGCTCTTTGTCCTGCAGATAGAGATTGCTAGAGATAGCCTCTCTTCTAAAGTGTGTACAGACTGCGGAGGAAGCAGACATGCAATTTACCTAAATAAGCATGAAAAGATGATGGCAGACTGCGGAGCTGATCCTGTTCTGCCAGTGCGCCATACAGATTAGCACAGAATATTTAGTGCATTTTTGTTTGCATAAATATTTTGCCTGCCCTGTTGAAGTGACTCAAAATGAGCAAAGGCTACAAAATGTACTCTTTTCAGTGAAGGACACCTCTTGAGAAAATACCTACATTTGCACTGCCAAAGATTACCATAAAAAAAACTCAAACGAAAAGCCTCCCCCACAGCTCTAGTACTATAGACTCTGCCCTGCATTTATGTTGAAATCTCCTTTTTAGCAAGAGCTCTTCTGTGCAGAAATAGGAAACTGGTCTTTCACGCGTCCCAGGAAGCAAATATACGCAATACCTGGCTTAGTTCTAGATCCCAAAGGAAGATGACATTGTGTATCCTTGCATACTGTTGAGGACCACAGTGAAGATCAAGACCCAAACTGCTGTTAATGAAGCTACTTCAGGAACAGCAGCCAGAGGCAGAGCAGCACTGGCTGAGTCACCATCTCTGCACAGAGCAGCATCACATGTAAAACACCACAGGTGAAATGCATGAGGTGAGTGGAGTTGCTCAAAATCCTTTGCAAAACACACGCTGTTATCATGGCCAAAACTCCTCTCAAAGTCACATTTCAGTTTTCTGTTTTGCCTGATCTGAGGTGAGCCACTGTAGTCTAAACCAGACACATGCAACAAAAGAAGCTTTAAAGACTTTACTTTTCATTACCAGTAATGAAAAAGAATGTCTAACTGTAAGAATAGCCATGAAACAATATTGTCTCCCAGGTCAGTTTTTGTTGTAACTGCATCCTAATTATTGCCTGCCTGCTTGTTGTCTAACTCTATGCAGCAAAGAATATGTAATTCAAAACGCTTGATGCGTGTTTTGAGAACGTTGAAAAATGGTGTTCATGTGTATCAAAGCCAGTTTTTAAAGGTAGAATCCTGCACTCTTTTCTGAGAACTCCTATGCTTCATCAGTTGACTGTCAGACATTCCTGTCACATTCAAATAAACTGACAAAAAATCCCATTACGAGATGCAGAAAATAAAAGCAGTTTCTTCCTGCAATCAAATTTTGTAAGTATTAAATCCAGCCTACGCAAAGTAATTTGTCAGCAATAAATTCAATAGAGACACGTAATGGTTGTAATAGATTACAGTTGCGGTAAACCGCTATAATAGAATAATAATTTCCCAATTAATTCATAATTGTATGCCACAGTTTTCCCTTTTCACTTTTTGATGTTAACCAATAACACTATCCACACATATCGTACATCAGTGAAAGAAACCTAATAACTACATACTGAATCATATTTAACGTGAGCGAGCATGAACAAAAGCCATCTCTAGAAGTGGGCATACTTCAATCACTCAGAACGTGCCAAAAGATCTGGCAGGGCCATTCAACAGGAATTCTTTTTGGCCTGCACCTCTTGGTTTCTTTATTATGAAAACCAGCAGGCTGACCAGGATTGCAAGAAAGAAGCTGTTCTGTGCCAGACTTTGGAAAGATATGGGGTTAGAACATTGTCTGAGACACACATCCTGTCTCACGAACATCCCCAGGTCACAGAATCACAGAATGTTAGGGGTTGGAAGGGACCTCGAAAGATCGTCTGTCTAATGGTTGAAATGTAGCCAGAAAGACCAAACATACGATAACACAGGAAAAGAAGAAGCCATAATCTATCCTGTTCCAGTATTTGATTAGAAGTATTTGTCCAATTTGAGAATGCAAGAAGAGACTTCTTTTACCATAAACAAGCCTTTTCCTGCAATCATGTTAGTGGAAAGGAAAAAAATCCCATAACTTCATGTGGGAGCTGAAGAACTTTGCAAACCTTACAGCCACAGTCTGGCAAAAATTCCTATCAGAGCTCTGCCCATGCAAGGCCTGCAGCCTCAGACAAGAGCGTTTCATGTTGGAGACCACAGGAGTCAGGGACTGAAGAGATCAACTAGGCTTCCAGAGCCACGTCCCTTGCCGATATATCACTGGACAGTAAACAGTGGGTGACCTGCAATTTAGCAATATGGAAAAGTTGTCAAAGATTATGTCACAACAGGAAACAGTGGGGAAAAAAAGGAAATAATTTAAATCAGAAGTATCCAACATTCAACCAAAAGTTTGGAGAGATGTTTCAACTGAAGGGTTAGAAGGACTCAATGTGTCCACACACCCCACTTGAAATCAGCAAAGGCTCTTAAGTGACTTAAAAGTTATTGAAAAATAATAGAAGGTCATCTAGCTCCAATCCCCCACACTATGGGCAGGGACACTCTCCACTAGACCAGGTTGCTCAAAGCCCCAGTGTACCACACATACCTGAGTTATTAGTAAAAATAATCAGGGGAAACTAATAGCTTGCAGAAGATTAACAAATACTTAGTAGAAAGCATGGTAAAAATAAGCAGCCTGTTCATAGGAAATAAGAAGTAAATCAGTTGAATATATTCACATAGTAACAAGCTATGATTATACATGGTATATATAGCACAGTGACCCATTCAATAATTTATTAGCCCTTGTTGGGCAATGTTTAACTTATACTAATAATGTTATCAACGTATTTTTTATACGAAATGTGAATGAAAAAGTGTTAGTGGAAATTCTGGATATGAGAATAACTGAGGCAACAGGCCGACACAAAAATCCAAGGAAGATCTATAAACCAGGCAGTTGAACATAAATTCTGTGATGTAAACTTAAGAGTTTTCAATGCATTAAGATAGCTCAGCAGGGCCAAAAATTCATTTAAAAAAAAGAAAGAAAAAGAAAAAAAATAAAAAGAAAAGAGATATTTGGATAAACAACATATCTAATGAAAAAGTTCTGATAAAACTTGAGAGGTAAACAAAGTAATAGATTACAGGAATGTCTTCCCATGATTTAGAAATTAGTTATCAGTTTTCACTTTAGAAAGAAGTAGAATGTCTGTCCAACAACTAAGTAAAGAAAAATATACGATAGGGGAAAGTAAGGTATCAGTAGGGTGGAAAAATGTGCTAAATTATGTGAGCTAGCCAAAACTAAAGAAGATTAATAGCAGATTTAAAAGGACCCAGCAAACCTAGGGCACCATGTATTTGAAATTCAACACAGAAAAGGAACATTAACTTTCCCTTTTCTGAAGGGAAAAAATAAAGAGTTAGTGCCGCACATGTATAAGTAGCTACTCCAATTCAGTGAAAAAATAAAAGAAAGCCTGGAACACTGTAACAATATAAAGGAAAACAACTTGGACAGGTGTATGAAGATACCTTATTATTGACCACCTGCATACATGAAAACTGAAAACAGGTTCAATTTATGGAATAATATCAGCAATGAAATAGTAATTAAACTTCTAACATTAACTTGGTTATAATAAACTTCATCTCAAAGAAAATGTAGCAGATAAAGTGCACAGAAATTAGTGGTGGTACTGAAAAACTTTCCCAGAAGCAGAAATGTGAAAGTTTGACACGATTCCATTGAGAGAAACACTGAGAAGAGTTAATCTAATAGGGAAAAGAATGGGTACAGACAGGCAACTGACAGTGTAGCTATTGGCTTAGTGTAGCTATGGCTCCCTTTTCATTGGACTCAAGGGAAATGTAACCCTCTCTCCTAACTTGTTAATGTACAACTGTTGTGTCAATCCTGCAGCAGGCTATAGTGAAGCTTTGTTCTTCCCTCTTAACCACCCATACTTCCAAATACTTGTGGTTCACTGATGTGCTGTACAACAGCTGACAGTCTTAAATGTATACTTTTGCCTTTTTATCATTGCAGTTTTGGGGCAGCAGTTTATGAATAAACAGGCTTATTTCATTTATACCATCTTGTAAAATACCTGAGCTCATGGGGATTGAAAGAAAGAATGCAAATGTTATCTGTAAATGCCATTATTTTATTATCTATTTCATAAACAGTAAAACAGTTATTCAGAATGTATTTATTGACTATTGTTCAGAATGTATTATATTTTATTCTTCTATTATTATTTGAAACAATTCCCACAGTCATTAAGGTATCCTTATCCCCTCAAAGACTGAGGAATTTCTGAATGAATACGATGCAAGGACCACAGGAGCTGGGTCACAAGAAACGTCTTTCACTTTCAAAGCAAGCTTCTATTACTGTGGGCACCGATTCAAGCCTTGCCTTAACAGGCAAGAAATGATGAGTGAGTTAACAGCACAGAATTGCCATGCTGAAAGACAAGGGGAAATATTCGGTGCAGGTGCAAAATTCCAGGGGCTTGAGGCACAACATAATGTCAATTCTCATAAGTAATCATCTTCTAACACTTCTATTATTCCAGGTGCTCCTCACTGTTTACATGGAAAACCGTTGTCATTATTTCGTCATCTGGACACTTAAGAGAACTCTGTAGGATTTAGATAATACTTTTAAAAACTGCATGGATTATTGAATTAAATCAAATTGATTTGTTGGCTTGGGGGGAGGGGCAAGAAAAAGAACCTTATTGCCATTACTCAGTAAGTTTATTACAGATTGTTCACAAAACAAAAATTACATGCTTTGCTTGTATGTTGTGTGGCAAACTTGAAACCACAAGTGTTTACATGTGCTGCACGCATACACTTTGGGGTTTTAATAGCTGCTTGACAAGAGATTAAAGGCAGAAATATGGCATTTTATTAAAGCAAACATATCAGTATGCCTACCATGATAAAATGATCTAGTTTTCTTCAGACACAAAAGTTTCTGTTGAGTGATACCTTTGAAATTCCTTGAGGGCACCCTATTATTCACTTTCCTCAGCAGAGAGCAGCTGCAAATGGTCTCCAATTTTCAAAGAGTATTGCCTGGTCATTCTTTACTGTCAAAATGAAGAAGAGCATAAAAGTTAAGTCAATAAAGTAATATGAAATGCTTAATATAAAAATTCAAGAATGAATGATTAACCATTAAAAACTTACAGTAGCTATTTCAGCCAGGAAAAAAAAAAAAAAATTAACATTTCCCTTGAAACCTATTAACACTCCTTGTAAACAATATTCTTTCTTGAAATATATGACCTTTCCTAATGCTCTCCATACACATGGCATTTTTCTTATATCCACTTTACCTTCACTGATATGCAGCTGAATTCCTCAGGAGAGTGTGTTTAGAGCCCCTTCCTCTGATGCACTGAAAAAATGTATTCTTTTATTGCATTCCCCTTCACAAATACACCTAACCTTCAGCTTTAGATCTTAAAATCCTTTCCTCATCTGAGAGTCACGCGACCTGTTGTAGTTGGTGACATACCACCACCATTCCAGCCACAGTCAAGTGTCAAGCATAAAATTGATCTCATTCATTTGAGCCAATGATAGCTACATTTATGTACAGCAGATTAAATAATACACTTCCCTGCCACATTTAGCAGTACATTTAAAAATCACACAATTATTTCAACACCTAAGCCTTAATCAAAGGGAGGGTGACTGCTTACACGGAACACTGCCTGCATATCCTGCTGCACAGAAGATGGGGAATATGATCCAATTTTTAAGAAAACAGCAACTTTCTCATTTCTGGGTTTGCTTAGCCACCAACATCTCCTCAAGTGCTGAATGTGTAAGCAAGGTGTTGTGCAGGGGACCATGAGGAAAAAAATTGTATGGAAGCTGTCTGTATTTATACGTTCAAGACTGCCAGATATATTGATCCAAAGCTACCAAAAGACAAGTTGAGAAGTACACACAGGGTCAGAACCTGTGACTCCAGAGGCTCCACGGTGACAATGCATCTCTGGTTATCTGAGAAACTGGAATTCCTACTTCACTGCCTGAGAAATAGTCAGTGAATCTATGTTAAAAAATACATGATCTCTGGTTTGTAAGTCACACATCAAAATGTAGTGTTGCACTAAATACAGGGAGCCATGGGACTCTGTCTTTAGTGCATGGCTTGAACCCGTAATAAAATACTTAATCCCAAGTCTCGCTCAAGCATATCAATAAGCAACTTTAACAACTTCCCTGAAGTGCTGCTCAAATGTTGCTCTGAAGAATGGGAAGATGCATCCGCATTCTTCACCGTACAACAAAAGGTGGCCAAAGGAACATCACTAACACCAGGCATAGAGAAGTCAATGAACTGAAATGAACTCTGCATTAACAGGCTAAAGCAAGGCCAAAAGGTAGGTCTTGTTTCTGTGTTACAAACTTCTATGCAAATAATTAGCAAGTAGGATGTTAAGTAGATCTTTAAAGACCGCAACTTAGAAACCAGAAGACCAAAAATATTACTAATGGATATCGCATTCGAAGTCACATTTAAAGCAAGGATGGTAAAATCTGCATTATAACTGGCGAATCCTTTGATCTAGTGCTGTAGTATTTCAGTATTTACTCTAATAATCTTGGAAATACAAGCTTTGCATATGCTCTGATTTCACTTAGAAATACTAGGAACATCTGATATTAAAAGCCCCAAAAGACTTTTCCACAAAGCTAAGAAAAAAAATCAGTGGGGTGCTGAATTTCATACGAACTTTTTAATCAAAGTAGTCTTAATTCAAAGCAGGTAAAGCAAGGATTGGTCAGACAGGCTTACACAAGCCTATGGAAAAACCTTCATCTCTGCTTAAAGCAACATACTTTGACAAGTCCCATCAAAATCTGGAGTGCTTAGATTAAAAAACCTAAGTTTTATATTCTACATTTTTCTTACAGGAATCTCAGTTTTCATGGCCTGACATCATTAAAGATTGCTACTCCCTCCAAAGAATGACTAAGACCACATATTTTAGACACTTGTTATTGGTTACCCTGATAAAGTTCTTTATCAACTGGCCTTAGCAAGAACCACCCTAACTGGCTAGCTAGCCCAATAACTCCAGATTTCTTGTTAAAGAAAGAGATGAATCCCACCTGCAAAGTACATGTCTAATTAGAGTAAGTGGGATTGGATCATATGTATAGTAAAAGAGCGAGCAGCTCAGACATATTTATCACTTAAACTTCACAAAATTTAGCAAAGCTTTGAAGTGGAAGGTCATTAAAACCACTATACACAGATGGATGCTTGCAACAGAGGAAGCCCCAAAAGTGAGACACAGGACGTGGTAGGGAGGCAAAGAGACAAAACACAGTAATAGAAAGTAAGGCAGATTTAGCAGCAATGTGTAGTATTAATAAATTAATATGGTCTCTAAAGGGAATGGAATAAGAGTGTAAGAGACTTGCTAATGAAGTCATGCGAAAACTTAAAGGCAAACCAGAGATTAAGGATCAGGTATGTCAGGATAAAAGTAGGTGTGGATGATGCAGACCTGTGCATCTTAGCTCATCATCCAAGGATCCTCTTAGAGACAGTGGGCATCTAGCCATGAAGTAGCAGCACAACTCCAGAAAATAAATAACATTTTGTCATGGTCTGTACTGTAATTTCTGCTCCTTACACAATATAGTAGAAGTCCAGCACATAGTTGTGACAAAATAACTGTGTTCAAAAGTTGCTTTTATACCTTTAACTTATCTTCTTCAAGACGTGCTAAACACCAGCTACACGGAATAAAATGTAGGACTACAAGGTGATGTCAATCACCCTTTTCTGGAAATTTCTTACTTGGAATTCTTTCTCCCAAGTGAAATCTGTTGGTCAGACATGAGTACTCATAATCATTTTGTTTGTTTTCTTTTACACACATTCTTTTTTTTCTAGATGAAGCTTCAGTGAGTTCTAGCTAAAAAAAAAAAAATAAAAATGCACCCTTTAAAAATATATTTAGGTGGCATCTAATTTATGCTCACAAATTTAATTCCCACAGGTAATTTTCCTTATAAAGGAACATTATAGAAATAAGATGTTTCCTATGCTGTTTGCCAAAAAATGTTAATGACCTGCTGTGCCATATTTGATATGATTTCTTGTGATAAGCAGCAGAAACCTTTTATATTTGACTTGTGTTCCACTGCCAATCAGACCAAGTGAAAACAACAACACTAGTTCTACAGTTGACTAGATAGAAACACAGCTGTCAGAATACTTCAGAGCTTTTATTATTATTAGGTATTTACTGTAACCAAAACACACTCCTCAGTGTATTCTATATATATTTATTGTCATTTGGCAGATGGCCGCTACCAAAGATGGTGAAAGAATGAACAGTTTGAGCATGTATGGGCTTTCTATTCTATTCTTTTTTGTGACACATCTTTACATTATTTTGCCACGTAATCATGTACTATTGGGTGTAATTCTAAAACCCTAAATCTTGAAGCACTCTATGAACTTTGCTCATTTTTAAGCCAACCTCATCGTTTTGAAGAATATGAGCTGACATGTGAATTCAGAATGAATTCACTGACAGGCACATTGCACTGCAGTACACACTACACACATCAAGGCAGCCCTGAATAACTAATAGTGGGAGACGTCTATGTCAGAAGCTTTTAGAACCCTAATAAAATTCTCCTAAAAGATTTTTGTGGTTGAGATTGTGCAGTTCAAACTTGATGAGTGCCATTTTAGCTTGTCTTCTTCTATGCATTAATTAAGGATTTATATTCTTTGCCTCTGCAGTGAATTACAGGGTCCAATTCAGGACGAACATGATTGCATTCAATAGAATATCACTATTCTAACATACATTTGAGATGAGAAGTAAATGCCTAGAACAGGCTAGACTAGACTGAATCACACTAACCTTAAGACAGGCTATTGCATTCCATTTTTATTATACCTCCCCACCACAGCAGAAGCATTCATGGAAGAGAGCATCTGCAACATGAAACAATCTCAGGAGGAAGCACAATTCTACATGGTGTTCTACTCCAAGCTTTCTTCCACCAGCCTCATAAAGCATAGGAGAAATTGAATCTTTTCTATGAATATTCAGTTCACAGCCTTTTGTAGAAAACCATCTAGAGCCATCATGATAGAGGGTGACATCTTGATCACACATTGACACATTACATCGCATCCCCTCTTCTCAAATCATAAAGGAAAAGTGTGGCTGCATTCCACAGTCTCTGAATTCTTTCAAGACAGCTCAGCAATCTACGAGTGAAAGGTAGGATAAATTATTACATGAGACTTCTCAGCATGGCTGTTCTAAATCAAATGCTGTCAAATAATTTTTAACTTTCTTTGATCTGCACTCAATCTCTGTGTTCTTTGCTGACCTATAGCACAGACTCTCCTTGACTTCCACTCCTTTTTCAGTCTCTCTACTCATAAACTTTTATTTTTCCTTTTTTTTCAAGTATGTGCAGGAATATAAAAAAATCCTAGATCCAATGGCTTGGTGACCTTTATTTTATAGTTGCTTGAAAAAAACCCCCACACCAACCTAGTAAGTATGGTAGGAACTTAAAAAGAAATGAGAAAAAGACAGGAAGTTAAATAATCTTGCAAGAAGCAAAAATACAATATTTGGGGCTGAGAAAGTATTGTCCCTAAGGTGTTTTATGGTTATAAGAGACACATCACACAAACTCTGTATCTGATGGCTCCTACAATATATTTTATAGGAGTAATGACTATAACTTAAAAAGCTGAGCAGAGAGGAGACTCAAGCAGCAAAAGAAAGAAAAGGAATAGAAATATTAATGAAGATAAATAAAGGAAAGAGGAGACAATACAGCCACAGAGTGCGACAAAAGGAAATGGAAATTACATGGATTAAGACATGGCATGGTTAAAATAAATAAATAATTAAAACCAAAACAAACTAAATAATTATAAAAGCAAAATAATCCATGGTAAATGCTGACAGAATTAATTGCAATTGCTACTGGAGCAGTGCCTAGGGACTCCAGTGCAGGATTTCATTGCATTACACACTGCATTGCATTGTATAAAAAACCACCAGACACAGAAGACATTCAGCTATCTTGACAGTGTGCAATAGGTAAATATGTGGACAAGCAGAGATAGAAGAGAGAGAACACAAGGTAAAAGGGAAGACAGACATGTCCATAGGCCATGACATCATCAGCCTGAAACGTCACACTCTTCTGTTTACTTTGAGGAGAATTATGGAGTCTAGTCCACATGCCCTGAGTAGTCTACTGTTCAGCTTTGAACTCTTTATACCTGAGCAGCTTCATGTGCATCTTCAGATCTGGATAAAACAAATGTACTTCCCTTATCAGTTCCTAAACACACGTCTGTAACACCCATGTTTTCAACTACCTCATCTGGGGTAGCAGGGCACAGTCACTGCTATGCAGTATACACCCTGATATGGTTTTCCCTTGATTAACTGAAGCTATGACAATTCATTGGTTTGGGATGTGTCCTCCTATTTCTCCAGTTCTCAGAATAGTACAATGCAAAACATCAGAACTAGAATGGTCCTCTGTTTTGTACTACAGCAAGTAGAAAATACAAGCAAGAATTTGTCTAACCTTCTTAAAAGTCTCCAATAGCAAAGACTCCATAACCTGTTTTTCCAGGGATTAATTTAGTTGCAGCTAGAAAGTTTTTCCTATTGTCAGTCATTTTTGTTGATAATTAAGCAAACTGCTTCCTGGCATGACTTTACTGGATCTGGAGAGGAGTCCATGATACATCAGAAAACTGCTTCGTGCCTTTACAAACTTTCTTTTGGAAGACAAGAGGAACGCAATTTTTTTTTTCAGGTTTTCCATCATGAGCTGTGCATTACGAACCTTTTCTATTTGCATTATCTGTTAACCTTCTCTTGAACGCTCCCTAGCCTGTCCATATTTATTCCTCAAATGTAACTCCCAGAATTGGACAAAAGCCACTCAAACTGAATGACAAAGATGATACAGATCTCTGATTTTATGTTCAGTAATATTAATGTAAAATGTGTTATAGAAAGTGTACATTGGATACTAAACACAGGCGTCAACCACCTGTATTAAATTCTGTTTAAATGCCAGACCCACTACTGAGCTTCCTCAACAATTCACCCTGCTACTGAAACCATGTCCCAGACTCTCATTGCTCACCGTTCCAAATACCAATTTAACTCTACCGCGAAGTTATGGGTGATCTGCACAAGGGGCAGAAGTGGCAATTCTAATTCCTTTTTTAAAAACGATCATACATGAAAACCATAAAGAAGGGAAAAGAACTGCTATTTTACATTAAACAAGGTAGCCAAACTCAGATACACCCAAATAGCTCAACTGAAAAGTTACTAAAGAGCAAATGGACAGAATTTGGCAGTTGGATTGTTTTCACCTGCCAGTGTGTAACAGTCTCGAAAAGACCTGGACTGTATCAACTATGATAAAATACTGTGAACTGTACCTGTAAGAATTACTTATACCCTTTCATTATATGACCAAGCATCCTGAGACTTCAGTCAGCAAGGAAGACAGAAATCAGAAGCAAGTGTTTTCATAGTATAGCCTTATTTCCTCTCAGTTTTCAACCCTTCCCATTTGCCCTAGGAGAGAAAGTTACAGGTACTGTTAAAGCAATGAGGAGACTATTGTTCAGCTTTACTCTGTTTAAACCTGAGCAGTCTAATGTGCAGCTACTGGAGTTCATATTTTGTTTTCCATATTTCTCCTCTTATGCATTCAAATTCAAATTGACAAATGCCTTTGTATATAATTTTAAACCCTCCCCATCTCTAATGCATCAGTATCTTGTTACACTGCCTTTGATTTCATTGTTTGCAATGCTACTATCAGCAGCATGGAATTGCCAAGGCACTAAGCAGCCCAATTTTTCTTTAATTTCTCAGAAAATTGACAGCTTTATGAACTGTCTTTTTACCTATGCCCCATAAACATGTCAGGCTGTGGAAAACCATTCTAATTAAATCCCAGGGGATAGCAATGGAAGATTATAGCTTCTTGGCAGGTTATTAAAAAACAGTTGTTCATATATACACAAATATCTGTACTAGAACCTAGCACTTGACAAAACAGCCAAGGAATTAAACCCACTGGCAACTCCAAATAACACTCACCAAAAAACCCCAAGCAACCAAAAAAGCCAAGGAAAAGCAACTAAGCTAATTGAAATAGGGGTGCAGGGGCTGGGCAGGGGAGAGTGGGGCACATTGTCTTGCTTTTGATTTCTTTCCAAAAACTGGTAATTCACACTATCATCTGGGATCATCACCTTTCATCCTTGATCACCAGTACTTGATATAAAAGAAGGTGGAAAAATGCTTGTAAGGTCTATATACATGGCCTAGCTAACCATACAGCCTTGAAGTAAATATGTTAGAGTTGATGGATAACACAAATCATTCAACTTACTGTAACATTCCTTCTGTCTGCATCTGATCATCCAAGAGAACGCATAAGAACTTCTGATAGCAAAATCTTTATTAGAGATCAGCATGCATCCTTCCCAGCAGCTTCCCCAAATAACCCTGCCTTTGAGAGTCACAATTGTTGCCCCTGCTCTTCTTCCACCTGAAAGAAGTTGTGCAACCTCTCATCTCAGCAACATATGTTCAGGACTTAAATACTGGGGAATTTCTGGGAGACCGTGTAGCAGTTTGATTTTGTAGTCCATGTCTGACTTTTCACAAATGAATGGTTTGTATTGTGAAATCAATTTCCAAAGATGCTATTTTGTTCAGAGTGCCTTTAGAAGTGCAGTTGCCGGTTATGACAGGCAACTCTTTCTCTCTCAAGATCTGGCGTCTTCAAGGATGGCAGCCTTACCACCCAAGAGGGGGGCTGGGGGGCGAAGGGAAGAAATTAGATGCTAACACACCAAAGATAAATATGAGCAAAGTCCAACAAACAACTTAATACTATATATTCTTTTTAACAAGTATAGTGTTACTGAGGCAGATGTGTAATGGGTTTTGCAATTAACTTGGACTTCTGAGGAGTGCTACATGATTTTAGTACTTATTCCTTGAAAAATCTTCTGGCTTATCCATATATAAGTTGTCATGTACACATTCAGTACATCACAACTTAGATTTGCTGGTGTTCCACATTTATGTGACTAGAATTCCCATAAACATCAAGCATGAGAAATATCCAAGAATTAAAATCACTGACACAAAAAGATACACTGATTTCATGGTCTCCAAGACAATAGAGAATCACACCTATAGGACTTCATGAAGTTTTTCTCTGAAGAAAACTAGCATTAGTTGTCCTTTACTTAAAAGCTGCTTTAAAAAAAAATACTAGCTACCTTGAAAATACATATGTGAAACACCAAAAAAATATATCAATTTGAAAGCAAGACTAATAAAGAACAAACAAACCCAGAGGTACCTGAGTATAGCACTGGATTGACTCAAGCCACCAAGATCAGAACTAAAGTCTTTTCGCATTGATATATTGAAAATGATTCTTCAGTGCCAGTTACCTAAAAAATCACACTGATACCAAGAAGAGTTTGAAGAATCCAATAAAGATAACAACTAAATTAAAAGTTACATTTTAGAAGTACATTGGACCTGACAGCTGATTTTTTCCCCTGCCAATTACCCAATTTATTTGCTCATATAAAATATATCATACTTATTACTTGTCTAGAAAGTGATTAAGTAATTTAAAAAAGAAATACATGAAAACTCCTCCCATATTCACACAGTACATTAAAGCTATCAAACCGCTACTGGCCCTATTACTGTCTTATATGACATTAGAGGTTGATTGTCCTCTGTAAGGAAATATATTAAGGGATAGCAACAAGTAGAATAAGCATTGGAATTTGAGCTCTAGAAAGGTTTTTTTGATTGGTGAATTTATTTTCTAGATCACTTTTCAGCTTTTGACAGTGTCAGTCTTCCTCTTACTGGTTTAATTTAAAAAAATTCTTTCTTACTCTTATTGCAAGAATCTGAAAGAGTATCTGTTTGACTGCAAGTAAAGACACCTTCAATGTGGTAGGAACATTTTCCCCCATGCTTTAATACTTTTGTTTTGGAATCCTAGAAAAGTAGTCCTGGGGGCAGATGAACAGGAGCCTTTTAAATAATCTTGAAGATGCACATGAGGTAACTGCACTTCTGGTATGGGAATGGACGGAGAAGACCTTACCAGGAAGGAAGGGGGAAAATTTAGTAACCGTTTGCAATTAGCTAGAGTTTGTTTTCTACAAAAAGAAGTTATTGTGTCTGTCTACAGTTTTTATTCATGGTTTGGCTTATGTCATGCTCAGCAATTTCTGTATTGCTGAGCATGACCTAAGTATATCATTAATGCACTAATCAAACTATTTCAAGAGAGAAAAAATGAAGAGAGAAATCATGCTTGTTGTTTATTAAAAAAAAAAAAAAGCGCTAACTAGGCTTTCTACTGACACTCCATTTTATTCAAGATCAAATGGAGTTTGTGGAAGTTCAGATAAAGTGTTTCACAATTAGGCTGCTCATAGCTAAGTGGTATAAGTCTACAGCTACAGTAAAATGATAAAATCTACAGCTAAAGAAGAAAATCCACAGGTGGGCAGATGCTAGAAAAGGATCGTGGTTACATTAAGTTACACAGTGGGAAAGTCACAGGATGAAAACCCAAAGAAGAAAGTACCACTTACAAAGGTAAATCCTCATACTTCCCTACCCTAGACAATGCCAGAATCAGAGGTCTGAACATCCTCTATGCCGGTGCAGCACCTCAGGTCTTCCTCTGAACAAACCAGCTACTAATCCATTGTTTAGAATGAGTTGTTACTTGGCAGAGATCTAATTTATATCTCCATATACTATCATAAAAGATAAATAGTGCAGTCTTCTGAGGGGAAAAAAAAAAAAAAAAAAAGGAAACAGCAAAAAAATATATTCAATATTACATGTTCGTTCTGTTATTTTATACTTAAAAATTTAAAAGGGGTGGAATATTTGACTGGAGTCACTACACGTAACAATTGACACTTTAATAAGGCACTGACTGTATCTACTGCAAGATCCCTTCTTTGTCAGGGAAGAAAAAGAATTGTCTTCAAAAATAATGAAGCCACTTTGATCCAAGTTCTATAAAAACACCCATCTGTCTCCAAAACTCAATGTCAGCTGAGATAAACCTGGTTTCCCTGCTTTCTAACAGCTAGGCTTTGTTTACTGAGAAAAAAATAAATTAAAAAATGCTTTTGATTTATGTTCCTGCAATCACAAGATGGAGAAAAAAAGTCTTCAACAACAATCCCCCGTCTTCAGAACGAATCATATGCTGGTCATACTTGAGTGGTTGCGGAGACTGACTTACCGCAGTCTAAAAGAAAATTACTTTTCAGAAAAACATTTACCAAAAATGCATGTTAAACTCATTCTTCCGGCTCTCCACCATACTAGAAGAAAGAAAACAAAAATATATCTATGGGGAAGACGTAACCTTGTGTATGAAACAATTCAGCAGTCTTCCATATTGTATATCCAGCTGTTGGCCAATCCCAGTGGCAGCTTCGTGTTTAAGAGTCAAGTCAGGACTTTTTTGGACACTCAAGGGCAACAGAGGGGTATGAAACCTTGAGCAGCATATTTGGCTCACCACTATTGTCAAAAAATACAGACTTCTTGCATAACAAGATGTACCTACATCACCTGGTTGGTAGTGTGCCACTCACAAGAATATTGACAGGAAAAAAAAAAAAAGTATAATTTAAGAAGGAGAAAAGGTGTTTGAAGCACAGAAGTGATCCTTAGTTTTATGAAAGGTCAACACAGAAACAAACAGATACATAATCAGAATGACTTTAGACTTCCTTTGATAGTAACACATCCAGAGTTTATAATTAATAATATCATTAATTAATAATTACGACTAGTTTTCTGAAAGCTCTAAAACCAGGTTCAAACCTTCCTAAAGATCACTAGTGACTGAACCTCTCCATGCTCAGTGAAGAATGCTGGGGAAGTTAAGTTAGCCTTTGCCAGGGGCTAGGAATGTGAACATGAACAGTTCTTTTCCCTCTTTAGTATTCATTTATACAAGTCAAATTCTGATCCCATTTATAATAACATAAATCTAGAACGACTTCCTTGCAGTCACTGGACTGAGTTCAGATTTACTGCAGACTCTGTAAATATGATCAGAATCTAGCCCATATGCATTTAATTGTCTTGTCTAACAGATTATGTCCCTTGATGAAAGGAAAAAAAAACAACCACAACACACAAAGTACCTCAGACTTGGGAATGGGCAATAAAAAAGGTAGCACTAAGCAGCTTCTGCACCAGCTGTATGGTCCCCAGGAAAGGGAGGTAAGTACAACCTGAGGAACAAGCCTATTTCTTTGTTTTTCTGGAGATCTTAAATTCTGTCAAAAGTATATTCACCTCTGATAAATCGTAAATATACTGTAGACTTGCTCCATTTCCTAGGTGTGTTGCTGATTGTTAGTAATTTACGCTCAAGATATAGCAACGATTTGCCATTGGCTTGGGGGAAATTGTTTTGCTGCCTATGATTTATAGCTATGATTTGCCTAAGAGTTTTATGAGGCAGTTTTTCCTGAATATGCCCTCAGTGAAAGGCCCCCAAACAGACGCAGCTCTCAGAGACCCTCAGACACTGCCTTATTTCTCCCTCACCCAAATAACATGAGACTGTTCAAATTTTGTATTACTTTCACTTTTCTTTCTCTTGCTCCAAAAAATAAAATAAAAGCATACTATGAGGCACAGCAATATTGACACTATATGGACTGATTGCTAGGTTTTCATATAGTGATACGTGGCAAGTGACCCTGTTACTAGCCGTCACCATTGCTATTAGCACACGCACATCGAGGCATGATATATCACAGCATTCTCAGTGACAGAGACATATCAGTCGATCTGGGTAAGGTATAATCCAATATGATATGAGTGAGAATCTCTACCTGGTTACATCTGCATCTCATGGGAAGATACCTAGCCCTTACAAAGTAGGAAGGCCTGATGTTCAGGAAAAAAGTGCCAAAATCTCATTTGTGAATACTTGAAGCAATTGTTAAGAGAGGTCCATTTACTTTTCTAAACACATGTCCAAGACAACGTCGTGTGGCCCATGACTGCTGAGTACTTAACTGGTAAATACCACGGCTCACCAGCCATATTTTGAACCTAACTCACTACAGACCTAAGAATAGCTCTCAGCACATATACATTTTCTGTAAACTACTCCTCTCTTTCTTTTTTTCCTTTTTTTTTTTGGCAGATATTTGCTCTAACAGTTAAAATTAATTTCTGAGAATATATAGCTAAAAAGTTATTTGGATATTCACAGATGTTCTACATTTTGGTTTTTTAGCAGATATCCTTATGCTATTGATTACTTTTTATTGCTATTACATTAGAACTTCTGAAGTAATGGGATCCCATTATTGTGCTGGATCTTGGGAAACACAGAGCAGACTAATTTATATCCTACATAGTTTAGATGTAGTTGTACACTAAACTTCCCAAAGTCAGTGCCAGAACTGCAGCAACCAACCTAGCAGTTGCTTATTCTTAAGTGGATTTAGAGATTACAAGTAATTTGTTCCAAAGTTATTTGTCCAGATCCCTTTTTTTGTACATATGTTCACAAAACTTTCCATAGTGACTAGCGACACTCAGTGGCTCAGTAAAATCACTTTCAGTGACCCTGATAATCACTTATAAAAGCCAGGTGATTTATAAGTGTGTCACACTGGAATGACAAAACCTAAAGCACTTTAAATCATCATTGTAAGCAAGAGGACCACTACACTGCATGTTTCATTAGTTTAGTCAGTACATTAGCTAGATACATAAATCAACCAGGTTGCCAGATACAGTGTCGTGCATGTTTCCTGGTCAAAACAGGGGAACAGTGACGAGTCATAAGGATATTATCTGTTAAGCAGTATCTTGGAGTACGTGTTGGGCATCCTACTTTTCTCAGCCCTACCATTCTGCTTTGTAACCTGAGGTGTGTCATTTCACCTCCTGGCTTCATTGTTTGATCTATGTCAGCCTCACCTACTCAGGTAACAAGCTGGTTGGGCAGGATCCATCACTTTCCATGTGTACCCAGAGAGAAGCCACATGTTTAGCTGACACCTACCACTCTGGCATTGCAAATGGGTAACAAGCTGTAAGGCATGATTGATCTTCCATGGAAATCGCTGGTAAACATCTCACTTGCTCCAGAGGGTTTTGGATGAAGTCCATCCTCAGCTGCTCTTCTTGAGAATCTGACAGGAAACCTGATCAGAGTATGTCAGCCAAAAACAGAAGGGAAAGGTTCCTCCCCACACAACTCTCCTCCTCTGCACTTGAGCACTCACTATAAACTCTGCAGTCCATCTTCTCAGCCATTATTTTCAGGAAATATATAATTTAAAGGAAAGGGAATGTGCGAGGCAAAGAAAAAGTTACCAGATACGTTTACTGTATGACAGACACACAAGTCTTAATCATCAGAGAGAAATCCTCTTGTCTCTTCCAAATTCAGCCTGGACAAGCCTAAGTGTACCAGATCAAACCCTCCAGACCCACTTTGTCTTATCTTGCAGACATATAGGCAGCGACATGGACCTTAAACATCAAGCAGAGAAGGAAGCATTTGCCTATTCAGATATCACATGCTGCTGAAGCAGCCATTCCCCATATCCTCAGAAGAGAAGTTCATGAGCTGGACCATGCACTTCACTGCATGAACTATCCAGCACCTCCTCAGAGTTTTGCTTTAGATTCTGCTTGAAGTTCAGATTTCACATTTAAACAGAAGGAATGTTGATTTATTTATTAAAAACACATTTCTATAACCTCAACACTACACAGTCTTTGATCACACACTATTTACTTTAGCATTTAAACAAAAACTTTGCAGGCTGCAAATATCAATTCTTGTTTCTGAGCTAACGGAGGCATTTTGAACTGTGGCTAAAGCACATCTTCTCACTTTCATCCCAATGATTTTGCCTATAAATTCAAAGTTTGAAATAATAAAGTGTTCAAAGTATAAGTCTATGGTTCAAAAACTATCTAAGCTTAGCAGCTGAACATCATAGGCCTGGTGGTTGGCAGAGCTGTATACGACTACAGTGTTCAAAAGTCCACTGGATGCTCATTTTGTTGCTATGCAGTAAAATTGAGTGCTTTCATTTTATTCGCTTATTGCCACAAAGTCTAAGGGAAGTTAGACATCTAACATTTATCATTAATGTAACTTGTACAGTGGAAAAAACCCCAACTCTCTCCTCGTGACCACAGAAACCAAGGGAAAACAGGAAGATAGGTCCTTCTGCAGTGGCCTCCCAGAGTGTGAACAATGGCCACAGCTCAAGTCCACGTTGCAAATACTGTCTTTTCTTGTCACAGTTTTGGCAAGGTACCCAACTGCAAGTTGCTGCACTTGCTCAGCTGAGGAAATGGAAGTACTGTGGTTGGCAGACTAGTAAAAAAGCTAAGTGTGGTATCTGCCAAAAGAATCTTAAGGATTAGATTTAAAAAGATCAAAGCAGGTTAGGTTTAGCAATACCTGTGAATAGCAGTGATCTTTGCTACTGTAGACGAACGCAAGAAAAGGTGGAATTTATGCTGAGACTTCAGATACATTCAGAAATTTGGCTTCTAATATACATGTGATCCACTTGAGTAAGTCCTGTTTACATGAATTGTTTAAGGCACTACCCTTTTCTTTATGAGGAAATTCTACATTATCAGACAGTAGGAACTTATTCTTCATTATGCCATCTTCACAAAAGTATAATCCCAACTATAACTTAATGTTTTTTCTAAAAATACTTGCATAAATAGCAGTTTGACAGATCAAGCGTAAATGAAGAGCTGTTGGGCCCACCGAGATACTAAGTGCCATATGTTTGGGTTCATCTACATGCTTATAATCACAAATAAAACAGAGACAAGAGTATGTGCCAATAAAAATTGATGCTATCAGCTCTGCATATCAATTATATACATATATTTTAAAATAATTTATAATCAGTGGCAAGCCACAAGCCACCTCCAGCTGCCATGCATAAAGTATAGTTTTCTACACTAGGTATGCAACAAATTCATTTTGAAGCATGTCTGAACTTTTTTCTTCATGAGCAGACTGAATGCCTGTAATAAAAATGACAGCTAAATAAGAATAAATGGTTTAACGTTAGCAAGAAATAGGGCTTTGCTGTTTCACCTTTGATGACAGAATCACAAGTTTAGTTCTCCCCTGAAGTTAAATGCAATGTTCTCCCACATCAAACCTTTAGCACCTCTTTTTTCTAGGATTGCAGCAGCCCAAATGTAATTTGAGTGAATTCACGAAACTCACTTTGTAAACAGATATTTATTGCCTGCAAGATAAATAGTCAAAATACATCAGATTTATTGATGTCCTGGGAATATGGTATTATGGCAGTTTTGAACGGAACTGTGAGCAAAATCACTGCAGAAACCGGCTGTGGATCGGCCTGCACATAGAGTGAAAAAAGCAACACCACAAAAAATATAAGGGGAATCTAAGTACACACTTGGGATAACATAACTGAACCAAAAGCACTGCATTCTTGTAGCAAACATATTCAGGAGGAATGTTTACATCAAGCACCTAGAATTTATTAAAAATAAAGTATTGTATACTCTTAAGGGAGAAAGAAATACTTTTGCAAAGATGAGGGGAATAATCTATTCTACTCATGCACTTTGGCAGGATAAGTAGTGAGATACTTACATTTCAGCAAGTGAGATTTAGACAACAGTGAAAACATTCTAACAGTAGGAACAGTTAAGCCTTCAAATAGATTGCCTAGAGAGATTGTGGAATCTCCAGTTGGAGGTTTTCATTGGGATATTAGACAAATATCTGTCAAGAACAATACAGATCACATTGATTCTACTTCTCAATACTCCTTCTTAGCCTTATTTTCCATTATTCTATGAAACATCCTTGAACTGCTTTTTAAAATCATTGTTAGAATTGTATTTTACATGTAAAAATAACAAAGGAAAACTGTAATGCTGCAGAATGAAAACCATTTGGGTTTCACTGATTTCCTTTCATACATTTTTAACTGCCTCTAAAATCAGGCAATTCAGAAGTCTAGAAGTGGTCATCTTATTGATTATACTACTTAACCCTCATGTGCAGAAGACTAACCTGTGAGCTGTGGAATAGGTAACTTATCGTAACCTAATACAACAGGGCTGATACAAAGACCAAATATTTTTAATATTAAGAGGGTCAGACAGTGGCTGCTTTTCAAGAAATGTCTTTTATGATGCCTTGAAATATGGTATTATCTCACGTATATCACTCCAGAACCACTGAGGAATTTGACTGTATATCTCTTTTAGCGATCTGATTAGTTACTACTGCCAAAATTTAGAATAGCTCCACTGATAGGAGTTAAAACATTATAGCAGAAGAAAATCTAATCCACTAGCTTTAGTTGGAGTATTGGTTAGCACAAAGATCACCAGTACATGGTAACATTTTCCTTTCAGAAAGAGTGGAGGAATGACACCACAGAGAAACAGCACATGGCAAAGATTCTCAAAAGCTGAATGGACACGCACAACAGAACATCACACACGGCAACAAATCACTCCCTCAGTGCCAGCAGTGTCACAGACCTCTTGTTGGACATGGACAGAGCATACATTCACACACACACACAAAAAAATGTTTCTACATTTTATAAGCCTGTCAACCAGCCTCCAAACTGTAACAGTTTGAGTTTACTGGGAGTCTGATCTTGACACTGACACAAGATTTTAGAAGCACATGTGAGGTACACAGCACACATACAGATATAACTCTCTGCATTATACACACATGCAGAAAGCATACTGTAACAACACTGTAGAAAGTCCTATCCACCCCCTTCTCCCTACTTATAACACTAACAGTACTCTCCCTGATGTGTCTAGTCCGTATAAAAGCTTGACTTGCATTTGATTTTGATTTTCTTGATTCTTCCAATCCACCATGCTGCATTCAGCATGTAAGTATGCACTTATTCATTGTTCGTTTGTCTACTATTTTATTTTTAAAAGATGCTTTAAATATTGATCCACGTTAGGTAATGCTCTTAAGAATATTATGTACAGATGTCCATTCCAAACTAGAAGTGTCCTCATTATTCCTAGGTTGTAAAGACATATTTTAACAAGCACCCTGATAAACATTTATCTAGGTCCCATGACAGTTTATTACAGTGCAGCTAAGTTGTCTGTGCTTCTGAAAATGCCTGAGGTTTGTCAATAGCTATTTATAATATTCTATAACCTACTTTAATTTTTTTCCTGAGTTTCCTGGAGCATGGCATCTCCTTTTGTAAATTTTACAGGGATTATGTACATTTTGTATCTGATGAAGTGTCAACTATAATACCAATGCTTAACAAAGAAACTTTACCGCTTTACTGGTTATATCCAACCCCTTCACGTGGGCCAAAAACCACCCCACCCCCACCCCCCCCCCGGAAGACAGCACCTTATAGGTATGACTGAGCCAGACTGATTTTGAACTGGTTGGCACCATTATTATAATGCCTGTTCCTACCCTCCTCATCCCAAAGCTATACATTTTCTTAGCAATTATGCATTTATTTGTAACTTTTACATGACAGTAAGAGTTTAAAAACTCACACGTTGCATTTCATAACTATGGTTTAGCCACAACTGAGATTTATGATGTAGAGAACAGTCAATTCAGTACAAACAAGCTTGGACTGTTTTTCACTGCATACAACAGGGAGACATGAGAGGAGCAGCACAGTCTGACTTCAGAGAGCACAGTCAGTGAGCTAGGCCTCTTGTCAGCAGAGAGGAATCATTTCCTACGTAGGGCCATGAAGAAGAATCCTGCCCAAGGTGCTCTGAACTGTCCTCTAGGGTAATGTATCTTTCTACCAGTTAGAGAGGAAGGCAGTGGTAAGTAACTAATAGTATATTACACCTCAGTATACCACAAAACAGGTCTAATTTTCAGTCAGAGCTTTACAACAGGTTGGAGATTAAAAGCTGTCAACAGCTATGGCTTCCTAGAAGATGTTTCTCTCTCTTCCTTCTTCCAACCGTGAAAATAATTTCTGATCTTTTAACACCTGACATGCGTGCAGACTCCCCAGGACATTTGAAGCTCAGACAATGAGTGTGTAAGCAGAATGTTTGTTTTGAATTACAGAAAAACTTCCTTGAGTCATTCCTCATAAACCAAACAGATGACATTAAAGGAAACAATGAATAATCTCCTTTGGCTTTGGTTACAAACAAGTGCCAAAGAGATTTTCACTGATACTGCAAACTGATTTGAAACAGGCTGGCTGTACTGTGGCCTGTAGTAGTAGACTGGTGTTCACTGCCATAAATTTAAATTATGGACCAACCCCTGTTACCTAGAAGCTGCCCTTCATGGGAAAAAAAATATCTATGCCAGCATGGACTGCTTTGATGAGAAGCAATTCAGAGAGGCTTGAATGCACAGGGGTGGTTTACAGAACTCCTCCAAAGCTTTCTGCAGCTAGGGACTTCTGACCTGCCCGGTAAGAGGCTCACCCTGCTTAGGCAGCTCCGCAGTCCTTCAGTAGTGCCTTAGCCAACACCCCTTCCTATACGCCTGGAAGGTGCTTTCCACCTGGGAGTGAAAGGAGACTTACATTACCCAGCTTTTCACAGCCAGCAAGGCAAGCTCTCTGAATCAAACACCTCTCGGCTCAGAGCTGGAGCTTGGAGATTCAGTGCAGCAGCACAACTTTTGAGCATTCAAACCAAAGTCAGGTGGTGTAAAGATCCCCTACAATGTTCTACAGCTTAGATGATCCAACTCACATAGAAGGCAGCGGGATTTATAAGGGATTTTTCAACAGACCTTTTGTTTTAGTCTAAAACAAGCAAACAAAGGGGGGTTTGAGACTTAAAAAAAACATTTCTGTTTCAATCTGGATGGGTTATTTGGGGGGATTCTTGTTTTACCCCAGAGGGTTCCCTGACTCCTGCTTCTGTTTGCTTATCTTTAAAGATAAAGGTATCAGTAAGGACAGAATTGAATAAAAGTTGGAATCTAGCCACAGTGCAGTAATGGGAAAAAAAAGAAAGATATTGAAATCATGGATGCATCTACCACTGAAGTCCTGGCCTGTCCAGCTTGCCCCCTGTGCCAGAGTGACTGACCACTTATTCCAAGATAGGGAAAATCCACCTGTGCATAAAAAGTCCCTTCACAAACATGATTTTGAAGACAGACCTTGTGATTTCAGGAAAGTGGAAACAGAAATTTTATATATATTTCTAGTTTCTCTCTTCACAGTGTCCCTTTAAGACCCTTTCTTTTGTTTCAATATCATACACCTTGATACAGGACCAGAACAGGAAGCTGAAATGCCAAATAACTGAAAGAAAGGGTATGCTTGTGGTACTCCTGACCACACCAAATGCAAAGAGTACAAAGAGCTCATTCTCTCAAGCCTCCCAAATCCATTTCCACCCCAAAGGGCTATAGGAAAGCCTCAGATAAACATCCAGATCTTTGATTGTTTATTCAAACTGAACACTTCACAGGTTTTTGGAGACTAGCCCATCACTACAAGGATTAAAAAAAAAAACCAACAAACTTTCCATACCCGGAATCTGAGAGCTTTTGTCTCCTTCACAGACATGATCAAATAGCTTAAATTGTCTTTTGTTCTTTTTTTTTTTTTTTTTTTTTTTTCCCCCTCTCATTTTTAGATTTCATCCAGCAGACAGAAAAGCATAAAAGTACACTTTTTTATTCAGGTGACTCTTCCTTTTAGAATTTACACAGATGAATGTAAACAAAACCAAACAATTTATAAGCTCAGCCCAAACAAATCACACAAAGAGCCTAACACTATAGGTCAAATTCCCTTCCTGCAACAATTTTACCCAAAACAGATGTATAACTAAACTTACAAAAATATGTGAGCCCATATTTTGGCTGCTGATTAAGAACCTCCTCTGCAGTCTATTCCTGTCAAGGGCAGAAGAAAGATACTCCAGGAAAAAAAAAAAAAAAAAAAAAAAAAAAAAGAAGTGGTGAGTTTCAGAAGCATACATGCAAAACTTACTAACCAACTCTGATTCTCTAAGTACATATGGATAGTGAAGGTTATTGATTTTAAGGATATCTGCCACTTAAAAGTAACTGTTTTTCCTCTAGCACTCCTCCCCATCCCCAATAGCCTTAAATGCAGAATGATGCCAAAATTCAAGCCTAGGATTGTTTTTTCGACAATCCACTGGACTTTCTGGGCTACTCTCAATGGTCCCCAGATCACACATGTGACACTGAATCTAGCCAAAGATATTTTAAAATTCTGGTTCCTGCAACAGCTCCTCAATGAAAACCTGACATTTCAAAAACTATAAGCTGGAAAGACATAGAAAAAAGCCGGGGAACGGAGGGGGGGAAAAAAAAAGGGAGGTGGAGGGCACGAAAAAAGGGGGGGATGAAAAAAAGGGGGGGACGAAAAAAAGGGGGGACAAAAAAAGGGGGGGACAAAAAAGGGGGGGACAAAAAAGGGGGGGACAAAAAAAGGGGGGACAAAAAAAAGGGGGGGACAAAAAAAAGGGGGGGACAAAAAAAAGGGGGGGACAAAAAAAAGGGGGGGACAAAAAAAACGGGGGGGACAAAAAAAAGGGGGGGGGGAAGGAGGGAAAAAAAGTGAGTGAGAAAGCATTTGTTACGGACTTGTCTGCAAAGTACAACAGGATAAATTTTGGCTCACCCTACCCTCATCAAGAACTCACTGACAGGTGAGCTTCACTGACAGGCTTCACAAAAACCAAATCCGCAACATGGACATGTCAGAGAGAATTCTCCCTCGAGGGGCAAATTCTTCCCTCTGGGCAGGGGCTGTGAAGAGGCCCAAGGAACACAGTTTCTTGCTGTGAGCAGTTTTGGTATACGATCCTGGGCTGGGCCAAAGGAAACGTCCGTTCAATTTTTATACCTCCACAAACTCTTTCCCCATGGAAAGAGAAGACAGTGATCGGTTGGAGCTAGAGGGAGTGCAAAGTGTCATACAGATGCCTGTTAGCAAAAGTGCAAAGTTTGGTCTCTCAGAACATACAAGGGGAAAATCTGGTATCATGACTAATTAAATAAAGCCTGTGTTTTATCCCAAGACTGGATAATCCAGAGATAAGGGATAGTGTGCCTTTTAGGCAAACCAAGTTGAAAGGTAGCTGTCCCAGCTCAATATGTATTGAAGTAGAGAACAAAGATCACTGAAGCATGAAAGGTACAGCATAAGAGTGGCTATGAATCTAATTACTTAAGTAATTGGATGAAAATATACCCCACCCTAGTCATAAACAATAGCATTTTTTTAAGTAAACTAACATATAAGACATCAATATATGATAATCAAAAATATGTAGCATAGCTCTTGGACTTTGTAGGATCAATATGTCTTCTTCCAGAGGCGTTCTAAATTGCTTTCTTTGTATGGGTCTCTATATCATCCATTAACAACCTTCACCTAGCCCCCTTACTGAAAAGAAAACTGAATTGACTGTTGTTCATGAGTCGCTATGCCTCAGTGGCAGTCAGTACACTGTCCTCCCATGCTGTGGATCTTCCTGCAAATCCAAGTGCCCACTGGCATCCCATGACACAGGGCTCTTATTCTCTCCCGAGGGGGTGGGAAGGAAGATCTTGGATCCCTGTCCACTGTTACTACTGACAATGCGATTTCTGTTAATGCCAAGCTTTTGTGGGTTAAAATAAACAATGGTTTCTCCTGATTTTGTTCAAGGCATGTTACACACACAACAGCTCTACAGCCATACAGCTGAGATGGACAACTCTTCTCCGGTGCCTAGGCTGTCATTTCAGACTTCTTCCCTTTATTTTAGTTTATTTATGAGCAGAAGAGTGAGGAAGCAAGGGGACAGCTCAGCTTGGATCGGTGTGAACCTGCAAGGGACAGAGGTTTCAGCTCTTCTCCCAATCGATTTATGCATGCTGAGTTTCATAAGGGGAAAAAAACGTTTCATGCTTTCTCCAACCGGCACAAAAGCACAAGCCTGGTTCTCTCGAGTAACAAAGATTGTTTCTGAGCAGCTTTTCCCGAGGCACCGAGCAATGTAAAGGATGATTGGCAGATTGCTTGGCTCCGAGTGAACGAACCGCACACATGTGGGCTTTTTGCTTTCCTTCTTCTCTTCTCCCCTCTCCTCCGCCAGGGTTTCGGCCGTGGCCCGGCCCTTCCCACAGCCCACCCCCACCCCGCACCCCCAGCCACGCGCGGCGCCGGGGGCTCGATCCGCACGCGAACAGCGCCACCTACCGGCCCCGCCGCCGCCCGCCGCGGCGCTCCGCTCCTCTGCCGGGGGCCGCACGCCGCGTCACCGCCGAGCTGCGAACCCTGATCTTTGCCACCTCGTGTGCGAGTCGTAAAGGACGGAATCGTGGCGGTTGACCTCACGTGCGAAAAAAAAAAATGTTCTCATGGTTGGTTTGAAAGGAGTAAAGCCGCGTAGCGGCGTCCCGAGAAGAGACCACGGCGCACTTTGCAC
Source organism: Leptosomus discolor (assembly GCF_034619465.1). NCBI lineage: Eukaryota > Metazoa > Chordata > Aves > Leptosomiformes > Leptosomidae > Leptosomus > Leptosomus discolor. The sequence goes on along the minus strand of NC_141398.1, from coordinate 31,824,364 downwards.
GGCTGGTCGCAATTTTTTGCTGCATAGTGTTGATCATGGAAACTACAGCAAACACGTGCTGACTGTATCGAACCGAGCCAGCACAGCACCCTGCCCCGATAAGCTCCGACAGTAAACGGCAGGGTTAGTGAATAGGTGGTTGCCACATTTCCAGCTATTGTCAAACATCGTTGGAGGCCGTATTTACTTTCTAAAGACAACTATTGATCTGCTGCTGCACAGTGGCCATCCGTTTCATTTACGCCCTGTGCCCCTAAGAACAGTGTCACAAGTTCTGGGTTTAATGGAATTAGATCATATGGGCAATTGCCAGTTCCACGTGTGCTACTTTAACTCGTCGGCTGCCACGTTATCCTTCCCTCACCATGACTTACTGATGCTCCTGCAAAACCTGCTTGATCCTAGCACTCTTCTGAAGTCAGCAATGCGTTCTCAGACACCAGAAGTCCAGAGGTAATGTACCTTAGCTCCTGATCTCAGAACGATAATACATGAATCAACCATGAGGCATAACACCAAAAAAAAAAAAATCAGAGTACCTTTCACCACATTATTGCCACAGTCACATTCAAGACCTCTGCACAGTGTTGAAGAACTGTAATTTAAACAGAGCATTTGAATTAGCACTGAAGAAATAGCCATGACTTTGGAATAGAATTTGGTTTTAAACATGTTAACTGACCTTGCTTTTTGTGAACATTCGCGTAACGAAAGTTTCCTTCTTGCAAGCATTTTCTGAAAACAAGTTTGGGGCCCACTACTCTATTTGGATGATTACAAACCAGAAATGTATTCCACAGTGAATTAAGTTCTCTTTGCAGGGAAAAGGAAGCTTTAACATTCCAACTTCCTTTTGGGGAGAATACCATAGAATACTACTATGTTTCCAGTAAAAAAACCCAACACACCAAACCAACCCCCCGAAAAAACTCATAACAAATTATTCTGACAGGTCCAGTAGAACTTCAAGGCTCACAGAATGCACAACTCACTAAATTTAAGCTGTCAGATACAAAAATAGCACCAATACCATGTAATTTAGGTGACCAATCATGCAGTCTGCCTGAGTATCTCAGTATTTGATAGAATGACATACAGGGAAGAAGCGGACAATGATTCACAGGCTAAAACTTGTCCTAGCTATACTCTAAGCAGTGCCAAAAAAAAAAAAAAAAAAAAAAAAACAAAAACAAAAACCAAAAAAAACAAAACCAACCTGAAAACTGCAGGGAAAAGTATTCTTCTTTGGCTAGCCTTAACTACGACCTCTGTGGCCGTTCCTATGACTAATGATAGTGCTTCTCCAACTAATTTGTGTTAAGTTAAAACATCTCCATTGGTAAAACACTCACTGGCACTAGTTTATAGTCCTAGTCACATGGCTACCAGAACAACCCATGCACAGATAGATTCCCCTGTCCTTAACAGCTCCAGATTTCTTTACACTGTCCCCTGAACTCAGTGCCTCCAGAACTGGACTCCAAGGATATTGAGCTAGAGGAATTTCAGCTCCAACTCAGGCTGGAAATCCCCGTGTCATTCTATTGGACTCACTACACTGGTCCACCTAGCACGGTTTTTATCCTGCTTCTGAATGAGGTCAGCACAGCAGCTCGATAAGATATCAAAAAAAGTCAGTAGTTTCCTACTTTCCGTGTTTGCTGAGTGGTGATGTATTTATCCAAGGTGGTCCTCTGCATCCTCAGAAGTTTTGGAACTCCTGTACAGTCAAATCAAAGTAGCAGCCTCAGCCGCAGCAGCTCCTACAAGCTGTCACATGCAAACTACAGGGGACACAGTTATCAAGGCAGCATTTACTGCCCTCACAGCCATTGCACATCCTCTAGAGCCAAGCAAGCAGACCTGATGAAATATCTCCTTACTGTGATCATATGCACTTACGTTCCTTCAAAGTCACTAAAATGCAACTCAAAGTTATCACCACCACCATAAATGTCCAAATCTAAATTCTCATTTCAAAAATTACCACCATGATTTCCACTGGTTAAATCCCTAGGGGGCAATCAACATTTCTTATTAGCTTTTAACATGCTACTCTTCAATTTCAGGGGCTATTGCCTGTGATTTTGAACCACTGATAGGAAAACAAATAACAAGGGTAGAAAAGATAAGTAATTTCTTATAAATATAACAGCAATGGTCCAGGAGTTTCACCATCTTGAAAGCGAGTGGGTTTGCAAACAGAACATAATAAATCCAGAGGTCTTTTGAAGAGCACTATATAAGAAAGACCCTGATAAACAGTAGACAAATACTTTACTTTCAGTCATGTGCATGTTCTGAATGCAAATCAATTTTGGTACACAATATTACAAATTATTCCTTTCCTGAGATGGCTTAACAGCAACAATAAAAATATGCGGAATTCTTTTATTTCCATGTGAGATTTTCACAAACTGTTTCTAGCACTGAGATTATTTTTTTTCTTCTTTTCTACAAAACTGTGTAAAGTATTTGAAACCAAAAGTTTCACTTCCATGCTATACATTTTAGGGGAAGAAAAGGATAGCACCATTGTAAATTTACCAGAGCTATACCAGCCCTTCCAAGACTGGAAAATGGACTATTGAGCAACTGATCTACATCCATTCTTAATTAAATTTTAAATGAAAATGATCAGTGAACATTCTAATGAAAAAAGAATATGGTTCATTTTTGAAACCTGGAGAACAAAAATAACTATCAAAAAAAAAAGGGAACAATGAGTTTATCAACTAAATTTACTGATTACTTTTTTTTTCCTGACAGTTTCAGTAGAGGAAAAATTATATATCAGAGAATGTGAGTACTATTTTGCCAACATTTAACTGGATACCCCTACACCCTGTTAATTTCCTTCATCATCTGAAATGACCCCATATTTCTGTTCATTGAACAAAAACCCTTTGTACTGAAGGTTCCAAGAAACATTTGGGCAATACACATTCCTGCAAAATTTCACCAAATTCTTTGCACTGCAGAAGTCATCAAACTTTTTCAAGTTGCAGAATCCTAAAGTGTTACATGGGCATCGCCAATTCCTGCACGGGAAATGGGGAGCCTCAGAAATAACCCTTAACACCTGCAGACAACAGGCTCAAAATGATCAATATAAAGGGAACACTGCATGTCAGTTATTTTTGAAGGCCAGACAACATCACTGCAATACAAACCTAATCAGTGGATGATGCTCTGTCTGGGGCAGAACTGCTGCTCTGGCTGCTCAGCACCTCTGCAGGGGAAGGGAGGGCATCCTGAGGTTTCTCTGTTCTCCAGCTTACCTCCCCTGATGGCCAGAACTGTAGAGATGAAGGAAACAAGAACACAGGGCTCTCCAGTGTTACGACTAAGAGTTCTGAGAAAAGGCTCCTGACTACTAAAAGGTGTTCACGTCATTTGCACCACTACTTGTGTCAGAACTTAACATAGCTTAGGTGCTTGTTTTGGTGACTATTAGGTCAAACTGGACACCACATCAGAAATCTTTGATTGCTTTTTGTTGATCCTCCTATAAAAAAGGCACTGTAAAAATTAGCAACAATTATTTTCATCTCATCACTATGAATGATTCTATTTAACCGATTCTTAAAAAACCTGAATATAGAAAATAATCCAAACCTCATATCAAAAGTGATCAGTCAGGAAATGGGCAGACAGTGTATACTGCCTCACTAAACCTGATATTTCCTGCTAAGTGATTCAGCACTGCAAACTTCCCTACAGTGTACTCCTGAGACCCTGCTAACAGAAAGGTCTGTGTGAAATTATTCTCTAGTACTAAAATATAAAGGGGTATGATTTCATCCACAGTGCTGTTTTTAACAGTAGAGCAAAAAATCAAGCCCATAGCTTGTAGAAATACATTTAATAAAAAAAAAAAAATAAAAAAAGAGTTTCATGATCTTCGAAGAACAATATTTCTGCACACATAATTAGACACCAAATGCACAGTATACAAGCACTAACAACATTCACAGATATATGAAAGTGTGGCACCCCTTGGAAATCAACCAGATTTTGGCTTATGCACAAAGTCAGGCCTCTAAATAGTTGTAACCAATCTGATTTACTCATTTACGTTAGTGAAAGATCTGAAATCCATACAGTTATCTGTGCTTCCAAATCTTACAGTGTTATCTAGAGCATCACAAGACAAGGTACTTAAGGTACTTTTTTTTTTTTTTTTTCAGATTTCTTGGAGATTCAACCCTTAAGTGATGAATGCATCAGACTTAATTATTTTTAAAGATAGTTAAAATATTGATAACCCCTTGGTTGCAGAGGAGAGACCAAGACCATGAACTCTAAAGTCTGCCCCAAAAGCTAGAGGGAAATGAAAATAAATTCTTTTAATCACAGTTTTATCATTGTTATTTATAGGCTGTGGCTGCTGGTACAACTGGGCCACCACATACCTAAGTGAGAAGGCATCTTCTCCCTCCCTAATAAAGTAGGATGCACTGTGGCTGTGTCTAAACTGCAGATCCTCTCCCTTTGTTCCCCATGGCCTAGTTCCCAGCTATGCATTCTCAGTGTACTCTAACTGTACCTCAAGCGTGATACACCCTTGAATGAATTTCCCTTAGAAGATAACCAAGTGGTAGCTGAAGAGATCACTGCGAGCTGTGTTAAATCTGCTAGTCTGGGTAATCAAGGTATCAAGATTAAAGCCACACCACCAACCATCTCTGCCACAAATTTTAGGCAGCTTTTTCTGTAAGTAACTGAGTAAAAATAATGGGGCCTGGACTCCTACGAACTTGTACTTGTGGCTGAATTCTCTAATGTCTAATGAAATCCAAAAGAATGCTTTAGTGCATTGATGATGCCTCCCTTTCGCACAAATACCCAAAAGTCTAACGAGCAAGCTCAGCTTGCAGCCGCTTTGTCAGCGCAGCTACTAGTAACAATGTTCTCCTCTTCCATACTTTTCTGAAGCTTGTGGACACTTCATTCCTTCAGAACTGCTAGTCCTCTGACAAATTTGACTGAAGTTTTCCAAGAGTTTGCATTTCTTTGGGATGTCCAGAAAGACAATAAACACGGTCAGAGGGAGACACTGTGACTGCATTAGCCTCTTCCCTAGGAAATCAAGTTAAAGAGATAATATATTTGCAGAATTATGTCCTGAACTTGTTTCCGTCAAGTGGGTGCCTCTTGGTTTTAACATAAAACACCAACTGAATTAAATCTACATTGATAAAATATAGCTTATTTTGAAATGTGCATCTGACCACTGCAGCGCTTCTGAGCTCAGAGTTTTTAAGACACTGAGAAGAACGTACTGTATTTTTTCCAGTCTGTTTCAATTACAGTTTTATAATGGCAGAATAATGTCAAGATTAGTCTATTTTGTCATGATTAAAACTTGATTAACATATTAAATAACCATTGTACACTAATTAACTCTATTAAATGCAATGTCCAATACATTGGTCTACTTCCGTAGACTTCTAATGAAAAAGCTACTATCATGAGCACGATTACTTCTCGTGCAGGGCTTTTATGATCTAACACAGAGTTTCACTATGGACTGAATACCTAAAGGTATGATTTTGATGGGCTATTCAGTAAGACTTCATTTTAAAATAAATTTGCAGATAAGTTACAATATAAACAGAAAAATACAAATGATTTATGAGAGAAATTCCAAACATGCTGTAAGCAATCTGAACACTGTAAGGATACTAAAGAATATAGATATAAATTTTGTAAGAACAGTGTGAAGATGAATTTTAGATAACCTTCCAGTTCAATTATGTAAAGTGGCTTTACAGTATTTTACAGGATGCACAGATGAAAAGATATCAATAGCAATTTGTAACTATTTCACAACTATGGACAACTCTAGGCAAGGCTTTTTAACTAGTGGTTAAAAACTGTTGTGTCTACATCTTGCAGTGACTTTTTGTTTCACTAGAAGCACTTTAAACATCTATTTTCCTCTGTCATGAGCACTCACAGGAACTCAGACACCCTTAGCCTTATTTTCCTGTTTCAAACATCCTCTCAAAATACAAAATGGAAGAAGCAGTGAATGCAAGCCAAACTATCTATGCTATTTCAGCCACCCTTAAATACAGCTGGGGGGGTTTGTGAAAAAGACGTATGGACAGAACCAAAATTATTAAAAACCAGATTTTTAAAATCTGCCTATCCGTTTCATGTGATGTTTCAAACATGCAATGGGTGATGACACTCAAAGTGCTCAAATCCAGACTCTTCTAACTCGGAGCACTTAGCTGAGGCACCTCCACTTTCTCAAAGGTCACTGAAGGGACTCATGCACCTCCACATGCCAATTTAGAGAGTACATATAAAAATAAAATGGCAGAAGCTCTTGCTCTGATAGAAATCAGTAATAGCTGCACATGTTGCATACAATAAAAGCCACAATTGTACTTCAAGAAAAGGTATGAATGCACAGTTAGGATTTGCCAGTTTCTTCCCTGCCCCGGTAGCATGTCTTTCTCTACTTGGTTCAAATCCTACAACCTGCCAAAAACACTGCAGGAAGGCATTTAAACTTCAGCTTGGTGTTATGTAGCACCTTTCCAGATCATTGCATCCACACGAGAGAGAATTGATGAAGGGCAGAAGCAAACAGTATGTCAGGAAGCTGCAAGCTCCTGGCCCTGAGGCACGAAGGGCCAGGAGCTGAGGGTGATAATATAAGCTAGCAGAGCAGGGCTTCACCAGACAGATGATGTGTCCCATTGTCCTCAAGCAAGGCAGGCCCATGGTTGGTGGCCAGGTTCAAGAAAGAGACCATCAGACAAATTTGAGGTGATAAGGCAGGTCCAAGGTCAAGCCAAGAAGTCAGTCCATGGGTCATAGTCCAGGTCAACAGGCCCTTGGCCAGCCACAGCTGTAGCTGAGCTGAGGAGGGGCACACCTGCAACATAGCTCAGGCAGAAACTGAAGATACAGGGCTGAGTTTAAATAGACCTCCAGAGCCCATGGATAGAGGGTATGGCTTGAAACCCCAGAAAAGGTTGGTCATGGCCATTTGGGGTTGTTCAGCCTGGAGAAGAGAAGGCTCCAGCAAGACCTTAAAGCAGCCTTCTGGTACTTAGAGCAAGCCTACAGGAAAGACGGGGAAGGACTCTATCAGGGAGTGTAGTGATAGGACAAGGGGAAACTGTTTCAAACTGAAAGAGGGTAGATTTAAATTAGAAATTAGGAAGAAATTGTTACCTGTGAGGGTGGTGAGGCACTGGGCACAGGTTGCCCAGAGAAGCTGTGGCTGCCTCCTCCCTGGAAGTGTTCAAGGCCAGACTGAATGGGGCTTTGAGCAACCTGATCTAGTGGAAGGTGTTGGGGGTTGGGAGTAGATGGTCTTTAAGGTCCCTTCCAACCCAAACCATTCTGTGATTCCATGATTAAGACCTACTAGTGCACTAAGGGCCTTGACACAGTATAAATGGGTCCTAGGATATTTTTTCTCAAAAGGACAGAATGTCATGCTTTTGAAGAAACACTGAAATTAATGAAGGGTGCTCCCAGGCTTAAAAAACACGCAGCAAAGCATCACATCTCAAGCACTCTCCTTATTTATTTGGCCTCGCCACAATTGCAATATTTCACGTGATAGTGGAATAGAATCTCTGCTTCACCCCAGATACCATGCACCAGACATTGATGATCTGACATCTGCCAGTCACCTTCACTGGCTGCCCAGAGCCCCGTTGTGCAAGAGACAGAGGTACCACACAGCAGTTAGGTCGCCCTTGCCTTATAGATTTGCTTTCAAGAACACTCCTGCATGCCAAGATTCCCAACCAGCACCAACACAGCTTGTCCTCTGTCCTAATACCTAGGTACATCCAAGGGGAGGGTGTGTCAACAGGGAGACCATCATGCACATCTCTGCTCACTGTGTGATCAAATGCCTGCACCCCTTCCCTCCCTTCACGTGGTCCAAGACAGGCCATTGCACACATTGGGACTCCAGGATGATGAGAGGTCTGCTTATGTGGGATGCAATTATGTTGAATATTTTCATACAGCTCGACAGAAATGTAAATGTCAGCAAGAAGTATCTTTGTCAGCTTTCCAAAGAATGAACAATATACTCATCCATGGACAAAAGGGATTGTTTCTGAACACGATCTCTGCCTTCAGCCTTTAGGACAGTGCCTTTTTAGTGGTCTCCATACAAACTTCAGTTGAAATTATGTTACTAATTGGCAGAATTTTTTAATTAAAGCACCAAATGGCAACCTTAATTCACAGGATACGCAGTCATTGGCTTTTACTTTGAATTTCTTTTATTGTATAGAGTAAAAGAATTAGTAAGAAGAGGAACTGGTTACTACAAAAGCATGATAACTACTTCAATCCCTAGGTATAAACATACAGTAATTAATCAATTAATGTAGCTCATATACATCAAGGAAAAGATACAGTATATGTGATGAAGTCAGCATAACCCTTTTTTATAGTTTTGTGAATGATCTAATGCAGTAACTTGCTCAGATTTACAGCAATACATAAGCAGAGAGTAGAATCAGAATTTAAATAAAAGAGCTAGTCCACATTAATGAAAAAAAAGGCAGTGGTTTCTCGTAAACTGAAGAGACTGATATTCATTATGGAATAAAAATGCATTATGGGTTTCCACAGTCACACAGCCTGAATAGAACAGCAAACCTATTCAGCAAGGGCCCTTAAAAATTAATTATGTATTCATGCCCATATAACTTTAGCACATGTTTACAACTAACCATTAGCTTGAATGCATTTGGGAATCAGAAACAAATCCTGCTGAATTTAGGAATAAGTTAAAACAGTTACAAATACTTTTTAGCTTTTAATACTTTTTTAACTAAAATCTTTATCATAAGGGGCATTTTCAGGAATAATTAACTTAACTACTACTAGGGAAACACTTTCAAACCCTCTGATGAACCATTTCACATGTTACTATTCCTTGCCATATTGTGCATTTCCAGTACACAGTTCTTGGTTATGGCTTCATCAGAATGTTTGTATGTATATATGTACATTATATGAATAAATTTATTGCTGTCTGCAGCTGTAAAGGCAAACTTCAAGAAAATTCAGTTCAGCCCAGAAGTCTGAATGCGTATCCTCATTGTCTGAGTTCCAAAACTGGAACAGGCATCTATAAACACCAGTCTCCTTTTAAGGCTTCAGAATTTCCTCTATCTAAAACAGGACTAAATAGTCTGTCTTGTTTCCCCCTGTCTCTTTTTTTTTTTTTTGAGCTTCAACTTACAGTCTGGAGAATAGGTATACAAAAGAAGATATATCGAACTGAATTTAGAAAGGAGCAGAAGATGTTCATGAGAATTTTAAGTCCACAAACACCCCTAAGTTTCTTAACAGCTTATGCTTCATGTGAAAGTGTTCACCAGCTAGCTCCCCTATCCATAGGCTTAAATCACAAGTCCATGGAAAGAAGTTATTTGATTCCTTGGAAACAATTAAACTGAATCTATTTCTAGTTATCTTTGGTTATATTCCTTAGATGAAAAGAAACAAAAACATTTATTATTCCTTAACTGGGTTTTCTGTTGAAGAAAGGATCATGCATTTATGATTTTCAACATTGCTTATACTTTATATTCTCATCTGAAGACTTCCCTGATGCTGTATGTGTAGTTGTGTGGCATTGATTTCAGAATAAGCTTCTAAGCCAAGGCGTGATCAGCTATACAGACAAGCTCACCACACTTTCTTTTATCTGAAATATCCCTGTAGGCTTTTTCCATTTCTCAATGTCATAGATGTTAATCTTTGTGGAGCTGAAATCCAAAATTACTGAACATAGAGTATCTTTCTTACTTGAAGCACAGTACACAACAATCACAAGAAGAATCCTATAACCCAAAATACAAGATGCATAGAGAGACTAGTCCACAGTCTACTGAGGTCAAGGCCCATCATAAAATTATATGCTTTATATTATTGCTATGACTTTCCTCTCAAAATTCCTTCTTGGAAAGAAAAAAAAAAAATTATTCCATAATAGCAGCAAAAAAAATTTTTAAATCTCAAACATATTTCATCTTAATTTGTTGTATTGATATTTCATTAAATGATTTCAGAAGTTACAATAGCACAAAATTGGTAAAAGAAAACTGTATCTAATGAGGCCAAATCAAAGTCTTAACATCTCTGAATGCAATCCAAAATGAAATCTTAATGCTTCAAATGAATACCAAAAGGAGGAATTAGGACCTGCTTAGGCTGGAACAACAAGTGTTGACTAGAATTTTGATAGGTATTTTAATGTGTAAATTCATACCTCCCAAACAACCAAGAAAATATCCCTGTAGTCCAAACAGACTCAAAGTTCTGTGACTCAAAGCATTTCTTCAGCAAGGAGGTTAAATTATTAACCTGAAGTGAATTGCAAAACACAGCTGCCTGGGCAGAGGACCCTAATCACACTGCTTGAGTACTGCGCCTAGATCATACCTTGCTCACATCACCACAGACAATAACTGAAAATGAAAAGCTTTAAAAAGTCCCTGATGTTAACCATAAGAAAGTTAAAAGTTGTTGAACTCTCCAGAACAAGTGGCAGGGGGAGGGAGAGAGAAAGAAAGATGCTTTATAATCTTCAATAAATGGTAGTGGATTCGTATTTAAAGTTAGACTGACACTGCTGCTAAACCATAGGACTGGGTTTCAGGAGATATGGGTCTCAGAGTGGCCTGTGTCATCAACATGAAATGTGATTTTAGGTGAGCCCCCAAAATCTTAGTTCAGTTAGAAACAAACATACATATTCACGAGAGATTAATTAGATGCTTATATTAGGTAGGTGCTTAAAGCACCGTGCTCAGTCAGGGCAAACCTTACTCTGTCTCCAGTTCTATAGCATAACATGGGAATAAAGCACCCTATATACACATTTTCCTCTTTGGCTTGCCCACATTTCAGAGCAAGGGCCTTTCCTTATTCCGTTGTCCCCCACCTTCTTTGTATATCACCTAGCACAAAAAAGGCTAGATTATTTTAAGGCCTGGAGACTTTTAAATAAAGTGATATAACAGTAAGTACTTAACACACACACCATATACTCTATACCGGAACCATTTCTTAGTGTTAGCAACAACCTTTGGTAAAAGACAACGTCATTGTACTCTCAAGGAATTTGGACAGTTTTCTAATTAATTTCTGAACATTTGTAGCCAAAACCAAACATCAGCAAATTATGCTTAGAGCATCTGGAACACTTCCAACCTCTATTTCTTCTCTGCTCCCTCTTCTTTTACTAGAAGAGGCAGATATGGTAAAAGTCTCACAACAAAAAATCTCTTTAAAGAACACTTGCAGCAATTGCCATTTTTATTCTTTCATGCTTAGGGTTTGTCCTCAGCTGACCTTGTTTCACATCATGAAGTGACCTGATAAAAGCAAGCAGCAGACACTCTAGAATTCCTTCCTAAATATAGTGGAATACAAGGCACTTCAGTGCTAAAGTCTCTCAAGAGCACTTATGACCTAGGGAGAGAGGAATTCTTAAAGAAATTATTCATATAATTGTTTACTTTAGTATTTACAGTATTATCATTAAAATGGGCATTTCACCACATAAAAAAAATCCACAGTACCTATAAAACTTTACACTGAATGCAAACCAAACAAATAAATAATGCAGGACTACTTCAGAATATGTACTCACACTGAGTCACAATCCTTCTTGGGTCTGTAAAGTTTAATTCAGGGCTTAGGTCAAAGGTCTGGGTCTTAGTCAAAGTCCACACTATGCAGCTCACAACATGGAGGCAAGACATCTTGCACAGCACTGCAGGGAGTAAGGCCAGTGTTGTCCTGGTCCAGGTCCCAAACATGACAGTTTTTTCAAACAACCCTTACTATCTGCAGATTTAAGAGCTACAGGGGAGTGCCAGGCACCTTCTGAAAAACTACCTCAGCTAATCTTCAGGTAATATTATTAAGAAAAACACCATCAAGACAAGCCCTTCTCCCAGAACTAGTTGTGGTGGCTTCCTTCATAAAACTCAGAGGTGGTCTGCACTGACATCCACAACAATATCAAGTGCTGAAGTACAAAGCAGAGACTGAGGCTGTCAAATCAAACAACCAGATCTGTCTATCACACCACCACTAATTTGAATTCCACTTCTAGGTTAAACATTATCTTTACTATGGTCTAGTGCTGTCTTCATAATACACCTCCCGCACAGCAAGCTCAGTTACCAGTCTCAGCATATAGACATTGTAAAAGTCATTACAGTAATGTAATTTCTAGTACTTGCATTTTCACTATAGCAAAATCTCACAGGGATCAGACCCACTTATGGTCTTAACTAAAACTAGCCATCTGACTTAATTAACATTTAGAATTCATCAAACATTGCAGGGCTCATACTGGGCTCTGGGGCAGCTTGGCAGTGCTCACATTGGGCTCCTGCTGGGTCTATGTATCCAGTAGCAGTGTTATTCCACCGGATGACACACTTTGTGTAAAAGCAAAGGAAGACTGAAACTTAAAAAAAAAAAAAAAAAAAAAAAAAAAATCAGTTTTGCAATATCTCTGCATCCCACAACAAACTACACAGCACAGGGAGTATGAGGAGGACAGGAGATAGAAATCCTGGGAGCAGCAGGAGTCAACAGAAACATATGTTGTCCTGATAAGCTTGTTCCATAAATTCTAACCCAAAACCTTTCTGTGTAATACAAGTTCTGAATGTGTTTTTCTTTCTCTCTGTATATACTCAGCAACAGCAGCACAAAGCTTTGTTTCTCTGAAGGTACCACAGACCATGGAAGTTTCCTCTAATTAGCAGTGGTGTCAATAGGGAAACAGAGAGACTTAGATTTGGGCCATCCAAAGTATCTAGATTTTTCAGTACCTAAGTTCTATGCTCAGGAATGGAACATAGAATGCTCTGGTGGACAGATGGCTGCTCGTCACGGTGTTGCCTGCTTCAGCTGAGTCTGGGGCAGATCTATGCAACTATACTCTCTTTTTTATTTTTTTTCTCTCATTTTTTCATAGCATGTACTCTTCACACATGCCTGCTTTGCATTTTTTCCCTCTTTGTACCTGAGTGGCATGCAAATAGTACTCAAGTAACCACCAGAGGTACAGTATCCTTTTGATGAACTTATGGTGTGATGGCTTAGCCTTAATGAAGTGTTTTATTTTTCTGCAGCATATGAAAACACAGTTGAATGTATAAACCCTGTTAATTAAGCACTAACATGAGATTAAAGACATCCAAGATGTTTGAACAACAACATTGGAAAAAAAGGAAAAAGTGTCAGCTGAATAAATATACTTTTCCAACATGGAAAGTGCAATATAAAGGCAAACTTCAAACATTTAGCATGAACTTCCCCCGCAATTTGAATTCTTACCTTCCTAAAGCTTCAAGAATTATCTTGCACTTCAAGGTTCTCTGTTCTTCATGGAGTTAATTTTTTTTTTTGGTTTTGTTTTACAAAGAGAAGGACCGCAAGTCCTTCATTTTGTCATATTTGAAGACTTTACTATTGTCAAGACACAAAGCCTGTACATTCTTTTTACTGTATACCAGTTGCTGCAGGCACAGAGAAGGTGAGATGCAAGTGCATGAGAAAGGCAAAAATACTGAATTCCGGCACAGGTCTTTCCTCAGAGAATATTAATTTCCTACGGAACAAGCAACGTATTCAGTGGCAGTGGAAATCTGACAACTCTATCAATCCAACCAAGTTTATCATGAGGTTTAAGCATTTCTTAACTGTCAAACAAAAACATGAACCTAGAAATAATAAACTACATTCTGAAATATCTGCCAGAAAGCACACAGGGAAAGAAAAGGATACAAAAGATGACTTCCAAGCCATAAGTAATATTTTTGCAGTCATGCTTGCATCCTTATTCCTGAAACCAATTTAGAAAACAATTGGACAGGGCACCCTGGGAATAAAGAATCATTTGCCATTAGACTTTAATGTGTGATTACTTAGTAATGTAATTGAAAGCATGACTATAGCATATTGCCAGCTTTCTATTGCCAGGAGATTACATCATAAGCAATACTGAGTATTTAAAATCATTTTTTTATTCCATATTTTTTGTGACAAGAAGTTTTGCTTAATATTTGAATTCAGTTTTCTTTCTCAAATACTACAGGATCAAGGGTCTGCGGAAATGGAGGGGTGGGGGAGATAGCTCTGAGTATGTCATATTTTCTCATGTTAATCATGAAATAACTAATTGCCATAATTGCGTTGGGAGATTTGTGGTGGAGGCCAGTGATGTCTGAATGTGGGCATATATAACTGACTCGATGCACTTAGTGCTCTATTTATGGCTCTGATGCTGTGAATCAGATGAAAACCTGAGAGCTAAATGTGCAGCCTACATCTGTCAGAGCAACTCTCTAGCGATGTGTTGAGCTATGCTCATTTTAATCTCCTGAAGACCTGTCCCAAACCACAGCTACTCCACGAAGCCTCGCAGTGTTTAAAGGCTACATCCTCAACCAAGGTAGCCAGTCAAGGCTGAGTGGGCTTTTGGAAGAGACATTTCTATATACACCTGATATATACACCTAGACCACTACACCAAGACGACTGCATTGACAGCAGAGCTGCAGAAAATCAGGGTACTGCTTTGAATGGAAAGTATTGACTCAGCACAGTGTTTCCCTCACTTGTCCTCACAGTCTTTCCTTCCGAGCATCCTGTGACTTCGACAACTGACACATCAAAAATTCAGAAGGCTTTACTGGTAAAGTGGATCTTGTCTCCCCAGATCACCTAATATGGCTAAGACACCCTTGTCTATGCAATTCATTCCTTCTCCCTGTTCATCTGGTTTGCACAAATTGCTGGCAACAGAAAACAATTAAGGGTTCAAGATTTTTGGCCCACTGGGACTTTTGCCTATGAGGACTGGGGGACAAATCATGCACTTCTGATCGTTATTCAAAGAACCTATGACATCTCATCCACTTCAGCCACGCTCCCAAGAATCTTGCCTGGCCAGGGAGTCCGCCTATGCGTACGCCATACATCAGGCAAAGTCAGAAGAACTATGCTGCCACAGAGCTATCATCAAATGCTCTCTCACGTATATTTGATTGTTTGATGCCCTCAGATCCCCTAAAAATACGTATTTCAAATTTTAAAGGCCTAAGGTTCCTAGGATTTAAAAACCATTCTGACCAGAGAATTCAAGAGGAAACTGCAAGGAACTGAAATTCACAGCGATTTCCTCTCCCTTGCAGCCCGTTCTCGCACATTTTTCATCAACAAGAAGGGAACATAGCCTGAGTAAGGATTCTGGCATTTGGCTCACAGACTTTGTTTTGTCTTTATCCTATTCTACTGAATGTCAGATGACCACAGAGGCAACACAGAACTCCAAGAACAGCGGATGTTTTAAAATGGGACTTATTGTTCACAGGCAACTGTCTCTCTCTTCTGTCACACCACTAGTACCAAAGCCAGGAAGGAAAGAATAAAATAACTATAAAGGTAGCAAGGAATCTTCCCTTCAGAGGCTGATTCTGGGCTAACTTTCCCTCCAGTAGAAAACATGACTGCATCTTGAGAAGCCCCCTTCAACTACAACATACAATTCATTTTTCAAGAGAAACTTTTTGTTACAAGACTTCTTATAAAACTTATTTGCTTCCCAGCTGCTTTTACATAGTTTCTTAAACTGTTTTCACAGTATTGAATGATCAGAACAAACCAGACTGCTTCCTTCTAATTTGTCCTGCTGACCTGTATACATTAATAAAGAGATATTTTTTCTGCCTGTACCTCTGTTTCCACTGTAGAAAGCTATGCCGGTTGCATTAAAATACTTTTAACCTATTCAGTTCATGATAACAGAAGTATCAGAGCCTTCTGGGCTTTGCAATATAATAGCACCCCTTTATCACGTTGAATGGTTTATTGGAACCAGCTTCTACAAATGATTTAGTTTACCATAGTGAGGCCACTACTGCAGGGCTCCAATCTCTGTTTGGGGACTCTTCTGTAATTTTCAATGTTCCCAGTTTAGCCTGGGAGTGGGTTTGGTTTTTTGAGGTGTTTGCTGGTTATGGCTTTTTTTGGGTTTTTTTGTTTTTGTTTTTGTTTTTTGCTTTGTTTTGTTTGGGGATTTTTTGGTGTGTTTTCTGTGGGTTTTTTTTGCTTTGCTTCCTTTTACTGGGTTATTTTTTCATATGGCTCTTAGTCTAAGTCTGTGAATTTTAACCTACTTTTTGCTGTAACATAAGTAGATGAAATGCAACCACCCATCTGTCCCAAACAACCAAACAGTTTTGGTGTGTTCAGGGAAATAGCCAAGCTATGCAAACAGCATGTCGATCATCAAGAAGTGCAAAAGTGCGAAGTGTCTGGAACAAGCAGACTGTGAGCGCCACCAATGGCGAGGGTAACTCAGAAAAAGAGAGCACAGTTTATGCAGATTACTCAGCAGGGAGGTATTCTCTACCCAATCCTCTAAGGACACCTAGGAGTACTGCTGGAACACAGAGTTCCCCAGTACTCCCCAGAATGCCTCTGGGGAGGGAACCCCACAGCCTTGCACCAGGACCGTCCTGCCAGCATCTGGGAAGGGAGGAGAACCCAGGATTCCCCATAGTCCTGCAGGAGGATTACACTCAGCCCAGCTGGAACTATTACACTCACATGCCCAACCTCACCCCCAGGCCATGGCCTCTCTCCCTCAGGACAAGGAGGTCCTGTAAAAAGCCTCTACGCTGACATGCCCAGTGTCTCTCCTGGATTACAGCATTTCTCCCCAGAAAACCCAGGAAAGTTCTGTGAATTTTAAAAGTGCATGCATTTGTGATCAAAGTGTCTTAGTGTCCAAATCCACTTAGCCTTTACACTATCATTTAGTCTTAAATTATGACACTTTGGCAGAATAGAGCACTCCTTTTAGGGGATTTAGTGGAATCTCCGCACATGATAATCTGCTGCTGAACCCCTAATATGATTCTGTGTCTGAGTACATTAACAATCACATAGATGAAAAGATTTTCTTTCAGTTTACAGAGGACTATTGAAAAAATCTCAACTTTCTACAGTTTTTTTATGATTACACTTACATACAAAAACATTTTAATTGCATTATGAAACAAGATTTACCCTGAATATATAAAAGAACATCCAAGCAGTCTCTGTGTTACTTTGAAAATTTTTCTAAAGTGAAAGACTTCCACAAATTTTAGCGCAAGATTTGCACTGGTACCAGAGATACCAGCTTCACATTCCCTCTCATCCCAACAAAATGCAGTTGCCTCCTTTACCTTGAGCTGTCCAGCAGATGCAGATGGGATTTGGCTTACAGTTTCGTTCACCTTTGAAGATTTCCTAAAAGCACTTACCTAGTCCACTCCTCCATCTCTTGAAGAATTTTGATGAGGGACAGGTATAAAATAGGCAATTTTGCATCCTTTATCTAAAGGAATCCCCTGAAAACACTGGGAAAAAAAAAAAAAAACAACTACACAAGACAATTTCGAGTCTGCTATTTTTCCCCTTCAGAAGAAAATTTGACTGTAGAAATGTTTCAGGCCAAACCTAAAAGACTTGCTAAGTATCCCTGTAGCACTGCTTTACAAAAGAATGGGAGGAGCAAGGAGATAAAAGAAGCAGAGACTAATTTGCTGTGACTTTCCAGAAGCATGCTGATGGACAGAAGGAAACTCCTTCAATGAAAACACAGTGAAAGGACAAAAAGCAACAGTTACAAAGAGCAACTAGCGAAATTCCAGTTGGGCATAACAAAAATTATCCCCACAATAAGAATGATTAAGCACCGGAACAGTTGCCCAGAGAGGCAAAAATCTTGCCGCCTTTGAGGATTTTCAGATCTTTCTCTAAGTGCCTGAACATCCTTGTCCAACTTCAAACAAGGCAAGCTGAGGAACCTTGAGCAGGAAGCAAGACTAGATGACGTCCACAGAGTCCCTCCAATCTACATTTTCCTATGATTCTTCTATTCAATATCTACACATTCTCAGAGGAAAGGTGATAGTAGGGGTAGGTACATGGTTCCAGTCTCTACAGTCACTCGTACAAAAGGTCACTGGGTATCGTCACTGATACAGGGTAAAAGCTTTACTGTCGCTGAGAAATTAGAAGAAAATTAGTCCAAAAGACCAAATTACAGACTTTCAAGAAAGCAAATTATTTCTTCTGTCTGGTATACAGCAATAATGTCTGATACAGAACTAGGAGAAATCTACATTGGGCTTGGACAGGATATTGCTCTGCAAATACCTTAGAAAACACCGTCAAAGCAGCTACAGATATGGACATTCAGTAAGTCTAGAAGACTGAAAAAGAATCTGCGTGATGTTCATGTTAAACCACTGTCCTTTCTTATGAAAATATTACCCTCACAGTATTGTCTAAGTCAATGAAGCTTGTAGTGTCTACTATAAAAGTACCAGTTCTGAACATCAAATACGGAGAGCAGAGCTAATCTAGTTTGAACTCATGCCATTTTCTTCTGCTACTTGATTTCTCTGGATCAGAGGATGCGAATTGGCCTGGACTCCATCAAATCTGGGTAGTTTGTCTAATACAGACAAATATCTTCTGGTGACATGCTGGTAATTGAGACTACCAAACACATTATTCTGTTGAACTCCTGTCACATGTGAATCCAGGTTCACAGAATTACAAGGCAAAGACATAATTCCAGTTGACCACAGAGAGTCCAGTATGTAAATTAGATTTGGCTAGTTCTGCGCAACTGAGCTATCAAGTGAACTGGTGAAACATACCATAAGAAACCAGATACAACAGCCTGAAGTAAACTACAGTTATTTTGTCAAACATTGTAAGTATGGTTATGTCGACTTAAAAAAATTATTCCTGCCAGTTAGTCCAATTTGGGGAATTACTTTGGAATGCTAGCTCATGGCTCAAAAAGTTTTGCCATAGTTCAACACATGGAACGTATTAAGTGAATACTCCAAAATTCTTGTGGGATTCATTTTTTATTACAAGTCATGACAGGTTTTTAAATTTTCTCTCTTACAGCTTTTTGTCTTTTACTACCCATATTTCTGTACACCAAGTGCAGGCTGGGTCCTTGAGAAATCTAACCCACAACCCATCAAACACCACAACCTTCCCCAGTTCAACCTCTATAAACCCACCAAAACCACAGGTATATTACTTTGTGCTGATTTCTTTCTATCACAACTGAAGTGAATCAGTATTTAGCCATCTTAGGAGCACTGTCTTGCTGCAAAGAAAACATAACCAATTAAGTACTTGCTGACTTGAATTTTCTGGGCAGCCATAGAAAGAGGCACAGTAATCTCCTACAGTACTGGCACAGACATCACAGGCCAATACAGTTTATCTATATCTATCTAGCACCACTGAACTCTACAGAAATTACTCTCATTGAAGAGAGATTCCTACAATTTTAAGATACAGTTAAAATCCCTAGAATATTTTGGATTATCAAAGAGCCTTCTGGCACATTTAAAATAAGAACAGCAACATTAGCTTCATCACCATCACCAAACTTGATAGTGGGAAAACACATCTAGAAGCTGGAACTATATTAAAAATAAATTCCTGTACAGCATCACTGTATGCTCTTAAACCACTGCTAGTTTGTGCCCCAGAGACAGGATATACTTCAATGATGTGTGAAGTAATCTCTCTGTATGCTTTGTGGTTAAGTTTACAATCCTCTTTGTCATTCTTCAAGATAAAATGGTACCAGCCAAAAGAAAGAGTTTATATTAGAGTAGGGTGGTTTGGGTTCTTTTTTATTTTTGTCTCCACCAAAATCAAGTATTCCTACTCTAAAAAGCCTTCCATGGATATGGCTGTTTCGGATAAAATGCTCCTTATTCCGGTATCCACAGCACAGTTCTGTCAGCATCATGTAGTCTCAGGTTTTACCCCAGTGTCATAGAAACTTCTGAGTAAGGTTAGACTAGATAATGGTAGCTTCCTCTCTACGCTTCCACTCCCACAACCAAGAGAAGCCATCCTGATAATTGTTCAACAATGGAAAATTTCCTAAAACTGTAGCTGTAACACATTGATGGACACTGTAGAAATAAACCAGCATTTTTTTTTTTTAAAGCTCCCCCCCCCCCAATTTGTAGTTGTTACACATACTATAATAAAGCACTTTAATGAGCTCTCTGGAGGCATATATCCTCTTGAAGAACATGTGCTGAACAAACATCACCAAATAGTATTCCTTTAGTATGAATAGAAGACAGGGAAAATACGATTCTTTCATTCACCACTCCAATTCAATGCTGTATCAACTGGCTGATACTGACAAGTCTACTCTTGTAAATTTTGGCCATACTTCCTCCTGGTACCTCCATAGGTCTCACACCATATTGGCCTAACACACTTAACTCTGAGAACAATAAACCACGTTTTATGGTTTGGTTTACGTTGCGCAGGAAGAGGTCTAAAGTTGGCCAAAATACTACATATTTTTCCACTGGAATATTATCCATACAGGACACTCCGTACATTCAGAGAGCAGCACTTCTCCAACTGATAAGATATTTTTATAGAGCCACCAACAACGCATATTGCTGTACACATCCTTAATGCTATTAAATCTTACAGTAAACTAACAAATATGCCAAGTTTCTTCATCACATCCATGTTAATCCATATGAATTTAATCCATAGTAACTTCTAAACCACTGTGGTAAACTCTAACTTTTAGCCAATAATTCTCTTCAGAGTACAGCTGACTGTGCAGCTATATGGAGGCTCTTTCTCAGGAAACTCGGTAGCTCTCAAAATTCAGGATCAAGACTCCATATTTGATCTTGAATGTCCCAACACCAGTATTAAGAGTGGCTAATTCCTGAGACAATCTCCTGTTGAGGAGGACAGACACCATTTTTTGGTCAGAGTATCTTTCCACGATTATACGCATCCACACTGAAGTCATCAAATCACAAATCATTCCTAGCACAACACTGCACAATATTGTGAGCAGTCATGATACAGCAGAGGTGATATAAGGCGTTATCTATTTAAGCAACATTTTTCCAGCTGCTACTGACACTAGCTTTGTTAGAGTCATTCTCTCCTATGGACATTACTGCAACGGTGGCAATCATAGAGCTAACATTTGCCTAAAAACATCATAAAGTCACCAGCAGACACAATGCACAAGCAATTCACAAAACATTGAATACTTTTATCCACCAAGAACCCATACCCTTTTGCCGAGGGCCTTGTTTGAAAAATACTTGGTAGCGATGACTGTTTCTTTTCTTTGCCCTTTTTAGCCTACCTATACTGTAAATATCATTGGCTAATAAGTAGCAGAAAATGTCAGTTTAACCATGATCACTGAATCTGAAGAACTACAGTTTAAAAAATAGCAGCCTTTTAATATTTTTTTCTTACTGTACGTATACAAGTATCAACATTTTTACATCTCAGTTTCAGAAACAAATACAATTAGGAATCCCGCGGAAAACTGCCTTTAGTTGTATCCTTACAATTTACGTCTTTGATATAGATTTTAGTGACAAGAAAGGTAGTATTGATGTTGCCATCTATGGCACAGAAAGAATAAACATGAAAGACTAAAAGGTTGTATTTTAAACTATGAGAAACTGTTGAAGACTCTTTCTTGTATATCAGAGTCAGAAAGTCAGCATCAAATTGAGCAACTCTCCTCATTTCAGATACTTCCGTGCAATTAAAGGATCATGTTTCTAAATGGAAGAATAGAATCAGTCAATAATAGACAAAGGAAAGGTACTGAGCTGCTGGTAGGATAGGTTCAAATATGTACTTTTTAAAAATACAACAAAATCACATAAACCTGATTTCACTTGCTGACAAGCTACAGCAGACAGACAGCATAGTTTAGTCAGACAATCAATCCAATGCTGTTAAGGTAGACACCGCCATGAGTAGAGCAGGCAAAGGAATGATTCGGGAGAGACTAGGATTTCAACTAGAATCTGATCAGAAGTATTCCAGTACAAATTTTTTTTTTTTTTAACTTCTTTGCAAAAAGACAAATTGTCAAAATACAAGCTTGTTTGAAGGGAAGGAAAGGGAAGTTTTTCAGGATATTTCCTCTACAGAGCTGCTTTTTTTTCCTCCTAAGAGAGTTCTGTGAATTTTCCATTCACAGTGAGGGACTGAAATGGGTGGAGCACTGGAGCGACTTGGGAACTTGGGAAACGGGCACTACTTCAGGAGTAGAAATAAAGGACAGTCCTTCTTGTCCATCCTGGCCCAGGACCATTGGGCATCTTCTTCTCACCTCCCCTGCTGTCAGAAGTGCAGCGAGGACAACAATAGGCTTGACATTGGCTTTGGAGTGCCGACTCATTGGCAGGAGAGAAAAATGCGTAAGCAAGAAAATAAGTATTATAAAAAGCCCAGAGTATCAACAGCCTCAAGGAGGAAAGAAAGGAAAATTAGGCTATTGGCTGTTGTTACAAACTAAAGATACTTCTGAAATGTGCTTAAGGGTGTGGCATAAAACTTGATTAGTCAAGGAAAGGAATGCCATAATCCTCTGAACACCACTTCTTGGGGACAAACATTTAAAACCAAAACACATTTCCCCCATATCTGCTTCTTACCTAGCATAACATACCAATAGCTAATGAGAAATTAAAGATCTACGTCTTTGGTTATTGGTGCTAATTAAAGCACAAAGTAGAGTATTTCCATCTTTAACCATGACTTGAACAGGAGTTCAGCCTAAATAGGAATTATCTAAGGATTGCAAGGTTTGTCCAACAATGTAACCTATAATTACCCTTAACCTACATAAATAACAGAATCTCCAAAGTCAGGCTTCAGCTTATTTCAACAGCCTGTTCAACCCATTGAAGGCACTGAAAGTCTCCACTGACTTCAATGGACTTTGGATCAAACCCTAAGTCTTTAAACTATTTTGAATTAAAGTGGATTTTGGCTGTTGACCAAACAGAAAGACTTAAGAGCAGCAGAGGGGTTCCCAGGAATTGTCAGATGACAGGGGTGTGCTTCAAATTTCTCTGTTTTCCTATAACAAGAGATGTTCTTTACAGTATAATCGTATCAAGCCTAGCATTCTATCAAAAAATAAAAAAAAAAAAAAACGAAGATGTAGTTAGTTATAGGAATCTATTTGTTTTAGCATAACTATTATGCCTGTTTAAGTGTTTGAGTACTTATCTTAAGGGGAGATTTATGGCTAGCTAAATACACCCTTGATGCAGGTTAAAGTATCTTCTCTTTAAAGTTTTTAAGGTTTAACTTTAATGTATGGTATCATTACTTTGTGCAAGAGAAATTAAATATAATGTAGTGGAATCTAATGACACATGATGTATCTAATCAAAGCTTAAGAGAGAGAAAAATGCTTAATGGATAAAAGCTGCCATTCAAATTACAGCATTTTGTATTCCTTTAAATGAATAGATCTTAAGATGATGATCACCATTTCACGTCTGATATCTTAGTATTGTATTAACACTCACACACATACGCAGGTCACAGCTTCAGGGTTTGGGTTCCCCCCTTCCCTCCCCCTGTAATATGCTAAGGTCTGGAAGGAAAAGTGAAAAAACCACCCTGTGATTTGTAAGGCTTGAAATAGGAAAATTTCTTTATTTTTATCATTCAATCCACATACCTATTTCCAATTGAGCAGCTTCTAGATGCTGTACATCATCTACCTCTCACTGACAACATGGAGATCCAGTGAATGCCAACATTTTCAGGTATTTCACTGGAATGAGTTGTAGGAGTACTGGACTGGCTGGCATCTTTTAGGCCACCAAGGCCAACTCCCGCTGATAAGCCAGACAACTGAAGCCCAGGCATAGGCATTACATTAATGCTAACATAAATTTTTAATGTTTAATCATTAAAGGTGTTAGAGGGGTTTGGGTTTGGTTTGGTTTTTTTCACTCATTCTCTTCCCATCAGAGGGATGTTCCAGAACCTCATTTCTCAAACTGAATAGAAACGTCCTTCTAATTTCCATCCTAATGAATTTATGGCTGGTTTATACTCATTTATTCTTATGCCAACGTTTTGGGTTGGGTTTTTTTTTTTTTCTTCTTCTTCTTCCTGGTTTTTATTTCCTGACATAGAAAGACAGCAATGGCATCCCCGCTCAGAGCTTTAGGCATAAAAAGGTTATTGTGCAGTAAAGTCTAGAGCTGAGCAGCAGAAGACAGATTTGCTACTGAGCTGTCCATTTTTCCTTAGGATGCCAGCTTCAATTAACCAACTTGGTTATACACAAAATACAAATCAGTCCTCGTGTAAAGATGCTACATTTTACATTTACTACATTCCTTTAAAATTTACTAGCTTCACTTCATCTAAGCTTCTTTTTATGTGTGAGCTTTGGGGTTTTTTTAGGGGCAATAGTGGATTAACTTCTATAAAAGAATATTAGCCTTCAGACAATTTTTTAATTATTTTAATTATTTAAATATTCCTTTCAGTGAGTGTCCATACATCATAGAATAATTAAAGATGCAACTAACATATGGACCACGAACATTAATGAGATAAGAAAACAGTGGAGAAAATTTTCATAAGAAAACTTGTTTTTTACCTTTCAAGAGACCCAACTGCTCCACTTTTTGTCCTGCCAGTCAGTTCTGCTGTGACTAAGGAGTTCCTGCTTCAACAGGTATCCAGCCTGGCTAATCAAGTGAATGAGGACCATTTCCAGGCTTCTGATGTTCAGAGATAATTTCTAGCTATCAGTAAGTATGAAATAAAGACAAAAGGGAAAGTGACACAGATCCAGCAGATACACCAATAAGCTAACAGAAGGAAAATCCTCAGTCATACCCCTCTTTAGCTCAGGTAGAGTTAAACACAAGAGAAACTGTAACCAAATTCAGAGGAATTCTCATCTGCTAAAAATAATTTAATCTTAGAAAAATCTAAGGCTTGCATGTTCAGAAAAGCAGGAGACAAAATATTCTAAATCAAAGACTGATTCCTTGGAGCACACATTTAAAGGTATTACCTTTAAGTGGACTAAAAAGTAAGTTTCTTATTCCACCCCACTTAGAGATCCTCCTACTGGGCTGCCATCCAATTGCAACTGATACCCCTTAAAGTTCAATCCCTCGACCTTCTGGACACAAAACTCTCCTCAGTAATTCTGTCTTAAGAAAAAGTCAGATGAAAGAGACCAGGAAAAAAAAAAAAAAAAGGCAGCAGGGGCCAGGAGGGGCGGAATTGTGCACTAAGCATCTAATGTCACTTTATGGAATCTGAGGAAAGAGTGTAAAATTTCCACCTCCTTCCTCAAGTCTGCATTATAGCTGGAATGAAGAAAAATGAAGCCCCACCACTTTCTTAAGCACTTGGTACTTAGGGGCTGCATGCCAACACTGTCTGGAAAGGCAGTACTCAATTTATTTAGGTGTACTTCCCTTAAAAAAAGAAAACAAAACAAAACCGAAGCACAACAACAAAATACTATTATGACTGCATTGTACAATCCAGAGTTGTGCACATATTTGTGGCTTTCAAAGGATTGTATAAAATCTCTCTGAACACCTCTGCAGATTATTCAACCCATCGAGAGAGAAACTTCCAGTAATACTTAAAAGGGATCTGGAAATACATATATTCACAGAAAACAAAGTAACAAACCAAGAAAACCATAAAGCTAATAGACTGACATACTGGCAATGTCCCACAAACTGGGTCATCAGAATATTTTCCTCCCCACTATTCCAGATACTTATAGAAATATGCAAGTAAAGGATTCTTATACCCATCTAAGGGGAATCCATCTCAACGCTCCACTCACAAGTGGATGTCTGTATGCACAACAGGAAATAGCCTCTTACCGATTTTATCCCTTTCACGAGTACAGTCCCAATGACTACCTAGTATCAAGCCATTACTAATTATTATGCAATCTAGCATCATAAACAAGTTTCAAAGAAGAAATAAAATTCAGTAAGTAGAATGAACCTTTTACCTGCTATACATATATCTGTCCACAAACAGATTTTTCTTCTTTCTTTAGTCCCTTAGCTCTGCCTCACATAGAAGCTGGATGAGAAGTCACTACAGTGACTAGCAATTACGTTTAGACATTAGTATTTCCTATATACGCATTTCAAAATGTTTAAGTGCTTAACTTACAAACTCATAAATTCACCTATGAAGGACAAATTATCAGTTTTACTAACAGACAAAGTGACATAGGAAACCAATTTGTTCAATCCTTTATCAGGCCAAACTGTTGGGGAAGTCAATGATATTTTGGTGCAATAAAGGTGTATACACAACTTGTCACAAAATATTAAGCATATCCAATACCACTTACGAAGTCATTGACAGCAAATGCCAGCAAACACGCAGAAGCATAGGGTTTACCTCGCTACCCTGAACAAGTTGAACTACACAGTTGCAAGTCCATAAATCACCTGGCAGGCCATTTGTACTGCAGAAGTTGTGAGTTACGATTCTTTGACTCCTTAAAGTTTCTTCCTTACTGCAGAGCTGCTCTAATGAGTTATATCTAGGACACTACCACAAGATGGATGTTCTACAGCATTTGCAGTGGGAAGTAAACATAGTAAAGATTCTTAAATGACTGCAAGAAACACCTTTTGGGTTTTAAAGTGTGACGAAGAAAACGTAACATGTCTCTCTAGAAACTTTTGATTTTTCCAGCACTTTGTACTATGAAACACAAAATTATTTTAATAAGAGGGCATAATTGTCAATATCGAAAGTGAAGACAACAGAGGCATCTTAGTACTGACACAGCATGTTAATATAGACAAAGCCTTTGTTTATATTAACAATATACTTACAAAGCATTCATGATTTTCTTTATATATAGTTGTCAACCTTACAAATATTCAAATTATTTGCACAAAAAATTTTCAAATAACATATTCCTTGAAACATCCATGGTGAAAAGTTGTAAGAGTTGTTGTGTTGTGTTGATTCACGTGCCATCTCTTCTCTGATCACATAAACATAAAAACCCCACAATATTTGTAATAAAATCCATGACCTTTTTTAAATCCTCACACAATGCCTAAATATTGAAATCTAGAAATTAACAGATTCTCAGTTGGATCTTTTTCCTGACAACATTTGTAAAACCACTTCTTTACTGTTCCGCTGTCTCAAATAGCAACAAATGGTAAGTCTTTTGTTCCTTCCTCCATATTTTTTCTATAACTTATCACACAAGAGAACGGCCAGCTGATAAAACATTATCACATCAAGGATAAGGAAAAAAAAACCAACAAAACAAAACAGAAAACACAACACAACTAGATGCCTCAGAAGGAAGATTTACACTCTCACCATGCATCTGCTATGAGTGTAAAAAGTTTGGCTATTTCTTCCTGTTAAAATACCATCAAAATCATACACAGAAAAAAGTTTTCTGTATATGGCAATCTGGTAAACCAAGCTTGCTCTACCTCTGCCACAAATGTAACATTTACCATCTGTGGACTCATCTATTTTACAGAGGCAGCATGAGCTGGAGATAAGGTGGAATCAGTTTCCATCATAGGAACAGCAAGAGGGAGAGGGCATAATGAAGTGTGACTAGGAAAAAAAGAAAAAACAAAAAACCAAAACAAACAAAAACTCATACCCAAGAGCTGCTGGAGAGATCTGCAGCTTCCAGGAACTAATAAGCACTATGAATTTGTGATGTTAGAAGGAAATTGCTTTGGAAGGAAACTCAATGCAAGTCAGGCTTAGGAAACCCAGATGAAGGGATTTGGGCTCTCAGCAAAAGGAGAGCCAGTCAACGAGCATCTTTCATTTAGGCTCAGTAAGTGTTGCTGATACTTGCACCAAGAACCCAAGCTGCTTTGTAGTGACAGCCCTACAAGCCAAACAAACAGTTTACAGGCAAACCAGATATTTCTTCTCCTAGAAACACCTAGTCTCTGCCAGCCCAAAGAGCAGAATGAGCGCGAAATGTGAAGTTCCCTTGGGACAACATATTATTACAAAAGACAGAGGCTAGGTTCTCAACAGCTTTCTAGGGTCTCATTACCTCAGATCTGCTTAGATGGCTTGAGATCTCCTTACATGATGAATTGTAGATTAAGGACAATATCTCCCATTTATGTTGTCACCTAATTCAGAACAGAACATGACTACCTCATATTTTCAAAACAACCAAATAAATTCTTGGGGGGGACACACCACAACCACCATGAACCTTCACCATAAAACAAGAACAGCATAGTTCTTAGGATCTTAGGCCACATAGAGACAACTAGCAGAATCCCTTGCAAATAAGAGAGGTGACAGCTTGGCTGTGTTGAAGTCAACAAGTTTTCTGCTACTGGGGTTTCACCTCATCTTTTGTGATCTTGTGGAACTAGTGCCTGGTTTCACAGCCCTGGTTTGTTCAAGGCAACATTTCTGCATGCAGAAGAGACCTATAATTCCTGCTCATTCATAGCATCCATAATTTGGTTAATGTAACAGAAGCCAGGGTTTAGCTAGGTTATCATCTGAAACAGGTTTAACATAGAGCCTATAATCAGCAGGATTCTTGGGAAAACAAATAGCCTTGAAGGGATAATCGCTATTTAGAAGTCGAGTTATGTAAAACATATTTCCCCCTGTGTTATTGCTTCAAGTTGTTTGATTGCACCTAGTATGTGCAAAGAGTAGAAATTACAGAATCTTCACCCTGAGTGGTTTAGGCTCTGTTGTTGTAATAGCTACTTAAGTTTTAAAGGGTTTTCTTGCCTTTTTCTTTTGGTTTTTCTTCATGCAGGTAAAAGCTGATAGGAGTAAAGTAATGAGACAGGATAAAGACATTTACAGCCCCGGAATCTCTGCCAATTTTCTAAAACAGATGCCAATGCTTTTGGCTCCTTCTTGTACTTGACTAAAAACTGAGTCCAAATTTATCATCAAAGAGCTAGTCAGGCATGCAGATTGCACACATATCTCCCTCAAAGGAAAAGCTTACAAAGTTAGACAACTTCACAGTATCATTTTCTCTTAAAACAGAGATCAAATAACCCTCCTTCCTTCCTTCCAGCACCGACAACACTGTATCTACTACAGTATATACACAATTGTATTTCTTTTTACTCTTCTATTATTATCCATGTATATTGTACACACAAGAGACAGCAAGATACACTAGAAGTAAAGATAACAAAACCACACATACCAGTGTGTGGCTACTATTTAGCCCAAATATTCCCAACACAGAAACTGAACTAGAAAATGGGAGCATCAATAGAGCAACAAAATATCCCTGCTTTAGTACAGACAAACTACTACTTTCATGGTTTCATCCTGTCAGTTAGAATGCCAAACCCCAGATATATTTCTTTCTTCAAGCAAAGCATTTCCTCACAAGTATTCTTCAAGCAATTACTAGAATTGTACAATGTAACCACAATACTACTACCCCTGGCTAGCCACAGACATCAAGGTACATCTACATTGCTGGACCAAACCCAATTTCCCATAGGTCTAAGTTTTGTTTATAAATAACCTATTCCAGCCAGTGCTTGAAAAAAAGGTTAAAGAACAGGAGGTATGGATTTTGGGGTAAAAGGCCAACAGTCATTGTATTTTTCACTTCTATCTTCTCCCTTCTGTTTTCCTTCATTCTCAGGGTCAGTCATCAGCATGGAGGAAGCAGAAAAACCTTTACCTTCCAATCTGGACACAGAAATCCTGCTACATTCTTAAAGTTGTCTGACAAGGTTTTCTTATGGAAAGGGTTGAAAAAAGGAACCTATTTCTTATAAATTACATTTTCTTGTAAGCATAGATTTGTCTGTATGTGTAGAATATAGGAAGTTAATGCTGTTGTTAGAGCTGTAATTTTTTAATTTCCTGACATGAGAGTGTGAATTGGCCTCAGTCATGCTAGGATTTAATTCTGAAGCTTCATATTGCATAACCATAATAGGTATCATAGTCATAATATGCATAATCATAGTATGATGAAATACCTTAAAAGTAAAATAGAATGGAGAATAACATTGCATTAGCATGCTTTTTTAACAGGCCACACAGTACATACAATGAGGCAGATCCTCAGCTGTGGCAGACTGTTGTAACTTAAAGCTAAGAAGTGAACTATACTTACATATGTTGAGAGGCAGGGGCAGCAGGGGGCAGGTGGAAAGAGAGCGAGTTTGCAGGATTTTGTTTTAGTTATAGTTTATTATAACCATACCTACTTGAGAATAAGATGACAAACACATTTTGACACTGATGTGTGTGCAAATTCTACGAACGTATCTATATATGGAATACTGAATGCGTACGTGTTCGTGTATAGATCATATGCGTAACAACTTTCCAAAGTTCTGCTTGCTCTCTCATAAAGGAGTATATTTTATAGGCAAACAAAATATTATTCATTTTTCATTATACTTGTCATTTCAGGAAAGCAGATTGTTGCCAGTCACTCAATTTTCACATTCATTTTACAAGGTGGAGATTATACTTTAACCAGAATCTAACTAGAATAGTCAAACAAATATATTTTGTCAGTTTTGCTTGAATGTTATTAACTCAAGAGTTGAAGGTCATGCTTCATGTCCTTTATAAAAAACAGCTTTCCCTTAAATTTGTGTTTCTACAGTCTATTTCCCTTCTAAGATCACTTTTTAATTTCCCCTAATTTTCAGATAAATATACACACACAGACCCCAACAATGACTTAACCCAAGACAGCTACTTTAATAAGTTACACATTCTCAATATAATTTTTAATGCATCACACATGCAATAGTCTCCTAGGACTATGTTCTGCCCTCCACTATGCAGACAGCTTATTATTCAAAATATGCAATGAATCATTAATGATATACACCCGCAGAGAGGAGATCAGAATTAAGCCCTTAGTCGGTGTGTAATATTTGCTCTCAAACTTCATCTATCAGGAACAATGCTACTTCACCTACCATTGCCAAAAAACAAATTGGAAAAAAAATATTAACAATTTATAAGGTCTATATATTTCTTTCTGTGGCCTCTACAGCATGTACTTGGGACAGGTATTATACCAAGTGCTCTCCTATTTCTGCTTGTGCATAGATTTAACCCAAGAGCTACATGTCCATCTTTGGGGAAGCGTCCATATTTTGACTCCTACTCTCTCTCAAACAGCCCACTATCTGCTTGCAAAAAGATTAAAACAATTAAGACAAAGCAACGCCTTTCTAAAAGTACAACCCAGAAGGCAATACTAGAATACAAGAATTACTCTGAGTCACTAGGGACTCAGATAAATGATCCATTTAGCTGCTTCTGCTGTCTTGTCAGTCATCCCTACTGCTATGGTACCACCATTTTTGTTTATGTTGATTTGTATTATGAAGAAGGCATAATCCCTGATTGAGCCTGCTTACATCTGATCCATACAGCTTAGCTCTTTTATTTATACTTCATTACCAAACCTGAAGAGACTAGAAAGGGTGCCCTAGAAAGGGGAACCTCAAAACACATCCAGTTCCCAACTACCTGGAGACTCATGAAAAGCCACAGCTCTGATTTTACAACTCCTCAAATTACTTTTCTGTCACACAAGTGTATTTACTGTTATGGAAACTAGGAAAAAAGCTTTTGGCAATTTTGGTCAAAATCTGCTTCTAGAACTAGAATATTTTCTTAGACTATATTTACAATATTATGCCACAGATGTCCTGCAACCTACAATAGTTGGTAAAAAACACGTGACAATTTAACACAAGAAAATGAAAAAAGGTCTCAATCTTCCTTAATGTTTTTCCCCACACAGACATTTTTGTCAATTACTAAGCACTTATGGTATCCAAAGATCTTCCACAGCATGCCCATGCTCTCTTTAGGGCCAGACTCCAAATGAGTGATACAACAGCACAGCAGAGTTAGACTGATCCATCTCTCTGCATGCTGTATTTGGATTCTCGGCCTTAAAAGCCTGGAATTCTGGAGACGGTACTCCTGTAATCCCTCCAAAAACTGCTGAGGAAACAAAGCAGAAATGATGAGACTGCTCTGGCACCATACTATGCACCCACAAAGGCCAAGCCCTGAAATCCAAGATTTAAGAGGGTCTTCATCACCTGTGCCTAGAAGTCTAACACCAGATGTATCAGATGTGCTACACAATTGATCCTCATTGGATCTGCACATTTGGATCAACCAGGTGTGCAATTACAGTTCTCTGCATATCATGCAGGTACTTTGCCAATCATCTTTCAATGGCTAAACACATCTCAGAGAGACCATACACTTTAGAACAACACACCCTGCACCTGAAGCTTACCCCAAACTTTGATAACCTTCAAATCTGGATCCCAGCTATGAAATATAATCATGTATGAGATTATATATATCTATATATACATATAGACATACATTGAGACAGAAAGGAAGAGTGATCCTGATATTTGCACCCCTCTTTGAAGGTGAAGGCAAGAAGTTTCCAATATCCACGCCTTTCCTAATGCACACATTCTTTTTAAAAAGCTAATGGAACATAAGCAGCAAGGAGCTTGCTGCAACACTTCACAAAGTAGTATTCAAATATGAAAAGCGTGAAGAATACATTTAGTGATTGAAAAAACCCTGGGCCTACTGCTGCCCTAAAGGGGGGTGGGGGAGGGGAGAAGGAGGAAGGAAAGTTTTTAAACAGATATGCATTGTTGGCATAGTCAGAAGAATTCTTTAGAAGGAATACAGTACACTTCGTTAGTACATCTATGACCAGCAGTAAGTTCTTACAGGCAGAGATAAAGTACCTAAAGACTCTTATGAACTCCATCAGTGCTGGGTAAGTCTCATGTCTCATCCCAGGGCCAATACGTTGAACAAGCACCTCTCTTGTTCAGTTCCAATAGATGATGGAATTGAGCTGAGAGGTAGAATCCTGTGTGATCCACTGCCTCACAGAAACAACTTTTCTATTAACAAAGAACTCAATGGACTGCTAGACAAATCCTAATCCATGTTGTCTTTATACACAGATACTACACTGCTGACAGATTAACAGATTTTATACAAGGAGATATTTTGGACTTAAATGTCTAACTGAGTCCTCCTGGTGAGCCCCTCCTGAGCTTACTCATCTGCTACCAAACATGAGACAGCTGACAGGTTTTTAAATGATGAACTCCTATGGGTCACATTACTTAATTATACAGTACATCCAGGGATATGCACATGGGTCTTTTATGGTAAATGATATGACTGTCTTAAAAACTCATTAATATGTCATTAACCAAGCAGACATTTACTAATTAAACAATTAGCCCCTCTCTTTATTCCTTTGTTCCACTCAGAGATGCTCATTTACTACAATCCCCACTCAGATTTTTTTTTTCCCCTTCTTTTAATTTCTTTTTTAGGAAAAATTTGTATCTATAAAACATTTCCTTTGTTTTTGGCTCAGTTTAGTCAAACAGGAAACCAAAACAAAGTCTAGATTCCCAGCTGATGAAAATCAATTTTACCTCATGGAAGTCAAAGGAGATATGGTGATTTACCCCACCTGAGGATTTTGCTCCAGGGTTCCCAAATATAAGTAATGTATTGATTTCAAATGCATGTCTACTGTCAATATGCAGGTTTTGCCAGGCCAAATCAACAGTGATTTTTACAATACTTCCAGAAATGCATTCAACAACCACTCTGAGCTGCATAATTATTAAATGCAAACAAAACCTTCAACACCAATAAAGCAAGTATAAATATGCAAAGATCAAGGCCTGGAAGCAGATCATTCTGAATCACCATATGAAGTTAAACACCAAAGAAGCACGCTGTATTCCTACCTTTGAAATTCAAAGGATTTTTAATAATTCTACTTGTGCTGTTTTCTGCTGATAAATGTAGCTTGATCATGTTTGATGTGTTCTAACTGTGTTAAAACTCTGATACAAAGAAGAATTATCACATATCTCAAACTGGAATATAGCGAGTTTCTTTTTGGAAAGAAATCCCCCACTCCTCCTTTATGATCAAAAGGTAAACAAAACTGTATTTCTACTTAAATGGCCATCATTTTTACTGTATATACAGTAGATCTACTAACAAATAAATGTCTCATATATAGACTGAAAGAGAGAAAGCAAAAGGGATGTTTCTTTTACTTCTTGCACTATAAGTGTTCCAATTCCTATAGTTTTATTTACTCTTACTCACCAGGAAACAGTCTTTCAGAAGCACTGGATTGTCTGCGGAAAATTATAGAAAAGTTTCAACCAGTCACTAGCAAAGGGAGACAGACAAGTCTTTTAAATGACACCTCCTCATACCGATACACAATGGAGAATTACGCCTAGCCTCTGATCTTTCCTGCACTACATCTTCACTCAGAATCACACTAAACAACAAAAGCAAATAAGGCGGGTCCTAGAGAACTGGAGGATCACTAGTCAACATAAAATACAACTTTACATACCAGGAGTGGATAAAATCTTTCCCTTGGCTTTTCACCTTCCATGCTAGGTGGGCAATCTGCAGCAGTTGGAGGCTGGTCCACAAACATAAGTTACCAGGGAAGTGGCTTCAGAGCAGTTACATCTCAGCATTCACCAGGACCCAAGAGGCCATCAGAAAAATACCAACAGCTTTACTGCAATGGAAGATCTGGCCCAGAAAGTACACAGTAGTATGTGAACAGGCCAAATGAATACAGTATTTAAGACTAAACAAACTTGAGAAAATTCTTGCTTAGGAGGAGGATTCCATGCACAGCCATGAGACAGAAGTCTTTCATATTCTCTGTGGACAAGTGCAGCACAGGTAATGATAACAAAAGTTTCTCCCACACTGCATCACTGAAATGCCTCTTCTTGAGCCAGAAGAGCAACAGTGAGGGATCTGGAAGAGTCAGGTCCTGTCCTTCCTGGCTGGAGGTTCTGACTCCTGCCCAGTCACACATTTGGCGTGCAAAGGCGACTATTCTTACTGATTTAATTCTGTGGTCTATAAGGGATCAGTTCAGTTACAAGCAACAGAAGCCTCCATCGCACATTCACTGTCACTGACTAGAGTGACAGTGGCCATCAGGCCATCAGGAACACTGAACATCCAGTGGAGCCGCAGCATGTTTTCACTCACAGCTACACACAGTCTCTATGTTTAACTACAAAACAGTTAACATAGTAATACTACACAGTCTGTAGTAGGCTAGACTCTTCTCCTACACAGTGTCTATGAGACAATAATTATGTGGCAACAGGTCTTTTGCAGCAACCAGAGAGTATAAAGAAGCTACAGCCCAAATAAAAATTGACCTCTAAGGATAAAGTCCCTGACTTTCAGAGTATAGCTTTTTTTTCCCCAAAATTTCTTCCTGAAGTGTCACTTATTTAGAGAACAAGGGCAGTGTGAGAACGGAGACACACACTATGAATGAGATGCAGATCATTAATAATTTTCATAGAGTTTCAAGAGGCTTCTAAACAGAAGAAACATCTGTCTTCTACTGACTAATATAACCAACCAAAGATACGCATGCAAACACCACCAGTCACCATTTGCTACTAGACAAGCCATTCTAATTCCACAGTCAGATAGTAAATAAGTATCATAACAAATCCCCACACTTTGGATCTTCGTTTTCATCACTGCTACACAGACAAGAACACACAGGCAAGGAAGCTGCAGCTCCACTCTTCAATACCTGTTGTATAGAAGGACAAATTTCCAGAACTGGAAACATAGGAAAGCAAAGTGGTATTTGCGTGAGAAAGAATTTCATAAAGGAAAGATCAATCCCCCCTCCACCGACTGAAGAGAAAATTAATTACTGCAGTTGGCAGAGGATAAATGATTCCAATTTACAGAGTTGTGTAATTATAGCAGCTGCAGAGTCTAAGACTGGATGCTAACTTTGAACCTCCACCCCAACATGACATTTCTACTTGCGTTTAGTTCTGCCACTTGTGAGCATGTTGAAAGTTCTCTCACTGTGTTTTCATAATTATATGTTGGTTCAAAAATAATCATTGGCTCCATTGCATAGATGAAACCTTATCATCTGGTTAGCAAAAGGTATGTTGTATAGTCTTTGAAGTGCTGAAATCCCCACAGTGGAAAATTTATTAGGGGAAAGTGATGTTATGGCAACACAATTAATTCTGCCACAACATGTCAAATTAACTACACTGTTAAGAACTAAGGATTCAAAGAAGACTTCAAAGGAAGAAAAATACTGTATGTCAAATCATAAAGTATAACCTTTGTATAAGGTCTAATAACACCATATTGTAAAGAGCCATCTTAGTGAGACATCTAGGTGGAAAAAAAGGAAAATAAATGGTTAAGGAGATGGGGAAACATCTTTAGTGGGTTTTGGGTTTTGTTTTTCGTTTTTGGGGTTTTTTTTTCTCATGGGAGGTTGTCAGTTATACTTGTATAGAGAATTCTGTTCTCTTTTTGAAGCCAAGAGGAAAGTTTTTAATCTTATCTTTAACTTTAATCCTTTAAAATATGTAAGAGATTTAGACGTGAACAGGGTAAATTTGGCAGAAGATCCTAGCTATGGAAGTAAGGTAATTTCTTTCAACTACTGATTGCCAAGGGAGTTCAAAGCCTGCCACCTAAACTATCTATCAATTCCAGCTACAAGCTGCAATCTACTGATTTTTTACATTTCTTTCTATTGATCAAAAATATTTAGAAAATTCACCAGCTACTCGTGAGTGAAACAATGTGATTATTACATACAGGGATGAGGGCTCTCTAGTGCTGTTGCTTTTTCCAGAACGAATGAAGAATGAAAGATATTTTCTCAAGCAAGATGCACAATAGCATCTGTGGTGACTCTGTAGTTATTTTATATAGCACAAGAAAGGAGCTAGTTCACAAGAACAATTTCAGAAAGTCTTAGAAAATTGTTAACCAAGTCAAACACTCCATTTTCAGTACAAGGAGACTATTTTGACTTTAATGAACTGATCTATGCCATCTATAGGTCATATAATCCTTATCTACCAAGGCAACATACTTACGTTCCATTAGTGAATCGGAGGTATAGAAGCCACAGTATGACTTTTTACCTTAAAGTACCAGTTCATACATACACAGAAACCACTGATTTGCCGTACACTACTATTAGGCTATTGTGGTTAACCAAGGTCAAGTCCCACGGTATTCCCTAAGACTCTGTTCTTGTTCTACTGAGCACTTCCTAATGGGAATGAAAAACAGTTTGGGTTGGGTTTGTTTGTTTGTTTTTCTGGTGGTGTCCGTCCCGTGTCGTCCCCATCGTCCTCGTTCCCCACACCCCCCGCCCCGCTCCGCACCGCAAAAAAGGGTTACAGCAAAGACTGGAAACTAAAGAAGAGATTTACATGGAATATTGGCACAAAGTAACAACATACCTTAACTAAGGTTGCACAGAAATTCTTGGAAAAGCTTAACATTGAGCCAAAAGGCTGAAACCTGCTTCTTCTGATCATGGTCAACCTCTGCTTTTAATTATCTGAGCACAAATCTACCTGCTGAACTCAACTAGCAGATTTACACCTCTCTATTTAAACCACCCTTATTTATCAGGTAAATTTGCACTATTTTCAATGCCATTGCATTAACAAACCTAGAAGACAGCTGAGACCTGTTTTAAAAAGTACTGACTCAAAATGGCTACAGATCTCATGTTTTGGCCTTATGACCCCACAGTAACAAAGATGAAGCTATTATATAATCAGATAGGCTTGGCCTTCTCCACCCTTTGATGGATTCAACATGTGCCAAACCCATGTCACATGAATGAAAAATCTGATCCAGAACAAAATGACAATGTCACAGGAACAAAAAACTAATCCAAGGGAGCCCATATCTGTTCTCAGTCACATCAGACTCAGGACAAACTGAAATGCCACTGAACTCAATGCATCTTATGTCACTGCTAATAAAATTAGGATTTCACTTCCTCTCACTTAAATACCGTAAAGCATTAGGATAATTAAAAATCAATATGGAAGAAAATAAACAGTGCTGCAGTACTTAATGCAGATACAATCACCTTTTAAAATACCACAAAATAATTGTTTCCGTTGGAGCTAATGTACATAAAGCCCCATTGTACAGATGAAACTTCATTATTATACTTAAACTAGTTATTGCAGAACTTCCAAAACATCACAGGCAAGATCATGAACACTGATCCTGGATATAACATATGCTTGATGAAACTTCCTGAAAATCTTGAGTAAGCATTTGATATACTTATGGAAGTTACACACTTACATTGTAGGTTAAACTTGTGTAACTATCCAACTTAGAATTAGGAATTTGTATGAATTAAAAACTCCTAGAGAATTCAGTAAGAATTTTGTCCAAATAAGGTATTCAGAATCTCCCAGAGATATGCAGGAGCTAGCTTTAACAGAGTTCTGTCAGGAGCTAGTCCAAATCCCTGAAAAGTCAATTCAGTCAGCTCTAGAACACTCCTCAACAGTTTTATCCTTGAGCAAACATGAATATAGAGAACATTTAAACAAAACACTTTTTACTTTGTCTATAATTTTCTATTAGTCCTGTTACTACTGAAGGCTTTTTTCCAAGCTTGCAACCCCACCACTGGCAGCCTCTTGTAGTAGGATTTTGCTCACCTTCATAATACTATGATTTGTTGCCATGGAAATTATTGCTATGTTACAAGTAGAAATGTATGCCTTTGTGGAAAGAAACAATATTCTAACCTAGGAAAGCACAAATATCTAAAACTGGAAATTGACAAAAAAAATAAAGAAACTTGCTGAGAAAACTTAGCTAATGTTGAGTTCGGAAGCAGATGGAGGCTTGAGCACATCTGCAATTTTAGGCTGTTGAAAAGTCCTTGTGTGCATAAAGAACACATTAGATGTATGAAAGTTTTCTGGTTATCAGCTTACTACCTCTAACTGTATTTAGTCAGAAAAGAGAAATAGATCTATGCTAACTGAGCAGAATTAAAAATTTAAATAGAAACCAGAATATTCCTGAGTCAAGCTCATTTGAA
Source organism: Leptosomus discolor (assembly GCF_034619465.1). Classification (NCBI taxonomy): domain Eukaryota; kingdom Metazoa; phylum Chordata; class Aves; order Leptosomiformes; family Leptosomidae; genus Leptosomus; species Leptosomus discolor. Next base: position 31,785,429 of record NC_141398.1, on the reverse strand, counting down.
CCATATATTAGTTCCAACAACGAGAGTAGGGAAACAGTCATGGGACCCATGTTAGAAGTTTGTCTTCTCATGTTTCCTATATGCCTGAAAGAAAGGAGATTCCTTCAGAGGTCTCCTAGCAACTCCAGGCAATTCTCACAGCACCTAAACTAGGGTCCTGTTCCGACCTTCTGGAAGGCAAACTGGGCTTTTCAATTATTCTACTTTTTCTGTCTTATATTTTTGAATGTGCTCTCTATGAATCTGCTGGAATCTGTTGTGGCCATATCCATAATAACAACAAGAGTAATTCTGAATGCTTATTATTCTATAATAACATGAGGATCACCTGTGTGATCTTTTAAACCTCATTTGATGTGGCAGTTTCACTTGTGTTATTCTGCATACATTTCTTCTCTCAGATTTTCCATTTCTGCCTACAAGAGATTCCTGAAAAGTAGAATTATTTATTATTTTTCTACACATACTATTGTGGATCTTTACACTATAGTGCTAATGAAATCTAGACAGGAAATTGGGAACCATATTACTTCAGACAGACAAAAGAATCTATAAATTTTTTTTCAATAACATGCTACTGTTTTCCTGCAGGGATACTTTCTGTTGAAACAAGATAAGTCTCATAAACAAGAACATGCACAAGAGACTAAAGACTGTTAAGAGGAACTGAACATGCCAAGTTCAAGTACTAGAGTTCAGAACTTCCCTGACAAGGACTACTGTTCATTTTTCTCCCTGAAGCCATCACTCTGCAGAAGGAATATGGAGGTGTGGATTTTCCTAGTTTTCCTGCAGAACCTTGAAATACAAAAGATCAGGCTCCTTAATTCTTTTGTCCTTCATCAGGAATGAGATCTGGATGTGGTTAATACACAGTAAGGATGCTCCATCTTTGTGAAACTGGAAAACATCATTCCTATTTGTCCCCCCCATTATCTTGAAATATGACCTCAAGATACAATTGGTAACAGATTGAGGGAAATTTATTCCTCCTCCTTTGCCTTCTTTACCCTCCTTGTTTTTCATCATAAAACAAGGGAAGGAAGGGAGAAGTCAAAAAAAAATGCCAGCAGCTAGAAAGTCAGAAAGATGCAGGTTATGAAGACTAAAATTATCCTATTACAAACCTCAAAATAGCAAACAATCTCATAAATAAGGCTTTCTGGTTTGTTTAATTGCTTTTGTTTTTATTGCTGTCATTTTCTCAGTCTAATGCAGCTGACCAAGATTTCATTCACACAAATATTTTCAGAAAGCTTAAGAATAGCAAAGGCTTGCCCAAATAAATATTCATGAAGGCCTTCCTACAAGATACGGTCTCAGAGCTGAAAAGCTATTTTTTTATTATTAATTATTCATACACAGGAAGAGATGAACAACTATATTTTTGAAAGTTTGTAAAGATAAAAATAAGTCTTCTTTTGTATAATTGACTATCCTCTACCCAAGAAATAAATAAATAAATAAAAAACAGACCATAACTTTGATGACCCAGCTCCTGAGACGAATCAAGAAAATCAAATGAAAATTCCATTTGTCAAGCAATCGATACGGTTAAGGTTTGATGACACAAACAATTGTCTAAATAAATTAAATAGGCCACTTAACCATCAATCTTAAAATAAGCTAACATTGACATCCAGAATTATCTAGCCTGTCTGGCATGGAGTTGAAGGGTAAGATGCTGGAAGACAGCCAGCAAAGGAGGAATGCCAGCTGGGAAGGAAAAAGCACCTTTTGGCTTAAATAGAAGTGATGGTTAATATTCTTGGTGAAAAGAGCTTTGGTAGACTGGAGAAGGGTGATATACTGTAACAACAACAGAAAACACTAGAAAATGGATAGGAGTTGAAACAGCACTCATGAACCACTGAGTAGAAGAATAAGACAGTAAGGCAGAAGTCTGAGACATTATCAGGTATAGGATATATAAATGTATTTGTGACTTGTAATATAAAATTATTATCCTACAAACACATTTATTTATTTTGCAATGAAAATAAGTCAAGGTACTTAGAGCACAAGGACTTTGCTCTGCCATCATTAATAAGGTGTTCTCACACTAACGCAAGAAGGCTTTACTTGTCCTTCACAGGGTCAGTTTTGCAAGAGCTGTAATACGTACCACTTCTTTCACTCCTTTGTTGAAAACACACACCCATAGTCAAATAGTTCACTTACTACAGTCTGTGAAATTGCGTTCAGTTTCATATTTACTTCCAATTATGTACATTTAATACAGCTGATGAGAATTTTTTTTAGCAACCATAAGTACTTTTAGTGATCTGTTTTGGTTCATAAGCACTCTTTCAGGTTTCTTTGCTAAGCTTATATAATTACCTGAAGATTTGTATTTTATGCTTGTATTTTAAGCTTGCATTCTTTGGCCAAATAGTCTATGTGACAACTCTTAATAAGAACACATGTAAAAGCATAAAATAGTTAATGATGTGTTTATGTTCCACTATGGTTTCTCCTAAAAAGTCTAAATTTTTTTTTTTTTTTTTTTTTGAACAATTCAATTTAATGTTTTTTACCCAGGGTCCACAGGCAAGTTCTAAGGTGACTAAGAAAAGAGCTTAGCATCAATAATAATAAATACATTACAAGAGAGTTTGGACATTCACTGGAAAACATTTAGCAATCTGGAAATCAGAGAACATCAAAAACATCTGTGCAAAAATATTAACATTCCTTAAAATAAATGAAAGTTCCCTCTTTGAGAAATATGTAACGTTACACAGCCAACAATGACATCAGAGCCCAATGTAAATTAAGTCTTCATTATTGACCTGATTTCTGTCTTAAACTTAAACCATGTGACAATCACATAAATATTCACTTCAGTAGTCTCTAACTTACACAGAATTACAGCAAGCAGCGAGACACGCAATTATACAAAACAAAGCTCCTTGTACATACCAGACATTTTTTAGCAATGAGAATTTTCTCAAGAGGTTGCAATTTGCTACAGACACATTTTAATTTTATCACAGCTATTTTCATTCATGTGTCTACATTCAGCCTGTACCCAGGGCTAAACCACAACACCCGCTCTATCACCCAATGACCCCTCACCAGCCTGGGAGGGGAATCAGGAAAAGGAGAGCAGACCCATGGGTTGGAACAAAACAGATTTAATGAAGCACCACCAATACTAACAGAGATACACAGTGTTATTCAGCCAGATGAATATGCAGCAGTCACAGCCAACAGAAGACCAGTCCTCAGGAGCAGGAAGAAGCCATAAGGGGAGCAGGAGGAAGCAAACCTTCCCCCTTTACAATGACCATGACATTATGGTATGGGCTACCCCTGTAGCTAACTCAGGTGAGCTGCCCTGGCTGACTGGAAACTGCTAGCGGCCTGCCTAGCATGGCTGGGCTGTGATTCTGTCCCAGCCAAACGAGGACATCATGAAAGCAAAACAAAGCACTGTATTTCAAGTTAGTGTTATTGTGAAGCAAAACGTTTTGGTTTGCTCAGCTGAACCACAGCATTCTGTTCTGGTTTTGTTAGGTATCAAATCTGCACCTGCCATAGCCCACAGTCTAATATACAAGCTGCTGTCACCCCTCTCTTCAGTGGGGACTATGTTTCCCATTGAACAGCGGCCTAATACTTTGATCACACAGCATGAGCCATCACGAGAAACCTAACAGCACTGGTGGGTGAAAGTGAACATTAAACATGGCAGCCATACGACAGCTCTCACGCAGCAGTACAGCATATTGGGCAGAATCAGTGTAGCACTGAAGCAAAACCTGTGGACACTTTCCACGTCCAAGTAGTTTGTCAAGTAGTTTTGTACCCATTCAAAACAACAACAGACTTCTACATAACGTCACACAGGACTCGTGTTCCCCTTTTTATCTCCACATGGGACCAAAAAGCATTTTGACATATTTCAGCCAAAAAGTATCAAATTGTGCAAGGGAAAAAAACCAACTTTAAAATAATTTGCAAATTTGTGCTTTATAAAGCCTCAGGATCCTGCCAAGACAAAACTTCAATCGCCTGTCACCTGTTCAGTTTCCTGAAGCTTATGTAAAGTTTGATCCTGGTTGGGACTTAGTTTACATTTCTTTTCATTGCAAGCTTTGTATGATTAGGACAATTTTATGGTTTTGTGACTCAGGACAATTTTATTTCACCACCAAAAAAAAGGCACAATTGTTATTCAATTTTCTGTACTATTTTTTAGCCTTTAGAAATGTGCTAGGCATTTCAGAGGAGGTATGAAGGACATCAGTGAGCTTGTGAAGGTGAACTGCAGTTTGTAGGCTATTACTTATTTTACGAGGTCAATTAAAGAGAGATAGAAATTTCAGATTAGATATTGTATTATGTCTTAATCTGATTACAAATATAATGATGTGCTTCTCAAGGTCTTTTAATACCAAAACAATAAAGCACTATTTTTCGTTCAGTTTTATTTACCTGATCAAAGAAAGCTAACTGCAGCCAGACCTTTATCTCAGTGGGTTTCAAGAGCCAGAACAATAACAATAAATTCACATTAAGGTACTTAAGGATGAAACTGAAAAGAACCTCCACACTCAGTAAGGAACTGGATAGTACTTAAGACATACTGAGAATGAGGGTGTATCTGAATTCTTCTTCCATACTTTTCCAAGCATAGGCATCTCAGTCCATCTGGCTCTCCCAGCATGGGTACCCTGCAGAAGACAGGATCCTACAACTGTTCTCTTGGTAAAGCAAGTGGAACACGGTTGTGCTGGCATTCACCTTGTCATCAGCAACCTTGTGATCAGCAAGCTCCCTTGGGAAATGGAAGAGCCTTTTTCAACAGCACGCTCCTCCTTGAGTTCAAACCCACATCTCCAGAGAGCACTCTCAGCACCAAAATACATCCTGTTCTGGAATAAGGAATTTTCTCCATTTTTCCTTTTCAGCCTATAAAACCGGACTGGTAGAAATCCAGATTCAGAGACAGTAACTGGCTAGAGCATCTAAGCGAGCATGAGAGGACCTTAATTCTAGGTATTGTCTCAAGCATTGCTTAGTGCAAAATGCCAGTACATCCAGCCTGCTCATATTACATCTAATGGAATTTCTCTTCCAGGGACCTACGTGAAGGAAGAACTAGTTTCTGCATCCCAAACAGACTTAATTTAAGGGATATGCACTTATCTCATTAAAATGTCCCTAGTTCTCAGCAAGTGTGGAAGTTGACTACTAGTGCACTTGGGACACCAGAACAACTGTGGGCAGGTACCTTACGAGTTTAGAAATCTGCAGTTCTAGCCAACAGCTGAACATAGACTTTCTGGAACACAGTTTGTGATTTCAGATAGCTATGTCTTATTCATGCTCCTAAAATTAATTACTGAATCTGGCCCAAAGAGTGCTTGTACTCACTCTTGGTGGATATTCAGGTATCAGGATGAGCAATAGCACATCCCAGACCTCTGTCACTCACAACACAGATGTTGTATCCCATAGGAATTTTGGATAACACTTCTCCCACCAGCTTCCGTAGCAAAATTCTCTATCACTTCTAACACAAGCAGAAGCAGGTACCTATTTTTTATTACTGTCTCTAAGTGCTGCCCTTGAGTTGTAATTTGTGGAAAGAGGACACCATTCTAGAAACATAAACGTAAGAGAAATCTGTCTAGACATCTCCAGCCTTGACATTATTACTTTCTATCACCAAACTCAACCTTGAAGTAATCTATTTTCATGCCCTTTTACAGCTTTTCACCAATTCTTTATCCATTGCTGCACAACAAACAGCCTGAAACTTTAAGGGGCTGCATGACTTTTATTTCCTCCCTATTCACTAAATTTCATCTCCAAAGTTGCCACATGTTTTATACTTTTGGCACAAAGATGCTTGGAGTTGTGATTTTGCCTGGAAGATTGGAAAATACCTACCCTTAGGCTATATTATATGCATATGAGGACCTAATACTATTTAAATAACAGTTAAAACCATAACCTTCAAATACAAAGCCAGCTATTAAAATATTGCTGGAGGCAATGTGGCAAGGTTTATACTAGTTTTATGCAAGATACAGGAACAGGAGAGCAGGTTGTGTCATTTGAATGACTATACTATACTCCTCTATTTTCTAATTATCACGGATTTAATCAACCTGTTCTGTTTGTATATTTTGCAATAACCTTTCTTCTTCCCCTTTTTTCCCAGTGAGGAGAAGGGGAAGAATTTGTATAACACAGTGAGTTTAAAAAATATGAGCTACATGGAAGACAGAACAGCAACTAAGATACTGTGATTAATTTCATAGACTTCCAGTAGGAAGTATTTAGTTTATCGGCACATAGTAAATGAATATTAAAATATGCATACCCCAAGGCTACAACTGAAAGCAGATAACAGCTGTTGGTCTAAAATGTGATTCCATAATGCAGAGATTGGAATAAGCTTGTAATTATGAATTAAAGCTAGAACAGTAAAAAAAAAAAAAAAAAAATTACAAATGCATTATGAAGATACTCTTTAGCCCCTACCATTTAAAACCAGTTCGTTTAATTTTAAAAAAATGGAGGGAAAGGGCAAGGGATTTCTGAACCCAATGGAAGCAAAAACATTAGTGTAAAATTAGCAACAACCAGCTGCTTCCTTTAACTTTTAAAAATAAAGGTATCTCAATTTTAGATCCACAGAATTTCATAGCAGACAGTAAAAATAATTATCACTGTCTAATGAGAGATTTAACTCTGCATAGCAAGGAAGTGTACTATTCTTACACATGATATCCCAGAGCTGGAAAAGTAGGAAAAAAAAAAAAAAAAACAACAAAACAGAGTCAAATAACCTGCTTCATTGCATTAAGTACACTGTTGGCCAGTGTGTTACTCCTTTTACTCAGTGTGCTGTCACTATGCTCGAAACAGGTAAGTCAGTCTGAAGGGCAGAACTATGTCCGGCATTGAAAAAAATATTTATCCACTCCATTTTTTCCTCATGTACTTAGTGTAGCTACTGTTTTTAGCTTATGCCTCAAAATTTTCAAATCTCTTACCCTACAAGAAGTCATTAACAGTGCATTTAAAGCAGTGTTTCATGGAAAAAAAAAAAAAAGAGAGGAGAGCATTTTATACACAAAATCTAAGCTAAACCAATCTAAAAACATCTTTTTTGTTCCCACCAGGCAAAAATTCTCCACACACACACAAAAAAAAATAATAAAATAAACAAATCACTCTCTTGACAGATCTGTTAGCTGGATTTCACAGGCAGCAGACCCACCACTGTCACAACAAGAAGATGCAAAGCACAATTTAAAAGTTTATCCAGGACATGGAGGGGAAAGAGGGGAGCATTCATACAATCTAATTCCAGTGCACAAATTAAGAAGCTAATTTCCCTGCATACTTGAAGGAGAAAGATAAACTCCCCCAGAAGATAATTCAGACCAGCCTGTTGCTCTTTTCTTTCTCTGTTGCCTAAAATTGATGCAGGCACATGACCAAACTCAAAGTATGAACATTCTTTCATAACGTGAGGTCCTTATTGTTACTAACCGCAGCACTATATACTCACACGGTACATAGGAATCCTTGTCACAGCCTTGCACCAGCTCTGCCTTTGGAGAACCACAGAGCTGGAGTAAGAAGATGGATCCTCTTCAGTTGAATCTGTAATTACAACATTATGGAGCGACTATGTCCAAGCAGCTGTGGCAGCTGCCTGTAATTTAACCTACTTCTCAGCCTTTTTGCTTGACTGCCATAATCGCACCTATGACTGTAGCATGGTCATACCTTGAACATAAGATGGGCACAAATGGACTAGGGACTATAAGGAACCAATATGATCCCAAAAACGCCAGTTAAAAAAGAAAAAAACAATTAGTATTTGGTCCTACTTTGTTCAAATTACCTTTTGCAGGTTAACAGAATTTTTGAAACCTGACTTCTGATATACTACAGATTTTAATTTTAAAATCACAGATAATTAAAAGCACTAAATTTCAAGGGTAACACAACATTTCACTAACGTGAAAACAAATTTTGACTTGACCTAACAGGTAGGCTCTCTCACCAACAAATGCTTCTCACTTTACTATTGCTAGACTTTCCATTCAGCTAGGGAGATGCTCTTCCTTTTCAAAGTCTATACAGATAACTTTTAATGGCTTCTTCCTCTTTTCATTTTTTTTCCTCTGTCCCCATCCCAAGTGTATTTTTCAAGATTAAAGCAGCATGACTTCACGGTAGCATGTGGTTCTTCCCTAAATGTCAGTGACTTTCAAGAGACTCAGCCATCTATTGAGTAGTACACTTGCAAAATGAAAGAAAATGGAAAAGTGTTTAGGAAATCCGTGAGCTTTAAAAAAACTATTGTTAAAATGTTTAAGTTGTTTGGTCTTAAATTATTTTATTTCAAAAGTCACTACAGCGCCCAGATGAGTCACCACATCATAGCTTTGTTTCATGTCATCACAAAGCCAAACTTTGGTTATTGTATCAGGAAAGACCACTTGGAAGAACCACAAGAGGTTGTTTTTTTTTTAATCTTTGCCCTGTCGCATTTGTCTTCTTATGATTTCCAATAAGCACCTAATTTGTGGAGGACTCAAATTCAGTATCTCCTTTAGATAAGAATTTTAGTGAGAATGAATGAATTTTTGAACCATTATTGATTATGACACAGCTAGTGTAAATGAATGCACTTATACGAAGCAGACACTGCACCTACTTGATATATATTGATAAGCAAAATCAATTAGCCACTTGTTCTTCAGGACTAGAAGGTTTACTCTATTGGATTGTTCTTTTCAAATGATTGTTTGATTAAGTTTTCTACAAAGAAAAGAAAATACAGTGACAGGAATTAAATTATAGAAATTTAGTAAAACTTTGCAAGTATTTTACAAAATACCATTCTTTACTTAATAAAGGGCAAGCCACATATTTTACGATTTCCCATTCATTCGACAAAGCTATGGTGTTTGTAATTGCATATATAAAGCCATCAGTCTTGTAGAGCCGTCTTTAGCTGAGCAAGCCCCAAAGCATCCCGTCCATTCTGCTCAGATCTGATCAGCATCTTTATAGTTTATCAGCCTTGGGGTTCAATTTTGTTTTGGATGCTTTTATAAATGAGCACAATCACTGGTGAATCTGTTCTTCCAGATTGCAAAGAGAAAAATCGAGAGAAGAACTTTAGTAGATTACTGTGTCACTGAGGATAAAGTACAAGCACAAATGCACCTAAAGTAGTCTCAGAGATTATTTCATTGGGTGTACATTTTCAGTTTTATTTCAGTAAAATTAGATGATTGTCTTAGTTATTATTGTTTTTGAAGCTATATTCTGTCCCCAGGCAAGGTGCATGATCAATGCACTATCTAGCAAAATCAATTTGTTCCAAAGTACTATTTATTTAAAAAAAGGAAGAGGGAGAGAGGAGAGTAATGCATAGCAAATGTGAAAATGATTATAAGACTTCCTTCTAGTAGAGCTGAATTTTATCATTGAAGCATGGAAGTTAAGAAATAATATAACTGATTTCACAAACCCTGTATAAAACTACTTTTATATACGTATTTAAACTTTAAGGTAGCCAGTGAAAATCTAGAATCAAGTTTTGTGGCTCCTGTTATTTTTACTCTAAGAGATGAGTTTCCAACAATAAATTAATAGGACGTATGGTCTTCTGCTATACCGATCAACCACACAAGTGGCTCTGTTTCTACATAAACAGGACACAGGAAAGAATACATATAATATAAAAGAGGGTTTGGATTCTTTCCTATAGCTATTAAAAAAAAAAAAACCCTGTACTTGCTATGCTTTGTTATTCAAGAGATCATCAATATCACTGAATATCTGATGGGTTAAGGGGAATGTGATTTTCTCAAATAGCAGGAAGGCCACAGTCTCATGACAGATAGGGTCAATTTTGTTTTCAGAAGCTGTTGATGCTCTTGTTATCTCTGTCATGGTCACCATATTAGAAGTGTAGTAGAAATCCGTTATCTGCAATCTCAGTCAAAATATTTGCTATTCTGAATAGTTAGTCAACACAAACTTCCAAGTCAGTTGGACACTGAGCATTGTTATTTTTAATGAGAAAAATACTTCAGCAAAAATGCTTAATTAAAACTGGTCAGAGTGATTATCACCTCTTCATTCAGAATCATCCACAGTGAGATTACAAAAGGTTCTAGAAATCAATGAAATTATGATGCTGGATGCTGAAAAGAAATGCAGTCTCTTAATCATATTATGAATCTGAACTCTGAGACCAGTTTCCACACCATCTATCAGTAACTAGAGTATGCATTGTACAGAGACATGCACCACTGATATACACAGGTGTTAATATAACCATTTCATTTTATGACTTGAGCAACAAGATAGCTGAGATCATGAGATCAGGGGAAAGAAAACAGCTACCTGAAAATGATGGTGAATCTGAGTGGGTTTTCCATCTTATAAGAAACACTGCCTTCAGTACAGGCGGACAGTTTCTCTTCTAGCCGATTAGTAGAAAAGGGGTTATTTGGTTTGCAGCAACAATCTCTAATGGCATGACTGAAGTAATCCTTGCTGTCCACTTAATTATCCTACCCTTTAACTGGAAAAAAAGAGGAGGACCCATGTTCTTGTACAACAGTGTGACATCTATCTGGCATTTGCTATTAATAACACATGTTTTCAAGCAGCGGGACTACACAATAATGTTTTCTGGTTTTACCTGTATCAAATGACAGGTAGCATTGCTGAAGCAGATCCTCTTGAGGCCATGATGGTGTGAGATTTGAATAACCCATTTTCAAAAGGTAAGATGGTACATATTACTCAGAGCTACTTAATGAAGCAACTGTGTGGTCAGAACAGATGCGCGTGAGAGACATTTGGCCAGGAGTTAAAGCAGCCTCATAAGAATTAAGGCAACACTGACTTTAACCCACATGGGTGACACTAGTTAAAATCACTGAATGGTAGAGACAACTAGCTACCAATGTCCATGTCGTACCTACATGCCCCCTTTGATTCTCCCCTTACACCTCTCCAACACTGATCAGAAACAGATGCAGCCTTGGCTGAGTGAGTGGGGAGAGACCACAGCAAAGGCAACTCAAGGAGCATGTATAGACCCCATGGAAAGATGTTTTTCTGGCCTGTCTGCTCTTTTACACCATCTTGTGTTCCTGCTAAGTGTTATTGTGGTTTAATCTGCTCTTTTGGAAATATTTTAATTGCTAAGGGAGAGGGAAGAATTACAGCATAATCACTGCAGTCATAAATCAGAACTTGATTTCCACTGAAATTCCAAATTCAACCCCTTCTTTTCCTTCACCCACATATTTGAGCTTCATTCCCTCGGACTGTAAATTACTTCATGCATACACATAGGCATGGGCACAACAGATATACATGAACAATTACATACATATCCAGACATGTACACAAACATATACATGGTCACAGATAAAGGCATCTTAAAATTTCTCTTCTACTTAATCAAGAAATTCCATTTCCTTAATTTATTCAAGAGAAAACCTGTAAGATGATATTAAGGTGCAAACAACCAGACCACCTCAAAGGCAACCTGCTCTTCCTGTCTAACATTCTAAATTCCTTTATCAAACTCTAATTTGGCACGTGCTTACCTATTACTGGAAGGAAATTTTTTTAAAAAATGTAACAAGAGTTCAGACAGCAAAAACTCGCTTAGAATAAGAAGTGTGTCACCAAAATGAATACATACCAAGCTGCCTAGAAAAGATGTGTGATGTTGCAAATAAATAGCCTGGCAAATTATGATGACTAAAAAGAAAGTTCCTCTGTGGATAGACCATTTCCAAACAGCCACTTGAAGTTTCTTGCATTTTCCTCTGGAATGTGTGGTAACAGTCACTGTTGAAAGGGAAATACTGGGCCAGACATATCATCAGTGAGATGCAGCACAGAGATGCCCAGTGTTCCTGACACTGAAATTGCACTTCAGACAAACCCACTCCGTTCACCTGACATCCTGTTTCAGAACAGAACATCTGTGACAGACTTGAGGACTGGAAAGCACAAGCTTCCAGGGAGGAGCCCCATCTGCATATGGCACACTAATGTACATAAAGGAGGAGAGAATTAGTGGTTCACAATCTGCTGTAGATGGTAGCATCATCCTGGCCTGACAGTTTTGGGTCAAGGACACAGAAATCAAAATGTAAATTAACACACAGTGAATGATAAGGGGGAAAAAAATGCTACATAGAAATTATTAGACAAAAAGATTATGACAAAGGAGTCAGATTCTATTAAAACACCCACAGTACAGTCCTCAAAATGTGCAATACAGGTTATTTTTGTTAGGGAAAACACAGTGGTGAGGCTTAGGAGATTTCAGTTCAAATATTTTCTCTCATTTCAATCCACACATTTCACCTTTTCAGTTAGGTTCCACTGTGAGTTTTACGTTTAAGTAGACTCCCAATATTGAAGCTGAAGACACAATCAAAACAGACAGCATTTTTATGAGTTTTATATGCATTCAATGACAAGTTGTAATATTAATTTCTTACGCCTACTATCACAGTGGAATCCAACTTCAGCATATTTCCAGGATAAATAATGGAAGGCTCAGTTTTGTCAAGTCTCAGATTTATCTCAGATTTATCTCACATACTACAACACACAGTATTTTTTTTAGGGCTTCAGCAGCTGTAGTGTATAGATTGCATTAGAAACAGATTCCAATTAAAGAACAAAACACACAACCACACATATACATATAATTTTTGTTGAGGAAATTGTGGAGAATATGCTTGGAAGGTTATGTTATCAGCTCAAAAACAAAAACAAAAACCCAACCAAACAAAAACCCAACAAAACAAACAAAAAAACCAAACAAACAAAAGCCAAGATGTAAATATTTTCCAGGGTCTTTCTCTGCATCTTCCTGCTCCTAGAGCTGCATCTCATATGACATGATATACTATGCGTAAATGAATACTTAAGGCTTAAGATGTTTCTGGTTTGTCCAAGACCCAAATCCAAGCCCTTAGAATCCCAATTCTTGAGACATACTGAGGGGAGAGAGAATCCTCTGCACTCACTTTACAATGGATGAGGATTGCCTTTCCCACACGATTCTTTCAAGGCCAAAGTACCTTTATTATGCTGTTTGTGTGTTTGACTTTACTAAAAAAAAAAGTCATATCATGTTGAAGAACTTCATGCATTTCATACTCTTTTTCATAGACTGGTAATGAATCTTGCATAAACACACCCATCCCAATTTCATCTCTGTGTAAAGCACTGGGAACAGAAATTGAGTTACTAAAGAGAGTTATACAGCCAAACAGCAAAGAAAGAAAGAAAATATAATCATGGTATTGGGAGAAATTCTCAGCCACAATCTTGAGTAATTAATAAAAATATTGTTCTAATTCAGTAGTTAAAATACTGAAATAGTGAAAGAAGCTAGAAATTAAAATATCTAATTGTATGTTTTGCAATTAACATTGTAAACTGCAGCACCACCTTCTCAAGAAATGAAGCAAGTTCACTAGTTTTTCCTTAGGTCAGACTTTCATGTTTATTCAAAAAATAACTGACACATCTAGTTATAAAACAATAACAGCTTTTAGCAGCTTATTACATCTTCAGGTCATGACACACTCGAGGCTAAAAAGCTGTAAAAACTTAAATTTTTCTAGGAATGCTTGTGTAAGAACACATGGGTTTTGTTAAATTCTAAAAGGGAAAGGTAAGACAACTGAGCCAACACTGGAGTATGAATGCAGACTCTATGTGTATTTGAAAAAGCACCTGGAAGGTGACATCTGTTTCCAAGGCTTGATAGTTTAGACTCTGCCAGTGAAAGACATCTGGTGTTCCTTTGTCTCTTCTCAAGGGAAGAGCAGGATGAAAATACTTCATACTGGGGAAAGAATAAAAAAGACACAGGGAGACTTTCTAGATAAGAAACGTGGCGTAAGTATTAAGGTAATGTCCCAACTTCTTTGTTCCATACCACTGCTTTTTGTCCTCCAAAAGCATCTGTTTGGTGGTACATGTGACTGGATTTTGATGTGATCACTCTACTTTTAGTCTTTCTCTTCTGACTGTCTCCCCTAACGTGACAAAAACTCATATAATGTTGAAAATGTGAGGTAACTGTAAAATGCAGATACACCTGCAAAACACAAACCTAGTTAGGAGGATTAAAAAAATCCACCCATAATACAGAACAAATTAGGCAGACCAAATGAAATTACCCTGACAAGCAGCTAGTAGTTGGGATAACACAGATATCTCTTAGCCGCAGAGACAATGAAACAAGTACTCCTACATTACACCTGAAAGACAGCACCCTCCAGCCAATTGCAAGGATACTTCCTAAGGACTGAATCCCACCTTGTAGATAGGCATTACCTATAACTCCACAATTTACTCAATGCTCTTTCTCTGGTGAAGAAAACAGACATAGCGAGTTTGCCAAAGCTTTTTTTTTTTTTTTTTTTTTAATCTTGCATTCAGTCAACATGCCTTCCCCACAAACAATGAATAGAACACACAGATGACAGACTGTAGAACATGCAAAATAATATAGCAATTATTACTATTTGAGATACACCTGAGGTCATATTTTTAGCTTTCAAAGGGTATGTATAAAAGAAGTTCAGTATCAATTAGCTCCCAGTAATAGAAATGAAGTATGTGTTAGACAAGTTTCCAGAAGCACTGGTATCTCCCTTCTTCAAGAAGTGACATTTACTTATCTATATGCATAGGCTTTTAAATCAGCTGTCCTAGGCATGCATAGACAAATTCTAAAATCCTTTCCTAGTATGCATAGCTAAAACTCTCATTAGCTGCTACCAGATTCAATTCTTCTTAGTGAAAAGAAAAAAAGCCTTTAGTTTGAAGAGCAAAATCAGGGACAAGGAAATCCTGCAAACTCTCTTGTGAATATTTTAAAATTATAACTATATCCTTTCAAACTATAACATGCTTCACTTTAACTTACTGTAGACAAGCAGGAAGAAATACTGTAACAGTCAACATTGCCATTAAAATAAGTTCTCCTTTCCTGGTTTAAGAACAGTAGACATGTATTGCAAACGCTCATCCCCATGTTTCTTTCCTCCATCCTGATAAGGCTGAAGCACATGTTTAGCTTCACTAACAGGAGTGATGCCCCTTAAGTCAACAGGACTACTTACAGTGCATATCCATTTGATAAGCCAAACATCAAACCAATTGGCCTTTTCTCAAGGTGTCCAGCCACTCCCATTCCTATCAACTACCAGATACTTTAAGCATAATGTTTCAAATGCAGAGGTAACTGTTTAAATGCTCTCTAGCAAGGAACTTTTTATTATTTTTTTTTTAAAGCAAAATTAATTTTAAATTTTTTTAATAGAATGAAGACTGGCAGCACAAGACCAGCGCTAGATGTTCTTTTAACTTTGTTAGGAATCCTGCAATGCCATTCTTAGTTTTCTTTACTTCATTTGACCACAGTAACTTCATACTTTTCAGAGAACCAATTTTCACTCTTTCTCTTTCTTCTGGTACTGCCTTGTTTGTAAAGATCTACTCCAACTCTAAATACAGATATTGGCAGGCATCTGCACACCCTGATATAAGCATTTGCTTGTTGCTGTTGCAACAAAGTAAGACTTAACACTTATTCAATATCTCAACCCTGTATGCCAAAAATTTTGTTACTACCACAGTTTCTTCTATAGACACAGATATACCACTAGACATTAGTTTATTCCAATAAGGGATGGGCAATGCTTTAAGAACTGACCTTCTAAGTGACAAAAAAGGCCCATATAGCATAGAACTCTGTCTCTTAACAGTAACCACTAACAGAAAGAGCCAAAGACTCTGACAGAGAAGGTACCATCTGGACTAGTACAGCTGGTAGCTTTCAGTGGATTAATTTTTCTGTAAACATACCTAACTCCTACTTGGAACAATCTATATTTCTGGCCTCCAATGTCTAATAGCAGTAGTTTAAGTCATGTCCATACAAAGACATAGCCTTTTGTCTATTCCAAACTTACTTTATACCAGCTAGCCACCTTCATATGCCCAGAAGAGCAGGAAAGGGAAGACTGAAGCATCACTACCATTACCTGGTATAGCTAAGACAGCAGAAGCTTTTAACATAGCTACAGATACACGATCTGCAGCCACATTCAAAGTAGCTAGTCTACTTTTTGCTGTAATTACACTAGAACAAGTGCTCTGATTTTGAAATAGCTGCATCCACAGTAGAATTACTCATTGTTTTAATTATGGCAATATAATTAGCTATTTATTTATGCTAATATGTAACATATATGTAAGCAAATCTTTATTGTACCATTTTGAAGCTGTGACAAGCCTTTAGTGTGGTAAAGTTACAAGAGCACAAGGGACTTTGAGTATACCCTTAGTGAGGCTGGTACCCCTTTGTATACTCCCTCCCTTTGCTAAAACAGTCACATTAGCACAAGCAAACCCAAACATAGGTAAAAGGTCTGGATTGCCTCATACTCTACTTTTAATTCCCAGTTCTGAACAGCATAATGAATTGTGGAGCTCTCTTGTGCAGACAAATAAACAAATAATCATTCACTGAGATAGATAATCATCAGTGATGATCTGTCCTAACCTCCTAAAAGTAAAAGTAGTTTCTAGGAGATGTTTATCTCTTTCTACCTTCCCTGTCTATCACTCAATGGCGGGGGCGGGGGGGAATGATGACACAGAAAAAAACCAAACCAAACAAACCACCAAAACAGAGGAGAAAAAACAAGGTGTGGGAATCAAACAATGGGGAATATAAGGTTTGCCTAAGCAAGGATATATCTGGGAAAAAAATAAGTACAGATTAAATGCTACACTTTTTTTATTATTTTTTTATTTATTTTTATTTTTTAAATTTTTTTTTTTTTTTTTTTTTTAATTACCACACAATATTAAGCTAAAGAAAAGCTTCAAAGAAATGCAAAGACATTTTGGCAGTCAGTCAAAAATATCTAACATTTACAAGAGCCAGCTGAATCTTGCTAGGATATTTTTCTCCCCTTCCAAGACACTTTACCCCTCAGAACCCACACTGACTGGTTTACCCCCAGCACACTGCCATGCTTCCTCTTTTACATGCAGAAAGGAAACAACCTGATGTAATAGCATACGCTGTATCCTGTGCTAGAAGTCGGGAAGTGGAACTTCTGCAGAATGTTCTGTTTTCATCAGATATAGTCAGGCTATCCAAATAGGAAGACATTTACTACAGATTAGCTATTTTCCTCCTGCATTAAGAGTCAGGGAAAAATAATTGCATTTTGCAGTCATCCGCATTATTACTTTTGTTTTATCCAGCTTGGGGACTTGACTCAAAGAATTACATTCCAAGTACAGCATATCAAGTGAATCCTAACAAGCACTGGGAGGAAGAGAGGAGGTGACAGTCCCTAATTCCTGTGTCAAAGTGTTCTGCGCTTAGGCTATTACAAAAACCCATAGGGAGTTGAGAGAGAAAGCCCAATATGGCTGTTGGAGAAAGGCTATTTCAAACTCATGTAGAGCTGTGACAACAGAAGATAAGATGTTGTGGGGATTCACTGGTTGTAGACAAAAGCTGAATAACTGCTGCCAGAAGTATCTTCTCTAATAGTCAGAAAGCTATTTCTAAAATACATTACCTTGTCTTCAAATCCACACCAGGTTGCAGGAATTCTCAGAGAGCATGCTCTGAGCTTATTCTACACTCCCTGAAGAGAATTAATTTCCCTTTGCAATCTGCCCACACTGTGTTATTACACTCTACTGAAAAAGCATGACAAATGTTCCAACAAAATCATTTTAGCTATGTGATGAGCAGTGTTCTTAGAACACAGGAACTAGGTCACAGCAACAGTTCACCTGAGTCCAAAACAGGTCACTAGTGGCTGTTTAACAAAAGAAACGGCAAACCCCGACTAACAATTTTTCCAGTATACTTTTGCATTTTATAGTAATCTGTGGTCTTACAAACTTCGCAAGCCACAAGTTAAATCAACTTCACACTATAAAGTAGGTCCTATTTACGTTACAATTGTGCCCGGCACAGAAGGCTCCTTAGACCCCTCATGGCCTATATCTGATCTGATAGACCTTAACCAGGTTAGCATCTCCTGCTCATGTGGCACAGACGCATTGCTGAGGTCAACACAAGCACCTCAGCAGAACATTGTGCAGGCACAATAGTCTACTCTCACGATACCAACCATAAAGTTATGACCACAGTTTCCTCCCTCAGTTAACAGAAAACTTTTATTCCCACTATTAACAGATGTTATGGATACAGCTCCTAACATTGTCATAGTTCGGTTGAGACAGCTTTGCTGTGAACAGATCCCCTAAATTAGTTAGTCATGCAGGGGTCCCACACTATGCCAAACAGTACAGGGTCTGAGGTTCCCCCCTGCCTCTCCTCCAATTTGCTCTCAAACCTTGGCAGTCTATGTACACATGTCCTAAAACTACAAGAAGCTGCTGTCAGTGAAGGGATGGCACACTCAGTAGCCATGGTCACTATGAGAGTAGAACATAACCTCTCTAACTCTAAAGAAGAAAATGCATCCAGATACCATTTTCCAACTCAGCAGATAATTTTAGAAATACAAAAGAACAATCACAGCATAGATATTTGCTTTAGCACTGCTCCTGTATAACTAAGGAACAATTTTGGTTCATAAAGAATGATTAAAGCACCAATTATTTTGACTAAACATGTATTTGAAACCCTCAGGCTGCCATGGACTTTAAAGCCATTAATTCATTATTTAGCTGTCAGCATGGAAAAATGTCACAAGCTTAAAGGTTTAACAAACACTTCACAATATTAAAGCAAATGGTCACATTTGAAATTTCAAACCGTTACACGATTTTATTTATTAGATAGTGTAGATTACCTTTTGTACACACATTGCTTGCAATGTATTCTAGAACAATTTTCCATTCAACAGAATCTAATCATATTTTAAGCTTAAATTTAAATAAAGAAATAGAGAAAAGACCCCCTCAAGAGCTTCTGGGAAATCATATACAAAAATCTGAGGCTCAGGTGAAACAAGTTGTGCTGTGGGATTTGAAAAATCTGTGGAAGTGTAAGCTATAAAATCACTTCATCTTGGATGCTTAGAAAGGTGGTTTGGGAAAGAAACTCCACTTTTTCAATGCCTCAGTGATATATAGCACTGACACTAATGGCTATAAAACCTTATTAGGGAGTGCTGTGAAACTCAAATATATGAGTTTCTTATGTGGAAAGATTTGAGTATTCACATTACTGTGGAAAAGAGGACATGTCCACGTTCATCTCCAGAAAGTGGATTGATTCTGGCAATCAATTCGGGTATATACAAATACCTTAGCTCTCCAGGACTGTGACAGAGACAAGCAAATAGCACAGCACTCACTCCTAAAGCTCTGGCAAGACTTTCTAATGATTTGATACAAAACTTAACTTTCACTGAATCTGAGTTGTGTGGCCTTTAAAATAAAACAATGTCACAAACCAAGGTTTGGGTACTGCAAACTTCAGCAACAAAGCAAGAACAGCAAATCATTTACATGTCAGGTTAATTTTAGAATTAAGCTTTGCATTGAGCATGTAAAGCTAAGTGCTGGCTGCAAATTAGCAGACCCAACACTTCAGCAGAACTGATCTTAACATGGGCAGAATGGTCTCCTCCTTGAAGCAAAGCAGGGCACTGTGTAACAAATCTCGTTTGTGCCCCTGCCTGTCAAGGTCTAGAGAGCACTGACAGTCCACCCTCAAGGGCTTTGGCTGCTGTGCTCAAGGCCTGCTCTGATGTGGTGTAACCTTGCAACCTTGGGTCAGAGCTGTGAGAAGCCTCAGTGGTTTCCCCCACTGAGGCTTGAGAGCTGCTCTCAAGCTCACGGCTTTGCCCTTGGTCCTCATCTGAGCTATGTGGCAGGTACACCTGTGCCTAGCCTTGTATCTTTCTGTCCCAACGTGCTGATTTGATTTCCCAGCTTGGCCTCAGCCCTAGCTCCTCACTAGGACACGCCTGACAGTCATTGCACTGTTAGATGATCCGATTTACCACCAGCAGTCCTCCTCTGAACTACTTGCTCAAGTACTGTGGGACTGCACCACCAGACAGTGAGGGCACTCCTGTGCTTGCCTTTCCATCACCCTCAGCTCCTGGCTCAGCCACAGCATGGAGCAGCCTGCCGTGGCTCTACTCAACACTTGACCCAGGGAAAGAATAGAACCAGATCTACAGCAAGAATCAGATAACTTTTTCCAGGGAAAGGTGTACACCTTGCACCAGACGAGGAAGATGTGTGGAAAAGACTACCCAGAAAGACCAGAGAGCAAACAAAAATGGAGGATTTTCCCCCATGCTTAGAGGAAAGCGAGAGCCATAGCCTGAACGCCAGAAGAAGGAGCACTGAAAGTAAGAGGAGAAGGCTAAACCCCAAAAGGCTCTCAGGAACTTTGTGTTTGAAAGGATGTCAAAGTACAGCCCAGAAAAAAGAATGCAGTTTTGTAGATTCCTGATTGGAACTCAGCCCTGGGAAGAATCAACAAGGGGAACCCAAATCACACTGTGAGGCACATTTGGTGACTGTGCTGTGCAAGAGGCTCACTGGCAAAAGAAAGAACTAAACTGATAAATCCTAGGTGGTTTTAGGTATTGTTTTTTATAGATTAAATTCCAAGTCATTTAGTTATCATATAACACAGAACAGCCACAAATCTGAATTACAGATGTATGCAATATACCCAAATATACACAACATACACAAATCTCCCATATTAATTTTTCCAATGTTAACAGACCCTTTTACTCTTATTTTCTTTTCACCTCCTAAACAATGGGAGATCCTGTTCAGTTTTTTGCCACTGGCATTTGCACTACCTCAAATGCAGATTTGTCACTATAGATTCTAAATTCAATGTCAATGTTAATGCAGACTTCTCTGAGTGGCAGGGGCCATGCAGTTTCAGTAACCTGTATGTGAACATCATGTAAGCTAAGAATATAAGCATTAAAAACTGCCCTCACCAAAGAAGGAAGAAGAGAGCACTTCCTCTCCATGTGAAATCTAAAAGGTTCCAGAGGGCCTGGAAGAAATTCTGAAACTGTTTCCACCGTTCCTCCAGAAGATGTGTGTATCCCCTCCAATTACCTATAATTAGCAAGAATATACTGTGAAAAGCACAGAGAAGGGCAAATACTCCCTGAGCAACAGGACAGCAGTGCAGAAACTTATGGTTAGATCTCATGAATTCAAAGTATCAAAAAAATATCATGCTCAGCTATTTGGGTGCTCCTTCCCAGTTTTGTCAACAAGGCCTCTTTCTGCCTTTAGCCAGGCTGCACGTAATACGGTCATTTTAAGGTGTGGAAATGCCTTCCACAAAAGAGTTATCTAAGCCTGCCTTGTCCATCCAATCTCATCACAATTCCTGCTACATTCCTCAGTCTGGAATCATTTTAGTGGCAGAAGGAACCCTGTGTTATCACTGAAGCCCCCCAGCCAGTTACAATCACTTTTTAACTTAAGGTTAAAAAATTAGTTTTCAGTGAAATTAGATGCTGTGTGCATCTTAGGAAAACAGAGACAAGTAAAAAACATTTTTTATTGTCAACTCCAAAGCAAAGAAAATGCTGTGAGCAATTTTGTGTTAAAAATTTAAGTCCTGGAAAAGCAAAAGCCTTAAAAATGCAAGATGTTACTAATATCAGTTGGAGAAACAATTTAAAAATATTTAACAGGTTCTTGCTTTTCCATTTAGACAAAGAAAAGAAGATTGCAAATACCTGGTAATTATAGTACATAACAGACTTGTGGTTACAGAAAATAATTAAGTATGTAGTCATAGGCATATGGATCTGCAATTGTTATTAATTATATTCATGATATTAAAGAACTGAAATACATTATCTATTCACATATTTAGAGAGATTTGTCTGAGCATGTATTTTGCTATCACACAGTATAAGCATATGAAAGAAACCTTGGTCCCACTGCAGTCAGTGGTAAAACCCCATTGCCTTCAATGAAGCCAGACTTGAATATTTACGTTGGTACACCTATACAGTAAATCTCTTCTTGTCATATGTTGAAGCTTCACCCAATAAGTTGAAGTCTGAGACACCCTAGGTTCCTGGGCCTCTAAAAATGTATACCTAACAATCTTGTGCAAAGATGCATTGAAAATCATATCACCGTAATAGATTCTTCTGGATTCATAGTTCTGTATAAATTCTAGTGTACACACTAGTCATAGCCTAAAGGTACAATAAACTATGCAAGTTAGTAAGAGGGGGCTCAAATTTTTATTTCAGACAAGCATTTAGTTTTCAGTAGCAGGAATATATATATATGAACAAAGAGAAGAACAGTACAGTAAGAGATTATACAAGAGAGAAGCCTCTTTTAACTAAATTTAATCCTTTCCCTGTGGAGATGGCAAAAAAATCCATTTCTTTCGTTTGACTCAGTCCAAAAGTTAACTAGAAGTCACAACATCAGCGGACTTTGGATCAGGTCAGATAGGAATGTGTTCATGGTCATGTAAGAAAATGAAAACAATTTTCATTTTAAAGGGTTCAGAGAATAGTATAAGAAAGAAAAAACATGTACCATATTGAAAATATCTGGCCCCATCAAAATAACTAGGACATTTTGAGTATATTCTACCCTAAAACTTTAAGACTCTAAGAACTTAAACAGGAACCAGAGCACTGACAAACTGTTATAACAGGAGTAAAAACAGTAAAAAGCTTTGGACAAATATTTGCCATCACATATTTTGACCAAAACACTGATGGAAGCATTGTTTCTTTTACACTATTTATTAGGAACAAATGAATGACAGGGATCTCTTTTGTCACTAAAATCAAGCCATCTCCGGTTAAGTAAGTCACCCATATACTTCTGTTCATGGATTTTCTAGAGAAATAAGTAAGCTTCTTGTCCCTACCACTCCAAAACTAAATCAGCCTAATGGTTGAGAAATCTCCTAAAATCCATCATAATGCATTTATACATATCTCTTCTTCTGCAAACATTCTTATTACCTTAATCATCTCTTCTCCATACCTAAGATTTTCATAAGTTTTGATATATTTCCATATATTCATGCAGAAATATCTTTTTTTTTCCTCCATTGAGCAAAATTATCAAGTAACCATACTGTTTCTCAGCAAAAAGAAGGTAAGTTATCCTCAAAATATTATTTTCCCTTTTTCTTGGTGTTTTCTCAGCTACAATGTAAGCTTAAATCTTGACTAATGTCGACATCAGACACTTAAATTTCCACATATAAGCAATTTAAGTGAAGATAGCAGAAAAATATATATAAGCAAAGTAAATCACATGCTTGTTTCGCAAAATACTTTTCAGCATATTTAAGTAGCAGGAATATCAAATGGATTTGGTCCTATCAGTCAAAATCCTCAAGAAATACACACTATAGAGACTCAATATTGACAAGGAACATGGTATCAGTAGTTCAGCATCTTAGAACCGATATTTCATCTAAGTCAGCAGTACTTAGTCTCTCCAAGAATTCCAGACATTCCTTTTCTATGAACTGACATTGAAAGACATGGGTTCCTCTTTCCTGTTACACATACAGTGTGTTTCTTTTGCATTAAATAAAATAGGAAGTGAACACAATTTACACAAATTAGGCAGCAATGAAAACAGCACGTATCTACGTAATGGTTTCTAAAAATACAATCACTAATAAACATTAATGTTTATAAATATGTGAAGGGCGAGTGTCAGGAGGATGGAGCCGGGCTCTTCTCGGTGATGTCCAATGACAGGACAAGGGGCAATGGGTGCAAGCTGGAGCACAGGCGGTTCCACATTAACATAAGGAAAAACTTTTTCACTGTGAGGGTGACAGAGCACTGGAACAGGCTGCCCAGAGAGGTTGTGGGTTCTGCTTCCCTGGAGACATTCAAAACCCGCCTGGATGTGTTCCTGTGTGATCTGCTCTGGGTGGTCCTGCTCTGGCAGGGAAGTTGGATTAGATGCTATTTCAAGGTCCCTTCCAACCCCTAACATTCTGTGATTCTGTGACTACTGAAGAGAAAAGCAAATAACCAAAACCAGTTTTGTAAATTGGGTTCTTCCTTTAAAACTAATAGTCTTAATGCTTTTGTATGTCATAAATCAAAAATTTTGTCACCAACTTTACTTTCTTCCTTCTGTAAAACCGAGAATTTTTCAGATTCTTAACTTGCTTGCTAAAGAGCTACAAGTCCAAGGCTTTATTTGAATGCCTGTCTTAGTAATCTTAATGCTAAAAGGGATTGCTGGAGACTTGCTAGTAAAGCGTAATACAGAAGCTACTTCCCAAAAAACAAACCTGTGAGAGCATTTGCATGCTTAAAACCAGAATGTCTGACACTTCTGTGTTGTGTTTTCACATGATCTGACATAATAGCACTATAATTTCCTCTATTAGCTACTATTGCAGTACCAGAATCAAATAACAGTGACTGATAAGAAATGGAACGCATTGCAAATTTTAGGAGGACACCTGTCACTGCTTACATATGAAATTTTATCAGTGGTCTAGTCCCTTGAGAACTCCAACAACAGATAAAACAACTTGCTAGAAAAATCATAAGAAGGAGATATTGATGAACTTTCTTTACATTAACAGAGGCAAGCAGACCTAAAGGTAAGGCTCCAGTATGTGGAGAGAAAAGGGGAAGAAGGTGGGGGAAAAAAAAATAAAAAAAATAATAACCAAAGTTCTATGAGCAGAGGAACCAAGACAGCCTGGTCTCACAGGAGTCTGTGTTTTATGACTGGGATTTTCTAGTGCCTAATAAGGTACTATTTGCAACTGAAGTTTTTCAAATAGTTAGAGCATTTGTAACATCTCCCTTCTGCACGGATTCTCTCACTTTTGGTAATAAACATACTCCCACCATAAACTCTTTTCACCAAGGGCATTAATAAAGTTGGGGTTTTTTCCTTTATTCAGATGCTTCGGTAGAAACTTGCATAAAATTATTGTATCTGATGCCTCTAGCTTTTTTGTCAAATAATATAGTTGAAATTAGGCAAATAGTTAGAAAGTTAACACTGGAGAACAGGTATTTACAGGGAAAGCAAAAGGTGGTAAGTTTTATTTCCTTCTGAAGCCATGCTAAGCTATAGTAGCAAAAGGTTCATTTACAAAGAGAAGTATACTGGAATTTAGGGATAGCTCTATGATCTTAGGATGTAGACCCCTGAAGCCAGCTGAAAACACTGGAACAAAATCAAATTCTAGGTCTAATGATGTGGCTAACGACTGTCTCCTTCAGTGTAGATGTCTCACAAACTTGCTTTTTAAGCTGCCTTCTGCAGAACTCAGTGCAAACCCAAGCTGACAGAACACAGATAAAACAAAAAAAAAAAGCCATGCAGCACTGCACGCGCAGCATTGCAAGCCTTGCAAAATTGCCTCCATTAGCAGATTACTTAGGCCTTCAGGGATGCCTCTGGTAGAGAGCCTCAGCAACCTCTGGAATGAGCTATGCTGGAAAGGTGCAAAGGCAGTTTAAAATTCTTGTAGCCCGCCTCCTCATTGGCCAGATTTGCTGTTCCACCCTACAAAGCAGCTTTCCCAGCATCTCTTTTGCTCGTGCTGAGTAGTTTGAAGCAATGTTTGGTTTATTTATCTACTTCGGACGAGAACCAATCCCAAGGTCCTCAGCACACAGCTAATTAATTCCTTTCCCATGAGAAGAAAATTATTTCTTTCCTTATTTTTAACAGCCTTCAAACAATATGAGGGTCTTTCTGGCTGCAAGGTAATTACAGAGCTGCTGCTCACCTAAATCCTCTCACTATTTGTGCAGAATATTTTTAGTATGCACTACATCCTTGTCTTCCTTTAAATGTCTGTAATTAAAGGCAATGCTGCCACAGAGATTCCAAGTTAAATAAAAAAAAATATTTATTTGCATGAGTAAACTAGCTAATTACTTGGGCAATGTTACACAAATATTTTTGCCATAAGTTATGTTTAAGCATAGAAAGAGTAGCCATCAACTCAGGCACGGAAAAAAAAAAAAATCAGTGCTAAAGCACAGCCATTAATTTAAACTTGATATACAACTTGCTTTTTTTCAGAGGAAAAAAAAAAGATTCATTGTAAACAAACACCCATGCACATGCACAGACAGTTACTCCAAGATTTCAGTTGTGTTGAGTAGCTGAGTTGCAAACATGCTCACGTGTAAATGCAGTCTTTGAAAAAAAGTCAAATAAACAGATTCAGACTGTGCCATTAAGTCACTCACCAGCCCCAAGAACTCCCTGTGCTATTATGCTCTGTAGCTTCCACTGTATCACTTCATCACAGATGTGGGGAACTCTCAAGCAAACAACTCTGCAGGCTGGTGTTATCTGAACAATCACACAGCTTCAACTCCTTCTATCATATTTTCTGTAAATCAGAATGTAGCTGAATAATTCATGGTAAGTAATTCAAACTGGGACAGGGGAGCAGAGAGAGAAGGCAGGGGCTTCCATTAAACAAGGCTGTTAAGGTATTATTTGGAACAGTAATACTGCCATTCCCCTTATGTGGAAAGATACTTGCTTCTTTCACACACCCTAGGTCAATTCCAAAACATAAAAGAAATGCGAAAACATTAGCCTTGCTTACGCAAACCAGAAGTTGCACTGGCTCCTTCACATTCAATTATGTCTTCACGCATAACTTCAAGTGAGTCATTTCATCCTACCACCTGGTTTCCAGGCTCTTCATCCTTCACTTCGTTTGGTTAAGGAGCTGCTCTTATTCATCTAAAAGTTTTGGGTACTAATTGGCAACGAATTTCCCTTCTGCTGCTTTTCATTCTGTGTTTTCTTGGTGGTCCTTCATCTAAGTCCATTCCAAGACAGTTCTGCTCGCCATATACTGAATGCCCTTGAGCTGTGTTACATCACCCACAACTGCAAGTAGTTTGCAGTGATCTCTCTTGGCCCAACTTTACTAAGAATGTTGTAGAAGGGGCTGGTGATTCTGTTTTGGATTTTAGTGTTTGGGTTACTCACATTTCTATAAAACTACACATAGGTCACAAGATGACCGCTGAACTAGATTTATAACCTTTATATGGGAAGTTCATCTTCACTGAGATATGATTCCTGCTATGCCTGAGCTCAGCACCCTATCAAGGCCTCAAGCCTTTCAATGGTAAATATTTATTTCAAAAAAGGTTTGTTTCTGCAGTAAATATCAATTATGCAATAGGGTGCACAGCCACATACCTTCATTTTTCCATACTTGTGCTCCAAAAATATCGCAAAGAAAGCTTTTCCTCCAAAAGTCTAGACCCAGCTGCTGCTGAGAGCAGTACCCAATATCTCAGAGCAACATGGAAAAAAAACCCCAAAAACATTACAATAATAAAGAAGTCAGAGTCAAGTTTTGTCTGCGGTAACCAAAAAAACCCCCATCCAACAACAAAACCAAAAAAAAACCCAAAACCAGACTGCTTTCGAGTGGTCATGGCAGACTCTCAGCCACATTTCACATCAAACATTAACAAGCTCAGGTATGTCATCCACACACTAAGCCAAAAGAATACAGCTCAGCTAACATCAACACGCCTGCAGACATGAAATTAAGGCAAAACTTAGACAAATACATCGAGCTTTTAAAAAATGAAAATGGCTCCAGGAAAAAATCCCTGATAATAGCAATGCTACACTTACTCATTTGAGCCTTTTAGCTGCTAGATGATGCAGTGAAAATTCTTAAACACAATGTGCCCACCATGGTCTTTGAAAGGAAAAAAAAATATAATTATGCCAGTAATTACTTCAGAAAACTTACATCAGCTATTTGGTCATAGGATGAACAGAGCATAATTTTTCAGATAATCTTAACTTCAACAATAAGCTTAACCTTGCTTAAATTTCTGAGAGGTCTGTACTATGAAATGATGAGGAAAAAAAAGAAACCGGGAAGAGAGACAACAGTTTGGGCAGTAACTTTCCAGAAGGCAGTAAAGGTTTTAAACCTGTGATCAAGTCAGTATTGTTGGTTCCAAATAAGGTAGCACATCAAGAAGGTCTGATGATACCTCTGTGCAGACTCTTTTAGCCAGTACTTCATATATTCTGTCTTACACAAATCACATACTTTTTGCTAATGCTACATATCTAAAGAAAAATACAGAAACCTGGTTTCCTTTAGATTGTTATCTATATTAAATAATGGTCAAATGCTGTTGGCTTAATTCCATTAAGTTCAATGGAGTCATGCCAGGAAAGAACTTGGCCCTAAATATTTAATGAGCCTGTTACCTGAAAGATTAGGGGCCAGATCCTTCTCTGGTATAAGGTGGTATAATTTCATTGGCTTCCATGAAACTATGCCAGCTCACAGTAGCTGAGGATCTAGACTTGTAAGTAGTTACTTTTGCCCCAACAAGTATACATGGCTCATATCCTCATACATGTTCAACTTGTCAAATGCCTTTGCAAAGATCAAGCCTGGCCTACAAGCCTTCCTTCCCAAAAAAGCTCAATTGGTAATGTCTTCAGTTCTTATCTATCAGTTCAACAACACAGAATTTTATTTCTCCTTTACTAGGCTTTCAAGCAAGGATTCTGCCAAATTCATACTCTTAAGTCATACTTAGTTTGGCTCTGACTATCACAAAGTCACAATAACGCAAAAATTATTTCATGTTAGATTCTCAAATATGGAAAAGCCATTTTGCAATTTACATCTATAAATCTTTGTCTTCTTTCTTTAAGAGAATATCATCCTGCCTCACAACAATGCTGGAAAGCAAAATTAATAATGCACAAAGCTCACTCTCATTCTTTGATGAAGGGTTATTATTCTGCATATCATTCAAAACCAATCATCATCATCTTTTTGCTATTAAGTACAGATCAACTTAGGTATGTTTACCAATTTTTGCTCATGGTTATGAACACTATAAAGCATTAGTGCAAAAGCTAACTCCAGTCAAAGACTTTAAATTAACAATTGGAAAATACAATAAGCTACCTTCATACTTTCTCCCACCTCAGCTGGCTGATTCCATACAAGTAAGACATTTGTGGTCCTTCTGAATGAGCTGGAAAGAAAGAGCTGGACTATCAGCTGAGGTAAATCAGCTTAACTCCATTAAAGTTGATTTACACCTCTAAAAGTCTACCCCCTTAAAAAGGACTAAAATCCTTCTTTGACTAAACCAAATCAAAGATTTTGGACAACATTGTGTTAGTAACATCCTCGAGCATTTTAATGGGACCGAAGTTACAACTAGTTCCTCTGCCAGATTTCGGCTTTGGGGTGGATTCTAGGCAAACAACAAGTGGGATAGTTTTAAAAGAAGAACACAAATAGAACAGTATTACATTCAAATTATTTGGGAAGACTTTAGAAAATTCTCAATAGCTGAGAGGAAACACACTAACTTAACACATAACCAGACTTAAAGGATTCACCACTTGGACAGTCCATAAAGTTCTAGTCACAATATATTGTATTAGTTGATTGCAAATATCTCATGTAATCATTTTAATCACTGAAAAATATGCTGATGGAAACTCTGGATAAGAATTGTCACGTGGTCTTCACTTAATTGAAGATTTTTCTGAAACATATGAAGGAAGTATGCAAACAGTGCATTTATGTAATAGGAATGGTTAGTAATATAGCATTAGGGCACTCTAGGGCATGTTTTATTGGTTCATTAAAACTTGCCTCAGGTGTGTTCTACCACTCGAGGCAAGTATTAATGGGCCAATAAAAGAGACCCTGGGGGGGTTTAATGCCATAATACTACAGCTGTCTACATTTAAATTAATTTTTTTAATCGCTTTTAAAAATAATTTTCCTTGGTATGTAATATATCCTTCCACTATTTAAAAGTTTGTAATAGAAAGATGAAATGGCTAGAAAACAAAGACAGAAAAGTCTATCTAATAAAAATGTAAGTACTTTCTGAACAGTAAAAATGTTAACTTGTTCTACTTCAAATGCCTCTCTCATTTATCATTTTCACTTTGTCTTGTGTTCTGATTCACTCTCATGTCATAAAACCACTGTGAAAGACAGCTATGTAGACTTGATTTTTGCCCTTATTTGAATCCATCAGAATCAAGTTGTTCTTCAAAGCAGCTAGATTTCAACAAACTTAAAACTTAGGCTTACTTCCCTAGACACCTACTAAGTGAAACAAGAATCTTGTCAGTTTTACTATAGATGAACAAGCCGAGAGTCTGTAGTAAAAACTGCAAGACCAGTTTCAGCCAGCAGTGGACACGGAATAGCAAAGCATAGATCTTGGAGACAGACTGTTTTGGGGAGGAAGACAATGAGAAGCACTAGCCAGCTTAAAACATGAAATACCCTGTTTCACAATTTCTGCAAGAGAGAGCATCTCCCCGCCCCACCTTCAGAACGACAAAACAACTGAAATCTCAGGAAATTTTCTTCAGGTGCACTGGTGCTTTTGCCGACACACGGGTATCAGTCAGTAGACACAGCCATGCTACAGAAAACAAGCTGGGTAGGAATGGATAACCTAAGGATAATAAACTAAAATATAAGGTATGAAGGCAAGCATCATTTTTGAAATCTACATGCCTGTTTGATTAGAGCAACATGACATCATGCACAAGTGTCTTTGATCCTTCCTTCCCCTATCTAGTGTTCTGTGTAAACCAATGAGAGTCCAGTTCAGCTTTTCAGCTTTTTTTTTTTTTTTTGTCTGTTTTTAAGTAATTATAATCATTTTCAGTGCTGCAAGTGAGGTTGCAGAGTTGACAGTAAAGACAGGTTACAGAAGAGTAGTAGTGAAGGCCTTGTCAAGAATAAGAAAAATTTATATGGATTCAGCTGCAGTTGGAGTAAAACTTCCTGGGAAAATAGTCACATAGTGTCTGACAAATTCTGCACACACTGGAAGTTTGTATTTCATTCCTTAAACTGACTATAAAGGACTGAAAGTTGTTGAAGTGACACATATATGTCCCACTCAGAGCATTGCCCTGTACCCTGAGGTATCACTTACATGCCCAATGGGAGCTGATGGGGTAAACTGTTCCCAAAATCAGCTTGACAGAATTTAAGAACCACTTAATGTGTCTATATGCAGCTATAAAAATGCTAGTTACTGGCTCAGTGATCTCCTTAGAGTTATACAACACCAAGTGCATATTCTTTCACGTACCAGACAACAAGAATTTCAACATCATTTTGGGCCCAGAGCATGTCACTGTCTTACACATTGAATACTACCTTGCTAGAACTTCCTTTGAAATTCATGGCATCATGCATGCTGGTCAATATGAATAGGCATATAAGGACTTCCCTTAAACTGCAAGGTTTGAGGAGATGGGGTCCTACAGGAAAACCTTATTAATTCCCCCAAATTAGGTACTAGTCCTTCTATGTTGGTTATTTAAGTGGATTAACCAAGAGAAGAGCCCATGATGCACTATGTCACTTCATTCTAATGACAACTAATTTAGTACGTATTTTCAATGACGCTTTTTCTTCTTGTATGCAAGCTGTGTATTAACAACACACAGAAGCATAAACAACAGAATCCCAGATATTCCAGGATTCTCCTGTGCCAGCCACTGACCAATGGTTGTTTCCAGTCGGGCTCCAAAGCAGATACGCTGTTTTTCTTTCAATGAGAGATAAGTCCTTCTGAATTTTCACTAAGTAGCAAGACCAATCTGCCAAATCTCCTCAGCCTACAAAGAAACTGATTCTGTCACTATTCTAGTGGATGAAAATTAATTCCAGGACTGGATGCATCTCCAAGTTGATTTCTACACCCACAGGCATAAATATTTTCCAAATAATGATCAGGACGCTTTGTGCAATCCATATGTAAATACCCAGGCATTACAGATATGTAGGTATTACAACATTCTGTAAGCTACCAGCATTGCTTATTGTGCACGAAGCATTTCTAAAAGGAAACGCAGGAGTACAACTGCTTTTTTTTTCTTTAATTCTGCTAGCTAAATCCACCAAGAGATCCCACCTAGAGCTGTATTTCTAGTGCAACCACTTGAATTCACATTAGATTTATCTCACACTATAAAAGCACAATTCATTAAACAGACTGATAAAACTGGTCTGTTTAAACTAAGGCAATTTTATCACAGTCATTTCAATTATTTAACACTGCTTTCTTAAATCAGTACTTAAAGCTTTCCTTTGACAAGTATTCTTTTAAACAAATGAGCTGTAATTTAAACAATGAGAAAATAATGACCCAGAACAATATATACAATTAGGGAGATATTTTCCAAATATAAATGCTTAGTATTTTTTAAAAGTGATACACAATGTCTCAGGCAATGAACACTTACACATTGAAGTGGCTTTCACAGTGGATAGAGGGATCAACCAAAGAACTTCTAATTCAAGGAGTAACTCCTAATCCCAATTTTTGACAAAGTTTTACCACAAGGACACTGTTGGACAATTTAAGAGCGTCCAACCCAATCTGTTAAATTCTCAGTCCAAGACAAAAAATATGGGAACATTACACTGCTGCCATGAAGCCAATGACATATTTTAACAGAGCTGTAGTGGACTATATGAATTTGCCCCAGTGTAACAGTCAAAGGTTATAAACCAAGTTTGACAGAAGGCAAGTAAAACTGGTACGAGCTCTTCACACACTCTTGTGTGTGTCTGGTAAGCTTTGTTTGTTTGTTTTTCTTCTAGCTAGGAAAGTTTCTTAAAGAGAAGGCTTGCCCAAGGACTGTATCATTTCAATTTTTTTATATCACGCAACTTTACTGAAATCACTGAAAGAACATAAGTGTGAATTTTTAAAGGCCTACTAATCAAAGGGACCCCTACATTAGCTTTGGAATGATCTGGACATGTCTTCCCAATATTACCTAATATCTCCACCCTGATGGCTTTTAAAACAAATTCTAGGTCTTCACAGGACATAAGCCACGTACATAATTTACCTAATTCCACATCAATGACAACAAAATGAAAAGTGCATTTCAGTTTTTTAAGACTACCTACAATAAAGCCAGGTAAGACCCCCAAGTCAACTTTACTCACTCCTTATTGAAGCAATTCCCTGCGCTGAATTCACTATCACACACCCCTACAATGAAATGCTGAATCAAATTTTAGCCATAAGAGAAAGACGTTGCACAACCTCCATCCTAAATAAATTTACAGACTTTTAAAATCAAATAAATAAAGTTTCTTATCGGGTACCTCCTTTGAGTTAGTCAGGTATAGCTAAGCACTCAGCATGCTGTAACAATTCAAATTTAAGCTTTCCTTGTTCAAAACCAAAGCAATTAGCCTTCAAGTTATTTCAAAGGGAGCAACAGCCTTCATCCAGCCCTGAAGAAAGTATATGGTTTTGCAACACTGCCCCTCTGAAAACAAGTATTGAAACTTTCTTACTTTATGATACTTACCAGAACTTGGAAAACACTGCAAGCCCTGATAAAAATAATATCCACTGATACATTATAGGTACACAGGTATCACAGTAATTACTTTCACCTGACTATATTCATTCACATATTCCCATACTTGGCTCAAAGTTGATCATCAAGCTACTACATTGCGTAGTCTAGCATCATGCCTAATTCTGAAAGATAGCAAGCACTACTTAGCCCCTAGGACATCATGTAGATAACACTCAAATTTCATAATACATAAACATCTGGTTGCATCAGGCCCAGATTTTAAACCTGAGTCAAAATTGTGTCTTAACGCAAGAAGAGAAGCCTGCTTTCATGGAAGCAACTTAGCAAAATAATCTCCACACTTGGTCACATCATAGGGCACCCATAGCAACCACTACTAAACTACTAACAACATTTTACTACCCCAGGAGCTTAACTGAAGTTAGCGGAGTGGCTCCTGCAGTAATACAGTGCTCAGCCTGAGTGAGGCTGGCAGAATCTGATCCTCACTGTCATTCAGATCATCACCGTCATTGCCAGTGTCAGATATGAAAGCAGACTGCTTCTATCATTGATTGCCTTTTTAAGCTTATGAGAAATAAGAACTGGTATAAGTGAATTCCAAAATTTTCAGACTTTTCAGCTGTAATCGTTCTGAACACAAATTGACAATTCCTTTTCAAGCCACAAAGTCTGCAATATTGACAAGAGATACATAAATAGTGCTGAGATTATAAAGAGAGAATATTAGTGTGTTTTACCTTATACATATGATTCCTATACCATCAGCTGCAGACTTACAGCCTTTGAAAAACAAACAAATTTATGCAATTGCTACATGGACCTCCTGTGCAGTATAAATACATATTCTGCTAAATATAAAACCAGCATGCGTGCACAAAAAGATACGTGCACTAAGGATTAGTTATAGAGGAGCTAACAGAAAGACAATGCCTCCTGGGTTTACTGAGCAAATGTAATTTCTATAATGAACTTTTTTTTAAATCCCTGATAGTTTTAGACCCAGGCAATAACGTAGAAGTTTCAGAAGAGAAAGTAGTACAGTAGCAATACCATGAAAGAGAGAATTGATCCCAAACAAATTAATATTAAATAGTCAGACATCAAAAGAAAGCACACAATTGTTGCTTGAGGAAGGGGAAAAAAAGCCACGCCATTTTCAATAGTCATCAGTAGCCAAAAAACAACACAAAACCACCATTAGTGTTTACTGACGATAATTAGATATGCTTCTGTTAGTATTTTTGAGCCAGCCCTACCATAGTAACATTTATTATTACTCTTTGTAGCTGTAGGCAGCTAGAGGCTCACTGTATCTATCCCTTTCTCATCATTTTAAAAAGATTAATCTTTAGACAATGATCTGCTGATACCATTAATCTTAGTCTTGAACTTCTTTGTTGTTCTTGCCCAGTAATAAGCAGTACCACAAAATAAGCCTTGTCTTCAAAAAACAACAGGGACCTGATTTGTTCGGATTCTGCACTTTGAGTAATTTTTCACTGCAGCACAATACAGATGTAAAATGGCAGCCTAGGTGAGACAGCCTTATTCTCTACAGCACTGCCCCATTTTTACACCAAGCCAACTCCATTTATGTTAATAAAATTACAGCTGCTGCCGCCAGAGTAGAAAACTACAGTGTCAGGGTTTCACACACACTCGGTGACACAGAAGGTTGTGTAGGTCAATAGCGTATCAGAAAATGTATTCATCAACTCAGTATTACAGAAAAAGAGAGAATCT
This sequence comes from Leptosomus discolor, assembly GCF_034619465.1. Classification (NCBI taxonomy): domain Eukaryota; kingdom Metazoa; phylum Chordata; class Aves; order Leptosomiformes; family Leptosomidae; genus Leptosomus; species Leptosomus discolor. The sequence continues at coordinate 31,750,233 of NC_141398.1, read as the reverse complement.
TTCTCTGACAAGGGGTAATAAGTTTTTCTAGAATCACTACTCAAATGTTCAGCTGCTCATATATTCCTCCTCAGTAAAAACTCGAGAACTTACCTCTCTATGAAAATTCTGTCACTCCTACCCTATCATTTCCCTTGTTTTACAATAATCTTTGCTAGAAATAAGAAAATATTCCTTGCTCCATAAAACATCGACAAGTAATTGTTGCCTGCATCTTCCAGGCAGGAAAAAAAAAAAAAACAAACCCACACACACCAAAAAAAAAAACCAAACCACAAATTTATATTTAGCAGAAATTTAAACCCACTAAAAACTGAAAAGTTTAATTTTCAAGCATAAGGTGTTTTTTTTTTCATTAAAATAAAAATTCAGTGGAAAATCTGGCTCTCCAGACAGCAATACTTTTCCACCCTGGTTAGCCCAGATCTAGCAGAGGACTATTCACTCAGATAAAAACAATGATATTGCTTCCAAATCTAAGCTTGTTCCATGAGCTAATGTAGCGCTTCTCCTCAGAACCGCTGGTGATGCTGTGTTAATACAGCTAAGCTCATGCAGGGAAAAACTATTAATCGTGTTTTTCTTCTATTCAGTATCTCTCAGCTCCTTAGAGTTCCAGGCAATGGAGAACTGAACGTAATAATCTGTATGTCAGGCACAGATCATCTTCAGTACATTCACTACAACACAAACTTTGAAAAAGAAAATTGATACAAAGGTAATGAAACTTTAGTGGCAGCAAACAAAACTTTCAAAACTTATGGCCGAGGGAAGTATTACCACTTTCACTATTCAATTTCAGAACACTTTTCACAAATCCTGTCCCCAAACAGTGTGAATTTCCCTTTATAACTGCCTGGTTGGGATCCACTCTTTCACATTCAGGTAAGTTCTCATACTGTGCCGTCCAGACAGATATTAAATGGTTTTTTCTTACAAGTAAAGTTAATCCCACTCAAACACATATATGAGGATGATTTTTCTCTCTCTCTCCTCACCAGCAACCACACACCTGTTGGGGAGAAGTGAAAAGGAAAGACCAATGTGCTCAGGAGAAAACATTTAGGAGTCACTTTTGGCTTGACTTTTCCCAAGTATTGTAAATGAAGACTCCTGCTTCCCAGTTAGACAGACTGGAAAAAATCTAGAGCAAAGTCTTCACTTTCTTACTGTTATTGCCTGTTTAACTAGTAGAATACAGAAGAGTTGCCCAGAGTTACCCAAAAGCAACATCTGTATCAAATTTGCTCCACAATCTCAGTCCTGTAGAAAGTTAATTCTGTACTGTATGTGTAGCTCCAAGATAAGCCAGTAGTCTACCATATGTTTTTCAGTTATGTCTGCTCAATGAACACCAAAAACCAGTTTCCTATGCTCTCCAAATCATCTGTCTCTTGGGGTAAAAGTGTCAATGCTAAGTCTTTAGCCAAAGTTGAAATATATTAACATCTGATGAAATTCCCTTCATATATTTATTATTTGTGGGAAAGTAAGATAAAAAGCATTCCAAACTGGTAAGAGACAATTTAACCGTATTTTTGACCACAGCTAAAATGATTAAAGCTCAGAATGTTTAAGCTAACTGCATGAAGGTAGAATTTACACATGCATAGGTATTTCCATTTCAATTACAACAATTTGCAAAGAACACAAAGAACACAACCCATAAAGAAGAGTGCAAAAGAAAAACAAACAAAACAAACCAACAAAAGAGTCAAAACTGCTCTAGTTATGTAGTTAAATAGACACAAAATTTCTGCATAGATACAAAGGATAATAATGTGATATTATTCTACTCTCTTTAAATTTTATGGCAAAATTCCCATTCAGTTTAAAACGAGATAGTGATAAGGAAGAAAAAGATGGACCCAAGAAGAGAAAACAATTCAGTCTTTCTAAATGCAGATTCCACTGTTGGCTGGCTCTGCAACAAATTATCTGTGCACTCAGAGCCCGATTCAGCCTGCTGGTGTACAATCTGGAGTTGAGGTTTGTAAGGAGTTCCCTTTCTATGTACATACAACTGTAAGTGATTTCTCATGTTCCTCCCATCTCCACTTATTTGAAGATCAAACACAGCTGGGCTTCATTCCCTACAAAGTTCTTCTTGGTGCTCTTTGGGTTACCCAAAAGAAGCAGTTAGTTCCTGTGGCAGAACGGTCATGGGACCATATAGCTTCTAATTTCCCTGTCCCTGTTTCCCATCTGTTAAGGAAGTGGATACGGAGTTACCTTGCAGTTGTACTGCAATGGAGAATTCCCAAAATTAAGCTTAATTAAGATAAATAAAGCAATCATCAAATTTTGAAAACCTTACACAGGAAACATAATAGGCTCCAGAAGCATCAGTAATTCAGCTGTTTTGTGGACATCTTGCCCCAACATGCTTATTTTTCCTCTGTAGAACATAAAGCTACTTTATCATACAATACAAGGGCGTAATACATGATACATAGCTCATTCCTTTTCTTTTTTCCTCTTTCTTGACATTGTCATTTTTGACACCAGAATATTATCTCATGATAAGGTATTTTCAAGGTTTTTAATCAAAAGAATCCAAACCTGAAAAACCTCACTCAGATATTTGATTTCCCATCAGTGGAGTTTCTTTAATGAATACAACGAGGCTTGCGCATGATTCTTTACAGTTTAGTAACCTAGAAGAACTGAGGTGAAAGACAAGAAGAAACAAAAAGTTGGAGCATGTCAAAAAAGGACAAATAAACGCAGATGAAAACTGAAGGAACATCAGTAAAAACAATCAGCCACTCCACTGCAGCAAAGGAGCTATCCAGCAAAATTTGACCAAAGAGCTTGTTACCAAGTTTTGGTTTTATTTTTAGACCCTGTTAAAACATTTCTAAAATATGCAAGCAATGACTTTAAAAAGCAGTAATTGTGATATTAAATTTTATTGAAATTTCCTGTGCACTGGTTTGTGTACAGGCTCTTATACCAAGTTCCCACGAAGCCGTAAAACGTTTAAAATACTGTCTGTGCAAATGCAAAATTTATGAATTCACACATCTCTGGTTGATTTATGTGAAATAATAATGCACTATTTAATGCTTAAACATGGCTAGGAGCAATGCTAGGCTATCAAGATGTACAATGAAATAATAGATTTATAAGACGGATAACCTTCCTGCCTAGAGAAGCTTGTTTAAAGGTGTTGTACAGATATATTAAACTATATGTAATTTTATACTAACTTAATGCTGTAGGCCTATACTGCAAGCAGTAAAAGATTACTGCCACAGTATTCGCAATAATAAAATGATCTGGCTATTCAACATAAGGTATCAGAGGAGTGAAAAAAAAAAATTCTTTATGATTTCAAACTTTTTACTCGTCTCTTTTGATTTAATTTAAACATTCAACTGCTGTCTTTGCATTTCACAGCTCACTGTCATCAACTCTTATCTGATTTATCAAAATTACTTTTGTTTTACTCTCCAAGAGTGAGATTCTGTCTTTCACTCTGACATTAAATAACAACATATTCAACGATTTTCACAACAAAATAAAAGCGACAGTATGTGGGACATGGTGCCTCTATCATGAACAGACTGCTGCTAAGGTAGAAACCACCACTATGACCTTGTGCATGGTAGCTTCCATCAGCCACATATTCCTGCAAGGCACGCAAAGGTAGCAGGATCTAGCTCTTAAGCAGACAAGCAGCATGCAATATTGCATAGGTACTCACAATATTGACAGATCTGGACTACTTGTAAAAGACAATGTGAAAAACGGTGACCTAGCATCACACATTTAAGAACTCGCGCTATTAATTCAATGATAGGTATCCTCTCATATACTCACATGTTGGAGCAGCACACACGGACCCTACACAGAATATCCTCCCATGTTCCTGTTTCTTTTTCTCAGAAGAGTTCGTAGCTTGTCTGTTTGTGTTGTAATTTAGTACTAAACAAAAGGCTTTCAAATAAAAGGCCCTTTTAGGCAACTTTCACAGTATAAGAGTATTTTCATAGAAATTTTGAATAGGAGTCTGTCCTTGGAGGAAACTCACGTTAGAATCTAACAGCAAACAATTCTTCTTATGTGGCTTTTTTTTTTTTCAACCTTTCTTCAATCTTAGCCCTGCTTATACATCATTCTTGACTAGATTAATTTTTTTAAAAGTCTGTATACTATTCAGAAATGTTGGCTTCATACTTTCATAATTTTAGTGAATGAATTTCTCATGAACCATTCACAAGAGTAATAAGAACTCAGGTCAGATCCTAGAGACCTTACTCATGCTACTGAGTTTTTAGGTATTCAAGTGAGTGGTTTTGCTTAAGTCAATCAATGAAAAAAAGATTAAATGGTGTGCAAGCACACTTGATGGGCAATTTTATTTAGCAGGTAAAAATGACTGCATTTTCCTTAGTATATATCTTGCCAAGATTACCATAGACTGACTCCTGCTCCTGTTTGATACTGTCAGGCTGTGAGAGAGCTCAGAGTCCACACTGAAAATACTCAAGTGACTCTAGGTTTCAATATGCAAGTACTGGCTTCTAAACATGAAGGAAAAGCAAACTGGTCCAAATCCTGTACAAAATGTAAGCAGCTAGCACAAAACCTAGATAGACCAAAGGTGTTCCAGTATAAAAGCTGAAATACCTTCCCACTCAACCAGTTAATAAGCTAAACCCAGTAAAGCCAGCCTGTTTGCCTTTGAAGTTCCCCAGACAACTGTAGTTCTCCCCCTGCAGATGGTCAGGTCAGACTGAACAAGGCAACGTTGATGTTATTATACCTGAGCCCATCTGAGATGCACAAATCAGGCAGTTCTCCAGTTATCAAACTCAGGGGATTTCCAGAAAGTAAGGATAGGATGCTTCTTTTCCAATTTTGAACATTCACAATGCAGATGTCTGCTCATGAGCCAACTGATGGTGGTGGGTCTAGGAGGTTTGATCCATCTCATATTTAGATGAAGGTCAAGATGAATCATAACCTAGAGATGCCCATTTCTTTACATTGACTAAGAGCAGAAACTACAGGGTCAGGTTCAGAGTTCTACACTATAGTCTAAAGACAAGATGAATTCCACCTTGAGGTCTTAAGACAAAGGGGTTAGGCTTTGGTCAATACGTTCTTTCATTCAATCTTAATGTGAATTAATAAAGAATATAGAAGCTATATAATGAGTTTGTTATACAGAATAATTGGAGGTAATGGTGTCTCCAAGGTCCCTGTTTCTCAATGAAGGAGGGAAGCAAACCAGAACTCATTGCAGAGATTTCCTTAAACTCAGTGACTATTAAACACTGCCACTCTCCCCTGACTTTGCAAAACTGATACCTCCTACATGGAAGAGGAGGAAAAACCTCTCTATTCTATAGCACCAGCAAGCAGGACACAAGTGATTCTAGCTTATATTAAATTGTTCTTTGATGATATTCTACATTTTCAAAGTATCCTAGAGACTTCCATCTAAACCTTTTAACACCCTAATGAGGCAGGGGAATTGCTGTTCTGCCTCCTTGTAAATGAAGAAACTGACAGACAGATATCACAGTCTATGCATTTAAAACCATTTGCTAAATTTGAGTAATTCAGTATCTGGATTCTCATTTTGGGACTCCCAAAGCATAACTTTGAAAGGTAATCAGTACCCACTGCTCTGAGCTCAACAGGAGCTAAGATCATTCACCCTCTGTGAAAAATCACACTGAAGACCTCTCAATGCAGGCACACAAGAAGCAGAGCACACAAAATAGTGGGCCCTTTTGAACAGGTTTTCCTAATTACTGGCTTACAAAAAAAATGCCCAAACCACCTCCTAGCCACTCTAACATAAATTAACAGCACAGAAAGAGAAGCAAATACTATGTTCAAGATTTGTATGTAAAAGATTTTTCTTTAAAATTTACATATTTTTAAAAAATTCACATATTTACTATATAAATCATATCTGCATGTTGTGTAACTACTTATGCATATTAGTTTCCGATTCCATTATTAATCACTGTTCCTTATTTTAAACAGGAAAGTAAAACTCACACAACCATAAATACTCTGGTTTATTTGCTCCTTTTTTCTTCTGCATTTATTCCATTCTCTGCAGTGGTTAGCATATAACAAATATTCTATGAGGAAAGAAGTTTATTTTGTGCTAATGACAGTTTTAAAAGCCATTTAAACCCAGATGAAGTAGATAATATATATCTAGGTGTTCAGCCTTCTTTCTAACCAGCAAAACTGCTTTTGCAAAGTTTAGAAAGAAATTAATTCCAAATTATAGAATATTTTACCTCCACAAACATTAGCCACAGCTGATGAATGTTTCCTGCGTTTTCAGAATCTGAGTAAATATTACTTTAAGCCAGTGTGGTACTCAGTATTTATGGCTATATATGCAGCAAAGGCACAAACAAGATGGTAAAGGGAGGTGATGGTTACAGAGGCTTCATGAATCATGGTGTCTCATTGGGTCAAAATTTATTCTACAGCTCCCCACTTGGGAAAAGAGCAACTTGAAAAAGAGAGGCAAAATAACCCCCACTATGAACACAGCTACTCTCTCCATCCTTAATCTCTGTGCAAGCCCAGCCACTTTTAACTTCTCCAATAAATACTGGCAACTTTGATTCTAAATCCTCCATTACCTAAATTTGCAAAAATGTCAGATAAAAGAGTTGCAACTAGAGTTCTACAACCAGCAACAAGAAATACAAAACTAACTATATTTTAACATATGTGTATTTAACAACTACAATTACAGGCGTTTAGAGCAAAATTCTCTCTTCCATTAACTAGAGATTTGCCACCAAGATTTGATGCAGGATATACAACGAAACTTGCCTTAGGTAACCACAGGAGGACCAAAAAATTCCACCAGCTTCATCCAAGGTCATTTTTAACTAAGTTGTAGCAAAATTACTGTGAAAACTTCCAAAGTAGATAATAAAAATTATTCCATATGGGCATACTCTCTGAGGAAGAGAAGAATTATATAATACCAAATAATAAACTCTGATATAGTGCATCACAAATACAGGGACTTCAACTTATCATGCTCTCTGCTTTCATAATTCGAGTTAATAAAATAAAAGATTAGTTCACCATTAAAAGTACACAATTTGTCTGCAAGTCTACTGTGGATGCTCTTCAATGAGCCACCAAAACCATTGTAAAATACTATAAATGTAATAGAAGAGTAAAAATGTGAGTTAAATATAGCATTAGAAGACGAAAAACATTTCAATTTAGATGCTGAAAATATCCTGCAAAATCCAAATATAACATGCAAACATGTACACCTCAACTCGATCAGTTCCCACAATTACTTATACAGCCTCAATGATTTTTAGGAGAAGACTGAATAGTTCTGTGATAAACAAATGTTACAATGGAATGGTTGTTAAATATGTAAATCTCCAGGAAAATAAAATAACTACAAAGAGAATAATCATGAAGTAACTGCAACTTTAATTCCAATGTGATATGAACTGAAAATGGAACACACATCAGTGGAGGGACAAAGACCATGCCTCAACCCAAGGTCACCATTCTGAGTATTCTTATAAACAAATACTGTCATTTGAACAGTCCAACAAGCTACCTTCTGCAAGGTGTGCTGCTCTAGCCACTACCTTTATTCAAGCAAAACTTGCCAAAAACTTTCTTAAAGAAAGGCACATTGAGTGAGAGCTGCATGCTGATACTGCTAATATAAAGATTCTAAATATTTTAAGTTGTTCTAGGAGACACCAAGTACATGTTTCAGCATACAGTTGAACATATGCCGTATTAACACTGTGAAGTTGCTGTAGCTATGAACTAAATGTTATAGACAAGCATATTTATATTTATTACTTCTTGCTTAATCTTTTTCCTCAAAATTGTATTCCTGCATCAGAAAACACATCAAATTCTAAAAAAAATAATAAAAAAACCCCCACCCAAACCCAAAAAACTAATTCTGATCTCTAGTAGTTTCATTTAAACCCAAAGCTTTCATTGTCCGTTTAAGCCATTTTCAGTAATATCTCCCAAACCTGTTTTTATTCCCATACGTATAACTAAAAAAAATTAGCTGAACTTTCTAAGAAAATGCTCCATTAGGCTATGACTAAGCATGTAAAGTTTCACAGCCCAGGAGGGAATTTTCTGCAAAATTACAAGCAATTGAACATTTCCACCACAATTAATCGTGTGCCCTAGGAAATGTACATCTCAGACAATTAAATTTTCTCCTGCTTATGCTCAGTACAGCATTTTCAATTGGTCATAACCTTTCCTTGCCTCCACTTTCTTAAAGTGGATGGTCCTCCTAACAGTGCTTCTGTGTGACTTCATGATATTATGTCTATCAGCATGTTTAACATTTTTACAATGAGGTGCTTAAAGCTATACTTCTACAGTCATGTTTAAGGACCTGAGAGTAATTTTATTCCCCTGAATGCCAGGCATTACAGCTCCAGTTGACCCCAGTAAAAGTACACGGGAGATATAGTCAGTTGAATCAAAAAATTAAATTTCTCTTAAAATAAGTTTGATGTACTATGAATAAAATCTAAAGTTGAATGACAAAACCTCAGTCCAAATACTACTTATTCATGCGATTTGGGACGTTTCAATGCAATGAATGCAATGACAGAATTTTAGCAGCCAACAATCTGATCAATCTGCTTTCAGTTCAGAGCCACTGACCATACGAAACAGCAGATCAGTCAAATTATACATTTCAGTGTTGATAATCTCTTATCACCCGCAGTTTCAAATTGAGGCAAAGTAGTAAACAGAAACCCAAAACCAAAATTAAAAACAAAAGACACCTTGATATAACACACTAACGCATTGCATTGTCATCAAAAACTTAAAGCCTTGCTGTCCTAAGGGCACAATGCAGAAGGGCTTCTGCAACTCATCTTGAACCAAAGTGGCATCCTGACAAGTGAATAATCTCAGGAACACAATGAAACTCAACAAGTAAAGACCAGTTCAAAGCTGATGGTGGGGGTTATTTTGGTTTGGTTGGGTTTTTTTAACTGTTACCTTGGTATTTAGGCACTACCAATACTTAAGCTGTGGATTAAAGCTAGAAAGCTTGCAAAATACTCCACCATGGCATGTTTCACTTCCCAGGGGCCGAAAGCACTTTGTGGGGAGTCATGACATACTAGGAAAAAGAGTAAGGAAACAATACTGTATCCCTCTGCCTATCTGCCTGTCACATCCTCCCCCAAGACAGGAAAAACTGACCTGTGAATTAGTTCTCCCCCCACCTGTCTACTTGCAGAGAAGGTGCTGTAACAATCTCAGGCAGCTGCTGGAAGCCCGAGAATCACACCTGGTATGGTTCTACCTGCCTGACTCCTAACAACTGCAGGAAGGGGATGGAGGTTCCCTGCGTCAAAACCCAAGCAAAGGAAATGAGATTGCAGTATGTTTTAAAAATAATGTTGTGTGCTGAGGGAAAATACAATTCTTGTCCCTTTCCAATCAATATCCAATCAGTATCTGCAATTATCTACAAGGAGGTTTCTATGTAGTGAAGAGAAATTACTTGTTTCTGGCAGCAAGATTCCCATGCTTAAAGCCTCTAACTGTAACAGTCATTCCCGAGTACTTTCCATTCTCTGCAGTCTGGAAATCCTCTGGAAGTGTGGACTAGTTGTGTAACAAAACCTGCATTTATACACACCCTGCATGACTCGACCCATCACATTAACTTTTTTTTATTTTATGCACTGCACTTCTTAAAGACAATACTACTGAAAATAATATTATTTTAGCAGCGCATAAACAATGTACATGTAAGCCCTTAATGTGCAAAGCAATCGAGTTAACAAGCCCACAGTAAGCAACTTTTTTTTTTCTCCTGGTAGTAAATGCAGAACACAATAAGCTCAACGTGATTTACAAGGTGTTAATAAACCTGAAGGTAAATAAATATCTTCATGATTCTGAAGGAGCCCTGAGATGGCTAGGCATTTAAGATTCATAGCTAGTTGCAATGCAGGAATAAAAAGAAAAGCAAAAAGTTTTTAAGTCACAGAAGTGCTGATACAGTGAGATGGTTCCCTCTTCTGGCCAAAGCTGAAGGCAACGAAGCTGTTTTTAAACTGAAATGGGATAACCTGTAGAACTAAAAATAAAAACATCAGTCTAATTCTACTTTACAACGAATTCATCTAAACATTTTTACAATATATTTTCAGAAATTAATTCAGAGATCATGCAATTTTCAGAAAACTCCTCAGTGAAGGTCATATATCTGGTCTGTGGAACTGCATGTTTAGATTACCTTACTGATAAGCAAATGTAAGCATAGGTCTCAAACTTGTGTCCAACTCACTGTTCTCGTCATGAATACGCATTCTTCAAAAGAAAGAAACTGTAAAAAACATTTAAAGCTAAACTGAAATATAATTTAATAGCATATTAAAAAAAAAGTCATTCCCTTGTTGACCCTGACTAAGCTTGTAATTTCCATCAATGCTCCAATCCAAACACCTGCTGGTATCTACAGCAATGCAAGCTCAATAATGATAAATGTAAAGAAAAAAAAAAAAGAACAAAAAATCAACACACAAAACCAGGCCCCAAACCAGAATATCTCCTTTCTACATATCGCACCTAAGAACCTAACTATACTAGTAACAGTGCCAGTGCTCATTCAAGAGCATATATTATCTTTTTACCACAAGGTAAATACAAAAATAATTTAATATATGAATTTGTACCAAGAAGTCAGGAAACACCAAGCTGAACTGAAAGAGAGACTCGTAGGGCAACCGGTAAAAATATTTAAATTAATAATATAATTTTAGACTTGAATACCTAACTGCCTGGTTTTATACGGTCAGAGGCTATTTTGAACTTCATCCAAGGAAATAAGATCAGCAAAATAAACAACATAGAAACCAGAGAAAATGCGAGAACTATTGATAGTCATTTTTTATAAAATACTAAAGAAAGAAACTCATTTTAAGAATCACCACATCTTGCAACAGTGTTAAAGCTGCTTGAGACATCATTCAGAGCACAACTGGTAACAGCTAAGCACATGCACAATGCACAAACAGTGGACAAAGAACCAACAGAGAAACAGCTGAAGAGCTGCAACAAAACACTTCCTAGTTAGCTCCTATCAAATGAAGGGAAAATGGAACTGACAGGACTTCCACAGGATCCAGAGTTTTATTCTGATTCTAAAGTTGTAAGATAATGAAGAATTTGGGGATAACACTAACAGTCAGGTTCTTCTATTGAAATGCACGCAGAAGGATAGATATAAAACAGTGTATTTGATGCTTCACGCTAGTTACAAGCGGACCAAGTTGAAACATTTGTCTAGTTTGAACACCATGTACTTGTCTCTGGGCACCATTTCTCCCATATTCATCCCTCTTTTTGAATTGCACCCTGGAGAAATCTCCTAATATTTTTTTTTTTTTCCTTGCAATCCCAACTACTGTAATACATTCCTGACAAAAGCCAACATTAAGTTTTGGAGCTGAAACAACGCGCTTTCCAAACTGATACCTTTCTGGGACATCATATTGTCTCTCCTAGGAGACCTGCAGCTGCTCATTTGCTGAAAATCCTATCAGCCTTAACTGCTACAATAAAAAACAACAGAGAGATTTCACTGTGCAGCACATGTCACCCAAACCAAAGAGCTACCTGGTTAATGATTTATTATTCAGACACTGCGTCTACTACCTCTGTTTCATACCCTGCTTTTTTTTTGTTCCAGGAAAATCATAGCAAGTCAACCAAAGCTTAGTGTTAAAACAGTAACAACAGCAGAATTAAAAGCAAACGGGGCATACCATTTTGGCTCTGAAGCAGCCCACTGAGAACTGGGAAGCAAAAACATGGATAGAGAAAAGAAAGACTTTGAAGAAGGTGCAATCTTGTGTACATGCAGCAGGAAAAAATTAAGTTGCCACTGAGATAGTTCCATAAAAAAAACTGTGGTAAGAAAAAGCAAGTCTTGCTTATAATGAAGAATTACATCTACAGTAGCACGGCCATGGCACAGGATTGAGTACTAACCTATAATCATCTATAATATCTAGCTGCTGCACGTTGTCACTACAGCTTCATGCCATGCCAAGTAGTACTCTCCCAGACAATGCCCAGACTTGGTCTGAGGGCCAAGTGCACCTTGGTGTGAAGTGGAGGCCACAGGCACCATCTCTTATATCATCATAGAGGGACAAGTCCAAATTCATTTCTTTAAGAACACACTTCCTTGCCTTAAATCTCTCCCCTCTAGTACAGGCTGTGTCTGTCTACACATTTAAAATAAAAGTTTCCTACCACAGCAGGGTGTTGCCACTCAAGTACCTTGTTTTCCAAAATAAGCTTTCAGGAAAAAAAAATAATTTCATGAAGCAGACTGATCTTAAAAGAGCTGAATAAAAGTGTTTCGTTGCAGTTTTTCTAACCAGTTCTGCCACAACATTCACAGGGGTGCTGTGAATGCTCATTTATTAACGTTCATACCAGCAAATTATTTAAAAGATCCTTAGTTAGAACTGTTTCTGGAATATTAGGGTACCGTCACTCTCAATATGAACAGTAGATTATACATCACTATTTTTTCCCCCTTGGGAAAAAAAATCAAGTGAGAAGGGAAAAAAAACCTCACTCCGCTGCCCATAATAATTTTGTCCTGGAAGTTCAAGGCAATCAGTAATTTCTTTTTAAAAAAAAAATCATTTTCACTGAAAAAGTAATGAAATATTCAGAAAAATTAGAAAGAAAATGTATTTTGCAGGTGAAATTTATGTTACGGGCCAAAATAAGACTTAAATGATACTTCATTTTACATTCCTCTTGCACTGAATTACAGTGAATTTTAATGTTAGAATGATCTAACATTAAAATGTTTTCCTTAAACATATGCTATTTACACAGCACTGAGATTTTCTTGTAATATCAAGCTTTTAAAAAAATGGCCTTTTTGAATAAATCTATAAATAAAATGCTACCTTACTTTTTGTGTAACCTTGACTTCATCACTTGTTATTGTTATATAAAGGAAGGACAGAGAAAGTTTTTACAGAGCACAGAGAATTAGAATTTTTTGAACATTAAAACAAGCTTTTGTAAATTTCCTGTGTCTCAGATGATTTGCTTACTGAATCTTAAGTTCCCCAACAATGCTCACATTAATAACGGTAACATCACTAGCCAACATACAATCTTTCACCACACATGGAGCCCAGCTGAATAAAGAAAAACTAAGAGAAAATTTCTGCCAACTTCAACAATGATAAGCAGTACGTCCAAGGAAGGCATTGACTTGACAAAAATAAAGGCAAGAAAGCGATAGTTCGCGAAAGTAAGTATGGGCAAACTGAATCCTAAATTTCTACATTTCTCAATGTAGGATGAACATTTTCTATAGTACTATCAGGTGTTTTATACCCTTCTATACCTAGTTTCTAGGTTTTTCTTGGTGCAGGAAAAATAGTCAACCAGAATGTATTAATGTCAATATTCCTATTTCCCCAAATAGACACAGAATTTTATTAATGCAACTGAAATAAGAACAACAAATCCAAAAGACAGAATTTCACACTTGTGCAATCTGAAATTTTTACATGCTACCCTCAAGCAATATTTCAATTTTTTTTAAAAAAAACAAGTAACAGTCAGGTTTTAGTACATGAGGATTTTAGTGTTGTTTGAGGCAGATCTCATAAGCAGAAGGCTCAAAACTTGAGTCACATGAGCAGCAAATTTCTGGGAAAAAACTTGGTATTTAGATCTGCCTCTATAACCTACAAAACCCGCTTCTTAAGAAAAGGCTCTATCAATCAATACTTGACTGAAAATATTCTGAAATGTTACTCATAATTCTGTTAAACAGCCATGACACTACTTGTCCCTTATATGTTCCGTACTACAGTTTCTCATAGCTTTCAAGAAAAAACTAAACCATACCTTAAAAAAAAAAAAAAAACACAAAAAAACGAAAACAAACAAAAAACCACACACCAAAAAAACCCCAGAGCTAGAGATAACATTGAGAGGTTTGCCCCTGACTTCTAAAGGGCAGAAGGTCACCTTTCTGTCAAGTTCATGGATGTTATAGTCTGCTATAATTCAACTTCTAATTCCTGTTGATATCAACATGAACTATAATTTGATTCCACTAGTTAAATTTCTTTAGACACATGTAAATTAAATATTATGCATATTATCATACTGCCTTTCAGTTTGACTTTCTAAACAGTGTAATATAAAGTATTTTTAATTAGTAGCAACCATGGAGAAACATAAAAAAAAACCACCACTTGGTGTTGGGTAAGATACAGAGATCATCTACCACACAGCTTTGTTTTTTTTCTTTTTCCAAATGGGGTCTAATGCAACTCTACATAGCACAAACTTACCAGGTTTTCTCTTGAACAAAGATCAGGAAAAGCAGTTCAGATGCATACATAAATTTACAAAAACTAGAAGAGGTAAACCTAAGGAAGGTGAAGATCTGTTGCAATACCATCTGTAGGCTCATAGATGATTCATTACAATTTACCCAGCTTTAATTCTACACCTCTATAAGGCAGCTTAAAGGCCAACAGCAAATGACAGACTCACCTTCAGTCATTCAGTTCTGTGGTCAACTGGCATTCATGCCAGATGCACAATTACATGGAAGGAAAGTGCAATGTTGAAGCTGCGACAGCATTGCATGGTGTTCCCTCATACATGATGCTCTGCAATGACTGACAGATGGATTTCTACAGACAGCTTCTCAGACAGGCCTGCATTTACAAGGGATGATGCCAAGCACTTTTCTTTTGTATTTCTTAAGGTCTTTAGGCTGAGAGGTGACTCTTGACATTTTGGCATATTGATGTGAAAAGCACAGAAACATTTTCCTGCAGTTTTGCATAAGGCATATGGGAACCAGAACACACCTGTCACAAGTTGCCAACCGTAATATGTAGCTTGTAAGAAAACATAACCTCTGGGACTATCCAAATGATATTAATGCAGTATGGCTAAACAGACAGAGGCACAGTCAGGCCTGGCATATAAGGGCACAACTGCCATTGACTTTGAATGGTGAAACACTTTATTAACCACAGCTGTACATGGTCCCAAATGACTATCAATTTAAAAAAAACTTCATGTTTGAGTTAATCACTGGCATAACACACATAAAACAGAGACATAACATATATATATATATAAAAATAAAACCTTCATTTCTTTCAGAATTATTATGAAAACACTTGAAAGAGTGAAGCAAAAGTCACCTCTAAGCCATTTAACAGCTTTTTCCTCATATCTTCCCTCAACATATACACTATTTCAGTGTCTAAATGATGGGTTCAATCACCCACAACAGTTCTTACTATGCTATAATTTCTCTAAAAGTAAAATAAAAATGTCATCTATACAGACACATCTGGATATAGAAATACTAAATTTTCTGCAAAAATAGTTGGTTAGAAAATGATTCTTCATCCACAAGTCGAATACTAGATAGCAACTGCTGAAAGTACTAAAAGATACACAAACTTCTGAAGTTATAATATTTTTAATCTGAGTAGGGATGACAATGAAAAAAGTCCTGCATAAAACTGGAGAAATATTTCTAGAAATACAGTCAGCTATAAAGTTTAAATAACTGTTCTCCTCCTAGAAATCATCATCAAATATTAGTATACCGATCAGTACGTCCTTATGTTTTCCCACAGGTACATTGTTACACTTGCATTCTTATTCAACTTCTATCTTTATTAAGATATACCATATCTTATTCAACATACAGAGCTCAACCAAATGACTTTTCTAACATATCTGCTGAGAGGCTTAAGTTTTTTCAGACCATCAGTTTGATCATAGTAACGGCTTGGCTACAATGTCCTAACTATGTTGAAACAACTTACTTTTTAGTCTCATAGCTAAGATTATGACCCAACAGCAAATCAAACACAAAGAAAGGCTAGATGCAGAAGTAATCCCTCATCTACACTAGCAGCCTCAAAATCACCAGATATAAAACCTGTATAAATTCTTTGACAATCTGCAACTACACAATTCTCAACCTACCCCTGCAACACTCCTCTGCTCTGACTCCTATGCTCTAGCCAAACCCTAGCACATTCCTAACAGCCAAGTCATGCAACTTCTTGCACAGGCGAGATGCTTTGCTGCTATAGTTTATTTCCATTCATTTTGTTCATCATTTGCCCTGAAACAGCAGTCAAGCAGTCTGTTTTAATTCCTGTACAAACTCACAGTAAAAACCAAGTTTATACCCCTGAAAAGCCTGCAAACCCAAGTCTCAAAACATTTAACATAATCACAAATATGTGATATCAGACCTGATCTTGCATTCCAAGAAGTGCTTCAATGAACCAAAATTCTCACCATATTGAACAGAAACAGCAACACGTCTCATAACACCCAACGTCTGTCATATTCAAGTGATAGGCAACTTAATTTGTGACTGAAGAAGCGCAGTCACTGAGAGATCTTGCAATGCTGCGTGCTGCAATCAACTTTATATCAAACCCATGTTATCACTAGACAGCCCTGGGGAACACTATTGACTAAAGAAACAACAGATAACTTAATATTCAAAATGAGAGGACTCACTAGATACCCTAGGACCATGCTGGCATTTTTGTAATGACTAGAATCTCTGTCACTGAAGTCCCTGTTCCTAAGACAGGGATCAAATAACTAAAATAAAATAAATTGTGTATTCATAACATTATACAATTGTGGGCTAACAGCCAGATCATGCTGCAAAGCAGCTTAATTCTGTTATCTTCCTACAACAGTTGGCTTCAGATCACCCAAAGAAAAGTAGTATAAAAAAATCATATTAAGTAGTTTATATTTTAAACCTCTGTGTGTGATCTTAAGACAGTTAACATCATGAATTATGGAACAGAATATGCACTCCTTAAAACTGATAAGAAATTCCCAATAGGTGAAATTTCACTAAAAAGTGCAACCAATAGGTTTAGACTTTCTTGAGATATTGTGCTATAGACAGAAATACAGAAAAGAACAGCACTGGTTTTGTTCAGTTTTAGAAGGTTGGCTTCCTGCAGGTTTAGAGTCTTTTTCAGTTTACGTACAAAGAAAACTAACAGAAAATTTGTCCTCCTCCTCCATTATTGTCCTTTTTTTTTTTTTGTGATGATCTGTGGTACTGCCTAGATGATTATACTTCACCATCTGGTTAACTTTATCAGCAAGACACTAGAAAACAAATCCTGTGCAGTATAATTTTTTCTATACTTCAGGTATTCTGATCACAAGTAATTACCCAAAACTATGAAAAATTGTTATGGAGACTGGAAATGTGCTGCATAAACTACTTGTGACTGAATTCAACTAAGGGCTCCTGCACTTATCAAAGAAAAAACTTATTCCACAAAACTCTGCTCATGATCATGGTTTTCATGAGCAAGAATATGCTACGTCAGATTCTAGACAAACAGATAATACTGGTTGGTACCAAGGTATTGGGAAAGCAGAGCACCCAGGAGCAGGTTAAAGTTTCTCTTATGCAAAAACAACCCCAAATATTCCAGTCTTGGTAACTTATATGGGATCTAGGAAAAATAAGCAGCCATCAAATTTTGCATTTGAATCTTCAGGGCAAGATAGACATGTTTATCCTACAGAACAATTACACTGAAAGTCGCACACAGTGGTTATCCATATACATATGAGAGAGAAAAACCTCGTATTTACAGCGTAAGAAATAAGCAAAACTAAATAACTCATACACTACATGGCAGAGTCATGCTGATAACCATAATTAATCTCTTAACAAGAAAGCTGCTTTATTAGAGGAATGTATTTCTGTGTTAATTCTATGAAAATCGATCCTTCTCAGTTTTTGAGACACTAGAGTCTCCTAAACAGGCCACTGAAAATTTAAAATAACAAACTGGAAGTGAAGTGCAAGTCATCAGCCACACTGATTGGTTCTTCTAATTCCTTAGGGAAAAGGATTTGTCAAAGCAGACTTTTGTTTTCTTGAAGGCATTCTCAAAGAAAGGACAATGATCTGTTTTTCCTGAACAGTGGCCTGGAAATCCTCTTGTCTAATTATAGCAGCATTGTCTGCAAAGGCAGAAGCCTTTATGAAGTAAGGGCAAAAATTGTAATTGGAGTTAGCAAGAGAACACATCTCCAAGAGTGATCCAAAAAACTTGCTCAGCTTTTCTGTTGCAACTTTCTGTGGCAGAAATACCACAGTCTTACTGTGTATTATAAGGCTGCTTCTAGCTGTTACCATCAGAAAGAAATTAAAAGGAGAAGAGAAAGCATAAAGAGGTAAATTGTGACTACTTCACAAGGGTCATTCAATATTCATCAAGTAATATTGCAAATAGACTGTCTATCCTTAACCTTTTGATGCAGCAGTTTTTAAAAAGAGAATTAAAATTTATCACCATTTCAGTCCTATTTAGTCCCAGGTACCATACAAGGTTATAAACAACAAAGATTTGCTCTTTAAATGAATGGAAACTGTTCTACTCGTACATGACATTTCAATAGTTGTGCAGAGCTACTTTGGGTTTCTGGCATGGCCTTTATGCACCACTGAAGTGATAAGACAAAAGAGTACGCTGAAAGGAGGTAGGGAGAAATTACCACAGGAAGGCAGCATAGAGTCAACAAAAACTGCCTTATACTCCATGCCAGGCCTTAGTACAGAGCATGGCAAGGTGTGTGGAAACCTTGGATCTGAGTGCTATAGAAAATAGACAGTAGGCTGCATCCCACTGGCTAAAGAAAGGCTGCTGTGAATTACAGCAGTCCCCAGAAACCCTCTAATTTATGCCAGAAACTGTCACAATCCCTCCCTTGACAGAGCTTTCTGTATTTCACCTCTCAGGAGAGTTGCATCAAACATTCTGCCCCACTGGGTTATGTACATTATAGAAATACACATATTTTACAGCAGGACTTCAATAGGGTGGGCAGCCCACACTGTTATTTCTGGAAAGAACAAAGCCAGTACTTCTGATAAACACCTCACTTGAAAAGAATTGAACCATTTTTGTTTACAAAACAGTCAAACGCCCCTGTATTTATCGGTACCCGAATGAGAGGCCAGTAACACAACATCAGCTTACCCTTAATATACAGATTGTAGTGAACAACTATAACCCTGTTACTGTTTATACTTCACCAATCTCAAAAATGACCTTAGAGGACAACCACATACATTCTGTTAACGCAGAACTTGGGTGTTCTGCATTCCAAAGGAATTCCCTCACTCTTAACCACCATTACAATCTCTTTCTCCCTCATACCTACAGAACATCAAGAGCTTTGAAATGCATTACTATGCAATATCTTGGGTGCCTTTACTACACATTTATATTGCAGAGTAATCAATAAATTATTATTTCAATATTTATTGGAATCTCAGAATAAGAAAGACGACAGATTACACAAATCCATCTTAGCTGATTAATGGGTGCTCCAGCAAAAGGCACACACTGATGGAGCGGGTCAGTATGCAGACTATATTACTGAATATTTCAGCTCAGTTGTAAATATAGTATCTGTTTCTCTTAGGGACTGTCACACTGAGTGCAGTATAAAAGGCAATAAATTTCAACAGATTAATTAACTCTTTGGTTACTGGGGCTGTGTGTCACCTACCCTGGCACCTAATAAAAAATCCTTTAATGCCAAGACATAAAGAAGGGCCTCTTTGGAAATGAGTTATTAACAGCATTTCGTGAATAGATGGAGAAATTGTAGCCCAGCCATTTAAGTGTCATAAAGTGCAGCAAAGGCTGCTGGAGGCCTCAGAGGGACGCCAGGCAATACCATAACAATCAAATCTGAGATGGAAGAGGGATTGAGCTGTCCACTCAGAATTTTTATATTGTCAAAGAGCAGCGAGGAAATAATGTGATCAAGAAGTGAATTAACCTTGTGTGTGAAAGAAAGGGGATGATCTGATGGAAAAGGCAGTAAAGTAAAAATCACTCCATAATGCCTACATTGCAGGCTGGTCATGAGGGGCCCCTAATGTCTGCAAGCTGTCAGGGAACAGATCCAGCCCTCTAAGTACCATAAACCCATTACCTGCATTAGTCTGTAATTGGAATACATTTATTCATACTTTTAAAGTTCTTAGGGTCCTGGTGCTGGCTAACCACACAGCATTAATTTCTATAAAAGTTCTGTTTCCATCCTTGTGATAGAACATGGATAGTCTTCTGGGGCAATTAATGCTCAAAAAGGGATGGAAGACTTATATACCATGTTACATTCATACATATGTCTATATTGCACCACACTGTTTAACCTGGTTTCCTTGGTGTCAATTCCCTATGAAGTTCTGCTGGCATTTCTAGCAAATAAGAAGCTGCAGAAATTTGCACTTTTGGAATTGACACAACCATATGGGGGGACTATACCAAGGAGGAAACAATCCATACCAAGTCTAACAAGGTTGCTTTGACCTAAATGTCTTCAGTAACATGCTAATCAAGCAAGAGGCAGTGAAAGTCATACAGTATACTTCTGTCATGTAGGAGTATGCAAATTTTTTTTTTTTTTCCCTCCTTACACAAGACAAAAATTTTCCTTGGACCACTCTTCATGGAAGTGATGGGCACAGTCTAGGACCAGATGGGTCTACTGGGCACAAGACTCTTACATATATGTCATTCACAATCAGATGTGACACCAGTGAGGCTTAGTATAAAAAAACTATGCATGGACACACACACATTAAGTTACCCACAAAGACACAGATAAATTACACACAGAATGGGCTCACACTTGATGTTTTGTATCTTTTGTATTTTCTACTGTCATTTAAGGCTGCCTTCCTCACAGCAAATTTGTTAACTGTTACCTCAAAGCAGACCACGTAGCAGTGCAATAAGAGCTAAAGACCATCTAAGCAATTGGTCGCAGCAATACTACATGAACTGGGCACAAGAAATACACCCTTTAAAGAAGGCCTAACAAATCCTTACCCTGACTATTAGAAATAACTATAATTGCAAATATGCAAGTTTAACAAAGATTTTAAAACGTGCTATGACTGTCCAAGAATTTTTACTTTAGTGAGGAAGATTTAGTTCTCATCTATTCCAGCATACTTTAGTCCATCTAGCAATCAAAATCAGGTTGAGAAATACAAGCATGTAAGGTCTCCTTGTTGCCAACAGAATTTGCCAAAAGGAGTGTGTTTCACAGACAGCCACTGCCCTGAGAGGAAGGGCACAGGTCTTATGGTATAAGTTACCTCTCTCAATAGACATGTTCAGCCACATTCCTGGGGATACCCCTTGCTCTTGGCTTACAAATCTCCCCAGTCCAGCCCCTAGCACTTCTGACTCTCAGAATCTGAACACAGTTTAGTAGAGAAGGTTTATTAATAACTACCATTGTATCTAATTTTCAGAGGGCCTAGAGTAAGTATTATTGCAGCTCTCCAAGTCCACCCTTTCCTTAAACTGACATGAAGGAAAAAAACCTTGCAACGGACATATCTGTAAATACCACTTCTTAGATTTTGTGAAACACCACGTTTATATTTAGGCAGGGAATTTACCAAAAGTAGAAAGGGATATAAAATTGAACAATTAGTTTCATAAAGAGAAAGTATTTACTACTCATGGTGAATGTATTCTCTTCCTCAAATTCTATTCAGCAGGTCAACAATAGCAGGAGTTGAACGAGTTTGGAAAGCTGTGGACACGCTTATATAACAAAAAGATTACATTATGAATATAACTGTTGAGTTACCCTTCTCTGCTCCTTCAAGATTGCACTCTTATATGTTCACGGCAAACATACAGCAAAATACCTTGTGTCTGTCAGTATTACATCCACTACTAGTTACCACCAGAAATATACAAAAGCTGCCTCTAGGAGCATCTCTCCAGGGTATGGAAAAATGTATCCATAATCTTTCTGTCCGTTTTGTTCAACCAGCCAAATATCCAAAGCACCTGAGTGAACAAGCAATACTGGAGAATACAGTCAAAGCTGAAATTAGGTTAGTTCCTGACTCTGAAGAACAACAAATACTGTATCCAAATCTATTACCCAAGAAAACATGGAATCAAACTGTGCAGCACTGAGCAGATTTAAAAAGCACTCTCACTTAAAAAAAAAAGATAAAAAGTATTTCCAACAAAACAGCTGAATGAAAGAGTCTTTCTCCAGGTCTGCAGAGCAGCATGAGCACCAAGCAAGGCTCAAGCAAATTAAATCTACCAGAAGTCCAGGCACAGACTGCCAAGCATTGTGTGCAGCAGATACAGAAACCATTCACCCTACTCCCAGACTTCCAGTTCACTATCAGGTGAAAACACCTCCTCATTTTTAGTAACGTGACGCTGATAATCCAATTGCTTGAAATGAAAAATAGTTTTGCCAAAGAATATTAAATTCAGGCAATATTTGCTAAGCCTAATGGCATTTGAGCACATGGCCACAAAAAGAGCAAGACCAAAGATCAATTTTTCAGACTCTCAGTTGGGTGGGAAACAGACACCTTGCTCCTCAACAAACATTACAAAAATTGACACCTGTCTGAAAAGCTTGTTTAGTAGTTTGGTTGCATTTTTGTTTCTTAAAACTTCTGACTTAACCCATGGGCTTCATCTTCTGTTTATGGAACAGGCACTTCAATCTGCAAACTACTCAGAGGAAAATTTACTTAACCCATAGTACTGTTCATGTACATTCATCATCAGAGGAGCCTTCCTAATCCTGACTAACTCTTGAATTTCATCCAACTAAAATCAGATTGGATTAAACTTTTTCCCTGACTACCCTACATGCCTAAAGATTTCTGAAAAAAAAAAAAATAATTCACATAACAGAAACATACAAGTAAATAAAAAAAGTGACAAATGCACTGAGCCAGCAAAATTTTGAGAACAAAGACAAATCTGTCGGTCTTCAAGAAAAAAAAAAAAAAAAGAAATCAGCCTACATTTTAGATTGCAAAATGAAGTCAAAATCTCCTCAAAGCTGGAGCATTCCAGGACAATGATCATTGAGCTGTGAAAGAAATTAATGAGCTCTAACAGTATAAGTACTAGTGCTCACTGTGTTATAAATACTTCGCTCATTTCTCCAGTTTTCTCACCTATAAACAGGAGCTAGAATAAAGACAGCATGGTGCTGAGAGACTACTTGTGAGACCTTACATCATCTTCAGAAATTATCAAACACTGTACTAGTTCAGAGTATTACAGATAAATGGCTGGAATAAAAGACCACATTTCTTTGCAGATGAGTCTTCACTTCAGGAAACAAGCCAACAGAACTGTTTTCATTTTTTCATAAAGGAAAATGTTGTAAATGGATGGTGTAAGTCATGAAACATCACTGTTCATTGCTTAAGGTCACGTCTGCCACCACACTCAATCACTTTAAACTGAGCTCCTGCTCAGTTCAGTTTTGTAGTCATAGCATTTAAACATCTACATGGACACTCCAGCATGCAAAACACTGAACTTCATGAGACTGAAGAATCCCAGGGAAAGTTACAGAATGGAACTCTGTTTTGATCCAAAAAAAATTATCTGTTGGTTTTGGAACAGATCACCGAAACAGATCACCTCAGCCAAAAGCAATGATTCTGGTTAGTTAGCCCTGGAATAATTGTGCTGCTGTGAGAACTGTCGAAGAGTTCCTAAGAGGGAAGTTCAAAACTAGTAGATTTCTAGCTACTTCCCAGAAGGAACAGCCTTTAAAATAGCTAAAGCATAGAATCTTACAATCAAAGGACCATGAAACGAACATTTTCATAGAACCAGCTGGTCTTCCAATACAAACACAGTGTAGCATGTTTTCAGAATGGCCGGTTGCAATTAAGGCTCACATAAACTTCCCAGTCAAGGCATCTGCAACAGCCAATACCATAAGAACAGTTATTCATATAGTAAATCTACAAAATTTATTTTTCCCTGAAAAAAAGAATCGATTAATCTTCAAAATTAAATGCATTGGGTACATGGGAACTAAAGGCTACTAATTGCTACCTAAACAAAAATTGTTCAACACTACCTTTAATCCTTTACAGTGAACCCTGCTGGTTCTTGCTCATGGAAGGATTTTCTGCCACCAGCTTTTGTTCCCCAGGTAATTTTCACCTTTCTCACACACCATTAATAATGCTACTGCTCCAGGTATCACTAAACAACATAATTAATGGAGCCCAACTACACTGCAAGCTAGCCATGTTGCAATGTGATTTGGCTCTATAAAGAACATACCGAAGTCCTTGGCAGAATTGGCTGGATAATCCCAAATAACAATACTGTATAGGTTCAGGGAAAAAAACAGGCATACACCAAAAAACCCACAAAAATACACCACCTTCAACATAACCAAGCAACTGGAATATAACTGCAATAAAGTGAGAATAATGAACATGTTATAATGCTACTTAACTTATTTGTAAATATCAGTTTAAACTGCTTAGCAAAGGAAAAAAATCTTGTGAGATGGACCACAGGGAGAAAAAAAAAAAAAAAAAAAAGACAGACTTTAGATTATTGGCCTAAGTTCAGCAGCAGAGTTAGCAATTTATGGACTTGATTATACCTTCAAAATGAACAATAACCCAGTAACTACTGCAGTAGAAAGGTACTAAATTTTTATGATAGGGGGTAATCAGGTTGGCTACCAAAGCCATAGTAGACATGCTGCAAAGAAGAAACAAGTCACATTAAAATAGCCAGGTAACAAATTCCCTTCTTGAAAAGGATATTTTTCTTCATATGATGTCGTTAGCAGACTGTAGGCTGTTTCTTTAAATGAATGCATATGACACTTAATTTTCAGGCACACTTGGTTGTGAAACCAAGTTACAGAAACAGGCACAGCACTGTACATCATGTTTAGAAATAGAGCTGTCATACCTGGATTCATATTGACATTTACATCAGACTCTTAATCTGTCTAGATTTGACATATGGGACCCCACATATAAATGATGCTTACATATTCATAATCAAAATGTGCTTGGTAGTCTACTCAGTAAAGCAAAACTGGTTTCTTTATACATCTCTACTATGGCAGTAAACAGTCTGACATTTCAGCATATTTGGAGACAGTATGCTATTTTATTGGAATTACTATTTCCAGCAAAAAATTAAGGGCAAAAAATTCTGGTGATTTTTCAAAAAGATAAGGTATTCATTTTTTTAGAAGGTTGAAAAGAATTGTATTCTTTGCTTCATGGTGTAATGGGTACTCACAGAATGTGGAATTAGCAATTTCATGCAAAATCAGTAAACTTTTCCCCTCTATTTAGTGCATGAGTTGTTAATAAAAATGAAATAAAAAATGAAGTACCTATGATGACTCAATAAGCACTCAAATGAATGTAATGCTTTTTTAATTACTTAATGCCTACAGGAGTAACTCAGTTGCTATAAAAATGACGCAAATGAAATTATAAATTAGAACATTGAGAATTTAATATAAATAATATCCAAATGTTTTTATGACTCTACTATTGTTCTGCCAATTTCTTGCTATCTTCTAGAACTTAAAACAGTTCTTATCCTGTCCTCTCCTGAATGTTTATGTAATGAGTTGAGCCCAAAGTTGGGCACCATGCCTGTGTAGTCAGACGCTGGATGTGTCCATAGCAATTTCCAATGATGGCAATGAAGTCACATATGACATGAGACAATTTTTAGGGTACTGAAGATAACTTTCCGTATATCAATTTATCTTTGTCAGCTGCATTAATTATGCCACAAAACATTTTTCTATTCAAGCCTTTTAGATAGACTCTGGATGCATTGTACCTTGCCCTATTTCAAAGAGCCAATACACGATGCTTTAAAAGGAGAAAAGAAAGTTTACCAATATACTTAATCCTAATAAAAAGAAATCAACATAACACAAATAATGCTGAGAAAGCTCAACCTTCAGAGAGACAACTGTGCTTTTTGCCTGAAGGTATACATACAAATTTTATCCTTCCAGTTATTTACCAAAACATGTGGAAAGGTTGATTTCTATTTAGTCGGTTTTTAAAAATCACATATTCACAAGCTAAGAACTGTAACGTTTGTCAGTACACTGAAGGATCTAACCATATTTCTTAACTGGTTATTTCTTGAAGCAATAAAATTCCCAGTGTTACCCACAGCAAGGGGCTCAGATACCTGTGATACAAGACCAGGTTTTAAGCAGCACACTGTGTAATGTTTATTCAGGATTACTAGTTTGTGAAAGACTGTGTAAGCTAAAGCCACGCAGGAAAGGAAAAGGGAAAACACAAACTAAAGTGAAACTGCCAAAATAGTAATAATAACTCAAGAGCTCAAGTGAATAATACCAGGATGACACAGTACAAAAACCTAACAAAAATACCTGAAGAGTCAGAAGAGACACTTGAGAGATTAAGGATCATCCTGTTCCGAGGAACAACGGAGATCAACACTTCCATACCTTCTGGAAAGCTCATCAAATGTCTGCATTGAAAGTGGTGAGATATCAACGCTTCATAGCATGTTAGTCCTAGGTATCCACCACGCATGTTAGCAGTTGATAATTGCTGTAGATGCTTGCACTCTCCCCACACACAGTAGATGCCTGAACAAAAAGTGACGCCACACAAGGTGTATTGTACCAAATGGACTGTACATAATATGAATTAGTATTTATTTCTATTTTTCCCCAAAGTTATTCCACATTATAAACTCTCCTGGTCAGAGAGGTTTATTTACTGTAAGTTTATAAAAAACTAAGCCCTGCCTTGCTTGAAGAACCTAGACGCTATAGCAGTAATAATAAAGAAGATTCAAGCACAATTAGGAGACTTTCTTACTAATGGAAAGAATATACTTAGGCAAATGTGCATAATTTCAAAAAAAATATTGCTATAAAGAGACAGTATAATGGAAATAAAAGGCTTAGAGGTCTTTTCTGACATACATTGAAATAGCTACATAATAAACATATTACACTTTATGTCGGTGCTACAATTAAGCTTGCAAAATAAGGTTGGAGGTTCTTGGGGTTTGGCAGGGGGCGTGGTTTGGGTTTTTTTGAAATCAAAACATGCCTCTCCACTCATAACTTTCTTAAGGTAGTAGTCTCCAATAGGATTAATGATTATTTAT
Organism: Leptosomus discolor; assembly: GCF_034619465.1. Classification (NCBI taxonomy): domain Eukaryota; kingdom Metazoa; phylum Chordata; class Aves; order Leptosomiformes; family Leptosomidae; genus Leptosomus; species Leptosomus discolor. The sequence continues at coordinate 31,723,132 of NC_141398.1, read as the reverse complement.
TCCAACACACAGGGTTTCACTTAGTCAGAAAACACAGGCAGCTGTTTGCTATTAGATGGGAAAGAGGTGGTTCTTCAGGAGTCTAGTAGTCAGCAGCTGCAGAATGATCACATGCGTGTCTGGAAGCATGCAGTACCCCACTGCCTTACGAGAGCATCACCAACTGGCTCGACCAGACCATTAGCACAATAAATCAGAGGTCCTGTTCACTGCAGTGGAAAGCAGGCTGTGCCAGTAAATGTGCACTGACAATGTAATACTGAAAAGCATCAACTAACCCTGCTTGCCATCTCTGTACATCATAGCAACACTGAAATCACACAGACAAAACCAAAAGCCAATGCAGCACTTGGGAGATTAAGTACAACTTTCTTGAGGGAAATTATACTTTTCCTGGGGCAGAAGGAGGACAAAGATTGCTCTGCAGTTGCCCCTAATCCTCTTCTGTACAGCTCCAAAACTTGAACAATTCACATTTCTAAATGCGTTTTAGTCGGTTTCATTGTCTTCCTGCCGTTTTAGTATAAAAGACCAGGTAAGATCTTGAATACTAGGTTCTCTGAGTAAGAAAAATACTTTGAAGGAAAGCAATGCTTATGCTGACCCAGCACCACTGATCCAGACATCTGGACATTACACAATCATCAGCCTACACAAATTTTCCCTATGGCCTGTTAACATATGGCAAACGATGGTGAGATTGTATGGAAGGAAGGATATGCTCAATACATCACTCTCATCTTATCAGTTCCACACTGTGGGAAACCAGAGATGAGACACTTCCTGTAACAGAAAACAGTGCTGATGACACCAAATGCTACAAACCAAACCAAAATGCAACTTCATAGCAAGGAAGTTGCCAGAGGGTGAAGCAGGCAGTTACAGAAGTCTCTGGCTTTGACAGCTTTAATCATCTGCCTGTTGCAGAAATTCAGCTATGTTTGTCACCAACAGGATCAGAGGAAGCCAAATCTGGCACATGTCCGTTCAAAAGAGACTCCATCCAACAGCAAGTAAAGCATATCTTTGATGGTGACTCTGTGGCTACTCTAGTAAATTCTCTGTAGTCTCCAAAACACATTTTCAGGCATGGAAGATAGAACTTTATGTTGATACGGGGCAGGGAGAAATAGGCTTAATCATAAACATTTTCAGTGGATGCTCTTTGCCATAGTGTGCCACATGGATCCATTCTCAGGTAACTGCAGAGTAGGGATTAGAATAGCTTAATAGAACTTGTCATAAAAATGGTTTGGCACATGGATGACAAGTTGACAAGTTCTCAACCCTTGTAAAACACAAGGAAGAGTTAACACAAGAGGGAGAGCTGCATTGCCTTCTTACCTCAGCCACTGAAGTCCATATAAACCTGGACATACGATTGTATCTTGTAGCATACCAGTTCTGATGCCCATAAAGCAGCAACAAAACTACTTCACAGGAGTGCTGTTTTATCAATTCATGTTTGAAAGATACTCATAAGACACTATAAAAATACCATAAAAACACCCATGAGTACAAAATAAGTGATGCGAGAATTCATTTCAAAACCTTCCCATGCGTAACATGTTAGTTTCTTCTGATTCCATTATGTTATGGAGTTTTGCACGATCTTTCTTGCTTTCAGAAAAGTTGAGAATACATATGAAATCCATTACTTATCGTACCAGGTCTTTAGTAACAAATACAGTATACTGCTTTTAACTGCAATTGCTGCCAATTCCCAGCTGACTTTATTTTTCCAGCACATCAGCAAAGTACACAGAGTTCTTTGACTCAAATTATTAACTAGTATTAACTAATTCAGCAGAAGAAACCACTTAAGTGTAAAAATTACTTCAACTCTCTTTTAAGAGAAATTAAGCTATAATGATGAATGAACTTCAGAAACCCAGGAATTTTTATTCAAATTTATTTCAACACAATATAAAATATTTTGATGTTTATCTAAAAGTATCATTCTCCAGCCAAGCCTGTCCAAACCTCTCCCTAAAGCCACCAATCCAAAGCATAAAATAGACCTCGTATTCTCCTTTCCTTCTCCCGAGAGATATCAATCCTTCCCTTCCCATACCCACTTGACACAAAAAAACCTATCTGTTTTGTCTTCCAGGAACATACTTTGCTTGTCAAACACCTACCCTCCAAGTTCACGTCAGCCTGTACCCAGAGCTAAACTATACCAGTTGCTCTATCACCCAATGACCCCTCACCAGCCAGGGAGGGGAACTGGGAAAAGGAGAGCAGACCCATGGACAGAAGCAAAAACAGATTTAATGAAACACCACCAATACCAACAGAGATACACAGAGTTATAATCAGCCAAACGAATACCCAGCCATCACAATGGACAGGAGAGCAGTCCTCAGGAGCAGGGAGAAGCCAGAGGAGGAACAGGAGGAACCCCAGCCAGAACTTCAGCAGGAACCCCACAGGAACTCCCCTTCCTCAGCCAACCTTCCCCCTTTACAATGACCATGACATTATGGGATGGGCTCCCCCTGTAGCTAACTCAGGTCAGCTGCCCTGGATCACTAAAGACTGCTAATGGCCTGCCTAGCATGGCTGGGCTGGGATTCTGTCACAGCCAAAGCAGGACACGTGTACCTCAAAATACTGTTTAATCTTTGCACTTACCCATTTCACAACCTTTACAGTACTCCAGTCCCAGATACATCCAAGTTGAGAATCTGTTAAAGCTCCCTACAGCAGCTCCTTAACTGAATAGAGGCCAAGAACTTAAATGGCTTCAAAGCAAGCTAGACAAAGTGACAGAGGAGATGTCTACTAGTGGCCATTAAACAATCTAGGCACAACCTCCACACAAGTTACTAGCACAAGCTAGGGTGTTATGCTAGGAGGAAGACCGCTTAGTGTATCCTCAGCTCCCTAGACTCCCTCAGAATGACTAAACTGGCCTTTGATCTGACCCAATATTTGTTCTTAGGTTAGCTCTCAAGCCTAGATATCCCTCAACATTTCATCAAAGCTCACATCACATATCTCCAGAATGTATAAAAAGCCACATCCTTACTCAGCAAACCTCCCAAATCTTACTCTTCAAGAAAGAATATCCATCACATCTTCACTTCTCAGAAGCAGGGCCCGAATTCGAACTTTGCACAGCCATGACACACCCTATTATTTACAGTCTAGAAGGCCCTAAACTATTACAAAAATCATGTGACAGGACAGTGAGAAATTTTTTATATAGAAAATATTCTATCAATCAACCCGCCTCACTACTCTGCCATTGTCTCCAGTGTAACGAAAGACCTGCAGGCACAAGTGAGACAGTTTTTACTCACATGGTCTGCAGTGTCATCAGTGTAACACTGTCAATTTTGTGCCATACCCCTGTCGAGAACTGCTTATGAATGAAAAGAAGTTATTCTAAATAAGGCTGCTTGTGACCTAAACTGACCGATAAAGTTACATTAACCCCCTCAGATCACAAAGTGCAAAATAATTTCAATACATCCTGGCTTAAGCACAATTTATCTGAATTCAACCAGTTACGACTGCAAAATCCCCCATGATGTTATTCCAAAGAAGTGGTAGAATACACACCTGCATACCCACACTCTTTGGAAAAATTGCTAACCATTTGCATTTCCAAATACTAGCATGTATATGCACCAGTGACAAGACAGAAATTATGAAGTTGTATCTAGACAGTTATCAATACTTGATAGATTACCTGTCTGGATATATGTTCCATGTTTTAAGCACAATTTTAAAATTTAAAAATCAGTATTACAGTACTTTGTAATGCAGAGGCAGAACCTTAATTTAACTTTGTAATTCTAGATACAATGGCTTTCCCTTGAATATGAAGTGATGTATCACACATTTGAAACTGGGTATTCTATAATCATAGAGCTTTTTGTTATAGTTAAAAGTGCAGTTTAGTTTCTGAGGCAGTAAAATGCAGTAGTACAACGAATACATTAGAAAAGGTTTTAAAAACTTCACTACGAAAAATCATTGTAGCTGGAATTGAAGTACAGAAAATTATAGGAAAGGATTCAGAAAACATTTTTTAGAGAAGCCTAAATAACATACACATTTTAAGGCAAATCACATGCTTTTTCAATTGCATTGATATTGTAATACTTAACTAGCCATCCCCGGTTTGGATGGGCACTTATCCCAATTTAAAAAATATTTCTAGCAGAAAGCCAATCAAGCCTTTCTTCTACATGTGCCTTATTTGTTTTATTCTCATTCCACAGCATCTCAGAATAACAGTAATAAAAACCTGCACAAAGCTGGAAGGAAAAATCTGACTGTGGAACACACAGTATTAAATTATCAGTAACACCATTATATTTGTCAACAGAAGAGAGCTATTGCTTTACCCCCCTCTTCCCCATGCTACAGAGGTAAACAGCTTCTCTTCTTTTTGTCAATCAAGTTTCTAGCTTCTCTTAACTCCCACAAACTCAGCAGATGACAAGTTACAACAGTTAAAATCCACTTTCTTCTAACCAAAATACTTAACTTTTGCATAATACTTTGTTAAAGTGCAAATCCTAAAGCACAATTCATAGAAAAATAGGAGGCTTTGCATGTAATTCCCCATCATTTTTGGTAAAGACAATAAATCAGTAAATCACATAGGTTTTACCTGTATCAAGACTCACAAACTGCATCGTCATTTTCATATATCTTGTTTCAGTCAACAAAGCAGATCCTAAAATCATTTGTATAAAGGTAAAAAAAGATGCAGCTCTGAGAGCTAGGTTCAAGCTTTTGCAAGCGCTGTTCATTTGCTTTCATGCTGAAATATAACAAAAAGCCCTCATTATTTTCCTTCATTAACTTCATTTTATTCATCAGCCAAGTGAAAATGTTTGTGGATACTTGTGTCACTAATAGTATACCTATGGACATCTTTCATGGGGAAACATATCCGTATTGGGTAATTTTTACACACATAGGAAATACTGTTTATTCCTTTAAATTCTTAATAGAAACACATGCTATGCCACAGAGATATTACTGTCCATAATCCACTAGCAAAAAGCAAGATGTGCACCTGTTAAAAACATTCCATATTTGTGCTCCTTTCCACAAACAAGAAATGCATAACACCTTTGTTCTGCTTAATTTCCCAGCTGAAAAATTAGAAGTGCTCATATTCGAAGAGCTGGAAAACAATCTAGGCTAGACAACAAAGACAACAAACCCTAATACGAAGCTGGCATTTCTAAGTTAGATTATAGTGAACAAAAGTTCTTGTCAATAAAACTACAGCCAACAGCATTCTTGTGTATCTTCACTTATGTGTTCCAGAAGAAACACACAGGATTAAGTTTGTGCCCAGAGTAAGCCTCTCTGTAGGTACCCTGAGTTGGTCAAGAAGTACAGACAGGCAGCATGAGAACTTTGAGATCTTTAATACTTCCACTGCCTCCTCTTGTGATGTACAGTATCTATTTCCTGGATAAACAGAGAAGTTAAGTCCCCAGAGTCTGAATCCAGCATCTTTCATAAGCCCTAACTTCATTTCTAAAAATGATAAAAGAAAATTTAATTTGCCTTCCAGGTTTACCAGTAATCCATACTTGTCCATATTGCAGACTGCAAAAACATCTGTGAGAACAATAATAAACATCCTACTCGTCGTTCATTCTTCTGCTTTATTTAAAGAGAACGTTCCCCAGCACACACTCTGCTCTAGCTTTCTCCAGTTTGAATGATGGAACGCGGGTAATAGAAACAGAAAAAAGCATTGCAAATGGCAAAACACACATTCTTTACCAATAGGCAGGAGACCTTCCACGATGAAACAAAGCAGTCCAATTTCTACACTTCTGAATAAAAAAAAAGGTTACAATATGACAGCAACAAGTTTCAGATATTAGGGACTATCAGAATCACATTTGCCAGCTCTTCGTGGTCAAGAGCTCCATGCCCCAGGTTCCCCGTTCCAGTTATAGGTTACTTAAGTCAATCCCATTTAGCAGTGCAGTTTGATTTTTCCTCCTATCCGCCTGCTTCCACTGAGTCATTTGGGCACACTCTACTCCAAAACTTGCCTCCTATGTATTTTAACTTGCCTTCAAACTTCATAAAGTTGGGAGCTTTGTGCTCCCTATTGATACCTGTTTCAGACCTAGTAGTGGGACAAGTTATCACTCCACTTTACTCAGTAGTAAAGTTCATTACAGACAACATATCTAGAGAATTAATCTACTTATATGAAGTTAGAAAACCCCAGCTGAACGTGTGCAAGCTTGAACTTATTTCTCTGAATTACTGGGGTAGTTACTTCTACCATGTAGACAGCAAAAACCATCACCCCTATAGTGGCAAGAAAGCACAATTGTTTACAAAACATGAAATCCCTCAAGCCAGACAGAGAAAACCCAAACAAAGAAGCACTGGAACCTCTCAAGAAGATGGCTGCAGTATTTTCCTCAACAATCACTAATGCCCATTTTCAGAAACAGCTATTTTGTTGAAAGGTTTGGGGGGAATGTGTCAAATTTTTTTTTTTTTTTTTAAGTTGACCTCAAGCTTTCTTTTTTGTGTTTGCTACTTAATAAATACCCTTAAAAATATGATTATAAATGCTGGGACACTTGTTGCTACTATCCATAATACGTTCTGATTTACTACACTAGCACTTGGAAAAGGTAAAGGAAAACTTTTAAAACACTGCAGTCATAAAAACCCGAATTTCCCAAACACAAAAGGAGAATAGATATGTATTTATGTATGTTAAAAACTTCTGCACGTTGCTACCACAAACACAGAACTTCCATTTTATAGCCCAATGTGATTAATAACTACATTGTATGTGCTTTCAAGTTGCATCCAACTCACATATTTTCCCAAAAATGCCTTCAGCTACTTTTCTGGTAGAGCTTTTCACCCTGTTCTTTTGGCTCTCGTATTCTCTATGCATTTTGCTGTTATTGCTCTCATTTACCTTTCCGCTTGTCATTATTAAGTATTTTTTATTATTCGTTTCCTGCAGCCTCACGCGGAAAGATCACAAGGCCTCCCCGCAGAGGAAAACGCATTTTTGCCGTTTGTACGAGGGCAGCAGCTTCCCGTGGGTGATTTACCGCTCCCGTTAGAACAGCAGAGCCTCAGCCAAACCTCGGACCAGAACTTCTTGTCAAGGACTCCAAACCATCTCGATTTCACCGCGGTATGTCAGGCAGCCCCCCCGCCCCCCCATCCTGGGGCTCCTCCAGCGCCTCCGGGCTGCCCCGCTCCCTGCGGACCCGAACCGGCGCCTCTCACCAAACCCCGACCCCCGACCGCCGTTGGCCCCGCCCCTGCCCCTGCCCCATCCGAGGCGCCCCCTCCCGCCCTCTCCGCCGGGGGTGCGGGCAGCTGCGGAGCCCCCTCAGCGGCGCACCCCGAGAAGGGGGTGGGCGGACACCCCTGCTCCCGCCACCAGGACTCCTTCCCCACACCGGGAGACCAGCGCCCCGCCGGAGTTCCGGCGAGGCAGAGCGCGTAGCGGAATTGCCCCCTGCCCGCCACCCGCCTGGAGGGACCCGCTGCGAAGCCCCTCCGCTGCCACAACCGAGCGCGGACAGCCCCGCCCACTCCCGCAGCGGGAGGGCGGTTCCTCATGATGAGGCCCCGCCCCCAGCCGGGATGAGGCGGGAGCTGGAGGGCGCCACCACCCGCTTCAGGCCGAGTAGAGGAATGCCGAGCGAGCGGCGCTCTCTCGATGCACTCGATGCTCGCACCGATCCCTGGTATCCCCATCGCCACTTCCGGCGGCGCGGGAGGCTGGAGGGAGCCAGCCCGGCGAACGGGACCGGCGCCGCGGCGGCTGGCGGAGGAGGAGGGCTGGCTGGCCTCGGCAGCCGTGCCCCTCCTCCCCCGCCAGAGAGGTACGGGGGCGGGGCTGCTCCTCCCTCACGCACGCACCGGGGGCGGGTGGGGAGGTAGGCGGGGTCGCTTCCCGAGGAGCGGCACCCGGCGGCAGGGGGTTATGGGCGCGACGGTGAGCAGCGCCGGGGCCCGGTGGGGACTGGCTCTGGCTGGTGGGGGGGTTTTGGCCCGCCTGAGGAGGCGGTGTCCCGCGGCGCTCGGCCCTTGGGGCCCGTCAGCAGCGGGATGTTCCCTTCCCCCGGGGGAGGAATGGCGGCCTGCGGCGGTTCGGGAGCTTCTGTCCCAGCCCTGCCCGGGACAGCTGGCAGGTGCTCGGGCAGAGCCACGTCTGCCCTGGCCTCGGTGCGTGGCGTGGGCCAACCCCCGGCAGGTCGGCTGGCGGAGGGCTGGGCGCAGGCGAGTGGGCATGGAGGAGGCTTCAAGGATCGTTCTGGTCCTGGCCTCCTTCCCTTTTTTGCCTCTGGGGCGGGAGCCAGGTGCCAGCAAGCAAAGGTTCTTCTGTTTCCGACAGATTTGCGTCCCTGCAACCCGGAGCATTCCTGCTACGGTGCCAGCTGCGGTCCTGCACTAAGCGTTTGTGCACTTGGCTCCAAAGGAAATGGACCTTGGCCAGGGCCAGCATGGAACTTGCCTTGCTTGGCTCATGCGAGCGATTTTTCTAAGAGTGCAGAGATGCTAGTTTCTGCCAAACTCATGTTTTTAATGGATGTTCTTCAGGGTTAGATAAAAAAGCCCCAGCTCCTTTATAATGTTTTTTCCGTGTTTGGTGCAAGTCATTAACTTTGTGGAGGCCAAAGAAATGTTGCTTTTCTGATTACTCGTTCATTTTCTTCTTTTTCATGTAATAGTCATGCTATTTCACTTGTTAAAATCTTGCTCTGCTTGAGACTTTTCTTCAACCGGGAAGGAACGAAAAGTCTTTGATCTAAAGAACGTTTCGTTTACATTTTTACACACTGGGGGGGGGGGAGGAAGGAGGGGGATATGCTATTTGACACACATCGGGACAGCTCTTAAGCCACTTGACTCTTCATAAAACAGATTTTTGCTGCATATTTATTCAAAAGGTGAATCAGTTGCTGAGGGATTTTGGTGAGAAGATGAATAACATTTTTCATACTTAGAAAAATAACAGTTTGAGAAGTCACAGTGGACTTCAGAAAAGTTCTGTCACTATTGATAATGGCATTCCTTGGTGGAGAGTGTTACAAATGGATACATTCATTTACAGTTTCTTCAGTTGTTAAATAATGTTCCTCAAAATGTTTCTTGAACATGCTATATTTTTTTTGTTTCCTTTGGAACATAATAGAGGACAAAACAGTTACTGTGCATCATCTTGTGGATGTCCTTGAGCATGACTAGAGTTATCAGTGTTGTGTCTTACTCCTTTAGTGATGGACTCAGTAATCTGCAAGAAAATAAATGGACAGTTTGTAGAACTCATGGTGTTCCTGAGGAAATATTCTGAATATAAATAGTTGACAATTGGAAAAACTGTGTTAATTGTGCTGTGGGTTAACGCTGGTAGGCAGCTAAGCACTGCACAGCTGCTTGTTCGCTTTCCCCCCACTCCCAGACAGATGGGGAAAGAGGAAAGGAAGAGTAAAAGCGAGAAAACCTATGGGTTCAGATAAAAATTGTTTAAGTGGAGGAAAAGTGGAAAAAGAGAAACAGAAAACAAAACAGTGATGTAAAGGCAATCACTGTTTCCACAGGTAGACCAATGCACAGCCAGATCCTGAGCAAAAGATAGCTAACCTCCCTAAACCCCCTCCTCTCACTTTTTGTAGCCGAGCATGACACTTTATAGCTTGGAATATCTCTGGTTAGTCCGGGTCATCTATCTGGTTCTGCCTGCTCCCAGCCTCCTGCATGCACCACAGTCTGTTCAGTGCAGTGGGGCAGAGGGAGAAACAGAAATGCCTTGATGCTGTGCAAGCTCTGCTCAGGAATAGCTAAAACATTTGTATGTTATCAGCATTGATTTGGCCACAAATCTAAAACACAGCACCATGCAAGTTGCTATGAAGAAAATTAAATCCATCCCAGCCAGATCCAATACATAAATACACTTGTTACTGTTTCTTCTTCCATCTACTTCTACTTCTTCTAATCCTAACACAGGTATTCCACAAACAGTATCTAAATTAGTGGCCACAGTGGAAAAAGTAGGTACAAAACTATGCATTATACAGTTCACTCAATTTTTGGACTCTTGAAGCACACATGACAGTACGTGGCTGTGTCTTCTGCTGAGCCTATGTCATTCCCTGTGTTTCAGCTTAGGTGAAAAATGAGGCACAGATTACTTCTGCAGCTCTTGTTCCTGCTGAGAAAGGTGTGACATGAACAAATGCTGTCTGCCTATCAAAAAGAAGTCTACACTGGACAGGAAAAATCTGAACAGGCAGTAGTGAAAACACAAGTTCAGCTAAGATGTCAGCAATGGATAGATTTCTAAATACATTGACTTTCCTTCGGTTGCTCCTTGGGCTTGAACTTGGGAGTCCCGACTTTGCATGCAGCTCTTCTGAGGAGAGTAGTAATTCATATCTTGGTTAGTGACCAAGTAAGGATCAACGAGTATTTTCTACAGGTACCTTTACTATGCTTTCCGTAATGGTGGAGTGCTATAAACACAGGACTAAAGGGGCCTGCTCAGTCATCATGCCTGATCTTAACAGCTCTATGTAATTGCTTTCATAAACTTTACCTTAAAAGCCGTTCAGTTGTTCCTTCTTTCATTTTTAGGCTGCTCTAGAATACGGATAGTCTGGGGATGAAAAGGTAGTTTCTAGTAGAGTTTGTTCATAATCACTTCGTGCCCATTTGCTCTCATTCTACCATCCTTAAAATCGGAATTGCCATCAGAAAATGGTAATCTCTGTGATACTTTTATTGAAAGCAAGTGTATTTTCTTTTCATCAGGGTTTTGCTAGGCTAGACAAGTTACACTTTCATCTTCTTTCAGTTCATAAAATGGACAATCTGTTCCTCCATCATGATAACCTCTTTAGCAGTTTTTCTTTGAATCTAGCTTTGAGGGTGGTCAGAACTCTGTGTGTGAAGACTCACTAGTGCCTTGTTGCATGACATTGGTACTTTTCTACTTTTTTTTACTGAAAAGAGTCCACTTAAATTTTTTATTTTTCCATTTTTTTGTGGCCACCTTATTTTGAGGTTAGCTAACAATCCACAAGGGTAAACTTTCTACCTCTTGCTTTTGATTTTCCACTGAAGAGCTCTGAATTTAAAGACAAATAATTATTATAGTCTCTAAACTGTTATAATCCCCAAGCTATTCTTTCATTTCTTTAATAGGAATCTAATTCCAACCTGATAGTAGGTTGTATCAAAAAAAGGAAACATAGCCACATGGCAAGTTTTATATAGGCCTTCTTTTTTCAGCTAAACTTGTCATTTCTTATATTGCATAATAAATTACCGATGTCCATGCAGGTTACATTTTCTACATTTATTGTATGATCTAACTTTTATATACTCGCACATTTTCTATTTAAAAACAGTGGGAAAAGCATTTTTCATACATGTGTGATGAGAAGTATTTTTGAGCTGGGGAAAACAAACCACTAAATAGTTGAGACAAACACAATTTAATTACTGACTGCTCACTGAACTAGACACTGACCTACCTACACTTAAAAGCCTTGGGACAACTGACTGTCCAGTGTGTTTTGAGGCTGAAAAGAAAAAAGGGGAAAAAAAAAAAAAAAAAAAGTCTCAGCTCTCTGCTGAGCTGGAGAAAAGAATCATTTGCCTGGCAGTCTATTAAGCTGTTAAATTCCTTATCCAGGTTTCAGTTATCCGATTTTGTTTTCTATTACAAGTGGAAATGGCTGCATGTGGTTAATATTAAAGGGATTGCCATACCATAGACCTCATCAGATAATCAATCTAATTTCTGAGACTGGCTTCTTAATCTTCTTGTTTCCATCTTCATGTTCTTTTCCTCAGAAATGTGAGAGAAACAGTGAATGAATGTGAGAAAGAGGGGATAACTTCTTGCGGTTCAAATCTTGTAACCAATCATAGGCTCAAATCTGTAGTTTTTTAGCAAGACTTCCCATGTAGTGGACTAGTCTGCTATATTTGGTTGTGAAAATGAAGTAAAGTAGTCAAAACCAGAGTGCTTCAATACCAGTTCTTTCATTGCGATTTGATCATGGGGATCACTTTTCTCCCAGGCAGTCACTCCTGTGAGTACTGGCATAAAAGGGCTAGTTTGAGCTATTGTGAAAGTGAAGCTGGTTTCTGTTGCTGGTGGTTTGTTTGTTGTAGAGTGTAGCAATACCACTTCCCATATGGAGCAAAAGTGCTTTCATAAAGTGGCGTGGGCCTCTGATATTAACCAATGTCAAATTTGGACATCAGAAGAGATCAATAAAATTTGTGAATAAAAACAATCCAAACTCTTAAACCTTTTTCCATATATGTATTTTCCATATAAGTGATAGATTTGTTTACTGTTATTATTGGAAGGCTGTATGTTATGTCTTACCTGATTTTAGTGTTTCTTTCAGCTTTCAGACAGAGGGCACACAGAAAGAGAAGAGGGGAAAGAAGGTAACAACAGCACCGAATGCAGCGAACTAGGAATCATGGATCTGAAATTCACTTCATCAAGAAAATACATTTCCATCAGCGTACCTTCCAAATCTCAAACTATGTCTCCTCATATCAAATCAGTAGATGATGTTGTAGTTCTTGGCATGAATCTCAGCAAATTTAACAAACCTACTCAATTTTTCATCTGTGTTTCTGGAGTTTTTATGTTTTATCTAATCTATGGATATTTACAGGTAAATGCTATGAACTTGTGTCTTAGGCCAATTCCTCCTACTCCTTTTCTTTTTCAATAGCATAGTAATGTAGTATGTATTTTAATACATATAGATGTTTAAAATAGATATTGATTGCGAAGTCAAGCTTTCAGAATTCAAGAACAGTAAGTAATTTTATAATGTAAGATTCTGTTATAGTTCACGTGCCTACAAGATTTGTTTCAGTTCGGCTTTTATAACTTGGATCTTTTACTTCTTTGTGCAAGATACACCTTTGAATATTGTTTTGAATGTTTTTTTTTTTTATTATTTAAAATGTGATCTCATAGTTGTCTGAAAACAAATTGTAGAACCGTACGGACTGACATGTAAGTCTTCATTGGTGTTGAAGCCTTTAGAGCTCCTTGAGTTCCATGAGTGCTGTACAGTAATAGTAGCCTGTTGTTCTCTCTGCTCTCCCTTCAGGACAGAGCTGAAACGTGTACTGTGGTTGTTCAGCAGAAGCATAATGTTTATGCCATTGTAGTTAAACATTTTTCTTCCTGCTAACCTCTTCTCTTTTATCTTGAGGAGCTACATTTCTGTTAGTTTTTAAAATTTCTTTTTAAGTTCAGTGAGTCTTGTCAATGAAGTAGTGATTTAAAAAGTTGATAATTAAAAATCACCATGTTTCCAATGCAGTTTTCAAAAACAGCTGAGAAATTTGTTAAAATAAAGTTACTTCCAAAGAATTAGACAAAGTTGTCGGTAATTGAAAGCAGAATCTCAAAAAGGAAAATATTAGGTTGCCTTTTGTTTCTATAACTGACAGATCTGTATAATTCTTTATGCATCGCATATCTTTTTCCATAACAAATTGCTCTAATGTTCCTATAGCCTGCAAATTTATAAGCTCAGCAGTGCTGTTTAATGTAGGCACTCAAAATATTAGGTGCGCGTTCCTAAGAGATGAAAATTACCGGTAAATATGTCTGTCAGAGAAAGTTTGTATTTAATTTATCGTGAGCGACTTGTAAATTCTGGATAAAACCAGTCTACTGACGTAAATGAATTGAAAACTGACTGAAAAGCAGACAGGAAACCATCTGTAATTTGAGTTGAATGTTAATGGATCAAATGTATTCGCCTGATGAATCAATCCATTAATTTCAGTGGATTTACACCAGAAGTAAATTTTCTCATTGCATTTTTGAGAATTTTGCAAGTTACGTACGGCAGGTGGAGTCTAGTTAATAACCAGCAGCTGCAAAGGCTAGATTTGCATGTACATGAAGGAAAAAAAACCTGTTGATTTTGTTTTGATTTAATATTTTGGTGTATGTGTGTGACCTTAGTGGGTTTTTGTTTTTATAGGAATTGATATTTTCGGTGGAAGGTTTTAAACCTTTTGGTTGGTACCTCACTTTAGTGCAATTTGGATTTTACTCCATTTTTGGACTAATAGAATTGCAGTTGATTCAGGACAAAAGGAGAAGGTATGTGTTTTTTTACAAGACTTTTACCCAGTGTCCAGCAAATTAGAAGCATTTGATATTTATGGCAAATTTAACTTCTCTTGTTTGAGTGGGAATACTGTGAGGCATTGGTACCAGTTCTGTAGTTAAAATAGCATGAATTTACTGGATGATGTTAGAAAATGTGATATAAGCAGCCCCTTGGATTTCAGACCTGTAAGTAGTCTTGTTGACTCTACTGTCACTTTGTCCCACTTACAAAGCATATTCTGTCCTTAAGGTAGCTGAGACAGACTGACTCATGTATGTGTTGCTTGGGATTATCACGGCTAGAATAGGGCCAACTGCACTTCAGAGCACTTGAAGACTTGAAGCCATCTGTCACTGAATACCTTCTCCTCAGACCTTGGCGCCTCCTCACCAAGAGGTTCCTCTAACATGCTATGCATCTTGGAGAGTGTCAAAGGTCTGCTCTCTGTTCGCCATGTGGCTGTGTAGGTTTGCTTCTAAGGATGTGCTTAGGTTTTGCGTTTTTCATTTAAGATAGCCTGCCACAAAATTGTTCTGTTTTCACTGCAGTTGACCAAGGAAATTCTTGCTGTCTTGAATCCTGTGGATATGGGATAGTTTGATCTGAGTCGGTGTGGCCATTCTATGGCTTCCTGCCCAACTACAGCCTCTGCAAACTGTTTATTGAGGCCCTCTGGAAGCTTGGATAGAGGTTGTCATGGTGTACGTGAATTTCAAAGTTGCTCTAAAGCATTATATCCTAGTTGAGCATAACTAGTTTTCCTTACCTGTAGTCAACATTTGCTGATTTTGCATATACTGATTTTAGGTAATAGAATGCTTTTATAGTCAAACAACATAACTGATAAATTATTCTCTTTATTTTAAACACTGACAGCTTATATTTCAAGTTATCTGACTTTAATATTGTGGAGTTACCTTTCGTGCGTTCTGTAACTAGTATTTAGGTTTTGATTACCAAATAGTTGCTAATGCTTACGGAGCATGACCCTGTAAGTTATGTTGGAAATGTAGATCTTAAATATATTTTATATTTTATTTTCTATAACCTAGCCATCTTATTGTAGACATTAAAAGATCTGTTTCCTAAGTTTTATGCAGAATTCTCTGTCTCTTAAATTTTAAATTTTTCTTGCATGCCTCAGAGTATGCCTACATCACACAGTGAGTTACAGATAAGACAGTGTTACAGCAAGACATCTCCTTATGTTGCTTAATGTGGCTCTGATTATGCATAACAAATAGCTGAACATATGCACAACAATAACTGTAAAAAAAAATCACAAAGTGAGCACAGTGGTTGCTAAAAATTACTGTTGGATCATCAGTTGTCAGGTGATAATTTCATCAGATTGCAAACGGTGCATCTGAAAGTGTTCAACGAGCCCCTTTGTTCATGGTATCTGAATCACTTCTTTCTTAGTTCTGTTGAGTTTTATAAAACAATGGTACTTTTTTCAACTTTCTGCATTCTAAAAATGTCAATATTCATGTGAAAACTTCACCAAAAAAGTTGACCCAGTGACCATGACAGGAGTAAGACTCAGGACATCTTGTTATACCAAACTTCTGTGTTTCCTTTGACAAATAACCTGAAGCCTTTGTCTTGATTCTTCTGTAAATAATATACCTTCTCAGAGGGAGGTTAAAGAATTACTGCTTGAATACTTCATGAGCTGTGAAGTTTTTGTCTTGTATTTGAATGCTGTTTGTTAGCAGTAACTGAAAAACATGAGATTTGAAATCAGTCATTTATGTGTGTTTTTAAATTACTATTACAGACTGAAATTCAGTGAGAAAGGTGGTCAAGTCTTATCCTTTATCTAAATTTATCCTTATTCCTTTATCTAAATTTTTCAAGCTAAATGTTCTCTAAATGAGTCTGTAATACTAAGATTCCTATGTTTATATTTTGTAGAATTCCTGGCAAAACCTACATGATAATAGCATTTTTAACAGTGGGAACTATGGGTTTGTCAAATACCTCTTTAGGATATCTGAATTACCCTACTCAAGTCATCTTCAAGTGCTGTAAGCTGATTCCAGTTATGATAGGCGGGATTTTTATACAAGGTAAGTGTTAGTCTTGCTATTAGGTGATTTTTTGTTGTTTCTTTGGGTGGCAGTAATGTATGGAATCCTGTACTTTGTTAAATTCCACTGAGGCTTTTGGATAGAGAGGGATAAGTAGCATTTTTCCTATAGGAGGAAAAATGTGAATATCTGAAGCATCTTCTCAGAAAATGTACAAATACAATTAGAGGAACAGAAAGTGTGGGGGGAAAGAAGTTGTTTAGGTCACTTATAAAACTTCATTTTTATGCAGGCTTTCTTAAACTTTGTTTTCTAAACCAAATCACTTCATAAATTAAACTTTTTCAATACTGAGCTGGAAAACTTGAAATGAGAAGAAAAAAATAATCCAGCCATGATTTGTGAAGAAATCCCCTACTCTTCATGTTTAAAAAGCTTGATTCTTAAATTCCTAATTAAAATTCCAAAATTGTGATTAAACATTTAATCAGAAATACACCTGACTTCACATGTCTTTGGCTAGTCCTAAAGTCATAGTTCGTATTCCAAGAACAGAAAAAGGGATTTGGAGGACAACAGATAAAGACTATGATTATGTGAAATATTTCAGTATTTCTGAATTTAGAAGACTTAAGTGTGTTATAAAGTTCCTTTGTTCAACACACAAGGATTCATTAAGGCAGTAAAGCTCTGCATGGGCAGGTGTTGTGGAACAGAATCTAGAATGATGTATTTCTGTTTCTGTAGTTAATTCTGGTCTTCTAATTGCAACAGAAAGCTGAACTTTCAGAGAAGGTTGGAAGTTTACATATGCATACACACCCACAGTATTTACCTTTTAGTAGGAGTCATTTTGTGTCATTTTAATGCAGAGAGACTGGTGTTCCCTTAAAGCTTTGTGAAACTTTATATTGTGTTGTAGCTTCTTTAGAAGCTGTGATTTTTATTTTTTAATTATTTACAAAATTTTCAGTTTAAAAAAGTTCCCATGGACGCTTATATTGAAAGTACAGCATCTGGGAAAGGATTATGTTATTTCAAACAAGATATACTAACTCCTGCCTCTTCATTTCCCTACCGTCTCTCTTTTTCTTTTTCCGTCCACATCCCATCTCTCCCAAACTAAAAGGCAATGTAGAGTTCTAAAAGTACCGAAATCATTTGTTAGTGTTTGGGAATGACTTCTTTCTTAATCAATAAAGGTAGCCGTAATGTCTTGCATGGGGAAAAAGAAAACATCTAAGCTCTCCTAAAGTTGCTGAGATGGTGCTTTGTCAGGGAGGGTGTGCTTTATGTCATTCGGAGTAAAACCAAAACTGACCACAAAAATCAGATATGATCTGTTAAGATCCTCCTTCATGTTAGGAATGGCTGTTGGAGAAGAAACTGATTCCCATCATGAAAGGCCAGAGCATTAGATCTGCCTAAGTAAAAGAATGACATTGGAACAGTTTTTCCTTTGCCTTCTAGTCTGCTAAACAGGATAAACATGGAATTCTGAGTGTGTTAACAGTCTGTTCATGTTGTTTGTATTGCTTTTATAGGAAAACGTTACAATATTGCAGATGTGTCTGCTGCCCTATGTATGAGTCTTGGATTAATATGGTTTACTTTAGCTGACAGCACCATTGCACCAAACTTCAACTTGACAGGTAAAGATTTACTATATTTTAGAGTTTTTAACAAAATGCTTGTTTTTTTCCTACAATACGTGTTCCATAGAGGTTCTGACAGTTCTTGGTGGAATGCCTTCAAGTATCATACAGAAAATGCAGGTTTCATTGTAGCAGAACTATATCTGTGGCAGAAGAGGCCTTTATTCTAAGTGTTAGTTTTTAGGTTCTTAAAATTTCTGTAAATTCCACCCTTTAGGTTGAAATGTCTCATACCTGTTCTCAAGAAATACTTACCTCCAGTAGGTATGTTAAAATAAATATGATAAAATTCAGTTTCATAATTTTTAAACTTCAAAAATTAGTTGTCTCAGGCCCTCTATGGACAGATAGAAGCAGCCTCGTGTTCACAAGCCATGGTCCTCATGGGGGACATCAACAACCCCAGTATCTGTTGGAGGATTGACACAGCAGGACATAAGCAATGCAGGACATTCCTGGGATGCGTTGATGATAACTTTCTTCTCCAAGTGACAGAGGAGCCAACAAGGAGGGCTGCTATGCTGAACCGCGTTCTCACCACAGGGAAGGTCTGGTGGGGAATGTGAAGCTCAAGGGTAGCCTTGGCTGCAGTGACTGTGAAATGGTGGAGTTCAAGATCCTTAGGGCAGTGAGGAGGGTGCACAGCAAGGTCACTAGCCTGGATTTCAGGAGAGCAGACTTTGGCCTAGTCAAGGAACTGCTTGGCAGAGTACCGGAGGATACAGCCCTGGACGGAAGAAGGGCCCAAGATAACTGGTTAATATTTGAGGATCACCTCCTCCAAGCTCAGGAGTAATACATCCCAATGAAGAGAAAGTCGGGCAAAAACACCAGGATGCCTGTGTGAATGAACAAGGAGCTCCTGGACAAACTCAAAAC
This sequence comes from Leptosomus discolor, assembly GCF_034619465.1. Classification (NCBI taxonomy): domain Eukaryota; kingdom Metazoa; phylum Chordata; class Aves; order Leptosomiformes; family Leptosomidae; genus Leptosomus; species Leptosomus discolor. The sequence continues at coordinate 31,704,409 of NC_141398.1, read as the reverse complement.
ATAAAAAGGAGGCCTACGGAGGGTGTACGTAATATTAACGTTTTTCTTCTCCCTACATTTCTCCTTCCCCTGTGTGCTTGCGCTTCAGATTCCAGGTAACCTTTTCGTCTCAATCCAGTACTGAATCCCTGCGTTTGCCCAGTGATGTGCCTGGGCCGTTAAACACTGCTGGAACAAGCATGATAGAGAACACGGAAACGTAGTCAGTCATTTTACAGAAGTGATCTCCAGCAAGGCTGTTGCTGAGGTGGAGGTGTTATTAGACCTTTGGACCAGAGGTGAATCCATGTAGTTAATAACTCTATACTGTGGTCTTCAGCTAACCAATGTTATTCAGGTTATCATGTAGTTTCCATTGACTGATACCTTTTCCAGTGCCTGATAACTTTGAATAGTGAAGAGTCTTCTTTTATTGCTTCAGTTGCCTAAGGAAATGGTTCCCAAACCGAAAACACTGGTTTGGAAGTTCCCATATATCCAGCAGTTTTCCAAGGAGATGCCACCTTAAAATTCATTGGTCTTAAAAGTTATAAATCTTTCAGTTCTGAAAATGCAAGGAGCTGGGATTTTTTTTTTTTTTTTTTTACTTCTCTGTCAGGAGCTTATACTCCCTTTGGTCCATCATAATGCCTACTTCAAGGCCTCATAGTAAGAACATAATATTAAGAAAATATAATGCCATTTGTTTCTAGTCTTCCACTCCTCATTCTTCGCTGACACTTACGATGTTTTAAGAAACCAAGACTAGAGCAGACAGTAGACATGATTTTGATGACTGATACCTTCTGTAATGTTGTATACTTAGGAAAAGTGGTATTTGAACATGTGTGCATCAGTAAATCTTAACAATTGCTACAGTCATGAATGAATTGAAGTTTGGAGGTTGGGAAATGAATTGTGACTGGTATGGATAAAGAGTTATTAATTTTTGTTATTGGAAACCTGATTACGTTATTGACAGTGTAGCGCCTTTGTTGTGAACAAATATGGTGACCTAAAACTATGGGGTTTGTACCTGAACAGTAGGGTTTTTTTAAAACTACTATTTCAATAATGAAATATTTCCGCTGTGAATCTTCTTGTATTTGTTTTGCCATCAAGTCTAACAGGAAAAAATAATCTAGGATTAACTACCCAAAAGAGTATGTTCTCTGGTTATTTATCTTCATTAAAAATACCTAAATAAATGCAATTGACATTCTTTCACTCTTGTTACTACAAAAAAGTAGTAACTGGCTTCTTATAGCAATGTCCAGATGTTCCAGTCATGCTTAGAGACATGCAGTGCTCAGAGGTTAACTGGTGGAGGGAGTGGGGCGGGGTGGACACTCGCTGCTTTATACTGGCATAATGAAATAGTTTGCTGACATGTAGAATAAGATACAGAGGAGTTTTTTTAATTATTCCTGAGATTTTATTTGTTTTTCAGGATAAGTACAGAGCGGGTTTTGTCACTACTCTGCTGATAAATATTCTGAACGGGTTTTTGTTTGTTTGTTTCTTATATTAGGTGTGGTCCTAATATCCCTTGCCCTCTGCGCAGATGCAGTTATAGGAAATGTACAAGAAAAAGCTATGAAGTTGCACAATGGCTCTAATTCAGAAATGGTAAATAACAGATATGCAATTTTGAAGGAACATTTTCTATCATCGACAAGGCATACAATGACAAAACGTGAAAACTAATCTGCTTTTCTTTTGTATATGTAAAGAGGTCCTGGTGTACTATTCTTGGGGGCTTTTGCTGGGTTTTTGTTGTTGGTTGTTTTTTTTTTTAACCTTTCAAGGGTGCTGCTTTCTGTGTGCAACTTCAAATGTATATTGCAACTACAGAAACACTCATTTCTAGCAATGATTTCTTTGTCTGCCCTGCAGGCCAGAAATCAACAGAGTGTTTCCTGTATGATCATGCACTTAATCTCTGAAAAATATGTACTATTCTGGTATAGATGAGTATGTGTTACATGGAACACGTTGCTTTTCTTACTTACTAGACCTCTGATTCTACAGTGTGCTAGCATTTGAGAGGCAGCCTTTCTTGAAGCTTTTGAAATCTGTGAAACTCTGACTTTCAGAACAAGTGAATATGCGTATTTCTGATTTGATGAAACACATAATTTTGAAAAAGTCTTGCTCAGTATTTTTGATACACTTATATGGAATGCGGATTATCTGTTCGTATGGTTTGACATTTTTCTTTTTAGACAAAACTTACATTTGGATTTGGCATCTTTTTCTCTGAAGTCAAGTAAATACAAGAAAATCTTTTATTATAATGGGCATTGTTTGAATGTGCCACAAATAAAAAATTATTGAAATTTAAGTTGCATATTTGGCATATATTTGACATTTAACTAGAAAATCTCATTTCCCATTTGTGAGAATAACTTCATAAATGGAGAAAAAAATCAGATAGAAGGAAGCTTCATGTAAGGCTGAAAGTGATTTAGGCTGGCTCAAGAAGTTTGAACTGCAAGTTTCTGGAAAGTGAAAGAATACGCCTGAATAGTGTCACTGTATTCTTGTTTTTATTTTTGTACTTTTTCTTAGTATTCACAGTTGATTGCTGTTGGAGGCAGAGATTTTAGCTACATGGACTTCAGCTGACCCAGTGCAGCCTTGTGTAGCTGTAATCTCTGAGAGCAAACTACAGTCTAACTGCTTTCATGCCCGCTTTGCATCTTGCCAACAGCCGTCTGACGGTTGTTAACTGCCTTATCTACGAAGTTTCTGTTTTCTGCAGAACTTTGTTTTTTATTATGTGTTAGTCTGACAAACGTTGGTCTTTCTATTGTATACTCATGCTACTTGTAGAGAAGCAGTGTAGTGATTAAGGATATAAAGGTTTTGTTTGTTTGAGACCTAGTGATTACACTCTAGGATTTTGTTTGGTGAATTCAGTGCAGAATTACAAGCAGAATTTCAGAAATAATTTTTGTAGACTTGAGACTGTGGGTAAAAATTTAAGAGGTCTTCTGTATTGGAAATCATGTTTAATAAACAGTGATCTGGAAATAAAATGGAATAGTAAAGGAACCTAGCACCCACAGGATCTCTGTTTCATTGCTGAATTTGGAACTTACCCTGGATTAAGCAGTTATGAAAAGAGAAAAGATGTCTTGGGGCTGAAATAGTAGCCATAGCTCTGGAAGGTTATACCTGATTTTACCTTGTGTGTGATTCTAAGGAAGTGACTTACGTCGCACTGCCTAACAAGGAACTGGCAATGCGGTGCTCATTCCTGGTTGTGAAAGGTGAGGTCTTTTGGTAGTTCATGAGAAAAGCTCGATGCAGAGGCAAATGAAGAAATAGAGACTAACTGCTGTGTATAAACACTGTAAAATAAGAGCTCTGAAGATCAGGTCCTTGTTTTTTAAGAGTTTGAAAGCAGTTCTGCTCTTGAAATGTATATTCATCCTCAGTTATTGTAGAGCAGTTTTAAGTGTTCTGTTGTCTCATCAATTTTTAAGACTTATTTTTGCAGATATTTGAGGTACTACAATGAGAAAACAATTGATGAAACCTGTGTCAAAAGAAGCAGGCCTGTAATTGACACCAAGTTTTGAAAGGGTAGTAGATCGCCGTGTTGTAGCTAGCAATGTGCAGAACAGTTCTGTTCACTGTCTCCCTTTTCGCAAGAAAGGCTGCTAAATGTTGCCCAGTCACACTGCATGGGAGGATGTATGGATGGGCAGCTCCAGCGTCTGTTGTTGCCTATACACGGGAAAGGATGGGATGAAGATTTTTTTGTATGAAGCTTTGAATTAAATAAGTGTACAGACAAAATTAAGAGCTTACCTGTTTGCTGAGTATAATCTGTTCTGGGTACTGAACTAGGCCAGAGCTGGCCATATTTGAAAGTCTTGTATCCTATAACTGTAATGCAGGTGTGCTATGTACGGGAACTGAAGTGACACAGATGAAACTTATGTGACACTTCTGGCAGTTCATGGTGATTACATGCTACCCTTTGCGTATTTAATGTAATGTGTATCTTTACTGTGCAGGATAAGTAGCAGAAAATGAAATATGTTTAACATTATTCAAACTATTAAATTACATAGTGTGAAGTTTTATTTAGGCTGTGAAATCTTGAATTTGAAGGATTTACCACAGTCAGCGTTGACTTCAGGATATTGTTAACTGACTAGCTCAAAAAACTTTTTTTTTTTTTTACGTAGTTGTGGGTAGGAAGAACGTCTCTAACACTTACTATTCACTTTTTACTGTACATCAGCTGTTGTAGAAATACTAGTAAAAGTATCTTCAAATACTACAAATTCAGTTCTGAGAATTTGAACTTATTAATAGGGCCAAGCATTTGAAAGCATTTAATTTTGTCCTTTTGTATAGTATCACCTGGTGATTATTTTCTCTTAAACTATTCTAGGTTTTATATTCCTATTCAATAGGTTTTGTGTATATTTTGTTTGGATTAACGTGCACTAGTGGATTAAGCCCTGCAGTAACATTTTGCTCGAAGGTAGGTGTAAAGATTTCCTTTTTCCTTTGAAGAACCTCATTAGAAAACATTGCTCTGTATGGTTTAGAAAATCTCACTTGCTTCTCCAAAGTTGCATTTTCATCATGTGAACTGGTTAATTTGTGTGATTCATAGATTAAGCAAGTTGTTACAGTCTTTGATGTATAAGATAGGGTGATGTTTTAAAAAACAAAACAAAATCACAGGACCAGACTTACAAGCTTATAATTTCATTATTATTTTCCCGTTATTTAACTAAAATTAAATAAGGATCTTTGCATGAATGCATTGTTGAACAGCTTATTATTGCTCAAGCAGTTGATTAAAGTCTGTAGTTTTGTGTCATTTTGCAATACCTCAGGGTTTGTTTTACATTTTCCTAACAGGCTTTTTCTGTTGTTGCAGCATCCAGTTCAGACTTACGGTTATGCATTCCTGTTCTCCCTGACCGGGTATTTTGGCATATCCTTTGTTCTAGCTTTGATTAAAATCTTTGGTGCCCTTCTGGCTGTAACAGGTATGAACAAATTATATCATTACTGCTTTTGGTATAAAACATAAAGTAATCCTGTTCTCTTATTTAGGACAGAGCTTTTGAGAATTGTTCTTACTCTGGCTTTTTTTCTGTTCTTTGTGCTGACTGATCATGGCTTGTGTAGCGTGGATCTTCCCTGGTAGTATGTGTTTGAGAGCTTCCTGATTCTTTCTGTGCCACAGTTTCAACCTTGAAGAGCCTGTTATGTAATGTTCTGCATATAGCCTGTGCTATGTTTTAATGCAGAAACTACACTGTTCTAAACAGAGGAATTGCAATGGAAACGTATAGCAGGGTGTAAGGAGAAGACAGGTATTACCTGAAATGTGGAAGCAAATGTAAGGATGTTCCAGTAAGGCACAGTAGGTAGTGTCATAGTCTCTAAGCCCATAATTTCTGGTGATTTCCAAGAAACAGTACTGCCAGAAAAACTGTGAAGAACTCCCCCAAAGCTTTTGAATGTCCATATGCTCTCAGTGGAGTGCTACTGTAGCATTAAGTAGTTCAACGTACACTCTAGACTGTTCAGAAAGAACTCAAGTGGAACAAATTCTGACTTTTGTGATGATCTCCTCAGCTCGTTTTGTTAAACCGAAGGGAATAAAGGGTGTCTTACTGGTTTTGGAAGTCAGGATTTGAACTAGACGAACTTCTGGTGGGCTGTGTAACAGCTGCTGTATTATCTCTAAATTGTAATTTGTGCATTCACGAGACAGGTACAAGCCTGTTGTTAATGACAGAAGCAGACTCTGTCTAGTCTTTCAGATCTTGTTCTAGACTTCCAGTGTAATTGCCCCCCAAATAATGGAAGCAGTCATGTTTTCTGTTAAGTGCGTAGTACACTATGACTGTATCAACCACGTCAGAAGAAACAAATGTAAAGAACTCTGATGAGTAATATGTTGAAAAGATTTGGGCCGCTTACTGGTGTAACTGCTAACTGCACGTGGATGTGCAACAACGTAAGTCCCTAAAGTGTGTCAAAAGTTACTGGAATCCTCTCCAGGCTAAGAAGTTCACCAAAAGCCATCTTGTCTGCTTGTGTGTTAGTTCACGCACAAGTTTCTGTAGTCTGTTGTTCTCACCTAACAATATAATAATTTCCTATCATAAATGCAAGTCAGACCTATCTGCACTGACGTGCACCAGGTATGTGTCCAGATGGATGAGGAAAAGGAGGAAATGAAGCAAGAGGCAGTCACAACCTTTGTAGATTTTTCAACCTTTAAGTTATTCAGATTTGACTCTTCTCCCATATGGAACTGGACATATTCTTCACGTTGAGTAATCAGTCATCTGGAAAAACCATGTGGAGAGACTGAAATCCTACTTATTGAGATTGGCTTTCTCTGAATGAGGAAGCCACTGAGCACAGTGAGTCTCGGCACTGTGCTGGGAAGTAGCGTCATCGGTTATGCTTGGTCTTTAGTAATGCGTTGGCTGGTGTACGCCTTAGAAGCAATGAAAGTATTACAACTAAACATACTCTGTGGAAGGACAAGCTTCAGAGAAGGAAGTGTTTTCAGAGCCTTTTGATAGTTTGTCTGCCTGAGATCATTAATGGAAGCAGCAGTATAGAATATGGTTAAATCAAAGGAATCACTAGTAAGAAAGATGTGACAGAAATTGCAGCTCAGAAATGATTTGCACTAGTTTATTCTGGCTTGCATCTGTGTTTGTGAGGCCATGGCATGGTTTAATATGCTGCGTTACCTGAGTGTGGCAAAGCTAGCTACAGCCAAATGACATAACTGATTACAGGTGAAGGCTTTTAACCTGTATTATTAGAGTTTGTGAAAGTCAAGTGACTGAAGTGCTTATGTATCAGAATATCCTCAATCATTGGAATAAGGGGAGATGACCCTGCCGTTCGTTTCAACAGCAGTTAATTGTAATGTTAACATTTTTTATATATCTAACAACACTAAAGGAAAAGTCTGACACTTGATCATTTTTCGTCATCTTCTTGTACACCTGTTTTCAGGCTGCCCCTAGAATTACTACTCTTCACTATATGCAACTGCTGTAGAATGTAAAAATGGAAAATTGTTGCTTCCAAACTTAAAATGTAATTTGAATATATTTTTCAGAAATCAGTCATTGACTGTTTAGCTTCTTATATCATTTCTGTAGTCGTTACAGTAGTCTGTCAAGAACAGTTACACCAGGCTTGTTCCTTCCTCAGGTTACCTTTTCTTAAAACTGCAAACGTTAGTCACAAGGCACTGGTGGGGGGAAGCTACTTTTCTCTCTTCCATCTATCCCTAAAAGCTGGTTTCTGTCAGGTGATGCTCTTACTTCATTTGCAGTAGTGGAGGAAAAGATACGACACTTGTTTTCCGACCTGAGGATTGCATGCTCTGCCTTGCCATTAATTATTTCTTCTGCAGCACTTCTGTTTTGCATTTGTTTTTAATGAAGTTTAGTACGTCTCCTGACTGGAAATTGGCCCAGATGAGAGCATTGGTTCATGTATTAAAATAGCTCTTTAAAAAAAAAAAGTCTTACTGTGCTAAAAAATGTTTAAAAATGCTGTGGAATAGCAAACCCTTCTAAGGTTTTCTTATGCCTGACCTTGACAGTCCCAACACTTGAGCCCTTTCTGTCTTGCCTGTAGCAATGTGAAAATGTTTATTGTGCCTTGGAAGAACACCACATTCATTACTCTCCCTCCTAACCCTCATCCACCCTCCCCCTTCTTGGGCAGGGAGTGGGGTGAAAGAGTTTAATGAAAATTGTATTTCTATTAGCAGAATGAGAAATTATCAGACTTAATTGGGAAAAAGAAGAAAAGGCACTTAATTTAGAAGGAAATGGTTACATAAATATTTTAATTAATAACTGATTTGAAAGAACCGAAATAATCATAATTAGAAAAACTGAAGTAATTTAACCATTTTTTAAATAATTCATCTGTAAACTGTTTTCTAATTAAAACTCAATTTTCTTTTTCATTCTCCTTTAATTTTTCATGTAATAGAAAATCATTTTATTTGATGTGCATAAATTTCTTAAAATGTAAAGAAAATTGTTACTGCAAAGTTGAGATTGAGGCAGATAAAGCAACAGTAAAGGCTGTTTCTACCACTACAAAACATGCTTTTAAGTAAATATGCGTTTGTGGGGGAGGGTTGGGGAGAATGAAACTTGATTTACCAGCCAAAATGGTGTGAAAATACAGCAGCTGTCATTGGTTCCTTTTGTCAGTAAGACTGATACGGATGTGGTTATAGAAGTAAAGCTTTCCATTGTGGTATAATAAAAAGTACTTCATGGTAAGCAAAATATTTTCTGTTATTAAAAAATATCGTTTTCTTTAGGTGCAGGCAATTGTACTGGGGTCTTTCTTAAGTGAGAAGCCTGCACTATCATATAGAAGAACACCTTCTCAGGCCCTTAACATACATAGCTAAACTTGTACACCTGGCTGCATTGTTACTTTTTTTAAAACATTTTCCATAACTCTTACTCATTTATTAATTTTTTTTTTATTTTTTTTTGTTTCGGTGATGTGCTATATAGGTTTCCCAGTACACAATTTGCTGGCAATGCTGTATTCTTGTTCATAGCAGATAGCATTGAAATTATTCAATTACGATTGTTAGAGCTGTAGTTCATTTGAGAGTACCCCAAGCAGACAGCTTACTTCTGTTTTGGTAACAGGAATGTGTTTTCAATTCTTCTTACTACCTTGCTCTTTCTGGAGGTTGAGAAGGTCTCTTATGATTTTGATGAAAACTTCCTAATGCGATCATTGAAGTCAGACATCCTCGGTCTCTTATGTTTCTAAGCAAAATCGTGTATCTCTGCAATGTTATGTGAATTTTCAGTAACTTCAAAAGAATGACAAGATGACGATCCCATTCCACTTAAAAATAAAGCCCAAAACACCACTGAACTGCAGTAACATGAGGTGGAAATGGCAAGAGACCCAGATAGTGATACCACTTTTTTCTGCTTTAGCAGATTAGATTATATCGTCAGTTACTTGCAAGGATTGTTTGTTGCTTTCGGACACTGTGAACTAATTAGCATGAAGTTATTAAATTAAATATATAGAAGTAAGTCTTGTTCTGGAAGTTCCTCTGCTGCAGATACTGTGACTGGAGCTGATGCTACTGACGTGGTGTACTTGTTCCAAACAGCGTATGGTTCTAGCACGGTTTTGCACTGGACTGGTACGTCTGCAGTCTGTGCTTGCACCAAGGATAATCATTGTTTTAGCCAGACACTTAATTATATAGTGAGGTCATCTGCTAGTCTTGAAGCCTATATTATGTTCTTTTGTTGTAACTGCATTCTTAAAGAAGTGAATATTTGTTTGTTTTCCTCTGCAGTAACAACGGGAAGAAAAGCAATGACCATTGTGCTTTCTTTTTTGTTCTTTGCAAAGCCATTCACATTACAGTAAGTATTTGTTGTTTCAAATGGGATTTTATATATTTTATTTTAAAAAAATCTTGTTCTTGATCATGGAAACAGAACAACGGTAATTAATCATATTCAGTCTTTAATGTTTTTCATTTTGTATCTTCTACAAATGCTGGCAATCTGCTGTAAATACGACTGGCCTGTTGATGCTAATCATGCTAGGGAAAATAGTTTCCATTTTTCTAAAGGTCTGGAAGACAAGCTATTCCATGTGTTGGCATTTTTTTGTTGTTTTTTTTTTTTTTAAGAAAAATATTACATGATATCTAGTGCTTGTGAGAATAAACTGTTTGGGTACTTCCTTTGGGGAGGAAGATTTGGCTAAAGGAAGGCATTTTCTCCAGTACGGTATTGTTTCCCCTTTTATGAGCTCAGGTGTGAGTTCTTAGCTAGCCCTTTTGAATAACTGCAAGCTTCTCTCCTCTTGATATATTAAATTGCAAGAGTTTGAGCTTGGGTTTCTTCATCTTTTTTAAATTCAAAGAAGAGCTTACATTGAAAAATACAGCTAAGTTGATACATTGATCCTAATTGCTTCTGGTTTGAGACAAAATAGTATTCTGTGTTAGTGCTATGTATAAATTTATTTGAGATTTAAGAACAAAGCTTACAGCCAAATGACCAAATGGAATTTACTCCAGGTAAAAATCTTGAGGCTTAAAATAATGGAGAGCTGAAACAAAAAGGTGCTTACATTGGGCAGTGTGGATATAAGGCACTGAGTGAGAACACATTTGGGACCAGTAATAGAGCGTGTAGCTCTCCTAACCGTAGGAAGGAAAAACATACTAAAACCCCTCAGGACTACTTTATTCATGTGAGAAAGAACAGCTACTCTTTAGTTATTATTTAACTATAAATGCACCTTAATAAGCTCTCCAGCCAGGATGGGAAGAAGAAGGGTGGAGGGATAGCAATAATAAAGATTCAAGCAAATTCTTTCTCAGTCTGCTGATTTGTAGGGTTTTTTCCCTTAAACTTTTCTCCTTAGTGTAAGGGCTTTGTTTTTGTTTAATCCACAAATACTGGTATGTAATTGCTACAGATGAAGTGCTAATGGTAACTTTTTTCCCCCCTCCTCTCCCTCCCTTTTAGGTACGTGTGGTCAGGCTTACTGGTTGTCCTTGGTATATTTCTTAACGTTTACAGTAAGAATATGGATAAAATCAAACTGCCTTCACTGCATGGTCTTTGGAAAAAAAGCATGGAAGAAAGAAAAACAAGGACGTTGTCACAAACTGTATAGACAGTGGTTTATGCCTTGTCTAGACTATGACTTACTATTATTATTTTATGGGAACAGTCTTCAACTGATTCACTTTCCAAAGGGAACATTATTAAAACCAAAGGAGCTGAAGGCATATTGTCTGCTCGCAGATGGTTGAAATGCACATTTTGGTGAGCCCTTTCTTCAGAGCACTTGAGTTCGTCATAAAAGGTGTTGTAGGCCATTGTCAGATGGCATTATCAGGTGATGAAGGACAGCAGCTCCTGGCAAACTGCTGAGAAGCTGCGCTCCAACTGGGACACAGTAGAAGACTGATTTGGGCATTTTAATAATATCGGCCATGTGGCTGATCTGAGATTAGTGGTTCTTTGTTAATTTTCTAGGTGGGGTAATTTAACTGTAGTACTGTGTTAACATTTAATGGAACCTAAACAGCACCTGGTTGACCAGATTGCAATGTTAAAGGTAGAAGGTTTAGAATATGGTATGTTGTCACTCTTTTTCACTTTAAATAAAAATGTTGGGTTTTTTTTTTAAATTGTTGATCAGATCATCACAGAACTTGGTATTTATTATAATAATTGAAATTTTTATGGAAATCTTAATGGTGTTACTCTTTTTGATTATTGCTTGCAAGTAACAAAAATGAGATTGAGTTTGGGCAGTCGACACCTGTGCTTTTACAAGGTGGGAATGGGCTTTTAGGCCTGAACAGGGTGAGAACACAGAATGCAAAAGTCATGATTGAAACAGTGATGTAAGAAGCTGTTATTTGCACATGGAAGTCCTCTAAATTAGTATCATCAAATCGAAACTCTTCATTTTCAGTATTGGAGAATAACAGCATCTGCTAATGTATTTGGGATATGTATTGTGTCAGTCTTTGTGTGGTCCTGTGATGAACTTAAGAGGATTAGGGTACAGATTACCATTTTCTTTATTTAATGACAGGAGGAGACAATGTACTACCAGTCTGTCTTTTTCATCATGAGTTTAGGAGGACTAAGTCCATTTGTCTCTCTTACTTTCATATTCAACTCGCTTTTGAATCGCTTGCCATCTCTTTCATTTTATATATTTAACAATAGCACTTTAAAAATACTAATCACCTTACAGCTCATTGTTCTCATGTGGTCATGATTTTTTTGTTGTTGTTGTGTCCCTTAGATGCATCTTGGTGTCTGTTCTTTCAACTTAGACAAGAGTAAATCGGATAATAGAATTTGTATAGTCAGGAAGAATGTACAAAGAATTGAAATATCTTACAGGATTTCCTTCTGCCAAAAATACTAGTTCATGAAAGTATTAAAAGTGTGCAAGATGTTTTTCAGACATTCAGAAAGAATTGCCATTCCGAGGAGCTTGTAATCAAAGCACAGACACAAAATGTGCCTTAATATTGAGTTGGTAGCTAGCATAGGCCATATTAAGCATGTTATAAAATAGAACATGGAATAACATAGCCATCTTAGCACGATGGGACACATAAATGGAGTGGAGAGCTGCGCTAATGTAACTGCGCTGTGTCCAGCATTCAAGCTGCTCTGATGTGTCAGCAAAGCCTTTCAACCCATACACACGCAGTGTTGCCAAGTTAAGAGAATTTACTGTGTGTGATAATTTTGGTTTTTTAAATTCCAAGCTGCTGCATGATTGATTGTGTCCTAGGTAAGGTAGAGAGGTGTGAATTTGAGAAACAGATACACCTTGAAAGAGAAAGATGGCCTGCCATGGCTATTCATTTTCATGTCACAGCCAAAGTTTTATGATAAGATAGGAAAAAGGGGCACAATTTCAAATTTGATGCAAGACTGCATTTGACCAAATCAAGGGGATTGATACAGATTTCTTTCCCCATAATATTTATCAACTCTTATATTGCCTTGTGTTCTTTTACTAAATGAAGTTGCTCTTTCCACTGAGGTTGTTGCCTATCAAGCTTAAAAGGGGCAGTTTTTGAACCATTGAAAAAGTAGTTACAGAACACTTACTGCTCTGTTCACTAGCTTGGTGGAACTCGTAATTAGCATTTGAGCATCATTTTGACAACTTTTCAGTCTTGGTTTTGCCATCTGTAAACTCTGTCTGTTGCTAAACTGACTGAACTTCAGGAAACCAAATGATGTGAAAGCTACCATACATGCAGAAAGTCATAGTAAATATAGTTCATTTGGCATCTGGTTTGTATAAATAGATGAGAAGAGATGCTCAAAGTTTCTCACTAGAATTCGAGTGTAGTACGTAGGTTGCCAAACTGTTTATATAATCCAGTTTTATCTCTATTTTCTCTCTTTGGAGAGCGTAATGTGCACAATAATCTACCTTTTAATTTATTGTCTATTGTGTACAAGACTGAGTTAATGGAGCACACATTAGGGGAAGTTCCGATTTATTTTTTTATTAATTTTCTTTTTCTTACCTCTAGAACTGTATGTTTTGTTTTACAGGTGTGCTTTAAAAATTATTTTTATACACAAATGAATATTATACATTTAGTGTTAATAGCATAAATTTAAGAGTCAGGTTTTTATTTTCATAGATGTGAGTCTAGTACTTGCAAATCACCAGTATGTAAGTGTGTTAAAAGAAAATGCCCGCACAAGTGAGAGTAGGTTACAATTTGCCGCCTGTTGTGGTCTGCACAGTTTCATGCTTTCATTGAGACATTAAGACGACCTTCATTTCAGTGAATTGCTGTTCGTGGTTTTGGTTGGTTGGTTGGTTGGGGGTTTTTTGTAAGTTTTACAGTGCATGCGAGTAAGAGAACCTTACAAACCTCCAAGTGTTCTTATTACAAAATTTTGTTTCAGGATCTTCTGTACTGTATATGTCGTTTTTGTGTTGTCTATGAAATATGAATAAGGGCTTGTCCACAAAGTAACTCCAAATTCTTTATTTTTTGTGTAAAAGCACTTATATTGGGGCGTCAGTTAACCTTTCCTAATGTTGCTGTGTAGGCTGATAGTAATAACTTGTGTGGTTTACACTCATTGTCTCCTGGACTCTACAGTAGGCATTATGAAACTACAGAAAAACACATGCATTCTGTCACCATAAAACCTATTATCTAAATATAATGTGAATTAGTTGCTTCTTATTCTTATGCTACACAACTTTCTCCTCTCTACAGAAAAACTGTGATATAAGAATTATTTATCATGGGATTGAAGTTCACACTAAAATTTAAGGCTGCCCAAGGTCTCCACTGATGTCAGCAGTCTACCTCTGTGACACTGTCTACTTCTGCCTCCTTCAAGGGACTGAGGGAGCTCTGTTTTCCTAAATTAGTGGGCATTTGCAGTTGCTTTCACATTACATTTTTGCATTCGTTTGGCACACTTGAATACTGAAGTAATTGACTGTGCAGTGGATTTCTGCAGTATTTCGGTACATCAGTATCATCAAACCGCTAGTTATTCAGATACCCATATGTGACTACAAGTGTGGAAGAACCGATGCTCTGAACCCCCCATAAACGTACAGTGTTCCCTGATACTGCATTAAACTGTTTTTCTTAATCTGGTTTTACAACTCACATGCTTTGAACGTAACAGACATTTTAAGCTAAAACATAGGCATATGTCATTCCTGCTTGTCTGTCTGATGGGTGCTGACTCCCTTTTTAACATGCTCTATTGATGCACTATGGATTGGTTCAGGTTTCTAATCATGCATTTAAGGGCACATCGGTCACATTCCATATTTTCTGCTTCAAATCAGCTATGACTGTCTGGATGATTCTTTTAAATCCTTTTTTCTCCAGGAAAAAATCTTTCCTTTTATACTTTCTGTTATTTTTGGAAAGGTCTTGAGGAGTACATGTATGAGTTAACTCCTTGACCTCATTCCATCTTCCGAGAAAATCTCTCTTCTCCCTTGCTTGCCTTTGAGAACTAAAGGAAAAGGAAATAAATTACTGCAAGTGCTCTTTTTTCTTTAATAAGTGCCTTCCTTACTAACCTGATTTGTCTTAATTGTTTCTTTGCTTTCTGCCTCCCATACTCCCAGGCACAAACAAGCCCTTCTTTCTTGTTTGACCACTGCTTGTTCAGTCATGGCAACTTTTTGGGTGGTTTACTGTTCTGAATGGAGGTATAGAATTGCATGTGCGCTCTGGAGGGCAGGAAATAATAAGTAAACTTCACAAGTTAGGGAAGTCATTAAATGGACTCATGTTTTTTTTTCTGGAGGGATTTTATATATGGTTTAGGTAATAGCTCAGAACTTGTTAGTGGAAGTTTGTTTGTGGTTTTTACATTTTACCTGTTTAAAAAATCTTTATATTAATTTTAATATTTAATATAAAACTCCTGACTATTCAGGCAGTTTATAGAGATTAATTTGAATCTTGCCTATGAGGCAGAAAAATCCTATCTCTCTTTCACTGATGAAGCAGAGATGGTAACTTGCCCGAAGTTGCCTTAATAGGTCTGTGATGAGCAAGGAATAGATGTTAATACCCTCAGTTACTCTGTGCCCAAAGTCCAACAGAGCCCTTCTGTACCTGAAATGAAATGGCACCAATGTAACTCAGTTTTCTTCTACCCCAGTATTAGAGATTTTGTATTGTTTCTGTTCTGTGCTCTATACTAGTATAATTTAAAGTGAAATTAAGACAGCCATAAAATAAGTTTCCTGTATTTTGTTTTGAGCTTCTTTGCATTGTGTGCTTCGTCTTGTTGGTTTGTTCTGATTTCTGTGAACACTGGTATGGAAATAAGCCAGAGAGAGTAGCAGTCGTAGGAGAAGCATAATATCCTTCACTTTCAGCTGACTGGTCTGGAGTTAGATCACCTTGCTGCTGGTCAAGAGCTGCTGCCATTGAAAAGCTGTGAGGAGCTGAGCATAATGATGTCATGCTGGATCTGTACCTTTTCACCATTCACTCATAGAGAAACACAGACGGTAACGCAATAAAGAACGTTCATGCACAAATACTTAGGTTAGAATATAATGCTGACTTAATGCTGCTTTTCTGTACCTGGATCAGTTCCTGCAGTTTTGCTGTTTTTTCCTGGGCTGTGATAGTAATGTATTGCTTCTCTACACTCGGAAATTTAAATTTTTTAATTTTTTTTTTTAAATAGATTTCTCAGTTTTATGCTTCCTCTTGTGTTTTTTTTTTTTTATTTTAAGTGTAAAGTTTTACCTTGTAGTTTTCATTACACCTGTAGTACTGTCTCCAGTTCTGGGCTCCCCAGGACAAGAGAGAGATGGAGCTACAGGAAAGAGTTGAGCAAAGAGGCACAAAGATGGTGGAGGGACTGGAGCATCTGTCCTATGAGGAGGGTCTGAGAGCTGGGGCTTCAGCCTGGAGAAGAGAAGGCTCAGGGGATCTCATCAATGTCTATAAATGCCTGAAGGGAGAATGCAAAGAAGAGGGAGCCAGACTTTCCAGTGGTGCCCAGTGACAGGACCAGAGGCAATGGGCACAAACTGAAACACAAGAGGTTCCCTCTGGACATCAATAGTGTGATGGTAGCCGGACAGGGAGTAGCTTCAGAGCACAGTTCCCTCGAGAGACCTTCATTTGGTAACTGCTGCTCACTAAACATACGTTCTCATTTCCTCATAAAATGCGAAATGAGAGTATGGGAATCTCTCAGAGCAAATGCAAGAAACTGGTAGATGAAATTGATGCTGTCAACACAGAACTATTTGAATGTAATCATGAGGGAGTTCGAAGTTGCTTTTGTTTTTCTGCACTTAGATCTTACAATGTTATTGGGTGTTTTAGTACAGCATCTGATCTGCATGTGTCTGTTAGACGTGTTGCTACGCAGCTTGCTCCCTGTTAGTTGTCAGTGTTTTGCATGGACATGGTCAGCTGTAATAGATGCCTTCCTACTTGTTCAAAACCTAGGCACGAATTCGAATTAAATACAGATCTGCAGTATCAGGCATTTACGTGAGCATATCTGTGGTCTATGCTGTAGCAGTCCTAGTTCCATGCAAAACTGAAGCGGAATTGCTGTCGGGTTGAACACGCGAACCCCAGCAGCACAGGAACACGTGCACACATGGGCGTGCACAATACATGCCACTGTTAACCATTGTGCAGTCTGTCGCAAGGTAATCTGCTCTTCACCTGTAACTGCAGCAGTAAAGGGAAAATTGATCAAATAAATATCCCCTGGGCTTCTGTTAGTATGGCACATCTGAATACAAAGTGCTTCCGCTGCAAAGTGTCTCCTGGAATAGACTTGGTGACAAATGTTTAGGGTGAAATGCCCCGTCAGACATGGGAAAGGGCCGCAAGAGAGCAGGCTTTGATATGCGCTACGGTAGGTTCTCTGCTGCCAGCACGGCTGCTTTGCTTGCTCTTAAGACCACAAGTCTATCTGTCCTCAGCTTACTGAATTTTCTAGGTAGCGCTAGCAGTAAACTGGATTTAGCAAGCCGAGTCTTACATGTGGTTTAAGAAGAGAATTTGTGTTTACTTCCTGGGAAGTCTGTCTTGAGGAAATGTAGACATCCCAGAAGCCTCTAGCATTCATAAGAAAATGGAAGGTGTTTTTTAGATTGAGGTGGAATAGGATGCTCTCCCTGTTCTCCCTAGGAAGCACAAGCATGGTGGTATTATACGAGAAAGGTTGTAGTTTGTTATAGCCTGTGAAGCAATCGGTGAGTAGTTCAGTAGGCCACTAAAATAGTCTTTGGGAATTCAGACACACTTAGAGGATCCATTTACTGGTAGCATTTGTAGACGAATAAATCTTTCCTGACAGGCTGCGGTTCTTATTTTTTCACTTTTGCCTCGTTATAGATTCCTGAACTCCTTTGTGTTTCCACAGCACTGCAGCAACTATTGGAGTACTGGGTTTAAGCTAAAGGAGGGCAGATTTAGACTAGACGTAAGGAAGGAATTTTTTACAATGAGGGTGGTGAAACACTGGCACAGGCTGCCCAGAGAGGTGGTAGAAGCCCCATCTCTGGAAATACTCAAGGTCAGGTTGGACGGGGCTCTGAGCAACCTGATCCAGCTAAAGGTGTCCCTGCTCACTGCAGGGGGTTGGACAAGACGGCCTTTAAAGGTTGCTTCCAGCCCAAACTGTTCTGTGATTCTATGTCCACAAATAGGATTTGAGGCCCCTGAAAGGCTTTAATGCATAAAGCAGAGTTCATATAGGCTTCAGGCAATAACTAAGCAGAATTTAAGCTCTTTAGGCTTTAACATACATGCCTTTAATCTTTTGTTGCTCTAGCCTACAGTTAGGATTATTTATTTTGTGTACTATCCAAATCCTGGTACTGGAAAATCATTTTAGTGAGAAATAAGCTAAATATTGCCCTTAATAAGCGGTTGAAGTTAACAGCTGGTAGTATTCTATCCCTAGTTTACACCATCCTGTGCAGTGCAGCTAATAGTAACATCTGAGTGCTTGGCCTCTTCAAATGAAGACTGTATTTTTGCTGTTAGGTAATATCACCATCTTTGATTTTAACAAAAGAAAACAAATTCTACATAACTACATAGGTAAGAACTGATTTAAAAGTAGCTAATCCTGACTATGAGTCACACCTGATTTCTCTGGATGCCTTATTCTTAATAAATGAGTCACACCTGGCTGTACAGGCTTGGTTTGCAAACTCCATCTTTCCTGGGGTTAAAGCAGCTTGAGATTAAGTGATCATGCTTGTGTGCGTGGCAGGGATGAGACCAGTTACTGCCTAAAGCTTTTGGATCCCCAGGCACATAAGTAAAGGCGACTTGAACTGACCATTTTAGGCTTGGTAAATTCTGCATTGCGAGACAGCTTCAATATAATCTATTCTTTCTCAGATGAGAGGGTTTTTTTTTTTCCAGGTAGTTGAAGCACAGACTGTGTACAAATGATACATGGCTTTTAAATAGAAATAGTTGGGAGAGCTGGCTTTTTTTCCTACTAAAAGCTAAATTTATATGAAGAACGGGTGTAGCTGTGTATCAGAAAGGTGCAATGTGTTGTCTTTTACCAGATTATATTGCTGCACTGTGGCAGGATGAGGAAAGAAATTATAATCAAGATGCATTGGACAGCAATAGCATTAACTCTTGGCTATCCTACTTTTCCGCTACATAACATTGGATACCATAGGTACAAAGCAGGTTTCAGTAATTGCACTACGAATCAGGACAGGGATTTTTCAAAGCAATGAAAGACAATTGAGATCCTGTTGAGCCTTAACTGCTTTACTGTTCAGAAAATACCAAATTCAACCAACACAGAAGAGCACTAGGCTGCCTTTCTCTGCAAAGCTTCCCTCACTATCTGTGGAGACCCACTGTGAAGACAGATTCGTCTGTGTTTGCACAGTTTGGGGAGTCTTCAGGTTGATTTTCTTCTTTTTTTTTCCTAATTAATATTCTGTGGCGCAGGGGATTCTCTGTAAGTAATTTTCAATATTGACCTTTTTTTCCTCTCTGTTTAGTTTATTTATGGAGACTCACAGTAAGGGCTGTCTGCATCTCTTCTTCCCTGTGTTCATTTCTATTATTCTAGTTTCTCTTCAGCAGAATTGGTAACCTGGGTTATTTTCTCAGCCTCATGTAGTAAATAATGGTACATGTCTGAAGCTTATCACAACAGCAAATAAGATGGTGCACAATGCATCATCCTTTCCAAATTGCCACAGCAGGGAGGGCTGGAGGTACATCCATTACCTCTGTTACGTCTTGCAAAAAGCTTAATTTTTCTGCATGTGGATGTTGTAGGGCAGCAACAGAAAAAGAGCTGAGATGGCTGCACGGGCCTTTGGGAGAACATTTTTCCTTTTAGTCAGAGGAGCAACCCACACTGGATTGCTTATGGTTTTATCTCCGTATTTGCTCCTCTGCCCTCGTCCTTTTTGGTTTTTTCATTCCTGTAGTCTTAAGAACTGGAGAATACCAGTTAAAAGCCTGGCATCCTAGTTACTAGTTTTATACTATGCAAGTAATTTTTCTATCCTTTTGCATTCCTTTCACTGTGACAATTATGACCTTATTGAGTGTTCATAGGCTTATTCTTTTGTTATCCTTTTGAGCCAAGGGTATACATACTGTTTCTTTATGCAAAGAAGGTCTTGAATTACTGAAAAAATAAGGACCAGATTCCAACAAATATGTAAAGATTCTGCTCCTTTAAATGGATGATAGAAACCTGAGAGTTTGCATCCACAGACTTCTGTGATGTGAAACTCAGAAAGCTGCCACACAGTAAATTCAGTAGAAACTGCTCATGTGCCCATGTTTCTTACTGAAAAAACCCCCATTATCTAGCTCGTCTGTATTGAGCACATAGGTTGTTACTGTAGGATAGATGATATATAAGATCACATTCTTCCTAATCTTGAATTAAGGTTCATGTGTCTGTGGTCTGAACTCTGTCACATTTTGCAAGAAGCTGAAGAAAATCTGGGACTGAGCAGAGAGATGCAACTGTGATTCTTTGAATACAAGAGTAGCATCATAACCTCAGAACTGTCTTTACAAGAAAAGATGGAGAAAAATCATAGCAAAGTCCCATTGCTTGTAGAGTCTATTAATGTCCAACTATTGAAACATCAGTAGCAGTAGCCCATGAGTTGCACACTGCTATAGGGGTGAACATACTCTCTCTCTGCTAAACCAGTTAATATTAAGCATGAATTTGTCCTTGTTATATTATTCTACTGATAAATAAAAGCAACCATTTTTCTAACAGGTGTAATTTCATCCCGATTAATGTGTGAGCTACATCCTGACTCTTAATTGTCAATCAGTGTGTGTAGTCTGTTGTTTTGTTTCCACTCTGTGGAATAACTGACACTCATGACTAACTTAATTCAGTGTCTTTGCCTCTGGAATGCTGTTATCTAACAGCAGACCAAATGATTTAGTTGGATTTGTTACTCAGAAGCCTGTGACTGACACTACTTCAGATTATTTTTTAAACAATGGCTTAATAAAGTTCTATTCAGTGACAACTCCCTGTTTCTCCACAGTTTTCTATAAAAATCTATACTGTTAGTTTGCAAGAAGTGCAGTAACTATAAATTTGTACAAATTCTAT
This sequence comes from Leptosomus discolor, assembly GCF_034619465.1. NCBI lineage: Eukaryota > Metazoa > Chordata > Aves > Leptosomiformes > Leptosomidae > Leptosomus > Leptosomus discolor. Next base: position 31,683,719 of record NC_141398.1, on the reverse strand, counting down.
TGAATGTAGTGCATTGGACAATGTACTGTAAAGCCTGTTGACACCTATGAGCAGCACGGGCTGCAGGTCTGTTGTTATTCCACTGCAAGGGGACTGTAACTGCTACTTACACTTCAGAGAACAGAAACCTCAGAATAACAGAATCTCATATCTTTGGGATTTCTTGTTGAAACAGTGGAGCTAGTGCTTCTGTTCTGCCAAAACCAGAACATCTTTCCTGAAAAAAAAAGGTATTTGAGGCCTTTCCTTGTAAATGGAGGACAGGGCACTATTTATGAGCTCATGTGTTTAATATGCCTGAAATTAGGGGTTTATGCAGAATAACTGACAACAACAATTTTTAAACTGCAGCTACAAATAGAGAGTTGTAGAAATTCTTGAAAACCAAAAATGTGCAAATTACCACAAAAGAAAATCAACTAGCTCCTCCCTGGGTCTGAGTTTCAGCAATTTAAACTCATTCAAACTCAACAGCCAAACTGAAGCAATTGCATGTATGATGTTTGTCTTGGGCTGAGGGCAGATTTAATCCTTGGGGAAAGTGTAGGGAGCATTTTGGTAGTAGGAGAGGCAGAGGTTTCTCCAGGAAAACAAAACCCAAGGAAGAATAGTTTGCACTTAATGGAAAATACTGTTTGATCTAAAATGGGATGTTACATTTTCGGTTAATGGTATCATTAAAAAGCCAAAAGAAACAAGCCAGATTGACAGAGGTGCTGGAACAGGAGACTTTTATCCAGTGGTGTAGTTACCAGACAGGTAATCTTGGCTGCTGGGGTCTCTTTCAGTCCCTTTTCCTTGAGAAGGCTGTAATGTTGCCAGAGACAATACTAATTCATAGAGTAGGTTCAAATATGAGGATGGAAAGATGGAGGGACTCTATCCCACTATACTGTACAACATAATCTGCTTGGGCATTTTTGTATCTAGTAGAGAAGTGAAATAATATAATTTGGTCTTCTATGTAGGTTTTCTATAAGTGCATTGCATCTTACCAGTTTTACAAAACGAAACTGAATCAACGCATTTATAAATTATTCTGTTCAATATTATTCTTTACATTTCCCTAGTGTTGTAGGGGGAGTGCCAATACCTGAGAATCTGTTCCTTACACTTCTGTTACTCCTCCAAAGTAAGGCTGGGATGGCAGTTTAGCAGGAGGTCAAGAGTGCATTCTTAATGTGGAGAAATATTGGGTCCTGTTTAACCCGTCCTCTAGAGATCTGGCCACTCTGAAAGTCCTCAAAAACAGTAAGTAAAGGGGAGAAAAAATGTCAAAATACAAATTTGTTTTTCTTTGCTCTTGCTCTAGACTTGTTTGGAGGAAGCAACTGCATGACTGTGGAGGGTTTTTTTTTATTTTTAATGGTGTCTTCATCAGGAATATTAACTGCTAGTACTTTATTTGAGTTTCTTAATTGGCATTCGTGTAACAGATTTTTAATAGTTTATCCTGAGGAAAGTCTTGAGCTAAATTAAAATTAAGTTCAGGTTTTGATAATGTAATGCACAAAACATAAATTTTATGGGTAAGTTGTAACTATCCCCAGCCAGAACAGCACAGTTTGCCACTTTGCCCTCCCCTGCAGCCCCCAATCCCCCCCCGATTTTCTCTGCCTTGCATCCAGCCATGCAAAGGATAAAACATTGGAGGAAAATGTATAGCATTGTTTTAAAAGTGCTACATTTGAGGAGCTAAATGCCTCTCTGCCATTGAATAGCAGGGCTGAGGTGAGACCAAGAGCTTTAGTTAACATTCTCTGTTGTCTCATAAGTGTAATTGAGTTTTCAGGATTTAGAGTACTTGGTTTAGAGAGAGAGTTTGAACTGCGTAGCTACTGCTGTTTGTGTTTGGGTAACATGTACCTGGCTCTGCCTCTCTGGTTCCCCAACAGACCTGCAGTCCAAAGTTGTCCTCATTGTGGAAAGCAAAGAGAATCAGCAGGCAGTCATCAGAAGTGACAAAACATCTCTCCCCATTTCACAGAAAAAGAAGAGAGGACGTCTCACACAGGAATGCTGTGCGGGGTGACGCTCACATGGGCCTGCTGGATCCCAGCCTGGTGCCTTTGTACAGTAACTGCTGTGTTTCTCTTCCTTTGTTTTAGAGGTTCCACTTTTGATTGGTGGCTTTATGCTGCTGTTTTAGGAAATGGTGTTGCATGGCTTTATTCCCATCAGCTGACAGAGATGTAAGAATTTCATTAGCTTGATAACTGCTCTCATTCTGGCTGATAGAACATGAAAAATGTAGTTTGAAAATACCTTCGAGGGCTACTGTGGTAGCCCAGATAGGGCTGTGTCAGAGACCCCAATTCATTTCATAGTCTTTCAGTTCTCTGGATGCCACATTTGCTAAGTAGACTCCCACAGGTTTCTCCACAGCAGGCAGAAGGGCAGCTGAGCAAAGAGCTTAGTCAGTACTTCAGCAGGTGCTTGGATACTTGCTGGAGATTCATCAGGAAGTGCTGCTGACACAGTAACTTCCTAAGGCTACCTTAATTAGCACGCAGGCTTGCAGCCTTCTCTATGTGAAGGTGCTCTCTCACACTAGCAAGATAGAAGTGGGTCCCTTCCCACCTAGCTGCAAAGGGAGCTGAGTCTCTCAGGCATCGTGACCCCAAAGCAAAGAACCATCCTCATCTGTGAGTTATGGATTAAAATGTTCTTGTGCTCAACTTCATTTAGGAGAAATAATGTTCAAAGCTTGAAAGCCTGAGTACTCACAAGGTAAAAGTGATCTGTACATCCCACTTTCCAGAGAACACAATTATGCCACGTGACTTCTGCATCCACTCAAAATGCCTTGACTAGCTACCATGGAGCACCCAACAGGCTACAAATTCATCACAAAAATTGGCAAATAATGTTGAATTATAAATATATTTGAGAAAATTGTACTGCATTGGCTGACAAGTCATTAAAAAAGAGGAGCTGAAATTGATCAAATGAATTGTTTGTTACTAATTATTTGCCTAGTGCTAGCTGTGATTGAGACCTTGAGGGTGGGAATAAATTATCTTAATGAGGGATTAGGTTAAGGCATGTTATAAATTCTCATTTCAAGAGCTAACCCCACCATTAATATATTTGGCTATAACTGTGGATCTTCTTTAATAGCTGTTTGTCTTCTTTGCACTGCATAAAAACATTCTTCCTTTTTAAGTCTGTGTTCTGAAAAAGTAGTATGTGGCTTCCAAGGTTTTATCTTCATTAGGAACACCAAAGAAACACCTATAAGGAAATAATAGTAATGTAGACTGTAAGTTATATTTTGTTATGGAGAAAGAAACCTTCACATCCCAGGGACAGATGATGAAGTACCAGATACATTTTACTGTGAGCTGAACATATCCCTGCTTTTGAAAACCTCATTTGCATGGGGCCTTAGAGGTACAATTTTCCAAGTGAAATGAAGATGGAGAAGTGGGGATAAGCGGCCTCATACAACTTGGAAAGGAAAAGAGGAACATGGACGTATATGTTGTTTTGCTTGTAATAGAGTCGAGAGTTGCCTCTTACAATCTGAACACTGTACAAGCTCATGATGATAACATTTGCCTCAGACAGTCCAAGTAGCAAGGATTTAAAATCTGATCTTCCTCCATTAAATTTCTGTAGCCACATTATTATCATACGTAATTATTAAAACCGCTATTAATAATTCATAGCAAAATCTGAGACAGGTAAATCGTAGGCTGATTGAGACAGGGACCATTTCTCTTTATGTATTTGTGCAATGTCTCGTAACTCTAGATACTACTGCAATATAATGACCATGTAATAATAAAATGTTATGTTTTTCTCTCCCTTTCTTTCCCATTTTCATTAGTTGTCCTCAAAGTTCTTTAAAAAGAAAGGTCATATCATTGCCTGTATTTCTACAGGCAGGTCAGCACCTGCAGTCACACAGCAGGTCAATGTGGCAGTCGGCACACAGCTCCCCATGCCATGCCTCGTGCTTCAGCCCTATACATGCTCTTTCCTTTAGATATCGCTTCCTTAAAAGATCAGCAATGCTGTCTGTTTTGTAAGTCAAGGATGGAGAAGTAGGAGGACGTATTAAGTGCCTTTCTGTGAACTCATTTTGTTTCAGAATTTATTTGATTGGATTTCCTCTGAATTTTTAAGGCATGATATAATGCCTCAGTTTGCCAAGAGCTTTAAAGCACTTTGTAAAATGATACTTTACTTGCCTTCTTTTTGATTTGTCAAATATACACCGCTGGGTTTTGCTAGTTACCAGTCTCCTCCGTTCTGCAGCCCTTGATATATAACTGGTTTGGCTCTGGGAGCACACAGATGACACACTACCTGTGCGAATGGTCGGAGCTCTTTGGAGATGCTGCCATCTCACTGGCAACAGACTTGGGCCCTCTCTGCTTCCAGTGAGACTTGTTTCCAAGCACCATCAAGCCCCTTGCTATTGAAATTCAGACCGTTAACAAACTTCCCAGCATTCATTATCCTATTCACTATCAATTCAAAGGCAGCACTTGTGTGTTTGTGCAGAAAAGATTCATCACATTTTTGGGTCAGCTACCTTAGCTCTGCAAACACACACACACACAGAGGGAAGAAAAAATGAGCTTCATATGCTTCATTCATGTCAGAACTCAACAACTTTAAAAGCACAAATATTCTGCAGTCACTCATGAAAAGAAATTTTTAATAATAAATATCTAACAATTAATGGGCTGGTAGCTGCAGTTGTCTTCAGGGCATAATATCTAATTTCCTTGCAATGTTTCATATCCTTACTTTTCACGCTGCAACAGTCTATCATTAAAACCGAATGCAGGTTTCTATCACTTTTATTTATTTTTCAAATCAACTTATAAATCAGTGCCAGGCCTTGTTACAGATGAGTTCCAATAAATTATCAGCTGTGGACAAATTCTGAATGCAAATTATTCTTTGGTGTCGTCCCCCCCCGCACCCCCCACCCCGTGCTCTTGTGTCACCCTCTGAACCTGAAATGCATGTGCATGTCAGACAGAAGGGTTTGGAGGGTTTTTCACCCCTTTTAAACCAGATGAGAACCTGGCTATTTAATTAGGTTCTATTTAAATAATGTAAAAATGTATTTGTTTTTCAGGGAAAAAAATACCTAAGGAAAGAGTTTCACACAACCTGCAACAAAATTTACAACTCTGGACTTTAATAAGATAGACATCATCTCTTTTACTTCTAGCTGACAGGTAATTCCCGGAGCGACTTGTAACCCTACTCTAACTCATTAATTCTTTTACCAAAATGCTCTGTCATTGCCCTTTGGAAGCAGGTCATAAGTGCTTTTGTGAGCTAATGCTAACTTTTCCTTAGCTGATCTGTCACTTCTAAATTGGGTTATTGAAATTAACAGGGTACTGCTGATTTTGATATGTCTCTATCAGTTAAGTGAATTTTATTTCTAGTTTTACCAGTAGGCTGAGATACATCAAATGGCCTGAAGTGACATAGCCTTGCGTGGCTGATTGGAAACTCTGAGTATTGTGATTAGTAAAGTGACCTTAAAAATATTCTGGGTAGCAATTGTCTACAGCTGGGGTGCAACAGTGAGTGAATTGGCTGTAGTCCTTAGCCTGGATGCACTCTGTATCACACAAACATGCATGGAAGTAAAGATAATCAAGAAAACCATTCATTTATACAAAGCCATCTCCAAAATGTCGTGTTCTCTCCCAGTTTTCCTTTTTTTGGCCTTCTCCATTCTGCTTTTTTTCAACTTTTATGACTCTTCTGTTTTGCATCTCTTGGGTTTTCAACGCTTTCCCTCTATTGCTAGTCGTCATGGTTTCCAGTTCACAGAGTATGAATGGGTTAATTTTACCTACTTGAGTTCAAGTAAACTCCAGCCCATTCCTTGAAACATACAGGGAACCAAGTAACCAAGTGGAAATCACGCAGTGTTCCTTCTATTCTTTTGGATTTGGGGTTTTGGTTTTTGGGTTTTGGGTTTTTTTTTAGCATAAACCCCCCTGTATTAGACTCACTGATAATTTATCAAGTGACATTTCTGGGCATTGTCTGACGTTTACCTTGCTGGATAAATTATATCATTCAATATATTGCCAAGTAGCTGACAGCATTAACCCCTAGCATAAAATAAGAAATCCTTCAAGAAAAATAAGAATTTCTACACAGCGTAGCTAAAGCATGGCTTGTATGAGAGCCAGAAGTGAGGAGTATGCAGCAGTTTAGTTTCTTTCCATCTGAATTAAAAAACTCCACACCTGGTGACTACACAGTGCCAGCTTCTGGCTTCATCTGAACGCAGTGAGAAAATCCTTAGTTTGAGTTCGAGGTCTCTTCCAATTCCTGCCTAATAAATCACTTTTGGGTTTTTTATGCATCTCTTCCCAGGTACCTGCCATTATTTGAGCAAAGTAATTATTTTTTTTTCCCCCTAAATTCTTCCTTTAAATATATGTCCTTGTAATTGGCCAGATGAAACTGTCTTATTCCTATGGCAAAGTAATTATATATATGATTCATTGTTTCTCCTTGCCCCTCAGATCAAATGCTCTTCAGAGCAAAGATACTGTTGGTTTCATGGTGTCTGCGTTCAGCCTGTACCTGAGGCTAAACTATAACAGTGGCTCTAACACCCGACAAACCCTCACCAGCCAGGAAGGGGAATTGGAAAAAGAAGAACAGATCTGTGGGTAGAAGCAAAACAGATTTAATGAAAACATCACCAATACCAGCAGAGATATAGAGTTATACTCACCCAACTGAATATCCAGTTGTCATAATCAACAGGACAGCAGTCATCAGGAGAAGGCAGAGAAAGAACCCCATAGAACCCCTCTCTCCTCAGCAAACCTTCCCCCTTTACAATGACCATGACATTATGGGATGGGCTACCCCTGTAGCTAACTCAGGTCAGCTGCCCTGGATGACTGGAAACTGCTAGCGGCCTGCCTAGCATGGCTGGGCTGGGATTCTGTCCCAGCCAAACCAGGACACATGGTCTGCTCTATAGCCACCATGAGCACCACAGCAAATGCACATATAACACATGCTTTCCCTCTGATTAAAGCTGTAACTGTTTGTACTATGCACTCACTACAAAGGCACTCCAGCAAGCCTTTTGAATTTATTTCAGAAGTATTTAATAGAGTTGATAGGATTGCATTTATATATCTATTTAAATCGTGTAGCGGCTAAGCTAGGTGGGAGACACATTCCTACCGCACACTACAAGGATGATTTTGTAGCTTACAAGAAGGATTCCAGTTCCTGGGTCAGCGCGAGGAAAACTTCCCAGTGCTTCTGCAGACCTTTGTCACTCCTGCGCTAGGGTGATGCCTCTTAAGCCATATGGGATTAGGAGCTCCTCTTGGCAGTCTGTCTCTCTGTCAACAGTATATCTTTGCAACAGAACGTGGTCCTATGAGATGTTTTTTTGATTATAACATAGATGTGCTACACCTTAACCATAACACAAACATCTCACAAACAGATCAGCAGTACACCAGATCAGGACAAGGTACATAGTTTCCATTGCCTGTGATGCTGAATTACCTACAGTTTGAAACCCAGATGATTTCAGCCAGATATCAAAATTCATACTGAGATGCCTAGATTTAAACTGAGATTTAACTGTGTATGCTGTCATTGAAAATCAGGGCACTTTTATTTCTGTGTTTATACAGAAGTTGATTTCAGGAACCCAGACTGAAAACCAATAACTGATACTGGTATTTTATTACTGAGAAATTTCTTTCTTGATCTTCTAAACCGACTGTACTTCTTTGCACTGTACAGAGCGATGTTGCTTTATAGTCAGGATGCAGGGGAGTATGAATGGGGACTCCAGCTTCTAAACACAGCTCTCCTACGGACTTTACATGAAGTCAAGGGCAAACCTCGCTCCTTCCTCATCCACACCCTCTCAGTTCCTACGAGAGATTGGTAGGTGATACTACTTTCCAAAATCTCTGTGAGGCCTAATGAATTTGCAGGGTGCTTGGAGCTGTTTGACTAAAAGGCACTATAGAAGTAGAATGGGTATTATTACTACTACTATTATTATTATTATTTTTAATTATTTCATAGAAGCCCTTTGCATTGTTCTCAGGAACAGCCTTTGCCTGGTGAAAGGCTGCCTTCTGCTCTTTCTAGACATGAGCTCTATTAACATACAAACGAACAGGTCACACTATTCTTGGAGCAGAACTCTTTAGCATGTTAATGACAAATTCACACTAGTGGCCCCTGAGTGCTCTGGAGAAATACAGGGTTTTGCTTAGCGCTTAATAAAAAAAGGCCATCATAAAATATGTCACTTGGGGCCGATTAATACTGTTACAAGAGATAAAAAGGAAAAGGAAAATTACATAAGTTTATCTTTTCATGGGTGCCAAGTGTGGCTTCCACACGTACTGCAATCTCACTAGTACCACAGAATCACAGAATGACAGAATGTTAGGTGTTGGAAGGGACCTCGAAAGATCATCCAGTCCAACCCCCCTGCCAGAGAAGGACACCCAGAGTAGGTCACACAGGAACACGTCCAGGAGGGTTTTGAATGTCTCCAGAGAAGGAGACTCCACAACCTCTCTGGGCAGCCTGTTCCAGTGCTCTGTCACCCTCACAGTGAAAGTTTTTCCTTATGTTAATGTGGAACCGCCTGTGCTCCAGCTTGCACCCATTGCCCCTTGTCCTATCATTGGCCATCACCGAGAAGAGCCTGGCTCCATCCTCCTGACACTCACCCTTTACATATTTATAAACATTAATGAGGTCACGCCTCAGTCTCCTCTTCTCCAAGCTAAAGAGACCCAGCTCCCTCAGCCTTTCATAATGAGGGAGATGTTCCACCCCCTTAACCATCTTTGTGGCTCTGCGCTGGACTCTTTCAAGCAGTTCCTGGTCCTTCTTGAACTGAGGGGCCCAGAATGGACACAACATTCCAGTTGGGGTCTCACCAGGGCAGAGGAGAGGGGTAGGAGAACCTCTCTTGACCTACTGACCACACCCCTTCTAGTACACCCCAGGATGCCATCAGCCTTCTTGGCCACGAGGGAACATTGCTGGCTCATGGTCATCCTGCTGTCCACCAGGACCCCTGGTCCCTTTCCCCTACACTACTCTCTAATAGTATTCATTCAAGACCACTTGGCAGAGGCACCTGTGGGGCCAAATTTTCAAGTGTAGGCTTACAAAAAGGGCTCCACTTTCGGGGCACCTGAAACAACCACCTTTTGCTTTCGCTTAGAAAAAAGCCCAAAGTCAATAAGGATGAACGTGGTGATCGCCGCTAGAAATCGTTCTCCTTGATTCTCTTGGACCTTGGACCAAGCCCTCAGTTAGGAAATGCCATTTTATTCTTGAAGAACATTGTTTGGTGGCAAGATTTGTATGTATGACTTTAAAAGCCATCTTCTTTTTAGACATACTTCATTAATTTTCCTCTGTCATTTTTAGTTTAGAAGCCAACAGCAGCAATGGGGCACAGGAGTGCACAGTGGCATTACCTATGTTTGGTACTGGCTGCGTGTTGCGTGATTCATGATACATGCAGGAGCAAAGGTGGGTTGTTCCGTAAGGGGAAAACACTTGAGGGCTTACAGCAGCCAAGCGCAGTGATCAAGCAGAGCTCTGTTTCAGCCAGAGGCTGTCCACCTGCTGCTCCAGCCAGAAAGGCTCTGTACACACACTGAAAATTGTGGCAGGAATTTGAAGATGGCATGCTGACACTGATGTTGCCAATTTAAATTCAATCAATTAATATTATGAAGAGGCAAAACCATTACTATAGTAGATATACTGCTGTTGCCCTCATGGAGCTAAACATTATACCAAGTGCTGGTACTAAGTGGTTTTCTGAGTCCTATAAAGGTTAGATTGTATCTTCAAGGATTTCATGCATTTCTCTTTTTTTTTTTTTTTTTTTTTTTCTGATTAGTTCTTTCTTCTTTTCTGATTAGTTCTTTTTGTTATTAGGTATAGTGAGGGAGTTTGTTGAGGAGTGAATGACAAAATGAAACTGAAAACCAGCATAATTGGTATTTTGATTGTTCAGATACCAACTTCAAAACTTCAAAAAGTAGCAAACCAAAGTTACAATATTTACAACAGAGATATTTCTTCGCAGGCTTTTAATTGGAATCCTAATGAAATCACCTTGTGAAGGTGTGGGATGCCTGAAGCATGCACGTGATGGCAAAGAAGGTGACTTTGTGCATTAGCATACGGAAAGAGAACAGGCTGTGGCATGGTTTAGGCAGCATTCACTCAAAGCTTCCCAGCTGCGGGGAAAGTGAATTTTGCCACTGAGAGTGGGAAGATGAGCTTTCCAATATATCTTTCCAGGCTCCCGCTGCAGTCGAGGAGAGAGGGATTCCTCCAAGGGGCAGCAGTAGGTATGTGTAAGGACCTCTGTGAGATGTGACAGGGCTCTTTGGTCTTCATTCACGTGTGTTCCACCTTAGGAAAACCAGAGCACCAAGTAGAGGTACATAGCTGATTTTCACCCAGAATGAAGTTAAGAGCTGGCATGGAGCATGGCCTGTACCAGCTCAGGATGCAGGGGAGCTTTCCTGGGCTCCACAGACAAGACCTAGACCCAGATCAGGCTTCTCCTCCAAACCACCTTCCTGTCACTGTCCATCAATCAAAGAGGAAGAAGGTTCTCAACAGATGACGGTAGTCAATCAGTGTGTCTTTGGTACTCCTGAAAGTGTTTACAGAAGGATAGCAGCCAGCATATTACATTTCCTAAGGACAGACAAGTCTCGGGTATGTCCATATTCTTAGTCCACTGCAACTTTGGAAATGGCAGAAAAAGCATAGACTTATTTTTTTCTCACTTTCCCTAGTTTTATGCAGGAGAAACTATGCTGACTCCTGTAAAATCACTCTTTATTTCCATAACTGTGAATGTACTAGTAAGAGTACTAGTGTACTTACAGTAGTAAAACAGCATCAGCCTAAGATATTATTGTTCAAAAGCTTGGCCTGGAATAAGGAATATATGTGTCATGAGAGTCTGACTCTGAGGAAACAGTGGTATTTTGGTCAGCATTCTCAAGTGTTTAGGACCTACAGAAAGGATCTGGTTTTCAAAGGTGTTGTCTGCCAGCAGGTTTCATAGGACTAAGCAGAGCTGCTTTGATGAACATTTTGGAAAACTAGAGGCCTGTTCAAGAGCATTAAATAAGGCTCTACCTGAAAGCTCCATTTAAATCTGATTTTAGCTATCTTACAGTGCACTGCTTCATCGCAGCAATTTTCCATTCCTCTTACACAGAGAGCAAAGGAGGAAGACACCAACTTATCAACCAGGCTGAAGATGGATGTGACCTCACTCATTCATCAAATAGAATCAAAGTCAATACAAGAGTGTCAGTAAATCCCCTTTACTGACCTTTCCCCAAAGAACTTTTACATGTAGAGAGGTCCATTATTAATTTACTGCTTTGAAATATAACTCACTACACACCAAAAGCTCAATAAGCCACAGGGGCAGCAATCATTTGTAGGACAACTTTATGTTTTACCAAAACCACTAAAACAGTCCAGGGCTGCTAAGACCAATTATAGTAGCTAGCCCAAAGATCGCTTTATCTCCTGTCGTCTAGTGAAAGGTCTCTATTAAGCATTACATTGGCAGAAGAAGCCAAGATATGGCGCTATCCAGACATATCCTACATTGCTAGACTAGGAAAATGAAGTTTTAAGCAGGGCAAGATTTCTGTTTCAGAGGAAGGGATAAACTCAGTCTTTCAGAAGAAAAAGCCAGTTATTTTGTGAACATCTGAAGTCCTGATTCTCATCCCACATATCATCTTTCCTTTGCAAAATTCTGGTGACCTGGGTTTTTTAAAATGCAGCTTTCAACCAAAGACCCAGGTCGGTTTTATCTTGCATCACAAACAAGCCAGCACACAGAGTAGTTGAGTCAACGCCACCAATTGCACTGTGCCCATCCCTACTCTCACTGAACTCAGTAAGAAGCTGGGGAGAGGGAAGGGAAGGGAAGGGAAGGGAAGGGAAGGGAAGGGAAGGGAAGGGAAGGGAAGGGAAGGGAAGGGAAGGGAAGGGAAGGGAAGGGAAGGGAAGGGAAGGGAAGGGAAGGGAAGGGAAGGGAAGGGAAGGGAAGGGAAGGGAAGGGAAGGGAAGGGAAGGGAAGGGAAGGGAAGGGAAGGGAAGGGAAGGGAAGGGAAGGGAAGGGAAGGGAAGGGAAGGGAAGGGAAGGGAAGGGAAGGGAAGGGAAGGGAAGGGAAGGGAAGGGAAGGGAAGGGAAGGGAAGGGAAGGGAAGGGAAGGGAAGGGAAGGGAAGGGAAGGGAAGGGAAGGGAAGGGAAGGGAAGGGAAGGGAAGGGAAGGGAAGGGAAGGGAAGGGAAGGGAAGGGAAGGGAAGGGAAGGGAAGGGAAGGGAAGGGAAGGGAAGGGAAGGGAAGGGAAGGGAAGGGAAGGGAAGGGAAGGGAAGGGAAGGGAAGGGAAGGGAAGGGAAGGGAAGGGAAGGGAAGGGAAGGGAAGGGAAGGGAAGGGAAGGGAAGGGAAGGGAAGGGAAGGGAAGGGAAGGGAAGGGAAGGGAAGGGAAGGGAAGGGAAGGGAAGGGAAGGGAAGGGAAGGGAAGGGAAGGGAAGGGAAGGGAAGGGAAGGGAAGGGAAGGGAAGGGAAGGGAAGGGAAGGGAAGGGAAGGGAAGGGAAGGGAAGGGAAGGGAAGGGAAGGGAAGGGAAGGGAAGGAAAGGAAAGGAAAGGAAAGGAAAGGAAAGGAAAGGAAAGGAAAGGAAAGGAAAGGAAAGGAAAGGAAAGGAAAGGAAAGGAAAGGAAAGGAAAGGAAAGGAAAGGAAATTCATTTGGAAGGGACCTACAACGATCATCTAGTTCAACTGCCTGCTATAACAATACTCCTTTCTTCTCTTTTCCTCCTCCTATATGTATGGGTCATTTATATGGTATCTGCATTCTCCAAATAAGCAAAAAATTGTACAAAATTTGAAACTATAGAATTTAATTATAGATTTAATAATACTAACTTTCAGGCAGAGATGGATTGTCATTTAGGTTGGCTAAGTAACCTTTTGATGAAGTAATACCTCTCTACTCATTGATGAATATTCTTCTGCATAAGACTTAGACACTTTCTTTCATTTGAATAAATCCAGTCATGCACAACTTGAGGGTATTTATGCATAAGCACTCCAGAAAATCTTTCTGAGAGTCAGTAAAGAAAACTCAAAACCTTGTATATGAGAATAAAGTAGTATTTTCCTGGGTGGAGTATTTTGGGAGTTCCACAATTGACATGATACTGTATTAGGGAAAAAAATCCTTATTTTGTTTGTTGGGACAGATGCAAAATGCACCAGTGTAAGTAAGATGTCCATTAACTTCAGTGAGCTCTGGATGAAGCTTCCAGCCTAGGAAGAAGGATGCTAAGGATGCTGCTGTGCACTTCAACAGCAGTGGTAACCCTGGCAGTTATCTTTTCCCCCACACAAATCCAAAAAAGCAATTTAACGCACCAGCAGCAGTTGCCTATTAATCGGGCTAGAAAAAAAGGTAGCCTGGGAGGGTGGGTTTAAAAGAGGAATGTGGCACTATTATGTATTGCTTGCAAAGTAAACAAGCAACATCAGTATAGTCATTTCCTAATTATGAGCTGTTTCATAAACTGTAAATGCTAACATGGGAGAGGTAAATCATAGCAATTTAATTAATAAAACACTTTAGACAATTAAATCCATATGTGCATGTCCTGGGGCACAACATCAATAATAGAAGCTTGCAGGCATATTTTGGAAATTTTATGCAATCATTTGCAGATCTTGTAGTCAATAATTGGTACAAACTCTTTTAACTCTTCCTTTCCTGGTCTAGAAAATGGAAAGGAATTGTTAATTACTATTATTATTACTGATTTCATTCCTGTTATTAGGTTGCCTATTTTTCCATCCTATGTGTGTATTTTAACACTATTTCTGTGCAGGCTACAAAATGAATCCGATTTCTTCCTTACGTGTATGTGATCTCTGCATGCATTGTAATGAATGAACTTCATCCTAGAAAGGTAAGAGATTTGTTCTTCTGTCCACAGAGCTAGACTAAAATTTGCACATACACTACAACTTCGGGCTCTGAAGTCTGAGTATAATTTCTAACAATGGGCCTTGAGCTCTGAAGTTGCAAGGATCTGTCCATAACCAAAGATACCTTAAAAGATTTTGGAGATCCTAAGCACAGAGATGAATGGAGACTTGGACAGTTCCAGATAGACAACTGATGGATGTGCAGAGAGGCTACCTCACAAGTCAGACTTGTGCAGAGGCTCTTATCCTGATACTTTGCAAACCAGGCAACAGGTAATCATAACCAAAACAGTGCAAGACCTATGTCCCATACAGTATTCTTGTGGGACACAGAGCTTAATGGTATAATATAAACCCCTATAATTTGGGATATCTATCAGTGCTGTTAAGTTTGGGAGCCCTTTTGACCACAACAGCAGCCACATGCTCTGGTAGACAGACCATGTGCGATTTTTCCACAAATGTCTAGCAATACCCAAGCCTAGCATTTAATAGAATGTCCAAACACCTCCAAGGAGCTACCTCCAGGATGAAGCAGCTGGCTGTGGCTGAGCTCAGGCAATAATCAAAGGCATGGCCAAAGCGTTTTGTCCCCAACTGCCAGAAACAAACTCCCATATTCCAAGAAAGGGCTGGGGTCTTCTAAGGCTCATTAAGCTTGGAGAAGGAAATAACATTGATCACATCCCTGCACTGGCACCCAGCTAATTTCTGGTGTCCATGTAAAGCTTTGTTCTTACAATTTCAAGCAATTATGAATCCAGCCCTGGGAACATCAAAGCATGGTATGGTCTTTGAATCACTATAACTGCATGTCCTCTGGGACAATGCAAATCATAAAGACTTTTAAAGCAATTAATGGATCCAGCCCCATTTACATCAAAGTTCCAGTCCTGATTTATGCGCTGCCATGACAGCAGTGCTCCCTGGGGACAAGACAGTTCATAAAGTCCCAGAAGTAGCATATAAATGCTGGGGACATCTTCAGCTAAGGGGTTCTCCCAATGGGCAGACTTCCAGTAGAGATCAAACAGATGTTAAGTCTCCAGGGAACACAGCCAAGGCTTCTGAGCTACTCCCGTTTGAGTCATACATGTAGTTTAAGCCCCTGAACCTTAACTGTCTACCCACTCTGAACCTTAAATGTCCACCCACTTCCCCAAAAAATCCAAAGAGACTTAATCCCAAAAAGGGAAGACTTGCCAAAGACTTGATGAAATACACCAGGGGTTTCACCTTTTCTGTCACTGTCATATGAAAAACAATGGATGATGATTTTAAATTGTTGAATAGATAAGTAGAGATGAATTAGATGAAAAGTGATCCTGCTGTTTACTTATAAAGATATTATGGGCAAAAAAATCCCTTCTCTGAGGGCACACTTCCACTTCCCACGAATTCCATCTTCCCTTGTATTTTTGTTGTCTCAGATTATGTGAGGTACTGCTATTACCTTTCTCATAGTAGAAAATCAAGGGATTAAACATGTGTCACTCTTCCTGATCTTTAGGGATGGTGTTTCCACCGTCTATTGTTATTTGCAGGATCAGGATTTCATATGCTACAGTCTGCAGAGCATTTGAGGTCTTCTGAAAGAGTAAAGTAACTACGAATCACTAGTGCTGTTACTGATAATGAAGTAAAAATGTTTGCTGGCAGGGAAAGAAAAAAGCAGGAACCGTCTGGAAATGTGGATTACAAAGCAAGAGAGATTTAAAAATTTCTGTGTTCAATTGAAAATCATTGTAAATTGAAGCTTAGCTTTTTCAAATTCCTTTTTAATTATTATTCAGATGTTGGGTAATTCAACACAGTATACCACAGCAGCTTTATGTTAAATTGTGAAGGCACTTGTAGCATGAAATTCTAACTTGAGGGATGTTGGTTGTAACTACTCGAGCCATTATCAAGTAAATTGCCAATATATAATAATGAGAATTTTCTTTTTGGTTTTATTTATAATTATTTTCTTCTACCCTGTAGAACACAGTAAAACTCTTTTCGTTCCTGCATGCTTTCACAGCACGGGGTGATATCAAAATGAATAATGCTGAGGTGGTCACTGGCAAAGCACTATGGAGAATATGCTTGTATGGCATCGTTTGTATGTAAATCCTGCTCCAGTTCATCAGAATGTTAAGCAATTTCAAAGCCATACTGCGCTGCCTTGCTACCCACTTGAAGGAGCTTCTTCATTATACTCCTTTGATTCCTGATATGAGGTGGTCTCCTCCCTCTGATGAAAAGTGAGCAAATGCCCTCACTGCATTTCAAGTACCATCGCACAGCCCATGCTTGCAAACATTGGCTCTGATAATACTGCTGGTAACTCCTGCTGCCCCAGCTCTAAGACTGTTTTGACATCTGAGACCTACTTTCCCGTATGTGGTTTGGTGGCTTAGTATTTCTTTACTGCAGAAAATCTTAACTGAAAGGGCAGAACAGGCATGCAATGTTGAGAACTGGCATCCCTGTGGGCTGGCTTCTTTCTCCAATTTGGAGCTGTCAAGAGAGCTGAGACATCAGCTCGTATAGCAAAAGTTAAGAGAGTGACAAAAAAAGAGTCCTCAGAAAGGGCTTAAAAGTACTTAAAAGTTGTGAATGTCACATGTACCATGATCAGCTGCGATGATCAGACCATATGACCTCATCCAAAGTTCTCCAGGGACAATAGAAAAGCAATGGTAAAACAAAACCCTACAAAGTTCTTCATCATTCAATCACTGCAAACCTACTCAAATTCACCTCTGTATGACTCTCATGCAATATGACACGCTGTTTCATTTTGACTATCTATTCAGATGATTACAAAGATTAATGTATTTCTGACAACATCACTTTGCTTCTTTGAGCAACATCACAGGCATCTGGAAGAGCTATTAGCTGTGTGGCAGAAAAATGATCTCCATGCACAAACTGGGTTCTCTGGGCTTCAGAGAAACAGGAAACCATGCAGCAATACTGGTTAGTCTAAAGATTTTTTCCTAGTATTGTTTGATGTGTCTCCTGAGGTGAATCCTGTCCATTGTGCTTTTAGAGTCAACCCTTCTGTTCTAAATGGGTAAATTATGCTTTAAAAACCTAATTTATTTAAAATGTGGTATCTGTGCATTCTCTCAGAATGTGCATATATATCCTATATCTATACTGTAATTATAAATTGTGTTTCATCAGTAAAATATATCACTGCTTATTTCATCTCTTTCTTTTTTATGAGCCAGGTTACTTGACTTTTAAATGCTTCAAGAATTAGAGATAAGATTAGCCCTGGCTGTACTTTTAGTTTAAATCCACAAATAGTCCTACAGAATGAGTGAGATCATTTCCATGCTTAATGATAATTGGAGACATTCTGATAATGAAAAAGAAACTACTCTCTCTGTTATCCCATTTGTTTTTAGGATTTTTGTTACAGACTTTGCTACATGGAATGCAGTGGAAATTACTCTAAGATTCAATATAAATAAACTATTTTCTAGTAATCTTTTAAACAGAGAATTTTATTTTCATCTACTGTGCTCTTTCAGAAGACAAGACTCTTATGTAGAAATGATGCACTCATTTGAAAGTAAAAGTACATACAACCTGAGTGAAAAACCAGTTTCAATTTGAAACTCAGTTCTTCTCACATTTACATTTTAAAAATATGACTGTTTTACTAATGTTGTGGAACAAGACATGTATATCCAGGATCGCTGCATTTTTAATGTTCTTAATTGTTCCCACTAATTTATGATTATCAATCCTGTAGACTGACTTTACATGTGGACTTTGACGTCTCTGATAGTATATGGTCTTGCGCAGTTGTATTTAACTGCTGAAATGATAACCAAAAGCCCAAAAACAATTCATAAAAGGTTATTAAGCAAAGACTGTTATATTCCATCAACTTCATTAATGCATTTGGATTTTTTAATCCATCTCATCAGTATGTTTTTGGATTCAATTTTTATTGAGTCTGATGTGTAGCAGAAAACTATTCCATAGGATTTAAATTCATGGTAGGCAGACCCTGTGAAACACAGGCCTTAATGTGAGATATGGGCTACAAAATGCTGCTGCCAAGGTGGGACATTGCTATGTACCTAAAAATAGTGAGCAGCTCTTAAACAGGAACGATGTTGGTCTTTTTTACACTGAATGAGCTTGCTTTCATATTATCTAGGAAAGATGCCGATAAACAGCATTTGCTAGTGGCAGCCATATATTCTCATTGTTAAAGAGCAGAAATGTCATGGCCTTGGGTGGACACGGAAGGAAGAGTTGGGACACATTAGACAGACGGAACAACCCCAACTCTCTCAGCCTGTCCTCATAGAAGAGATGCTCCATCCCTCTATCATTTTTATGTCCCTCCTCTGGCTCACTCCAACAGGTCCATGATTTTCTTGTCCTGAGGACTCCAGAGCTGCACACAGCACTCCAGGTGGGATCTCACCAGAGTGGAGTAGAGGGGCAGAATCACATCCCTCGACCTTTGGATGCAGCTCAGGATACAGTTGGCCTTCTGGGCTACAAGCGCACACTGCTGGCTTAAGTCCAGCTTTCCATCCACCAGTACCCACAAGTCCTTCTCTGCAGGGCTGCTCTCAATCCCTTCATCCCCCACCCTGTATTAATACTAGGGGTTGCCCCAATCCAGGTGCAGGACCCTGCACTTGGCCTTGTTGAACCTCACAACGTTCATGCAGACCCACATCTCAAGCTTGTCCAGGTGCCTCTGGAAGACATCTCATCCGTCAGGCGTGTCAACCGCACCACTCAGGTTTGTGGTTGGCAAACTTGCTGAAGGTGCACTCAATTCCACCATCTATGTCACTGATGAAGATGTTAAACAGTACTGGGCCCAGTATGGACCCCTGAGGGATGCCACTTGTCATTGATCTCCATCTGCACATCAAGCTATTGACCACTACCCTCTGGTCGAGAACATCTAACCAATTCCTCACCCACCAAACCGTCCACCCATCAAATCCAGACCATGTCAAAGGCCTTACAGAAGTCCAGATAGACAACGTCTGTAGCACTTCCCCTGTCCACTGATGTAGTCACTCCATCATAGAAAGCCACTAAGTTGGTCAAGCCGGACTTGCCCTTGGTGGAGCTTTGCTAGCTGTCTTGAATTACCTATCTGTCCTCCATGTACCTTAGCATAGCTTCTAGGAGGATCTGTTCCATGATCTTCCCAGGCACAGAGGTGAGGCTGGCAGGTCGATAGATCCCAAGGTCCTTCTTTCTACCATTTTTAAACATGGGTGCAAAGTTTCCCTTTTTCCGGTCACTAAGGGCTTCACCTGACTGCCATGACTTTTCCAATATCATGGAGAGTGTCTTGGCAACTACAGCAGCCAATTCCCTCAGGACTCTGGGATGTATCTCATCAGACTTATGTATGTTCAGGTTCCTCGGGTGATCTTCCTGGTCTTCTCTTACAGTGGGAAGGACTTTGCTTCCCCAATCCCTGTCTTGTGGCCCATCCACTTGAGAGATGTGGGAACAGAGGTTGCCAGCGAAGACTGAGGCAAAAAAAGTTGTTGAGTACCTCATCCTTCTCCTCTTCCATTGTTCTCAGCTTGCCAGTCTTGCTCATTGAGGAGGTATGCTTTCTTTAACCTTTTTCTGGTTGACATACCTGTAGAAGCCCTTTTTATTCTTTGCATCCCTTGCCAAGTTCAGCTCCAGCTGTGCCTTGGCCTTCCTGACCCCATCCCTACACAGCTGGGCAATGTCCTTATATTCTTCCCAGGGTACCTGTCCCTGCTTCCACTGCCTGTGAATTTCCTTCTTGCCCTTTAGTTTGCCCAACAGGTCTCGACTCAGCCATGCTGGTCTTTTGCTTTGCTTTCCTGATTTCTTAAACTTGGGAGTTGAGAGCTCTTGCACTCTATGGAAAGCATGCTTGAAGATCTGCTAGCTTTGTTCTGTGCCCTTGTCCCTGAGGGCAGTTTCCCAGGACGTCCTATTGACGAACCGCTTGAAGAGCTAGAATTTTGCTTTCCAAAAATTCAGGGTCCTGACTTTACACTTTCCCTGACCCATATCCCTCAGGACTGTGAACTTCACCAGTGTATGATCACTGCAGCCCAGGCTGCCTCCGATCTTGACGTCACTAATCAGCTCGCTTGCCCTAGTGACCATCAGGTCTCGTATGGTATCGCCTCTGGTAGGACTGTCTATTACCTGGCTTAAGAATTTATCCTCAATGCACTTCAGGAGTCTCCTGGATTGCCTAAAGCTCACCATGCTGCTTTCCCAGCAGATGTCAGGGCTGTTGAAGTCCCCCAGCAGGACGAAAGCCTGCAAGTGCGAAGCCTCCTATAGCTGAAGTAAGAAGACTTCATCCATAGGCTCCCCTTGATCAGGCAGCCTGTAGTAGACACCAACCACAAGGTTCCCTTTGTTGCCTTGGTCCCTAATTCCTACCTATAAGCTTTCAACCCACTCATGGCTATTCTTCAGAGACAACTCTTCACACTCTATCCATTCCTTGATGTAGAGGGCAATGCCCGCACCCCTCCTTCCTCGCCTGTCCCTTCTGAACAGCCCATAGCCATCAAAGAAGAAGATAAAGAAGTAGTTATTCTTCTTAAATTGTTATTATTATAACAAAAAATCATTATAATAGTGACAATAACAACCACAGACCCAACAAAACCCCCTCACTGCTGCTTTAAAACAGAGTTATATGGCGAGATCATAGAGATTTAGAGACCGCTGGAAGTGTTTGGCACATATACTCAACGATGAGAACTGTATTATTTTTAAAGGAAGGAATCATGCTGTTGTTACTAAAGGGGGAAAGTAATGTAAATCCCAACAGCTCCCTGACATATCCAAAAGTGAATGCAGTCAAAAATTAAACATGGGCAAGTTCTCAACCTAAGAACAAGGGGTTTATTAAAAAATATTATTTATATCGATTAAAGCCCTCTCATTGTCAGGATTCAAAGCTTTTTCTCTCTTCACTGCATTTGTTAATAATAAAAATATATTTTCAGGAGATTGTATGAGCTCATGGTCCTTTTTTTGGTAATAATAGCTACATGGTTTTAGATATCTCCCCAGTAAATTATAATTTAATTTTCAGCTATTTAAAGGTCACTCTGAATAATATATATGCTGCTTAATAATCAGTTAAAATAATGGCACCTTTCAGGAGTGTAGGCTAATAGCAATATTGCCTTTGTGCAGGCCTTTGCTGTTTCCATTTGTTGTGTGATCAGCGAAGCAAGAGAGAAGTTCCCCTCACATGCCCGAGCCAGATCTTCAGTCTCTCTTTCTTTCTCTTTTTAATGGGAGGAACAAAAACCTTTTCACAATCAGCAGTAATCTCTCCAAAGGTCTTTTAATTTAAAAAGTCATAAGTGTTAATTAGCTATTATTAAGTGCCCCCTGTATAAATTAACGTGATTGATGAAAAAATTAAGGGTAATGAAAAATGTAGCAATGCATGTATTTTTAAGAGACTATATTAAAGATGAAAGTCCCCAAAGACAGAAACTAAGGCCTGCTGCACCCGTGCCCTGCCTTTATTAATATTAATAATAAAAAATATATAGTTATATATCTCAGGAATGCACATGGATACGTTGGATATACCCGTTGTAACACATTTCTCACTTTATTGTGCTTTGAACACCTCTTTGTGACAAAGACTTATTCCAATGTGGTGTAAATTGTCCAGTTTCTTTTTTGTTTGTGGATCAAAAGAAGGTTCTTTGAAAATGGAAGCTGAGATCCAGAGGTAGACAGAAAAAAGAACTGAAATAAATAAATTAGTGTTTTTCTTATTAATTTTATATGTATCACAGTAGGGCATTACTGTAGTTTACAAAAGTCAGTTCTCATTTTATCTGTTTTCAGAATCAAAGTATACCAAAGTATAAATAAGAGACATATTCATTTCCCCACAAGGCTGATTTTCTCCTGTCTTATAAACAGTTAGTTTGGAACTGTGCTGGGTTCTGCAACCTGTTTGTCAACATGAACTGGACTGAACCACCGTTAATTTTAATAGCATTTCACAGGCAACAGGCTAGATTAGGCCACAGTGACTGCACGTCAAGGGATGTCTCCCAGCAGACAATGTTTGAATAAATAATATCAGATCTGAACATTTTATTTGCTGCTTTCTTACCTACTCAAAACATATTAACTTATCATACAGTCACAATTTTACTTGGAGTTGTGTTTTATATAAAGGCCATTTTATATAAAGGCCATATGTGAAATCATAATCATCATGCAATACATACTACACGAATATCCACTAAGAAATAGTTCCCATCAAAAACTGGATTTGCAATACAAAAAGTAGAACTAAGAGCAATTTATTATTAGCATTCTTGGATGATATAAATGCAGGACCCCTCTCAAAGAGCTGGGGGTTCAATCTAAGACTCCAGGACCCCGGTGAGGTGTGCCAGCTTCAAGCAGTTTCACAATTCACAGCTGGACAAAGCCTATGGCGCTGTGTCATGTCATGTGGCTGCAATAACTGCAGCCCTTGTCTGTTGCTTCACCTCCTGTTGCTTGGTCAGCAGGCCAGAAAATAGTCTGGTTTTCTTCTGGGAGTGTGAACCTGTGGGGTGCGGACTGGCTGATTGGACCAGGTATGTTGAGTGGCAAGTTGGTTAGTGTTTGCTGGCTCTGGGCTAGCCTACAGAGCATTCAGCCTCTCAACAGCAAGTAGTCCCAAAAAATGGCTTCAGAGGGCCCCTGAAGCCTCATTTCCTCCACTAACTTGTCTGGTTTAGAAGCCAGCACAACTCAGAGTGATGATATACATAAGTGACAGCTAACATTAATGCTGTTCAACACCTTCAGGTATGAGACCTTTTTTTCCATTTGCTCATCACCTTTTGAATTAATTAATTAACTAATTGGAGTGAAATAATTTTTCAGGGCAAACATCTGTGTCTCACTGATAGTTTTAAAGTGAAAAGGACTGGACATTTTTGAGAGAAAATGTGTTTTTCTGGTTCTAATAAAAGAATCTTGCAGGTATTCCTTGATAATATGCCCCACATTTTATGACCTAGTGCAAAAGTTTGGAAGTGGGAAGAAGATACTAGGTATATGCTTTAGCACAAATCTGATAAAATCCCGAATCTCTATAAACCCTCTGTGAAGTCTGCTGTCAAGAACTGGAAAGATTTTGACAGCTGAAGTCTCTGAAGAGCCTGACTGCATTAAGCAGCCCTATGCACTGACCGAGGTGCACATGTACCACTCCCAGAGGGCTGGGCATTCTGTAGCCAAGAGCTCCAGGGGAGAAGAAAAAAATTCCCTCAATATACCAGAAAAGGAGAAAAGACCAAAAGAACAGGTATATTGAGTCAGATCAAAAGTTCATCTAACCCAATAGCCTGTTTCTGATGGTGAAAAATAGTAGATGAGTAAGGAGAAATACATGACTAAAGTAAGCATAAAGCACAACAGCCTTGAATATACTTCAGGTTTCTGAAAATTCAACTCTGAGACTTCCAGAGTCAGAGGTGTTTTCTGCTGATGAAATTCTCACTGGATTTCTCCTCCCTGAGCTTGTCCAGTTCTTGACTTCATGCAAACTTCAAACTTCCATGCTATCCCATAGCAAGAAGTTATATGAAAAACCCTCTTTCCTTTGTTTTGAATTTGTTCCCCAATAGTTCTTGTATTGGAAGATGAAGTGAACAATCAACCTCACCCATTCTTTGTTAATAGGATAATTCAGGTGGGAAGTACCCTTAGGACAACATCTAGACCAACCTCTTCCTCAAACCAGAGCGAGGGCAGGCTAGTCGGGGCTTCATACAGTCTGTTCTGGAAAAGCTTTGAGGAAGAAGACTGCACAAGCTCTCTGAATGACCTGCTCCACTGCTTGGCTATCCTCATGGGGAAAAAGTTTTTGTCGGGGAGCTGCAAGAGCAGGGATGCTCCATAACAAGGAATGAGCTGGGAGATGAGGGCAATGCCCTCACCAACTAGG
Organism: Leptosomus discolor; assembly: GCF_034619465.1. Taxonomy (NCBI): domain Eukaryota; kingdom Metazoa; phylum Chordata; class Aves; order Leptosomiformes; family Leptosomidae; genus Leptosomus; species Leptosomus discolor. The sequence continues at coordinate 31,659,700 of NC_141398.1, read as the reverse complement.
GTGCAGTCCTACAGGGCTGAAGGGTGGGATGGATAGACCAGGGTGGCAATGTCAAGTTCCATCAACAGTCCCGGACAATCCCAAAGCCATGAGTCAGGCCTGGCTAAGGGGTCCAGTCAGAATCAGCAAATGGGGACAGAAATGGAACTGGAGATAACGCTACGAATGTAGGCTTGACTTTCATGTAGGAGACAAGCCCAGACAGGACTGGAGAGAGGTACATCTATGATGTACTTCAGGAAGGGACTGTTCTGAGCTTAAATGAAGCTCCTGGACCAATGATCTTGGGCTGGACTTTGTTACCCTCACATTGGCTTCTAATGGAACCTCAGCTATCCTAGTACACATATTCTAGCTGCCACAGTGAAAGGGCATACACAACAATTTCTTTATTATATCTGCCTGCAATGTGTGCATATGTTGGATTTTCAAACATACCTCAACTGCTTCTGGATACTTATGTGTAGGCAAATGAACCAGGCCTTTAACGTTCCTTCCACCCCATAACTGATCACCCTCATTGTCCTCCTCTGGAGACCCTCCAACTCTGTTGCATGCTTTTGAAAGTAGAGACAGTAGAGACCAGATCTGCACACAGTATTCAAGATACAAACCTGCAAAGGTCTATTGACATTTTCTGGTTTCATGTGTACTTTTTTCTGATGTGGTTTCTTTCCTTGATCATTTGGGAGCTGTTTTGGTGTTTTCATGTAAATACTGATTTTGTTGTCACAATAGCTGATTCCTGAGAGGTAATGAGCAGCCTAGAGCACATAATTTTATATACAAATCTGGGATCGGGTTTTTCCCCACATGCCAGTGACATGTGCACTGACTTTCATCTCCCTTTCAGATGAATCTGACTATGGTCTTAATTTTCATTCTGCACAAGCTATATCGATTCTACTATTTTTAACTCCAGAGTACTTCATTCCATAGCCTTAACTTTCAACATTGCTTTGTTTTTCGTAATAGAGAGCTTAGGCTTATATGTACACTACACACTTTGTTTGAATCTCTTTTGTTGTGCATGAGAAAATACAGAACAGTTAGGAATGCACATTTTATACTCTCAATAATTTATTCTTTGAAAACTTTATTGCTTATGACACAATACAAAATGAATGGCAACGCTTAATTACACCACCAACTACTGTTGTGAAGAAAATACAGTAAAAGTTAGTTAAACAGAACTTTAATCTAGTGAAAACCCACCAGATGAACATCTGTTGTTATTTCACTGCATGATAATATATGGAAGTGGTGTGAAAATTTCAGTTGTAGCAAATCTGTGCCTGTGAGATGAAAAGTACTTACACAGAATCATAGAATAATTTAGATGGGAAGGGACCTCTGGGGAAAGATGGTTCAACCCCAGCACAAAGCAGGTCCAACTAGTTGCTCAGATCCTTGGCCTGGACAGTTTGAAATATCTCCAAGGATGGAAAGTGTGCAGCCTCTCTGGCAATGTGTTCCAATATTTCACTGGTCTCATTGGGAAAAATTTTTTCCTAATATTTAGTCAAAATTTTTCTTATTGCAGCTTGGGCCCACTGCCCATCATCCTTTCTCTATGAACCTTTGAAAAGAGACTGGCTTGTACTGCCCTTATGCTCTCTTGAGTCATTGAAGACAGCAATAAGATCACCCCCAAAACCTCCTCTTTTCATGTGAAATGACCCACTTTCCTCTGTCACTCTTCATATATTATGTGCTTCCTCCTCTGACCATCTTGTTGGCCCTCCATTGGATTTGTGTCAGTATTATCAATGTCTTTCTTGTAGTGGGAAGACCAAAACTCGACACAGTGCTCAAGGTGCAGTCTCATGGATAATTGCAACGTCATGTTCATTATTTATACTTCGAAGTAGTGTTGCAAGGTCCCTAGATCCCTAGACAAAGGTATCATGCTTGTTGTTAGCACATAGGCATGGAATAAGACCACTGGGAAAAGGTTAGTCATTCATTGGTAGAAGCAACAATGGAGGCTAGTTTCCAAGAATATAGCAGACCCTGATCTGGAATTAATCATCACAACTGCTTTCAAGACTACAGAATTAGACAAATTTATATTAGCTGAGAAGATGACTTGCTGCACAAACCCCAAGAGCACAATATAGCCAGTCACAGAAGGCTTGTATTGTAGCTCTGTTGCTTATTCTCAGTCATCCCAGAAAAGAGTAAATCCGTATTAATTTGCTTTTAATGTAGAGGAAAAGTATTCTGTGAAGAGCTAGCAAGATCTATTGGCTTGGTCTAAAGACTGCTACATCAGCAGAAAGAATCCAAGTGATATCAGTGGACTATATTTGATATTTCATGAAATGCACACTCAGTTAACAAGTACTATTATTCTTTACAATCTGCAGTACAAGGAATAACTGACAGATTTTATGTCACCTATCTGCATGGAATCTCTCTAACATTCAAGAGCTGTTTTTTTTCTTTTTTTTTAATATGTGAAAAAATCCATCAAGCCACCAACCCAACATTTACAAGAGAAAAAAGTATTTTTTTTTACTAAAACCCAATAGAAATACCTATCCACTTTAGTAAAATTAATGAATGCTTCTAATTGCACATGGCCATACTCTGTGAAAAAAACACCCTTGGATTCTGTTCAAACATGTGCAAAAATATCTGACAATTTTGTGCTGCTCTATACCATAAATCACTCCTCCATAATAAAGCTTTCCTGTCCAAGCACACTAATCAAATCTCTTCTCTGCCACTGGAATTATTACATTTTAACAAGCACAGGATTTAATCATTAGTGCAGGCTTTTCAGGCATTTACTTCATTCAGGCCTTGACAGCAAACCTTTACTCATGAGTTGTCCTTACAGTGGTGGTTTGATTACCATTTTGACTACTCATGTGAGTAATACTTTCCTGTTTCAGGCCTTTAATTAGCTGAATGTTTTCAGAGATATTTCTGTATACTGCATTTTCTCTGTGCATTAACCATGGTATCCTTCCTCCCTCCCTCATGTTAATGACTTGGGCAGGTATGTATTTCTCTAATGTATCAATCACTTTCTACACATCTGAAGTTCTTCTGATTGCTTCTCATGAATTTTAAGAAGCTTCTCTGATAGGAAAGACCTTGGCATCTGTATTGCATGTCACATAGGATTTAATATTTTGTGATTGAAATAAAGGGCATTGCCTAGCTAAAAAAAATAGCCCATATTGTTTTCAAACCTACCCGATTCTTTGTCTTTCTGATGCCCTCTCAAGTCTTCTGCAGCTTGAAGGTCATCAGTGCATGCTCACAGGTCTCCATCGGTATCCAGGACTGACTACAGATGTTGCTAAGGTGATCCCTTTAATTAGGTATGTAGCTGTTCATTGGCAGAATATTCTGCACCTGGGACTGACAATGACTTTATGTGATATATTAACCTATTCCTGTTAGAGACACAAGGAGAAAAAGGAGAAGAAGTTTATAAAACTTGACAAATTTTCTAAATTAACTTGTTATTCAAAATGCTCCCTTTTTGATATAAACTGTAATGGATAATCAGAAGTTAAAACTCACCTACAATACAGGGGCTGTCCTGCAGCCAAAAGTTTATTTATGGTCTTTTTCTCCTGTGTCTTATGTTGAAGGAAGTCCAAACTAACAAGGTTTTACAAGGAAGTTATGTAAGGATTAAAAAATCTGTGCAATGAGTAAATCTAGCCTCTGCAAAGTTACTCGGGTGTTTATTTTTCTTTTATTACAGTCCAAAACACATCTGTTGGTTCTGTGCAGACTATTCTTTCCACCGATTTCAAGAGAAGTATGCCCAGGTGTTGTGATCTACCTGAGTGATGGGACTTAGGCTAATATTGCCTCAGATTTACTCAACAGACTTTTACTTCATTTTTAGCAGACAGCTAGTGGGATTTGAGATGCTGCTACACCAGCTGTTTATTACACCAGAGATGACAGGTCCCACAGCAGAGCCGGAAGAATGGTCATCCTACAGCTGCTTTCCCAGTAATTTAGTTCAGTGGACTTTGCGGGAAAGCAGCTGAGTGAGGCACATGCACATTATATCCTGCTAATTCTTTGTGATAGTGGTAATATCTGTAGAAGGTTGAAATGGACAGCTGAGAAGGAAATATTAGGCTCAGCTAGATTATTCAGGGCTTACTTGTCATCATGTTGAGTTCGAGGCTGGAATGGCAACTAAAAGAAAGAAAGATTGACACAGGAATTCCCATTGTGGTCTGCTCCATTTCTCATTGACCCCCTGTGAGACATCATTTTACAACAAATTCTGACATGTGATGAAGAATCTCAGTTCTCAAGCCCATCCAGGGATCATTCCCCATTCCCACCCTTCAAGGAAAATTAATTTGTTTGCTTATAAAATATCTCTTTTATATTCAAGTGTTACTCACAGTTTCAAATCCAAAACATTCAAACCCTATTCAGTTTGGAGGGAAGGGAAAAGGGATCCAATTTTTCACATCCAGATATGACCCTGTGGGTTTTTCTCTGTTGGATCAAGTTTCAGAAAGGGCTTTTTTTTCCAGGTCCTTAGAATACTTTTTTTTTCAATGAGATTATGGCCAAAAAGGCAGAAACTTTTCCAAAAAACCCTTGAGATCATATAACTCAAATCTGCTTTTGTCTCATTTCTATATTGCCTGCCAGGTTTCATCTGCTTGATCAAGAAAAAGCTACACAATTCCTGTAAGATCCCACAAATAGCAAGGGAAATGTGGACTCTTTTTTCTGAAAAAGGCCAAAGACAATAAGGGCAAAAGGGACTTTAAATGAGGAATTTCAGGATTGTACCCAAACTCTAGACAATGCAAGGACAGTATCTAAGTAATGAAATTAATTTTCGAATGCATCTATTTCTATTTTACTACTACTGCTACTGCTGTTCCTAGTGAGAATTTGAGGTCATCTCAAGCAGACTGGTCAGTCCATGCCCTCAGATCAGAAACAACTTCATCAATTCCAAATCCACCCTTGAGTATTGCAGATCATATGGGAAACAAGATAATTGAATGTTCTGAGAACCCTAGAAGCTGATTCAAGTGACTGCCCTAGATAAGACTGGTAGGTTAAACGAGGAGAGAGTTTTAGCCTTAACTCTGAATATCCTGGCATTCACCGTTCATATAGGCGACACTTTACTAGGTGAATGCAGTCTTGGGATTGCAGGGGGCAGTCTCAACAAATATTGTGGGTCCTATGATAGTAAGAAATCTCCACTGGCTTTGATGAATCAAGGCCTGCCACTTTATAAGCATCCTCAGTACCACTAGGGGTTTGTTCTCCCTCTGTAAATACCAGCAATTACAAGACAGCAAAAAATTCAATATTTTGCTCTTGTTTTTACTTCTGTTTCACCTGTGCACATCCTTCTACTACTAGTTGCAGTTTTACCATCACACGGCACAGAGTTACATTCCTAACACAAAACATACGAGTGTGATCTCTGCACCCAACAATGAAGAGTCCCTAGAGCTGACTTTCAGTCTTGTCAAATTCAATTTCAAACAGCTCCCAGAAATTCTTGAGACAATGATACATTCTTCCACTCTAGGTCTTCTTATAAGGCACATTGGAAAGCATAGCTGCATGAGGGACAAGCATTGACAGCTGTCTCACTAAAGAACAAAACCGGAGCAAACGGTGCTGGCACTGAAAGCCCCTCCCTGTCAATAAAGAGGTTTTACAGCAAAAACATTTAATTTTATTTTGTTTTTAATCTGTTGCTATCAAGTCCTAGCTGTCTTCAGGAAAAGAATGAATTTGACAGTTTTGTGTTGACTCTTACATTTTCCATTACTGACTCTTTTCATCTCTGTCCTGGAGCTAAAATAAATTTCCCTTTTTAAGCTTTTGATGATAAAAATCTCATCTGTAGCCTCATAAATGATCCTTTATTATCTATATTAATAATGAATAAATGTCTGTTGAATACCCCTGATCCTTTGCATTAATAGTGCCAGATGTATTATAGATAACCTTTTGATTTAACAGCACAAACTGTGAAACAATATTAAACCAGTAAAGGACTGATCTTACTGGAGTCACTAAGGTCAAAATTATAAACATTTCTTTCATTTCTATTTGTAAATTGTCCCATTAGGCAGCATCAGTCCCCATCATTTATTTTTGAGAGAAGTACCAGACTAGCTGCAGTCCTAGAAATAGAACTCATAAATAATATCTTGAATAATTTTTTTAAACATTTCCGGCACTTCCACTTCTCCTTCCTAATGCTTCCTGATGATCTTAATTAATAGAGCATTAGTACACGAGCAGGTCCACTTCCGCTTACTGTACTATCATTTAAAAATATGTTGCTCGCCTCTTTTCCCATTAGTCCTGTCAGAATCATGCACAAACTTCATTCAATCATCTTCTGAGACGACACTGAGAGAACTGTAGTTATTCCTGAACAAAGGGATGAAGCTCCCTTTAGATTAGCACAACTGCATCCTGTAAGTTTGACTGCTTTCCTCTTACATGCCTGTTGTCTCTTCCTTTACGATAATTTTCAAATGGCTTGTTGCTTTACTCTGATGGCCATAACACTTGAAAATCCATTTGCCTGTAAATCAAGATAACACCCTTCATAAATGATTCCTTCTGCCTGCTGTCCTGTGACTTCTATTCCAGCTTTCGTTTGCTCTAACAAAAGTCAAGTGCTTACTTTGATATTAAGCAACAGGGTGCCTTTTTTCAGGGAAAAAAGATTCCAACTGAAGTCAAGTGGGAAATATCCTAGTTCTGTCGTTTTCATAAGTGTAGCTTCTGAAACAAATTACTTAACACTGCTGAGGCTAAAGCACAGAAATTCTGCACATCCACTTACCTGTAGCAGCAACTGTGGCTACATTGTTTTCAGTCTGATTCAAAAAAAAAAGACTAAAAGGCTCAAATTGCCCATGCTGCCCTCTATTTCTAGGATAGGCACACGAACAAAGTCACCTGACAAGTTACGTTAGCATAACTTCAGTTAGCATAACTGAAAAGGTAGATGAAATGCAAGGTGGCAGATGGATCTAGGCAGCCTTAGTGCTGCCTGGCTTTTGTTCTCGGCTACATGCCACCAAGTTTGCCTAACAACTGTCTTTAGGAATACTCTTGTATCTAAATAGCTAGGACACAGTTTATGCCAAAATACCTGAGGCTTTTTTAGAAGCATTAAAACAACATTCTTCAGTAATAAATTGACTACAAGTAGGGTTCAATATCTACTAGTTCAATATCTAAACAGAACTAGTAGTTCAATGACCCCTTAGGTTCTGTTCAGGATCCTGCAGTGGCTGGATTTCACTGCTAATTTAACTATCAGAAAAATAATTCAAGACTTGGACACGTAAAATGTAAAATTAGGCTTTGCAGTCAATATTGAAGTGAGTTGCAACAGTTCCCTTGAAATTTAAGAGAGAAAACTCTATTGGTTTTGATACAGCAATGCATCTGGTGTCAATGATCAAGTATGATGATAAATATCAGAGGAAAAAATTCATTTCACGATTATTGAGTTACACCGTTGGGCGAATTTTGATGACCCACTACTGAAACACCATTCAAGGCTGTGTTTTGCAATGATACATATTGTAACAAACACTTTGTGCAAGTACTGTTCTCAGATTCTGTCACTGGTGGAATGACCCAGGCACAGTGAAGCACACGGGTTCTCAAAAGTTCCTACAGACATATTGTATGTAAGAAAGCAGCACCCTTCAGGCAGCTTACCAATCTGTAGGCTGAAAAAATCCTTTTGCTATCATTTTACAGCTGAATTTGAATTTGCGTGTCAGTTCAAACCATGCTGAAAATGGTGAGTGAAAATGTGATAACGTTGGAAGTCAACAGTAGTTTCGTTGCAGTTTCACCCAGGCCAGCTGACAGCCTACCAGACTCAGCTACTCAAAAGAAAGTCAAAGTTGGCTTCTGACAAATAACAAAAAAAAAAGACACAATATAAATAAAACTAACTTGCTGAGACAATAATAGCAAAAGTTGACATTAAAATTTATGGTGTTTGTTATCGACTCAAAGGCAAAAATAAGTGCCTCAATTCACCCAGCATTGTAACATTGTCATACATCAACTAATTCCATTTGATTCATGACTTACATTCGTAACAGTTACGGCCGTTAAGCAAGATCCGCTTTAAAGGCCTAATCCAACAAACACCTGCATACTTAATCACTTCAGTCACAAGCACAAGCATTTTCTGTCTTGCTGTCTTGTTTTTAATACTACATGCATCCAGCTATCAGGAAAGGCATGTGAGACTCATTTGGCAAGTTCCTAGCTAATCTGGTCTGGAAAGTGTCATGGCAATATTCCGACTTTACGTATCATCTCATAATATCACTGGGTGAATTCTCTTTTAGTTGTATCGGTGAAAATCCAAAGAGCAACAGAATTAAATGAACACATTTACAAATGCTGAAATGAATCTGTGTATAAAATCTTGGCTCAGTGCGTCCAATAACAGTTTTGTTGCTGACTTGGAGTGGACAGGGTTTCATTCAATAATTCCAGCTATTATTTTTTGTTATACATAATGTATGCAACTCAGTAGTACCTAGCTTAATCCTCCCTGTAGTCTCAAACCAGAGAAACAGAGGTTTTCCTGTCTACACAGGCAGTTAAAGAGGTGCTCAAAATATATCTAATTTATTTAGGCTAGATTCTGACAGAAGGGTTTGTACCAAAATGCATATTTTTGCTAATTGTTCCTTAACTGCATGACAAACCACTGTATACTTCATCATTTGCTTTCTTGTTGAATGATAAATAGTGCCTTAAATTAAACATGATTGTTCCCTGTGAAACTAAACTACAGCTTCTTAAAGGTAGTAATGGCATTTCCTCTTTGTGTTGCTTTTCTCTCCATTTCCTGTTGATGAAAGCCACTGTCTGGATTGCTGGGGTTTAGTATTTTGGCTGGACAGATAGCATCAAAGATATTTCTTGCCTTGATCCTTTCCTTTGTCACTACCTCACATGATAGTTCTAAGTAATAAATGCTCCCATGCCTTGTTCACAGCATCTCTGGCTGTATTCTATTTCTCTAAATTAACATTTTATTTCTATTTAACGGCCCAGGTACCTAGGTGGTCAAAATACCTTCAAATCTGTTACTTTTTCCTTCCTACTTGCTACATTTACACTGTTACAAACTTTAGCAAGTGTCAGTCTTAGTCTATCACTTTTTTATTACTCTTCCTCATATTGAATAACACCAGCTCCTCAAGGACTCTTGCTGAAGTCACATAGTGACATTCTCCAGATTTATTTCGTAACAAACTCATGAGCCATTGCAGAATTATTACTGACAGCTAACAGAGTGCTCATCGTATCCTCGGACTATAGAAAAGAAAAGAAAAGTTGTATTCTAAACCCGTATCTCTTACTTTCTTGTTCAACTGTGTGTTCTGGTTTCAGTTAGAAGCAGAAACACAAGTAAGTTGTGAAAAAGGTGTTTCTGCTTCCAGAACCCAGGCTACTCAAGATATCTTAAATAGCCACTATTTTCTGCAGACGTACTGACGCAGTGTGTGAGCACTGTAATAAAATCATAAAATAGTAAAATAATAAAAACAAAATAGCAGGGAAGAGCGACTGACATCACCTACCTGGACTTGTACAAAGCATTTGACACTGCCCCACACAACATCCTTGTCTCTAAACTGGAGAGACATGGATTTGATGGACGGACTGCTCTGTGGATAAGGAATTGGCTGGATGGTCGTACTCAAAGTGTCACAGTCAACAGCTTAATGTACAAGTGCTGACCAGTGACAAGTGATGTTCCTCAAGGGTCGGGATTGGGATTGGTGCTGTTTAATATCTTTGTCAATGGCATGGACAGTGAGACTGAGCGCAGCCTCAGCAAGTTTGCCAACAACACCAAGCTGTGTGGTGTGGTTGACACGCTGGAGGGAAGAGAGGTCTTCTAGAGCGACCTTGACAGGCTGGAGAGGTGGGCCTATTCAAACTGCATGAAATTCAACAAGGCCAAGTGCAAGGTCCTGCACCTGGGTTGGGTCAATCCCAAGCATGGACACAGCCTGGGCACAGAGTGGATTGAGAGCAGCTGTGGGGAGAAGGACTTGGGGGTGCTGGTGGATGAAAAACTGAATATGAGCCAGCGATGTGTGCTCACAGCTCAGAAAGCCAATGACATCCTGGGCTGCTTCAAGAGAAGCGTGGCCAGCAGGTCAAGGGAGGTGATTGTCTCTCTCTACTCTGCTCTGATGAGACCCCACCTGGAGTGCTGTGTTCAGCTCTGGAGTCCTCAGCTTAAGAAAGACACTAATCTGCTCGAGCGGGTCCAGAGGAGGGTCACAAAGATGCTCAGGGGGCTGGAGCACCTCCCCTGTGAGGACAGGCTGAGAGAGCTGGGGATGTTCAGCCTGGAGAAGAGAAGGCTCTGGGGAGACCTTATAGTGAACTTCCAGTACTAAAAGGGGTCCACCAGGAGAGATGGGGAGGAACTCTTGATCAGGGAGGGTAGTGATAGGACAAGGGGTAACGGTTTCAAACTGAAAGACAATAGATTTAGATTAGATATTAGGAAGAAATTCTTTACTGTGAGGGTGGTGAGAGACTGGCACAGGTTGCCCAGAGAGGCTATGGATCCCTCCCCGCCAGCAGTGTTCAAGGCCAGGCTGGATGGGGCTTGGAGCAACCTGGTTTAGTGGAAGGTGTCCCTGCCCATGGCAGGGGGTTAAAACTAGATGGTCTTTAAGGTCCCCTCCAACCCAAACCATTCACTGGTTCTATCATAGTTAAACTGCAAATGAAGTTACAGTAAACTGGATTTAGTCATTCTTCCTCTACCTTATTGCATTGTCCCCTACCCGTAAGAATGGAACTCTGTTGGTATTTAGTGTCTTTTGCATCTTTGAACAGGTGAAGGTAAGACTTGCTATATGTTACGCTTCAGCATTTGATAGCTTTTTTACTATTGTAAAATATTTTTGAGGTTCCATTTACATGAAATTGCCTGAGTCTGTCCTAAGTGGCAGTATATATTAGAATGAAATTCCATAATTGACAATAAATAAATAAAAAAAAAAGGATTTTATTGTTCCTGACATGTAATGCTGCCACACAAAGAATAACACATAATGCTTTTACCAGAGTAAGTAGAAGCAAGATGACATTCTCTTCCAACCCTGAGACAATTAAAGACAGCATGCCTTTAATGGTGACTGATAATAAAAGGTTCTAGGTCTTTTTTCTACTTGTTTTGGGGGAACCTAAACCTTTTCCTGCAGTGAACAGACACGGTTTTTGTCCACACTCCTGCAAAGACAATGGGTTTCTTTTTTTAGCGTCCTTCACAGCCTTCACCCTTTCTGGTTCTTCTGTCAGCCTCAAATATTATTTTAACTGTCTTCAAAGATGTCATGATGGCAGGAGTCAGGGGCAAAATGTGGGAGAGGAAGGAGAAGCAGTGAAATAAGTGCATGTAATAATTGTTCGTCGATGAAGAAAAAGGTAGAAGAAAAAATACCCAGGTTCATCAGTAATGCAGGCCCTGCCATCCACAGATGTTACAGAAGCATTAGAATTGCTCCCTGCAAGAAAAATTGGATTAGTCACAATCTTGTCGACTGATGGGCACACTCTGTGATCTTTAGAGCTTCATTTACTGGGTTAATAGTGCTTTGCCTGAGTTCCTTTGCAATAGGGAAAAAAAAAAATGTAAGAAGAAATATTCTGGGTGCAGTCCACAGCCACTGACACGAGTAATATCATATTCATCACAGACAGACCTCGTATCTCATTACTACTGAAGAGTTTGCCCCAGGGCATTTGAGCTCAGTCAGGCCAGGCCCCTCATGTGGAACCGTTCAGGTATATTGTGAAATGATTTAATGCGATAATAATGTCCACTTTGTGAGATAGATTATGTTTTTTATAGTGGCTGATGGTTAATGAATGATACATTAGCAAACATCACTAAAACATTATTGAGAAAATGCAGATAAGAGATAGTAACTCCCTCATTCCCCACCCCCACTCTCTCACAGATGCATAAAAATGGAAAGAAGAACTTGCAGAAAACAGAAAACTTGACATTTTTGTGACACTACCAAGTTGCATACTCTCTCTCTTTCTTTCTTGTTCTCTAGAGAAGGGGGAAAAGTGATATTTAAAAATGTTGGAAACACAAACCGAAGTATCTCTTCTTAAATCAAATGAGAATCAATGAAAATGCAAACCCGAACAAATACATTATATGTTGACCCAGTTTATTAGATGAAGCCGTTTACCCTGATTTGATTTATCTGGCAATACACTGCTCAGCTGTGAAATGAGATAAGAGCCTATTCACCTTATTTACAATATTATAGTGACTCCCGCTAACACCACTATGGTTAAAGATCTGTCAGCAATTCCAATACAAACAGCATTTTTTTTAAAGTTTGTAACATGGCTGTAGATTCATGCTTAGCTTGAACACAGCAGTTCAAAACCAATAGATTCAATTAAAATCTCTTATTGAGTTCAATGGATTTTGGAATAATGCAGCATAATCTTAAAAATCAGAAAATATGTAGGCAATTTTCTACATTTTTAGTCATTATTGCTGTGCCTTGGGAAGAGATACAAAGAGGGCCATATCCCCTGATTGTGCAACTTCACTGAAGTCAATAAACTTGCAAAGATTTACATCACCTGAAAAGCTGCCCCTTCTGTCAGGGTTATACACTTGGCAAAGGTGAGTCACACCAAGTGCTATTTCTCTTTCTGTCTTACTTGCTTTGCTGCGCTGTTTGGCTTACACACATTTCTAAAACCTCTTTGTTTCCTTAACAAGGGAGGAGTACATCCCATACACTTTCAATGGGAGTTAAACTACTTCTGAACCTGCAGTCTAGAATCCATATTGCTGTATTTTCCCATAAACTTTCTGAAATGGCTCCTGACTTGGAGTTCTCTCTAGTAAAAGATACTTTCTGCTCCATGCCTTTTGTTCTCTTTTGTTTTGCTTTAAAACTGAAGCCTTCAAAGAAAAATTCTGTTCTGGTTTCCTTCATTTTAATTTGTGAATGTCTCAACTGTTCAAACTGAAAAGAATTTTCCTCTCTTCAAAAAGAAGACTAAATGCATTTCCTGTAGATTTTCTACAAGTCATATTCTGTATTTCTACCAGGCGTGCACAGGTGAATGAGTTTGGTTACATTTTTGAAGTTGAGAATTGCCAGCATTTTCTCTGCTGTATGCATCCACTGAGCTAGATTCTTAGACAGTGTAAATCAGCTTAGGTCCATTGTCCTTAGCATGGTTAACTGATTTATTGCAACCAGCGATCTAGTCAAAAACATGCATAGCCCACATTCAACTCATTTCCTAGTGCTGTTACCTGATATGCACACAAATGTTAGGCATGCAGATGTCATATCAATGTCATTCTTATATTTCTGCATTTCTTACACTGAATACATAAATTAATATTTTCAATTAAATCCTTGTTATTTTAAAATCCTCTTTTATATTGTGAGATGTATACATTTGTAAGAAAAAAGCATAAATAGCAAAGGAGAGGTTTCACTTATCATGCATATTTTCCCTTCCACATATTCTTTTCAGTCCCATTCCTCCAGAGTGTCTGGTTGTGCAGAAAGTTGGAAAATCATAAATGTGACTGAGAAGAAAAAGAGGTACAGAAGGCTGGTGAGGTAGTGTCTGCTGAGGTCAAACAGTATACGATGAACACAATTATACAGACACAAAATTAATTTTATCCATTTCACAGTCAGTAGATAAACACATATCACCAGCATTGCCCAGTGATACCTAAGTAGACAAAGCAAAGGCCTCTAACACACTGGATTTTGTTTTGATTTACACCTGTGTGACTGAAGAGACTGGATCACACTGGTTAGGACACTTTCTCCTTATTTTGTAACACCATATTTTAAAATAGGTGTAATTCTTTAAAAATAATAATGTGCCTTCTACCTCTTGGGTATTGCAGAGGGGAAAAAAGCAGAAATATGAATAAATGAAGAATGTAACAAAGACATGGTAAGACTTTGGCCTTTAGTGTTACCCGTTTAGTGACAATCTCCTCTTTCACCACAGACAGAAACAGCAAAACCTCCAAGTTCCACTGTCCAGCCCCCAGCTACCCCCCTCAGGGGAAGCTGGTGAGAGGAGATGGCGGCACTGCCAGGCTGCCATCCCTCCTGGGCCCGCTGCCTCGGAGCATGGTCCGCTCATGGCCTCACAAACTTGCTCACAAGTTTTTCACAAGTTCACGAAGAAATGGATAACAGGCCCACGTGGCTGTGCTGGTGGGAGAGGCAAGGTGGCAGGTCAGGGAGGAAAGCAGCTCCCTCCATCAGAGGGCTGCAGCCTGTCCAGGCCTCTCCAGCTCCCACAGCACTTTGTGAGGGAGAAATGGTGGCAGTTGGGAGGAACAGCCCTGTCCCACCACCTGAGTCAGCCTAGAGGGTGGCTACCACCATGAACCTTGTCAATGCCTGCTGCTGCAGCAGGGGAGGCCTGTGGAGGAAGCAGCAGCAGCAGCAAGAAGGGCAGCTCTCTGAGGAAAGGGCACAAGATAACAGTAGCTGGAGGCTTGGAGCTTAAACCCCGCCCCACTTAAATAGTTTCTTAACAAAAAAGGCAAAAAGTATTACAGTGGGAGGGTTGCACAGTGGTGTAGTTCCCTGCTTTTGGTACTAATGCCAGCAGGGCTCGGTCTCCTTGACAGCCCCCTGAGAAATGTGGAGGCAGCTCATGGTCAGCTCTTGGGGACGACTGTGGCCTGCAGGGCAGTGCCACGGGCACTGAGGATGTCTTGGGGAAAATAATCCTGTAAGAAGAAATACTCTGGGTGTAGCCACATCTCCCTGAGCAACACCCCTGCTCCCTGCAGGTGCCTGAGGAGAGAGATGTCTCCCAGGGGGGTGTGAGGAACATGATAGCCCCCTTGGGGAGTCATCTTCATCTTAAAAGTGTCTCTGGGAACTACAGTGGTGGGGTGGGGGGACAGCCCCAGCCGCAGGGGTCAGTGGGAAACACAAATGTTGAGCCTTTTCACTCCTCTAAGGGGTATCTGGATTTAGACTCCCAAGATGAGATAATTTAAGGGCATAAGGCAGAATTTCTTTTTTTCAAGTGGGCTCTGGCAGGCAAAAGCTCAGGATCTGCCGGGGCATGGACGTGCACTGAGGTGCACCTTGCTGTTTTAGGTAGGACCTGCCTCGATGGGAACTGCAGCAGGAATCAGTCCTGATGCTGGCCACAATCTGCAATCAGCCGTCAGGCTCCAGTTTTCTCATGTTGGTAAGATTTTTACTTCATTTTCTTGCCTAATTGAAAGTTTAGTAGGTATTCTTTCTTGGTTGTCTGCATTTGTAATGGTCTGGCACTTAGTACGCAGATTATCTATGCTACTTAAATGCACCCCTTCTGCTGTGTAGGCTCCAGTGCATGTGAACTGTGTGCAATATTGAAAAAAATTCTGCAGAACATCATGATTGTATGTTTAGGCAAAAAAGTACAATGTATTCTACTTGCACTTAGCATCTCATTAATCATTGCTGCAGTCATGGTGTCTTATTTGTGATGGGTTTGTTGCCTCAGTCTTGTATGAAATGTTCAGAAATAACACGTATAGTGCTTTTATATAATCTGTTCTTTTTTCACACTGCCTGCTATGGTCAGAATCGGAGGGAAACACAATGCTTGTACTTGAAACCTTCTCTTGGTCCTACCAGTACACAGTTTGTGAACTGCAGATTAAACCTACAAAGCATATAAAATATTGAGTAAAATGTGACTCATCTATGTTACCTTATTTTGATGGATAGAGACTAACTGGTTGATGAGTCAAGAAAACCAAAATGACTTGCACTACTTGCATTTTATCAGAGGGCTGGAATTCAAATAAGCTAGGTTTTTTTAAAATTATAAAGTTTGTACATATAGGAAATATGCCATATTACAACTCATAAATGTGTGGGCTTTTCCACTGTGGCACACAGTTCAAACTACCCACTTCAAAGGAAGGCAATGGTGACTTGAAGAATATTCAGAATATCTGTAAATTAGACAGAACATATCTGAAATTAGTTTCCTGAAATTATAGACAGCCAGAAAACATGGGAAATTCTGAATTTATTCTCCCAGTGTATGGCACTACCAGAAATAAGGTGTTTTTTTTTTTTTCTTTTTCTACAAATATCATGGGAAGAACTTTGAAACGAGACAAGGATCTCTGTTATGACAGGACAGCAGGTAGAAAGTAGAGGCCAGAAACTCATGGACTGAGATGGTTTTTAACAGTCAAGTTAAAAAAAATGGCATTGTTCCTTGTCAAATATGGGCACTAATTATTGTCAGCCTATTCACTGTCACTGTGTATCATTAACCATTTGAATTGGGCATTTCTTAGTTTTTAGGTAGAGTTGCAGATTTGTCTTAATTCATGACGTAGGAGACTACTTTTCTGTGTCCTACAATAATATTTGCCTTGTTCTTCAAGTGAAACTATGTGATAAATGAATTGCATACGTACACATTGAATTTAAATGCTTTTATCAGCATCCCAGAGCATTTCTGGCGCTTAGTTTTCTGTGGCTGTTATTCTGGCAGATTTCCTTCATTTCCCCTAAGATATTGATACGTATGTTCAGAGAAGTGGAATTCTAGTTGGGGCCACCAATGGAAACAATAACATATTAAACAACAGTCTGAGCACTTAGAGAACTTTCTCAACTCAAGAAGTTGGAATTACTGTGGAAATCTGTGCTGTGCCTATTTTCTAGTAATACCTAGAAGTCATGGATTAATACCATACCATATTACAGACCAAACATGCATAAAGCAGAAAAACTTCTGCCTTTATTTGTAAAATGAGTACGAAGCAAGAAGTAAAACAGGCAGATTAGGGAACACAAGAAAGTATTGGATAGCATAATAGGAGTAAGATGAGGAATCTTTCTGTTCACTGCTGGTACAGATGTGAGAATGGCATTCTGATACCTATAAATTCAGGATCAGTCAACAAGAAGTAGAAAAATATGTCTGCATGCTTCATAACCTGGAGGAACTTCAGGCTTTAATTTGCAACTAGACATACAGGATGTTTGTGTTTTACAGAGGCTGTGAAGGGGTTTAGTTTGCCTTTTTTCCCAAATTTGCTATTACAATTAATCCTTAGAAATCTTCTGACTGTTTAGAATAAACACAAGGAGAAATGGGAGAATGTTTTATTCTCAGGTTTGTAAGTAATGATATGGGCAGGGCAGTGAAGCATTATCCCTTTTAAAAAGTTATAAAAGTTGAGATGCTTTGTCTGTCTTTTGTTTGTTTGTTTGCCCATGTCAGTTGTCTCCAGGTGTTTGATGTTATTCTGTGCTTTTCAAGACAACAGGAAGGGGAGGATGTCTCTAAATAATATGTTGCCCCGACTTCATAAGTCTTGTTTTGTCTGGCAAATGAATTATGTAAACCTTCTCCACCCGAAACTGTTTCAAGTCAATTAATTGTTGTAATTACTTAAGATTTCTTTTTAATGAATATGACTCTCCAGGGATTTGATGATATCCTGTCATCTGTAGTCCTGATAAATGAAATGTGATTTGTGGCTTGCTGGAAACTGAACCCTTGTACTTGAACAATGTCTCTCTTTCCTATGTTCTCATTAAACGGAAGAAATGCCCTTGATGGAATTAGGAACATTTGCTTTAGTTGGTTCCTAGTAAGAACGGATAGTATAGGCAGATAAATTTTGGCTTTTAGCCTTTTTGCTCTCTCTTCCTTTAAATGGGGGCCTTGTTAACACATTGACAATTAGTCAGACCAAACACATGACCCCAGTGAAGTTACCTATTGTAATCAAGACTAGCTTAGCTGTTCCATCTCTCATCTCCATTAGGTGCACTGAAATGTGAAAGATTAGCAGTCAGCCCGTGCAGAAGGAGACCCACACTGTGTGGTGGTTTTTTATATTACCTTCTGTATGACCTTCTTTGTCCCCGCCAACACTTCGCAATCAGAACAGCCAAATTTGACAAGCAAGGCACCCTCCCTTTGTCTTTGTGCAATGCCTATTTTCCAGTGCTTCTCAAGAAAAACAAAGCATCCCAGTGCTTCAGATAAAGACAAGCAATCTGAGACAGCATGACGAAGAACCATGAAGTCTGCATTGAGTCCTGCAAACAGTGTGACAGCTTATGTATCAATTTCAACTAGCCTATTTTCCCCTACACTGCTGTGTACATAATATAATCTAATCACCAATGCTAGGAAAGTATAAAGCAGGTGCATTTTCCTGATTTAAATTCCATCAGTAAAATTGGCATTACTGCTTTTATTGCAAGACCTTTCCTTAATATCACATGGGTACATCAAACATAACAAAATACATGGCAAAATGTGGTGTCTTGATCATAGTTTGGAATGTAAAGACAATTAATTTTTGTGTATCACAAGCAAAGATTACTTTGACCTTTTTCCAGTTCAGAGAGGGTGCCTCAGATATGTGTAGCTGTCTCAATCTGGCAGCCATGGGTAATGTAAGGGCATAGAAGAGACAGCATCCTTGATAATGAAAATAAATTAACAGAAGAAAGTTCCACATATATCAGTTATTTACAAAAAATGGGGTGGAGGTGAAGGGTAGAAAAGTCAAAATTGTGAGGAAAGAGTGACAAGGAAGCACCAGACCTATGTCTGGGAGGAAGATATCACGGAAAAGGAGGAAACACTGAATTTTCACAGAAAAGGATTTTTCACTTTGGGGTTCAAAATCCAGGAATGGCTGTAGTGATTTAGACAAAATTATATCAAGCCCTGAATCTTCCCTAAACTCTTAAACCTGTTTTGTGCTGGCATAAAAAATACTGTTCTACTCTTCCCCTTCCCCTCAGCCTGCCCTTTTTCTTTCTGGGTTGACAGAAGCTACAGGCAGGGATAGAGATGTACAATAAAGTACAAGGAACTATTTTTCCTGGCTTGATGGGCCCAGATGAAAAAGTGGTATCTGGAAGTATTACAAAACTGATTGTCTTTGGTGCAGTAATTGGATGGAAGACATTCAGATCACCTTTGATTAGATGAACTTCTGAAACTACTGAGATTTATCAGTGCACAGATCTTATTCTCAGAGGACTCAAAAGAAAGTGTCCCATTAACTTAATGAATCAGGCCGCAAGAGAACAACTGCTCTTGAAGTCAGAATGAGAGATTTCCCATCAGTGGCACAAATTCTGCCAATAAAGACAACAGGATTTCTCAAGTGAAATGAGATTAGAATATGTCTCCCCTGATTTTCAGTAGTTAAACGATTGACTATCCTGTAATAGGCTAATTATTAGATTTCCCTTCAATTTTTGTATTGCAGGAAGGAATGGAAGTTTTCTTTCTCTACATAGATTGTGTGGCAGCTGGGTCAGTGTTTCATCCATGCTGTTGCATAGTCTCGACCTTCGAAATGTGGCATGGCACATTCATCTTTCCCAACCTCATCTACCTTCAGCAAGGTGTCCCCGGCTCTGGAACTTCTGGCAATTTGACAAAGGCATCTTCCTACATGTCAGTTCCTGTTATCCACTCTGTCTTCTTCATATATATATGATGCGCATGTCAGCTCTCATTTCTTCACCGCTTGCTTTGTTTGCCCCTTCACACGTGGGAGATTCCACATCCTCTTTTTTGAGCTATTTCCAGGGTGGTTCTTATTTTCCTGCAATACCTTTGTGGCCTTTCTTGACAACTTAAAAGATCCTTTTTGTCACTGATGGTTTGCAGTCCTTCACAAAGAAAAACAGCTTTTTAGAGGTCTCATTAGCTAGCCATAGTAAACTGTTTCCATGCCTCCTTTACAAATGATACTCTTCCAGGTACTGTAGGTAAGTTGTTGCTAAATGTTTTTGACAAAATGCGTATGGAAGTTGCTCACCTCAGAATGCTTGTTTAGTAACAGCAATGAATACTTTTATAGCCTCTTTATCTCTTTTAAAAACATTCCAAGTACTGTTTGTTTCATCATTGTAAAATTCTGCTATTGCTAAACAATAACATCCAAATCTTACAGATGGTAAAACTAGCCCCTACCTCCCACATGCTTTAGCTTAGACTCTTTGACTGCAGCACTCTAACCATGTAGCATTACTTGTGATGGGGCATTGTCAAGAAGTCTATGTAAATCACTGATCAGTGCATCTCCTCTTATCTAGAAGTGAAACAGGAGGAAGCAGAGATTATAGAAATATGTTCTTGTCAGTCCATCGTTCATAATGGCAGGGAGCCTCTGACTGTGCCTCTGGTAACTGCTCAGTGGTCTTGAAAGCTGGTTCTAGGGAAAACTTACAAGGAATAACTGTTACCGGGCAAGTGTCCTGCAGGCTGAAATAAAAAAAAAAAATGTTCCTGACCCCATTACTCAAGTTTGGACACTTGCAGTTCATCAAGAGAATAAGGTACTGTTCAAATTGCATATGATGGCTGCACATGCTTAACTGCTTACCTGGAGTGATGAAATTAGGACAGAAACATAGTAATTTAAATAACTTTCATGCCTTGTTTCTCCTTTCATATGTGCCTTTTTGCATTACCTTCGAAAAGGTAACTTATATTTAATTTGATGTCAAAATGACGTCATAAATGAGAAGCAGATACTTAATAAATGTAAACTTTGAAAATAGCAAGTTGCACTGATCTAATCTAACTAGATTTTATAACAATAAATCTATTTTGGTTCATTTTGAGACTTTATTAAATCCAGGATTTTTTTCTGCAATCTCTAGCATAAATAACTATATGTAATAAAGACATTGCTGAGGTGTCTTCCTGTATAAGACTACATTGGAACACATCACAGAATCACAGAACCATAGAACGGTTTGGGTTGGAAGGACCCTTAAAGACCATCTAGTTCCAACCCTCTGCCATGGGCAGGGACACCTTCCACTAGACCAGGTTGTCTCCCAGCCCCATCCAGCCTGGCCTTGGACACTGCCAGGAAGGGGCAGCCACAGCCTCTCTGGGCAACCTGTGCCAGTCTCTCACCATCCTCACAGTAAAGAATTTCTTCCTAATATCTGATCTAAATCTACCATCTTTCAGTTTGAAACCGTTACCCCTTGTCCTATTACCACACTCCCTGACAAAGACTCCCTCCCCACCTTTCCTGTAGTCCCCTTTAAGTACTGGAAGGCTGTTATAAGCTCTCCCTAGAGCCTTCTCTTCTCCAGGCTGAACATCCCCAACTCTCTCAGCCTACCCTCACAGGGGAGCTGCTTCAGCCCCCTGAGCATCTTCATGGCTTCCTCTGGACCTGCTCCAGCAAGCCTGTGCCTTTCTTACGCTGCAGGCCCCAGAGCCGAACACAGTACTCCAGGTCATACTAATGACATTAGCAAACAAGAGGTATTAGAAGTCTTTAAAATGTTCTTTCCCATATCAGACAGTTTCCAGTAATAAAATAAAAGTTGTAATATTTCATTAATATAAGTGGAATGCATGCTTTCAGAAATTGCTTATAGGCACATACTTTTATACTATACATTAAACACTTTAAACTGTGTGTCTCAATAATAAAACCATGAGCAACCTCTCATTTACATTTTATATGCTCTTCCCTGTTATTTATGTATGTTGAGTGTAATAACAATGACTACCTCAGAGTGGTGATGTGGGTATTTATTAATTGTTTTATCAAGTTTTCAGAGTTCTTAAATGCAAAATATTTATGTATGTGTGTATGTGTCTGTGTACGTATATGTATACACACACATATATATAAGCAAAGCATAGTTCAACTGTATTATTCTGGCTCTTCCAAATCTTTCTTCACTCTTTGCTCCCCTGCATCAAAATCTTATTTTAAAAATCATTGGTACTGAAAGTGTGAAATACAGTCAATTATTTTAATATCTATAAATCAGCCGTCTGTTACTCTGACAAATCCAATTTTAAATATAATGCATTGCTGAGGGTGTGTTATAACTAGTTTGTGAACAGCGAAAAACTTGTGTGTGATGTGATGGTTGGAGGCCGTCTTGGGCACAGCGATCATGAAATGACAGAGTTTTCGATTCTCTGAAAAGTAAGGAGAGGGGTCAGCAGAACTATACCTTGGACTTTCGGAGGGCAGTTTGGCCTGTTTAGGAGACTGGTTGAGAGAGTCCCTTGAGAAGCAGTCCTGAAGGGCAAAGGGGTCCAGGAAGGCTGGTCATGCTTCAAGAAGGAAATCTTAAAGGGGCAGGAGCAGGGCAGCCCCATGTGCTGAAAGACGAGCCACTGGGGAAGAAGACCAGTCTGGCTAGACAGAGAGCTTTGGCTGGAACTCAGGAAGAAAAAGAGAGTTTATGAGCTTTGGAAGTAGGGGAAGGCAACTCAGGAGAACTACGAGGATGTCATGAGGTTATGTAGGGAGAAAATTAGGAGGGCCAAAGCCCAACTAGAACTTAATCTGCCTACTGCCGTGAAAGACAATAAAAAATGTTTCTGAAAATACATTAACAACAAAAGGAGGGCTAAGGAGAATCTCCATCCTTCATTGGCTGTGAGGGGAAACATAGTGACAAAGGATGAGGAAAAGGCTCAGGTACTTATCGTCTTCTTTGCCTTAGTCTGTAATAACAAGACCAGTCATTCTTGGGGTACCCAGACCTCTGAGCTGGAAGACAGGGATGGGGAGCGGAATGAAACCCCCATAATCCAAGGGGAATTGGTTAGCAACCTGATACACCACTTAGACACATCCAAGTCTATGGGGCCAGATGGGATCCACCCAAGGGTACGGAGGGACATGGCAGAAGTGCTCACCAAGGCCCTTTCAGTCATTTACCAGCAGTCCTGGCTAACTGGGGAAGTCCCAGCTGACTGGAAGTTAGCAAAGGTGGCGTCCATCTACAAGAATGGTCAGAAGGAGGATCAGGGAAACCACAGGCCTGTCAGTCTGATCTCGGTGTTATCGTGTGGCACATACAGGACAAGCAGATGATGAAGCCCAGTAAGCACAGGTTTATGAAAGGCAGATCCTGCCTGACTAACCTGATCTCCTTCTATGACCAGATGACCCACTTAGTGGATGAGGGAAAGGCTGTGGACATTGTCTACCTAGACTTTAGTAAAGCCTTTGACACCATTTCCCACGGCATTCTCCTGGAGAAACTGGCTGCTCAGGGCTTGGACAGGCATATACTTCACTGGGTACAAAACTGGCTGGATGGCTGGGCCCAAAGAGTGGTGGTGAATGGGGTTAAATCCAGTTAGTGACTGGTCACAAGTGGAGTTCCTCAGGGCTCAGTATTGGGGCCAGTTCTGTTTAATATCTTTATCAGTGATCTGGATGAGGGGATCGAGTGCACCCTTAGTAAGTTTGCAGACAACATCAAGATGGGTGGGAGTGTTGATCTGCTTGAGGGTAGGGAGGTTCTTCAGAGGGACCTGGACAGGCTGGATCAATGGGCTGAAGCCAATTGTATGAGGCTCAACAGGGTCAAGTGCCAGGTCCTACACTTGGATCACAACAACCCCATGCAGCGTTACAGGCCTGGGGATGAGTGGCTGGAAAGGTGCCCAGCTGAAAAGGACCTGGGGGTGTTGGTCACCCAGCTGAACACGAGACAGCAGCATGCCCAGGTGGCCAAGGAGGCCAACAGCATCCTGGCCTGTATCAGAAATAGTATGGCCAGCAGGAGTACGGAAGCGATGATGCCCCTGTGCAGCCGCACCTCAAATACTGTGTGCAGTTTTGGGCCTCTCACTACAAGAAGGACATTGAGGTGTTGGAGTATGTCCAGAGAAGGGCAACAAAGCTAGTGAAGGGTCTGGAGAACAGGTCTTATGAGGAGCAGTTGAGGGAGCTGGGGTTGTTTAGTCTGGAAAAGAGAAGGCTGAGGGGAGACCTTATCGCTCTCTACAACTACCTGAAAGAAGGTTGTAGTGAGGTGGGAGTCAGTCTCTTCTCCCAAGTAACAAGCGATAGGACGAGAGGAAATGGCCATAAGTTGCACCAGGGGAGGTTTAGATTGGACGTTAGGAAGAATTTCTTTGCTGAAAGAGTGTTCAAACATTGGAACAGGCTGCCCAGGAAAGTGGTGGAGCCGCCATCCCTGGAGGTATTTAAAAGATGTGTAGATGTGGTGCTTAGGGACCGGATTTAGTGGTGGTGGACTTGGCAGCACTAGGTTAATGGTTGTACTCGATGATCTCAAAGGTTTTTTCTAACATAAACAAATCTATGACTCTGTGATTCTAAGTTTCATGACTCTAAAAGGACAAACAAGTTATTTCTCTCTTTACTAATTGCACTGTGCATGGTGATTTAGTATAGTTTGAATTTAGATTTTGACTTCTGTGCTAATTACATTCATCTCAAGGCAGCTAATTCTGGGCTTTTGGAGATGTTAATTGTTTTGCACACTACTGTAATCAACAAACCAAAAAAGCCATGCAAATGACTATGTTCTAAACAGTCAAAGCACTTGAGGGAACAAAGGACAATGCATTTTCTCAGCTAGTGTTGTAACCTTCACACCATTTTCTCTGGAAATAGGTTTTAAGGAAAAACATGTCAGAGATCTTTAGGAGCGTGTGTGCTTCTAAACAGGTTTTTTCTTGCTGTTTTGATCTCTGTCCTTCTTTTAGGTTATCTTTGTCCTTTGCAAAGTCTCAGGATTTTGTTAAGGACAGCCAAGTAGGTGGTTTGTGATTATTAAATATACCACCCTGATAGTACACCCTGGAGGTTAGATGTACACATCAAGATAACAGCCAATATAATACAAGAGCCACTCCTCCATGTTGACCCACCCAACTCACTGCACTGAGGGCAGCTTTTCAGATGTGACAAAGTAAGTAAAAGACAGCCACTAGTAATGGAGGAATAATGTCAGGCACAACCATAAAAATGTAAGTAAACCATTTCCGAAGGCAGAGGGAAGAGGGAGCAGGACTTTTTCTTAAACCTGATAAAGAATTTAAAAGGCATTATTACTGAAGTTCTGTAGGGTCTTGCTTGGCATAGTTGGATTGGCTAAAGACCAGGTCAGTTATTTATTTAAGCGTCCTTTATTGTTTTATGTTCTGCAATAGTACCTCATAGATCATAGTCAGATATACAATAAATCACATTTACCAATGGGGTTACATAAAGAAATGTGTTTACCCTGATTTAAAGCACATCTAGTGTTTCCCTAGGGTAAATGTTTGGGAAGGGAAGCTAGAATGTATTTGTGCCTGGCAAAATAAGTCATCCAGGAGAATGTAGATATTGGGGAAATATTTGTGTGGGGAAATCATGATTGAAACAACTGCACAGTCAAGGTAAATTAGTTTTAAACAGTCTGATTTCATAAAGGGATGATTCCCGAGAACTGGCTAGGAGCAAGGAAATATGATAACAACACTGCCAGCGGTATTGGGAGAGGGCTCCTAAACTAATTAAAATGTCCTAAAAGTCATGCAGCTTGAAACAATAATAATTAATATTTAGTTAGTTTTTATTAACTTTTTAGGTTACGAGCCAGTAGAAATTTAAGTCAGGTTTTCAACTTTCTGCAAAGAAAGTTTTAAGAAAAGCTATTGAATGAAAGCTCAGGTTTTTACTAAATCTATGTGACTGTAGGAACTTGCTCAAGAAGGCTGTTAAACATCATGGCAATACAACAGCTTAGCAAGATTGTGTACTCATGCACATTTATAAAACATACATGACACACAAACATGTTAACTTCTATCTTTGTATTGAAAACAATAAAAAGAAAGGGCTTTTCAGAAATATGTAATTTTTCTTTGTGTAGCAAACACAGGAATTTTCTAGTTCTACCAGGCTTTGGCAGGTAGTAAATCCTCAAGAGAGAAGTAAATAGTTCCTGTGCTACAGTCTTTGTATGGAATACATATATAAGAAGCAGAAAAGCGACCTTTCAACTCTACAGTATTAAATCCTTTAACAGTAAAATATAAAGAAAGAAAGCTGGACAGACGCATTATTTAAACACACTTCTTAAGAATTTTCTTGTGCTCCGGAGTTTTTTTTTCATCACCATAAGCTCTCTGGTAGGTGTGAAACCATAAGCATATGAAAGCTTGTCATGCAGGTGTACTTCGCATACCTGCCACACTGTGAACTCACCATGTCTCTGGCCCTGAGGAGAAGTTCTCTTTCCTTGCAGCAAGATTATGTTTTAAAAAGCTGACTTTTAAACCTCTTACTGAATTTTTTAATGGATTAAATTCATCATGTCACCAGCTGCTGTGCAGCTAATAGAGCCATAAAACACTGTATTAAAGGATTACCCATGCAAAATTTCCTCTTGTGCTAATGTGAATTTTAATACTTTTAACATTTAGTTGAGATGAGAATGTCCAAGAACAGCTTGTTCAATAGGTTGTTCTATAAAATTAAGTTCCTCAGCTCATCACAAATGCCAGGACTCCATTAAGTTAAAATTTTACAGAGAGGCTAAGATGATTCACTGTATATCATTTGCAGGGAAGAAGGCAACATCTGCTTCTCCATTAATGCTATAAAACAAGGAAGTAAAACACACATGAGCATCGTAACTGCAGGGGAACTGGGCTGAACAGATGAGAGTCCTCGCTCCAAATTAGTTGGAGGTCAGTTTATGCAATTACGTACATGGGGTAGAAGAACAGAGAGAATACAAAATCCCACTCCCTGAAGCATGGTGACAACTGTAGGCCTTGAGTCTAGTCCCACATTAATGTAAAGTCAGGAGGAATTTTGTGAAAGCAAATTATTTAACTTGGGTAGGAGGTACGGGGAAGAGAAGGGATAGTCAAGCTTTCAGAACAGGGAGTGAGACCTTTAGTTTTATTCTTATCTATAAACAGTAATTAACAAGGTAGCGTTTATGTACCTGAAATCATGAAGTGACTGTAAATGAGATACAAAAGGATGCAGTTTGCATTTCTTTCATCTGACAGCAGCAAAATGGTCTTCTAGAGGCTGCCTCTGGAATAGCTATAGGATTAGGAGCAGGGTGCCTTTTCTGGCCTTTAAATCCTATTTTCTGCAGAACAGGATAGTTTTCAGAGATACTAGCAGGTGTTAGAAAGAGTCTCATCAAGCCTCTCCGCCACTATCACCCATAAGGATCACTCACGGAAACCACCCTCATTAGCTAGATGTGATCCTTGTTTACTCCTGGAATGAATACATAATTAGGCACTTGGACCTTGCTTAGACATTTTTTTTCCTGCCACAGGCAACAGGATAAGCTTGAAGGAAGGGCAAAGAGCAGGCAAGAAATGGCATTCCTAGTCCATCAGCTTCTGCACCAAGCATCACTCTTGATAGTGCAGTGTTTGGGTAGACAAGACTGACAAAAATAAGGAAGACTAAGCTTTCTTGTGACCTAATAGCACCTGAAAAGAAGAACGATCAGTAATGCAGGCAAAGAATTCTTTGTTTTCAAATCACCATGTACAAATAGATTTCTCCTTATGGCGGTTTGTCTGAGCACTTATGGTCTCAGTACCAGCTAATGAATGGCAGCATGACCCCACACGCTTTACCCTGCTGGCAGTGTCTTCATCGTGCAGAGGGTGCTGCCAAATTAGAAAACACGAGTTCCAGGAGCAGCCAGAGTGCTTCTTCAGTCCCACCCTGAGTATGTGGGAAAGGAGGAGGCCCTTGCTGACACTAGCTCAGACACTGTGCGCCCTGGAAGAGAGGCAAGTGGCTGGCTTTATCATCCATTGATCCCAAAATGACCAGAGCCACTGCTAGCAGCCTCCTTCTTAGAAGCCTGTGCAGCTGTTCACCTTTGATAATTTCCTGAGGGGGAGATCTTCACAGTCAGGAGCCTAATCAACGAGCAGATGAGGACAGTAGGAACAGGTAACGGATTTTAGGTTACATCTCTAAATGCTTTTAAAATCCAGTGATGAGCACTTGCCTGCCTTTTAAAATAACAGTGTTCCCAAATGAGGGAGACTTTTTATGTAGCAAGTAGATCAAACAGCTAAATTATTTGACAAAATTTTGTAGTAACAGTAGTAGCACTAGTGGTGGTAGCACTGGTAGTAAATGTTTCTGATGCTTACTTCAGAATAAAAAAAGGACAGTCATTTAAAATCCAACATAAGAGTGGTGAGGAAGTTTTAATAGGAATATGCTTGAGCTGCTGTTCCTTACCCCAACTGAATTTTCTCCACAGCTCCATATTTTGTTCTCCATGTGTATTACTGTTCTGAGAGCCTGTCATTTCTTATCAGAATGAGAAAGGCTAAAGAGATAATATTTCAATAACATACTGGCCTGATCATAAAATAACTCAATGGAAATGTGTAACTGCCTCAGGCAGCACAGCAGGATAGTCAGCAGTCAGATGATTTCTATTCTGGGTTTCTTTTTTTTATGGTTACATTTTCTGTTATATCAGACATACCCTCAAGTCTTAGTTATGCTTTTATTCAAAAGGAGAACCACAGTATAAAGACCTACAAAACTTATTATGATATATTACTGTAAAGAAATAAAAGTTGGTGCCACAGCAGCATATTGATAAGGACAGGCCTGCCACATTAATTGACCTTTTTTCATCTCAACCACCAGGGCTGAGGCCTAAGCATTGCAGTTGCTTAGCAACAGGGTCACTGCTTTCAGGCCTTAAATGCGCCAAAAAAAATAGATAAGAAAAAATCAGAAGATGTGATCTTATGAGGGCAGTACATATTTGGCAGAAGAAAGTAGTTTTTTCTATCCTGTTTTACCCCGTGCTGTTGATCATAATGCATAGAGGGCAAGAGGGAAAGCAAGGTCTGAAGTTTTACTGATCTAAACAGACCAGCAAAATAGTACTGAAACTACAGGCACATGCTCCTGCTTGATACCAGTCCTGATGAGATGTTTTGATTTTCAGATCATCCATAGATGTTTACAAATAATTCATATGATTCTTCTAAATGCATAAAATATATGCATACATGCAAAATACTAAGTGACCCTGGATAACATACATATATTTTTAGGACAGCAGGGTGCACCAGGAAAGTAAAGAGGGGTTCCTATTGTCTAGATCCTTTTTTATCATTCTATCATAAACATTAGTGCTTGCTGCTATGTTTAATGACAGGGCTTGAGGCAACACAACAGCTCCTAAAGGTCAACTCAGACAGAAGTTTTTTTCTTCCCTCCTCAGCAGGAAATACAAGAAAAAGTCAACACTTCTTTTAAACTTTAATAAAGGCCATGGAACAAGAGTGTTTCTCTGCCAGAAATCAAAATCCTTGTACATGAGAGTAGCCGAATGTTCGCTGCATGTTTCTCCCAGGGAGGAATCTTGGTACTGGAGTCAGGAAATGTGTGTTTTATTCCCAAATAATCATCAACAAAAATGTTTAGCTGCCCCTGCTTCTATCACCTGTACACATCCTTCTCATGTTTGAATTTTGTCATGAGCTCCTTGTTCATCCATGCAGGCCTCCTGCCACTTTTACTTGATTTCGTATTCACTGGGATGGATCATTCTTGAGCTTGGAGAAGATGACCCCTGAAAATCAACCAGCTCTCCTGGACCCATCTTCTACCCAGGACCATTTCCTGTGGGATTTTTCCAAGCAGATACCTGAAGAGGCCCAAGTCTGCTCTCTTGAAAGCCAGGGTTGTAATCCTGCTTTTAGCCTGTTGTGATCCTTTCCTTTTTGCATTGTTTTTTGCCTTTTCCCAATTAATGGTGTTTTAATGAGAGGAAAAAGAGACAATGAACTGATTTACAGCTAGAAATGGCAGAAGTGTTGCTGTGATTGCAAATTGTCTAGAACATGTTCTAGACAGTACTGCCCCAGCAAGCTCTCACCATATTAATATATACACAATGCCCTGTCTTTCACATCAGTTACATTTCTAACAAAAGGACCAAAATATCCACACTCTGTTGTAGTCCAGATCAGCAGATAAAATGGGCATTTCTGTATTGCTTTCTAATCTTATTAGCCAGGTGGGGGGGTTGGATGCCCTGTTTTGGTGCTCACACTTGCGTACTAACTTCCAAAATAAAGTTACCACTGATTGAAGAAAACTGTGCGTCACATGGGGACTGTACTGGATTTAGTGATCAAGCACTAGTCTTTGCCTATGATATGAAGTTGGAGTATGTTATCTGCACAATACATTTCATGAGTAACATCCATTTAACCAGGAAAATCCATTTAGAAACTGTGATAATGGATGTCATAGACATTACTAATAGTGTCCTGAAACCAGCTCTGCTTGTATAAAAATTTGAATGTCTGCACACACTGTGTCTAGGAACGCCTTTGTTTTGATAATATTTAACAGTTGTATACAGGGAACTTAGGGATTTGCACAGTTGTTGTTTGATCTTACTGTTGATTTTAAATAAGATCAGCAGGACGTTTGCCATGAACAAAAGATCAGCCTTAGTAGAATTTCTTTTGGCTAATTGAGTTCAGCCGTCTGCTATACTCCTGAACATCAAAATGTTAATCATTTGTAACAGGTAACTCAGCATGTCAGGCTCTTTCTCTACACCAAGACAGAGTATTAAATATCTATTAGCCTTCAAAGTTAACTGCTTTTGGCATCCATTAATACTAAAGATGGCCAAATGTTTTTGATTAATTCAAAACTGTCCTAAACTTAAAAGTTTTGTGAAAGTGTGACTCTCAATGGTAACAGTATAAAAGTGACACAGCTAGATGGGTAGAAGAGTTAGCAAAAATGTAGTTATACACCAGGCATAGCCTTCTGATGCTTCTTTGATCTAGGTGTCCTGTGTAAATCTTGTCAGCAAAACCAGTTTCACTAGTGTAGGCAGGTTAGGTGTACACCACTCAGCAAAATGCGAGTTCTAACACAAAGCCCAAGTAAGTTTCCAGCTTGGACAGAGAATGACCAGTGGAAACCAATGGCATAAATATGTCAAAACATTCATGATTATGCCTTTAAATAGTGATTAATGGCACCATGAACTGTAGCTAAGCCCAGGATTCTGCAACCACTGATAGAGTTTTGTTTACCGGAAGAAATAAATTTGAGAATTAATTCTAAAAAATTACTTAAGCCAATATTTTCTCATCCTTTTTATGCTTTCATTTTTTTATGTGTTCAGTTTCTTAGGACTGCTATGGAAGTGGTTTTCGTGAGCATATATAGTGTAGGGCAGAGGACAGAGAGATTCTACAAACATTTTTGTAGAGTTGTAGCAGTAAAATATCTGCCATCAGGCTACATTAGCATTTTAAAAATAATATGCAATTAAACAACCGAACAATGATTAAAAGTAGAAGCTAAGATTCACTAACAATTTATGGCAAAGCCTTTAACTGTGGAATTTGATCGTGCAGTTTTTGTCATTGCACTTACTGATATTCTGTGATTTTAGGAAAAGGCATGGTGAGATGAAAAAGGAAAAAGGGCTCACAAATTTCAGGGCTCTTTGACTTCTGTATGTGATGAGTCCTTATGTGGATAGTATTTGATCAGGCACAGCCTGGAATACAGCCACCCCAACTAAGGCCACTGAAGGCAAGCTGTGAAACTTCAAAAAAATACCTGTGATAGATAGGAACATTTTAGACTAACTTGGGCATTTAATGAATACTGAACTACTACAAAAGAGCAGTGCATCCTTTATCCAACAGTTAAAAAACATAGGAAAAATAAAAAAGAAAAGAAAACACTGCACAAACTCTGTTGTGCAAAACCTGAATTTCTCAAATATTCACTCACTAGTTAAATGAAAGCCATTTGCTATAGTACAAAACTCTAGTCCTTTTCCTTATCATGCCAAATACCGACCTTTTAAATTCTGACTTTTTAGCAATATGCTTGTTTAGCCCAAGTAAATGACTGTTTTATGAGGAACAGAGCATAATGAAAACCAAAGTATAGCAGTACTGAGGCTGCTTCACATCTCTGTGCAGATTCTGTTAGTCTTTACATCTGACAGGAAGAGAGAGGTGTAGGAAGATTCTTTGTGACTGATTCTGGATTTTCTATACAGTTTGGAAAACTGGTGATCTGAAGTTGGAAAAGTTCTAGCCACTGTCCCTTGCCTTGATTTCTGGAATGCGAGGAATAACTGGATGCAAGAAATCTACTGGAATGGTCCTAGACCTGCAGGACTGGAACAGAAATTATTGAAAAGATAATCAATGAGAGCCAGTGATCAGTAGGATTCTACAAAAGGACAAGTTGAACTGAGTCATGTTATTATTGTCTTAAGCCAACTATTTTTAACACACAAGGGGTCTTAGTTTCATTTGAAACAGCAGCTTAGCAAAATCAACAAGTACACAAAAGTAACGAAAAAGATCTGAAACAAAAGTAAATTTTCTGATGAAAACTACAGTGAATGAAGAAATGTTGGACTCAGTCTAGTTGAAAAGATAGTCAGTACCCACACAGCATTGGGTTCATTTTATGTACCAGTGGATAACACTTCCCCTGCATTAATTTGAGGTGGAAAGTACTCCAGAGAAATATTTTCTTCTGCCTAGTCCCTTTGAGCCCCTTTTTCTCTGGTAACCTTGCGGAAGGACTCTGTGGAAAGTTGCTGTGGTCACTCTTATTGCACATAGAAAAAGCTGATTGAACTTTTTACCTTTTGGTTATGCTTTTGATCTGCAGCCCACATGATCTCATTAAGACCATATTATTTAGCTTAAACTTCAGATACTCAACCATTTTTCAGAGTAGCCCCAGGCTGGGTGCAGTGTAATATTGTTCATGTCAGCTTCCTGGCATGGCAACATGTCATAAGGTATCTGCTGGAATATGACAGAAGAGGTAGGTTGGGGGATAGAAGCTGGAATAAAGAGGCTCAGACACTTAAGAGAGCTTGCAAGGAGAGGTCAGTACCCATCAGATGGTAGGATACTGAATCCCAATTACTCAGGAATGCTCAGCATGGGCTGCCTGATGCAGACTGCAATAAATCTTATGGCAGGCATTAGGAACACCTGGTTTCAGATGAGAACGCCTTTCTTAGGTCCATCTAAATCAATCCTCTTTCTTCCCCTTGCCTGCACTGATCTCTATCTAGTGGGGGGAGGAAGGGGAAGAAAAACAGACAGGTGATCTTATTGTGGGTCTTGTCAGCCTCACTAATGCAAAACAGGTAACAGACAGAAGAGATAAAAAGGAGAGGGTTTAACCAGTGCAATAGCTCCTGTCATCTGCCTTGCGATTTGAGAGGAGCTTCTTTAACAGCTACCTTTAAATTGGCACATGTCACAACACTGGATTTTGTCCCGCCCATGCTCAGATGTCAGATGAGCTTGACGGTCATGAGTCCACCCATTAAAAGCTTTTAACATTGCTGACCTCCTGGATAACTTGGATCCATTGTTCTACCTGGAGAAACAGCAAGGAGGTAAACACAGTTCAGCCACTGTCAGCTGTGCTGACCTAAATCAAAATAGTGATGGTGATTTCAGGAAGCTGAGTCTGACCACACTCACTGTGGTCCTACCCTGCTTTTAAAAGACAAAAGGATAGCTCCCAAATTAAAAAATTTTAATAAATCCAGGAGGACTACAATTGACTGTTTACAGATTTGGATCTTTTAGCTTTGCTGTCTGAGATTTACGTATTTTCCCTGGACTGGAATATCAGTAGGATCTTTCTCCTCCAACCTGTCCTCATAAAAGGTGCTTAAATCTTTCAGAGATCTCCACTGTTCGATGAAATTCTGCTGATATTGGTCAGTAGACTCAAAATTACCAAGGAGGGAGAGATGTACACACATGCACACAAAGAGATAGAAAATAATTCCATGAGCTTATTCCTTGGCAAGCAGCCTGAAAATCAGTCAGTGGCAGCTGGGGTTGTGGTTCATTGTGTTGCTCATTTTTTATTTCTAAGTTTTCTTTTATCCCTCTTTTTTATTCTTTTTCCCAAATAATTGTATTTTCTTTCCTTCAAGATGAGCTCTTTCCTTTTGAAGAACTCCCAAGAGCTCCCATGAGAGAATTTCACACGTAACAGGCAAACATATGACCCAGTTATAAATGGAGAATGTATTCATGGCCTCGTGGTGGCCTAGAGATATGTGACTGTCCTAGCACTGTTGCCTGTCAGCATCCATTGCAAACAGACAACCAATTCTGATCCTGGAAACACATCTATAAATTACCATAATCAGAAAGGCCAGTTTAAGGCCTTACACAAGGAAAGAAACAGAACGAAATCTTCACACTTTCACTCAGTGGCAGTTTGGAGCCTGCTGGCTTCCCCATTCCACCTTATGAGTAGCAGCTGTATGTCTGGGAGCTCCAGGCAGAGGGCCCGCTTCATGTGCCAGCCTGAAGCAGCATAGCTACCCGCACCATTGGCAGTGTATAAAAGGCACTTGAAAGCCTGCCATGTAGAATCATTTCAGTAATAGTTCTCACTGGGCTACCTAACTGATAATCTTCTCCCCCTGGTATACACAGCAGCACCACAACTCGGTACACTCAAAGCTACAGGAGCCACCGAAAAACTTCACAGTAAATTAAGTACAATTAGCAGAGCAAACATCACCACTGCTGGCTTCATAGTCTTGTAATTATTCTGACAGCACTTATTATTTGGGCCATTTCTCAAATCAGTGGTCTTTGTAAACGAGCATCATCATAATAAAGTCCCTTTTCAAATAGAGTATCCCAGGGTACAGTAGAGACCTGGGGAAAAAGGGGTTAGATCTTCTAATTCAAGTAAACATTGCAGTCCCACTCTGGAGAGAGTACCCATCGGACTCTGTCAGGTGAATGCCAGTAGGTCAGGTACAGAAAGAACCCATGACCCACTTCTTCCTTACTAAAGCAGTGTTTAGGTGCTGAATTTTTGAGCCATGTCCAGTTGGCACTGCAATATAGACTGCAGGAGAAAATCTGGCAGGTGGTGTAAATAGGTATGTGTCAGACTGCCCATGTCTAGCAGTAGATCTTTCATATCTGTTGGTTCTCAGAGGGATTGTGAAACTCAGGGTCATTATGGGATGATGTAACTGAAGTGCACAACCTTTCATACATAGCTCAAGATAGATTTTCTCCCTGCTTGGCTGCCCCTGTTCATTATCCATTGCTGATTATGAAAGCACTCTCCACTTAGCCTTAGGCTTACATTTAACGTCCCTCACCTAAAGAGTGTGCCCAAATAGGAACCAGCCTGGCTGAACTAAGTACTGGGGTTTAGTGTCGGTAGTGCACCAGTGGAAGCACAGAGACACAATACGTTTTTAGGGCCTTCACAACAGTTATTTTGAGATCAGATGTGGGATGGGCTAGCATTTTCAGCACCTCGAATTCCTTCTGAAGCCGATGGGGTCTGTCCATCTTTGCAGCCTCTAGGAACTGGTTAACTTCACTGCTGGTTTTGTGTCCAAACATAGATGGAGGTGACTGACTTCAGGCAGCCAGGGTCAAAAAACTGTGGCTAGTCCAGCTAACAGTATAATTATTTAGAATGGTTCACCACCTTTCCTACTATATGCTGACTTGTCTCTACCGAGTGACAGAGTGGTGGTAATTTGTTCCCTTTTCTACAACAAAATAAGGGCCAACTGAGGACTCACCTGTTGAGAGCATCAAAATACCTAAGTGAAAAGTGACTGGAAATGACAAGATCTCACGCCAGAAATAAACTACAGTAATAAAAAAGTTAACATTTGTGGTAATCCTCTCTGCATAGCAGAGGCCAGGCATGGACAAGTGCCTGGAGAGATGAGGGGTAAACGGTCAAATAAAAACTACAAGAAAAGATAGTAAAGGAGATTTTTCATAGTTAAAGTAGGGGTTTCTGACTCCTTAGTTCTCAATTTGCTGCTACTGAAAGTTTCATACATACTTAAAGACTAGAGGCACACAGAATTTTAGGCAAGGGAACTCCAGACACATTTCTTATTCAGAGAGGAGGGGCCACTAGGTGGCACAAAAGTTGCCTAATTTCAGCAAAATCTGTTTCTGAGATTAGAAAATGACACTCCAAGGGGTGAACTACGGTTTTATAACTATAACATTGTAATGCAACAGCAAAGGAAATACACAGATGTTTAGAGGGTTGAGATTCTTTAGGTCCGTCTCAGACACCATAGGATTAGTGTGGTTCTGTTATTATTGACCCCTACCTCCAAAACCAGCTGGTTTGTTTTTTAAAGAAATCATTGATTCAATCTCATGGAAAGAAAAGCATTTCAGCAAAATAAGAAGAGAAGAAAAAAATAAAACCAACACAATGCTTTTTGTATTACAAACCAAAAATGCATAACCAGAAAGATTCAATAGATTAATTGTACTAAAACGTGGAAGTAAATATGATGTGCCAAATGAAGAATATTGTGCATTGCTGTGTAGTACAGTCTACATTGGCAGGACACCCTGGCTTCAAGGATCTAGGTTTATTTTTGAAGAGGCGAGAATGACATCAGGAAAAAAGATAGTGTCCTGGGTTACAGTGTAAAATGTGCCAAAAAAAAAAAAAAAAAAAAAAAAAATTCTATTACCATCTTCAGGAGCTGTTGAGACCAGGTGGGGCGGTGCTCCCTGCCTCCCCCCTCTGGACTATCTCCTGTTACTGGGCACAACAATGCCTTATCGCCTGACCCATCGGTAACTCGCTCCTGGGCTATCTCCTGTTAATGGCCCATCAAGGAACTGCCTCACGACTCCCCATCCCAGTGTGAGATGCTCCGCCCGGGGAGGGGGGGGGGGGAAGGAGCCAAGCAGTCCATGCCAAATAAAAACGGAGATTTTGAACACCCTAGCGGCCTTTCTTCCACTGGATTCCCAGAGGAGCTTTTCCCCCCACTGGAGTTCCAGAGGACGAGAGCTACCTGCCGACCACTGGACCTTCGGAGGAAGACCAGACTCTTTTACCTGATTGCTGCTTCCACAGAACTACACCCATCACTTCAGGAGGACTGCAGCCAGCATCTTATCGGACTGCTACTGCCACTCTAACAGGGTGTCAGGTTGTATTCCTGACTCTGTCAGTGTAAACCAGTGGGTTGTTTGTTTTTCCCTGCCTTGTGTTATATATATATATATATATATATTAGTAAAGAACTATTATTCCTATTCCCCATATCTTTGCCTGAAGGCCCGTTAATTTCAAAATTATAATAGTTTGGAGGGAAGGGGGTTGCACTCTCCATTTCAAGGGAGGCTCCTGCCTTCCTCCACAGACACCTGTCTTTTCAAACCAAGACAGATAGGAAGAAGAAAAATACATATATAGTGGGAGAGGTTGCAGCAGTGAGGATTTATAACTTGAGAGCCAGTCCGCTAATGTAGAAGTCATCCTTACCAATGATATCTCAGAGGCACTTAAATTTCACCCTCATTAATTAATAAAACAGAAACAATTGAAGACCAAACCCTTTGGTCCCAGAGGACATGTAAGTAACATTCCGTGAAGGAGAATTCATTTGACCCTCTGGACATACAGAATGTTGCACAATTTGCTGCTGAGGTTACAGTCAGAGCAATGCCTTTTGCACCACATGAACATCGACAGAGTCATTCTGGTCAAGGAGAGTCAACAATCTGAAATCAGTTTTAATCAGAAGATTTTGATGGTCATTATGTCAGCTTTTTTCAACCTTGGGTTTTTGATTGACTGCTGAGGACTGTCCTTTAGATGATAACAAGGATGCTGTGAGTCCTGCACAGATAGTTTGCAGCAGGCTTGAATGCAAAAGCAAGTAGTGTGTATCTCATACATGCTCTTTCTGCATCAGAATGAATTTCAGCTTGAATTAATTTCATTATAAGTAGTATTTTAAAACCAATTATGGATGACATACCTTAAAAGTGAGTTATTCCTGCTGATCATGGGCCTGATCACGGAAGTGTAGCTCCTGAGATGAGCAGTGTGGTATGCAGAGTCTGGGAAAATCCAATTGTAATCACTAGTGTTGATTACAGCAGCTTGTGAGCTGATAATCTGAAATAAAGGAGAGAAGGCTGATTTCCTGCATTGCTTATGTAATTTTCAGAAGGATTTTCAGAAGCACTTCAATGCTCTGTCTTTGTTTCTTTAAGTTGGCTTTTGTTTTTAAAATATTTTAAAGTTGAGGAGAGGAGAGGAGAGGAAGGTAGAAGCTGTTGGAAAAATTCTTTTTTGACTTTCAGACCTGCTACTGCAAATATGATAAAGCAAGATGTATCTTTAAGAAGTCATTAACGACATTCAGTTTTCTTTTGGTCCACTTCCTGGTTTCTCACAACTAGTCGTATCTGCTAACACCTCTGTACTTCAGATGTCAGAGCAAAGTGATTCAAAAATCCCCAGACAGAGAAATAAAAAAAAAAAAAAAAAAAGAGGAAAACCTTTGTCAATGACAGCTTTTTCAGAGCAAGTAGAGCTTTGTATTGAATATTCAGAATTCTGGAAACTTTATAACATGTTGGAAAAGTATTATTTTTGTAATAGGACTCTTATGAATAAGGTTTTGAATTCTACAGCAGCACCTTTAAGTACTCCCCAGGCCACATCTTTAAATGAAGCTATGACTAAGGCATGGAGCAAGCTGGGACTTAATTTTTTTCCCGAAATGTACAAAAATACATGGATTCTCTCTATACTCTTGTCCACAAGGTACAGAGTTATCTCATGATCAGCGTGAAAATACCACTTATCTGCTGGGAAAAATTATCCCTGGTTCCCGCAAGATTGTACCTGATATTAGCATTCCACTTTTAAGCAGTTTATAAAGGGTTAATAAATAATTAATGGATGTTATAAGCACATTTCAGATATGACCAGTGTATGCAATAGATGCATATCTGTATGTGGAATTGTAGCTGGTTATATGCTGTCGGGCTGTTATAGTCCACTTACTAAAACAGCTGCAAACAATTTAGTAACCCTTTCTACACTTCTTCTAGCTGGAAGAATAACACGAAGTGTGACCAAAAAAGGAAAAAATCTTCCAGTCAAAATAAAATTCTTTCACTTCCTCAGCAGTACAAGTCAGTTTATTCTGGCTTTGGGTTGATCCTAACTAATCATTCAGCTTTATCATTGTTATTTTAACTCTAGAATCTATTAAATCACATACTCATCCATAGGATTTAAAATCTTTAATGTGGGAAAGGAACAAGCCCCTGAAACAACACAACAGATTAGCATTTGATTACAAATCTTAAGGAATTAAACTTGCATATTGTAAATGTAGACATATGTGAGAAATATTTATGGTGCAATACATCTTGTCCTTTTCCCACCGTATCATTCACTGGGAAACTGGAACATACAGGAATTCTTGTGAGTTGTTGAGCTTCATATAGGATCAGGTACACAATTTTCTGCCCATTTTAGATAGGACTAAACCAGATTATGAGCGGTTTTTTTAAGAAAATATATTTTGAGCAGAGACTGTAAGTAGGCAGTAGCAAATAAAAGGGGGTGTACCTGTCTGTAACAGCCAAAATTATCAACTCCTTATCCAAGCTAGAAGTGGATAACATCCTTCTACTTGAATTGGCTGTTGACTTCACTGCCGCTCTACCGAGGGACTCTGACAGACCAACTGATAGGGGTAGTTACTGGAGTGTAAGACATCTCTGCCCTTTGCCACACCTGCCGTCCCTCTGCCAGAAGTTATTGCCCTGTATCTGTGGCTGCAGAACAGAATGCGTAAGGCTCTGCATTGTCACCCCCCTCCAATGGTCCACGATTAACCTTGAGGTGCAGGCGCACACCATTCTCTTGGCTATGTGACAGGGCAATTACCCAGGTCATAAAGGAAGCACTAATATTTTTGGACTGCAAGATTTGCAAACTAATTCTGTTAATCTCTCTTAGGAAACCAGAAAGTCTGCAATATCATGTCCTTCATATTTTCATTATTAACCTAATCCTTACCTTTGTCTTGTCCTTTAGTCTGTCAAGGTATTTGAGATCCTAGTCCCTTGAAGAACTCTAGACGGAGAGCTATCTCTGAGCTCCTTCTCAATTAAATTCTTCCTGGAAGATCAGGAACTCTGTCCAATGTATTTCTTTGAAACAGGAACCAAGTCTCTCTTAAGACTTTTGCCAAAACTTTATTCAAAGTGGATTTATTGCTTTTTAGAAATATTTTTTCATGTAATGATTAACAGCAACAACAGTAGTAGTAGTAGTAGTAGTAAGAGTAGCAGTAACAGTAGCAGCAGCAGCAGTAAAATAAATATACCTTGTTTATGCCTAAAGGTTAAAACGGGATTTTTTTGAGAAAATGGTAAAAACTGGTTAGTTGAATAGTAACCAGGGAGATGGTAACAATGAAGGGGAAAATTAAGTAAAGGTCACTTAAAACACATCAGTTATTTTAGCTTAGAGTAGGATCCAAACTCAGGTCTGAACCAAGTGGAGTTGTCTGCTTACGTCAATTTGCCCAATTATCACCCACCAGTAATTGGAAACTTGTCCCACTGTACATTAGGGGCTCATTAAGATTTTATTTTGACCAATAAAGCCCATATTGCTTGCACTTGCACTTTCTCCTGTTTGTGTTGTTGGAAACCTCAACTCCCAGCACTTCCCTGGGGATTTCTGCGATCCCCTAACACTCTCTGTCTCTGCCATAAGGACTAAGGGGAAAACTCTGGCCCCTGAAGCCAACAACAAAACTCATATTAGCACAGTGAAATCGGAACATGAGTTGCACACTAAATCTTTCAGATTATTATCTCTATTTCTTCCTCATTTCCTAGATTTATTGCACTTCCAAAGAACGCTGTGTTAATTAACTAATCAATGCATAGCATTTTCTTTTTAGCATAAAAAGCTATTTTTTTTACTTAACCATTCACCATGTCAAGGAGCTAAAAAAGAATATGTCGAGGGGTTTGCCCTTGATTAAAACATAAAATGTGGCAATAAATATTTTTTATTGGTTATAATACCTTTACTTTATTAGGAAGATAACAGACTGCTGGTTAACTGATGATTAATCTTAATTAAAAAGAAAAATATATGATAGGGAGTTATTTCTGTCGTGTCTGCCTGGTTTTTTACGTCTTCTTGTCTTCCTATAAAAATTTGAGATTTTCTAGTTTGTTTCTTATTAACTATGTTAATATGCAGAGAAGCAGCAGATTTTGAACTGATGTTAGCACTTCTTTTACTTGCTTGTCAGTGTTATTCCACCAACTTCTCTCTGGTATACAGATTTGGTAAGCAGAATGAAAAAGTAAAAAACAACTTTCAGCACTGATTTCAGAAAACATCTTAGAAGTATCTGATACTTGATATCCGTTGTGAAGTACCTGAAACATAGACACGCACATGAGCTTAGTGCTGATCAGGATGAATTGAAACATTTGCCAAAATACTTTACTGAACTGGGGAGGGAGCTTCATTTCAAAAATCAGTTACCAATATGTTGTAATTATTGTGATAACAATCCATCTTCACAGCAAGTTTTACATTTTGAGAAAGCCTTAGTGCTCTAAGAGGTTACTTGTATTTTAACAGCACATTATAGTATTAAAAAAATAAAACAAATACTCATTTTTCAGGTATGTTTTTACAGGGTCTTTATTTCTAACTGCACTAGTGCTACATGGTTGGGTATCTTACATGCCTACTTTTCATTTAATAAAAAAAAAATCTTATTACTGTAAAATTCCATTACTCTCATGCCTCCCTATATAGTACAATGTTAAGTACACTACAATACTGAGTCCCAGATGGAATACAATGCTGTAATTCAATCGAGGGATCCTGCTAATGTCCCACACTGAAGAATATAGCTTAAGGGTTTGGGTATGGTAGCAAACCTCTCAGCCTGGAGACTGAATTACAACAGACTATTTAATCTGGGCCTCTGTGCAGTTGTTTGTAATGTACAGGACCCTGATTATATGTAATACTCCTGTAAAACAATTATTACAATAAAAAAGAGAAAGTAAGACCACTGTAAATTAAAGTTTGTCCATAAGAGTTATGCTATTACATAGGAGAGCTGGGGTTACAGTGAGCATGGAATAGAAAGAGAAGGCTTGCAAAATGTGCTAAGAATTACATGGTTGTCTGCTGAATAAAGGTTCAATCGTTCAATCCTGCCATCCCCATTTCTATTAGAAAGGGTTGCTGGTTAACTTCTCAAAGAAGATGAATTAAATGCTCTGGGTAGGTTTGGGTCTCAATTTAGTTGTGGAGATAGTCATGAGTACTATCATTTCTTCATTATAGATGCCTAATATTGTATATTTGATCCTGAAGCCACCTGCCAAACTTCCAGCTGACTCTTGTAGCACCCAAAATCTCCAGTCCCATAGTTTTCAGCAGTAAATCTTAGCACTAACAGGTCTGTCTCCTGGCAAGACCAGAAGTGCTTCAGTCATGACAGAGCTCCACAGCTCATGCTGAAGCCTTTTCTGGATCTGCAAACAGCAAATTCCTCCACATTACCTCTAAGAGCTCTGACAAGAGCAAGAAAATGATCAGGCTTCACACAAAAACAAGTGCATTCAGAAGATATACCACCCCAATTCTCTGCTCTTTTTGCATAGTAGCTCTCAAGGCAGTGGGTATAGAGACATGGGTGCAGTCTCAACTGTCCACAGAATGATTTGTGCATAGCTCTGAGGGGAGAGGTCTAGTCATGAGGCTCCAGGAGGTCAGGCTTGCAGGGCACAAGGCTGGAGTTCCAAGAATGATTGAGCCAATCTACCAGGTTGCTGCTGCCAGTGGAGGCAGATGTAGGGCCATTGTCTCCCCGTTCTGCCAGCCATGTGTTCCTGCCTCCTCTCATGTACTGGTCCTGGCGTGAATCTAATCTTGCGACAAGCCAATCCAAGGAGCTAAACCAATCAAAAATTAGCTATACAAAGCCAAAGTAAAGAGTTTTTAGCTGGTTTAGTTCCCTGAAGCACTTCATGGAGGTATCAAACAAGCAGTGGTATCAACTCAGGGGTGGCAGTGGGGATGCGCATCTGGGGCTATAGGAAGAGGTAGTCAAAGAACTGACCTGGTTCAGCGTATGGTGTCACTGTGCTGCAGCTCCAGTCACTTTTGTTGCTGCTGCTCTGTTTTTAGTGGAATATTGAAAGATCAGCGGAGCCAGGAAAGGAAAAAGTAAGCATAGCTCTCTAGCTTAGCAATTACAACACTCTGGCCAAGGTTTATTTTGAATTGGAGAAATACAAATAGGAAAAAAAATGTGAGTAGTACTGTAGCACAGCATTTGAAGAGCCCTGTGGCAGAGTTAGTCAAAACCTTCTTGCTCCCTCAAATGGTATTTGGCTGAACATAAGAGTTGCTTTTCAAACAATGCTGATCTGTTAACCTTTCAGTGCAGTACTAGATCAATGCATCAGAGTTAGGCGGACACTAAGGAATAAAAAGTAATTGGTTAAATGACTGGCCATCACAGTCACAGCCGAGGGAAACGAGACCTGAGAGGAGGCTTGTTACGGTGCAGCCCCTTGAGCCGAGGTGTGCTGGATGTGCTGGAGTGCTAGGTCATTGGGGTGTCTTGAAGTTGTGGATTACCAAGTATCTCTCTCATGTCCCCCTTGTTGTCAAGTAATCTGTACTTTCATTGAATTACCAATAAAACATTTGTAGGAGCAGATTACATTTAAAAATCTACCTAATGTAGCATGAAATTTAGAGTGTATGCTCCAATGATCAGAGCTGCAGTGTTGACCCATTATGCTCTGCAGTCACATTCTTCCATCTTCACCCCTTGAAGGTGCAAGGGGAGGGGAAACAAATAACGTACACACACACTTACAATCATTTTCTCTTGTGTTTTTTTTTTTTTTTTTAAGTAGGACTGTATCTTGTACTGCTTGTGAGGGTTTGCTTAGAGCTTTGTTTAACTTTGCTTAAAGGACTTAAAATTCATTGCTAGGTTACGTCATGGCTGTTTGTTGTGATTTGTGAGAAAGCCTTGGGTTTTCAGACTCATGGAAAGGAAGCACCTTCTTAATTCTTCAGGCACTGGGGCTCTGCAAAATTTGGCTGTCATCCTATGTGAGTTAAGAATGATCTGAGGCTTATCTTTAGCATACAGTGAAATGTATTTCATTGAAAATCAGGCAGGCAGAAGACAGTGTGGTAGCTGTTGCTTGTGTTACAAGTCAGAAAGCTGCCGCCATATTAAAAAGGTATATGTAAGATATTCTGCCCTCCTTTAGCAATTATGCTGTATTATTAAATGTGAAATGTTTTTTACACATTCATCCTCTTCTCTGGATTGATAAGAAACAAATAACATGTACTCAATAATCAAAAAAGTTCAATGAGACTGTTTACATATGTGAACTCAGTTTTCAATCTCTGATCAGATACGCCTAGTGATCCTAGCTGCTACCGTAACTGTGTTTCCGGGCCTAGACGTGTCATGCCGATGAAACCTGCAGCAGCTCTTAGCTGCAGTAGCATTTATTAAGCGGACAGGAGCAGAGATCAATTTATGTCAATATTACAAAGTAACTAGATTGTTACATACATGATCCTACTTGCAAAATCTGAAGCTACGTCCTAATCTGACTCACTGAGACTTGGTTGCCGTAATATGCCAAAGTATGATTTAGTTTGAACTGTGGCAAAATAAGATTCCTGATTTTCATTCTGCTAGAGTTTTTTAAGAGCTCTGTCCTACTGTATCAAACCATGTTGCATCTCCCTGGAAGTATCCCTGCTATGCAAATTGAGCACCAATTTCCCCA
Source organism: Leptosomus discolor (assembly GCF_034619465.1). Classification (NCBI taxonomy): domain Eukaryota; kingdom Metazoa; phylum Chordata; class Aves; order Leptosomiformes; family Leptosomidae; genus Leptosomus; species Leptosomus discolor. The sequence goes on along the minus strand of NC_141398.1, from coordinate 31,615,099 downwards.
ATAGCACTTGTAGAAATTGTATTGCTATCAGGATTTGATAAGAAAAGACCAAAGATATGCAAATGTGATTAGAGAAATTTCGTTTTCACAGTGAAATAAAGACTTCTGAAGGAAGGAGTGGTCTTCAGTCTTTGTTTGGCAGACTAGTATTTTCCTATTTTTGCTTATATGTTCTAAAAATATAAACTTCTGTACTTTTTTGTAAGAACTCATATTCTAAACATGCACCTTGAAAAACTCTTATTCGCACTCAGAGACACCTTGAAAAATCAAGTATATTCCTTTGGCGTTATTGTTCAGCACAGAAACTTGTGCTACTTGAGACCTACTGCCATGTATTGAAGTCTTCATCAAAAGACCGAATAGTTCTAATTTCAAAAAGTGCTCAAAAGTGACTGCACCCTGCACATGCATTTCTGTTGCATGCTTTTATTCCCCATCACAGAAATTGTAGAGAATGTTGCAAAAGAAGAGGGTTACCTGTATTTAACTCTTTATATCACATATCACTGATGAAAAAAAGAAATGCCTCTGTTAACCTCTCCAGGGGATTTTAAAAAACCCATAAAGATGCACGTACACATTGCAGCTGCTGCTGAGCTATTACATTTCCTACATTTGGTAGCCGTTTCTCAGCATAAAACTATTTTCCGCTATAGCTTCAGCTGTGAGAGCACCATCAGTGGACAGTTATCTCGTTTCCCAGATTGCACTGCCATCAGGGAAAGGGCTTCAGGAGTACAGAGGTGTAACCACAGTCAGAATCAGGCCTTGTCCACTGCAGTGAGGACGGCACTCAAATATTCATGCATGACAGTACCTGGTCACAGACTTTGTGATAGTGTGACGGGGAAGAGTTAGAGGAACCACCGTACTTCCATTTGAAACACCTGCTACGACATGTCCACTCTGGATTGTGGAATGCTGAAATGACCACATAGCTGGGCAGCCCTTGTTTTCACACAGTAGTGGCTGGGAGCCACTAATGGTCCTGACAGCTCTTGCAGTGTTTAAGACTTTTCTTGATGCCTCTTCAAGTCATTAAAAGGACAACCTTGGCTCTCAGTTCGAAGACCAGATTTCCAGCCCTTCTAGTTCAGAAACCAGAAGAAAAAAAGAAAACCTGAAAGGGGTTTTAAATCTCATTATTTTTAAGACAACCAGGTGATTTTGTGGAGCCTGGTTTCACAATTCTGCAGTTCTTGGGTGTGTGTTTTCTTATTAAACAGTCAGTAAAGTTACACAATAGAAGTTGGTTACATCCCTGTTGGGAAACTGCAATTTTCCCCTGTGCAACAAGCTCAGGTCTCAATGGGGCTTGGTATGTAAGCCGAAAGATTTCTGCATTACAGTATCAGGTTATCATAACCTATCTCCCCCTCCTTCCTACCTCCAGAACTCATCTATATGCTAATTTAACGTGACTAATGCCACCCCACAATATAATGACTCTAATGTTTTCAGGGGAGGAAGGAAAGTGGAAAGAAGCTGATGCTCCTGTTTGATTAGTGCTGTTTCTTCTGACAAAAATCCCAGATTTTCTGATAAGGTCTGATTGCATCAGCACCCTGACTACATCTGGTTCAGCATTTGACCAAGATTGCAGTTAGTCTGAGTTTACATTCCTGTGAGTTAAGTATCAGGGAGTTAAGCAAATGCAAAATACATGTTTTTCTCACCTCAGCTTTTGTGGAAATGACTAATCAAGCTCAACTGTTTGTTTAAAGGGAAAGACACCACTGTCACTCTTACTGTTAGGGGCTAACAGCTACTGTATCTGCATCTGACAGCGCTCCCCACTGAGTTACAAGATACCTGAGCTAGCTGGGATTTGGCTTCTCGGCCTTTATCGTTCAGTCATACAGCCTGGGGAGCTTTCAGTTTCTCCATAAACATGTGCATTGATAGTCCCTCTGCCCCTTTCCCCCTTCCTCCCTCACACTCACTGTAACACTATTAAGATATCAAATGCTGCAATTACAACAGGAAAACCCTAATTAGGCAGCAGTAGCTTCTGTAACAAAGGAATCAAAGAAATCTGAAGAAAGAGCTAAGAGGAAAGACAACAGATGCTTTCAAATCACAGACTTCTTGTTCTCCATGAATTTCACTTCACTAGCTTTCTCTGTACTTTTCCAGGACAAAAGAAGCAATACCAACATAGAGTCCTGTGGCCATAATCAAATAGTAATTGGCCTTGAAGATCACTTATGACAATCAGGGAAGTAATAAGGTTTCTGAATAATTATGAATAATTAGGCACATTTATGAATAATTACACTGTTAATAACTATCTAACACATCCAGTTTTTAAACTGTAATTCAGTCATTATTGATTGGTTAGCCATCATCTTCACTGCTGTTTCCCTACTCATTAACGTTCTGATTCAGCCAGGAGCCCTGCAAGGCTGCATTTATTCTTTTGGCATGTCAGTAAAGAGGAGTTTTACTGCTGTAACTTGTGAATCTCAAGAAAGGAGAAAACCTGCTTCACAGAGAACAGGTTCCACTGAGCATAGGGGAGGGACATTTATGGAAAGAAAATGTCCTGGCACTTTCTAAATGTGATATTAAGATGGTGTAAGCACACTATGACAAGAAGGAGTGCACAAAACACGACTACGTTGCCATGTCTGGAGCTTCTGATTATTTAGCTTCTGATGTTTGGACTGTGAAGTTCTTGAGGTGTGGACCATCTCATATGAGATGGACTTAACAGGGCTGACTCAGGATGCCCCCAGCAGCACAGGTAGAGTTATTTCTTGTTGTTTCTTCAAGAAAGAGGGGCCTGGGACATACAATTCCTGCCCTGGGAAGGAAAGGGCCAGGGAGCTATGCAGTGTCACTGCTGCCGCCTCAGCCAGGACCTCAAGCACAGAGGGAACTTTGCCTGCTGCTGTGGGGAGAGACCACGTGCTCCTGCCCTTCAGCAATGGAGCTGCCACCACCTCCATCAGCACTCCTCTGTGTTCTGCCAGCTCTCCCATGGCTCAGCTGGAGCTGAAGACAGCAGGACTGCCAGGGCTCTGGCTTTGCCCAATAACCAGCATTTCAAGGGGAAACTGCTGATCCTGATGTTCTCCCATCCTCAGCAAATATCTGTTTTGCCTATGTCTAAGCTGGCCCTAGTTACATAAATTAAGGAGCTGAATGGATGCCAGAGTTGCTGGCAATGCCAATAATAAAAGCTAATACTATGTATATCCAGAAAACGGTTTTAAACCAATAGGATAGAGAAAGGGTAATTAATCAGAAAAAGTAGGTGGAGCATCCTAGCTTTTAAACAAGGAATAATTTCTGAGATGTTATTACTCCTCACCTTCTTATTTATACAGCACATTTCATCCAGAAGAGCTGGGTAAGACATGGAGAAAATGTGAGTCACGGTCTTGTATGATATCGATATGTTGAGACACACGCTACCTACTTTTGGAAAAGCATTCAGGAGAGTAAAAGATACAGATCAGATGCCATGAACTGTAAGTCTCAGTTGAAAAATAAAGTAATGCTGCAGGGTAGTAGTCCATGAATCCAAGACATTTTACATCACATTAAAAAAAAAAAGATCAACCAAACAAAAAAAACACAAAAAAAAGAAACAAACATAAAACCCCACCCCAACACTTCAGAATTTCTTTTGATTATTTCCAGGGCATGAGTAATATTCTGAGTGGTTTTTTGATGAAGTGTTGGGGTTTTTTTTTGGTGTTTACAAGTCCTGACATACAGGATAGCAAATTACATGGTGAACATTAAAAAAAGCGCTTAAATCACTCCAAGTATTGTTTTAAAGAAGAGTATTAACAAAAAATAAATGCCATACCTGTACGTTTCTTTACATGTTTATCCATTCACCTGTAAAGAATGGAAGGATTTACTTTCTGTGTTTTTCCATAGATTTATAATTCTTTTCTGTTCTACAGTGCACCATTTTAATATTTCAGAGTAGAAAACAAAGAAGAAAAAATAATTTTTAACAAAACCATCACTTGCTAAGGTTGTGGCTCAAACCCTCTTTCGCCTGCAAGGATTGAAGCAGCCATGATAACCTATTTTATCTCTTCCATAATCATCTTCAAGAATAGTCTTTCTAATCATCTTCTCCTGAAGGCTCAGAAAGAAGAAAATAGACCAAACCACTTAGCAAGAAAAATGAGTGATCGAATGTTGAATGTTTGTTAAGCTGGAAGTGACCGTTTCCAAAAAGCAGAAAAAGGTCCCAACATGTAATTTTGAGAAGGCATCCATGAAAGAAGACTGGCTCTTCTACTTTGGTTATGGCATGCTAAGAAATGAGATGAAAAATGGCTAAGAAAAACAGAACACTTCTCACTTCCAGGAGGGCAGAAGTGACAAATCTCTACCAAAGATCTAGAAAAGTCCATTGTTTTCTTTTCGTGCAATGTCTCATTAAACTACGGAACCATCAGATGTTGTGGAGACTATCGGGTCAGATGGATTCAAAAAGTATGGGAGAAGTCCATGTGGGAAAGTCCCATTAGCAGACCAGACGTGACCTCTAGATCACACACTTTAAACTGGAGGAGATTACAAGTATCCCAGGTTGTATATGGGCTTATACTTTTCCCTAAAAGAGCAAATTAGGAAAATTTAGTTTTCTGTAGAGTCACACAGATTTTAGCCATTATTCCAGGACCAGTAGTTCATCTTCCCTTTCTTTCCCTTTAACTATGGACAAATAAATACCTTGGGAATTCCCTAGTGGGACTTCTGCCTCTATCAGCTGGCACAGTAGACGCATTCAACCAGAATCTCCTATGTTTTAATCAGAGACAACCATTGTTACTGCATTTTCTGTGGAGACCGCATTCACCCCCCTTGCAATGGTTTCCCTGATGTCAGCCCCATCCTCTAGGTGCACAGGAAAGTTCTCCATATTTGGGGAAAGGGAGAAGGGTACACTGAAAGAAAAATAAAGCTTTTTTTGCTGGGACTATTTATTTATTTATTGGTGTGCTCTGAAGTGACAAGCAGCATTCAGGAACCTGTGAACTTTCTTTCTGATATTTGTCACTACTGATTGAAATTTAAGTGTGGCCAATATTAATGCTTGAGTAAATGACTAAAGCCCAGCATGGACACACTGGGAAAAATAAGTAGATTAATGATTGTTCATTTCCATCTTTTGTTGTTTGATTCTGTTTCAAAAGGATTTCTTTTTACTCTGTGTTGGTTTTGTGGTCTACATGAGACTTTTCTTTTTTAATTTGTCCCAACTCTATCATTTTATCAAGCTTATTTTTCTAGAGTCCTAACTAGGGCAAGCCACAGTGGTATGCCTAGCATTTGACTGAATGCTGCACCAACCTGCTTCTTCCCAGATCTAGCACACATCAGCAATCATCATTTCACCAAGCTCTGAAGCACCCTTAAAACATTTGTTTTCCTGAGCATGAACATCTATAGGATGTCTCCCCAGCATTAGACTCTGCAAGGCTTTTTGTAGATTCCTGCTTTCATGTCATAGAGAAATACCATGTTGCAGCTGGTGTCTATACCAGGGAGGCAGAGAAATGTGAAAGACCGCTCTTCTTTCTCTCAAAGTGAAAAAGTCACTTTGCACATAGCCACCTGGGGCTACCCCAGACCGCACCCCCTCCTTGCCTCCCCCTAGTTGTGTATGACACAGTGCCTCAGGCCATGCTAACTTCCCCCTGCCCCCACCGCAGCCCACCCTTTCATCTTCGATTTGTGCATCCCCACTCCATGGTTGTCATCCAACACAAGGGACAATTAGCTGAATGTAGTCAGGGCACAGTGATTTGGATCCTGGTTTTTGAAAAATAGGTCCAAAAGAGTGCATTCAAAGTGGTTGCTGACTGTAAACAGCAGTGGTGGTGATATGCTGGCAGCCTGGCGCAATGAGGGGCAGAATAGCAAGAGGGCATACAAGGGGAACCAGGTCCTCAGATGAGTGATGTGGGACATAGTTTTCAGACCACAATGGCTGCCAGTGGGTTCTTTGGCTTCCATTAAACACCATTAATGTTTTCAGAGAAGCATGAAATACATACTCATGCTTCCTCTGTTCCCCCTCCCCTGTTTCTGTCCCTCCTGCAACACAAAAGGGACCTTCTTTTGCTGTATTTGGATAATTATTCTGCTGCCTTCCCTCCTGCTACCTGCTAAACATCCATGATTAATGAAGGGAACACATTGAGAATTTGAGATGAAGAAGTGAAGGGAGAGCAAGACCGGGCAAATGAGCCAGTGGGTTGAATCACTCGGGACATTAGAGGGTGTCAAGGATGGCAAATGACTTCATTGAAGTAATGATGATAAACATTTTATCCCTGTGCATACATGTGCATTATACCTAACGATCTCAAGCATAAGTAAGTGAAGAAAGGCACTAAATAAATCATATGAACAGGCCCTAAATGGGAATCCCTAAGGAATGGGATCTGAATTGTAAATGCACGCCTGAATTTCACACATCAAATTACAATAAGGAGATTGATATTTTAAACAGCTCTGTACTTAAAGGGTACTGTGTTTAGTCCAAAGGAGTTTTCTTTCACTTCGATGTTTTTTTTCCAGTTACACTGTGTATATATATGCACATATATGTGTGTGTGTATGTAAATTCATTAAATTAGGTACTTTGCATATCAGTGGGTTACTCTGGGTTTCATTAGCATCTTAGAGACTAAAAAGTATTTTCTGTCTGACTAAGATTTTTGAAAGATGTAAATGCTCAGGGACAAACTATTTTCTGTTACACCAAAGAAAATCTCGAAAAAAAATCCTTGCTTTAAATGAACTTACTCTAGACTTGGTCTATTTTAATTGGAAATACAGTCTGACACCTACTGTTACACTTCTTTTATCTCTGTCTCTACCTCCCTCAAATTGTGGAGCCAAATTCTTTGCTGGTGTCAATCAGCAAAGCTTCATGAGCAGTCAGCAGAGCATGCCTGTTGTCATGAGCTGATTTAGTCCAGTAGCTACACAAGTAAAGAATGGACTTGGGTATTAAAGGGAACAGGTTTTATGCAGAACAAATTACACTAGAAATGTCATCCCCTTCCCTTCCAGCCTCAGCCATCTTAAAATCATCAAATTACAACTGCAGTACTATAAACACAGCAATAAATCTAATAAGGTATGGCAAAGCAGGCTGGAAGAAATGAAAATGTCTAATAAGAGAGAGCAGCACTATGTCCTCATAGATAGCCCTGGCCCCCACTATATTCTTCAGTGGAAACACATGAGACAATAATCATGGAGATTTAAAACCTTCAGGATTTTGGCTATTCTCCAGGTTTCCTCATCAGAAGAAGATTTTTTCCTGCAGCTAGTAAAGAGAATTCTGCTCACAGATATCATGGCCATCCCAGGATCTCCACATCTTTCTCCCAGCAGCTGAAGGAAGGCTGGCTGGAGGTGAAGGGTCTGCATGAGAGTTGTAGGGCTTTTCCCATCACATTCCTTGACAGGCAGGAGTGCTCTCAGGGCAGGGCTTTGGCGGTGCTGCACCTGAGTTTCCCATTCAGCATTTCCAAATCAGGAAGAAGCAGTGAATGAACCTCTTAAGTATCAGCTCTCCTGGCTTTTCCCCCAGAGGACTGCCAGCCCTGCACACAGACTTTGTTTCCCAGGTCTTGATCTTAACTTGCAAAACAGATACTGGATTTAAATGTAATATCCATTGATTCTTTGCATTGCTGATATGGATGTGCACTTCTACATGCTTATATGTATGTACATGTGTACCTGCATACATGCTTACATATATGTGTGTATGTGTACACGCACATATACCTATTCAGTTATTTTGCATTTGGGAAACATACAACATGCCATGCCAAAAGTAAGAAATGTAACCCATCCCCTGATTAAGTCTTACCCACTATGAGGAATCGGGAAAGTGAACACATGAAGCATGCCTTTTTCATTTTAACAAATCCCTCCTGCTACAGATAGCTATAAAAAATAAAAACTATTTATTCATTTGTAAGCAATTCCCATGTAAACACAGGTGTATAAGACATAGTAAGAGGTAAAGGTCATGGAGTACCTTCACATACAAGGGCTGGGTCCAGAGCCACCTGAAGTCCTTCTCTGAAGGTAATTCCAGTCTTCCCCCAGAATGGAGCAGTGAACTACTTTTTTACTTTTTTCCAAACGGAATATATTTCAAAGTATTGCTAAATTATAAGTAAGTTTTCCTATCAGCATTGCTACCATTTTTATTTTTATTTTTACTGGAAAAACAGAATGCCTTTTTGAAATACAAAAAACCATAACCACTTACTCTTTATATTAGTAAACTATATTTTCCACAAACTGTAAAAAAAAATATAAAAATTATATCCTGTAGTCCCTACTGAAATGCTCAGTCCATCACAAGAGTTATTTGATTAATTTTCAGAAATGTGTTGACATGAACCTTTCTGTGAAAAAGTCAGTTTCCTTCTCTTCCATTCCTGGATGGGCATGTCACTTTTTTGCCTTTTTGCGTGATTAATGTTGTTTTGAAAGCTTCAAGAATCAATAAATGTACACTCAAGTGGATACGTCTGTATTTTAAATGTGTCCTATTATCTTAATTTTCTGGTCAATCTGCAAAATATGTATCCTGTTGGATTTAATAGGTGTGAGCTGTGCGGCTAGTGATAACGTAGAAGGTCTTTGGATCTGTCGAGGTCCTTGCCATGAAATCAGATCCTCCTTGCAGATTCAGGAATGTGGCATATCTGGTAAGAGTTCCAGGAGTTCCCGCCAGGACTCCAGGATGTGTCTTTCTTATTAGATCTCTTTTTTTTTTTTTTTTTTTTTTGGAAGTACCACTGGTTTGTCTTTCCATCCTTTGCGCGACATTGCACAAGACATAAAAGATGCACCACATCTCCTCTTCATGTCTTTAGCCAGGAGACTGCTTGACACTCTCAAATTCCTCTGGCTTCCTTAAATGTTCAGCATATTCAGTGTATTGCGGGATCAAGCCTTCAGTGGATGTCCCTTGGGAAATCAAAAGAAAGATTCTTTCAAGCCAGCTAGCATCATATGTATTCTATGAACACAAAGGGGATGAGACAGAGCATAATCCAACATTTGAGGGACTTTGCTAGCATATTATTGCAAGGATCGTGTTAGTCCATGCTGAGAAACACTGCAGGATTTGTGAGGGCTAAATGTGTGTTCTCTGTCAATGTAGGACAATGAAGTGGTCACAGTACTCCTGCTTCCTCACTCAGAATCAGAAACTGATTGCCAAACTGAATGAGCCTGGCCTGTACCAATCCTTCAACATGCTGCAGTCTAGAGGAGGGGAAAGAAATATTTCACTGGCAGAATTCTCTTTTCTCCTCAACAGATTTGACACTGCGTTCTTGAAACTTTGCAGAAGCTTGGAATATTAGTCCTGGTCCCAGACAAATGGATCAGTGGATGGGAACATGTCATAAACTGTAAAATCAATTTATAAATGTTGCTAGCAACTTATGTTACATCTGTGATGTCTCTGCAACCTCACACTGCTGTGAATGTTATTACATACCCATATGAAACTCTGTGTGTCTCCATGGTCTAAGTCATAACTAGAAAATAGTTACATCACAGTAAATGCATAATTTGAATGTAGGAGCAGCAATCCGTTCCAGGAGAAATACGGGCAGAGGGGTAGGAGAAAAACCTGCTGAAAAGCACACCTAAGCCCTTTGTGCTGTGGAAATGAATCTGGTTTTGGTGCTGGGGGTTGAGTTTGTGTTGACGCACAGAAGTAAAACAGAAGTATTCAGACAAGTGGAACGTGATCTGATAAGCCTGGAAATGACTCTGCCAGGCTATCCAGCCTCAATGACTCCCTGTCTGTGTCCTTTCAACAGGTCTGATTTGAGCACAGCCTTCCCAGAGGAAAGATTGTCCTGTGCTTTCTGTCCTGCTTCACTACTTCACAAACTCCCTGATGGCAGAAGCAGTGCAGGCTGATGTGAGAGGAGACCTATACACTTTTCTTGAAGGGACAATATTTCTTCTGGGTTGTTTTTTTTTTTTTCAGCTTTGTAACCTGGCTGACCTTTCAATACGGTACAAACCGAGTCTTTTCCTTACTCTGCGAGCTTAATAGCATAATGAAGTTGTGCCTTTCATTTATTAGATGCTTGAACTCTGTGTGCATATTCTTTATCTGTATATGAGCAGGTGAAACTAGAAACAGGGCTATCAGGTTTTCTGATATGAAGAAGATGAAACAATTTTTATAGAATTCCCAGAGTACAATTTCATTAAGGTCAATATGCATTGAATGAAATGTTTGCAAAATGTATACACTTATTACATGAATAAAATGCAACAAGATTTGTGCCTGAAGATTCATAGGTATTAATAATGTTCACACAATACCAAATTTCACTAAACTGAATATAAAGATTTGTATTTGAACTATAGTCTTCAATTTGAACGATTTATGCCCTAGCAGTTGCATGACTGCATTTATCAGAAAGGGGCTGCTCTTCTTGGAGGTAATTCTACTAAAGCTTGTAATCGTTTGGCTCTTGGTCAGTCAAATGAACTGAATTTCATTTTCTGTGTCTGTCTCTTCGTATGTTTTCCACCCTTATATGCTTCAACTCTGGCAAGAAGAATATATATTTCAAATCAGGGTATGAATCATCTGCCCATGAGTGAGCCAAATACAGGCTCTGCACCTAGCATCATCTTTAACATTTCTCCTAGACACGATAGTTGTCCTATCCACAATACGCATAGCTTTTAGCAATCTTAAGCCATGGAAAAGTAAATGCTACCCACTCTTGTTCTTTAAGCTTCATAGTATATCAGACTGTGTGTTTACTTCCGAGCAAACAGGCATGTCATAGGTGGGTGGGAGATGGGCAGTTCTCAGACAGTCTTCAGACTTGTATTGATACCTTCAAAGCTCTTATTGTGTACCCATTACCACTGATCAAATGATATTGCCTTTCAGAGAGGGATTTTGACTCAAGTCTGAAAATTGCCGAAGCTCAGGAGAACTTGGATTAGGATGTGAACAAGTTGACTCTATTAGGCCACGGCAAATAATGAAGATCATCAATACAGTCTCATTAATGTGACAACCTATCCCTGAAAGAAACCTTATTGACTACTGCAATATCAGTTGCATTAATCAATTAACAAACAGTGCTTCCATGTTAATAAGAAAGAGGAGGCTCGAGTAAAAATAGCATGCTAGAACAGCAATAGCCAGATAACCATATCTTTGTTAAAATACAACAGGGTAGAGCTTTTCATACTTTTCCTAAAAATATAGTTTTGGTTTAAAATAACAAAAATGAAAATTAAAGGGAAAGGTTCACTGAAAGCACCTTTTTTTTTCATGACTGATGCCTCTGCAGCTGCAAGCACATTCATTTCTCCATAATCCCTAGCACTGCAGAAGAAGGAGAGCCTTCAGGTGAAAGGTTAGCTACATTTATAATGTCAGGCTCTGAGACTGGTGAGGTAAAAGGTAAATGGTAATTTTATCATTAGCGTGCCTGACCCCTTGGCCCCACCATATCTCATAGGAGACATTAAGAACGGCTCACCTGTCAAGATGCAAACACTTAAAGGTCAATGCGCACAGAAATCTTCAAGAGCTTACAACTGAATTGCTGACACCTTTTATTATCACTGCTTAAATAAATGATTCAAGTGGCAAGACAAGGGTAAGATTGGTTTAATGTCAAGATTTACACGAGGAATTCCTGGAGCATTATTTTCTAAACTCTGGCTACACAGATACGGGTTTTTTTAATCTAGAAGTGTGTGAACAATGAGGTGGATTTCACATCATTTACAGGAGTTCAAATAAATATTCCTCTTTTGCAAGGCTTTCCAGCACTGCACAAGGAGGAAGTTTTGCTTTCGTTGGAGCAGTGAATGCAGATTCCTGGATCCACCATCATCCTAGTGTACAACATTAGAAAACTCATTTGACCTCTGTGCATGAGAAGCAGATAGTTATGACTTAACAGGATGGGAGGATATCTTGCAACATAATCACAAAATTTTTATACACTTGCTACACTCCATTGTTACTTAATGAAGTAACTGGGTAAAGATCCTTTACTCTTTTTTCTAAGTTGTTTTCCCGTTGAAAATCTCTGAAGTGTGGACATATCAGCACCAGGGTTTGGAAAAGCACCAGGGTTCATCTGTGCATGCAGTATCTACAGGATTAACAAGTATGATTCTAAGGGGTGAGTGTCATTTACTCCTGACACTATGTACCACACCTCTTTGAGTTACCAAAAGGACCAGTCAGGTGTACAGGACCCCTGAGCATGACGTGCTTAGAGCTGATGCTCTGTAATACAAAAGCAATGCTTTTGTGTTGCTACCGTACTGGACAGTCAGATAGCAGTGGTCTGTGTGGATCGGGGCAGAGAAATGGATCTGTCTCGGATTCTGCTGCTCATCCGATGTGAGTCAGTCATTTCTGAGTGAGGGTACTTCAGTTTTAGGGAGCTCTCACAGCAATACAAAGACGAAATGTGAGGCAGAATGGAGGAAGCTGGCTGATGTTACCTGGAAAGAAGACCTTACTCCTTTGTGCTGAACAGGTTCATGATCTCACGGCTCTGTAAGATCTCCTAGAATGAATCCCCTTTTCTTAGGGCTGTTACATGGTTTGGTATTTCCAGCGAGACCATACCAAACCTTGTGCAATTGAGTTGCCCTAAAGGGAGAAGGTATGTTCTTTTAGGAGGGCTGTCAATGGTGAAGTGAGAGGGAGCACGGTCAGTTTGGCACTGATGTGTGTTTAGGGCTTGATGTTCCTTGAATAGTGAGTGGTCTGAGATTAGTGTACATGTTAAAGCTGCCTTAACTAGAGGGTTGTTAAGTCTTGATCGGTAGAGGATACCCTGAGCATCCACCCCTATACAGTAGCAATATTTTTAGCCTGACAACTAAAACCACAGCAACTGTGTGTGATGCAAGCTCTCCTGCATCTGTATCTCTTTTTGTCCTCACCACACAATGATCACTGTTATTAATCTGCTGCCCTCTGTCTTGACTCCATCTACTCCATCTCCCCCCAGAAATAATAATTCAATTCCTTTGACTTAGTGACCTTCAAATTTACTTCTCCAGGTAATGTTACACATACTTTTCCCACACATTTCATGAAACTTCCTGCTGAAACTGTTGCCTACTATCGAAGCCACCCAAGGAAAATCTTCACCTCTGTTTCCCCTGTATCACCTATATCCCCTGTATCACCTATATCACTAGCACACTGTGTGCTCTCATTTTTTCCTGTACTGTTTTTTTTCTGGCATCTTGTTGCTGTGCTGCATAAAGAAGTAATGTAGTAATGAAAGAAGGTTAAACAAGAAAAAAAAAAAATCTGATTGCCCAAAGAACACTTAGTTCCCCTTCATGTTTAAAGAAACAGTGATCAAAACTAGGGACTGGAGTGAAAGTACAAACAGTGTTGATGAAAAATAGATTTTTCATAGAAGCCCCTGTCATCCAAGTGTTTTGCTAGGAAAAACAGCAGGTGAGCCACACATCCCTGGCTGTTTGCACCACAGCAATACTTACAGAGAATTAAGGCATTGCTACATGAGGGCGCACCCACTGAGTGTAAAACTTAGGACACAGATCTCTTCCACTTTTGTTTTTAAGCAAATCTCTTAGTTTTTATTCCTATAGTTTCCTACAATGAGAGATCTGGTCATAAGTGACTTTCTTTGGTTTCATTGCTGTAATGTAATTCTATTTAGACACATACCAACAAATGTTACTGCAAGGCTGCAATTCCTCTTCGGAATTCACATTTATAAAATGAGAGAGAACATTGCAACTGCAGAGGGCTGCCAGGTATACAGCTGAAATGCAGTTTAAGAAAGCATTTTTATGTTCTTTATTAATAACCTCTGTTTAGTAATATTTATTATTACAAAAAAATATTATTAACTACTATTATCCTTCTTACTAACTGTGAAGCTCAAGGACACCAGAGATTACTAAGTATTTAATTTCTAGTGGAGTGTAGTATTTCATATTTATTTGTCATCCTTTCCTGAAACTGCTTACTGTCTGAGGGCAGATATTTTGGGAGAGCAGTGACCAAATATCAAAGTTTTTGGAATCACAAATTCCTCAATAGAAATGGGAATAAACTAAATCATTTAACATTTTAGGAAGGTTTATCTAAGGCTTGAATGATCTTGAACCTTGACTGGCAATACAAGACAGCAGGTTCTTCAGGTTATTGAAAAGCATCTGCTTTCCCAATAGGTCTGCATCCTTGGCTACCATCCCTGCTACGATGTTTTTCATCATTGCTACCCACACGGCAGGTCTGTTGGTGGAAGATAAAAAGCAACAGGAGCACTAGTTTTACACAGCCCTGGTATACTTAGTGCCACAGCATGTAATGTTATTAAAGTAGGGTTCTGCACAACAAGATGCCTAAAATCTCAGTGACTAGTGCACCTTCTCCACAGGAGCACCTGACTGGATAGACAGAGATCTCACTGGAGCAGACCTCGACTGAACCACAGATTTAACTATGACTAACTTTACACAAGCAAGTTATCTCAGTGGGACTTAAACTTAGCCTGACACTTAAGCACTCAGCTGAGTCAAGGATGTAATGAGTGAAGTGCTGGAATTACAGTTGCCATTTCATAAAAGGAACCATATGAAAATAGATACCTTTGGAGGCAACTACAGCTTTCTACCTGCAGAACTGCTTTTATTGAATTTAATACATAGAACAAAATTGTACAAAATGCAATCTTTTTTGCCTTGCATTGGTCTTGTGTATCAAAAACTTCTGTACTATCTCAATTTTAACCATGCATGATTATGATATTGTAAAATGGTTTATAACCGTTATAAAAATATTTACACTTTTTACTTGACCACCTGAGGAAGACATCTGGTAGTAATAAAATTATTTTTACTACATGCGTTTCAGGACACAAGAGAAATAAAACCCGTTCTTTTTTATGCAAGTATTATGCAACTGTGCTTAAGCAAAACATCTGTTATGCCTCACCGAAATCAAACAGCCCCCTTTTTATGTTGCTTCATTGTTTTTCTTGTTTGTTCATTTTGAATTATTTAATTTCCATGTCATCAGAAGCATGCAAAGAGTAACCAACAGGTGAGATCAGCCTAGCAAACACTAAAACCTCAAAGAGATAGAGGCTTCCTCATTTGCTCACCCTGCAAAGCTATTTCTTTTTGGATCCCAGTGGTCCCTATTTGAAATCTGATTGTGAACATGTGCAGAACATGCCACTGCCTCTGACGTTAAATGATTTCTTGAACATGTGGAAATAGACTCCATCAATATGCAAAGTAAGCATCAGGTTGCTGCTCCTGTCTGGATGTTGACATATTAGATAAAACAGATAGAGATGCTCCACTTGTGATATGGCACTGCTGATGCTGCACCAGCTACTTACAGGTGGAATGTGACAAAACATATCCAACTCATGACCTTTTCCCTGCAGAGAAGGACAACAGATTCACTTGCACAGCTCCACAAAGCTGGAAGATGCTGCTCTGACCATTTCCAAGACATGGAAGAAGGCACAGCTGCCTAGGGGCATGATCACTTTTATGTTTGTTGATACTTGCTGCCATAACCTCCACTAGGGTGTAAAACATATCTCATTCCGTATGCACAAGGAAGTAAAACTGAGAAAACCCTGGTCTGAATATTCTGAAACATTCTTGACTTGAGGGACCTTATATCCCATTCCAGGATCAGCCCCCACTTTCTTTCTGCGTATCCACATAGACTAATACAAAGTGGGTACAGATCACAGGTATCTTGATGTGGAAGTATCTGATGCTTGATTTTCCTCAGTCGAAGTGCCAAAACAACAGTGCAAATGAATGGAGTATTTGGTCCTAGCACTTCAGGATAATGGCTGCTCTTAAATGTGGCTACAAGGCTTTCAAGTATCTTTCCTCATGCTTCTGCCTCCCCACAACACACTTTCTCATGCACATTTCTGAAATCAGACCTCAGTGCATTGGAGGAGGCAGACAGGCATACTAATGTATTCTAATACCTCCTAACACACAATTTTTCCGTGTTGTTTTGTTTCTTAATAATCTCCAAGTGCAAAATACGTAGGAAGCCACGCGTAAATTCTGGTTATAGTGTCATCCCCTAAGAAACAAACACAGGCAGGAGCACTTTTATGGGAGAAAAAAAGGAATATCCAATTTTCCACTACAAAACAGGTGCACTCAGATTTTCAAAGTACATCGCACTTGTCTCTCTTGTTTATTTAATCCTAATTTATTGGATCAAGATAAAGAATAGCACAATTTGGTTTTCTGGCATGTTCATGTCCACAGCAAAAAGGTCATTGCATTTGGGTACTAATCTACCAGTGCAGTAAGCCGTGATTAAAATGTCTCAGTAATGTTCTCAAAAAAGCATTACAACTGCTTGAATCCATATCCATCCATGGCCAGAGAAGAGGGGATGCTAGTCTGGTTTGGTTAAATAGATATAAACTTATTCCCCAGTCAGTCAGCTAGAGCAGCAGCCCTGTATTTCAGTGAGCTAAATAAACAGATTGCCTGGGGTCAGAATAAAAGCAAAGGTATGCAGGGCCATGAAATATTTTTCGCCATTATCATTTCACTACAGAGGACCCAACAGAGCTCTCTCCGGGTATCACAACTGACCTCAGCTCTCCCTATAAGTTTCTTATGCCTCTAAATTTATTATAATGTTCACCAAGAAAATGAAGGGTTAAACAAGGAGGATAAATGGTGGGTGCGGGTGTGTGTGTTTTGGCTCTGTGTTATGTTCTAATTCTGTCAAGGAGCCTGAGCTTTGGACAGATAAGGAGGGAGGGATGGAGTCCTTAGAATAAAGTGAAGTGAAGGTACAATGCAAAAAAAGATATCTCTATTGAACTTCTGAGTGAAGTTCTGTGTGCCTGAGCCACACTTCCCCTGCTGCCACTGCTACGGCTTGTCCTCTTTTTTTTTTTCATAATTGTCCCTGTTATAAGTCTTTGTTCACAAAGGTGGAAAACACAGAGGGCTCTAACGATGCATTATCACAGGTCAGAGAATGAACCACATAAATCTCCCTGGCATTTGCCTCTACACAATACCTCTAAAAGGACAGCAGCATTCCTTAAACATGTAGCTTTTCCCCAGTCAGAGACGGATCAACAAGGCAATGTACCTGTGGGCTTTTGCCAGGATAATCACCTTTTCCTCTCACTGCTCCTTGGCCAGCTTCGACCTTGTCTGCTTTTCTTCAGTCTGCCGTGTTTTCTGTAATGAAGACTAGAATTCAACTGTATATCTGGGACTAATAACTTTTAAACCTAAATTATTTCTCAGCTGCAATTATAGTCAGGTTGTCATAAACATGCAAGCAGTGCAGTACAGAGAGGAGAGAAGCCTTCACTGTAAAAGCCATTTCGAAAGCAAAACTTCAGTCTAATTTAAAGATGTTATTGTTGTTATAGTTGGAGACTGATAGAGCTGTCTTTGAAGACCATGTCAGTTCTGCAACTGGCTTAGTTTAAATCAACAGACAAGGAACCTGGATTGTACAGAGGAGTGAGTAAGACTATGTGTAAAATGTCAGTAATCAATGGCAGTTGTGTTATTGCCATGACAGTACGATGGCAGTTCAGTGAAGCAATTATGAATTTTTCATAATACCAATGAAAACAAAGACTTTCAAAAGAAATAATGTTTACTATGTATTACACAAACAGTTACGAAGGATAGGATAGGATAGGATAGGATAGGATAGGATAGGATAGGATAGGATAGGATAGGATAAATAGAATAGATTGGAATAGAATAGAATAGAATAGAATAGAATAGAATAGAATAGAATAGAATAGAATAGAATAGAATAGAATAGAATAGAATAGAATGAATAACTTTGCTATGTGCACCAAGAAGAATCCACTTTTTTAAACAAAGACCATTGTACAGGTTCTCTGCTGTTGTAAATGGAGTAGCAACACCACTGAAGTCAATGCACTATTTTAGACTAGCTGAGTATTAGAAATTTGCAGCTCAGTTTGTGATGACATACTTCACATGTAGACATTACACTAGTGTTGACTGTATGGAAGATATCAGCATTCTCATTTTGTAGGAATCTAAATCCTCTTTCCTTGCACCCTGGATTGGAATGACCAGCTGTACATGGGAAGACATTGGTGAACTGGGCACTAGATAAATACTTGCAATATTGCCAAAATATTGGCAGTCATTCTTAGGGCACTGCTGGCCATGTGGGACCAAGAGCAATATTGGCAGCTCCTGCTGGCTTTGAGTCATTTATTGTTACACATTTACATTGTAATACATATTCAAGTGTAATTTAACTAGAAGCCCATTCTCTTGCAAAACAAAATTCAAATGCAAGCAGTGATGGCCCCCAGTGTGCTACCCATCCTGTCATTAGAACTGGACTCACAACAGACTTGGATTGTATGTTTAGGGAATATGGCTTGTGCAGACTTTCTTCCTGTCCATCCTGACAAGGATCATACAGTCCTTGTAGGCATTCTGGCAAACTTCAACAAAATCATTTTCCTATTCTCCATTTCTTTCTGACAGTTTGACTACTTAACTATAGAAAGACCAGTAAACGGGAGCCAATAGCCACAGAAAGTAGTAAGTTGGCAGGTAAAGGTTGTTCTAGATATGCCTTTTTGTGCATCTGGTGCAGATGTGAATTCAACCACAAGACACAAAGCCATAGTAGGAATGGGTGTCATTATTTCAACTGTTTTCAGGAACTTTTTAAAAAAAAAAAAAAAAAAAAAATTTACAAAGTGCTCATGTATTTATTTCTCTCTTGCCTAATTTGTGCTTCATCCTGCTTCCTGAAGAACAGTTCTGAGGCTGTTAACATAAGCAGAATCTTTCCTTCTATTCCCAGACTAAAGATTGCACGTATTTCTTTTCTAGCTGTTCCCGGAACAGCGTATTTTCTCATCACAGTGCCTCTAGACTGGCTAGCAATCATTTTCCATTGAGCTCAATTTTTACTTGAGATTTTTAAACAAATTTGTCTAAATCACAAAACCATTTATGGCTGTGTTCTTCTATTACTTATTTTACATTCTCTTTCATGAACATTCAGATCTGATGATCAAAGGCTCTTAATTGGTCCCTCGTTAAAGCAAAACTCTTTGGGTGTTGGGCTTTGACTTCCTTTGCATTACACTTACAGGATTGTCTTTCTTTTAGTCATGGAGTGTTATAAAGCCATTGCTTTTAGTTCCAAAGCAGAACCGAAAGCCCTTTTTCAGGGTCTTGTTCCTTCTTACAATGTCAGTGGGAATGAAGTTGCTCTGTAGACCCTAACATGCTGATCGTACTGGCTTTTTCATAAATAGCTATGAGATACTTGGTGTGAAGATTAATAATAATAATAATAATAAAAATTCTTATATTGAATTTGCATTGCATGATGCACATCTCTCCCTGCAGAGAAACAGGTTTTGCTAACCGGTATTTCATGACAGCTGTGTCTTATTTCCTATGAACACAGCAAGGGGTCAACTGAGAGAGGGAGCCTTTGCACAATGAATTTAAAATACATACATTGTGAAGTTAAGTGTATAAAATCATCAGCAAACATTGGTGAATCTGAATACAGACGCAAAGCAGACACATGGAGTTCTGCATCCACCAGTAAAGATGATAACACAGCTGGCTCCAGGGACAAGAATGACATCTGCTGAGGAACCTCCAGTGGTGGACATCAAGCTAATGATACTCATCTGCTGAGAACTTGGAGTGAGAAATGGATTAGAGAAGAGGGTTAAAGAAAGAACAAGAAAATGAGTCTTTGTGCACACAGCTAGATTACCTGCTGCTTCCAAAGCATTTTGGTTAATACTTCTCTTAGTGAAGACCTAGGATAACTTCAGAATCAAGGAATCTCCAGGACATGACAAATTAATCAAAACCAAAAAATATTTTTTCCAATGACAAACAAGTTACCAGGTAAGAAATAAGAAAATGTCCTTCATGTCTGATAAGGCTGTAAAACTGTAATTGCTGAAGTTGCATCTAACTCTCCTATTCAGCTGTAACAACTCCTGAAAAAGCACTGCTTCCAGCTGTCATTGCCTGCATTCTTTTTATCTCTGTCATCATGTTCTCACTAGGTTTATAAAAAATATGATGTAACCAACCAACCTTCCACCCAGAAATACAAAAGTGCTGATCATACAAGTGTTTTCTGTGTCTCTAGGTATAGCTGATAATAAAATGGTGCTTTATACAAGAATGTGCTTTGTACAATAAAGGTGTCACCAGGCATTTCATTACTGACTCCAGTGCCTCTCAGGAATGGTAAGATTAATGTAATACAAAAGCAGGTACCTGGGCCACTTCTTTTTACTTAACAGGACTGACGCTTAGTTCATCTGTGTCTTAAGTGTGTGCCTAACATGAAGTGTGAAACTCATCTAATTCAAGTTCATAGAGCCCCTCACCTGTTCAAGGACTTTTGCAAAATCAGGACTTGAATACGAAAGCCTGTCTTTCTAGGCAAAACGAAGAAAGACTTGACAACAGTTCAGGGAGCTGATGTCCTGCTATTCCTACAAATTAATTGCATCAAAATTCTTTGCCCATTTACCACCATTTCTTTTAATTTTCTTACAGACCTGTTGTTTTAGCCAACTCCTCTGGATTATTGAGGCATGTGGAAGAGTAGGTAGAATGGAAATACGGTGTAATTAAAAGGTAAGGGATTGAATACAGGAGCTTTCCTTTCTTGTTTACCAGCAAGCATGTGATATGTTGTCATTGTTTGATAAATAAGAAATTAATGCCATAAACATTGACACTCTCTTCAAACAGTTAAGAGTCAGCCCTGGTATGCAGCATAAAACATTCAGTACAGTTCAAGGTGCAACAGTGCCTCTTTGATAGATGATACTTATCTCTACAAAATATATCTGTATGTCTGTCATGTTTGTGCTACGTAAATGGAACTGCTTCAGTGTGCAGCTATCAAATGTAATTTCTCTTAACTGGAACAGCACTGCTTCACAAGTAATTGTGCTATATATTAGATGAAGTCCTGAAAGAGAATAGGTCAGCTTTTATATAAGCACATGTGATGAATGAACAGTAGAATCAGCTGAGTCAGTAATCAATGAGTGACTACAAAATACATATGTCTGGGAATCCAATAAATTGATTTATTTTCAGAAATCACATCTTATGTTGAAGGTAGTGTTTATCAGCATTAATCTTCAATACTGGCTGTCAATGGGGCTGTAAGTTATTCATTTGTGTGAGCTCCCTGATTGATGTTGTTCATACAAACTTCTATTCTCAAAGCAATATCTACATGGAAAAAAACATTTCACCATGATTAAGAGAATTATTGATGTTTTCACTGTTAGACAGTGACATCTTGTCTAGGATTCACACATGGCATCAGATTCAGTAGCTTCGAGTTTTAGATATTTGTGGAGGTATTTTGGATTCAAATCACAGGATGAGACTCCAGGCAAAGCACAAAACTTGCAGCGCAGAGAAGCAGGAGATTCAGACAACATTCATACAACTTTATGCCTTCACATTCTGCTTAGGGTCAAACCCTTGACACTTGCTTGTATGAAATCCAAGCTGAGGTATTGAGAAACACTGTTCACACCCAGGGAAACATTCACGTAGAGAAACAGTCATGTCTGACCTGCTCACTCTGCCCTCCTCTACTGCTCCATCCATGCCCCCAACACAAAACTGGAAATTGTGGAAAGGATCTGCTTGGAGTCTTCTAATTCTTACATTACGAACATTCTCCATATGTCAGATAAGAGGTTTTACTTCTCCCTCATCTAAAGAAAACAAAGCAAAAGATGACATTCCTAGTTATTTCTGTCTTTATATCTACTCTCATATCCTAACCAAGTACCCTGTTTATTTTTCTAGCCAATTTTTTAATTTCCTTTACAATATTTTATCTTGCTTTCTTACAAATTAGTTTAAGTTCTATATCTCTTTTTATCTGTATTTGTATTTTCATCATATATTTAGCAATAGACATACATCACTGAAGGAAGTCTGTTGTTGGTTTTAAGGGATGTTTGTTTCAGTGACTGTTGTGTTTTTATTGGATGTCAAGAGGAGGGAAGCTGGGAAGTTTTTTTTCATTTAAATATACTCATAGTTTGGACAGAAGCGTGGGGTCTGACTGGCCTGATCAAATATTAGGATCCACAGGAATTTTAAAATAACGTCAATCACATATTCCTACCTTTTAGCCAGATAGTACACCTCTGAGTTACTTTATTTTAGCTTCCCAAGGGTTAATTATCTTAGCTTGGTAGTCTAATTCTGAATATCAACCCTAGGTTTAAACCCTGGAGTGTGGATCTGAGAAATTGTCTTCTGCTAATCCAACTCCCCAGAGGCTTTTTAGGTGATTACAGTCATTCTTGCTGTAATTTATATAATTATAGAAAATCTGATTTTTCTTGGTTGTCTTTTTTTTCCCATTTGTCTCCTGTTGCCTGGCCTGAAATAGAAGGTAGCGTTTTCATTTATGCTGCTAGACATGTAAGTGTATGTATTTTCCCCAAGCTGTTGTGTTGATCATGGGATGTTGTGGTGATGATTTACCAAGTGACATCTTTAGAAAAATGTATCTGTGCTGAACTACCCGTGCAGGTGTACATGAGAGTCAAGATAAGGGAATGAAACAGCATAATATGCATCACCACCCCTGTAAAAGTGTGGCATATTAAAGGATACCACCATATGGAGGCTACATTCAGTGTATGTCTTGTAATAAAACAGTCCAGTGTATAGGCTTGGAACTTGTGGATGGCTTGACAGAGGATTAACAGTGCAGTACACAATGCCTTTCCACTTCAGGGGAAACAAGCACTGTGAGGAGAGGTGGTACTTTGTATTAGGCCAATTGATAATGTTAAAAAGAGTACAAGTTTTCAGGCTTTGAATTGTCTCATCCAATTAACTTATGTCCTCAGATCACTACTATGTCAAAAACCCTAGTAAGTAATTTCTGAACCTAAGTAGAGGGAAGCAGAAGAGCATTTCATTCATATTGGAAGAAAACCTGGGGTTTGGATGCCTCTGAAACTTCGCTGTTATCTTAAAGACTTTTTTTCTGTCTTTATCCAGATGAACTTATCTTGCATGGTCCAAGCCTCCATGAGTTGTCTAACCTCTCCTCACAGCCCTGCATCCTCATTTGAGACCATTTTGCTCTCATAATGCAGTGCACGTAAGTGAGTAATGTGCTGGCATTTCTAGGAGGTGTCCAATTCCATACCCGAGCCTTGAAGAGGTTGTATTAGAAACAAAACAAAACAAAACACAACAAAAACCTGAGGTCTGCAGCAAAAAAAATCAGACTTAAAATCCTTAGCAAAGCACAGACACAACTATGCACAGCTCAGAAGATACCAGATTAATGATAGTTAATTGGCATTCCATTTTAACAGCCTTAGCAAAGACATAATACAGCACAGCCATGAAGCCTGTTTTATCCTCCCTTGTTATGGTCCCTGCTGTAGAGGAAAGGGGCGTTATGGCAACAAGGGGACATGGAGAAGCCTATATTCAGCTTTGTATGCATTGACAATGATTTAACAAATGTTAAAAGAAAGAAAAAATGTGGGAGGACATTTATGAAATAAGGGGGACATTTATGAAATAAGGGACATGTGAACAATCCAGCCTTTCCAGAGAATCTGAGCTGGGACATACCGGAACTGCGGAAAGCATAAACAACTTCCGGTGCAGGGGGCATGAACATCCTACAGGTGCAGGAGAAGAGACAGCCGCCATTAATGACGCAGTTTTAATTCTTGAAGAAGATGGGTGTGAACATTTGTGAACGTGACTTGAACATGACTCGCAATGTGGCCGATCGGGTTGGACTATGGGCCGTTATTTGCGATGAAGCCAATCAGTATTTATTGGGTGTGGTCGAGGGTTATAAATTGCACTGGAAACACGGAAATAAAGGTTCACTTGTTAGATCACATTGATCGTGTCAGTGTCCTCACGCAGCTCCCGCAAAAAAAAAAGGAAAATATAAGCATTTTAAATATAGCTTAAAATGTTGGAAGGGGAAGGGAAGCATCTTATTTCAACTTGAAGATTTTATTTTAGCAACATGTATCAATTTTGATTCAGAAGGTTGTTGCAGAGTCACAGAATTGGGACAACTTTATTCTGCCTGTCTTGTGCACCATAGAGTGCCTGCATTGGAAAAGATCCCAGTTCAAATCCCAGCTTTCCTGGGAAGGGCTCTGAATATTCCTCTGAGTACTGAGAGGCGGTTTTATCTCCTGCTGAAATGCTTACATTTCTTGTGAAATGCTAAATGCTCGTTAGAGCACATAAAAGAGAGTGTTAGAATGACCTGATGGCTGATCACCAGGAAACCCTCCCAAGAAACGGAATTGATTGCAATAAATAGGTAGCTAGGTGGGCAGACAGATAGATAGATAAAAGCCATCTCCTGTCTGCTGTGCTCTTCTGCTGTGAGGATGCAGGCAGGACTTTAGTCTCCAGCTCTGAAAGCACAGGATCTGAGAGAAGAAGAGAAGGGGAAGAGAAAAGCTACTTCGCACAAATTTTTTTTGCTCTCCATACAAGTATGTATCTATCCAAAATCCTTCTAAAGCAAAGAGATAAGATTTTTGGTGAGAGCTAGATCAGATCCTCAGCAGTGACTACTTGGCAGAACTGGGAATTTTGCCCTGGGAAGGGACTTACGGCTGTAATTCTCCCCTGCACTCAGCTTCACAGCAGGGTAACATCAACCACAATGGCCCTTTGTTAGCATAACACATAAATGAGTCCTGTAGTGGTTTAGTTACTTAAAAGAATCAGAATTAATCAAAAAATAGTAGTACTTGCTTTAAGGTTAGACTTCATGGTGTTTGAGTCACAGGTTTTTTTGTATTTATCAGTAATTAATTAATTTCATGGTGCACCAAGTAACTAACATAGCTTTAAGCCAGTAGATTCCTTTGGGTTTCCTCCCATTCTTCCATTCCAACAAAGAACAGGTGAATGAGATATTTAATATATTTTTTCATCAGGCAACTTTATTCCTTAGCTATTTGCTTGTATTAAGGAGTAGATAATACACTATGTTCAGAACAATATTTATTTGTAGCGGCTCACCACCTCTCCATTTACATAAATACTTATGACTTATATTTCTTGCCTTCTCCATTCTCTCCCTCCCCTACAGCTTTATTTTTATTACAAGTTTTTATATCTATTATTAGTAGTAAAATATTATTAACCAGATATTTAGTTGATTTCATCTGGATCTGGCCCTATAAACTCTACTTGTCCCGTTAAAAAATAGGCAGTGTGTGACTGAAAAGCGGAAGAAAAGTAATCACTGTTAAATCACCAAGTAGGTTATTGCTTTTCTCACTCATCCCTCTCCACTTCACCCCCACGTACTAAAAAAATCAAGACAAGCAAGGTTTTCAAATCATATATTCCTTCAGCAATAATAAGCTGGTTGATGCTTAAAGCCTCTCACCAGTCTTAATCCCCTAAATCCCTTGCATGCCATAGCAAATTGAAATTCAGTTGGGGATGTCCAGCCTTGTAAAGACAAACCATCCTTCATCAAAGAGGTGTCCATATTGATAAATTGCTCCCTTCATACGCATGACACTATCTCTAAAAGTGATTTGTGTACATTAGGACTGCAGAAAAAGATGAAACGAAAAACCTTAAGAGTAAACTAAGATGAAGAATAAAAAAGATTACTTGGAGCAGTCAAGTAGCTTTTTACAGAACCAAATCTGGGGAAGAATTATTCATTGCAGTCTCTGCAAAACACAAGTCCTACATATAGGCACAGCAGATATGACTTACCATGGATGTAAAACCCACTGTGGAATTGCTCAGATGCGCTTGCAAAGGTGTTGTGGGGATGGAGTTCAGGAGGGCAAAATACCGAGCAAATGGAATGAATTCTACTGTTGTCTGATTGAAAGCAAACATATTACAACATTAACAAGTATTTTGATTCCTGCTGTTCTAGTGCAGCTGGGATGAAATCTTAAGATGTTGTAGTTTATCCAATGCGCAAGCTCATTTTTCTCCTAGGGAAACACAACTCTGGCTGCTGCTGTTGCTGCTGTCTTCCAATTTGAACTTGCCTGTCCTGAGTAGCTATTCTTCACCACGTTTTGCAGTGCTCCTAATATGACACATTTTTAGAAATGTTTGGTCCTGTCCTAGATTTTCACAGCAACTGCCACTTAGGATGTAGAATGCTGTGCTGCCCCTGGCACTTGAGGTGTCTCTATGATTTTCTGATTAAGAAGTCTAAAGAAATAAAAGCTAAAGAAAGGTGAATACACAATAAAGTAGAGATTAGTACAGATTGGACCGTAGGATGTGAAAGAGACAAATA
This sequence comes from Leptosomus discolor, assembly GCF_034619465.1. NCBI lineage: Eukaryota > Metazoa > Chordata > Aves > Leptosomiformes > Leptosomidae > Leptosomus > Leptosomus discolor. Next base: position 31,588,674 of record NC_141398.1, on the reverse strand, counting down.
CAAGCAGCATTAAGGAGTCAGTTCAATTAGACATTTAAGAATCTCTGATTAAACGATTTGCTGAATCAGATCTTGAAGCTTAAAACTTCATTGCATATCTCAGTTGTTTCACTGAGCATTATTAAAACCAAAAGTAACCAGGCAAATTTGCTACTTAAGAAAATCTGGTTTTCGTCAATGTCTGGTTTTGGTTTTACCTAGGGCATTCAGATTCTGGAAATGGATTCAGGATTCCTATGAATTTAGGCATGTAGTTTGTACTTCAGTTTTATTTTGCATAATGTCCTTTTATAATGTGGTACCAAGAAAAACCAAATTGTGTGGCAGTGTGAAATTTTCTGTAGCATATTCTGCCCTGTTTAAATTGCAAGTGTAAAATAGATTTGAGCATATCTTTACCCAAACAGAATTCAATGGAATTGATAGGCAACAGTTTGATAGTATCTGTTTCAGTAGTATCTTTCTGTGTTGCAGTGATTCATGGATGAGTATCTATTTTGTAGCAATTAGGAGAAAAAATCTTGTTGAAGAATCTACTCTGTAAGTTCCCAGCCCCAAATCATAAGGAGCAAAAGCATAGTAACATCTTTCCTGTGTTGAAAGCCGCCTCTTGTCTCCTGCCACAAAAACCCCTCAGACCTCAGGCTCTGTAATAAAGAATGGTGACAAACTACGGTGGACCAAATTTTGCAGCTGTGTTTTGAACCTGTTTCCAATCCTTCTCTCCCACTTTCCTCAGCCTTCCCAGTGGCATTGTTGGCACTTAACGAGACTGGTCACCAAAGACAGCATTTGCCTGCCTAAAATGGTTCCCTGAAGAGCAGCAACAACAAAAACACCACAAAGAAATCCAAATGAGAAAAGAGAGGTGATTCCAAAAATAAGAACCTTTTTAGAAATACGTGGCAGGTCTGTATGTATATCCTTGAAGGTAATCAGAGCAGACATGAGAATTATGCTGATCCTTACACAGACCCTTTGTCTCTCCTTAAGGTTGGTGACTCACATCACAAAGGACCTTGACAAACAGAAGTGATTGACACTCTCCTCATTCAAACCTGATGTGCCTCAACCATTTTTCCATGATTCAATTTTGTATGCATGGTCTGAGTTCTTCTACGATGTGTTGTTCAGAGAATTCAGATGGCTTTGCACACCTGATTAATTGCTTAACTAATCCAGCAGGCTTTTCCTTCCACTTTGAAAATCAGAATCTCAAGTAAATTCCTCTACATGGGTTGCTGCATTCAGATGTTTATTTTAAACATAATATGGGCATAGATGTACAAACTAAACTGTAACTTACATAGTCTGCTTTCTTAATTTGCTACTGCTATAAAAAAAAAGCAAGCAAAAGATAAACAAAGGAAGAATAGGATGCAAGAAAATCTTGGCTCTCTTTCATAAAGACATTGCAGTTGAAGGGCCCAAGACAGGGTAGAAAGCAGAAGGGAAGAAATGGCAGCCTGTATGTATGTATGCTTGGATGGGTGAGACTCAAAACTGTCTTCGCAACCTTGCAGCTTTGACTGTCTGCTATATGTACGTATATGTGTGTATGTGCCTATTTTACTCTGTTATAATTAAATGCTGCATTTCAGATATTTCATTTATTTCATGTCCCTGAAAATTTTTCTTGTGATGAAGTATTTTTGCCCAGAAAGAGTTTTCATTCATACATCTTCTTTCACCTTTACTGTCTGCAGAACCCAGAAAATCAGCGTATTTTCTGTCATTTCTATAATCTCACATTACATTTGTATCTTTAGTTTAGAATTTAATTCTGATATTCAGATAAGTTCAGTCCTCCCACAGGATTTCTTACAACTTGAGAAAACTAATTAGTTAAAATGTTGATCTTATTGATAGATGTTGATTTATTTTGTGTCATGCATTAGTAGCAGATGTTTTACAGCAGCACAGAGAGATCTGTTAGGCCAGATCTTCCACATAGACCTGATTTGGTCTGTGATGATTCGTAGCCTGAAGATCTTGTAATTCAAACAACCAAAAGAGAAGGAGAGTGGGAGTGAAGCACAGGTAGAGGGACAGAGGGCTGGATTCACAGCACAACCAGTTGAAGCACAGCTAAGCCAGGTGCCTCACTTCTGTCTGCTCCTTGCACAGACAACAGACAGAAGCAAAGCCCTGCAGAGGCCAGGTCAGCCTACCTGAGATCTGAGTCTCTTCTATGAATGTCTCCACATCAATTAAATTGGGAGCCAAGGCCAACTGTACTCCCAGACAGAGAGGTTTCCCTGAGGGGCTGGAGGACAGATTTCTTTAAAATTACATGATTGGTGAAAGACGTCGATAGCTCCCCAGGTGAGCCCTCAACAGAGTTTTAATCCTCATGGAAATAAAGTATCTAGATGGCTTTAAAAATGGGGTCCCACACTTTACCTTTCAACTATTTCTTATTGCCATAAAATTTACAGCAAAACCAATTTGCTGGTCTTCTTTTGCCCCTAGGCAGTCCCTCTCCCACTCCCCATTCCCCTTGACCTTGTCAGACCCACTTTAACTCCATTGCTCTCATATTTACCCAGTCCTGCACACCCAGCCTGGGGATGCAGCTCCAAAGCTGCTCAGGGACCAGGCAGACAGCCAACGGACTCGCTTGGACTGGCACCCACTGCAGTAACTGGCGGGAAGCATCAAGCCACACGCATCTGCTTCCCAGCAGCCAAATGCAGTGACCATGCAATACTCACAGCCTCTTCAGGCCCAGGTATCAACATCTCTTTCTCGTCATCAAGCATTAGTCATGCCAGCCTCGTGTGGTAGGTACAAATACTTCCTTGCTCGTAGGTAAAAATCTCCGTCGAGGTCTAGTATTCACAGCCACCCCCCGCACAGAGCTGCCCCCGCCTCCTCTGATATCTTGGAGTAGTAAACCATTTGTTTAATCTCTTTGCTTTTCCCTGACTGCCAGTAATGAAATGCTGCTCTTTCTGAAATAATTTCCTGACTATTTGCTAAGATTCATCTCCGACATTTCATTAAATATGATCATTTAACTGTACAAGTACAAATGTATTTTTAATTTAGCTTACTGCAGATATTATAGATGTGGGGAAATGAATTCGCATTGCTCTAGGACAAATATATCATTCACATATGAATGCCACAAAAGAACAAATTATTAAAAATTACTGAAACTTCCACAAAGATTTATACTTAACATTTCCATTTTCAATCTCAGTGCCAAGGAAACATATAGCTTGTCACTATATCACACATGATATTATGAAGAATATTTGGAAGATTTCACTGGGAATCTTTATCAGCATTTCAGTCTTGGATTTCACACCAAGGAGCAAACTCTGGTTTCGGGAAGAAAGGTGAATTCAGCTGGGGTTTGTTTGGGAAAGCTTGACTTATCAAACAGGCTTTCATCAAAGTGTTCCCTGACCACACATAAAAAGAGATATTACTTTAATAGGTATAAGCCCAAAAGAATAGAAATAAATTAAATATTGATTAATTTATCCAATGCGTCTTCTATCCATAAGGTTTTGTAAACCGTATGTTTATAAACCATCAGTCAGGGTTAGAAAATAGGAAAAATACGGCAAATTAACTCCAAGATGGTCACAAAGAGAGGTGACTCATACCCCAATATGTGTTTCAGACATTTGTGAATTTGATGAAAAGCTGGAAGTGAACAGGTTTAGGTTGGATTGCTTGGGGGTTTTTCCCTGTTACAGGACTAAATACTGTTGTTTAGTTGAAACACAAGGTAAACCAGTTACTATCAACATATTGTGTTTTAATATTAAAAGTTTACTTTTATATTAGCAAAACTTTCAAACATTCAGTTTGGAAGGGACTGGGGGGACGGTATATTGTGCTAATCTCTATATAAAGAAGAGAAAAAGAAGGCAGTTTGCACTCCTGTAGATCACAATTTGCCTTTTAGAAGGTAAAAAATTTATGAAACTAATGGACAGGTTGATAAATAGCAGCAGTTTACTTAACACTTCAAAGTGGTGCAGTGAAATTTTCACAATATATTTCAGCCTCTCCTGGCCTTGACGACGTAGCTTCAAACTTATTTGTATCTTGGGCCATCATTTTGCTCTATTTTTGTACAGTATAGGGAACTCTGGATTATGACTCTTAGAATTATATAGGAGAGGAATAGTAACAATAACACAAGAGAGTAAAAATCATATGCCTGATTTAGAAGGAAAAAATGACTTGTTCCTGAAGTGGGGAAAACTTATTTTATCATGTTCTGTTTTCATGAAATGTAATATTTTCTTAATGGTGTTTCATGAATTACTTTTCTTTTCTGTACGTATGTTAGAAATCCATTAGTTTTGAACATAATTTCTCTACTTTCACAAAAAGCAAGTTGCCAACACAAAGGTTTCCAGTATTTCTTCTAAACTTGAAACATAATATTGAATCGCAGGGTGGTGCTCTCTCTGTGACTCAGAGCTTACAGATTGCCTCTTCACAAACTAAATGCCATTCTTTCAGTGAAAAGCTGCCCTGCTTGGCTTACAACTGTGTGTGACAGGCATCTCTGAAACTAATTTTGAAAAATTAATTTAAGATTTTGGGATCAGGAACCTGAAGCCAGGCCTTGTCACATACTCACGTTTAGGCACTTAAATAACTCTTCTGGCTTTCAAAAAGTACTATTGTACAGAAACAAGAAAATATAATTTCCATTTGTATGATGTTGCTTGTATAAACAATGTGCCAAACTGCTCCACTGTGTTAAGTAAAATAATCATAAAATCACAGAATGGCTTGGGTTGGGGAAAACAAGAAATATTGCCAAAAGATACAAAAAGTTCCGCAATCAGCCTTTCAAACTCTTATTGTAAGTAGACCAAAGCACTATGCCTTTTTCCCCAATTAATTATGTAGCCAGAGCACAATGAAGTGAGTTTAGGATGCTACACATACTGTCTATTTTATTTTGGTGTATATGACAGTCTATGAGAAGACCAGAGGCGAAAGCTGGTCTGAATTCATGTCAATCTGGTTTAGCATATTTGAAATGAATTTATTCAGCTCTTCATAGTTTCCCAGTGGACACTTACACAGGGCAGTGTAGGCAGGGCAGTTCATTAACTTCTGTGTGGGAAAGGCCAAAGATCAGAGCTGCTGAGAGGGGACATCGCTTCAGTACTGAGGAAAACTGGCAGAGCTGGGAAACAGACCTTCTCTCAGGATGCTGAGAAGCCGCATGAGGAGATAGATATAAAGGCCTTGGATTTTGAGAGCTAGCAACTTTTTCACTTATAAATATCTGGTCTTGTGTCACTCAGGTTCCTTGTGAAACCTTCACCTCCTTCTTCCAGCCCTGTATGCTGGGGGATGGGATGGGATGAGATGGGATGGGATGGGATGGGATGGGATGGGATGGGATGGGATGGGATGGGATGGGATGGGATGGGATGGGACGGGACAGGATGCTGAGCTTGCTTGCGGATGTGGCCAGAGACTAGGAGTGCAACTCCTACCTCCGCTCCTGACCTGCTGGATGAGCCTAAGCAAATCCCTGCTCTCTCTCTGCCCATGTTTCTGTCTTGTACACTAGGCTGCCAGCTCTTCCTAGCAAAAGACCCTGTATTTGTACCAACACAACAAAATTTTCACCTTACTGGGCTGAAACAGGAAGAATTTTAGAACTCTGATGAAACACATGTAATTTTTACTATTGGTCAAGACTGGAAATTTTTTGGCAGAGACTTGGAAGAGGAGGTTTCAAGTTGTGGAGGAAGTCAGAAAAAGAGCACTCTGAATTGACATGACCTGTGGAGGGTAAAAGATAATGACAATCCTGAAGCTGAAGGTCATGGAGGATATATAGTTTCAGCCTTTGCCACAACATACAGATTTTTTCAAAACTTTACCTATTTTGTTTAGCAGACTGTGCTATCAGCTCTAGCAGCATCCTGATATTTATTATATGGACTAGAACAAACTTTAACATTTTAAATGCAACAAAAGAGCATCTTGAAATAGTCTCCTCATCTTCTTATGAAGATGAATATAAAACACTGCAATAAAACTACAAGAAAGCTTTCCAAAGTATCTCAATTGCTCAGCTGTGGTCAGATTGGAAGAAACATGTCTGAGAACAAAGCTATCACAGGATCCCGGTGTGCCCAAGGGAGAAGAAAAAAAAAAAAAAAAGGCAATGTCAGCAGTGGCATAATTGTTGAGTTATTTCAGCAGATTTCTCTCAGTTTTTCTAGATTATTTTATACCCTGTGCATTTGTAGCCTAACTGAAATCTATTTTGACTGTTCAAATACATTTAAAAGTTTGGCCTTTGGTGTTTGCAAAGCAAATTCCTCTTGAGTTCCATCACAACTTAGCTGAAAAAACACGGAGGAGAAACTTAGTGAGCAACATAGGATTCAGCTCAACTTAATTTTGCTATATTTCTTCTCTGAGAAAAAACTAATCCTAAAACTGGTGTCTTGCTGGAGTGTCCTCTCAACCTTTACCTGATAATGGAAAATAGATGGCTTATCCAACTTTATAAAGAGATACTTGAAGGGACCTACCGTGGATTTCATTGACTGTACCTGAGTGTATGTATCAGCTGGAATGAGAAGTGCAGTTGCACAACTGATTGTCTGGGAAGTCAAATACCAGTAATATTGACAGGGACTAGAGGTAATAGCTAATGAAGACAGGATCCTTACTTTTTAACTGATCCACTTCCTCCAGAAGATACTTGCCAGAGTCACCACTTCTGTGAGCAGCAGAGAGAATAAGCAATGTAGGCAAGTAGCAAATCTATAAATGAACATGAGTAAATGCTTGTATTACACCAGTGGACAGTTCTGGCCAGCCATAGGCCAGTTTTGCAATTAAAAAAATTAACTGAATAAGGGGAAACCTGAATAATGATGCTGTGATGAATTAGGTCTGTGATTCGAAAGACTGTAATTCCTAGGTAGTGGGAATAACAGATGCTTGAGGAAAAGCCAAGTTAAGGGAGTTAAGTACCAAACCTCACTGAATTTCAACCGCCATGTTAGTTATCTAATTGTACTGCAACAAGAAAGCTGCTTTTTAAAGCCCTACAGCGTTTTTGTTACAGCAGTAACTTTTGACCAATTTTACTTGGACAATTTTTTTATTTTTTCCCCTGAGGATGGCCTTTTCTGAGCAGTGAAGTCCTTGTGCCTGAAGTTTATCATGGCCTCTGTGACTTGTTAGTGTTATGCTTTGTTTATTTTCCAGTGCTGTTTATTTCCAATACCAGCAAGTACTCTGCAGTCTTTGAATCTGTTCCAGGATACATGGAATAGAAGAAAGCAGAGGCTGGTTTTAAAGTTTGGGGTTTTTTTCTTAGGATGGAGCTAGTGGAAGAATTGTCTTGATATTTGACCAAGCAAATTATGCCAGCTAGTAGGTGCTTTAATTTGTATGCCTGAGGCTTAAACAATGCCACATCCACTTAGGGACCTAAGCGTTACTGTTCTGTTCCTGTTACAGTTAGTGATATCGAATTATGTTACTGTGGATGTGTGTCTGTAAGTCCTACTGGCTACATGTGCTTATGTGTATATTTCTAGCATGGAGATGAGGGATGAAAAGTAAATCTAAAGATGATGCAGAAGAAATTAATTTTTTAATTTAAATAAAATGATCCACTAGTACACGCTTGTGGATGAAATTAACAAAGGTGTCCTAAGTAATCAGAAGTTTAGGGTCCAGAATCCCTACTAATCCAAAGTGATCTTGAATGCAGGATGTCAAAAGCTTTCGAATTGATAAGAGAACAGTCCTAGATCAGCATGACATGGCAAACAACCAGTTGAAGTGCTGAGCTAAATAAGCCACACTAACATGCAGGAGACCTAATTTATTTATTTTAAAATAAATAACTTTTTGTAACTTTTCCCATCGGGATATGACCCCTAAAATATTGTGGCTTGCTTTATGGATGTTCAACATGCAAGCATGTATTAATGAGATGAAGGTCATTTAATTACATGTTTGTTTCAAGCACATCATGCATGTTCTGAATATTCTGATTACCAGCTGCAGCATCAAAACAGTTCATAAGTTACTCTCAGTGCCCAGCCATCTCCTACAGTAAGTTGTCACCACATACTCTCTTGCCTGCTGAGGGCAGTACTAACTGCATATCACATCTACAATTAATGCCCTGCACTAATACTGCCGCTGTTCTTACTATGTGACTACACATTTGCAAAAAATTGACAAAGAGCCTCACTAATAACAGGACTGTGAAATGAGCAGCAACCACCAAATTAATCAAGGCCAAGTATTTTCACTATCCTTGTCCAAGGTAAAGGTAGTCTCCTCTAGGATGTCTGTTCTCCTTTACTTGATATAAAATACTGAAAGGAACCTATTACGAAGATATTCCCAACAAGTGTCATTATATTTTACATGATCAAAGTAGGACAATAGCCATCACAGGAATTTTCAGAACACCAACTGTACAGAAATAAGGAAATCATGGACAGATAAAATGCAGGAGATCTGAGTTCTGTTAGTACTTCTGCTGCAGATTTCCTCTGTCACCATATCTGACTCAAGTCACTGTTTGAATGCAGACTTGTCCTTCTATAGAACAGGAATATTGCCATTTGCAGATGTGGGTATTTTCTGTGACCCATCTTGGAGAAGCTATCTGATTGGGATGCTGTGAGGCTCCATGCACTGAGATTTTTTAATTCTCTTGACATTTAAAAGTGTGCAGGTGAAGCTTCTGTGGAAATCTGATTTAAATTTGTACCAAGCAAAGTTTTTTTAGAGATAGTGCTGATTTTCAGTTCAGAGGCCATGTGTATGACTACACTTCGTACTGGCCCTTAATAATGGTTGTAGTTATATCAGTGATAACAGCATGGTAGCAATATCGGGAATAGTCTAACCTACTCTGCACTGACATGTAAAATACTGCCAAGCTCAGAGAATTGGACTCCATCGCCTTTTTCAGTTACAGGATGCACCGTCACACACGGGGCTTACATAATTCGGTTATAAATGATCTGTTAATCCACATAGCATCATTTCAAAAACAGAAACCTAATGGTGATGGTAAGAATGATAACAGCAACAAGATGGTCAAAAGAGGAAGGACTTGCTTGCCAGGAAGAATTCTGTAGAGCCAAAAAAATGCCAGTATTTTAATTAAGTTTGCCTTAAGTGGAACTGGAGAACTCTCTGTCCCAAATCATCCAAGCTACCATGCAGTTAAAGCCAAAAGTGTCTATAAAGACACTGTACTGTTAAGTAGTTGGCACTGTGCTTCTCACCAGGGTCCTTGTCCCCTGACTGCCAGCACTGCACACATACTAGTTCACACCCAAGCTTTGAGGAACCCAGGCAGGGACAACAAGACAGACTCTATTAGAACTTGACATACTGCCTGGCCACATGTCATCATCCTACATGGATTATAAAGACACTGCAGATGTGACTTATAAGATCATAAAGCAAGGGAATTTTGAAATCTGGTAAAAATTTTATCAATAATTGCATGAAGAAATTGGTGAGAAGAAATACTTGATGCTAGACACAACTGTAGGTTAAGCATTAGTAAGGAGTGCTGGATCACCTCAGATGTAAACATAAATATATTAGAAAGCAATCCATTTTGTCTGGAAAAATGGCTGTTATACTTTGCCGCAGAACCAGCTGGGCTGAAAAGCAAGTAATCACCAGCTAAAGGCAAAGTTTTAAACCATCATCAAAGGTTTGAACATTCAGTTGTCTTGCATTCCATTCCTTATTTTAGAAGGACCTGAAATAAAATTCTGAGCAAAACCACCTTATTTTGTGAGCAGACCCTGGTAAAACGACAAAAATACTTTAAGACCTATTTAACTTCCTGTAGCAAGTGCCCTTCAGGTCCTGCATATCAAGTCAACAGGTAAATTGTAATGACAGAGTCATTTTTAAGGGGCATTTTTTGGTGTATTCACTTTGGCACAATTTTCTCCTTGCCATTTTTTGAAAAGCCTGTTACTCATCATTAGAGTTTTTCAACCTTTTATTTATACAGTGATACAAGCAAATAGTTTCTGCATATATCCTGCTCTTGCATAAGTCCTGAGCAGTTTTTTTTTAATATGCCTTTCTTGAAACAAAAAAGCAATATATAAAGTATCGTTAAAAAAATCACCCAGTCTCATTTACTGCTGCAGTAGCTTTACTGTGTTCACCCTGTTCCTAACAGAAACCTTGTTAAAATGTGAGCTGGAACTATATATTAATTCCACTAATGGGTAGCTACGTTTTGCTGAAACAACAGCCTGACCTAAATTTGCTAAACTGCTACTGAAGTAGCAGGTGAATAAGCCATGGTAGCTAAAATGAAAGAATGGGTCTCAGAAGATGATTCTACCCTGGTATTTCTGCACTCTGCCTCGGTGACTTCAGGCAAGCTACATAAATCCTTTTTTCCGTTTCTAACCACCTTCAAACTGTTAATTCCAATTGATGTTTAGCTTCATTACCAAGGCGACTTTAAAGGTATTAGAACCCACGAGCACTGCCTCTTGAGTAAGTCTTTGCTTTGTAAAACAAAACTGTACACATTAGGCAATCTGTCTGTCTGCAACTTATGAATTCTAATTTTACTGTGAAATTACACTGTCATCAAACATATCAGAGTAAGGAGGAATTACCATATGCTATCTGTGCTGTATCACATATTGACCAGCCTTGAGAAAATATGACCCTCTGAACAACAGCGGTGTCCTATCGAAATGCAAACCCTGTGTAAAAATAACTGGCTGAAGTGCAGAAAATCATCCATCCAATTCTTCTATGAGAGGAGGAATTATAGAACACAAAACCTCTTGTAGGAAACAAAAGTGTCGGGTGTGAAATTCACATAACAAGGGAAGCACATGACAAGTGAGAGGATGAAAGGAATATATTCTTGTGGTATGGAAAGACTTTTTAAATCAGGCAGCAACTTGGTGCAGAGCAAGTTTACTTAGAACAGAGAGATGAAGACAGAGACTCAATGGTCCCAAGAGAAAGCTGTGTTGAAAAAGGGATTCAGGACTGTCCTGAATCAAAAGATCTGTTAGGAATAATGCAAAAATTGAGGGATGAAATGTGTATGGTTTACTGCTGTATCAAGATCTGATTTCTTCATGCTATATAGGGACAGAATAATTGGTTTTAACATCTTATGCAAAGTGTCTGTGTGTGTCATGTCATTTACTATTGCCTGTCTTTGAAGGGTTAAATTATAAAGGGAGAGTGCCTGCTGTGTACGTACTCCATGGAAGAGTGTAATTAAGCTACTGGGGAAATAGCACTAGCCTGGAAGACCTGAAGCAGTCAGAGCCAAGGTCTCAATTTTTGTGGCAAGGAATAGCAGAACTATGTGCTGGAAATAGGATGCGAAGGCAAAAGGGAATGTTTACAACATAATAATCCAGCCTAAAACGTGAAGCCTAAAACAACAGCATTGACTTATCTAGCTACAACTCTGACAGGTTTTGCATGTATGAGGAAAGTGTAAATCTTCAATTGAGAACATTTAAAGAGAAAAGTTACAGAAGAAGTAAATCCTTGCTGTAGAAATCTTAATTTGCATATTGCAACTCACCTTGACCTAGTTCCAGACTGTGTTTGGTTATATTGTTCTTTTCTTTTACTGTGTCTTACTCTATCCAAAGCAGTATAAGTAACCCAAATAGGCAAAATCTTTTCCCTCCAACAAAAAATGAAGAAAAAATTATTTCAGAAGAAACCAAAATCATTTCCTTGGTTTAACTACTAGACCAAAGCCTTAAAATTCTCCTACTTTTGTTTTAGGCTTCTTACACAGATAACCTGCAGCTGATACACACACGCTTTTAGAAGGTGAATGTAACAGTGGAGAGAATAACAGAGGCAGACTTCATAGACCTGGATTGGCTACAGCTACGTTATTGTAGCTGAACTGGGGAACCAGAACTCAGCAGCAGATACAAAGGAACTCACTTCCCATAACCATGGGAACAGACTATCAATATGTAATTAATGTTATATTTTGCTTAGACCGGGGCAAGAATTCATGAGGCTGATTTCTGGCCAAGGGAAACATTTCCTCCCATTTACTTATTACACTAAAGGCAAGGTTGATGTTCTGCACTCATCGCATCAGACCTACTCCCCGCTGGAGCACAGGGTGGTACCAGTCCCAGCTAGATGTGCACACATACACGACTGCTTTTCTGTTGAATTAGTCTGTGTACATTATACAGTGTTTATGCAAGCTTTATTTTCTGTGGATGTTGTAGTAGTCTGGTGCTAGTTTAAAGCAAAGGTTTGAATGAATCAGGCAGACAGTATAATTTGGCAGAAACCCCAGCAGTATGAAATTAATGCGTCCAAATACTTTTACCACATTTAAATTGATGGAGTGAGATTATCCCGGCTCAGTGCGTTATATGCTATAGCCAAAAAGTTTTTGATCTGGAATTAGTGCCCTATTGTAACATTTACTGTGGTCACAAATTTATTCAGCTAATAGCTTTTCTTCTCTGAGCTGCTGACTCAGCGTAGAGCTGGAGAGTGACCACCAACCCAGCTCATCTACACACATTGAGGTGTCTCTGTAAGGCAACCAGTGGTTTTGGTGGGGCTTTGGGGTTGGGTTTTTTTTTTTGAGAGAGAATCCTTTCAGTTGTCTTGGCTTATCATGAGAGTTTGTTGAACTTTGGTGCTGCTGATATTCCTGCTAATGTCTAAAGAGGGGAAGTTTGACATGCTGTTAATCAGCCTGAGCATTGCTTTGTATAAGTGCAATCTGTTCCCATAAAAGCTTTAATCTTCTTCTTCTCAAGAGAGTAACTAACTCCTAGGTGGGGCTCCAGGCTGCCACAGTTAACCCCTTAGACCATTTGAAACTAACCTGGGTAAGCCCACGCACTTGTCTGTAACACAAATGTCCCCCAAGGTGTTCCGAGTGCATGGTTACAAAAGTGTAAGCTTTCTATAAGGCTTGGAAAAAGTTAGTTAGTTATGTGCTAGTTATCTTTTTTTGGTAAATCTTTCTTCCAGATGGCTAAGTACAGTCACTGACTCAAGAGTGGTTGTGCTATAGTCAGAACTTCCATATTTTTGATCATAAATTCATTGGTGAAAGAGACTATTTCAGGCTTGTACAGCACTAGGCATACTGTCTGTGATTAAAATAGCAGGTAATAACAATAATGATGATTCAGCTACATAGACAGCAGTCAGTTCCTGCCAAAGAAATGTCAGGAAAGCAGGAAAAAGAAAGCTGAATCTATTGAAACCATTCAGATTTAATGCATGCAAAAAGAATCAGCCTTGTGCTGTACTCAGACAGCTACCAACTCAGGTGGAGATGGACTGCCAGATGCAATCAGCTGCAGCAGCATCAGATCCAACAACAAACTGACTTTTCTTTTTCTTTGCCTTCTCCTGGGCATTTGCAAAACTTTTCAGAACCACTAAGATCTGCCGTTCTTTCCCTAGACCAATGTTGGCAAAGTTTCAATCAACCAAATCTTTACTAACAATTAGTTTGAGAATAGCACAGTACCATTAGTTCTGTCAAATAGTGAACTTATTACACTAGGAAAATTGTTCAGTTTAAGAGGCATTAACCTTGTTTTCTTAGGGTTTTTTATTTGTAAAAGACATCTTTGATTGAAATTAATACCTATGTCACAGTGGGAGAACTGCCAATGTGAAAGGCAATTTACAGAGGAACCCAGCATATTTTAGGAAAATATTAGGACACACAAGTTATTACTGTTTAGTTACTGGTTTATATGGATAAGTTAAGCTTATGGAGTTCAAGATTTTGAAAAATCTACAAAGCTGACGGCCTGACTGTGCCTTCCATGTATGCTTAACACTTCTACTGACTCCACCAGCCTCCAGTTTCCTTGAGTGTCACAAGTAGAGTCTAGACCATGAAGTCTTTCACCAACAACAGAAGTATGACCACCTGTACAATCTCAAAACTTGAGGGTAGCCAAACAGTGAGAAAGAGCATTTGCCAGTTTCTTAAGCTCTGTTAAGGCTCTGGTCCTGCAGTGTGTTCACCCACATGGAGAATCACCAAATTCAGTGGGTTCTCTAAGGATATCAGCACATGCTCTCAGATCACTTCTTACAAGAGGAAAAGCTGCAAAGAAGTGGCAATGCCCCTATAGCAACCTGTTGGCTGCACAGCAGAGAAAAAGTTAATTGATTAAAACTCATTTTACAGCCATGTAATTAAATTCAGTTCTTAGATTCAAGAACACCCATATTCAAGCCTCTGAAATTTTGAGTTACTTTAGCTATTTTGTATGCCATATTACCTTCATGAGAGTCCATTTCCTAGTAACAAATGACAAGAACATTTAAGTAAGACTGTACTAACACTCTCTTTTTTCCTGCCTCAGACTAAAGAAACGTCACAACAGTTGCTGCAAATGGTCAGCATGAGACTGAATCAGAAGACAGAGTTTTGGAGTAGTTCTGTTTTCCCCCAGAATATCCAGCTTTGCCTTCCAATCTAAGTGTGAAAGGACTCTACCTCAACTAACAGCAAGTATTTGGATGTCACCAAATCAAAACAGTCCGAACCAGGGTTTCATCCTTCATTTTTAATTAGAACCCTATAGGTTGGTGTCAAAAGGCTGATTACACTTACATTTAATAAGATGCATCTACTGACAATTGCTGTAAGATTTGTAAAGCTTTGCTATTTTGTCCTAGATTGTAAGAACAGACAGATTAAAGCAGAAGCCAGGAACTTGCCAATTAAGATAAGCAATTGGTAGCCTTAAAGAAAAGGTAAAAGAATTTATCTCCTGCATTACCTCCTCACTGTCAATAAAGCGGAGTGAACAGGAGGAAGAGACAATTACTCTTTTCTGAGCTACTGAAGAAGCAGACTGTGCAAAGCAGTTGCACTGGATGGCTTTGGCACCCACCTTCATCAGGGAGAAAAAAGGTATACCTTTAAGATTTTGCCAGGGTATACCAGCCCTGGGGTATGTTGTAAAGGCTAATCAGCCAGTCTGACAGGCAGCTGAGATGCTAAATCAGCTAAGAGGGATACTTATTAAGTATAATCTTAGTAATACATTTTCTTATTTAATATATTTGTAATTTTATTCTATTATTGCAAATGTGTATTATTTTCCAGCTAACTGTAGGTTTTTATCCTTAAACCTTTTCAAAGGATTTAAAGATCTAACAAACTACAAAGCACCCTAGTTTTTTATCCCTGAAGTCAGAGAGATGAAATTCTCTTTGTTGCATCCTGCATCCCAATATCTTTATCCACGGTATCCAGAGTATCAGAGTGCTGAACTTCTGATTCAGCCAAGCTGAGAAAAGATAGTTTAAGGGGTGTGTGAAGGGATCATCACCAGTGGCCAGAATGTTTCCTGATTCTAGCGAAGTATTTGGGAAACTGTCTGAACTTCAGGGTCCTTGGGCCGTCATAGAACATAGTATACATTATAAGCTCTGTAGTAGGTAGCTACTTCCTGGAAAAATAATTACAAAGCATTTTGTGATTAATACTGTATTGCTAACTGATTTCTTTGAACAACTGTTTTAAAAGCAATACTGAAACTACTGTACTAAGGTGACAAAGTTGCTGCTGGGATTGTTTGTGATCAGAGGGCCCTTTATTCCTTCATTACTAGTAATAGCTGCAAGTAACAACGCCGGCATTATTCCTAGTAATAATAATCACAAAAATGCACATTTAAGATCTCACTCTTACTGAGATTTGAAGTCTTGTTGTTCACACACACATTCTTGCCACAAGTGTTTCCTTTTCCTCACTAACAGCTGATGGAACCAGTGTAAGAACCTTTACTGACTCAACCTGCATGAAATCATGTCCCATCATCTCCCTCACAATCTGAATGCAGGATATTTGCATCAGTGCCCTGTTGAATAGTACCAGGCAGCCTCAAGTTTCCTCACCAAGTCGTCTGAAGTTGTATCACTGTGGCATCTCAGCCTCCTGAAACATATGTCTTTATGCCTTTTGACTCTTTCTTTGATAATAGTGATGAAGTATATTTCTTGTATGTGCATAGGAAAAAAAGAAAAAAGAGGATAGAATGTGGCAGTTCAGAGGTGAAGCACAGCTGAATAGTTTTGTCCATGTAGGTAAGGCAGAAGAGTAGAGAGCAGATATGTGCTTGTCCTTGCTTTCCTGCAGATCTCAAGCAAAGCTTAAGATGAAATGAAGAGCAAGAGTGAGAAGGTGTAGCCATGTACAAGGGCCAGGCAGCTTGAGTCAGGGTTGCTCAAGTGTAATTCTTCTTAAATATCCTCATTCCCACCATACAAAAACAAATCACAGAACTTTCTTTATGTGAATTTGAGCAACACATTCTTATCGGCATTTTTTAATCTTAATAAGCAGCCTGTTATGAAATGGTCATACTAGGTTGCATTTGCCATAGAAAACGCTGTAAAGGAGATGTACAGAGATCTGGACTTACTAAGACCAGTGTTTCTCTCCTATCTACTGTTAGCTCCCAATTAGCAGCCTTCTCTTGTTCGTGCAGTTTAGGAGTGACATTAGAGACTCCCAAGCAGCTTTTGCTACTTAACTCGTTGGCAGAAAGTCACAGTACGTAACAGCAGGAACACAGGCAGAAAGACAAAAGAGGAAGAAAGCATGCACCAAATGATTGGAGAGGCCCATCAAGGAGCGAAACGAAAGAGAAATAATTGCTAGGAAGTTTTCTTAGTGCATTTCCAACTTAGGCACATGCATAGAGCTACTGAAGACAAAGATGACAACCAATAATAATGCTTTGCTAGAGAGGCAGGTCTAGGTCACGGCTGTGTTCATGCTGGTCAGATCTGATTGACTGTGACAAACGGTGCTGAGTAATTGCTCTAATCACTCCGGTAGGCATTGTACCTTGGCCCAGCAAAAGAATGATGCAATAGAGGCTTCAGAAGCCTGCTGCCCCTTCAACCTGACATCTCTGACAGCAGCGCATTCATTTTAATGGGAAGGTTATTTGGAATTGCTGCTGTTCAACAGGGGAGAGCCCAATGAGTATTCCTAAGTTGGCCAGAGATAAGGGCCTCATTAAAGTGCTCAGGAGTACTTATTTGCAGGTTGACTTGCTGTGATGATCAGTTGGTGGAAAACTATAACAACGAGAAGCGCAAAAACATGTCATAGAGCATTGGCTGCAGGTTTGTGCTTCTCTAGAGCAGAGAACAATTAGGGTGGTGTGTCACCAAAACTTTCACGTCAACAAAGCAACACATTCGCTTTAAATGAGACGAAGTCAAATCTACTTAAAGGAAACTAAAACTGGAGCTCTCTTCTGAAGTGCATGCCACTTCAGGATGCCAGACTGTTTTAGAAGAGTATTGAGTGAAAGACTCTATGAGGCATCTGTAATTCCCTCCTCTAATTCCCTGCCTTTTTCCTCCTTCATGTTTACATACACTTTGCTTATAACAACAAGGTTGTGGGAAATCTGCTCTCCCTTCTAAAGCAGATGAAGCAGCCTGAGACGTTTCCATCTTTTCTGTGACAGGATGCCGTCAGAATGACTGTTGTGTAGAAAGGAGCAGTTTGCCTAATTGTAAAGGGAAGCTACATTTCTGAAGCTCTCCAGCCACTCCACTCTCCTAACTACTTGCTGCCTCTGGAAGTGAAGTGTGTTCATGGCTCTCCATAACTGGGCAAGGCTGATGTATACATTAAGAGCCTGAGAGGAACCTGAGTATCTGTTTTGCTGGCTGCTACAACAAGACACGTCTGTCTCACAAACAGTGTGCACTACATGATTTTATTGCCCACTCTCTCAGTATCAAAAGCAAGCAACGCTTGCTGGGATGCACTCCCAAGTATCTCATCTGTAAACACTAAGTGAATTGTCATTGAAATATAGAGCATAGCCTGCTATTATGAGAGCTAAAATGTTTAACACATGGGTGAGTCCCCTCTGGGGGACTAACACTTGGCAGAGCTGGCCTCCCTTAATAACGTGATGTTCTCCAATGGAATGACTACAATAGATAATACTAAGTGGATGTAAGTGAAAGGCATTCTGGCAAATACTTTTTTTATTTTTACTTACTTCTGTGTACAAGTGTGTGTGGGCACACATGCAGCAGTATATGTCTGTAAGGAGATCAGGCTGCTTGACCTTCAGAAAATAGATGGAGCTGCAAATTCAGCAGCACTGTTGTCTGCACTGCTTTAAACGTTCAACCCCCTGCAATGGAGGAAATCCAGAGCTGTCCTTTAGGGCAAGTTTATAGTCCATACTGCCTAACTGCTGCCAGGCAGTGAGAGCTGTAATTCAGCTTTACATTTAAAATGCATTTTCTCTTAATTATTTGGTATTAATGTAGGTTCTCAGCATTTTGCAGGAGTGTGTGGGTGTGTGCATGTGCATGTATTAGTGTGTGTGTATGAGAGAAAAGAGGGAGACTTAGGGCATGTGAATGAGCATCAGTCGATTTAAGGAGGCTTGCAACTTTCTCATCGGTGACTGGTGCACAGGAAAGGCGTGGTGTGCTTGGGAAGGCAGCCATATTTGCCTTCTCTCAGAAGTTTTATCCAGGAAAGGTGAATTTGAACAACCTGGCACACCCTGACTGGAGCTATGAATGATTACTCAAGTCTGGAGAATACCTGCAGAATCATTTTAGTAATATCACAGAATGTTTTGCACCTCTTTGCTGGGTTTGATTATAATTTCCATTTTGCAGGTATTCAAGTACAGGTCGGATAAGGGGGACTTTTTTTACAATCCAGAAAATATCTCTTTGAACCAAAGTCCATTCGGTTGGGACTTTTCTGATGGAGGAAGACAAAGGAAGAAGAAAAGTCTCCAAAGATACAGATCACAATGGAGGCGAAGAAATTTGGGAAAAAGTAGAGCCCTAGAAAAGCTATTTTCTATTTTTAAATGTTTGGGGTTTGGGTTTCTTTTTCAAAAATGAACTTTGCCTAGGTCTTGCGCTGCATATCCCAAATAAGCAGACATGACAGCTTAATCACAGGATTTCAGAAAGAAATCATGGACTTGCTGAGGAGGTGGCAAAAGCAGCACTTGGGAGTCACACATATAAGAGGACACAGTGTTAGCCCATGTTTTCTTCAAGACTGACCTAAATGTCTTCACTAAATTGCAAGGTTGTTCACCCAAAATATAGCCTGTTGAGCTAGTGTGCTTTTACCATGGCTTGGCATGGGAGTTCTTGGGTCTCTCAAGCCTCTCCTGTGCTAACTATTGAAATACTGCTATCCTTGTATCCACCACCACTCCAACAGAGAATGTTTGGAAGACTGGAAAACTCTAAAAATTATGTAGATTCTGCCATTCACTGATGTGAAAGGGAATTTATTTTGACTTATTGGTCCAACTTTTTCCTTTTGTCATACCAATATTAATGAGTGACCCTGCTTGTTGCATTGAAAGTAGGTAGTTATATCTACAGTTGGTATCCACAGATGGGGCTCCAGTGACTTTGATTTGCACAAGCTGTGGATTTGGCTGATGTTCTCAGTGGACCTATTCCAGACACATACGAAGATTAGAATCCAACCCAACAGGCACCCAGAATGGTTACAGTTTTAATTGTGGGAATTACTTGTGTAGGGACATTACACTGAAATTTGATTATAGCCGCTTTGACAAGTGTAACACTCTGTAGGAAAATCAATCCTGTTTCTGTAATGAAGAAAAACAAGTCATTTTCAAAAGGAAATATGATTATACATTCACAGCTTAGGTTGAAGAAACAGAAGGCAGCTTAATACAGTGCAGGCTTGCTCAGAGGGAATATCCACTCACTGAGGCCAGCATAATAAGATTGGATTCCAGTTTAATGTGGTTGTGACTCAAATCCCTTTGGAGAGTTTGTATGACAATCTGACAAAGTTAGCTCAAGAAAAATAGGTTAAAAAACATAAACTTGACTTCAGTAACTGCATTTCCTCTTCAGCATGTAAAGTATTTTGCCTGGAGGCCCCCGCAGTCCGAAGCCCCATAGGTAATACCACTTTGTGCCTTTACATAAACCAAAATGTTTTAGCAGGCATTTTGCTCCAAGAAAAGGCTTGCCGTGTGATCTTAACATGGGGAAATAAGGTCTTTCTGATCTCTCCATATGAAAAAGAGAATATGAAGGAGATGACGTGTAACTGGTGTTACTGCAAGGATGTGGGCTCATCTCCAGTAATTTCTAACTACTGTTTCAGTTATATTTCAGTAGATACCTAGTTCCCTCATGATACATTTGAGGAATTCCTGTTTAACGTTGAATCCTCACACTTAGTGTCAAAGCAGAATGTGCTAAGTGAAAGTGAATGCACAGCACTGTTCCGCTCCCGCAGACGGGAAACAGAGGCACAGAGAAATGTGCCATGTCACCTTTGGGGCTAATTGCTTCGTCACTGACAGTCAAGTCACTCCCACAGTCTATCTTCAGGCACAGTCACAGAGTCACAATGGCAGTAATTGGAGCCTTCAAGATATTACAACCTGCAACTATTCATTACTGTCCCTGGTTGTCATTTACCATCTTTCAGCTAGTAGTTACCAACTCACAGTTGAGCCACCAGAACAGATTATGTAAATCCTAATAGATTCAATGCCTAATCAGTCAGGTCTTCTCAAGTCATCTTCGTCTCTATGAAGGACAGGCTGAGAGAGTTGGGACTGTTCATCCTGGAAAAGAGAAGGCTCCGGGGAGACCTTATTGTGGCCTTTCAACACTTAAAGGGAGCCTATAAGAAAGATGGGAACAGACTTTTTAGCAGGGCCTGTTGTGATAGGACAAGGGGTAATGGTTTTAAACTAAAAGATGGTAGATTCAGATTAGATATAAAGAAGAAATCTTTCACAATGGAGGTGATGAAACACTGGAACAGGTTGCCTAGAGAGGTGGTAGATGCCCCATCCCCGGAAATATTCAAGATCAGGTTGGACAGGGCTCTGAGCAACCTGATCTAGTGGAAGGTGTCCTTGCTCATTGCAGGGGGTTTGGAATAGATGATCTTTGGAGATCCCTTCCAACCCAAACTATTCTGTGATTCTATGATTCTGTCTCTGGTTTAAGCTGAGCTGGATGAACTGAAACTGGACCCTGCTGGGGGCTCTGCATAAAATTAAGAAGTGGTCATAAAGAGCTGGGAGAGGTAACTTCTTAAACTTCTCTATGTGCATTTGCCTCCTAGGTAGCTACAGTCCATTTCTCCTCAGTGTTCAGCGAGCATCGCTGGTTTGGTGGGCACCTTCCTGAGAAAGATCTGCAAGCAGATATTTGGGAACATTTCCTTCCACAATTTCTCCCCACATTGCTGATCTTCCCATATTTGAAGTCTAAGCTTCTGCTGGCAGTCATAGTTCTTCTCACAGACCCAGATGCTTCAGGGAACAGGAACCTGCAATTCCTTGGCCTTGCTGTACTCAGCTGTATCACCAATGAGAAAAGGTTTGGCAAAATAATCGGTTCTGTCCTCTGTTACGCCTTGACTGCTCGTGCAGCCCAGCACAAAACACCATTCCCTGAGCATCATATCTGCACATCTCTATCACCAGCCTCTAGCAGGAAAGGGACACTTCCAGGGGCATAGCGAGGAAAAGATCCATGTTGCCACCTACTGCATCCTGGAAACTGCAACACCCTTCCAACCCCTAACATTCTGCCATTCTGTGATACTGTGACATGCAAACAGGACTTTACATGTGACATGGTGACTCTCCAGGGTGGTTCCTGTGGTAATAACAGCCTCATAAGCAGGAGCTAACTTTCCTACCACAGTGCAACAGGCCATCATCCCAAACTACACTTGAGAGACGAGAATGAATGGCATATGGGATTCATTGTACCCTGGGCTATCTCATGGCACGAGCTGACATAAGCACTATCTGATGTGCTGTGAATAATTCAACAGGAATGCATGCCTGTCTGCACCAAATTTGTATTGCCAGGTGATCCAGTAATGCATAAATCAAATCTTAGTGATCATCTGACCACAGCGTAAATGTTCAATGTTTGGCTCTGTCATTAATCTCACTGTGTGATTTTAGACAAGTCATTTTCCCTTCCCTGAGAATCACTTTCCCACAGCTGGAAAATGGGACATAACAGGCTCCTGTAAACCTGTACTTCTCGGGGGCTTACTGTCCCACTGCAGGATATAAGTAAATCCTGTTAGGATAGAATGAGTGTTTGAAAACAAAAAGAGACAATAATAAAAAAATAAAAATAAAAGAGATGTGAGAACAGAGAACAGCTATGTTTTAAAGGTTGGTTGAAGGCTAACTGCCTCAGAAAATAAGAAGCTTTATTTTTATTCAGAAAACCACCTTTAGAGGATTAATCGGGTTCTTTGTCCATCCTGTAGATGCAATTAGTCCAAAGGAGCCCTTTCTGAGGACTGTACTCTCGGGCACACAGATCAACATCAGCATTTGCAAACACTGGTACTGAGACAATCTTGCTGCTTTTGTAATTAATTAGAGGAAACTGAAATAATACTTACAGTTTTGTCCATCTCCTTGTTTTTCTGGTTTCTAATGGGTACTTTCCTCCTCTTTATTCTTGGACTAAAATACTTCTCTGTACAGTATTAGGTGATTTCACATGATGTCAA
Source organism: Leptosomus discolor (assembly GCF_034619465.1). NCBI lineage: Eukaryota > Metazoa > Chordata > Aves > Leptosomiformes > Leptosomidae > Leptosomus > Leptosomus discolor. The sequence goes on along the minus strand of NC_141398.1, from coordinate 31,566,080 downwards.
TCTGTGAAACATCGCACAGTTAAAAAATAGATGGGTGGGAATAGTATGATGAAATTTATCTTTGTTCAGGCAAATTATTTAAAAAAAACAAAAAAAAAACCAACAGAAAATGTCATAACATGGATCAGAAGTCATTTTATACCCTACTAACTAGCTGTTCCAAAACTATACCTTTTAACCTTCCAAAACAACAGTTATGCTGAAGTAGTGTACAATGTTGGATAAAACATCCTATTTTTCTCTCACTACCAATGTCTATCACATACTGCCACCGTTACTACTGCTCTTAGTGACTAATGGCTTTGCCCATGTTTTGGAAGAAAAGTAGTTTTAACGCAAAGCCGTAGAAAAAACAGGGCAGAAACATTATGAAGTAGATTCAATAGTGGACTTGAATGTCTCAAATCTGCCTAAAACCTGTTTCAAGCTCATATATCCCTTTTTGTTTGTTGCTTTTGTTCTCTTTTTTTTCTAAATGGATAACCCTATTGCACAAAACTGAGACTGACTGTAAGTGAATTAGTCCCCAGTTTAACAAAGCTGTTAAATTTGGGCATGTGTTTAAGTATGTGAGTAATCAATATGCTCAAATCCAGGGACATGAAATAACCACATGAACACACGGCTCTCTGCATATGTGCCTTGGCATGGTCGAGAACGGTGAAGTCTCCTGCATAAAGCTGATCCCAGAGCTGCTGAGAGTGGGAACTACAAATTAAAGCAGCTACTCGTGTGCTGAACAACCTTCTCTCTAACACGACCTCCTGAGTTTGGATGTCATGTTTTGCCCATCATCGTAGTACCTGAGCACATTCAGAACGTTAAGTCAATCATTTTGCACTAGATTTTAAGATTAAAAATGTTTACACTTAAGTTAATAACCGTGGAAATTTACTTATATTACTTTTTGGCCAGAGAGGGAGCACATATTGGTTTACACACCCACCCAAAAGTTACTGATAATTTCAAAAAACCCCAGGCCTAGAGAAAGTGAAGAAAACGTATTGTTGAAATCAAGGTTAATTTATAATGCTCTTTGATCTTCTACTAAAAAGTAACAAATTAAGAACATTATCCTATGCCTACCACAGATTTAAAAATATTAAAACCAGAGACACTCCTTTTACTCATAAAGATCTAATGTCTTTCACTACTGTGCAGGATTATTTCTTGATTAGTATCACATTTGCTAGTATTTTATCCAGCAAAGGTTTAAAAATCTTGAAGAAGAGAATTTACAGTTTATATTCATTCTGCAAATGCTGAGATAATGGTGTTACTGGTGTTGCATAAAAGTCGCTAAATAAGTATTAAAAATAACAGGAAAAGTTCTTGCCGTCTCCGATGAGAAACAGCCTGCCATGGTACTATACACATGTCTGAATTTGAGCTACTATTTCAGATTGTGAATTTTAGTAAATCCTTCAAGTAAAATGAAAGCTTGAGTGTCTGTCAAATTTCTGAGTCAGTAAAATAATTACCACCACCACCCCAAACCCCCTCTTATTTCTAAATTATATTTAGGGCAGACATTTTCAGGCAACACACCTGACCCAGTGGTCTCTCAACACCCCTTCTGTAAAAGGCTGACCTGCCAAAGATTTTTTTAAAAAGTTAAACTGATGCTCTTTTTATTTCTTTATTACAATGAATAAAGTGAATCTTTTTCTTCTGTTTGTTTTTTTTTCCCCCTATACTTGTTTGCTTTAAAAATAATGGGTAAAATCCTGCCTCGCTTAAGCCCCTGGGAGATCTGCCAAGATATCACTCATCTAGTGCAGCTTTCACACCATAATGTAAGTATTATGGATGCTGAATTTTAAATAAAAACATCCTCTTTCCAAATGCTTTTTAGTCACTAAAATTAAACAAACTGAAAAAATCAAAACAGCCAAGGCTAAAAACCCTTTCTTTCCTAAACACTTGACATTTTTGAGCTTGACTCTTTCGATGTTTTATTTTAAACAGTTTTTTAGTTCTCACAGGCAGGCAGACAAGACAGGACCTGAGCAATGAACCTAAAATCCCCGCTTTCCTCTCCCTTCCTTTAGAAGATGTCTATCAGACAGTTTTTATATGCATAAAAAATGAAAAGGCAAACAATTCCATTATTTTTACAGGTCATGATTAAGACTTCAATGAGTTGGCTTACTCAGTTAATTTAACTTTTAGCTAATATTTCATTTTTAAGCGAGAGATACTGACTCATTCATTAAAGTTCCTAACAAGCTGTTCCATTCTATCCTTTAGAGTAGAGGTTTTTCACTTCTTTTTTAAATTGTAATTTTTTGTATTTTCAGGTTTTTTTAATTGTTGCATGTGCAAATAATTTATAGACAGTGTTGATTTGGACAATACCTACATGCAAGCACCACATGACACTTCCCTTTGCATCAGATGGCTAGGCATTTCAAGAGCATCAGGGCAAGGCAAATTTAAGGTGTGACATTGTAATAGAAATTCTTGTGAAGCACAAAGTGCCCAGTAAAAGACAAAGGTATCTCTCGAGGAACAGCTGAAAGCCATTTATACTCAGGCATTTCTACAGCATAAAAAAAGCAGAATGAGACAAATTTATTGCCGTTATTTTTATTGATTAAACTTCATGTTAAATTTGAAGTAAATGTATTCAGTGGCAGTGTAGTCTCTGGAACCCCCTGTCTAATCCAACTAATTTGAGGATAAACTCGCAGTTGTACAGACAATGTGTATTAATCAGCTATTAGCCGTGACACACGCAGGGTGATGCAGCCTAAGAGAATTTGGGAGGGGAGGATTTTTTATGCTGGAAAGAGGCTTGCAATGTTGCATGACAGGACAAGCAAAATACTCTCCTATTAAATAAAAATAATAATATGCAAGAGCTAGTTAAGGAATAGCTGAAATATGAGCAAATGGGTTATGAATCTTTCTCTATCAGCCATATGCAAGGCTTTAAGAATGCAGATTCATGTCAGAACACAGACAGGTATTGTATTAGCACGTAAGTCTATTGGACTTGTAGATGAAGGGAAGGTGGCAAAACATAACATGACCTACATGCAGCTATATGAAACCGGATTTCAGAAGAGCTGGTCACCTCTTTATTAGGAGACTACATAAGTCTCCCCATTTACACTTCTCTTTTTAAAATTACACAAGTATGTACACCTCTGCCCCTCAGTGAAGCAATATATCATTCACAGTGCGTCCATAAGGTAATCGTATTGCAACTGTATTTGTGTTTCTTTCCATGAGCTCAGGCAGAGGAGGCCCCTACTACAGCCTAGTGTCCTCTATTTAAACACAGCTGTGGACCACGTATACTTGCCTGTCCCTGCTATTAGTGGCCTAAGAACATCGCTTGCAGACAGACAAATGCAGTTGGGGCAAATCTGATTCCACCTGATCTTTCCCTTGGAGCAAGTGAGGGGCATCTCTTATTTTGTTTCAAAAAGAGCGACTCCTGCCGCAGGGGTGTCATTCTGGTCTCTCTCTGTGAGTTCTTGCTCCTTACCTTTACTGGTAGCATTTGCAAGTGACTCCTCAGCAAACACAGAGGATCTTTCCACTCTAAAAAGTATTTATTATTATTTCAATGTTACGCTTCTTTACAATGGTATTTACAGCCATGTAGCATGCTCTCACTTTTGTTTTCCTGCTTGTGTGTGACCGTGGGGGAAAGACAGGTAACTTTCTTGCTGTATGCTGTCCCTCACCTCTTCAGTGATGGCAGCGCTGAGGAGTGGTGTGAAGCTCTGGCAAGAAGGCAGAATAGAGATAGCTGTTCCAAAAGTTGAATGTAAACTTTTTCTGATGCATCTGACAAGGTCACTTCTAGTAACTGCTCCTGGAAGGGCTGTCTGATCTGGATAAGGCTCTTCTGAATTGGATTTGACCCTGGCCTGAGCTACGCATTACACTTTTCTGACCATTCCAGTCTTTTAGTCCTCATCTTCTAACATCTCACTCCCTTCTCTCTGAACTTTGATCCTGACTGATGGGGAGGATGGAAGGTCTTTCCTTTCAGGTCCTTGGGGTTCCCTGTAGGGACAGAAATCTCCTGTGGATCAGGTGGTGGGCTTTGCACTGTCAGTTTAGGCTGGCAGGCTGCAGGCTTCCCAAGCCCGAACTTCTGATCCCCATTTTGATGTTTCCTCCGATCTCCTTCCCTGCTCCCTGGAAGACGTTATTGTTATTTTGGAGCACCAGTTCTCCGGTACCTACATGCAATGCTTTCTGTACGCTATCTCATCTATCAGACTGTAAGTCATTTAAGTTAAAGGCATGTGATTTGTAGACTTTGTCCAATAAGTAAAAGACCTGAATTTGGTCCAGAACAGCTGTACAGTAAAGACAAAGGGTAACATTACCTGCTAGTTCAGCTGCCTAGACCAAATTTACTGTGTTTGATTGAACAGTGATAAATTCAGTTACCCTGCATAGCAGATCCCCTCTTCTTCCACAAGCATCCATCAGTCCTCCCTCAAAGAATTTTGTATTTATGGTGATTTTAGGTATTCACCTACAGTCACCATACAGCAAGATATAAATGGGGACAAATTGCAAGAGGAAAGACAAACTGATAGATGTTAGACAGACTGAATCAGTTTGTAGAGTTGACAATTATATTCATTAACTCAATCAGCCTTCCGTTAATAGCGTGGGTTTTATTGCTGTCTTGCCTACAGGTAAATCTCCATCAAAATTACAACCATCAGTTAGCCCCCATTTTTAGAAACTATATGTGCTAGGGGAAAAAAAAAAAAAAAAAAAATCTGTTGCCGTTTCCTTTATTCCAGCAGCAAAAAGCTGCTCCAAAAGCAGCAGGAGGTGCGGAGCTACAGTGACCTCAGCCGGCGCCAGAGAGACCATGCGGTGCCAGCGCCCCAGTGGGGACCACATCTGCTGCTTCGCCGTGCCGAGCTTCTAGCTGGAGGGTGCTGGGCATTGTCCTGCCCTGTGGTCCTGCTTCTGCTCACTGTTACAACTCCAGATGCTATGGCCCGTACTGGACTGAGATCTCCAACTCCCCATTCTCGTCCACCCTGAGAAACAGGGTTCAGGATGGCCACGTCTCCATTGTCACTGGGTAAGGCTGTATGACAGCAACTAGGCAGCTGTTAGCTGGTACTGGTGAGAAGGGATAATTATGGGTTAAAATTAATTTTAGATTTTTTTGCAGGCACTTGTAAGAGACATCTTGAAACAGTGTCCCCAACATTTAGCAATATAAGCAGCATACATCTTACGCTGATGTCAGCCTCAACTTTAAAGGCTGTGGCGACTTGAAATAAATAATTCTCAGTAAAATCCTCTATGAGGTAAATTTATTTTATAAAAATTGCTGTGCTATACAAAATTTTCCATAATATATTCGTATACTGTGAATTCTCCTGTTGCAGTCCAGAGTACAGCTTCATGAAAAAACAATGTTGTAAAGGGCATTTACATATATGCTCCAAAGTGAAAGGTGATGATCTCTGTCAAAGAGCTCATTTTCATATTTCTGCCCACATTTTGTGCTAATTTATCAAGCCAAGAGGATCATTACATTTATAAATAACAGAATTGTCATTTTCACCAGAAAACAGCATCTTTTAGTTTTCATCTTGATATTTCCCTCACTTTAAAATACATTAGGTGTTAATAAAGATATATAAACATAAGTGAGTCTGAGTTTCATGAATAAGAGACCTATTTTTTCCACTAATAAGCAATAAACCCAAGATCTTCTATTTCTCATCACAGCAAATATATCCTGTGTAACCCCAGAATCTACAGATTACATGTTCAGCTAAAACAAATTTGTTATGTTCCATTTGCATCCATTAAGTGGTGTAGATTTGCACCAAACTAAGAGTCCAACTGTGTGTTCAGGGGCAATGACACTGTAGTCCACAATCTCCATAAAATTTAACCCATCTTTTCCTGGCCCATGTTCACACGCTGTGAAACAGAAAGCCTGTTGTTAGGAACTAGAGGAGGTCACAGCACTAATCTGTGCTGTAAGAGAAGGTTGTTTGGAGGGCTGGGGACCAGGGGCAGTTCAGATTAACAAGCGGGAAGACCAGGCTGGGAATGGGGCACAGCCAGTGTTCACACTGCACTGATTTATGTCAGCTCTGTGACAGAGAACTTTCCACGGAGGCCCAACTTCAGCCTCCAGCTGCTTCTCATTGCAGGAAACTTTGAAGAAGAGTGATGCTGTGTCCCTTATTCAGAGGAAATTATCTTAAAATTTAGGCTGCTGTAGAGAGATATGACTTTTATTTTTTGCCTCAAATGGTGCATCTGGGTCTGTATCTGACCACTTGTGTCCAGAAGCTTTAAACCTGAACTGCGTTTATTTTGCACAACCATAAGTAAGTACTACATGTTTCCTTTCCACCCTTTGAAGTTGGCATGGAATCCATATGCATCCTTGGTTTGTTGTTTTGTTTTTTCTGCTTGCATCATCTGGAGAACTGGAAACAATCCAGAGGCTGCTGATGTGTCAGGAAACTGTCTTTTTTTTTCTTTTCTTTTCTTTTTTTTTTATCCCCAGTCAAATCCCACCACTGCTATCAGGAGAATAGACATTTCCATTCCAGCTGCAGCCTGGAGTCAGTTTTCTTTTATGTGCTTCAGACCAGCCAAGGTTTTTTTTTGTTGTGTTTATGTTTGGTTTGGTTTTTTTTTCAGTAGGGTGGATGTTGGCTTATCAGTTATGAGAGCCTGTACAGTCATTGCAGTGGAAATAAAAAGGCCTGACACTAGAGCAGTAGAAATAACAATGTTAGTTTCTTCCCACTAAGTGGAAATAACATGCTTTGTTCCTCCAATTTGAGGTACAGAATACCTGACATGAGATGGTGTATAACGTTTTGTATTTTTCTGGGAAAACGTCTCAGCATTGCTACACCATGCCAGAGCAAAACCGTGCCAGAAATGGTCAGGTACGAGGTCACTGATAATAGGCCAGATTCTCAGGTCTGAGGTAAACCAAAAGCACAAGGCTACAAGGATTTCTATCAAATGATAATGTGGCCCAAAACATTTATTTCACTGGCTAGCTGAAAGTCAGTTCTTGGGTATTGTGCCCTGATACCCACGTGTGAGAGTCTTTTAAAAGACCACCTCTGGCTTCTGGTAAATAAATATATAATGAGTGATAGGTGCTTACAATAACTGATCACATATACCTGACAGGAAGAAATGGTGACCCTGGTTTAATAACTTACGCAGCTTGCTGAACTCGGTAGCATCATATATTTTTAAGGTAAGACCTCATAGATTTTGAATAAAAAAGGAATCACTCAGAAAAAGGCATACTTTGCCTGTTCCTTGTCTCACTATATTAAGGTAATAAAAAGCCAGTAAGTGGCCAGATTCACCTACTTCTTTCACCGGCCCCTTTGCAATGCTGCATGGTCACAGACAGATTGAAAAGGAAACAAATTTTTCTAGTAACAACTCGTAACGTTGTTGTTAGTATACACTGTATCTTAAAGGACTTAAAAATATGTGTAGTTAAAAAGTAATCTTGAGTTTTGGAGGCACCCTAGATGTGTATTTCCATAATAGTTTCAGCCTATATTTCCATTATAGGTTAACACAAACACGAGAATGTACAACTGTCTACTTTGGTGGACAATGAATCAGAACTGACCTACTCTGGGAAAGACTGAACAGGTAGCAAGTGTATTTTCCAAATACACGAATAGGCAGCATTTCCATGAGGAAATTTTAAAACACAGTTGTGAAAGAAAAGGAAGCATAAATGCTTCCCTTTAAGTAACGTTTTTCCTTTCTCTTTTCTCCACAAGTATTCTCACTTGGGATGATTCCTACAAAGATTTTATCCAAGACCTTAGCATTAGCTTTAATTTTTCTTCTTATTTTGTTGGCAATTTATGTTGAAAGCGAGCGTCACTCAGCAATAGCCTTTGTTCAGACTCTGAGACGTGGTAACAGCTTTGCGAGGACAGGTGGGGCTGTACGATGGAGGGGGAGTGGTGTTGCTACTTGATTGCCTTTGGCTCACGTGACACAGAACATGAGCAGGGCTTTGAGCAGTGCTGGTGCAGCTAAAGGGAGCATCTTTGAATCACCTTAGACATTGGACTGTTTTCCTGTCAATGGCACAGTAACAGATAGTATAGTTAAAATTGACAACCATTGCCTTTATATAGCACCCTCCTTTTGTCAGCTCACAAGGCAGACATTTCGATTTTTCTGTGTTGGTTAAGCTGGAGTATAAATAACTGCCTTTCCAAAGATTATTGGTAGAGCCTCTATTAATTAAATAACAGAAGGTGAAATAGGCAGGCAGAAGTGGTCCTGGGACTGGGGCAGGAGCCCAGCATGAGGAAGACTCATATTCTTCTGGTATATGTTTCATGCATAGCCTTAAGCAAACCACTTACCCTGTTGCGTCCTGTTTGACCAAATTGGACAAAAAATTCTTCCTTGTTTTACGAGAGTGTTTGATGTAAGGATAAATATATCAAAGACGCGAAGAGCATACAGTCCGTATAACGAGGTGAGGTACATGTCTTACAGTACAATTAGAGTTGTGAGGGGGTTTTGAACTTTGTATGGTCTGATCACCTTACACTCTGCCTTGAAATAAACAATTTTTCAGTCACAATGTAGTTTTATCCAGTCTTCATAGAATTCTGATCACAATATTTGTTTGAAATATTTCCCAGCACTGGTCTGAAGCAAAAGAGAAAGATGTATAAGGGGAAGATGAAGCTATACATGGATGCACTTCTGACTGACTGTTACAGCTCCTGGATCAGATTCTCAGCTCATAGAGCTCCAGGGTAATTGGATTACAGTTAATGTAAATCTCCTGATTGTCACCAGCTGAGAATCTAGTACCATCTTCTAAAATCAGACATTTCTTCAAAGGACTATGGTACCTGTGTTTTTCCTGGCTGTTTGTTACAAAATGTAATAAGAAAATAGAATGAGCTTTAACAGTGAAATTCTGAGCTTTTCTGAATTTAAGTTTACTCTTACTGTAATACCGTTTTTTTAGTATCACAATTAGACTGCAGATCATAAGGCTGTCTGTGTCAAGGGAATTTGGTGTTTTACATTTAGAAGGCACATTTAATGAATTATGCTGCCCTCAGATAACCCCTATTTCATTTGTATATAATGCTCAGGGCTAAGGATTGTCTTCCTGATCCTTCTCAGATGTTAGGCAGTATGATTCAAGAGTGGTCACATTACTGCTCCCATCCTTAATTCAGACTCAATCCTGCAACTGCTGAGTGCTTTAACTCCCACTGAGGACATAGAATGGCTTTAATACAACAATAATCTTAAATTTACCAAAGACATAAAGTTCAGAGTGAAATCGAATACTTAACTTTTTTCTCTGTGTGGTCAATGGGCAAAATATATTACATAAACATGATCTTTTAGTAATTTAATATTTAGTGCTTTTTATATTAGTACCTAATTGCTAATTTTTTTTTTTAATGAAAACTACTCTAAAACATTACATTTCCTATAAGAATTCTGTCCCCTTAATCCATGGAGGTATTACTCAGCTCCCACTAACTGGGCTTGTCAGTTTGCAATTTCACATCTTCAGGAGAGGAGGTACAGATCTTTAAGTTGATGTCAGAAACAAACTAAGAGGAATGCACCAAATAGTATATTGGTGAACAATATGCAGTATTTTATTGCTTAACAGCCATGCAATGTAAAAAACCCTGAACAACTAATCAGACATCAGGCTTCAGGGTACAATTTTGTTGTCTGCCCAGGTCAGCAAATGATTTCTCTCCCCTCCCTTCTGTCAAGGCACTGGTATAATTTGCTCCATGCATTATGGAAAGTAGCACCTCTCCATATGGCATGAGGCAATTGTCAGTAGCCACTGGAAATTGAGATTTACCTCCAACATGCTTATATGCTTCACACCATACATCCCGATTTTGTGTTTGCAATAATTTGGTTTGTTATTAAATATGTAAATGATTTGCAGCCTATAAATGCATGTGCATATTTGTACATATGTGAGATATCAGACCAGATGAAAAGTTTCTGCTTTTCATCTGTGAGGTTGAGTAGGTGGATGAAAGCCAGAGTGGCTTATGTGTGGCTACAGGGACCTATCAGCTGAACTCCAAGTGCCTGCACCCTCACCGTGGCTGTCTAGTTTAGTGAGTACAAGCAGTTCCCAGCTGCAGCTGCACATTTCTGTAAAATTAAGTGATGAAAAATTAACTAAATTCACTCCAAAAGTAATTTATATTTTTTTACACAAAATGCAACAGTCTTCTGTAACACTTCTGAAGTGTTACCTGAGGACTGCCGTTGGCCTCTGATTTCTATCCCACTCAGACATACAAACAGAGCAGCAGCCTGTGGAACAGTGATGCATTCGAACACTGTCAGCCTGAGCCTCGGCTAGGAAAACTTGGCATAACTTCAGTGAATATAGTATATATCATTGCCTACAGTGCAACTGTGCTAATTTAATTACCCAAGGACCTGCCCTGTGTTTTCTCAAACAACTCTAAGTACTTCTCTTCTGATTCAGCATGATTTTATTATCATATGAACGAACACTAGAAGAGAAGAAGAATCAGTGACTGCAGAAGGCTTTGGATCGTATTCCAAGAGCTCTCATTTGAACTGGTGGCAAAACTCTCTCTGTCAAGAGTGGAAGTAGGTCTGGGCCTGGAATGGTGCATTTTTACAGGATTTTCTGTTCCCTGGGGTTCTGTTTGAATCACTAAGAACTTCCAGTTGATGTGGTAATCTTAAGAAGAAAACTTGAGTACAAGTATTGGAACAGGAAAAGAATGTTTTCAAGCAGTACTGATGGGTCTTTCCACTTATATTCCCGCTTTGGTAGACCTACAAAATAACACCCTTTTGACCAGCAGCACTTGTTACTCCAGGGCAGAGGGCATAGGACAGAATCACATGAACTCCATTGCCCATACAGAGTCAGGATATTATAAAATGCAGCAGAAGCAAGACAAGCTGTGGAATAGAAATAGACAAAACATTCTGAAAATCCAGAGATACTTTCTTCCCTGAGGACTTTTTCATGTATTTGAACATCAAGCAAACACTGACCTGATGTGTTGGAACTGAGCTTTTGGCGTCAATATCAGCGAAGGATGTAAAACAACTCTGCCGAGGCCAGCAGAGCTGGATGCCTCCATTACAGCCAAGTCCTTGTACGTGCTAAATGGCAAATAGCTGCTCTTCGGTATCAGCCATGGTGCATGAAAGAACCTGAGGGAAGCTTCAGGTCTTTAGGTTTCTCCTCTTTGTTATTAATAATGACCTAGCTGCCTTTCAAGTTAGGAATCCATGGTGTCCATAAAACAATTTGTGTGAGGGCAAGGTATTTTTTTGACATAAGGAAACTGGTTGCAAAAGATCTGCCTGGAGTTTCTGAAATCTTCCACCTTGAATAGACCTAGACAAGTGCAGATGAAACTTTGTCAGGAAAGGTTCAATGCTGGTGAGGTTGCTACAGCAGACAACCTTAGCATTCGTTGCACAGCACATTATTGGATTCAACTTGACAAGTTGTTCCTGCTGGTGGGTATATTCATTTACACAAAGTAGAAGATTTAGATACAAAGAAGAGAGATGAACTTATAACGGCCAGAGATATAGCAGTCTTGTCTGCATATACCCCATTTACTCCAAAATTGAGTTTGCCAATGACCAGAAGATAAGCTTTGTTTGGAAGTTTGAAATGGTATTGGCAATATCATTGGTTATCATCCATCCATAGAGATTCTCGACGAGTAGTAAATACTAGTCATTTTGGGCCTGTGAGCTGAGAGGTTAAGGCTATGAGCCCAACCTACAGTAGCCTGAAACTTAACTGGATACTTTTAAGACACCTGAATTCCTTCAAAAATGCAAAGCAATTGAAGAAATTCTGTTCGCTCTCTGTTGAATGTTCAACAAATTATTACACACTGACAACATGGTCTCCAAGTTTCATAGACAATCTTCGAGATTGTGTCTCAGCCTCTTTGCTCTCTTTACTGAAACACTGAGTCTTTGTGGAAAGACGATGCAGCACAATCCTAAAGCCTCAAAAGGATATGCATTAAAACTTGTATATCCACATCAAAATCTCAAGAAAAAAAGGTGTTTGCACTCCATGCGGCAGGTACATAAGGAAATGCTCAGCAGGATCTGCATTGTACCAACACACCTTTGTTCAGGCAAATTTCTGTTCTGTTTAATGTCATCAAGAATGCAAAGACTGCTGAGTTCTAATGAAACCATTAAACAATATGATGTTGCTCTGACCAAAAAGGAACAGTTTTACTATGTTTTTGAATAACTGAAACTTGCAGACTTTTTTCTGCTGATGTGCCCAAGAAGTTAGTGCAAAACAGTTAGTGCAACACAGCTAGGCAAACTGCAAATACACAAGCCACTACCTACTCTGCCCTGATTCCCTATGTAGGTGGTTTTAATCATTAAATACATGATCTTTTATTCCATTCCATTCACAAAGAGAGGTTCTTAAGACTTTAAGTCATTATGGCACCCGCCCCACTCTTCTGACAGCAATTTTCTTCCCTTAGCTGGGGCAGCAAACCCAAACGTAGTTCAGCTCTTGGGCCTCCATTAACAGCAGCTCAGCTCATTAACACAAATCAGCCTTCATCGGTAGTTTCAATGAATGCAGCAGGCTGTGAAGGGGGGTGGTGGAATTGTGGCAGTGTGCTCCTTTCCATCACCGCTGGAATAGAGGCCATAATCTCCAGCAAAAGGACAAGGCAGATATCCAGCGACAGTGAGCCCTTGAACTACCTCAGTGAGTGCTGGCAGAGGCCATCTGAGCACACCCCAAGGGCTCAGCCATTCTCCCTAGGAAGAATGAGCGCAGACAGCTACTGTACCATCACTGTTCACCTTACCTTACCACATGCTGATTTCCCCATATAAACAGGCCTTTAGCTGCCCTTTAGAGTCTGCTTGCTCCAAAGATATTTGTTAGTAAACTTTAAAACTGTGAGGAGTAAGAATCTGCATCAAAGATGTCCCCGTTATTTATAGAGACTGCTCCTGGACCCTGACCATGTTAAAAAGCTAAACAGAAAATCTTGTTGACACCCGGGAACCAAAATTTTTTGGGTCAAGCTGATTTGTGTTCACTGCAACCTACTTGTGGTATATTTAATTAGTCCATACTTCAGGGCTGCTGTCAATCAGTTTCCTCTGAAGACTGGCCACAGATGGAGCTGCTGTGCTGGAGGAGGCAGTGGATGTTCCTGGCACTATTGAGGAAGATCAGGTATTTCCTTAGCATGTCTTTTTCACACTCTCGGGGTTAAACCTGTCACCAGACTCGGTGGTAAAAAACTTATGGCTTGATAACAACAAATTTCAGGATGGAATTTTACTTCAGAAAATTAGCTGGGAATATCCTTCCTCCTCTGGAGCTTGGGGCATGGCCCATGGTGCCATGACTTCCCAGGAAGATCTGGAAACATTACCGTATTGGCAACACCCTTTATTTCATCTCTTCCTTACCTGTGACACCACTTTTCAGTTTAGAATCATTGTAACAGTTGTAAGGTCTTTCATTCAAAGGCCTTAGGGGGTGTTTTATAAATTTTTGTTAGTCTGTATTACAGGACTGCCTACAGATGTAAGACTGAATTTCATAGAATCATAGAATTATTTTGGTTGGAAAAGACCTTTAAGATGACACGTAGTTGCTCCCTTTACATTCCTAATTTTCTAAATGAACATGAGCTCAAAGAAGAGCCTGGGAGGCTCTTGATCTTTCACAAACCAAAAGGAACTTAAGTTCTAGGGTTAGAGTATGTCAGACAAACAATGCATGTAATTTTATTTGCCGTGGCAAATGGACAGTTGATGTTTTTCTTCTCCAGGTCTTTGCTAAAAGACCTCAAAGAAGCAGCCTGTGTAATAAGTAGTAGAGAAAAACGATAATCACAATGTTGTCTCCTGCTTCCAAATGATGATGTGCAAAGCACATACATAACTTCTTGGCAAGGATCCATTTGTCAAAATAAAAGAAGCCAACTGTGTAAGAGAAAGAGACAATAGATCTTGACAAACTTGTAGATGCTAGCAAAAATGTGAAAAAAAAAAGTTGCTGTGACTGATGTATTAATGTAACACTGCCAGAGTACTGGCTTCAAAAATTAACAACTGTTGATGCTTTTGTGACCAGTCAAAAGAGCAAGTGTCACGATTTCTGCTATGTTTGACATTTTCTATAGTTCCTACTCAATTTTAATCTCTGTGTAATACTCAATACTCAGCTTTCTACAAGAAAGACAGAATAAGTAAGATTCCCACAAATGGGATAATACATTTGAAGACAGCTGACCTAAGAAAAGAGATAGCAGAGATGAAAATTTCTTGACATTTTTATGAACTCATCATTTTTGCCATTTAATATATAAAAAGAAAAACCTCTTTCTACTGATTGATTACTTTAATGAATAAATGTACTCAATGATTTGGTAGCTTGAGTGGATTAAATTTCCCTTGCTGGCAGGAACTGGCCTTAAATGAAAGTGTTTTGAGGGTTTATTCATTTTTCCCATACCAAAAAAAAAAGAAGATAGAAAATCAGTCTGAATTTCAAACCGCTTTGATCTCTGTGTATATTTTATAAACTATTGTCTGAACCTCTGTGAACTCCTGTGAAGTAAAACCCAATTACAGTCCCCCAGATTGTGGACTCAAATGATTCTAAAACAGGTTTTTCACAATGTCACTGATGCGTTGAACAACACCCAGCAGCTTATAATCATAACCTCCTTCTTCTGCATTATACTTCCTTGCTGCAATCAATTCAAATACTCATCATCACATAAGCTTCGCTCTTCACCCCCACAAAATGCTTTCCAAAACACAGCAGCAAATAGTTGATTAAAAAAAAAAAAAAAAAAAAAAAAATCTGCATTGCCAGGTACGGTTTTGACAAGGAAGCAAGACTGAAGATCACTGCAGAGAGCAACAAGGAAGAGGAGAAGAGGAGAGTTTGTTATAAAAACCTAAATTAAAAAAAAAAAAAAAAAAAAAAGCCAAAAACCACCTAGGAAATGGAGGAACTGTGTAATTTTGGAGAGGTGCTGGAGGACAGGATAGTCTTCTATTTGCAGTCCTGTTGTCTTCTGGTAGATCCATTATCAAAAGTCATGGCTCAACGTGCAATATAACCTGAAGTTCTTAAACTCATAAGTTTTGTGTGTAATTCTTCCTGCAGTCCTGGGTCAAGCATCACATGTCTTAGTAGCAGAGCATTATGTGACATCTCCACACTAATATAAATTTTCCTTTGGGTGATGTATGTGCTAATGTCAAACACACTTGCCAAAACCTAAATGTAAATTTCTTCTCACAAAGGCAGCCTCCCACAGACAGAGTTTGTGTTGGCCTGGGTCTACCACATATATTCCAAACATATTTTATCTTTAAGAAAGTTGCTTTAATGGAAAAAAATGCATTTAAAACGTTACACAATGTACTGCTTTAATTACAGTTTTATATTTTGAACGTTTGCTTACTTTGTAGATTTATGTCTCCAGCAATTAGAAGTTGAAAGAGACTGAGTAAAGAGAAGCAAAGAACAAATGAAGGAACACGACATTTATTTTCCCTAGCAATACCAGCCTCAAGGGGCTTTGCTGCAGATAAACCTTGTGATTGCACGTATACGAGAAAAAAGTCAAACTATGGTGAGTCATTTGCTCCATACTTTCATTTGTCTGGTTGTTTGCTCCTGTTGTCTTCATGCAACTTGTTTCAAATGACGTTTGCAGGAGAAAGGGTTTGTACACTTTCTTTCGCAGCTGGCTGCCACTCAGTGAAGCGCCATCTCAGTGTTCATGTCAGTATAAATACACCTGCCTATTCACTGGGTCAAGTCTGTATTACTCTTTTCTCATTTTCCTGTTCTGCAACATTTCCTAGTTTTATTGAGTGGTTCCTCATTGACTCAAAAATAACAAAAGAAAAATGTGCTGGTGTGTAGTACTTGATCATTCCCATCCTATTACAGAAAATGTACAGATACTCTAGGAAGTGTCAGATGGTAGGTGAGCAACAACTGAAGCCTGATTCCTCTTTTTTTTGTTATTGATCTAACTACTGCATTCCCTACACACTACAAGATGCCATACTGAAGGCCATAAAGGCTTTTCATCTGGGAGAGAAACATAAAGGTAGAGGCAGAATCCTCTCACAACAATTAATAACCACAATGCATGTGACACACAGCAATATAGGCAATACCTGCCCTCGAGAGCCATCAGGGTTGCTATTTCATGAGATGTGCCTCCAAAACAAGGTGTTTCTCTGAACAATGTCACGTAAGTGTGTAGTCAGTGCAGACGGATGGAATGAAAGGAGGGCAGAGGAGCTGCTGGGATTGGCAATTAGTTATTCAAAACTGCACAGAGAGCTATAGCATGGCACCCATATGTGATTTTAACCCACCTCAGTATGAACCAGTCTGGCACTCAAAAGACCACTGTATTTAGAGCCACTTATAAACTAAAGTTTAAACTTCGCAGTTTCTAATTCTGTCTGTTTATTCAAACTGGGATTTTCCCACTGCTATTCTCAGGAGTCCCAACTATGCTACTAGCTGACTTGGTGAATAAAACAATTGAAGCTACATGAGCATCTACTTCTCCATAATTCTCAACTGATACAGAGCCACAGGCAGTAGTAGTTTACTCTAGAGAAAAGTCTAGAAAAAAAAGCAGGTTTTCCACCATTTGTTGTCTGGAGATGGGCTGAGTAGGTTTAGATGAACTGGCAACAAAAACTATCTTGCTTCTGTGGAAGTGCTCTAGAGCCCTGCAACAGATACAGCAAACTCCTTAAAATCCTCAGTATGGACTTGTTTTATTTGTGCTAATAACTACATGAGCATGAGTCGGACTGTAGAGTAGTTGTGTCCTTAAAATCTGGGGATCAATTGATAATTAAAATCAGAAGAGGTGCACCAGTTCAGGAATTCGCATACCACAGCAGGAATCCTAAATGCATCTGATGATTGCAACTCAGCACTGACAAACCTTTTTGTTTGAGAAAAAAAAGCAATTGATGACTACTTGTGGCATTCCTACAAATATCACTAATGGGAAAAAACCTGTTGGAAAGACTGTTTTTACAATGTGGTTTACTCTTGGAGCCCTATAAGACTTACCATGACATTAGCATAATCCAATAGTAATGTGACATCTCCTTTCAAATCCATCCTTCCCTCAAGGACATCAGGAGAGGTGAAGGCTGACAGCATTTCTGTTACACTGACAGAGCTGTGGGTCAAGCGAGCACCACATCAGTTTACATGGGGGCTGAATTTGACCTTGTGTCTCGACAGCTCCCAAAAGATCCTACAGTAAGCACTGATGAATTCGAGGCTGTACATGCTGGCATTGCAAGGAGATCTCCCCTTTAAGGGCAACGTTGAGGGCATCTTTCATCCTGGAGCAAATACAGAGGAAATATGTTCTGCTACAAAAATTTTGCGACAAGCTGCCATCATCTCCTGCAGGGCAAATACAGGAGTCTACTGTTGAAGACAAGCCATCAGAGCCTGCCTCAAGTGCTGACAGAGCTTCTTTAACACATCCACTTCTCTAACACAAGCCTTATTCTCAACAACAGCTGCTACTGATCGAGCTGTTACTGATCAGACATCTTCTCCTTGTAGGCTAAGAGGCAAAAGCAAATCTGTCAGAAACAGCATGGCCTAGCACCTTGTGGGCAGAGGGCTAGATCAGCTTCTGGCCCGCCGGCTGCATACTCCTATCCAATACAGCGAGCTAAATGTGCTTTTGTATAGGCCTGAGGAAGACCGATTGATCTTTTGGAGGCAGAAGAGAAGGCTGTGATGAATGGGCAAGGCTCCTCTCCAGCCACCTGACCCGCCTGCCATCTAGTGTATGCTCAGGACATATTTCCAGCTTAGCACAGCGATAGCCAGAGAACAAAGAACAGAACTAGGCTGGACTAATGGGTCACATTACTGGTAGCGTATGCTGAAATAGCTTAGCCCTTTCATCCCAGGACTCTGCACTATGTAAATAGGGCACAGCCCCCAAAACCAGCCTGCCAGCAGCAATGCAGTTACAACGATCATGTTTGCTCTCAAAAACACAGCTGCAAAACCCAGCACTTACTTAGCTGTAAAAGAAGCAGCAGATTACATTTCCAACAACCAAAGGTACTACATTACACCTCATGTAGTGTTCTAGGTACACTACTTTTAAAATTAGTTGTCTGCTTCGTCTATTTAGATGTGTCCCAGGAACAGAACTGCTTGTGCTAGACAGGCACAACCACTGAACAAACCAGTGGTCCTCTGCCATACCAGCGTTCAGAGCAGTGTATCAGACATCAGCGTGTTCCCTTCCATGCCAAACAATCAGCCCTTTCCATAATTCTTCATTTCCATGCACCCATCAATTCCTATTGTTTTTCTTTAATGACATCTAATTTGGAAGGCAAGTGAGTAATAGAGGATAGTAAATTTGACTTAAGAAACAAGGATGGAACTGAGAGTAGAATATATCTCTACAGATCTCTCAGTAAATTTTCCATGCAGATCCATCTTTTCTTGTCTCAGGGAAATCAAATTTGTGGCAATCACTGCCTAAGAGCTGACTCTCTCCTTATTGAACAATAGTTAACCAGGCTTTCTGACAAAAAAACACTTCGAAGGAGCATCAGTAAGACTTTTTTGTAGCTACTTACGTATGAATAGATACACACTCTTTGTCAATTGGTCTCCAAATCCATGGAAAATAGTCAAAATGATTTGGAATTATCAAACCCAAACTCACACCAATGTTCAACAATTGTTTAATCTCAAAACCGAGTCATGATGCTTTTGAGATGTAAATGCAGACATGCCTACAGCAGACAAAGTTCAAGCAACTCTGAGCTATGACCAAGTAAGTCAGCTCTGGGAACACATTAAAACAGGCACAGCAGTGCAGAGCTAATTGCCTCCTACCTGGGCTAATTAGCTTTCATGCAGCAGTGCAGTAATGCAGCTATCCTGCCTGTGGATCTGGCACTGCCTTGCAACTAAAATGGTGACCTTAAATCACTGTAATGCCTGGGCAGTGCCGTGACTTGCAGTCATCTTCCATGGAACAGAAGACAAAAAGAACTCAGTCAATTCTGTAGTGGTCAGTAACAAATCCTGTTGTCGCTCCGACTTCAATGAATAGAAACATACGGATATTTTGCTAAATTAAGACATAAATGTGCACAAGATCAGTCTTCTCAGGACTGTGACAAGTCTCCCCTGCCCTAGTTTTGGTGTTGCACTATCACAGCAGTAATATCACAGCAACTTCTCCTTCCCTGTTTCCTTCAGTATGCACTTAGGCTAAAATCAGCTGCTGGGACAGTAATAACTCTGAGTTGTTGCCTGCAGAACAGCTTCTAACTAGAAGTCCTTTTGTCAGTGTAACCTAGCAGAAACGAGACAAAAAGATAAAATTAAAAATCTTTTCATTATTTTTAAATTTTATTTATTTTAAAAAAATATTTCTTTTGAGTTGTTTTCTGCCTGACATACAAGAATGGAGAAACAAGCCTGTATCTTCTAGTCTGACTGCACATGTTCCCCTCATTTCAACAAGCAGAGTAACAGCAGCAAGGTCTCAGCCTCATTTTTTGCTCTTAAGCTAAAGGAATAGCTCTGCTCACACAGGCTGCAGATCAGGCAGCATAAAGGGTATCAGCCACTAACATTTATCCAGTTTGTTACATGCATTTAAAAATTAATTGTGAAACTACGTCAATGAAACCTTGCTGCAGCGCTCTGTTGGGGGAATTTTTATGAGGTTTGGATTAGGAAGGTCCTAGTACACCTACCGGTGGGAAATAATGTGGTTTGCTGATATTTTTATTTCAACAACTGTGGAAAAGCGTCCATTGGGCACAACTGCCTTCTCCACTTCCCCAGGGTTACCCGTGAATAAACAAGCATTCAGGCTAGTGTGCAAAGGAGGGGCAAATGCAGGAAGTGAAGAAGGACCTCTTTGCTTCTGGTTTAGGGCAAGCGGAGGAGGGCGTGCAAGAGAGGGTCTCCATGCACGGGGGCAGCCGGCTGAGGAAGGAGCAGCTATAACCTGGACCTCCCTGTGGAACAGTGCTGCGGGACTACAGCTGCTGCTGCCGGCTTTAGTAAGGCAGAAGAAAAACTGTCTTCAAATTGTAACTGCAGAGGGTCCAAGGCACAGGGCAGGAAACATTCTGCATTTGTATAAAATACAGATTTGTATGTAAATATTCAACGATGACTTCTCTAGTAATGAATAAGAAATAAATTGCTTATTTGATGTATGATAAAACCATTATTTTGCACAGATGAGGCAGACGACACTTGATTTATATTGTCTTGCAAAAGCCTCAGACAATTAAGGGGGAAACTGTTCTGAGACTTATTACATTGACAAAATTCTGGTACAGCTAACAGCAATATGATTCACACAAGGATTGTCTGGCATGTAAAGCTCATTTTAACAGATACCGATGTGACATACATAAAGCTGCCAGG
This sequence comes from Leptosomus discolor, assembly GCF_034619465.1. Lineage (NCBI taxonomy): Eukaryota > Metazoa > Chordata > Aves > Leptosomiformes > Leptosomidae > Leptosomus > Leptosomus discolor. Next base: position 31,545,538 of record NC_141398.1, on the reverse strand, counting down.
CTTTCTCTAAAGGACAGTCATCCACTTCATGTTTCAAGTGCCAAATTAATTATATTTGACATTTAATTTATCACCTAAGGTATTTTAGATTTGGAACTTGACTATGATAACAGCAGCACTCCATTTGACAGAATCGATTTTTCAAGTTATTTTCCTTGTGTGTGAGGGTCTTGATTCAGATTTTTGTGTACCGAGCTTGTGTACGGGACACTGATCCCTCTAAGCAAAGTCGGCTTCGTTCACCTCCTCCCCCAGCCATTCCGTGGTGAATTATTTTGCACTTTGAGGCAAGTTTCTTCTGCAGTCTTAATCACAAAGCTCCACCTAATGGAACGAGGGGAGAACTGCGCACAGAAAAAGGAGAGAGACGCTGCTAAGCAAGCACTGTTATCAAAGGAAAACTGTCACACAACGGTAAGCAGTTAATCTCCTCCACTTATATATACAGTCTCCCCTTCCAAGGACTTTAAAACTTTGAACTTGGAGGAAAGAAAACAATAAAAACACCAAAAAAAAGCTTTAGCTTTTAATCTGACTGAAATTGCAACATTTTTATTGTAACTGATAGATATTTCAATCCGTCAATACTAACATTTCACATTGGTAAGTCTCACCTTCCAGCATTTAAAAATTATGAATATATAAAATAACCTGTAGATGTAGGTATATATGAGATAGTGCTTTATTGAAAGTGAAATCTTTCAATAAAGAAATAATCCACTAGCTTTTTAAAAACTTGGCAAAACTTTTCTATCCATTTCCCCACCTGAAAATGAGGGCTTGCTGTACAATTTTAGATCACTCATTGGTATCACACTGGAACACAGGTGGAACACCAGCATTTCAAGATACTGCTGTGGGAAAGGAGAGGAAGAGAAAAAAAATTGCAAAGAACACCACCATTTTCACAGCAGAGCAATTTTTTTTTTTTTAATGAAGTGCTTTTCAGATATTAATATAAAAGATTGGCAAAAATCCTGCAAAAGTTTAAAAATCCACTCACAATTTCAGAATTGCCCCCCACTCAGAGGAAGGCTCTGTGGCCACTTTCAGACCTTTTCTGCAACAGAAGGTACAAATCTAAATGTCACCTTGTATCAAGATGAAGAGTTTCATTGAAGAACCAGGACATTTGTCAGGGTAATCTTATTTAAGATGACTAACGCAGTTACAGCCCTGAGCCTGTATTTTGAAATTGTCAGTAGCAGGACTAGACTAGCTCGTTGTTTTCAGTAAAAATGCTAGGTTAGTATTTAACAGTCCTCGATCAAGAATTGTACTTTGATATTCTGCACAAATAGACCTGCCAATCTGAAATGGGTTTATGACGTCTGCAGCAGAACATCTTCAATTAGAAAAGGGATTAAATCATGTCTTTAACAAACCTGAAATACGTTAACATGCAGTTAAATCGGGGTATTTCATGGCCAGCTCGGATTTTGTGGGATTTATCTCTTAACTTCACTACTACCACTAACAACGGTTCATTAACGTGCTTTCCTTACACTGCTTCTTTCTCTCTCTCCTCTTCCCTCGATGGGCACGTGGGATGGCTCCGTTCGGTGGGACCTTCCTTCCTTCATTTCCCAAAATCTTGAGAAATAAACTCTGAAACTTCAGCTTCTCTGCTACACTCGGACACCAAGTGGAAGACGCCGGGGGCGGAGGAAGGCCGGGCTGGACGGACGGGCGGTGTGACCCCGCTGGCCGTGGCTCCCGGGAAACCCACCCGCCGGTATCCCCAAACGGGCCACGCGGCGGCACCGTGCGAGCCACCAGCAGGGCATCGGGCAGGCCGGGACACCGGCAGCGAGGCACCGCCGGTGCAGGTTCGCCCCCGAGAGACCCGCGGGCCGGGCGGCAGCGCGGCGAACCGAGGGCTGCGCGGGGCTGGCAGCGGGTTCAGGAAAGCCACCCGCTTTCCTCCATGTATTCGCCCCTGCCAGAGGCAGAGGCACAGCCACAGGCCCGTCAACAGCTCCTGCTCCTCGCCGGGATGAAAGCAGTCGCTGCTCCCGGCGGGACGGGAGTCCCTCGTCAGACCGAGGTACCAACCAACGCGGGCCGGGGAGCGCCTTGCTCTGGGAGGCCGCGGGGCCACTCGGCCACGGAGCGGCCAAGAGGCCCCCCGGCCCGCTGTCCCCCTTCCCTGCCGGGCGGGGGCCGCGGAGCTGCCCCTCGAACGGCCCCCGGGGAGAAGGCACCGGCACTCCCGGCCCCAGCCCCGGCCGCCGGCTGAGGCCACACCCTGAGGGCGTGGCTTAGCACCCTCCCCTCCCCCTGGCAAGCACATGCGCAAACCACGATGTAGCCGGGAAAATGTCTGTCTGCGGCTGCACATGCGTCATTGGTGATACGCAGCTCCCCCCGCCTCCGCGGGGTTTCAAAGCAAAGCCCGGCTCAGCGCATGCGTCAGCTGCGCGGAGCGTCTGATTGGCTCGCCGGCTCTTTCAGGCCAATAGTAGCGACGGTTCCTTTAGCGGTGTGGCGTCCCGTCTTCCAATGGGATTGGCGGTTGTTGAGAGGTGGCGGCCGTCACTGCCCTTCTTTACCCAGGTGGTTGTCCGGCAAAGATGGCGGAGCCGGGGCTGGAGGAGCTGGTTCTGCTGGAGAAGTTGCTGGGCCTGCGGAAAGGGAACAAGTACGGCGTCCAGGGGGAGCGGAAGGTGAAGGGAGCGAGGAGGGGCCGGGAGCGGGAGAGGCGCGCACGGGCCCCCACGGACCCCTTCCCCGGCGGCTTCTTCCCTCGCCGCCACTTCCCCTCCCCGCTCCCCTCCCCGGCCCGACCCGCGCCGCGATTCCCCCCCACCGCCAGTGCCGCAGGGACCGTGTGGCCTCCCATCCCCCGTCTCCGGGGCGGGCGGCCCCTGCGTGGGCCTCAGCTGCGCATCCCGGCACGGCTAGGTGTTCCCTTTGATCCGGGGGGGGGGGGGGGGGGGGGGGGGGGGGGGGGGGCCGCGCGCTTTTCCTCCTTTTCCTCCTTTTCCTCCTTTTCCTCCTTTTCCTCCTTTTCCTCCTTTTCCTCCTTTTCCTCCTTTTCCTCCTTTTCCTCCTTTCCTCCTTTTCCTCCTTTTCCTCCTTTTCCTCCTTTTCCTCCTTTTCCTCCTTTTCCTCCTTTTCCTCCTTTTCCTCCACCTGCAGTAAGCTGAGGTTGCTCATAGGTTCTGGAAAGCTCTTTCCTTTGCCTGGGGGAGGGTTGTTGTGTGTCGTTGGAGGGATGTCGGCTTAAAATGTTTTTACACGATTCTTCTCTTCCCCGATCTTTCCTGGTGCTAGTGCAAGTTATATCTGTGCTGGCGTGGTCACGTTATGTGGAAAAGATATGTTGTTAATATTAGAAACGTGTCTGTAGTGAAGAGCTGTTGCTCTTAAGTATTTTGTTCCTTTAAAGTAGATGTCTTGACATTTTAAAGTTCATATGGAAACATTCAGTCCTGTAGTCAAAGGTAGCTGAGGGGTGAAAAATGTAATGGGCTCTGAGAGTATCTCAAATGTGTGAGGGCCTTTAAATGATTGCCTCTGAAAACGATACCAGAGGAAAGAAGCTGTGTGATTGCCTTATGTTTTTATATGTATTTTTTACTTGACTTGTTCACTGGTTATTACTTGAGTCCTGAATACGCATTCTTTGGTTGCAAAAGCTTCCTTAATTGTTCAACAACCCAACTGGTATTTTAATGCTCTTACTGTAAAGCATAAGCCTGAAAAATCAAGTAACTGGATCTGTCTGTAGTTTTTCTGACTGCATGTGTGGTGGAAGGATTGAGTAGTAGTCAAAGACTCTTGGTACAACTGCAAAATTAATATTCTTTCAAATTACACCTTATCTTAATTCTGAACTCTGTGGTCAGATACTTAAAAAAAAGAGTATTGCATTTTAATCAGTTTCTCTTCTGTCATTTGGTGTCATAAATGACTGAATGGACTTTAGTCTGTTGTACTAAGTTCTGATTCATTCACTTGGTTTCTGACTTAGGGGTTCAGTTTCCTTTCCCACAGTTTAACGTCTGCTAATGTTACTAGCAAAGACATAGTTAAAGCTAGAGGGGTGTTGTATTGTCCCCCCCCGATACTGGTGAACTACTAACTTCTGTCAAAACATCTGGCAAAAGAAAAGGAATTATGAACAAGCATTTCAGTAAGTCTGGCTGCTGCTATCTGCTCAGAGAGAAACTGGATGCTGCTGGCTTCATGATCTTTGATGTCAGAGTCCTGAATGTGAAAACAAGTTGAAAGGTAGCTAGAGATTTCTGCCAGGATTAGAATGAGCAATGCTGTATCTTGCTAATACAGGCAGAATTTGATTAATTGGAGCTAAATGTGTCTTGATTTGTCCACGTGTGTGTTAAATACACTTCTGTAAAAACTGGAAACAAACCACCCCAAAGAGTGAAAAGAGAACATACACTTTTTTATGTTACTGCCTTTAATGTGAATGCTTCTGAATCTGATACATTGCATTAAAGATTGTTTTGAGGGGCTATAAAAAACCCAACAGCTATTCTTATAGAGGCTGCTTTTTGAAGGAGTTGTTTAGTGTGACACTTCTGTTTCCTCTTCTAGGTTCCTGTTCTTCAAACAAACAATGGTCCCGGTCTGACAGGACTGATGACCATAGCTGCCCACCTAGTGAAACAGGCTAAGAAAGACCAGCTGCTTGGAAGTTCTGCAGAAGAGAAAGCTGTTGTTCAGCAGTGGTTGGAATATAGAGTGACTCGAGTAGATGGAGGTGCTAATAAAGATGATACTAGAATAATTCTGAAGGTAAGGAGGACTTAATTACCTTGCCACTGAATTCTGGAGTGACTAGACCTTGAAGAAGGTTACAGTGCTGAGAGGTATATGAACAAGTTAATAAACCTGAGCAAACTTTGAAGACTTGACAGTATCTTTAAGCACTGGCTTTTATTCTGCTTGCTGCTTTTCACTTTTATGGGCAAAAAATACCCCAGCAACCTGAAACAGGAGGCAAAACATATGAAGCAGAGCTCTTAACGACTGTAATGCTGTAAACTACCCAGGGTGTTCTTGATAGTTTAGGGATTGTTCAGCTGCCTGGTTTCTTATTAGCCAGTTTCTTACTATCTTCATAAAACCTTGGTTATGAACAAGTTGGCATTGTATTTCAAGATAACACTGCTCTGATTGTTTCAGGAGCTATTCTGATTGATTTGGTAGTCGTGAAATACAGGCCATGATGTTGTGATAGTTGGTATTGATAGCAAAAGGAGTTACTGGACAGAGTTGTGTGTGAAAAGTGAAATAATAAAGGAACTTATGCAAAACTGCCCTTCACATCAAGCTACTTCGTATGGAGGCTTTAGTCTACTGTATTAAACTTGTCTGTAGTTTGAAGCTTACTTCCTCTTAAACAGGTGGAAGCAGAAAAGAGAATCTCAAGGGTCACCCTGTTACTTGAGCAGTCAGATGGCAGGGAGTAGGTAGCAAAACTTACTCTATTTTCCTTCTTACTCCTTGTAACTGCTAATTAGTATTTTTGCAGTCTTCTGGGAACAGAGCTTGACAAGAAAGTTTGCTTTATGCTGTTCGTAGAACCATAGAATGGTTTGGGTTGGAAGGGACCTTAAAGACCATCTAGTTCCACCTCCCTGCCATAGGCAGGGACACCTCCCACTAGACCAGGTTACTCAAAGCCCGATCCAACCTGGCCTTGGACACTGCCGGGGGGGTGGGGGGATGTCCATACTGTTAAGTGTTAAGGGCTCTGTTTACTAAGTAATATGAAATAACACAGACATTCAATCCATTTTTAAAGTGTTTATTTTTCTAATTTTGAAAGTATGTTTTAGATGGAAAGTACACAATGCTCGGTGCTACTGGTCAGACTGGGTTTAGAAATAGCTTTGTGAGCTGCAAGGTATTGAGAAAGTTGATCTTACTTCAGGCTAGCAGAGCCTTACTTAATACTTCAGACTTTCGTTAGCTGTGAAGAATCTGAGTCAACTAGAACTATTACAGAAACCAAAGATAAACTGAAGCAACATTCAAGAGTTAACACTGTGTTACTTAAAATCAAGCGAAACCTTGTTAGTAAGCATGAGTTTGTTTACGTTACTTCTCTTTTTGTAACATCTCTGATCTTATTTTCTATGTGCAAATGCTATCAAAACCTTTACAGTCATGGCTACTCTACAGATACTGCATGAAAACTTTCTGCCCTCTGTGATTTTTCAGAACTTGGTTGGAGGCATTAAATAATCAGGGTTTAACTTCAGATTTAGATGTACTTTTGAACAGGTGGTATGACTAGATGGCCCTCAGAGGTCCCTGGTGTCTAATTTTTTTAAAAACATTTATGACAGTATATAATTTCAGTTGTTTTTCAAACAAACTTCTGATGCCTTTTGTTCTCTCACATACTGTGAGAAGACTGTATGAGAATAACTAACTCTTACTTAGCTTTCTTGTCCTTCTATCGTAAAAACCAGAAGCAAGTTTTCTGTTGTTATAATAAAATCCATCTGCTCTAGATGGCTTAGGTGATGATACTTGCTTTCTCAGCACATGCACGTGAGTATCTGCAGAACTGCGTTTGAGTATTAAAACCAGATACAGAGATATGATTGTTTTGTCCTGAAGCTGGTATGTCTCTTCATTTTCAGCCTTAGCAACACTCCCTGTGTACAAAAGAATATACTGAAACACAAATATGTAGATAAAACAAATGTTTCCATACAAAGGAAAACTTCCTTTCTGAGAAAATCAGTCACTTGAGAGAGAATCTCTGCCTTTAAGCATGCTCTAATAGATATTAACACTTCAGTATTATCCTATGGATTTTTTCTTAACAGATGTTGAATAGCCAGAATTTATTTTGACACAGGGCTGCTGTGGAATTGTTGCAGCACTAATAACTTCATAGTACTGCAGTTAAGATTTTTTTTTTTTATTTCTTCTCTTGCCACCATGATTAATCAGAAAAGAGGCAGCCTACCATTGAAGTATACTATGCCAAAAGGGAGTACGGCTGGGAGGAAAAAAAAAAAAAAACACACCTAAAACGGGGAGGCAAGTCTGAGGTTGTAGTTTTACGATGTGTCTGGAATACACAATGGCAGTCTTGGGACAGTTGCAGCCTAGAGCCACAATTTATAATAAGCTGCTCCAAAAACAGTTCAGTCACGTCTGCTATAAACTTTAGGCTGCCTGTTTAACCCTTAACTGAGGTGATGTGGTTCTGAAAAATGTCAGTAAATAACTGGTTTAATGTTTGTTAATTTGAACAGGAAGGGTTTTCTGTTGGGCTTGGGAAAATAGGCTTTTAAATTGTTCTTACTGATGTGTTGACTGAAGCTGTTACTTGGCATGAAAACAATCATGACGTAGTCAGACCATCTCAACAAGGTGTTTTATATTCATTCAGAGCCAATGCTGTACTGTTCAGAACTCGCAGTGGAAGTGCTTTGTGAGTTGAATCTGACTTTGATATGTGCTGCTGTACTGGAGAAAATAAATAGGAGCAATACCTCTGGGCTGTTCTTCAGCAGAATGTAGGAATGGTAATTGTCAATAGCAGTGATAACGTAATATCCAGTGGATTATTTGAACTTTTTTTTCCACAGGATGAGAGAGTATTTTCCTTTGCTGCTTTGGTGTTTAGTTAATGGTAAATTAAGCTGCATAGGAAAAAAAAAAAAATTTGAAAGTTACTGAGTAGTTGTGCTTGGTAACTAGTAGTTTTTTCTGCTCTTCTAGGAAGGAATTGAGAGCCTTTGTGAAACAGTTGTGCCATCAAATGTCTACTTAGATGTTAATGAATTCCATTCAGGAGATCTGAATGTGTCTGCTTTGTCAATTTTAGGTATTCAGAACTTAAGTGTTCTTCCCACCCCCACCCCCACCCCCCCCCCACCCCCGGTCTACAGAGGCATATTCTAAATAACTGGGGGTTTGTAGTTGAATTCACAGAAAAGCCTCCACAGAAATGTAGAAATCTGTAGTCTCTGAAGGGTAATTACAACCAAGAATTTTTGTGTACTACTTTCAGTGGCTCACAAAAAAAATGTTCCGTGATTTCAAGTAGTTTTGTCTCAATTTCCTGTGCTGTCTGGCTGTAATCATGAAATCCAATTAGAAATCTGAATGACTGTGCTTCAGTTCTTTAGTGTGCTTGTTTGAAAAGTTACTGTTTCTACAAATGGATAAGCAAGTTAACCCATGCTCTGTCCATGGTGTTAATCCAGTTCTTGTACACTGTTTCTTGATGGACCTCTAAATGGGATGCTGACCCACTTTGGCTCTTTAAACTTCGACTTTCCATGTTTATGTCTCTCCCTTTCTGTTAGCACCAGGTTGTTTTTATGCACTTACAGGTGTAAAAGATTGAATTTTGATTATTTGAGCAAGATTTGTTGATTATTTTTCTTCTGTCTTTTACAGGAAGCTCAGTATGTTAAATAAAATATTCTTCCAGGCCAGGTTTAGCTCATAGATTGACAGTTAGACAGAAAAGTCTTGCATTAGAATTAAAAATAAGGCTATGCCCCAGTAGTTCAGTTCTGCTCTTCTTGGATATGGCTGCAGAATCCTATTCTTGTGTTCTGTATTGTCAGAGGCTTTCCTGAGGCGTGTGAGAGTGCTTAGCTCTTTGTCTTTGCATGGTGTGATATAAAGGCACTTAGGGCATAAATGACCTCAAGAATATTGCTGACTGAAAGGATGTGCTTCTGTGTGAGGGAAGCACAGACACCTGCAGTGTGGTGTTGTAGTCAAAATACCCAAACCAAAATCAGAGTATGACTGGGCTGTAAGTTGTTGAGTCATTGTAAGAAGCAACTGTTGCTTCTCCGAGCTGCTGTCTCCACTTGCAGTGACTGGAAGGGATTCAGTCACCTTAATTGGCTGAATTGGATTGCAGACAACTAGGTTGCATACTTAAAAGGTGTGTGGGTAGCCAGAAGTGTGCCATGGATGGGATGTGTTGCACTATCACTCTAGATATGGGCTGTAAATTGGATTTTTTTCCCTAGAACAAGCAAATAGAAAGCCGTCAGTTAGTCCACAGATAATGCAGCATCTCTTGTTTCTGTTGCTTTTTCCCCCCATTCCCAAAAATGGGATTTGAATTGCTGCAGTTGTTCGATGCACTTTAGTGCATCAAATGGCAGTTATGCCTTATACTTGCCTGGAACTTGAGAAGGGGTTTCCTGAGGGATTGCAACAAGAAGTTCATATAGTTACAAGCAACTTCCAAGACTGTTTCGGTCATTTAATACTGGGTTTGTATATACATCATCAGTTTCAGTAGTGATGTTCAGTACATGGAGGACTAATACAAATGACAACTAGCAGATCTGAATTTTCTGTGTGTAATGTGAATGCAAAACTGTGTTTGAATTTCTGTTTTCATTAATCTCTCCAGGACAGGAATGCTATTTGAGTTTAACACCATGGTCAGTTAAGAAAGGTTGACTTTCAGGAGTTTTAACATAGTTGGCTACTAGCCAATAATATAATCATCTATGGGAAGTGTTACCTATGAGGCAAGATTGACTAAATGTGCCTAGTGCGCATGAAAATACAATTGTACTGTGGTGTTTCTGAACTAGCTTGACGTACAAAATGAACTCAGAATATCTGTCTGTATTTTATGGGAGGAAAGTACATGTTTGAAAACAGAATTGTAAACTAATGCTGATTTATCCAAGACTAAACCATTTTTGTCAAATTCCATTTGCTCAGTTAACTGACTTCATAAATTTGATGAAGCAGAATAAATAATTTTTATGCTGTAGGGGCTTATTTTGCCTTTAAAGTTTTAAGATTTTTTTATTGATGAGTATTTTTAGAGTGTGCACAGTATATTCAAAGAACAAATTTATTCTTTGTATGTTATTAAACCATCTTTGTGCAATATTGACCCACCCTGAACAACTGGATGAACAGTATTCCTGCATAGAAACTAGCCTATCCCTTGAAGATGTATAAAACTAAGAATTAGCATGCCATAACTTCCTGGATACAGAAATAGAAAATTTTGAGCAGTGAAATAACTGTGTTGATTGTACCTTCAGAGATAATGAGCTCTTTAGCTCGCAAAATCCTGGTTCCGTAGCCTAGACTAAGAAGAAGGGACAGGAGGGAGGGGATATATATTATTTCAGTGGCATTGCTTCTCATTCTAATTCATGATGAGTTTCTGGTTAATCAAAATGAAAAATGCTGGTCAGAGAAACTGCATCAGAATGGACGAGTTTGATTTATTTTTTTTTTACTAGTAACCAGGTCTCTAGGTATTACTTTTTTCTTCCTGAAAGCTTTTTCTTCTTAACGTTGTGTTTGCCTTTGTGTTGTGTGAAATGCCACAGAACTGTAGTTACATGTTTAAAGTAATTTGAGAGCTAACTAACATGAATGAAGCAGTAAACCAGTCTAAAGAAAAGCTGCATAGCCAGGGGCAGATGACCTTACAGAATTCTAACTATGCAGGGGTTAATATTTTTTCCCTGATTTGCTCTAATAAAAGAAATCAAAGCAGACATGAGGATTTTTAAATATTACAGAAGTACAGGAGTCCTGTCATGAAGAGGTTATCAAAGAAATAGTAAGGTGGCATAATGGAGTCAAACTTGTCAAATTCAAATGCAAGGTCAGATGTCTTGAAGTCTCGGTGTTTTAGTTGTGTGGTTTGGTTTTGGGTGTTTTTTTTCATATAGGAGATAGGATTTTTTTTACTGTAGGGTATCTCCACATCAGTAAAATAATGGAACCACAAAAACTGCAATGTGCTTAAGGCTAAATGTAACTTTAACTTTTTCACTAATTTTTAACCCCCTTCACCTTGCCCTAGACTTTCTTTGAAAACAAAAGATTGTCTTAAAATGGAATGTGCTGTAGTTGAGACTGAAAAAACATTTCAGGGATGTTTTGAAAAATGTTAGTTATGTTTAAGCTGCTTGCTTCTGTGTCTGGGGTATGGGGAGGGGGTGGCTTAAGGAGATCTCCAAGGAAAAAAGAGTGCATTTACTACAAGTTTTTTCAAGCAGTGGAGGAATACTAACAGGGAGAGTTTCCAAACCCAGGGAAAAGCTGGGAAACTGTTTTCCTGCATTTCTGAAAAGAATATATAAAACTAAAGCTTGCTTATGCTGGGTTCAGAGTTAAAGTAGATAATTTTGTTTGCTGTTACATTTTTTTTTCCCTCTAGAGGGAAGTAGGGTGCAGAAAGGTTCATTAATTGGATGAGAAGTAGGTGAGATGTGGAGAAAAGGAAGGGCAGGTAAAGAGGTAGAGCTGATGTGTGATGCCTGTATTCCTCAGAAGTGATACACTGGAGCAATGACGAGTCTGTCAGCCTCCTGTTTTCCAGCAGAGAATGACTGCATACAAAAAGCCATGAAAAAGGGTTTTTCAGTAGTATGGTTTTGAAGTATTTATTCACTGAACCTGAATGGACGCTGCCTATTACACATCCTTATAGCTTCTGATACAGGATTGTTGAGAGATGATCTTAAAATGCTGAAGCAATGCTCTCTTCATATGGACTTAGGTAGCAACTGAATTGACAGCACCAGTCATTGAGAATTCCTAGCAGTGATTTCAGCATTAATAAAAGCAGGTGTCCAGTGATACCGGCTGATGGGGACCAAGTTTTGGGCATTGAGCTTGAAACACATTGTTTGTCTCCCACCCCACCATCCCTTTGTGCTTCCCTTGCACGTTTGCAGTTCCAGAACCTTGCTGACCAGCTGCATTGAGTGTGTCCTGGAGGAGGGGAAAAGCTGAGCTGCTGCTGGAAGAGCCACGTGCTCTCCTTTGATCATAGGACTGTGTTTTCCACTTACCAGATGTTAAACATATAACAGCGGTGCTTCTGAGTCATATGCACTAATAAAAAAAAATACCCAACTCTTGCATTTTCTTGAGTTCCAGTAATTTGAAGCCAGGAAAAGACAGATTTTAAAATATTTCTGTGGAGTCAGCTTAATATGTAAAATTAATTACACTTGTAGTTACAAAAACTTGAGTGGATAAAAGTGGGGGAATTATGAAAAATTATGTGCCAGCAGCAGGATGGCCAGCACTCTGTTTAGAGATCAACATTTAAATTTTATTGCATTCTCACTGTCAAAGAATGATGATATTTTAGTTTATTATCTTGACACTTCTTAGAATTTTTTTCTTCTAATGTTTTTCTCCTTTGCTGGATTGGGATAAATTAAAGCTGGCGTTTATTTTATATGCGTGGTCTCCAGAGGAGATTTTCTATTATTTTTAACAATCGCCTTGGTGTTGTGTCTTACAAAGTCAATGCTACAGCACTATAATGACTTTTTCCTTTTTAGGATCTTAACATGCACCTTGAAGATAAAGTCTACCTTGCAGGAAACGTTTTTACCTTAGCAGACATTTTGATGTACTATGGATTGCATCATGTCATGGTGAGTGTTATTTGTGTTATTTTTATATGTACAGCTATTGTAATTGTTGTTTATCTAAAGGGCAGTTTATTGTTGTAGAAGTTGACTTACTGAATTGATCAATGACAATTACAGAACAAAACCAGAGCAATATCTTATAAGAACTTAAAGTAAAACTTGTTTTTAAGTGGGTTTTTTTTTATTTTGCTATGGATCTGTCGAAAGAAGTGTATTATCTGTAGTGTTGGGAATGGTTTAGTTTCCTCTTTGTAATGTAACAAGGACATTACCTGTCCCTGTGTTTCTAGGTGTGAGGACTCTATCTGTTCAAGCCTGAAACATAACTGCTTACAGAACAGGGAAATAGATAAATGAAGCTGAAAGGACGTGTCAGAACTGAAAGTACTGACCTTGTTAGTATCGGAGAAATGCCACTGGTGCTATGAAAGATGCTCGTAAACTAAGTTCCTGAAGGGTTAATGTATATAAATGTGTGAGACATAACAAAATGTCATTTTTGTTTCAAGACTTAATGATAAGACTTGTTAACATACAGAATATGAAAATAACATGGGGAGATGGTGCTTAGGAGAAAAAAGTTTGTACTGAATGACTAAGATGTTGAGAGTTTTCATAGTTGGCTCAGGGTATGCTATGAAGTGTGTATAAATCATTGCACCTCAGTTCTGAACCCCAAGTGGTAATTTAAAGATGAAGCAGTAGAAGTTACTTTTATTTTGGTGGCTGGAATGTGATTGTAAATGAGCTGCTCTTCTCTGGAGCGGGTACTACTAAAAATCAAAGGACTTGCACAAAAAGGCCTGCTAAATTCTTGAGAGGAGATAAAATCAGCCAGTTTTATGTTAGAAAACTAGAGGGAGGGATAATCAGAAAAAGATGCATCTAACAAATGCGTGTGTGTCTGAGAATTGGTGAATTCGGTCAACTGGGTGAATGGTTACTTCATACAATTAAAAGCAGGGTTCTTGGAGAAGAGTGCAAGAATGCTACACTTCAAAAGGAGGCTGAGGCAGGGTGGGTGTGGGTGGAGATGAAGTAATGTGATTCTGTAATGAAATACTGCCAAAAATGGCAGAGAACTTACGTATGTGTACCTTGACTGTCCAGGAGTAAAAGTTCAAGTGAGAGAGTGTCAAGCAGAGGAGAGGGAAGGGAAGCTTCGTTTCAGAAGGTTTTTAAAAACATGTGAGAGTAAGTCACTTAGAATTAATTTTGCTAAATCATAACTTGCCTTGTAAAATACCTTAAGTAGTAGGATAGATGTGTTTAGGACTAGAGTGTCAGAATGGGGTGTTTAGGACTAGAGTGTCAGAATGGGGTACCTTTCACATATGATATGTAGACATAGAAAAAATGTATAGATACTTTCTAAAAATATAACTGTATATGCTGTGAGAGAGAATGAGCTCAAATGAGACTCTTTTTTAAAAAAAAACTTAGGCAGGGGAAAATCAAGCATATTTTAAATTTAGAGTTTGCTCTAGAGTAGACCACCTAATCAAGAAGAAAAGATACAAGTTATTGCTTTGGGAAATAGAACAGATGGTAAAAACAAATGACTTGGTGCTCCTGGGTGCCTGCAACCATCCAGACACTACTTGGGACAAGTTTCTAGTACAGCATCTGTTTCTGAAATGTTTGCTCTCATGGAAAATGATTCTCTGAACTGGGTATAAAGGGCAAATAATGGGGTGGCTATCCTGAATAAAGGAGGAAAATCTAGAAGCTACTAGCTAGGAATGACATGTATTTTGAAGGTTTCAGAATTTATTAATATTAGTATTTCACTATAGAGATAATATCTTGAACTGTAGAATCCTGTGATTTTTTTTTTATATTTTTATTTTTCCTGTAGTGAGAAGAAAGGACATCCAGAGCTGCTTTCTGCCCTAAGCTTTAGGGGGAGGGGGGTGGAGAAGCTGCTGTATCTGTTAATGTGATGTGGTCCAGGGAAACAGTTTGTCATATCCAGCACTGGTTCAGCTAAGCCTTGTGCAAAATATCAATAAATGTTTCCTATGATCCTTCAAGAGTGGAGGTAGAAATGGGAGGTACGGTGTGGGGGAGACCCACGGTTCTTGCTGTCCATCAAGCTGTTTAGAAAATTGATCTGAAAATGTTACTGATAATGACCTTTAGGATTAATCTCTCTGCCTTTGATAGACTGACAACTACATGCTAACACAGACATTAGTAATAGAATACTGTAAATATTAGTGACGTACCATGGTCATCCTGAATGAGCCAAGTATTATTAAAACTCTTAAAACCTTCTAAGACCACCCAATCATATTGCTTGCCTCATCACCTGTGTTTTCATCTTCCTTTCATAGTGTTTCTGAATATAGATCATACATTTTGTTATTCCTCCCCTTCTCCCAGCTTCCTTTTGCCCTTCCTGTTACCCAAGAGGGGGATCTGGAACCTGATCCTTCACTGTCCAGGCTCATCCATTTGAATTTACTAATTGGTTTGTTTGTCTGAACAGCAGCAATTCTTAATTTTGCATTGTATGCCTTTCTTTCATTCTTCCACTCCCTTCTAGTTATCTTAATAAGCGCAATAGTCCTATGTGTTTAAAAATCCATATTGTGAGAAAGGAATTAAGATTTTGAGTGAGAGTCAGATTCACAGGTAGTGTATCAGGCTTCTTGCAGACTGCGTCTGTGTTGAGTTTGTGAATTAGAAATACACACGTCTAATAATAGAACGGGAACTAAATTGTATACATTGTTGTTCTATGTCCTAATATAGGTGACAAACACCCAAAAAGTGTAATGCCTGATTCTAACTGTCTAAATGAGCTTTTTCAGTCACTGTGATTTACATTGTCATATGTAATTCCATGTCTCCATGTATCTAATGTAAATATTGTTGTCTTTAGACACTTTGATTACTTAAATATATATGTGGATAAATATAATGAACAATGAAGTTCTACTAGTTTAAGGCCTAGATTGCAGAGGAAGCATTACTTGAGGATAGCTCAGGCAATCAGGAAGCATTACATTTCCCCCTGTGGTAATGAACTTGTTTTCATATAACTTTTTTTAATTAAAAAGAGTTTCCCTATGTTTTTATTCTTAAGTATTTTTGAACAGCACAAGTCCAGGTCTATTTAAGAAAAATAATCAATACAAAGATATGTCTGGTTTTATACCTCAAAAATTGTCAGAACCAAAGTAGTTATCTCAAATCTGTCTGACTTGAAAATTTCTTTAAGGTGTAGAAAATAACTTCTGGGTGAAATTTCTATCTGCAAATGGAAGAAGCCTCAGTCAACATTTTGGGGTCAAATCAAGTACAAACCAAAGTTGTTCTCCTTGGGTCAGAACTACTAATACTGAACTACAATGAGGCTGCAATAGTAGTTTATTTTTCAGTTAACTTTTTCCATAATGAATGCCTTCTGTAATAAACAATTGTCATGATTTTCTGTTAATATTCACTGATACCTGCTTATCTTAGTACTGGGATTACAGGCTTTCCTTCTAAAGAATGATGCTGGAAGTGGTACTTAAACTGAATTACAAAAAACAGTTTTACTTTAAAGAAAAAAATTAGTTTTAAGCATGTGCCTTTAACATCAGAAAATCAGTCAAAACTATTAAAATACATGTATTTCATGAAATACAACTGTTTGGGTTTTTTTCTCTTTCCCTCATATCTAAAGGCTAAATCAAAAAAGTGAGATAGTGTCTTATCCTTTTCTTGATGCTGAAGAACTTCAGATGTAGGCAGGTATTTTGAGATTTTCCGTGCACACACAAGGTGAGGGAATGGGAATTTACGCCTGCATCTCCAATGTTAGTGAAAGCAAATATAATTAAAGCTTGTGTATTTATAGCCCTTCTAGAAACTCTTCTAGTTGTGTTGTATGACGACCACCTTGGTTCCCCTTTGTGAGCTTTGTGGTGGAAGAGTAAGACTTTTTTTTTCCATGACATGAAAAAAAAGCCTTTCAAATTGAGTGTCTGCTTCTTTGCTATTAAAGTAATTGCTTTAATAGCAAATAATTATTTTAACAGCAGAACAGCAGCCTTTCTTAACTTGGGGGAATTATCTAATTTAATGAGGAAGAACAGAAAATACCCATCTATCAAAATGTTGTAAAAAATGCCATGGAAGTGATCTCTAAACAATTAACCTAAGAGTTATGTTCTGAGTAAAAAGTAGAGCATGCCACAAAGTGCTTTTTAATATATTTCACTGATAGAGTGTATTATGTAAATAAGTAAAAATATCTTGCTTGTTGTGCCTAGAGTACAAAAAGGGGGTTTGTTATTAGAGTAGCTGTCTGATTTGCCCTTCAGGTGTTTTTTGGCTACGCTAATAGAACGGAGGGAGGACTAGTTTTCCAGATTTTATTTTTGATTTACATCAGAGAAATGTGAAGATTGAGAATTATCAGTATAAAATCATGGGGAGAAAATACTGTATCTGCTGCAAAACCTGAAGTTGAGCTCAGCATTTTTATAACCAAGTGCTTACCCATGAAAGACTCGGAAGAGGGTATTGTAACTACGTAGAACACTCACGGAACTTAGTGACGGTGTTTTTACTATCTGCTTGTACTTAAATACTTCCAGTGATTTCAGATGGCCTTAGAGTACATGTGCTGCTTTTCATGCTCTGTGTTGCTTTGTAAATGGTTCTACAGCTTCATGCCAAACACCAGCTTCCAACTACCATTAAGTATAACAAGCTGCAGGTGGTCAAAGCCATCTTCACCTAAATGGTACTACATGTGGGTTTTTGTCCTGGATATACTGTACTTGCAGAAGCTCAAGCAGTTTGTGAAGCACTTAGTGTTACGTTTTAAGAGCTTGCCCTTTTTGTTTGTAATGCCTTTAAAAATTCTGGAGTTTTTCCCCCTTATCAGTGTTGTTCTCTTCCACTTGGCTAATGCTGATGAACTCCCTTATGTTTCTAGCTCAGTAAAAGTAATATGTGGCTGTGTTTCAATTGATTTGTCTGTGCACTTCTGTGAGGCTATACAGCTGTAGGAATAGTGTTTACATTTCCATGCCAGCAGCAAGAAAAGCAGATTTTCTCATACTGCCTGAACTGAGGTTCATCACAGTTCAAAATTGCAGAAGCTATGCAAATACCTGTGCAGTGCTGTGCTGGTGTGCAGGCAGATGAGGTCTGTAGCAAGAAGAGCTGCTTGGGTTTAGGAGCAGCTGCAAGATCCCTGCTTTTCGGTTGTTGCTGCAGTTACTATGCTTGTAACTTGCTGTTAACAGGGCTTTAATGCTATGTGGCATTCATTTAGAATTCTTGAAATTCTTCCTCCTTGGTAATTTTCCAGTGGTTCATCTTTAGTGTATAGATCCTTATTTTCTTTTTACCTCTATGTGTGTGAAGCTTTCAAATTCATAGCCAAGTGCTGGGCTGTGTGAGAACAGTAAGGAGAAGCAGCAAATGTTGTAGGCAACTCTTGAAATTGACAGGGCTGCTGTGTCATGAGGTGAAATTTAACATGAGACTTAGTTTTGAACACCAGCTTTTTCACTCATACAGCTGAGTAAATGAGTAGGTATAGGTTTGTGTGAGCATATTTGTTTCCAGCTGTCCTGTGCCCAAGATCAAATTTGCAATGGACCTGCATAAGGCATAGACCATCTGTTTGGCTTTTGAGGAGCGGATTAACCTTGATTAGCTCTAGAAGTCTAAACATGATAAATACTAGGCATGTCTAGCTAGTGGTTTGCCTGTTAAAACTCTCCTCTACAGATGTGCCCTTTTTCATTGGCTGCAGGTGGTGTCAAGATGACCAAGTTAAGTTTGATGGCTAACTTGGTTAACTGAAAATGAAGTGAGGTGAATCCTGCACTGACTGGTTTAAGCATTGGTGAGAGAAGGTAGGGTAGTTGATGTGCAGATCACATGGTTCCTGATGCAGTTTTTGTCAGCTGTTTTGAGGACATATGTAATTCACTTGTAGTAGGTTAATATGAAGAAACAGATTGTCTAAACTGATGAGCTAACTTCATTGCGGAGGAATGAGGAGACCTAAAATTGCTAGTCAAGGATTAGTAGCACAGGTGATGTAGGCTGGGAATAGTTCTTCTACAGTTGGCTTGAAACACGGAAGTAGTAAGTCTTTAGTGAAGGATGTTGCTGACTTGAACTGAGAAGACTTTGAAAAGGTATAATTTTTAAGATCTGTAGCTGTAGATGACTGAGCCAGTCCTCTGATAGAAGTAAAGGTAGGCTTGAAGCTCTTCATTAATCTTAGACACAATTCCTGGGGCAAGGAGCTGTTGCTATGGTAGTTGGAGGTTTCTTCCTGACTGATCTTGCAGCTGTTTAGGTTTGTGTTAAAATAAGCAAGCAACTGTGCTGTTGACTTGAGAATTCTGGTGGACAACAAGACCTGAAACTGTAGGAGTAATTGATAGTACTTCAAATATGTTTATGAAGTATGGACAGGTTTTCAGTTTGTTTTACTGTAGTAATTTGAGTCATGCCATTGCTGTCTTAATAATGTGGGCTAGCACATCTGATCAGGTAAGCATTGAGCTGTGCTGTTTCTTAGTAACCATTGTATGACTATTGCTCAAAACAGAAAACAACTTTCAACTTTTCTATACAATCTGAAGTTGCCTGAAAAAAACCTTATTCCTGTACTTGTAATACCCCTTGAAATACAAAGTAGTCACTTTGCCTGTGAGGCAAGACTGCCTGCTAGGTTGATGTGAAAGACATGTGGTAGAACTCTTGCCTGCACCCCCCAGTACTGTATGCTAACCCTGTGGGTAGATAGATGCATTGAATTCAAGCAAGCTAATGCCCTTTTCCCCTTTCTAGCATACAAATGTATATTCCACCCTCCAGGTCTGTTCATTTGAGTAAACTAAAAGTCAATACATATTTTGGGCTGTGAATTTGAATATGTGAAATTAAATAGAATACTACTGGACTGTGAGTCCTTTTTATGTGAGTTGAAACCAGCTGTAAAGCTGTCCACTTTTATTTTACATTGCCACATACTGTGACACTGGTGATGCAGTGCCTTGTATTATTGGTGCCTTGTGTTTCTTCCCCCTGCAGGTAGACCTCACAGTGCAAGAAAAGGAGGAATACCTTAATGTGTCTCGTTGGTTCAACCACATTCAACATTATCCAGGTGTCCGACAACATCTCTCTAATGTCATCTTCATCAAGAACAGGTTATACACTAATGCTCATTAAGGAAAATATTCATGTCATGTTGGAAGGGTGTTTGGGAGTTTAGCAGTTATACTGTCCAAAACCACTAACTTCAAAATACTGGTTTGTAACCACCTGTATGTGAACCAAAACTGTCGATGTCTCAAATAATACAATTGCATTGAATTGCTGTTGCTCATTCAAGAGTTTGAACTGGTTAAAGAATTGTATCGTGTATCTGATTAAATGAAACAATGGTAGAAAGATGGAAATGGAGTTTTAATTCACTATTTTTTTAAAAATGAAGAGTTCTTTCAGTTGAACATTCAAGTGTAACTACATGGTCTTTGTAGAAGGAAGTACTTGCTTTCCTTCAATTATTCACTCCTTTTACTATTTATTGAATTTTTACGGCTGTCCCTCTTTCTTTTCATTTTACTTTCCATGGATGTTTACACTAGTTTTGTAAAAGTTAAGAGCTATATTGTGTGCCAAGGATGTGAAAAAGGGAACATGCAAATGTTACAAAGTATTTATGTGACTGAATAAATTATTTTAAAACCATAGTCTTAATTTGGCTGTGAAACATTTAGTTTTTCTTTCATAAAGAAGACTTTTAAAAGGTTCATTCACTTGCTACTTCATTTTGTGGTATATGGACTTTTCCTTAGATTCTAGGAGCGTTTCCTTTCAAACTGGGTAACAAAGGCAGCATTTTTCAAGATTTTGCATATGTCTCACTATATGGTATTTCCACACAAGTACAAATGCAAGTTCCAAGAACCTTAAAAAGATAAACACGCAAGAAACCAAACACCCCCCTCAGATTAAGATAATTATGAACTATTCTGTCAAGTTCACTCTCAATGGTTTACAGTTTAAGACCAAAGACACTATTGTTGGGTCAGACTTTTGGAGAGATCAGTTCACTGTGGAACATGGTCCCTCCATTTTTTATTTTCAACAAATCTAAAAGTGCTAAGGATACATCTGAGCTGGGTAATCACCTCTGCACAATTCAGCTACCCTTTCTTTTAAAAAGCTGAAAGAAATGGAAAAATATTTTGGTATTTTAGTTGATGAACTTCTACGTTGGTTTCTACGAATGCTTGGCTAACAACTTCTCAGTTGTATGTTCTTTTGTCTTAACTGCTACTTTAGGAGCCTCCCCCAGTGAGGTAGATACAACGATACCTTGGGTAGCTGTTGGAGTGTTTTGAGTGTTACAAAGCCTTAAGGAAAAAGTAGGTAGATAATGAGATAATTAAAATACATCCTGACACACAAAAGGACAGAAGAAAGTGAGTAAGCTTAACTTGGACAATTCCAGGCTCTCCAATAGATGTTTTCTGTATACACATAACTTCTTTAGAGAGTTTACGGTGTTACTTTTAGGAATGTCTTATAGTGTTAAAAATGAATACTCGTTTTGAAAAAGTTCTTGGCATTTCCCAAGGGGTTTAATTCTCAGATTCTACTGTCTCACTGTTAGTTACTCTCACTCCTTGATATCTAGAAGCAGGCCTTGTGTACTTAGTTATGAAGATCTCGCCGAAATCTTGACATCTATTCAAGAATTGTGGAGTGGGCTTTAGCGCAAATGTGCAGGAGAAACTTCATACTTCAAACTTTTCATATTTGATTACCTGAGGGCTTCAGGTTTTTACTGTCAGTACTGGCACACTTAATTACCAATTTATTCAACCATTTGTTACATAAGAGTACATGTATAAGCACGTTTCCTTTTTTCCCCCCACTTATGACTGGGAGCAAGTGATGATGAGACTGAGGAAAATGACCTACACTTCTGCTAAATTCTACTATAGTGAAGCATTTTCTGTTTTTGAAGGGAAGCTTGAGTGGGAATAATCAGTGCATTTGGTCAGGGTTTGGGGAAGTTTCATGTTCATCTTACAGATTGTTTGTTTTTATATATGCTGTTGCAGGCAAGAACAAGTTAAGTGTTGTAAAGTGTATGTTGGAAGCCTTCACCTGTGGAAACAGTGACTTCTATTACAGCTGAGAACACTGGAGTGAAGCCAAAGCTAAAAATATTGCTTTAAACAATACTGTCATCTTTTCAGGCACATTTGGTAGGGATGATTCTACAATGCGGGGTTGGTTTTTTTTTATTAATCCCAAACAACTGCTGTTTCCAAGGGCTGGGATTTCTCAAGGTGGCTGCATGCTACTGCTGCAGTATCCCCTAGCTTCTTGTGCCAGTTTTATTTTCTCTGGTGTAGAACAGGAGTGTTATTGCTGCCGAAATGTTTTTTTAAAAAAAAAAAAAGTTCGGATAACAAAAAATATATGTTTAGAAGAGGATTAGTAAAATTTATAAGTTCTGAGAGGCATTTGGTCATTATCATGTGCTAACTTGAGCATTTTGATTTTCGCTCCCCTGCCTGGAGAAGCTTAAGGGTGTAGAGGCTTTAAAGCAAAGGAGAGTGAATTGAGATGTTGCCTTAGAGAGATGATTGGGAAAAGCAGATGGCATTGATTTCCTCCCCTCTCCCCCTTTCTGTCTAATGCCTTTTGATCATCAAGGACAGCTGAATCTGGAAAAGAACTTCTGGAGCTTGGTCTATCTGAGATTGAGATGAGGTACCCTTTTTACTATGATGATGCTTTGTATTATGTACAGATGAGGTGCAGTGTACGTGAGCTGTCAAATTAGCATCGATGGCCTGTATAAAGAGTGTGAGTGGGTAAATGTTCTGCTGGTTTTAAGGCTACTACGGCTTGTCTTTCTGTTTCTGTAATATTTTGTTATACTTTCACTGAGCATCAGTAAAAGTGACTTTCCTCCCTCGCAACCTCTTTCTCCTTTCTTAAAATTTCAGTTGCTGAAGGGCACAGTAAATACTGCGATGTTGTTTTACTTTTGTTGCTTTGCAGTTTGATGTTGATGATGACCACAGTGATGTGTGGAATTTATTTTCACAGCATTTCATGAACAGTGGTGCTCTCATTTGTTAATGTATCTCATCATTGGAGTATTATTATTTTGCATAATTGTTCTAATTTATTCAAGGGGCCTGACATGTTATGGTCTTTTAAGTATGTGCCTCTAGGACTTGAGGTTGTTGCCATATGGTGAGACAGGGCTGCGTGACAACCTTTCAGCAACTGAAGAATTCAACAGTGAAAGAAATATGATAATTGTAAGTGTTCGGTGAAATCTTAACACTTACCACTTTGACTTGTCTCCTTCCCCTTGGTGCTCAGATGACTGGTGCTTGCAGACAAGCCAGGCTGAAACATGGGTTCCAAGTACTGCATCGAGTACGTTAGAAATGTGCTAGTGATTTTTAGTGGCCTTGGTGTGCATAGCTTCATTTTCAAGTGAGAGTCCAGTTTGACTGGAGAAATCTCTAGGGGCAGTTCTCAAGCTGAGACTCGTAACTGGGCAACAGTGATTTATATAAAAAGCCAGGTTTAATATGGAATTAGAGAAAAACAAATAGGAATGAGAAGTTTGAGATTGATCTGTGTTACACCAAATGAAAACAAAACTAGTTCCAGTTTAGACCTGGGTACCGAGAAAATCCAACCGTTCAGATGGAACTGAAGTGTAGGCGTTTCAGCAGCAAAATTGTATGCAAGTTTTTTATGGTAGCTTAAATGTACGACATGCGTTTTGTCGAGTCTCTTTTGTGTCATCAGTGATTTACCTATCAGGTTGGCATCCTAGTTTCCCACAGAGAAGACAAGTTAGGAGAAACCACTTTTGGGTAACAACCGAAACAGTCCAATCGAGGAAGTTCCGTTGCCTTTCTTCACTGCCCACCCACTGGAAGTACTTGCTTTCAAGAGGTTTGCACCTACCAAATTGCCAGAGAGTCTTTGGGTAAAATGCATAACGTTTGGACAGGGAAGTCTCCTAGCTGGAACCTTAGCTGTTTGCCTGTAAGAGGTGGTATTTTCATGTCATTTTAATCTTGTACTCCTTCTCTATAACCTACCCCACCCTCTTCAAAATATGTTTAAACTGAAGTAACCCTTCTCCCAGAAATTCCTTCCTACTGTCTGAATCTTTGCAAGTACATAGGCCTAGAAATGAGGAGCTTATTTTTTGTAAGGTACATCTTAAACTTCCCCATGGGTGTTAGAGCTCATTGGAGTGTCTTGATAAAATAATTCTTCAACTTTGCTTTCTTTCTGTCTCACATACATACACACATTTCTTTCAATTATAGTTGTAGCTGATGGAAGAGTAATCTCAGCTCTTCACTGTGGGTGTGGATCCTGGGTTGTTGGCAGGCAGCTGAGACTTGTAACTAAGGTTTAAGGTAGACATGAGTATTCTGCAATTCAAATAAGACACTCGCTTATATTAACTGTTTTATATGAAAATGTCACTTAGAAGTGTTAACATGGTTTTGTCCATGAAATAAAATATACCCAAGTAATGTTACAGACAAAGAGAGCTGTAGAACTTGGTCACCTTTATTCTTGAATCTCTTGTTTAAAAAGCAATAGATGATCAAAACTCTGCTCCTCAGTGCTGTGGATTTGGAAGAGATGAGGACAAAGTACTTAAAAAGAGATCAGCTGAGAGCCATGAAAATAAAGGAATAGATACAACTGTACAATCATTACCAAGAAATCCAGTGTAAACTCTTCTATTGAGAGGTCTGGTTCATATTCTGTCTGATCTGCTAGCATCTTCTCTTTGCATCTATGCTGGTGATTTATGGTTTGTCTGCTACATGAATGCTGAAGTTTAGAATAGAGGCATTATCATGATTTTTCTCCCAAGTAAATTTGCATTGGTATGGCCATAAATTGATTTTATAATTGTATGTGTATACAGAACCTAGTATGTAATTTTTTTTGTACTTTTTTTTTTAGCTTTTGCTAGGAAGAGGGATCTGTAAGCTTATTTGATTTCTTTTTTTGTTTGTTTGTTTAGGTTTTTAATCTTATCACTTCTTTTAATCTTTGGTGTGTTTCACGGTCTTTTAACTTCAAAGTGTAATTGCAATGATGCGGCTGCTTAATGGATTAATACATTTAATATTTTTCCCCAAGAGCGGTATTTCTTCTTTGCATCTATAATTGGATCGTGCTGCTGCCATCCCTAACGGAGACGCCATGCTTCATACTCACCGTACACCTGAGCGCATGCTTGCTCACTCGGTAATCTTCATTTTTGTTCTGCATTTATTGAAATTGAATTGTAAGATTTATCAAAATTTAATCATATTCCACACGTTTTTTTGTGCTTGAATTTCACCGCAAAAGGCATGCGAGGGAAGATGGGCCATCACGCGCCTCTGCTGCGCCGAGCTTTCGGATTCAGGCTGGGTCTTTGCATCCCGCCGCTGCATGTCTCGAATATGAGATTTCTGGTACTTCAGAGCCCAGCTCCAGGGCGATACATAGATATCACAGGGCGGGGCGGGGGGGGGCAGGGGGTGGTTTTGTAGCAACGGTTACTTGTTGCCGCTCTGCGTGCGTTCCTGCAGGCGTGGCCTTTATTTTCCGTGCTGGTAGTGACTACAACCACTGCGGCTGCTGCAGACGCCGCACATCCCATCTCTCACTCTGCAGGCAGGCAAGAGGTGAGTAATTTTTCATTGTTGCTGCATCTAAAGGATTCCACTTTCCCCTCCCACACTACCTTGGCCCCTTTAGGAAGATTTTCATCTATTAAACTTCCCCTTCTCTGTTGGAAGAACTAAATCTCTTTCAGCATTTCCAGGCTGGTGATCTAATTTGACAGCTCATCGGTGATGTCTATTCCACTTCAAAGAGGCAGGTAGCCTCGGGCTAGCCAGCTGCATTGTGGATTCGGCAGATTTGGCTTGCTGTTCCTGCTGGGTGTCATCTGTCTTCTTAGTCTTGCAGTAGATAATTTTTGTCCTCCCCAGCATCATCTGCCTGAGCAGTTTCTGCCTGGCAGGCCTGTCCGTCCAGGTTGAGCATCAAATACAGTAGCCGCATGGCTAATCTGACAAGGCAGTCCTCCAAACAGTGCAGCCCCGGGCCTGCTTTGGCCAGCGTTGGCATCGCGGCCCACAAACTTCCAGCCATCACGACCGCAGTCTCTGTCTCCCATCACGGGTGCAGCCCATGGACTTATTCTGCTGGCATAAAGTACGTCCCCCGCCTCGCCCTCTTAAGGGCCGTCGTTCCGATTCCTCCTGTCCCGGCAGACATCTGCCTCAACAGGTTTGGGTTTCCCTGCCTGTTGCCGGCATTTGACTCGGACACCACCACTTGGATGTAACAATCCTGGAGTGGATTATCGTTGCCAGACAGCCTGTGGGGGAAATGACAGGACTTGGCACGTTCAGCTGAAGGGTTTGCAATGCGGAGCGCTGCTAACACTAATAGGAAGTGGCAGGGTGATCCCTAAAAGAGAAAGCGGGTTCTGTTGCACGGCAAAAATGACAGAGGTTGTTTGGCCTATCTTCCAAAAAAATACATGATGACTACATATGTTGATTTTCATGCCCTGAGCTATAGCTATTTACATATTTTTATGACTTGATGACCACTTCCTACAAACTGACAGGTTAGGGGCTCCACAAGTATTGTCTTTTTATAGCCATCACCTCTTTAAGTCCTCCTTAATTTTTTTAAATATGTTTTAAGAATAAGCTTGACAGGGCAGTGAGAGTGAGCAGGGGGAAAAAACAACAAACAAGCATAAATGCAGCCAATAAAGCATATTCTTTAAAACAAAAACAGTGTTCAAACAAAGAGGAGAAATGGTTTCAGGACAGGAGTCCTAGAAACCGATGCACTTACCTGTCACAGGATTTGCCTTTGCAATCCCGTAATTCCAAACCTGACATTACTCATAATGTAAAAACTCTTTTTTAGACATGCAGTAGTTATAAACCCCCTGAACTGGAGGATTTCCTCCTTAGCAACTAAAAAGATAGCTGGAGCACAGGGCTTAGAGGGGGAGATAACTTGTCTGATAGAGAGAGAGAAAAAGAGAGGGACTAGGGAAGGATGGCAGCCAGACTGGAAAGGGAGAAAATCAATGTTTGAACAATACTAACACTAATTATTAGTGATAGTCGAGCCAGCTGGGATATCCTACAGGTATTGCTGATATATGAGCACTAGTGTAATTCACTGGTGATTGTCAAGTGCTTATGTGTTTTGGGTCCAAGTGGAAAAATATAAATACTAATCTATAGGTTGCAAGAGGTGGTGAGGTTGGGGGCGGGGGGGGGGAAATAGGTGAAAGGGAATGCTATTTTTTAATAACAATTCTCATCTCTGCTAATTGCCTATTTAGTGTAATATGTACTGATTATGTAACAGTGAAGGAGTGAAAAGCTACTTTAGATTATATATTTATGCTGAATTTAATAAAGTTAGCTGCGGTATTGAACACTTCCCAAGGTAAGATTCATTTTATTATTTAAACAGATTCTAACCGTATTTTGACTGATTTTGGGGGAGATTGTTTCAACAAAACCAATTCACTAATTTTTAAGGCTGAGTTCAGAAGATTCTGTGCATTGTCAAAGAAATAGAGTGATTTCAGTGAGCAGTTTCTGAGCTTTGATGATGGGACACAGAATTTAATAAGAGTTTAATTATTTAATAATAGTTTAATTTAGTGTCTGTTGTGATAGCTTCACACAATAAAAAAGTCCTTTTTTCTTTCTCTGCCGGGCAATTGCTCGTACGGATAAAACCTATGCAGAGTAGAACATGGGCAGAACTAATTTCTAACAAAGAAATATATACTATTCCTGTTTTCTGCTAATAAAACAGTAATTGTTCTAGCTAAACTGGTTCCTTTCAGGTGTTCCAGGCCAGGGCCGTGAAGGCTGCAGCAGCTGTAGCAGAGTTTGTGGTTCAGTTCTTCCATGACTGACTGTACAAAGACACTGATCAGTGTGGTATGTACTGCAAATAGAAAAGAGGTGTAATAAAACCCCCAACTATGGGTGCAATGATCTACATACGATCATGCTTTTCTAAAAGTTACAGGTTTATGTAGCATGAAAACAAAGAAAAAAGCCCCAGAAGAAAGTTCACATACTGTAATTTGTAAGCAGGAACGTGTACTGAACGTATCCTACCACTCTCAAATGGTTTTAAAAGCCATGTCTAGGGCTGTTAGGTCATTTGGGGGTTTTTGCGTAGCCCCACAACCAAACGAGCCCTGGAGGTTTGGCGGCTGGTTTGTTTCCGGAGGCGCTCGGCGCTGGGCCCAGGGAAATCCCCTGATGCGAAGGGCCCGGAGCGGGCAGCCGGGCCGGGCCGCGCAGGGCCCCGAGGCGGCAGCGCCGCCCTCCCGTGCCAGCGTCCTTCTCGGCTGAGGCCGGTGCCCGCAGCGGCCCGGGGGCGCCGGGAGGCCCGGCCCGCCCCAGGCCTACCGCGGCAACGGCGGCGGGCGGCGCGCGGCGATGACCTCACGCCGAGGCACGGGGGTGAGGCGGAAGTGGGGCGGGGCGGGGCCGGGCTGCCCGCGGGCCGGTGCCGCCGGAGCGGGGCGCTGGGCGCCATGAGCGAGGGTGGCCCCGCGTCCCCCAGCGGCAGCGGGGCGGCCCCGCTGCCCAGCGACAGGAGGTGGGAGGCGCTGGCGGCCGGGTCTCCGATCCAGCCCATCATAAAGGGTAAGGAGCGGGACTGGACCGGCTCGGTACTGCGCCCATAGCTTGGCCGGGCCCGCTGCGGGCGGGAGTGCACGGACGGCCTTGCCCGGGCTGCGGGGAAGGGCATCACCGACCCCTCCAGCCGCTTCCCGGCCCTCTGCGGGCCGGTGGAACGTTCTGGGGTTTGGCGCTGGGCACCCGGGAGGCCTCGCTGGCTTCATCCCCTGGCGTCCGAAACTGGGGTGGCCGCGCGGCGTCCTTTTAGGAGGCTGAGCCGGCCACCGAGCCCTCGCCGCTGGCGTGGAGTTCCCTGGCAAGCTCCTGCTTTTGTGGTGTTGACCCCAGCACCCGCGGGCTGTCCTCGTTCATCCCGTTCGCAGAAGCGTTTGACCTCGGAAGTGGTTTAGCCGGTGCTTTGTTTCCTGGAGCCGTGTCAGGGTGTGGAACAGACACGTGGGTGCAGCGGTAAATGCTAGCAGTTTCCTTTGTAGCGAACTTTCCTCTGCTGCTGCTGCAGAAAACTCCCACGTCTTAAGCTGTGAAGATGAGCTGCAGCGTTTAGTTCAGCTCTTTTACCACCGTTAACAGGCAGATGTAGAAGCTGCACTGAGGAGGAGAAGGATTGAAACAGGGTGCTGAGAGACAGAGGAGAACGTTCGCCTTCACGGAAAGGTGACTGTGGCACCTGGAATACTGGTTCACCGCATTTTATCTCAGTTGGTGGTTTGCTGAATGGATAGGGTGGTGCTCTTTTGATTTTGTACGTATTTGGTGAGCAGTAGTCCTTGCATTGAAGGATGGTGTGCTACCTTGTATTGTGTAGCCTGGTATGGAGTGTGAGAGGAAAACTAAAAATCTGACTTTTCATTAATCTTCTAGATGTTGGGGAGATCTATTCAAGACTGCTGGATCACAGACCAGTAATTCAGGGAGAAATACGTTACTTTGTTAAAGAATTTGAAGTAAGTATTTGTATCTTACTAGGCGCTGTATTTGTCAGAGTTTGGCACTTCAAACAGTTTTAGCATCTTTTTAGAGGTTATAATATGTATGTAATTTTCTTTAGAAATACTTAACCTGTATTTCTTGCTCAAAATAACTTAACACACGGATAGGATATGTCTGCATCTTCAGTAAACAAGGCAGTAATTTAGGTCTTTTTATTTAAAAAGTTTTGAAAGGGACATAAATATTTTTCCTGCAAAAGACTGGCAGAAGTATTGATGTAGGAGAATGATGCAGTCCTAGCATCTTAAAGAAGTCTAGTTGGTTCAAGGGAAATATTATTAGCTGGTATAGGTTTATATCTGATTAAGAAACTACTTTGTTCCTCAGCCGGATTCAGCTAGCACAGCTGTAATTTAATTTTGCTTTCATTTTTGTACCATGAAAGAAAGTAATCTTACTGGAAGAGAAGACCAACCCTTTATGCAAAGTAAGAAAATCATTACAAATGGAATGAGTGTTATCTGATCGTCTGGAAGTGAGGCTGAAGCACTGAAGGGGTACAAGTGTTTATATGCAACTTTGCTTGGAAAGTGTAATGTGGTTTCCACAAGATGGCAGCAGAATTTTACAAAAGTGGAATCTTGTGTTAACAAAAGGCTATTTCTGAGTAGATTTTCATTCTTACAGAATGTGGAATTTAAAATCTTAAAATTAGTCCTGAAAATACAATTATATCTCAAACCAGGATGCAGAGCCGATTTAAAAAAAAAAAAAAAAAAAAAAAAAAACAAAACAAAACCAAAGACATTAAAATGTCTCCCCACCCAGGATTGTAGCTAGTATTTCAAACAAGTCTAATTTGTCTCTATACTGGTTCAGCAAAATATGTCTGTGAACTAAACTCTCATCAGATGTGTATCGTATGGGCTTGAGAGTTAGAAGGAATGATTTATTTTCTCGTCTTCCCTAATTAAATTGTAGGATACAGTAAATAGTTTTATGTGGCTCTTCATAGGAAGGACAATTTTAAACTCAATTACAAAATTAGAACTCTTATCTTTATAATTCATATATTTCTCCCATTGCACCCAAAGTCTTGTTCTATTTCTTAGACAGGTTTCATATATTCTTAGATCTTAACATTTAATTTCTTTTTGTACTTTTAGGGGGCAAGTAGCAAAGCCGAGGACTAGTTACATTTTTGCAACTTAAGAGTTTCTTCCAAAAACTACGCTTGTTTCTAACTTTGAGATATCACGTATTTTTGACTGCAGTAGGACATACGCCTTTTCTTTTAAAGATTAGCATCTAGTGTGTAAAGAACGTGGATTTGCATTCAGGAATCTGGAGCCTGTGTAATTAAGTAGCTTTACTTGTCTGTGCCTCTGTTTCTGAAGTTTTAAAACAGGTATGGTGATCCAGTTGCCCACTTCATGAGATGTAGTATTTTTTGATTATCTAGAATTGCTTTGTCATTTGCAACTTTCAGTACAGGAATGCTTGTGTGCAATGCAGCTCATAGCTCTGAAGAGGGGGAAAAGTAGGAAGGAGGCAGGTGGCAGCCTGGAGCAGATTTCAGAATCCTTTTCGTTGTCTAAAGGAAAGTGCAGGTGAAATTCAGAGTGGAAGTAGCGCTGTGGCTTCAGGAATATAATTTCATCTTTTAAAGAAAATGTAAACAACAAAGAGCTTGTTATTGTAATTAATCATGACCAGCAGTGAGCCAGAAGGAGGGCTGCCTCTTCAGTTAACTGTGGTATGTTATGTTTTAGTCTTGACTTCATTGCTTTACTTCAGCAAAAACAATTTTACTTGCATTGTTTTAACCTTGTACCATGCTAAATCTGGAAGGTCAGACATCAAGCAAGCAGAATCACTGCTGTGTTACTTCTCTTTAACAATTGCATTATGAAAATGCTATTCATTCAAGCTCTGGTTCTCTGTTGGGTTTGATATGCTATAAATTATCTGTACAAAACAACACATTTTTCCACACAATGTTTTCATTAGTAAATACTAACTTATCTTACAAGGGCCAGAAGCATCATTCAAAGTATTCCTGTATTTTAGAGTGAAGAATGGAGCACTGCACTCTCTTTTTTTCACGAAACTAATTTTATCAATTGTGCTAAATAAGTAGAGCAACACTTTAATGGACAACAGTATAGTCTTTGAGATAAAGCTATTAGTTTATCAACTGGGAAATCATATTTTGGAAAGTGGAACTCCTTGTTAGCCACTCATTTTCTTTAAATTCTTCTGGCAGGAAAAACGTGGCCTCCGAGAACTACGAGTACTTGACAATCTAAAGAACACAATCTTTGAAACAAACGAACACATTCTTCCGAAGTGTGAGCAGGCAATGCATGACAATTTGAACGAAGCGTTCAAGAGATGTAAGCATGTTGCTTTCTATTTCCCTTGTGCATCATTTTGAGGAAAAATTTAAATAGTTTGGATTCAAAAATATGATTTGTGGAAAAATAACTGTCTTGAATAAATTTTATGCCATTTATGTGGTTTGTTCTCATTTCAGTGAAATTTTAAAAGGGAAACAACAGGGACATTTTTTTATATTTATTAGTCCAGCCAACACAACTCTTGCTAAGGTTATGTAACAGCTTTTTGTAGATTTAAGTAGAAGCTATTTCAGCTACTCACTTAAAACAGAATAGTGCTCCGTGTTGGCTAAACCCATGGACAAAATTTCAGTTTTCTGGTTTGTTGCAAGCATGCTGCAGCATGATCTTCAAGTTTCTTCATTTTCCCATGTGAGAGTGTAATACTGCTCCTCCTGATTTAAAATAAAATTTGCTGCTGTATAGCTATGAAATATGCTATTATTAGTCGCAAATAGGGTAGTAGTAATAACTGTTGTATGTTAATCTGACTTTTATCATTACAGCCATCTAATATATTTTTTTATTGCTCAGATTTTAAAAGAAAGTTTAAAATTTGTTGTACTAATTTTTCAGTATCTTTTTTCTTGCTCATTCATCAGGTTAGCTTCCCAAAAAGGTATTTCAAGGGAGTGTGGCTATACAGCTTTAGCTGCCAAATTTACGCAGTTTATGCCAAATTGTGCCAGTGTGGATTTTATTATATTTTACGTATAGCAAGATGTACAGCTTATTTATATGGCATCTGGCATATGCAGAATAGCAAATGGTAGTTGATGTTATACACATAAAGCAATTGCAGGAGAATATTTGAAACTTAGCAAATAAGGCATGTGTCCTAATACCCTCTAAATGGAGCGACTTTCTAATGGTCAGCTGTGCAAATGATTGTTAGTAATAGAATCACAGAATGGTCGAGGTGGGAAAGGACCTCTGGAGGTTTTGTCCAACCTCCCTGCTCAAGCAGGGGCAGCTGGAGCCAGTTGGCCAGGCCTGTGTCCAGTTGGGTTTTGAATATCTCTACAGATAGAGAGTCTAAAACCTCTCTGGGCAACCTGTCCTCGTATTTGACCACTCTCACAGGAAGAAGTGTTTTCTTATGTTCAGATGGAATCTCATGTGTTTCAAGTTGTGCCCACTGCCTCATGTCCTGGCAGTGAGCACTATGGAGAAGAGTCTGGCTCCCTCATCTTCATTCCCTGGGCTGCCTTTTCTACAGGCTGAACAGTCCCAGCTCTCTCAGCCTCTCCTCAATACGAAAGATGCTCCAGTCCTTTAATCATCTTTGTGGCCACGTGCTGGACTTGCTCCAGTGAGTCCATCTCTTTCATTTACTGGGGAACCTAGAAATGGACAAACTATCACAGGTGTGGCCTGTGTTGTTGGTCCTCAGTGGGTATTGCTTGTCACTTCCCTGTGTTGAACTTCCTAAGATTCCTCTTAGCCCAGTTCTCCAATCGCTCAGGGTCCCTCTGAATGGCAGCACAACCATATTGTCTTTCAGCCACTCCTCCTGGTTTTGTATCATCTGCAGAGTTGCTGAGGGTGCGCTCTGCTCCAGCATCTGGGTCACGGATGATGTCGTCAAACAGTACTGGCTGCAGTGCTGATCCCTGGGGTAAACAACTAGTGACTTGCCTCCAACTTGACTTTGTGCTGCTGATTACAGACTCAAGACTTGGCTGTTGAGCCAGTTTTCAATCCACCTCACAGTCCACGTATCTAACCTGTGCTTTGTTAGCTTGTCTGTGAGGATGTTATGGGAGGCAGCATCAAAAGCCATACTGAAGCTGAGGTAAACAGCATCGCCTGCTTTCCCCCCCCTCCACCAAGCTAGTTGCTGCATTATAGAAGGCTGTCAGGTCAGTTAGGGATGATTTCCCATTCCTAAATCCACACTGACTACTCCCAATCACCTTCTTGTTCTTCATGTGTTTGGAAATGCTTCCAGGAGGACTTTTTTCTGACACCTTTCCTGAGATTGAGGTGGGGCTGACTGGTCGGTAGTTCTCCAGATCTTCCTTCTTGCCATTGAAGGTACGAGTCCAGTCTTCAGGAAAGTCTTCCAGTCGCAATGACCTTTCAAAGAGAGCGTAGCCTTGCAGTGACATCAGCCAACTCCCTCAGCATTTGTGGATACAACCTGTCAGGCCTGTGGACTTACCATATTTCCAGTTTGTTTAAGTGCTCCCTAACTTGGTCCTCCTCCACTGAGGGTAAGTCTTCTTTGCTCCAGGCTTTCCCTGTGGTCTCAGGGATCTGGTCTTTATGGTAAAGATTAAAGCAAAGAAGGTGTTAAGTACCTTGGCCTTTTCCATGTTCTTTGTCACCAACTCCACTGCCCTGTTCAGCAGAGGACCTGCTTTTTTCCTGAATTTCCTTCTGCTGTTTACAGACTTGCAGAATCCTTTCTTGTTGTCCTTTGCACCTCTTGCCAGATCAGCTTTGACTTTCCTAACTCTGTCTCTGCACAATCAGACAGCAACTTTATAGTCCTCCTGGGTCACCTGCCCCTGCTTCCACCTCCTGTACACTTCCTTTTTAGGTCTGAATTCAGTTAGGAGCTCCTTGCCTCATCTATGCAGGCCTCCTGCCACCTTTGCTTTGTTTCCTACTTGTTGGGATGGACCTTTCTTGAGCTTGGAGGAGGTGATTCTTGGAAAGGTTACTACATCCCTTCTGTTACCATCATCCCAGACCCTTGGTTTGCCTACCCTGTCCCCAACTTCCTTACTTTCTTTTCTTTTTTTTTTTTTTTTTGAGGAATCACTCCCTCACCTATCATTTCTAGTTTAAAGCTGTCCCTACCAGGTTGGCCAGCCTGTTGGCAAAGGTACTTTTACCTTTTTTAGTCAAGTGGATCCCATTTCTTCCGTGCAGCTGTTGATGCTCAGAATGGGTCTGATGGATGTAGAAACTGAAACCCTGCTGCCAACACCGGCTGTGCAATCAGCTGTTAACCCCAAAAATCCATTGAGTTCCCCTCACTGGGAAGGTTGAGGAAAACATTGCTTGGACCATCATGCCTTTGACCACTGTCCCCAGATCCCCGTAGTCATTCCTGATTTTTCTCAGGTCACCCCTGCAGTACCACTGGGATCCATGTGGAAGAACAGCAGGGGTAATAGTCCAAGCCTCGATAGACTCTCTACAACATCACGAATTTGAGCTCCTGGCAAGCAGCAAACCTTCCTAGATGGCAAAACGTTTCAACAGGTGGGGACCCTCCATCCCCTGCCTTAGGGAGTCTGCTACAGCTCTCACTCGCCACTGTCTTCTAATGATCCTGAGTGGCTCAGCCACCAGATGCTCCAATTCATAGCACTCCCAGCTCCTCATCAGCAAAGGCAGTGAACCTGTTCTGTGACTGCAGTTCCTCAGGGGGCAGGAACCTGCCTCCTGGTGGGAGAAGTCACCAGCTTTAAGATGATAAGTAAGTCAGGTGTTTCTGTTAGTGGGAGAAATGACTGCTTTGGGGAAATTGGTTTATTTAATTCTGCATTAAGTGTTAAATAAGTTAGGAAGAAAACTGCATAGGAATTCATATTTCTGTTGAGAAGTTTTCCTAGGCTTAGCCTCATGAGAGAAGAGGCTGGCTCCAGCATAAAGATGTTCTCAGTGTAGATTGTTTATACTAAATCACATTTTATATTTGATGGGGAAAAATAAGAAAAAAAAAAAAACAAAACCAACTAAAACATAGAGCTCGGTCACCTGTTTCTACTTACCGACTTGAGAGGTTTTTTATGTCCTCTGAGGTGCTGAATGGTGCACTCTAGCTCATCAGCAGCACTAAGGAGTGTGGGCACAAGAGGACCTCCCGCCTTTCTCTTTTTGGCTTCTAGAACACTCAGGAGTCGAACCTGGTGATACACTTACATACAGTTATCAGTGTAAATTATTTTCTGCAGGTACTGACAGATCTTTTTCTTGCAATGGAATATAATCTTTGACTTGCAACAGCCTCATGTCTTTTAAATCCCTTTCAGGCAAGTTTCTGTGACTTAGAACAGCAGACTGATCTACTGCAATTTATTATTTCAGTGCAAGCTGCCAACGATATGATCCATAGACTCCAAGAGAGGGAGCATGAAGAGAGGAAGGTAAAGGGTGGGTGGATTTTTATAATGTGATCTAAGTAAGAATCTTGTGCTTCTACAGCAAGTTCATCTGCCTTCGGTATAGCAAGACCTAAAAGCATATTTTTCTATACTTTATGTACTTGCAGTAAAACATAATGTGGGGCTATTTCTCCATTTATAAAGCACATGCTGCAGTGGCATATATCTTCTTGACTGCAAAGTTAATGGATCACTAGCTCTTCGTACAATCTCCTGATGTGTGGAAACTTTTTTTTTTAATTTCCTTTGCTTTATTTTCCCTCCTAGCTCAGACTATAATATTTGTCACATACAGGGGAAGCTTAAATATAAAAAAATTATTTTCTGAGGAACAAAAAACACCTACTAACCTACCAGAATGGAAATGTAAATCTTTCCTAGTTAGCCGAGAACATTGACCATATTATATATATCGCTTGTTGAAAAGGAAGTGTGTTTTTCACTTGTGGATGGGTTATTTAATGAAGGGCTATATTATAGGAACATGCGAATCGTTGGAATCTTTTCAGTTGGCTATGCTTTGGTCATTTGAAATACATATGCTCTGAATCTAAAATTTGGAAAATTATACAAGAAATTAATTTCATGCTTTCCCATTACTCCTTCATGATTGTGTTCCTGTGTTATCTTTTTACTTGCAAAATGTTATTTATAATCATTTAGTTCAGAAAAACTGAAGACATATCTGTGGCCATCACGCAAAACAGGCTGTGCATTGATTTATGTAAGCTGATAGTTGTGTTTTTCTTTCCTTTTTCTAATTGATGAAGATGGGCAGCCCAGTTGCAGTTGAATGCTTGTACTGTGCAAACAGCCCACTGCGGAGCCCTGACAGAGTCTGCTTGTGTCTAACACTAGGGTAGATACTGGTGGAGAGGTTAAGTAGGAAATTCTTCCAGTTATGCTACTGTTAGTTTGAAGTAAAACTTTTTAATTAAAAAATAACTTAAAAAATGAACAGTCAGTAAGAATGGGAACTATTCTTCTGAAAAATATTAGCTATATGTTTCCACTTTTTTTTTGTTATACGGAGTGGAGGAATACTAATAGCTATTCAGGATTTGTAGCCTTTCTTTAAGCTTGTATAGTAAGACTTTTTAGCTTGAAACTTCCTAAATGTGAGTAGTAACAGGTAGGTAACTTTTAAAATTCTAGATAAAAGTTGTCATTGTAGTACAGCCACTTGAGGAGAAATGCCTTTTCCTTACTTTTCTTTCTGAAATCATGTGTTCTGAAAAAATAATGGGATTTTGGTAGCGTCAAGTGATCAGTGTTAGCAGCCCTCAGTCAAATTAATTCGATTTTGGCTGAGTAGAATTAATTTTAAGGTTATTTGCTTTACTAATTATCTTTTTATCACAGTTCCTTTCAGCTACTGGTGTCGGCCAAGTAAAAAAAGGGAAATGATGTTGTCCCTACCACATTCTCACTTAGAGTGTAAAATAATTTGTGATTACAGGTGCGTCACTGAAAGTAGCATTCATGGAAACCCCTGTCTTGTTGAGTAGTCTTCTCACCCAGATCAGTAATACCTCATCAGCAGTTCAAGCTGTGGATTACTGTAAGCTCTGGGAGAAACTAGGAAAGACTTCAAGTAATTTTGTAAACCTGTTTTTGTGTACTATATTCTTTTTTTAATTATTATTTTTATTTTAAATATTTTCCTTTAGAAGGGTACAGGCGTATACTGGAAGCTACCTAACACTTCCCATTATGGTCTTGCCTCTGAATTGCTTGTTGCTTGAGCTAGTATGGTAACATTTCTCAAAGCCTGTGTCTGCTTCAAATGGTGGGGTTTTTGGTTTGGGTTTTTTGATTTCAGCAAAAACAGCCCAAGTAATACTAAAAACAAAGTTTACTAAAAATGTCATGATTTTACAAATGTTAATTTTTTGCATAACCAATGACACTAAAACAAGGATAGAAATACATACATCCCACTCATGTGAGACTGTACTGCAGAAGGCTTTACTTTCAAGTTCAAGCAGTATGTGCTATTGAGTGAAAAACTGGTTTCGTAATCGGATTAGATTTTTTCCAGATAGCTAATGTCTGAATTTAGGTGTTGATATAAAAGGAGTATGACAGACATTACTGCCAAAATATGTAAACTTGCTAACACACCAAAGGGAATTCCCGGAACAGGACTCAATAATGCAGCAACTATGTTTGTAATTTAGACAAGTTTTGGTTTGTATCTAAACCAAATTATGAAACTTTAACTCAAAATTATTTTCAACTTTTGATATGAACAGAAAGCTGATAATCTTCTAAATTTAGTGATGTCTAAATATCTTATAAAAATACTCGTAAAAGTAGTAGGCATTGTTAGAAATGTAGAACAGATTCTAAGATTAATTTTGAGTTTCCCAAACCTTTGTATTTATGAAGTTATACTGAAAGACAGAAATTGAGGCCAAGTATTCAGGTTACCTGTGAAAAGTGAAGTTTAACAGCTTGCTATGGCTTATGTTCTGTTGGGTGACTGAAGGAGCTTCTAGCGGGACAGCTGAAATACTGTTTGGAGAAGAGTAATTGCTGAAAGAATAGATAACCATCAATCAGACAGGAAAAAGCTATATCAGTGTGGTCTGGAGTTGGGAACTATAGGAGGATAGGGCTGGAGTTCCAAGAGTGTTTGAGGGTCAGGAAATGCTTCTCTGATTAAACAAACAAAATCTATCCAGATTTTGCCAAATTAACAGCCACGGACAAATACCGTTTCTGCTACCTTGTAGATCTTTTCAGGTGGAGTAAAAATTTTTTTTTTTTTTCTGTGCAGTAAATGATAGTAAGTGCCAGTCAGTAACACAGATAGTAAGTAAAAGCCTAAAGCGTAGTGTGCTAATGCTGACAGTTAAATGATCTTTTGGTTCAAATGGAAAGCTACAGCATGGCAAGAAACATTGGGGTGTCTAATGCTTAAAACTTTACAATTTACAGCTAATTATAATTAAGAAAGAAGAAAGGAGTTAGACCACTGATTTTTTGTAAACTAAACTTCACTATCTCATGGTAGAAACGTTTTAGGTTGTTTTACCAGGTAAATCGTTTTATAGCCTTGGGTAGAAATGGTGCAAAATAAAAACAGAAAGCAGCAGCATGAGTTTCATGTTCCTTGCAAACTATTCATGTTGTGAGGAGCATGGGTTAGTCTAGATGAAGTGTGGGTTGGGTGGGCACTGTGCAATCCTGTCAAAAAGTGTGTGATGCACTGACAGTTTCAAAACCTGTTGAACATGAAGTAGTGTGCTAGCGAAACTGTTAGTGTACACTGGCATACTTTGTTAGTAGCTGGTATTGCATCTGTTGCAAACAAAATGGATCTTGGTGTAGCGTTATTACAATGTACATAAAATGCTGCATGGCAAAAATAGTGTATTTAACCCACGATGTGTGGTCTGTAAGAACGGCGCATAGAGAGTGCTGAACAATACGTAAATGGGTTCCCGTTGCCTTTAGTTGACAAAAATGCAAGATGTCTGTCAAAGCTCTGTGATAGTATTTATTCCTGAAGAGAAGTACTGTACATAGAAAATAGTTCATGCTGGTATAGTAAAAAGGAGGAGGGAAAAAAAAAGAGGATTAATCCTCTCTCTTGCCAGAAGATGGAGCAAATGTAAGAAGAACTGACTAGATTTATTGTGACTTCAGCATCTGTAATAGGAGGCCAGGCTGTTAATACTGTATGCAAGCACAGAAGTACATCTCACTTTGACACACATATTGGATGTGTGTATGATCTCTCTTTCTAGATAGCTGGATTTTTTTTAATTTTTTTTTTTCCAAGATCAGAGAGTGGGAGGGAGCTGACTTAGCAGAAGCCAAGCAGTATGAAAGCATGAGGGGAAAAATAACTTATTTGTAAAGGAAGACGTTAATCACGGTGAGAGCTAGCTGGCTAAAGCAGGAACACGAACAGCCAGTTTCAAAACATGGAATATCTATGTTGTTATGGTTTATTTCACTCTTTCCTTTTTGTATCGGAGACTTTTCCTCAAGACTAGCATCTGATGACTGTGCTGAACCTACGCGTTGTCGTAACATAGAAATGTGATTTGTTTCTAGTTTTAAAAATGTATTCAAGAATGTAGAAAATACTTTTGTTTCCACAAATGAGACATTCAAGGGGAAAGCTGCAAATGCCAAGGAGAGAGGAGCAATATGTTGCAGGATTGGCTGACATAGAATTTATGGGACTATTATTAACCATCATAATTCGTTGTGAAACATAGAAGCATTGTGTTTACACAGATGTGGTCTTGGTGTTGAAGTGAATCCTTTAATCTCTGGTGATTCTTGTGTACCTAAGTAACAGATGTAAATAACCCCCTAAAATTTTGTCCAGCACTCACAAATATGAAATATAGTAGGCCTGGTGTTTTCCTCATAATTCAGACATGGTAGTGCTTCTGGTGCATTTTTAGTTTCTAACATGTTTAACATAGGCCTGCCCATACTTGCAGTCCTAGATGCAGATTGTTGGTTCTTTGAGACCACTTAATCAAAAATTAGCTGCATTTTATTTAAATTATTTCTCTTTTGATTACTTTCAGAACAGTGGGTTCCCTGAGTCTGTTCGTGTCAGTAGGCAGCTTCTTTCTGTGTGAACACAAGAAAAGAAGAAGCGGGGGGGGGGGGGGGGGGGGTGAGCGGTGTCCATTTGCTGATTGGAGGGGTTTTTCCCCCCATAACTAAGGGTAAAAATACTGGTTACTGTATGTTCCCAAAAATCAAAAGTTCATTTATAAGAAAATCTTTGTGAGATAAATAAGATCTGTATCGCCTGCTTGCAGTTAACTTCTAACATTGTCAGTTATCAGAGGAGCAAATAATGCAACAAATAGAATCTTTAGAAATGAGCAGAAGTGAACTAGGTGAGCTAGTAACTTTAAAGTGCCTTTCCATTTATTTGTTTCTTTTTCACTAGGCTGTAGCACAGAAAAACTATTCTTGCTAATGCAGTCATGTTAATAGTATGGTAGGCATTTTACTATTTGTTTTGCATTGACTATACTTAATAAAAATAAATAATTTGGTTTTGGTTTCAACTTTTCATGTTTTCTTGTTAGTTTCACTTCCCTTTACCGAAGTAAAAGTCCAGTTTCTCTGATACTTGGATGTTTTGTAGCTCTCATTAAACCCTCTGTTTTAATGTGGAAGTGATTGTTAAAACTTACATTTCCTTCCTCTCAGCTTCAGGCAGACAAGCTGATGGCTCGGGAGGAGAAGCGCATAGCCCACTGGGAGGAATTCATGAAAGAACAACAAACCAAACAAGCAGAGGTGGACGAAGAGCACAGAAAAGCTATGGAGCGCCTCAAAGAGCAGTATTCTGAGATGGAGAAGGAACTGGCTAAATCTGTTTCTTTTTAAGAACTTTCTTTTTTAGTAATGCTGGGTTTGTGCCAATACTCAGTTGCTTCTGACTTAAATGGAGATTCTTTTGGAAAGCTGAAACACATAAGAAAAAAGGAGAATTTCCTCTACAGGTTTGGTATGGGAAGAAGAGGTTTGCATAATTTCGACTTAAGTGCCTATCTATGCCTGTTTTATTTGGGACAGTGGAATGCCAGTAGTTCTGCCTTTGTTGGAAGGTGTCACTGGAAAGTACATTGTGTGACCAGATCAGCTCAGGGAGTTGCAAACTGGCATTCTGTCCCATCTCCAGAGAGTATG
This sequence comes from Leptosomus discolor, assembly GCF_034619465.1. NCBI lineage: Eukaryota > Metazoa > Chordata > Aves > Leptosomiformes > Leptosomidae > Leptosomus > Leptosomus discolor. Next base: position 31,504,262 of record NC_141398.1, on the reverse strand, counting down.
GTATCATTTGGGAAAACCGAGACTAATGTAACATTAACTACCTGAGTGTGCAGCCACAGCCCTTTCCCAAGGAGTAGGTGTAATAGGTTCCAGCCATAGTTACCTGGGAAAACCGTAAAACCTGTTCATAGATTTCAGGAAAACCAACTTGTTTTTCGGAATATTGTACTTTGAAGCCTTAGCAATGAAAGATCTCAACAGAGTTTTAAATCCGGTTGTAATTCCAACTTTCGGGTTGTGTGTTCAGTATTATGAAGTAGAGTTGAGATTTAAATGGGTTTTGCTAACGTACAGATGGCTGAGTGAGCTTGGATAACAAGTTTTCTCTCGCTGTAAATGTCTCGGGCCTCTCTTGTTAAGCTTTGCTGTTCTAAGCAAAGCCAAAACAAGCTCAAAAGTAGTCATGAGAAGCCTATTGGTCTTTGTATTAGCTTTGTAGCTAGTACAGTATTTACCTTAAATATTTGACGTACTCTTGGTTTACTTAGGCTAAGCTTGTCAGAACCTTATAAAGCAATTGAGGAAAGATTTTTGTTTCTTTATCAGCATAACAAATGAGCAGATTAGTGGTAAAACGCCTGTAGTACTGATCTGCTTTCTCACTGACTGTTACTCTTACGGGGTATGTGAAACTCCTGTATTGCTTTCTTTTAAATAAAACTGGCAGTTAACAGCAGTGTAACTGAAGAAGTTAACTTAATCCGTTCATTAACCAAGGAAAATGAGACATAGTACCGTAATGAAATTTGCTGCAAGCTAACCGTTAGTACAGGAAATATCTTTCCATAATTTAGCTGGTGTCCAATATAGAATGGAAACAGGTAAAAATAAACAGAACTTACCCTTTACCTGTATCGCAACGGTAATATGCCAACAATGGTTGCTTGTGTAAGTTTATGGCTTGGTGTCAAGGCTCTGTTCCTGGCAGTTGTTGATAGTGTGATTAAAGTTAGTAGAGGAGATGGAATAAGTATTTGAGATTTCTTTCAATAACACTGAATTCCTGCCAAGCTGCTCTGCCCACTACTGTAGGCCCAACAGCTTCATCAATCATCATCGTGTATCTGGACTGGAAAGAGGACTTCCCGACAGTGGGGCACGCTGGAGTGTTGTTAATTCTGTTGTGGATGGAAAAAACATAGATGTTTCAGAAGTATCCCACACATGGAAAATAGGAAAGCCTCTTTCCGAACAACCCCTATTTGAATAAAAGGTGACCTCTGTAATATTTTTCAGCTTAAGTACCCATGACAAATGTTGTAACTAAGCTCAGACTTTCATTTAAAAAGAAAAAGTTAGCTCTTGCCTGTCTTTAGAACCGGGTGTGGAATAGTTTGGTTTGTTGTGAGCACAGACTGAAAATGGCTTGTCTCTTACCAGATTGTTTGGTGTATATGTGCTTGAAGCCCAAATATCTTTATAACAAAATGCATCTAACTGCATACTGAATTCGTTTTTATTTTTGCACTGATATTTTTAATTAAGATTTAGATATCTAATTAACTGTGCATTAGAGATGTAGATTTTAGTATTTCATCAATTGGAGGGCTCTTAAGCAACGATAGAAGTGTTGCAGGTTGGATATTCACTGGAGAATAAAGCTGTATTTCCAAAATCTTCTGGAATGTGTGCTCCTGATTCTTTGGAAAGCTTCTAAATGCTAACACCGAAAATGTGTTCCTCTGTTAGAATGATATGGGTATTATTGTGCTGAAGATCATTTGAAAACACTTTACTTCATAGTCCGTATCTGCCTGTTGGCCCACTCTTATTCATTGTGGGGACTACCTGAAAACTATCTGTTGCTGAATTACTTTATTCGGTATCTTTCACCTTTTTTTTGTGTGATACACTGTAGGTTTTGAGGTACTTGGAAATCTTAACTGTCTTTGAAGCAGCTTGCCAGAATTTACAGGAAAACCTATTTTTTTTGGTTTTGTCCGAATGCTTAAAAAGCCCCAAACAAACCTGATGTGTTTAGTGTTATCTCAAAACAGAACAGATCTGATGGATAAAAAAGATTCCTATCTTCAGCAGTGTTTTAGCAAGGCTAAAAGGACTGTGGTCTCTCTGGACACAATAGTTCTTCACAGTGGGACTTTCTTTGTAAGATTCAAGTTCTTGTTGTTCAATAGTGTCTACCGTTCTTAGTCTTTCTGTTCTAGTGAATACATAGCAAGAAACTGGTATCGTCCTTGGAACTGCTCTGTAGAATCTGCTGCTGCTCTCTTTAGGAGTAAGAACAAACTGAGGAGCTGAAGAAATACTTAAGGGTTTGCTTTGTTTTTAACTGCTTTGTTTCAAGAATGAGCCTGTGCACTGTTCTCCTTGGGATGTTTTGTAGCTAAGGCCTATCACGTTTTTTGAATCTTAGGAAGGAGGGAGAAAGCTGATTTATTTCCTCTTACTTTGCTTCTTTCTGTGCTAACAGTAGGTAATACTTTTTATAGAAAAATTCCGTAATTACATCTGGAACATTACATCTCTGATAATTTATGGCTTGTTAAATCTTTCCTTAAAAACTATGGAGTTTTTTTCAGTAGTCAAACTAAAGACCAAATACATGGCATGATCAGCCAATTAATTGAAACATAGGCAGTTCACTCCTGAAAAGCTGATGTCTCAAGGCTTTGGATTTTGAGATTTAAAAATACTCCCCAGTAGGTGTCAGTGCAAGCCTGAGAAGGACAGTTCGCCTGTTTCGATGTGAGGTACAGATTGCAAGTGCTTGTATTCAGTTGTGGGCGAGACCACATGCTGTTAAATAAAAAGGACGCTACTTATCGACAGCATTTTACCCCATTAGTCCTCAAAAAACCTTGTAACAGGTCAGTCTTAAAGTTACTTACGTAAGGTGTGCCGATCTGAACAATGTGGTCTGCAATACTTGAGTATTCTAAGTAAGATTTATTAGACTTGATGTCAGAGATTAAAACCTTCAAGAGCTGCATCCTTACACCGCTGTTCAGTTCAGCGGATCAGGTTTTCTGAAGGTTTGAGGCAAAAATTTGTGCTTACTGATTGAGATTGTGCCATTATACAGAAACAGGGACTTTTCGCAAAACATTTTCTGAGCAAAATTGTCATACCATGCACTTTTAAACAGGCTAATTATTTTAATTTTTTATAATTAAATGAACTTCTCAAAGCAGTAAAGATGCAGTGCACTCAGTGGTGTTGGTCTAGTTGATGGTCTGTGTGTCACGATACAGCAGAATCTGCAGGAAGATGGGATTGCAGCTGCTCTAGTGGAATTATAATGAATAACACAACTTTCATAAATAGTGTAGTCATAAGATTATTCAGAAATTCCAAATAACATAGACATTTAAAAGAGAAGGGAGAAGTCACAACTGCTTAAATCTATTTTGGGGCAATTGACAATGGGAGTTTTACAAGGACTGAAAGAAACCATGTAGAAGTACATTACTCCACATACGTGTACGTACCTTCCAGTTCTGCAGAGTGTATAGAAAACCACAAAGGTACTGCAGGCAGTACTATGTAGTAATGAGCAAAGTAGGAACAAGTTTACGCAGGACAATAGTGAGCATTAGAAAGAAGAAACGCTCGCGGAAGTCCTGCTGGGGCTTAAAGCTGTAGCTTTGAAAATCTGGGGCTCAGAATTCTCCTAGGAATCTAGTAGAGCTATCCACCTGGGTTTCAGATTGCCACCTTAAATGCTTTATCTGGGCCAAATCAGAACCTGGGTGGTTCAGATTTTTAGTTAACATCATTTTCTAGACGGTGAAAAAAAAGCTGACCCTTTCAATATGAACTTTCGAGACAATTGCACTGAAGGATGGATAATACCGTATTTTGAAACTGATTTAAAGTAAAACCTTACATTTCCTCAGTTGTCTTCATTAATGACTCACTGGGTGGATACAAGGAGATCTGCAAATGAGTATTTTTGTTTGGTTGGTTTTTAACAGACATTGCATTTAACTTGATGTAATGGAATTTAGTGAGAACCAAAGCACTATTTATGGATTCCCCTTGTTACTCATTACTAACATTTTGTGGAGGACATAATCTATAAATTTATCCAGCATTTCATGGTGTATGGTCCCTATATTCTGTAATCTGGAGAAAAAATAACTTTTGCTCTTGCCACAGCAAACACTGCAGGACCTAGATAAGCATTTTTAGTTGTTGGGTTAATTGTAAAATGACTTTACAAGCAAGCTTTGCAAAGCTTGTGGGGTGGTACCTAGCCAGTGCTCTCCCAAACTAGGATATGCAAAAATGCCTCTTGCTGTACCGTGTTCTAGAACATGCACAGCACTTAGCAGCAGCTTTAGCTTCGGGACGTTTAGTTTCGGCTTGCTGGAGGTCATAGGAAGTCCTTTATGAGTGGACCCAAGTTTGTCCTTTCCAGATGTTTTTAGCCCTCATTAAATAAATTCCGGTTCCTGAAAATCCCCTCTCCAGATGGCTCTAAATCTGTTCCAATATCTATTATGTCACCTAGAAAGCTTCTAAGCTGAATTACATAAATAGGAAATACTGTGCATCCCTCTAATGTACTGATCTGAAAGAAAATTGAGCATAAGTTAGAAAATACTTGCTAAACATTGTTAAAGATTGTAAAGTACAATTGCAGTAGTACTCCTCATTAGCAGTTGGGTTTCGAACAATTAATTATGGAATCCTAAAGTGGAATTACCCTTTAAACTATTAAAGTCTAAGTAGTTCAAAATTTTTTCAGAATATGCAGCCCACAATACATAGCAACAGTGGAAAAGTCTTCTGGAACCAAGAAGCATTCGGAGGTAGTAGGACAAGTTTAGAGACACTCATTGCATTAAGCAAATGTGTTGAATTCATTGTCTGGGACGTCTTCAGTGCAGAATACAAATACTGCACAGATACCTAGTGTAGGACAGTGCCTTTCTCATTTTGTGTAAGGCTTTTTGCATACCCATGTAGCCAGGAGAAGCGGGCTCAAACACAGGCTGCCATTTCTGGTAGTAAGAAACCCACAAAAATACATATATAAATGCGGGGTGACCAGGATGTATAGTGTGTTTTGAAATTTTCTTGCAGCTGTGACTTGCAGGAGGTACAGCAAATGCAATTTCCTTTAAAACACCAATGAACAGATAGAATTTTATATCATAAAGCTGTTTGATTCTTGACTTTTTGTTTCTTAGCCAGATGTTGAAGTAGGGAGGAAATGGATGCTGCAGCCCACACCATTGGGTTGCTGTAGGACAGTGCTTGGTGTTTGTCACTGAGGTGGCAGTCACCATCACCACAGGATCACAAAATGCGAAGTCTTTCTTCAGTTTGTTTGGTTTTAGAGGATGCAAGTCCTAGAGGAGTGTGTGGTGGTCAAACTGGAGCAGGAAAGGTCACAGCAGAGTTTCTGTGTGCTGTCCCTTTGTCCTTTGCAGCCTCTCCTAAAGAAGCAATAGTCATTCCTTTTTTACGCTCTTTCCAGGCCTAATTTTACTTTTATGAAATATTAAATGGAAATTCAAAAACTGAGTAGAATGTTTGACATTACCTTCAGTCAAAATAAAGTAAGAGGCTCAAACTGAGCCTCTGTTGTTACGAGTTTCAGTGCTGATACTTGGCCTGTCAACATGGAACTGGGCTAAGACCACATACCTCTGCAAAGAGGTTATCCAGCAACTCTTGTATTAGTGCTACTGTAGGTCATTGCCTCAGTATGCTGCCTTTGAAATGGCTGCCATAAAGAGAAACTTTAGCTGAAAACTATTTCCAAATAATTTTCACACAGTAAGAAATTATTCTTCATATATGATGTGATTTCCATGTGCACCTTCCCTGTGCTTTCAAGTTCCCAGGCTAGTTTGTCCTGCAGAATCCAATAAAAAGGTGTGATCTCTCCCTAGGGTCTTTTCTGGTCGTGTTTGATATCACTTAACATAATGAGCTCTTTACTCCCACATCATAAAGGGTTTTGTTTTAGATTTTTTTTTTTTTTAATTTTTATTCAACAAAAAGCATTGCTTACATCCCTTCTAAAGAATGCTCTTAGTAATGTGAAATGTGGACATGTTGTCTGGGCCAACCTCTTATCTATGCCAGATTCAAAAAGTCTGGTTCAGTACAGTGGCCTAGACTGCATGTTTTTGTTGTGTTTTGTTTCTTTTAAAAATATGTATGTATGTGTCTTGTTAAAAAACATTGCTGCCCCCATCTAGGAACAATGCAACACTCACATCATTTCCTGAAAGAATAGAGTTGGAAGGCAATTATCTACTCACCAAACAGGCTAAAACAACAGTTCCTGATATTCTTCTCAAATATTTCAACTTCCCAGGAATCCGGAAAAAATAATTCCATGAGACGGTGTTATGAATGAAGGTATGACATTTCAGTTTCCTTCGCTTGGAATCAGACATCCAGAGGTAATAAATTACGGTGCACTTGGCACTGCTGGGAGGGGAGTCTGGCTGTGGCAAATTGTTTTTCTTCAGAGCAGGAACAATGAAGTGCTTTTACATCCTCTTTTGTCCAGTGGCAGGCATGGCTTCTTTCTTAGTGGGCTTTCAGCAGCAATCACTCGTAGAAGAAAAAGGAACCTGACAGCAAAGTACTTTGAACCAAATTCATTTAGAGATAGGAAAGTATGATAAAGTAAAAAGCATCATTAAAAAAGTTTAATTTCTTTTTCTCCATTTTACCTCTGTGAAATAAAGCCAGTAACATGGTCTGAGAACTGCACTGTAACAGGAAAATAAATGGGAAAAAAATTAGTTGGGGAAAAAAAAATAGCAGGGAAAAGCATCTTTACCTCTTTCTCTTGCATCTCAAGGAAAGCGATTTTTACCAGCATTATTCTGGTCCCCTTTCTGTCACTGAGATCTGCTGCTCATATTCATTTTATGCTTTTTTTTTGTTTTATTTTGTTAGTGCAAAGGAAAGAAGGGTAAATATACTGAAAAGGATTCAGATACTGCTTTTGCAGGTTCTCTGTCCAATGACATTTTCAGCTTACTTGTTAATTCATGTTTAAATGGTTCTTAGATGGGATTGTAAATTTGGATTGTATGATAGACATTATATAGGCGTATAGAGAAGTGAAATGCTGCTCCTGGGAAAAGTTGATGCTCTTTGAAGAGCTCACTTTAGGTAGTTTGTAATCAAGCAGGTTGAAAATACTTGTGAAGATCTGTGTGTTTGGATGCGAAGTGAAGCATTTTAGCAATGGCAAAGGTAGCATGGGGAACCTTGCACTACTAAATTTGCAAAGACATAGCAAGAAAACAGCAAATAGATGCACATCAAAAATCAAACAGTATTCAACCAGAAGCTTTTAATTGAGCCTGCTCTTGTTCTTGCTTCTAGATGAAGTTCAAAGAAAATACTCACAAATGGGAAACATATAAATTATATTTAATGGATTAAGGGAAGAGAGAGTTCTGATTCAATGAGAAGATGTGCATATTGTATAGCTTTTCTAGGAGATGTTTTTCTTTGTTACTTCTTTGAGAGAACTTGACTGAGTAGTCCTACCAGCTTCAGGGGTAAGTGTGTGAGCACGTGCTGCACGCCAGCAGAGGCTGCAGGGTCTAGCTCTGCACTTGGTGTCTTGAAGCGGATTCAGCATTTACAAGGGATCGCTTGGCCAGAAAGACCTCGACTCAGCAGAGGGGTTTGCTTGTGTCCACTGTGCGTTATGTTTGTGCAAGGGAAAACGGGACAAAATCCTGCTCCTACTGAAATCTTTAGCAAAATTCCCATTAGCTTCACTGCAGCTAGAATTCAGCTAGCCTTTTTGGAATCAAGCACAACTCTTCAAGGACAAAAGCAAATAGTCCCTTTTTTTAATAACAACCCTGAACTCTGGTAAAGAAATGCAATTAATGTAGTCAGTGTTCCCGTACCACTCAGCTTTCATGCCCATACTATTTAGATATTTTTCAAGTTGAATCTATTGTTACAGGTTTGTAATTTATCTACTTAGTTCTCCTTTATGCAAATTTGAAAAGTGTAATCCTGTTTGCTGAATTGAGCTTTAATTAGTTCATCACAACTAAACACTGGCTTTTTCTAAGCATTTAAAATTGCTAGGCATCTCATCAATAACGAGGTCAAACACCTTTAACATATTTCATGGCTCATGACACGCTTTGTGAACAGCAGACTGGTTGGTAATACCTGTGCGGTGTAGATAGTAAGACTACCAAAATGTCACAGTGACTTTTATATGAACCAAAAAAGAAAAAAATAATAAGGATTAAATTTCGTTTATTGTTAAACAGATCTTTCTTTTCCTGCCTGCCAGCCCTGGATACATAAACAGGGATATATGGAGGTGGATTTCTTATTTTCATTTTGCTTTCTGTACTCTTGCTCATGGTAAAGAGGTGATGCAGTAATAGTTTCTACCGTTGTTTTGGTGGAGCCCAATGGGCTTCACCCCCCCATCCTTTTCAAATGGCTTCATAGTTGCAGCTGATGATAGGATTCAAGCGTGCTGCAGGACTTGATGCGCTGCTTTCCGCAGCTGCTGTCCCTTCGGCTTCATTTTGGCTCATTGCTGAGTTGGCAATGTGATCTTGAAGGAGTAAAAGGTAGTAAACTATTTCTGTTACTGAAACACCTTCAGTGGCCATTAAGCTGGTAACAGATGTTTAAATGAAAGGTCAGATAATTTACAATGTGGAACATAATTTCAGTTACCACCTTCCGCAATTACAAGTACGTAGTTTACCCACACAACACTCTGAGTGTTCATGGCCCCGTGCAATTAGACATGCATGACCGATTGTTAGCTAAAACCTGGGCTAAGAATCAGACCATTCTAGAATCATAAAGAAGAAAGAGAAGCAGACCCAGAGAGTTGAGTAAAGCAAACTAAGAGTCATTATTGTGTCTTGGTATTCTATAATATCTATATCGATGTTTTGCCAAGCCCCTTGATCAGAAGAAATTGAACTGAATGGTAAACAGCTAAAGATTGGAAGACTCAAACAAATGTCAGCTTGCTTGAAAACAAAGTGTTTTGTAGGACATATGGTCCGGAAACCTTGGGCAATCTATTTTTTAAAAAAACCCATGGAATTTATTAGAGAAGAGTGGAATTTATTATCTGTTATTTTAATGTCTGTCAAAACCAGGATTGTCACCTTTTCTTACAGTGCAAATAACTGAGTCATGAAGGCTCAACATTTATTTTCTATAAAATTGAAAGGGAAAGAAAAGGTCTCAAATCATGCTTCTTTCCAACAGGTAACTGTACTGTGCATCCGAGAGTAGTAGGGTTGGGGATGGGGAAGTGTTGGGTTTTTTCTGATTTTCTTACTGGAGTAGCTGTGTTTTGTGATAAGGATGATACCTTGCTCCTGGGATCTATATAACTTGTGTGTAAGTAAGGAAAAGGATAAAAACAAAGCTGTAGGGATAGTGGTACTACAAAGACAGATAAGGCATTTGCAGTCAGATTCTCTTCCTATACTTCTTGCTATGAAATGCTATAAACAGAGAGTAATGAAAGCTAACATGTATTCAGAAAAAAAAATACTTTGCCTACCAAATGCATATATATTTAATTTTTAGATCAGTGGTGGAGCCAGCATTTAAAATAATAATTTAAAAAATTGAAATAAAAATTGACTTTCTGGGGGCTGTTGTGTTGTCAACCGGTGGCCGGATGCTGGGGCAGACTTTCCCCAATTAGCAGGTTGCGTGCCCCATCTGGTTGGCCAACTTCACTGTTTATGCGTCCTACACGTTACCGCAGTCGAGACTTAAAACAGTAAACGCCTCGGAACACCAAAAGTGCCAGAAGCCACCTTATTTTTGTTGTTATTTTCTGTAATTATACCTGGGAGGACTGGAGAGTTCTAGCGCGCTTTTTTTCTCACTTTTTTTTATTTTTCTATTTTATGACTTGGTTTTTGCATTTCATCAACCCTTGGCAATGGGTACAACAGCTGCCTTTGGACTTGCAGGAGACGAGATCCTCTAGGACATGTACACTTCCAGCAATGACCAGTCCCTTCCACCATGCAACATGTCAGGGGTGCGACCCAGAAAGTGGACGTCATGTGTATGGCCGCCTCGTGTGGTGAGGGACTTGCCCTCAAGAGCTGTTTCCCAAGGGGCACATTCACTTCTGTGATTTCCCTCCTCTCATTTCTGTTCTGTGCTTGGCTTCCTAGTGAACAATGATGCCCTCTGAGCTCCAACATTCCTCTTTTACCCACCTTGTCCCTGACCGTGCTTTTTCTCAACAAGCCTAAATCAGGGGTTGCATAGTTCTGATATATTTTTCCTTCTTTTTTTTTATTTCTTTAACATGAAAAGGTCAGTTTGGTTTATTTTATGGTGGAAGGTCTAAGACTTTATAATGGAAAAGGTGGATGCAAGTTGTTTTCATAGAGTTTAAGTAAGGTTAAGCAGAGTTCCCCCAAGGTTTGTACTGGTGCTGGCGCTGTCTAATGTTTGATTTGGAGGAAAGCACAAGCAGTGGAGTGGTAAAATCAACATATGACCAAAAAAAAATTACCCAGTCACATTTAGAAAGGAAGAGAAGGAAATGCAGAAGGCCCTAACAAAGAGCAGGCAATCTGACATGATGACGGAACCGCAATTGCAGTGTAATGTGATTTGGAGAACTGTGTTACTATTTATATATACTAGATATTAAATTTACTGAAAACAGCTGGGAAAAAGATACACACGTTACTGTGAAGAACTGAGTGAAAACATCTCTTCATCATGCAGTGTTGGCTGAAAAGCAAATAAATACGTGGGAAATTAGGTAGTGTTACAAGAAGAGTAAAGAACAATACTAAAAATAAAATAATATAATCCCAATGACTAGTAAATATAGTCTGCTTCGTCTCAGAATGGATATGACTGAGATGGGAAAAGCACAGTAAAATAAAATGAAGTTTTGAGAAGTGTGTGTGTATGGAGAAATGTTTAGAGGTCTAACTTGGAGAGTAAAGTCTCTAATACAGTAAACAGTGCAGAGAAACTAAATTGTATGTCTATTCACATTTCTTTGTTATTCAAGAGCAGAGAGAAAAATGGGTTAAATCTATTTGACTTTTACAACTTATTAAAGAAATTGGTTTTCACACAGTACGCAACTCATTTGTAGTCCACACCACAGGTTGCCTTTGACCAACTGCTTTGTAGGTGAACTTTCTGGGGAAATTGCTCACACTTCATTGAAACACTCCACTTAGGAAACTTTCCATTGGCTTTTTTTAGTCAAATTTCATCGTGACCTTTCCTAACTCTTGTGTACTAACCTTTGTACAACACTTTCTAATACAGATGGGGGCATCTCATCAGACACTTCGCTTTAGGTATGCGTTTTCCATGGATTTTACTTTTTCAAACAATATATTTCACACTATATGCTTGTGTAACAATTGCTGTCTAATTCATAATTAGTTAGGGAACTCTGGGAATGCATTAACAAAAACCCCAAATGTTTTATCAGAAGTATGTGGTCACTTTTTTTCTTTAAGAATCCCCTGTCCTATTGCTGCTTGATGTGTTTCTGGGGAGATACAGATTCATGAGTACTTCACGAAATGCTTAAATGAGGAGAATGCATATGGCTGGTCGTCTTTGATTCATTTCCAGAGTTAAACTTGTCAGTGAATATTGGGCAGGAAGAACGACTAAGGCAGTGCTCTTTGTTAGAAGTACCTTGTAGGAGGTGGGGTGGCTTTGGACCCTGCGTGGCTTTGAAAGGTGCTACAGGGCGTAACTACATGGTGTGGTGACTTGCGGGAGAGAGCGTGCTTCTATTAGGAAAACACAAAGAATCTCTTTTTTTTTTTTTTTTTCCTGTAAAGCAAATACATCCATGCTGTTAGACAGACTTTCTGGGGCTTTGAAATAAATTTACCTTGCAGAGGTACTGAAAGACGAGGTGGCTGCTGTCTGTGCCAAACTTGTAACACTTTCTTGCTCTTGCTGAATGACGGTTCGCTGTAAATAAGCTTTCTGTCTAGCTAGCTTTGCTTTATGTGGAACTTAATAGTCCAGCAGACTGTTTGCCTGCAGCTGGTTTTTCTTCTAGCTTTTCTTCTCAAGTGTAATGTATCTACCTTGCTTTATTTGAACATCGCTGGAATAATTATGCACTTGTGTGGGGACTGACTGTTGAAGTGTCTCTTGGAGAGCAAGATTGGCTTCTGATCGTAAGAGAAGGGGATATGGCTGTGAACATCTCACAGACGATGAAATTGTGGGGCTTTCCCAAAGCTGCTGCAAAAAAAGCGGTAGTACTGTCCTTAGGGATGGTGTAAGGGAGCATCAAGTGACCTGAGAAGAGCCAGACTTTCTCTTTACCACTATAATAATATTGCTGGCCAAAAACTAAGGCCCAATCCAAATGAAATCTTCGCTGGTCAACAGTGAGCTATGGACAAGGCTACTGTGGCAAGGAAAAAATACAAAAATCTGGTCCTTTTTAAAAAACAAAACAAACAAACAAAAACCCACAAAGCAAACCCCACCACCTTCCCCCCAGCAAAAAGCTGCAACCCCTCTGCCCCAATTCCTGTGCTGCAGAATCTTCATAGATTCAACATAGAAAAAAATTTCATGAGAATTTAATACTTCAGTCTTGAGCTTCCCACAGAGCAGCTGGCTTGGGCTCCTTCACAGAGACAGGGTATAAGCAGTAGGTGATGGAAAGTTTTCCAGTTAGCTTTGGCATCCTCAACAAAGCAGAGAAGGTATAGAAACAGAGAAACAGATATAAATTTATAATTAAAAATAACCCACCTTCACCAGTAACAGCACAGAAAATACTTTCCATGCTATGTAAGTAATACATCAATATTTAAGCTGATTAAAATTTGATAAACTACTAACTTCCCTGTTTTCTGATAGGAAGGCTGGAGCCCGAGATAAAGCAGTGTCATGCTGGGGAGGACAAACACCCTAGCATCCAATAAACTTTTTCTGCATTTATTTTGTTAAGACTGATTCCCATTTCCTTTGTAACCCTTTGTTTATTAATGAGTTGACTCATCCAGAGTCCAGCAGCTTGTTTCCACACCAGAGAGATGGATTTGCACCCCCCCCCCCCGCCAAGTGGAGTCAGAGGCAGAGATAACAGCCAGCAACAACAATAGTCTTCCCTGGTCTGTTTGCCAAGAACAATTGGCAGAAAGGACTCGGGAGTAACTTATCACCAGCACAGGGAGAGGCTGAAGCTCTAGAAGCACAGAGGTTGCTGCTTGCCTGCCACAGATAAATGGCAGGATGTGATCAAGAGCCAAGCTCACATCGCAAGCTTTACCTGGCGGAGGAGGCGGACGCAGACACCCATCAGTTAATGTAACACTCCCTGATAACCAGCCAGTTATTTTAAGTAGCCTGCGACACATCAGACCAATGCAGCAGGGTTTTTTTCAAGTGCTAAATTCACACTGACAAAACCCCAAAGACCATTTGGTCTCGAAGTAAGTATTGTTTGTGAACGCACATGCATCCTTGAATCGGTGAAGATCTTAGATGAAGCACTGTATTTTTAAACAGGAGTGAGTCATCAGATCCTGCATTACAGGTGCTGTGAAATGTGCTCACAGCAGTTTGTGTCTGATATTTCAACCTGCTTCTCTCAGTTTTATTCTGTAGCGTGGTGAGCACCTGTTTGTATCAACTCAGCTGTATTCAGTCCTGATGGCTCTTTCACTTGAGAGTAAAAAAATAGGAACACCTGAGGCAAATTCTATTACAAAAGTTTTATCAAAGTTTGACCTTGTGACTGCATCATGGTTCTCTCTGAGAGGAGGTCCCCCTGCTATCTAGTCAAATAAACTCAGACTTCACAAAGATGATAACTCTCAGGCAGCTGCGGCTGTTATTTATATGGCTTTTTGGACAAAGCGGACATCTTATTAAATAGCATTTTGAATTTAATTAAAACACCCATGAAGATAAAAGTCCTGTGTGACACAAAACTCATCATGATTAATGACTCAATGTGTTTAATTTAACAGAACATTGTGGCAAGTTTCGGGGTTTAGAGTGGGAAGTGGAGTGAAAGGGTGTGTTGTGGATTGTCTGCTACAGTTGGGCTTCATCCTGCTAAACCCCCTTCAGATTAAGGAGAAATTTGAGCAAGTTACTTTGTTCTGCGTTTCTTTGTATGTCTTGTCCAAATTTTCTTCTTGATCTGACTCAATGTCAGAAACTATCTTTCCAGTCTGGTGTGGTAGAGATTATTTTTTGTTATTCTTTCCTTTCCCCCATCTATACAGCTAGATCGTATTGCGATCCTTCCACTTTTTCTGCAGATCTGTCTTTTCCATAACTTCAGCCAAATCTCTTATTTGAGCTTTTATTGTGCCGTGTGTTGCTTTTCAGCTTTTGCAACATGCTCTTTGCAAGTGTCAGAGAGACAGATGCTTTCCCCCAAAATCAGGTGTTAAATTCAAAGTCTGCTTTTATTTGTTTGATCATGCTACTTCACACTTCAGATCTCAGAGCTGGCTTCTGTGTAGCATCATATCCAATTTCGTTCCTTCAATGCAAGGACACAAAATTACTGTTGATTTTTAAACTTTAAATTCCCTGGTATTTTGAATTCCAAAGTTAGGCTTTACTGAACCATTAACATTATTTTTGTTTTGCAACAGAAAGGAGAGAGGTAAAAAACAACATGAATATGGCGTGCAATAAAATTTTTCAGAACCACTAGACCAAGAGATGAGAAAGTTACTGGTTTCCGAGGTATATCTGAGTTCATGGTGGCAAAGTAACGATTTCCTGTGAATCAACAATATTATTATAAAATTTGAACATCCAAAATGTACTTATGCTGTAATCTTTGTCCATGAGCCCATCTCAACCTTCTGTCTTCTCACTCCCACTTTATCCTATCATGTCTAAAGTTGGACTGTTAGCACTAGAGGAAGAGCCCACACCTTTCCCCTATCTTCTTTTCCTTTTTTTTTTTTTTTTTTTTTTTAAGAGCATAGTCCATTTTTGCTTGCTCTATAAATAAATAATAGCCAGTGTGGTGCCATGGAAGGAAAGGAAAAAGCTACATTAGATCATAAGGCAAAATAATAAAATAACAACCTTAAAAATAAATATTTTCCTTACAAAATGCAACCACTCTTGGGAGAAATCAACGCATTCAGTGTTCTGTGAATGAAATTAATCTCTTTGCTCTAGCACCCCTGTTCCTGGCTGAAGAGACTGCCATGGCATGCAAGGACATTTGGGCCACCTAAACGACAAGGCAGACCTAGCACTACGGGCTGTTTGCTGAGCATCACCTTGCCAGCCACCGTCAGGCAGCAGCTGCGGGGCTGAGGCCAGAGATGCTCCATGGGTTGCCAAAACTCCAGGTGGGGACTGGCAGTGACCCCCACCTTCAGCTTCTTGTTGCTGTGGTGCCCCTCCCTCGTGCTGGGTGTTTGCCAGCAGGATGAGCGCCCCGACGGGCTCTGCCGGGCAAGGGTGTGCACGGCTGTGTTGGCACAAGAGGAAAGGGAGGAGCAGGGGAGAGAAGGGGCGTTGGGGCCAGGAACTGCTCACATCAGCATGACTTTCTACTTATGTCAATGTGGTAAGTAGTGGTTGAGCATCTGTTTGTCCCCACTGTTAGTCCAGAGTCAAGATGTCACCAGCGTGGCTTTAAAAACCCATTAGTATTTGTTTCCCTTATGGTATTGGGGTTTTCAGCCCACAATCTTACCTCATGTGTTTCTAAGCATTCAGCCATTTGTGTTAGCAGTCCTGCAACTTTTTTGGCATTTGACGTAAAACCCCCTACTTTTATTTTTAATAATGCGCTATCGAATCTATTTGTCTGTTGTGTTTTCACTGTGCCTCCTTCCTTCCCATCTAATATCTCCTTAAGTCTCCTTTCTGTGGCGTCACATTAACCTTGCCTAAGATTCAATTCCGCATTTCATTCAGATTCTAGGTTTTTTTACAAGGATTTGAGGAAGCGGGAATACGGTTCTCCATCATGGATGGATAGTATCTAATTCTTTAAAGTGTTGTAGATTTCTTGTCTTATCAGTAACAAAATATAGATATGGAACATGAACCCTGCTGGATTCCCAGCAGAAATGTAGGGAGTGAGGAAGTTAAACACCTTCTCATGAGATCAGAAGAGAGCATTGTTGTAAATGTCTTCCTAAAAAGAGATAAAAATGTGCGGCCACTTCAGGTGCAGCAGGACTCTATGTAGGACTGTTCTTGGAACTCTGAAATGCTTTTGCTAGCTTTCTCACCTGAAAAGGCCAAGAAATGCTGGTTGGTCCTCAGTAGCAGTAGGAAAGAGCCCACAACAAAAGTTATGTTTCGGGCTGGAGGAGATTCGGAAGTGCAGTGCCAAGACTGTCAGTTGTTTCCGCTGCAGTCATAATTACCAGACATATTGGGCTGTAGTTTATAATTTCTTCATCTGTACCCTCAGGATACATATACATTTGGCAACGATAGCACTTTTTATCCTTTCACAGGTTACTGTGCTATATTCAGACCAGAGCTATCTCAAATAGCTTGAGACTCTTCCTACCACTACTGGCATGGGCAGCATCCTGGTGTTTCAGTCTTGGGTGGATACCATCAGTGAATCCTCCACTTGGACCCTCAGCTGCTTCTTTTAGAGTTGTTTCTTCACGTACAGCAGTAACATTGGCTTGAAGAGGACTTTAAGCGGTCAGCTCATCTTTCTCCAAGCCCTTTCTCACCACAAATTAGTTAAGATCACACTCAAAATGTATATCTGGTAGCTATGCAGTAGATTTTCTTTTTTTACAGAGTAAAGGACTCTAGAAGTTGGGTACACTTAGAGCTGCCTTCTCACTTCCTTTCTACACGGGCAGATGCAGCTGTTTGTGGTTTTTCTCCCCTCCCCGGTGTGTAAATCAGCTAATATTCAGCAAATGCACCTGGTAAGTGTTTCTGAGACTGAGGAGCAAACAGGACTGAACGTGCTCACAGTGCTGGTTGAGAAAGAGCACCTGATGTTACTTCAAAATAGCATTTGAAAGTGGCAAAGGCAAATAACCCTTCATCCAACTACAAGTCAATTTGAGATCTCCTCTAATTTGATCCAGTTCTGTAAGTTTTAGTGAAATCTGTCCCCTGATGGATCCGAACAGATTGGAGACAGAGATCTATGGGATCTGTTAACTTTTCAACAAATACTGCTATTCTGAGCTGCCTGTGGACAACGCCTTCCTATTAATAATTAGACAGACTTGTGAGAAAACTATTTTCTTTCTTGATGTAGAGGACACTGAAGCTTTCCCGCAGTTTCAGGTGTGGAGCATACACGGCACCAGGACAGTCCCCAGCAAAAGAAAGCCATGTGTGGGATGGCAGCTTGATATAGGGAGATGGTTCAGAAGCTGGTGGCTGGAAGCTGCTGAAAGCAGCTTGAATTTGGCTTCATCTCACAGAGCTTTGCCTTTAGTTCAGGGAGGACTTTGTTCATGAACTGTGAACGGTCCAGCATTGGAAAGATACTGTTCTAAAGTGTTAAAGGTGTTTAGTTATTTCCATTGACTGTGCAGGGCTCAGCAGAAGAATAACCTGTCTACGTTGTCGTAATGTTCCAAAGAATATGTAATCTAGTGCCCTGATAAGATGGCAGGGAGGCCATGCCACTGTCGAGGTTGCATTTCTGATACTGGCCTTAAGCAGTTGCTGTGGTTCCCTAGAACATGAGCATGCAAGGAGGAGAGGTACAAACCTCAAATGTCTCCCTCACCTCTGAAGAGATGAGATTCGCAATGTCAGGACAGGGTACTCTTGGAAATGCTACTTGTGGGTAGGTCAGGGTTGCGAGCTCCTCCGAGGCTGCTCGTGTGGTGGAAGGGCATAAGGCTGTGAGGAGTGAGGGAGAAGATGCTACTTTGATTTTTCTGCAGGTATTCTTCTGGGACACTGCTGCAGAGTTCAGCATCTGATAGAGCTTTTACTAGGTCAGCCTGAGACTCAACACACCAGCCTTATCCTTCACCTCGCTTTCCCAGGGCATAAAGAGAAGGAATGATTTTTCCACCTCTTGAAGCAGCTTTCACTAATTAACATTTGAAAACGTATTAAAGATTGAAAATAATTGCAAGAAAGATTTTTAGTTAATATTTAGTTTTATCCTTTACAGAAATAAACTTTCGTGGCCAGTGCTTTGCTCTCTTGAATGTTAACACAATTGTGATAGATATCTATATATTTATATATCTATATAGATAGATAAATACTAAGATATATATATCAATAGACCTGAAGAAGTATTCTGCTGAAGTCCATTAAATGAGATATTCCAGGTGCCTGATAATTAAAAATACTCCATTCATTTAAACAAATACGTGTTCTTGTCTGAAAATTTTCAGTTAACATATAACCAGCTGATTGAAGTTCCATATGACCTTCTCTACTCTTCACTAGTTTAAAGACTTCTGTATCATTTGCAAATTTTGCCACCTTAGAATTCCTTTTTCCAGGTCATTAATTTAAAAGTCTCATCTGGAGGCTTTGCAATCTTAACTCGTCCCAGCTATCCATGGTTTTTGTAGTTTGTATTGGTTTTTGCTTTATGCTGCGGTTTGTAACAGCGTGTAAGGCTCTCGCCATGGAGCACATCACGTCTGTGCTATGTGCTAAACATATGCAGAAGCTCAGGAGGACGCCTCTGTCCGTCGATCACTCCTCTCTGCAAGCTGTTGTGGCTTTGAGTTTTTTTTCCATTTCTTTGTTGGTTTCTGATTCAAGACAACAACATTTTTCTTCTTCCTCTGTCAGTGGCTAGTATCTTCCATAGTCCATTGAGAGCACTTTCCATCAAAGCCTTTTTCAAAATCCGAGTACATCTTATGAATTAATTCCTTTCTCCTTTTCCCTGATTTCTTTGACACAGGTAGAAAATTGTTCCTCCATCTGACCTTTCTACCTACTATTTTAGTGATGGTCAGTGACTGGAAAAGCAACGTCTTACGGTACCTGGTCTATCAGAGAGGCACCTTTATTGATGGTTATAAACATACACCATAGCACAGTATTACCATGCAAAATTAATAGTTTACACCCTAAGACCGTGTCCGTTTGCCTCAGTGGGACTCCAGGCATGTCAGTATGAGAAACACAGCGGATAAATCCCCACCTCCTTCTTTGCAGCGTCTCATTTCAGACAGCTGTTGAAGATGTAAGCAGCTAGAGGTGGGGTGGTACCTCTAAAGATGGAAGTGACACAAAGCCCTTGATGATTTCTGTGTGCCCTCCAACTTTGTAGAAGTTTGAATATGCATCTTGGATTTATGGCTCTGGTTCCAATCAGTAGGAATTGTAGTAATTGTGGTCCGACTGTAGTAATTGCTACCTTAGGGTACCCAAAACGGTAAGTCGCCTTTCACCATCAGATGTTGAGCATGTGAAGGCTTCAAAGAGTGACTCACTGTAATAAAGCCAGTGACGTGTATTGACTTACGGAGCTGTGTCAAGGAACTACACTTCCTTCTTCTGGTATCTGACCTTTGCCAGCAAACAGAGGTCCCAAGCCAGACATCATTGTGACAACAGATGTTAATAGGAGTAACAGATATTACAAAGCTTATTTTTCAGCATGATTTCTCACAATTATATTTTTTAAAGACCATGTTTTGATCTTTCCCTGCACAGTAGGGATGTGCAAGTAGAGTTGTGTGACATCT
The DNA here is from genome assembly GCF_034619465.1 of Leptosomus discolor. NCBI lineage: Eukaryota > Metazoa > Chordata > Aves > Leptosomiformes > Leptosomidae > Leptosomus > Leptosomus discolor. The sequence continues at coordinate 31,484,628 of NC_141398.1, read as the reverse complement.
GTAACCTCACCATAGTTTGAATGAATATGTTATAAGGAACAGGAAACAAACTTAAAGGAAAAAAAAAGCACAAGTTAATCATATGCCAGGGGTTGTTCCTATATTTGCTAGCTGCACTGCTCAGTAGAACATTTACTATTTATTATATCTTTTTTTTTCCAAAATAATTTGCAAGTATTCAAAAATTAATCCTCACATCACTCAGGTGGATTGAGTATAAATTTCTTTGCAGCAAAGCAAAAGTACAGACTTGCCACTGTACAGTGACTCATCAGAAAGATTTTTACTGTGTCGCTCCAAACCTGGTAACCTGGAGGCTTCAATTTGGATACTTTGGCCCATGACGACTGAGGAAGACTCGTGCAGGCAGTGTCTGTCCACCGAGAGTGCTGGAGGCCCAAGTCAGCTGCCTGTCAGTTGCAAATAAAAGATCAGCAGCATATGTTGTCAGCATACAGCTGCCTGTGTGCTGACAATAAAAGATCCACTTTAAAAGCAGGATCTTCCATTTAAAAATAGCTACCCTTTCTAAACAAGCTCTATGTACACAGCCTTATCTAAAGAACCCTATATTGCCTCCACTTTGTGATGCCAGAAAGAAACTGTAGCCAGGACCACGTCTCAGCAGATGAAACAAGCGCCCTTGTCGCAGGTGCTGCCTGCCCAAGGAGGATCTGCTGTGCATCAAACAGGATCTAGAGCTTGTAAACATGCGGGGTGGGTGGCTCATGTGTTCCCTGAGGTACAGCTAAAATGTCCTTCGATTCTTCTGGTACTTACACCAAGCTGCTGATATTATGGTCAAAACAGTTGTTTCAGGCAGCCTTCGTTCAGATCCATCTCATTCACACACAGAGGAAAAAGGTGGTTTCATTGATTGTTTTATGCCCTTTTGTTTTAATGTGCTTAATTTGGAGTTTGAGTTTCCTTTTTTGCTGAAAGCTTCTACAGGTCCTAGCACTGGGTATACCTTTCCAAGTAAAGAAAGGCTGTCACATGGGTCTTTGAGTAGAAATATTCCTTGACACATACGCCTGAATGGTGAATCTTTATTACTTCTTCCCAGTTGTTTTCCCCACAATACGTTAAAATGGGTACTCTGTAGGCAGGAGACCCAGTTCTCTTCTTGGCTTGAGTTGTTTTGAATTTACACTAGAACTAGAAAAAAATACATGAGGAATGGATTCATTACATCTGAACTAAGTGTCACACTGGCTAAATATCAAGTGAAGAAGTGCTGCTTCTTAACCCTGGGTTTTCTCACTTTCCTACTCCTATCACCTAAAACATGCTTAGCCTTTGCCTGTTACTGTCTTAATGTTCGTGGAGGACAGCATAAAAACTGTGAGATGCTGTTTCAAAGTTGAGTCAGTCTTCCCAAAGAATTTCACAGTTCTTGAAGATAACACTGTAATTTGGACAAGAAGTACGTCTGCTTTGCAGGGAGGGCATCTTGCTGGTGGGAGAGAAAAGCTGCTTTCCTTTTTTTCTAGACAGTGATCCGCATGCCTGGTTTATACTGCCTCACGTGCCCTGTGCCAGTGGGAATGACCATTACATGCCTGCATGGTATTATTGATTTAGCAATATGACCTGCTTGCCATCACATACTCCTCGTACTCCTTTGTACACATGAAAAACCGGTAGTTATGGCTCATTTTCTGTTGTTTCCAGAGTTTGAGGGTTCTTCAGTATAAAAGAAAGTCAGACTCTGAGCCAATTGCCAGTTTTGAGTACATGAAATTGTCAATCAGTATAAATAATATGAGTTCAAGTAAGAAATATGTGAGGATAAATAAAGTTTTAATATCATAAAAAACAGAGTAAGATTCTCCCTCTTCCTCTTCTCAAGCAGGAAGATGAGTAGCAGAATACATTGCATAAAAGGCGCTTTGTTTACCTGGAAGTTTTGTAGAGAATGAAGCTTCAGAGAGGTGTTTGCTGGTGACTGACTGTCTTTAAGAGGAATCTTATGACTCACAACACATCATGAGGAACTGACTGTAGCCCCTGGTGAAGGGTTTTCAGTTAAGACTGGGCTTGACAGAAACAGGAATTTTGATGTGTCACACCACTGGCTGAATGTTCCCAGGCTACCCTTTGTACCTCTCTGTTTCATGATCAAATGACATGGTTTTCTGCATGAGATGGAGGAATAAAATAGATTAAACTGTTCAAAGGTTGGTGGTACGGTGTTCTGAGCCGTCAGTGACTGCCGCTGCTCCAGCCTTTTTCAAACTACTGCTGTTTTCTTGTAGGATGCCATGCTGGGATCTATATGCCTCAGGGACAACTCCAGCGTTATGCCCAGATAACTGATTGTCTTTCCTTTGTTTTCAGAATATTTCTCATCTCTCTTGAGGAAGATTTCATCCCCATAGATCCATCTGGGAAGAGGAAAAGAAGATAACTACGCAATTCTAGAGTAGCTGTCTTTGTGTGGTTGGCTGCTTAGGAGTTTCTATAAAAAACAAGTTGTTCAAAATTATTGAATTATAACTGCCTAATTATAAGATTTTTAATTTTCTAGATGCAGAGCCTTAACAAATTGTGTTTGAGCTCAAACCAAGGAAAAATATTTGATCTAATGCTTTCTAGTAGCAGGCACACATACAGTCTATATATCTTGGCAAGACGGCAGTCAAGGAAGGGTTTGGTTTTTATCACATAGTCTGAGCCTTCACATTAAAACTACCATGTTTAGTTTTGTTAAACTGTCTGAAGTACCTGAGCTTTTCATTGAGAACATCAGCAAGGAAAATTAATTTCTCCATGGCTGAATGCCTAAAGCTACAGACACTGATTTGGTTGTGTTTACCAAAGGATTAGATCAGAATTACAGGTACCTAATACTTCACTAGAAACACACTCATGTTTCATGAGATAAGATTAAATTCTGTGTAGAAAAAGAGCAACTTCTCTGATTGAAAATTATTACTCCAAAATCTCTGCTAGCTAAAGCAGTTTAGAGCAAATTGAAATGTCAAAGGCAAAGTTACTGCTCCTAAAACAGAAGTCTCTGCTTGGGAGCTACATGGACACATAAGGAGAATGACAGAAAAGCTGATGAAACTATGCTGGCTACAGGCATCCAGAACAAACTCTAAAGATCCTACCACAGCCTCTCTTCCTCTCTTGTGAATGGGTAGTGATACTGAATTTGTTAAACACAGTGCTTAACGTGTGTGATGTTAACTCCCATCAAGCAGGAGTTAAACAGATCATTCAGGGTGAGCTAGAAAAAGCTAATTTGGCTAAATCATTGTCTAGCCAAATCAGTTATATTTAACCACTGTTATCTGCAGTCCTCTCATTTGTTGTCTCTCTTCAGAAATATATCCATTTCCAAAGAGTTTCTAGACAACTCTCTGTGTTCAGGGGAGTGATGACATGCTTCTCTGCTAGCTTTGACCTCCTTGATGACTTAATCTTATACAGTCACAGAATCATTAGGTTAGAAGAGGCCTCTAAGATCATCAAGTCCAGCCATCAACCCAACACCACCATGCCCACTAAACCATGTCCTGAAATGCTACATCAATATGTTTTTTGAACACCTCCAGGGATGGTTACTCCACCACTTCCCTGGGCAGCCTCTTCCAATGTTCGACTACTCTTTCAGTAAAGACATTTTTCCTAAAGTCTAATCATCTACAAATGCAGGATTGAAATCTTCCAAATTGGTATCTGCACAAGGTTACTAAAAGTTCCCCTTGCAGAGAGAACAGATTAGTGACAGCTGCAGATGAAGGGCAGCAAGATTCAAGAGGCACGCAAAAATATAGAATCGTAGAATCATTAGGTTGGAATAGACCTCTGAGATCATCAAGTCCAACCATTGACTTAATACCACCATGCCCACTAAACCGTGTGCTGAAGTGCCACATCTATATGTTTTTTGAATGTCTCCGGGGATGGTGACTCCACCACTTCCCTGGGCAGCCTGTTCCAATGCTTGACCACTCTTTCATTAAAGAAATTTTTCCTAATATCCAATCGAAACCTCCCCTGGTGCAATTTGAGGCCATTTCCGCTTGTCCTATCACTTGTTACTTGGGAGAAGAGACTGACTCCCACCTCACTACAACCTCCTTTCAGGTAGCTGTAGAGAGCCATAAGGTCTCCCCTCAGCCTCCTCTTCTCTAAACTAAACAACCCCAGTTCCCTCAGCCGCTCCTCACCAGACCTGTTCTCCAGACCCTTCACCAACTTCATTGCCCTTCTCTGGACACACTCCAGCACCTCAATGTCCTTCTTGTACTGAGGGGCCCAAAACTGCACACAGTATTCGAGGTGCAGCCTCACCAGTGCCAAGTACAGGGGCACGATCACCTCCCTACTCCTGGTGGCCACACTATTGCTGATATAGGCCAGGATGCTGTTGGCCTTCTTGGCTTCCTGGGCACGCTGCTGGCTCATGTTCAGCCAGCCTTCGACCAACACCCCCAGGTCCTTTTCCGCCGGGCAGATTTCCAGCCACTCCTCCCCAAGCCTCTAGCGCTGTAGGGGGTTGTGGTGACCCAAGTGCAGGACCTGGCACTTGGACTTGTTAAACCTCATAGCATTGGCCTCAGCCCATTGATCCAGCCTGTCCAGGTCCCTCTGCAGAGCCTTCCTACCCTCGAGCAGATCAACATTGCCACCCAATTTAGTGTCACCTGCAAACTTACTGAGGGAGCACTCAATCCCTTTGTCCAGATCATCAATAAAGATGGTAAACAAGACCAGTCCCGATACTGAGCCCTGGGGGACACTAGTGACCAGCCACCAATCGAATTGAACTCCATTCACCACCACTCTCTCCACTTGGCCATCCAGCCAGTTTTTAACCCAGCTTAGTGTACAGCTGCCTAGGCCATGAGCCAACAGCTTTCTTAGGAGAATGCTGTGGGAGACAGTGTCAAAAGCTTTGCTAAAGTCCAGGCAGATGATATCCACAGCCTTCCCCTCATTGACTAGGTGGGTCACCTGGTCATAGAAGATTGAGTTGGTTAAACAGGAACTGCCCTTCATGAACACGTGCTGGCTGGGCCTGAGTCCCTAGTTGTCCTGCAATTGTTTGAAAATTTGTCTTTTCTTGGATTTTGTGACGTTATTCTTTCCCGTTTCCTCTCTCTTTTTTTGCCTTCTTTGTCCACAAATGATGTCCCTTCCCTCTCCTCGATTTCTAAAGAAATGTCTCACCACATAGCCAAATGCTTCCTGAGCACTTCATGAAGCTCTTGCCTCTTGAACACCATTCTTTAGTCTCTAGGTTATGGCATGATCCCTTGTTTTAAAGTGTGTGACTTTATATTTGACTTTGGTAAATGTCCAGCTTACCAAGGAATTAGCATCCTCTAAAATATTTGCCACTGACTACCTTTGCCTTATTCATGAGTATAATTGTCGACAAAAAGGTGTAAGCATTGACAGGCGCTTCTGAGAGCTTCTCACTGCTCTCAGACCCGTTGCTCCCCAGCAAGTAACATCTTGCAGTGCAGAGCATGGTGTGCCCTGTGGTCCCAGATTCATGCAGCAGACTCAGGTGGGGTGTCCCAGCCAGGGTAACTTACAGCTGCTCTCCTGCTCTTAACTTATATGAGTAAACACTTAGCCTCCAGTTGATTGACAGATTAAGAACAAAAGACCTGGCCAGGCACCATCTCTCTTGCAATATCCTGGGTCCTGCAGCAGGCACACACAGGTTGCTGGACTCAGGTACCTTCTTTTAGATTGCTTCTGCCTTTGTTTGTATGGACAGACACCCTGGCTCCCCCAAATCACATGCATATCTTCATGCCTTTCTACCTTGGATATTTCTTCTTTTCTTCTCACCAATTCTTGTGCTCTACAGCAGACCATGCCTGGTTACCTTTCTTCTTGTCTTACCCTGCTGCTCCCACCTTATCTGTTTCACAAACTATTTTCCTTAACCGTCTCCAAACTTTCTTCCTACTAGGGCTGTGCTGTTCCTCTGGTGGTGTGTAGTAAAGTCCTGCCTGTAGACCCATTCCTTTTGTGAACCTAAGGGAGCCATGATCAATAGGTCATTTTTCTGTGTGTCTTGGATGGATTTGTCATGTACGTGAAACAAAAAGGGGGTTGAATGTTAGCGTCATTTAGAAAGAAACACAATGAGTATTTAACATGGTTTTTTAATATTTCTTTCATTTATCACATGATATCTAGAGAATTTTATATTCCATAGAATAGATAGCGTAACACAGCAATTCCTCAATTAATAAGCTTCCATAATAAAAGAAGGGAAATACTGAGAAGCATGGCTGTAAAGACAGTAAGATGAAGAGGTAAAAATAAAGAAAGCAGCTGTTGGCTTGGTGAGAGTTAGAAAGAAAAAAGTCCTTGTCCCAGAAGTACAAAATAGCAGGTTTTAGAGTCAGAAGAGCCAAGTTTGAAGGGAGTGAAGTGCACATAAGGAAGGCATTTGTGTTTAAATCCTAATCAGCTAACTGATATTTAAAAGGCTGTCTATTTGCTTTATTCTTGAATCTCTGTACATTCCTCTGCTTCTGTGAAACCGTAAATACTGCATTTGACATCAGCTGTTTTACGGGGAAAAGAAGTTCATTAGTGCCCCAAAACATCCAAATTAGATTATGTGGCATACTGAAAGTATAAAACAAACATTAAGTAATGGCAGCACTGTCAGTTAGAATTACAGCCCTCCATAGTTTTCGGTCTTCTTTTCTAAAGAGAGGTGGTGTCGCAGTTCAGAAGAGAAAAATGAAGGGAAAAAAATTGCTTGTATTGGTCCCCTAAATTGCAGCTGGCTTTGAAAGAGCAACATCAGAGTCCAACTTTGACTGGATATTGGAGTATGCTAGTTATGAGCCACCAGAAGGGTACAGGGCAGAGCAGGGAGAAATTGCTGATTAAAAAATAATTAAAAACAGTTTCCTTGCAATACAGCATGTGGAGTTGGCCAGAAACTATGAGTGAGTAACCCTATCTACACAGTGATTTCTTTTTTCCTAATCTTCATTCACCTTCTGGGTATCTCAGAACATTTTACAATTCTGTTCACCCCTGCAGCCCCTGTTTCTTGGTTGGTTTTATTTAGGGTACGTGGAGAAATCACGGGGGCTCTGTAATGTGTCAAATATCACAATGGACCAGCATTTGTGCTGGTAGATAAAAGCAGCTGCAGGTTACTTAAGAGGGTGTGTGCAGTGTAATGGAAGAGAATTCAGCCATGGAAAAAAATAGCCTCCAGTATTCCATCATTAAGAGGAACACGTTAAAGCAGCTGCAGAGTTAATAGACAGGAAATTCTTTCTTTATGATCCATGAAATCTTCAATCTATATTATCCTATTCTTCCTAACAACTTCTAATTGCATAACTGAATTTCCTTGTTTATTATCATTGCAGCATAGTGACTTACAATTGAGAGTAAATTGCCTGAAAGCAAAATTCTGTTTCATTTGACCAAACCGTAAGAATCAGACGACATGAAGTGAGCAGCATTTCCAGCTGTTATATGTTCCTTTCCTGCAGCCAGTGGAGAGAGCAACTATTGAAACTGGGGTTTCTGGCCACAGTGGTCAGAGTCCCACAGAGATATTGGTTGGCCAACACAATGAGCATACTTTTCCCCTAGAAAGAAGAGTGCTCACTTGCCATGAGATTCCTCTTTCCTTACTGCTATGCCTTTTTCTAGGCTGTCAAACTTGTAACATTTTGTGGGTGGCAAAATGATGTCATTTTATTCAACAGCTTGTAGTAATTTCCACTCCTAACCCTTCATGAGAGGTACAAATTACCAAAGAAAAAGGGCTATAAGCTTACAGATGGCAGTATCGCTTTTCTTTTCCATTGAGATCACAATATCCTTATTTCTAGCTGAATGACAATTGTGCTGTCACTAAAATTACATAATGCTGTGTCCCCTGACGCTTTATAGTTTGGGATTCAAAGGACAGCTGTCAAAATACAACTTGCTCTATTCTGAGATTTTAAAGTCACTTAGGCTATCGTACATGTGAGTTTGTAATTAATTTTTTTTTTTGGTGGGTTATAGATAAGAGTTAAGAGTGGAATGTAAATGAGAAAACTACATTTACATGTCAGGTTAAGTGATACACCTGAGATACAAATGACGCACTAATATAATCAGTGTTTGCTGTAAATCATGGGGACCAAAATCAAGAACACAAATGTCAGCATTATGCTGACTTGGTGGAGTTTGGTAGCCTATGGTAAAACTGGCTTTTCCCTTTATTTTGTATACTATCACACCATACAATGTGTAGAAAAGCTGCTCTGGTTTTCCAGGCTTTTGTCTGATGTTTCAGTCAGCTGTGCTCTAATAGCCTCCACTGCTGTACACTGGCTCCCAGTGCCTGCCAGTTACCGTGAACAAGCATTAAATCAGAGGAAAAAACTCATGTAGTTTTAGAAGATTTCCCCAACCAAGACCAAAAAAAAAAAAAAAAAAAAAAAAAAAAAGTTGTGAAAATGTACCCTGGTTTGGATAAGTGTTGTGGCTTAACCCCAGTGGGCAGCTGAGCCCCACACATCTTCTTGCCTGCTTCCCCTGCAATGACTGGGGATTTCTGGACTCTATCAAGGCAGGCAGTCACTTGTTCTAGATTGCTTTGGTTGCCAGTAAGCAAACCACTGATAAAAAACCTGAATGCATACATAATATTATCTTTTCAGGTCAGGGTCACAGAAGAGAAGTAGTTGTCTGTGACTTGAATGGAAAAGGAGACATCTGCAAAATACTCATACTCTTAGATAAGACGCTAAACCTGTTTTAGGGATACATTTAACATCGGGGATAAGGCAACTAAGATGTACAGGCATTAGAAATCATTTGCGGCTCAGCTGTGTGTGAGTGGATGAGAGGATGATGGATTGTTTTTATTTGCCAGTCTGGTTTGTGCAGAAGATTTGTGGGATGATACTTGTGAATGAATGGGAGCTGTTAGCTTGTTTAGTCTAGCAGAACTAAAGCCGAGAAAGGATGCCACTGCTACCTCTAAATACTGTCAGAGAGGAAAAGAGTATTTTGTCTAAAGGACAATGCTGGCACAGGATGCCCTGGTATGCATAAGCTATAAATAAATATAGGCTGACTATGAAAAAAGTTCGTAATCCTAGGCAAGGAACTAACTTTAAGCGTGGTGTAGGCAAAAAAACCCTCTCACTTTTTTAAAAATAGAGCTAAGGCAGCTTCCAAACAGGATTGTATGATGCTATTATGGGGCAGAACAAGGACTAAACTCTGTGATCTCTGAGGTCCTTTTCAGTCTTAGGCTCTCTTGGTCCTCCAAAAGGTTACATCAGGCCTATGCTATTTCACCTTGTGTAACGGGACGTGAGTATGGCTTGGGTTGTGTGGAGCCTTTACGGGTGTTCTTCCCAGCAAACTTAAACAGCGGTTGCCACCAGGCTATCTGCAAAGGTACTTTGACTGTTCTTCTCCCCATCCTTGCTATGTTCCCAAGGCAGTTAACAGAAACAGGAGGACGAGAGCTACAAAGAAAGTTTATCAGCTCCAAAGGCAAAGGGAGCAGGGAGTTGGAGTGGGGTGGTGGACAGAGTAATTGAATTTTAATCAAGATCCAAATCAGCAAGCAGGAAACACTGATTTGCATAAGCAATATTAATCTTATTGGCATTTTACGGTGAGGAAAGAGGTATTCTCGGAGACTTATTCTTATCACCAGTTCTGACCTAGCAGTACTTCTTGCTAACTGACAAGAGTTTAACTATAATCTGTACCTGCTTGTCTTGGTTGAACCATTATACTTGTGCTTCTACTGACAGCGATGCTGTATTTCTATCATTTTTGTGGTTTGTATTTTAGATGGAAACCTTAAACTCGCACATTTACTAGTAATTATTTCAAAATACCTTTTAATCAATCTACTTTTAAATTAAGATAAGAAGATAATTAATTTAATTAGAAAGTGTATTTTAAAATGGGTTAGACGTACAGAGAAAAAGTAGACCAAAAATACACTTGTGTGGAAGAGAAACCAGCTTGCTTAATGAGAGGAGGTACTTTCTGTGGTTAGACAACTCACCTGGTTGTATCAGGACATTGTTCTTCAAGGTCTGAGAATTAGTCATTCTCACGCCTTCTGGTACTGCCTTTTTGGTTAAGGGGGTTTGTTGGTATTTTGTCATATGCTGAATGGGGGAAATAACCTGCAATTCTCTTTTCTTTTTGAATTCATGATTAGTCAATCACTTAATTTCAAGAGCACAGAAATAAACCTCATTTAAAGAAAAGGCTGCTGCTTTGTACTCAAGTTTACTGGTTTGTACTTAAACTCTGATCGTGGTGATTAGCTACTCTTCTGGACAATCTACATTTGTCTTTTTTTCTAGCTTAGCAATAAATGTAGTTTGTGCCTTTTGTAAATGTTTCGCATATACATAGTAAGGATTTTTGGAAGCCTAGTTTTGAGGCAGATAGTAGCTTTCAAAAGTAATTTAAACTTTTTAAAGAAAAGATATCTCCAATTTTCATTTTTACTTTTTCTTAAATAAGTGATTCTTGTTGGCTCTAATGGTGGCTCTTGATGCTGTAGCTAAAAGTGAGCTGAGTGACCAGAGCCAGCAGGGACTCTACGTGCAAACCGGCCCCGGCAACAAGATGGGTGTTGCACAATGTGTACACCGGCGGTGCAGCAAGCTCCTTCCTGGTGTTAGTCCTGCAGAAGAGGTGATGTTAGAGGGAAGCGTTCAGAGAAGAGGTGATGTGGGAAGGAGGAGTCTGGAAGACACCGTACAAAATGAGCTCTACCTGTCTGGACACATTAGTGTACTTGACTTCAAGCAGCAGCTTGTCAGAGCGAGGAAGGGTACCAGGCTGAGCTCGTCTTGTTGGGCATAAGCTCTGATGTTGCATGAGCACAGATCTCTGCAGAGGCGGATGTATGAGGTACAAGGGCCAGCCTTGTGGGCCTGTGCCCGCGTCTGTGTGTGCATGCCCAGTCGCTTGAAATTTTCATCGAAACGCACTTTCCCATTAAACTAGGTGAGCCACTGGTTTTTACCTACTTCTCTATCCCAAACTCAAGGACCTGCAGTTGAAATATAAACTAAAATTAATTAAAATTAGAGCAATTATAGGAACACAAACCCCTCTCCTGTGTTATATCAGCTTGCAGCTATCTCACACCAATTATCTTTTGGTATTATTTGCTGCTACTATTATTATTATTACTGTTTACTGACTGTTGTTACACTGCTGCAACTCGAGCATCCCTCAGTAGACCCAGCACCTGTCCCCTTCCCCCAGAAGCAGGTGGGAAGCGCAGGGCAGGAGAGCCAAGGGACGGAGACCTCCTCCCGGCTGGGCACGGCGCTGGGAGGGAGGACGTGGGCGGCAGGGCTTTCTCCTGGAGGCACGGCACCCTTATTAACCGGGCTGGTACCCCCCGGCCTGCCTTTTTGTCAGTGATTTACTTTAAGAAAAGCTTCATCACGGGGTGTGTGTGTGTGTACATAAAAAAAAAAAAAAGCATTATTACTTTAATTGTGAACATAAATTTATACAAAATATAATGAATATATAATATAAAATGGGATATAATACAAAACCAAGATAATATACACGATATATAGATAATATTATTTTAATTTTGAAAAATTATTTGCAGCAAGCAGGGGTCCGGGGGGTGCGGGGGGGGGGGGGGGGGCGGGGCGCAGGGGGGTGCCCGGTGCCTTCCCGGGTGGAGGCGGGCGGGGGCGGGGGCCGGGGCCGGAGCCGGAGCCGGCCCGGGCGGGGCGGGGCGGGGCGGGGCGGGAGGCCGCAGCAGCCGCCCCCGGCTTTGGCTGCTCGTTCTCTCGGCGCTGCGATGGCTCCGCTCCGCTCCGGCCCGGCCTGGTGGCGCTTCCTCTCCTTGGCCGTGCTCGGCCCCGTCCTCTGCGGCCGGCCGGGGCGGGCTGAGCCGGAGCCGGAGCTGGGCCCGGGCCCGGACGTGGGCCCGGGCCCGGCGGCGGAGGCGGACCCGCACGGGCGGCACCTCTACAGCGCGGAGATGCTGCGGCACGGCGCCGCGGCCGCCCCCCACTTCGTCATGTTCTTCGCCCCGTGGTGGGTATCCGGGGCGACGGAGCACGGCCCGGCCCGGCGCGGCGCGGCGCCCTTCTGCCCGCCTCTAACCACGTTGACGTGGCGGCGGGAGGCGGCCGGGCCGGGCCGGGCCGGCGGCAAGAGAGACCTCGGGGTCGCGCCGCCCTGAGCCCCAGCGGCCGGACCGGGCACCTTCCCCGGGGGCGGCGGGGCCGGGGGGGACTTGCGTTAAATGGCAGCCGGGGGCTGCGAGCGCCGGGCCGGGGAGGGGGAGCTGAAGCCTCGCTTGTGCTTGGCCCGGGCCTCTGAGGCCGTGCTGGCCCGGTCGGGGGCTTCAGCCGGCCCGCGGTGGCCGCGCCCTTACCCCGAGGGCCTGCGGCAGCGGGGTGCACCAGCACCCGAGGCGGCCCCGCGGGCGTGGGCTCCCGGCGGTGCCCCCCGCGTCGGGCCTGCGGGTAAAGTCGCTCGGCGGGGCCGTGAGGAGGCAAGCTGGGTCAGCCGCGGCTCTGCGGGGCTGGAGCTGGCCCCGGTCCCCGGCGGCTGTCCCGGTCTCTCCCCGGACTCTGTTTCACGTCGTTCCTCAAAGAGACCGAGAGCGTGCGGCCTCTGTGTCTGGCAGTAGTTGTAATTTGGTGGCCGTCGCTTACCCTGTGTCCCCCAGTCTCACAAATACTTGCACTGCAGAAGTTACGTTCTCTGCAATCACGGAATTTAAAGATAAATTTGCCCTGAAAGCAGTATAACGGTAGCGCTGTGTCCCCGAGGCCGCAGGTCACTGCAGCAGAGCTGGGTAGTTCTCAGATTTGCGAGACCTACTGGGCTTTTGTTCTGGGCTGGTACTTATGACACAAGAAAGGTTGAGAAGAGTGTGAGAACAGGGCTCTGCTGGATGTTACAGCTGTCAAGAGGACAGTACTTCTGATCTTTGGGCCTTTGTGGTGGTTGTTCATATTCTTTTTTTGTCTCTCCCCCTACCCTTTCTTATCTGACTTGCTGATATCCAAGTAGAGTTTTTGTGGGTTTTGTTGTCAGGGTTGATTGACTTTTTTTTTTTTCCTCCAAGTTTTCTTAAATTTAGGTAAAATAAAGTTAAGGGAACAATGTGCTGAAGTTATGTTTTGATGCTAAGTTATCAGTTGGTACATGGTGCCATTTAGACATATGTGAGTCATGACGCTCTTTGAAATCAGCAGCAGCAAAGGATTTCCTTTCAAAACTGAGGAACTACTGCTTTGTTTTGTTTTGTTTTGTTATTAACATCAACTTGTTTATGCCATATGAAAATGTTAAGCAAAAGCTTGAAAGAGCAGATGCCTGCCTTTGTTCTCTGAAGATCACAAAAGTGGAGGACACCTGACGTGCTGGTGAAGGACCTTTCCCTGTAAGAGCTGTAAGGCCTAAGAAATGCCTGTAGAGAGCAGGAGTGCTGCTGTGTTCTGTTTTCAGGTGATAATATCTTACGCTTTGACTTACTGTTTCATAGGCATCCCTAAAACCAGATGAGCTTTTGTCTTGGCGCAATCTCCTAGGAGACCTTGTGCCAAATGGGCTGTTGCAGTGTCCATCGTATGCTGCACACCCTCAGTGTGCATCAAAGAGAGCCCTGGCCTTGCAAACTTGAACCGTGCTGTGCCGTTAGGAAGGCTGAGGTTCTCCGCCAACATGAGCGTGAGGGAGCTGTGATGTTTCACAGACTTGTGCCTTCTCTGGATGTTCTTCTCACCCTTAGCGAGCCTCCTCCAGATCTCCAGGTCTCAGCTTCAGGGCTCTTGGTCTGGACTCCTGGCTGCCCACAGGCAGCAACAGGGCCAGGTTTTGGGTCCAAGGGGAAGAGAAGGACAAAGGGAACATCTAAGTGCTTGAGCGAGGTGCTTAGACATACCAGTGGTTTTATCACCAGAGGGATCAGGCGGCAACCTGACAGCGCTGGTATCTGTGTTAGAGCCTCTTGCCCTATTCCTAGGTGATGTTAATGTGCTAATCTCCTAATGCTTCTCACAGAGGCATGCGTTTTGGCACATCTCCCTATAGTTAGAAGAAAGAAGCCTAGCAAACAGCCCAATGTTCAGCTGGGATTGTCTTTCAGATTGCTATGGGTGCTGCTAATGTTGCATCGTCAACGCCGCCAGTAAGAGTTGTGTTAGAGCCAACGTAACTCTTCTCTACTGGATTCTTGAAACAACTGTTGCCGAGGGCCCTGCTCCCAGACAGCAGCGGTACGTCTGAGGTCCTGCGTTTGTTTCAAATATGGCAGGCTGCTCCAAGAAGAGAGCATTCCAAGTCATTTGCCATCAGATGTCAAAGGTTTTCAATCATCAGGCTGTCACCCTTGGTAGCTACGCTTGACAAGGGACAGAACCATAAGCAGGTTACTCTCTTGGTGGCACTAGATAATCTTAAGATGTTGGCCATTGCAGTTGTGTCTACAGTGGAAAGAGGTTCTCCTGGATCCTTAGTTGGAAGGAATCTCAAATGAGTAGTTTCATTGCGTTATTTTGACCGTTAGAGATCTTTCCAACATATGTGGTCTCTTGGTACACCTCTGGAAGTCCACTGAGCTGAAGCAGACTTGATCACCAGAGTTTGTTGCTGTTGAACTGAACTCTGTTGACTGGATTTTACCTTAGCTGGTTTCTTTTGTCTAAGGCAAGACTGGGCCTGTGCTGCTTGTACCATTAGACCCTGGGATAGACAGGCCTACCAACCATTGAATAACAATTTGTGCTATATCTTGGTGTGGAGCTGCCCGTGGTAGCCACAGAGCTCAAGGTCTGCTGCTGGCCTCCAGAAATGTCTGTGTTCCTCATTGGCTGCAAAGGACTTATCAGTAACTGTAGTTTTGACATACATTGTTGTTGTGTGCCTTTACATCCCTTCTTGTCATGACCCAGGAAGTCCGCCATCAGGTTTTCCAGATGAGAAGTGCTGATCCTGTGGGAGGAGCACTGACCTGTCAGCATGAGGTAGAGCAGCCTGGTACTCTGTAGATATTGCCACAGCGAAGTAATCTCCAGGCATGAGCACTTGTGGTACATGGTTGCTCAGAGTTAAAATGGGCAACTGAGCTCTTACAAATAACATAATTTCACCCATACCTCCTGATGTTAGTGGTGTATGAGAAGCAGAGGGTTGTTTTGTTGTTTGTTTTGGGATTTTTTTATTCAGAAAGGTGGATCTTTCCAGGGCCTTGTTAGTTTCTTTTGGATCTTCATTTACCTTTGTAAACAGAGATTGTGAATGCTTGCACCTTCCTAGCCCCAGTAGGAAGGAAGAGCAGGACTCCTTGTTGACGCTCAGGTCTCCTCCGTCCCCAGCGGTAGATCCAGCCCCATTGATGTAATGTGGAGTGGTAGCAACAAAAGACTGTAGGTATATGTTGCTAAGGGGGGGCGTGTGATGTTGCATGGTCTTGCTGTCTTTATTTTTGACTTCTCTGGTTTCACATATTCTGCAGCTACACCTTGTGAATTTCAGAAGTATATTGGGGACTGTCTTGTCTTGTTATTTCCTTCTGTGTAATGCTAACTTTTTTTTTAAAAAAAATAAAAAACAAACAAAAAACAAGGAATGACTAACTAGTTGATTACTGATTCAGGTATGAGCATTTTTCCTGCTTTATTTTCAATTTTAGCTCATATAATCCGAAGAAGGAAAGGAAAGGGGAACTTTGTGTATAGCAGAGATCATGGTGTTAAATATGGACAAAGCAGCTCTGTTCTGCACTTAAAAACCAGCAGGTTAATTACTTGAGACTGCCTTACCTAGTTTTCCATGTCTTTAACACCAGTCAGTATTCATTAGGTATTTAAAAATCCCTGCAGCTGGTAGGGGAAGGGACCAGGGAATCCAAAATCCTCCTCTTAATTCAAGCTCCATGAAAGAGCTGACTATGGAGGGACTTCAGTTTGAAGTTAAACACTTAAGGAATTTTTAATTTTAGTAGTAATACATAGTATCCCTTCACCGTGACAATTCAGAATAAGATCATATGGGAGGTTGTATTCCCCCACGTAGTGGGAGTGTGTGTGACCCACTGTGCCTGACTGTGACAGGACCTTATTGAGGTCAGAAGATGTTCTTTATGTTAAGGCAAATCTCAAGGTTATTTTTTTTTCCTTAAAGATATCAGGTTACCTGGAAAGGTGTGAATCCATGCAGCTTTTCTCTCAAAACCAGTTGTATAAGTGAAACTGTTTCAAATGGGAGCAACTTTCTCCGAAGTCTTAATGGTGTTTTAATTGTTACTTATGAAGTAGACTGACCCGGTCATGCCGAGGGCAGTAACAGCTTTCATGCTGCCAGGTTGAGAATGTTTTCTGTTAATCCAATTATGTATTTTTAGAAGTCTTGGAGGGCTGGCAAAAGCAGCCATTAAAGAGAAATGAAAATCCAGTCCTTAAAATTTGTCATCATAGTTCCAGGAATGGGGTATTGCTATAATGACTTGAGAGAGTAGGAAAACTGTGAGATGAACAATAACCATTTTCTGCTTCTGGGGAGCTGCTGTTGTAGCAAATGTATGAGGCCAGTTTTCTGTGTACATGCAGGTGTAGTTAGTTGATGGCGTGCTGCTGGGGAAAGCACGGTATGGGAGGATTTTGAGAAACCCTGCTCAGAAATCAGTCCTGATGTGTTTCATGACTTGTGAGTTACAATTCCTGTGATGCACAGAAGCGCAAGTGGCCTTAGAAAGAGGCTAGAAACATTATCTTCTTACCTGCTGCTAAAATATTGAATATTTTGGAATGTTAGAGCACAAAGAAAGCTGGAGAGCCTCACAGGATTTTTCTAGAAAGCTGGAAGACTGAGATTACTTTTCTTAATAGCCTCACTAAGTTCAGGGGGTGTTCAGTAGGCTTTGTAACCTAAAAGGATAGTAGCGAGAAGTTCTCATCTCTTGATGGTTTTCACATGAGGTGTGTTTGCAGTGTCCTACAATTCTTGATGGTATTCTCTGTGCTTATAACGGTGCTCGAGTATGGAATGTTTCTGACTTAACTATTTTTAATTGTATTAAAGTCTCTGACCATTCTGCATATGACTTTTCTGTAGATTCATTCCCCTCTAAATGTGAGCAACTGTTAAGCAAATATCTTGTTCCTTCTGTTGCAGGTGTGGACATTGTCAGCGTCTCCAGCCAACTTGGAATGATTTGGGAGATAAATACAACAACATGGAAAACCCACAGGTCTACGTTGTTAAAGTGGATTGTACTACAGATACACCACTGTGCTCTGAATTTGGCGTCCGAGGATACCCTACGTAAGTATGAAAGGATGTCTGCTCCTATTTCTTCCTTTTTTAGTTTTCCGTGATCCTCTGCCAATTTGTTGAAGTTGACTTCTAAGCTGTATTTTTCGGTGGGTTTCTTTGTAGCCCTTTGGACCTCATGTGTTCATTTTAAGCCTTTTACCATGTTGCCAGGTATCGTGTGATACACACTACTCTCTCTCTCTCCTTTTTTTTTTTTTTTCCCAAAGAAACTGTTTTATGTCTTGGAAGATGGCTGTGTTTAAAGGAAGTCCAGAATTGCCCTTTTCTTTTCTTTGAGAGTACCTCTTTCTCAAGCAGCAGTATATTATACAGCCATGATATGCTTGATAGAGCTGCTCTCTGGTAACTGGTAACGGTACTGTTAAAAATAACTTGTCACAAGTTCATCAGTACGCTGCACCATTCATAATTAATGTACAGGTGATCTCTTAAATTTTTGAGTGAACTTGGTGCTCATAAAATGATAAACTAATAGTATCGCTTAGCATACTTAGTGGTGGTGATGTTGTACAGACTTTTTCTAGGTAATTTTGCTTATATTGATCTAGGAGAGATTCATTTGGAGTATAAGGTTGTTAAACTTCTCCTGTTGTAAAGGATGTATCCCTTACTACCTCAGCTTTGGTAGGCAGAGCGTGGTCTAGAGTGTCTATGAGAGGGTCAGCCTGAATAGGGCTTTTGTGTTAGATATGTGTGCTCCCTTTTTAGCTGCCAAAAAGGAGCAAAGGGATTTTTTTTGCTTGTGTTGTCGCTAAAGCTTCTTGCAAAAATGGATGGGATCATTTCAACTGCTTTACTACTTACTCATTTTACTGGCGATAAGTGGAGAATGTAATCATCTGTAGCCCTTCCACAGCCTGTATGTTTCAGTTTCCTTCCCTTTGCTCACTTTGTCTAACGTTACTGCTGACCCCAGCACAGCCTGCACCTGACATACGCTCCTGGCTGCCCCAACTTTGACGCAGATGAGTGCGACTGAGTAGAAGTTGAGAGTTATAAATAGTGAAGCCCTTGTTGAAAAAGGCATTGTCCTTAAGGGCAGTTTGTGGCTTAGTTCTGCTAGAAATTCCAAGAAACAATGAGTATTACAACTCTATTTTAATATCCCCAAAAGTGAGCATTGGTCGTCTTTGCATATTTGAATAAATTGTATTGTGGTAGTGTTCCTTGTAAAATAGAGAGAGTGGCAGATATTTTGAAAAGGAAAAACTGAATGGGCATGTAATTGTTCACCCCTTCTCTTTAAGGTCATTGCATATCTAGGAATAGTTAGTGCTCGCTTTCATCTACTTGAAAAGTGTAAACGATAAGGCAGTCGTCTGCTAATTATAGAAATACAGAGATGAAGAGGAATATGTGATATCAATTCTCTTCCTGTCTGAGTCAGATTTTAACTAGCTTGTTTTTAAAAACCTCCATCAATGGAAATTTCATGGCTTCCTCAGGCACAGAGGGGTTGTCGCAGGTCCAGGATGTGCTGGTCCTTACACTGCTTTTCCAAACGCCCATCAAAGGAAAGGCTGCATCCCCTTTCCATCCCCCTGAGAGTAAAACTGACTGAGCAGGTCCCTGCACTCGTTAGTGCAGTTGTCCCAGGATGATTTGCTGCTGCAAAATACTCTCTCAACTGAACTAGAGAAAACTTACCCTCACTTCAAGAAAATAAAGGTGCATCTGGCTCTTCGAGCTGATATCTTTTCATTTTCTTGTTACTTTTCAAAAGCATTGCCATGAGGTGCATTTTAAGTGTTCTTCTGTTTTGTTTTTGTTGTTTCCTTCTTATAATGAAGTTGCTTCCCCCCCACACACCCCAAAAACTTTTTTGACTTTCTAGGATCACAAGGAACATTTGGGAATACCTTAAAAAGAAAAAACAGTATCCTGTCTCTTTTGAATGTATTTGTATTATGTGTTTTTTTCAACACTTTCATATGTTCATTTTTTTCCAACTGTGGAACAAGAAGAGAGAGAAAAATACTTCAAGAAAAAGCAGTATCAAATGACATTGTGGCAAGGGGAACTGAGGGCTAGGTGACAGTAGTAACTGAAACTATGATTTGCTTTAAAAAAATAAGTCTAGATCAGAAGTCTATATTGTTCCTTCACCGAATGTATTTCCAATTTTAGCTTAAATGTTTAATAGTAGAAGCTTTAGGTAGTTTATGGAAAAGTTTTGAAAGCAATTCTCAAATGTTATAATTGTGAAGTCTTGAATCCCTACAAGCAGTCACTTATCTCCTTGTCCTATTGACTTGTTCCAGCCTGTTTTTAATCAGTTTAATACCACATGAAATGTCCTACATTCCAAGAGCAATCAGGGAAGGAAACGTGAGAAAGAAATTCCTGGGAAAATAAGCATTGGCTTTTTTCCTTTGGTGATTTTTCCTTTGCTTTTTGAGAAAACTGAAGTAGGATTCATAGGCGTAATGGATGGTTAACCTTAGAACTGAACGCTGCAATGTTTTATTAGCTCTTGCTTATTGATCAAAGTAATATTAGGCCATGTGGACTTTTAATGTGGTATTTCTTTTTGCTGTTGTTAGAAATCTCCTGTAAAAGCTTACATGGGAATAAAAACGTGTCCAAAGTTCTAGCCATGACCCTTTACATTGCGGGAGATGCCTGATGCTGATGTTAATTGTCAAGGGAGCTGTTACTGCAGCCTGAACTGCATTGATGTGGATTAGCAAAGTGTGTTAGCTTTCTGGGAATGTTTCCTCTGTGAAAATTTTTTTCCTCACGCTTTTCTATATTTTGATCCTTTAGCCTGAAGCTGCTTAAACCAGGACAAGAACCTCTGAAATACCAAGGCCCTAGGGACTTCCAGGCACTGGAAAACTGGATGTTGGAGAAACTGAATGAAGAACCATCTGTAAGTGAAAAGGAAATATTCCCTTCTGCAGACTTGGTTATCTATAATTTCTATAGGTTAGGTTTCATTTTCCAGGAGGAAATCTGTTCCTGAGAATAAAAGTTTTGTGGCAATAACAATATGGAACAGCTTCCACATAAATCAGAATAGTAATTAAAACTGTCAGTCTGTGACCTGTCCTTTGCTTCCTGTATTTAAAACTACAGTACGTAATGCAGTTTTTAATGTTTAGCATTTTGGTGTTTTAAGATACCATTCTTAGTGTCAATTCAGTTGATGCCTGTGGGCCGTAATGCTTCTAGAATAAGAAAAGCAATTTAGGTGTAATGGTTATTAATTGCATTTGTGTTGGGCTTAATTACCTCTTAAAACATGGATGCCATCTTTAGCTCAGTTGTTATCTGGTAATGTTGTAGCCCAAAGAAAGGGTTTAAAATGGTTAGTTAAGCTAAGCTAATACCATTGCTAGGAAACCCCTTGAGTTTAGGGGTAGCACTTAAGTATGGTAGCCAAGCCTTGCCTAAAATTAATTGCAATCACAATTGTGATCGCTGTTTCTAATCAGATAAAGCTTTAGTGATTGCTGAACCACAGTTAGAACACGATTATATTTAAACAAACATGGTAATTTTAATAATTAAGCATTCAATGCTAAACTATTTTAAGAAATATACTTTGACGTTCATAAAAAATTGTTTCCAGCTCTGACCCTAGTATCTAGAAAGTAGTCGCTTGCTATTGCTGCAGTGCTAGTGGGTTTGCTGCAAGTTATACCTATAAAGTGTTGGCTCTTTTCCCATCATTGCTGCCTTCGTGGAGCCGTTAGATTCCTCTTTCTGGCATTAGGGGAGCAGAAAAAGCTTTTTCATTAGCTATTCGTAAACAGCCCAAAGACCCCTGAAACTGGTGCAATGGCAGATGTGGCTGATGTGTGATGCTATGGAGGAACTGTTAGTGATGTAAGTGAATTAGTATATGGTGAAGTGGTGAATGCCATAGCAATTGCTGTGCTGTCACTATACTGCAGCACAGTGAAAGACTGTGTTATTCCAATGACTGTGATAGCTGTTTTCTTTCTGGTAGTCTTTTTCATATTTAGCTTTTGAGAAGTTTGTTAGGAAATGTTAGATGCCCAAATCAACCTAAATAAGGACATTGCTTTAGGAATTTAAAATTTCAGAATACAGAGTTTGCAACACTGCCATGGAACAGCGTGATATAGGAGTTGAACATTGTGTATTTACTGTACAAGACAAAAGTTATTTTTTCTCATGAAATAGGATCCAGAATCTGATGTGGAACCACCAAAAGCCCCTGAACCTAAGCAGGGAATGTATGAACTCTCAGCAAACAATTTCAAGATGCACATAGCAGAAGGTAACTGTTTTTTTTCATAAGCAAGAGATACTTGCCCACAGAGACATCAGTAGTGGGAAGTCTACAACAGAAACGTTAGTTTCCAAGGTACCTCCTTCCCACTTTTGTTTTCCAGTAATACCTAGTGCAAGACTGCAGACTGAGTAAAAATGCAGTAGTTGAATTACATATTGCACACCATGAGAAAGGTTAAGAACAGCACTCCACTCAGAAGGCAGTAAAATTAAGGCCCGTAATCACATGGAAGCTGCTAGTGGGGTTTGCTCGACTAAACTGTCTCTTTCCCCGAGTTCCTTGCTCAGTCACTTGGTGTTTTTGCAAGTCCGGTTTCCTCTTTCCCTAGGTGCTGGCTTGGTCTTACTCCCAGGCTGCTCTTCTGGATAAATATAATCCACCCACTTCCTCCTTACTGCCCACATCCCACTCCGATCTGGCCCCTTATTTGATATTGTTTAGCTTCCTTCCTTCAGAATTTAGTGTGGGCGAAACACTTCACCTGTTTGGCCATTTTAAACAATATTTTGTCTGGAAGCTTTAAAATTAATGCCAAGACCGATACCTAACATGGGAAGTTTCACCCCCTACGTTGTAAGGTTTTTAGAGAATGAGCAAAATCTTACAATACAAACTTTGGGCTGCCATACACAGCAGGTGATTCTATCATCTCTGTCTGTTTTCCTGAAAACAAAGGCTGGATTAAATTGACTGTCTGTGCCCATGTGATACCACCAGCGAGCTAGATACTAGAGCTTCATAAAGTAACCATTAACTGATTAGAAATATTTTCAAGTGTAAAAGAGCATTTTGTGCAGCTAACTTAAAATTTCCCAGCTTGTGTGGCTTAACACAGAATTACATCAGAATTTTTCATGGATTCTTCTCTAAGCCATCAGCTAGTTGCTAAGCATTAAACAACTTTACAGTCCGAGAAGATAGTTTAGTGTATGTGTAAATGTTTCAATATTTTTTTTACATATCCATTGGCACTCATAGAGGAGATATTCTCATGGTCATATCCGATGGTTGAGCGGATTTATGATCATCTGTAAAGCTGTTGTCCTCTCTTGACTTCAATTATAAGCAGTTCAGTGCTTAATTTAGCAGAAGGCTTAGCAGTTCCAGCTGGAAGGTTAACTTTTGTTCTTAAAAAGTCTCCCTTTACCTCTTTGGTGCTCTAGGGCAAAAAGAATTTTAGTTTTTTTTCTATCAGGGAGGAGAATACATCACTGTGTGGTATAGAATAGCTGATTTTGACTGGATGTTCTTATTCATCCATGAGAAATTTCAGCTTGCAGTTTACTTGACCAAAGCAAAGCGCATCAATCAGTTTGAAGGTCTTTCATGTGCAGACCAGGCAAGTTAGAGTACACTGCTACTACAGTTTACATCTCCTAGTTATTTTGTGACAACTTTCTTCTGACCTCCTTTTGTGAACAAGCCCTCAAATTAGAAATGAATTCTAGTAATATCAGCCCCAAAGCAGTCTTCAAAGGATTATGAATAATTCTGTTAAAAAGAGCTTTGCTTCGGTTGCTGGTGCTTCCTTCAAATTAATTTGATTTTTCTTTTCCTCATTTTAATTAAGTTCAGTTTTATTTTGTATTAACAGAGCCTTGCCCTGATGTGTGCAAAAGCATGCAGCATCTTGAATTAATAACAGTCTTAATTGAAGGAAATTACACATTCTGGTAATCTGCAATGAAGATTATACTTTTAAACTAAACATTAGCAGGAGATAGTACAGAGACTCTCTATAAAACACTGCAAAAATCTGCTAAAGGCAGTGATTTCTGCATAGTTGACATAAAAAAACAAAGAGCAGGGCAGAAAAAGGAGAATGGAAAGCTGAACAAAATTATTTAGATAGTTCATGGACTTAATGAACTGGTGTTTCCTAAGAAATGTTTAAGTAGAAGTCCAATACTTACTTTCATTCCTGCTGTTAGAAATGTTCCTTGGTGGTTCTTTCTACTCTGTAATAGGGCAAGTGATTGACATGGTAGAATTAGACATTGTAGCAAATGGTTAGGTTAAAAATACCACTTTTAATACCTCATTTGTTGGCTTGATGGTGAGAAACTGTTTGGATTTTCAAGGAAACTGTTGACACTGTGGGACTGCATACAGTATTGAAAACCTAATTGCTGAGGTATTCTGTCCTGGCCTTTGATTCAGTGTTTCCCATCTTTTAACTCAGGAAATACCATGATAAATTTGCAGTCTGAGATAAGTACTTAGTATTTAATTGCAGCCAAATTTATTCCAAATGAGTAAAATGTTTTTTTCTTTTCTTTTCTTTTTTTTTTTTCCTTTGACTTAAAAGGTAATCACTTTATCAAGTTCTTTGCGCCTTGGTGTGGTCATTGCAAGGCTTTGGCCCCAACATGGGAACAGCTGGCTCAAGCCTTTGAGCATTCAGAAACTGTCAAGATTGGCAAGGTAGGTGAAGTGCTCTTAGTCTGAAAATGTGTTTTGTCTGAATGAACGTTTCAGCCAAGCATCGTTCTTTTCGTGCTGTGATTTGCAAATAACAATTGTTTTGTTTGTCACTTCTTAAATCCTTTTATAGTCATAGTTTCTATTTAATTTTGGGATGCTTCTTTTTTTTCTCACATCCACAGTTGACAGGACTCCCTTTTAAGCAAGGACTTGTTATAAACACAGCTAGTTCCCTGTGTTTCAGAGAGAACTGGGAGTAAGTAATGCTTCAAATGTAGGGAATACTATTTTGAGATTTGTTTTTTATTATTCTTCCCCTTTGTTAGAACTTCATAGACTTCAGGATTTATATTGAGTGGGAAAGAAACTTCTAATTTGCTCTTCATAGCACTGGATTCCTTAGCAAGCTTTAGACCTACAGGGCTCCTTATGATGAATTATTCCTTGGTTGGGGGGGGGGGAGGGGGTTTGTCCTCTTTACCCCCATAGAAATTTCTAAAGGTTTCAGGGGGTCTTCCACCTTAAAAACTGATGCCTTGTCCTCCTTTACTATTTCCCCTAGGGTTGATAACCAGGTTCTGTGGTGTATTTACCATGGGAGCTTGTTACTTGTACATGGAGTGACTGCTGTGCGGAGGTACGGGGGTGGTCTGGCAATTGCAGTTACTTGCTTTATTTGCTGACCTATACTTAAGTCCAGGTGGTTCATGATGTGGATTCCTCTGTATTGGCCAACGTGGAAAACCAACAGGGCTCAACTTGTCCTTAAGCTTTCAGAGCAGTCCTGCTGGTCTGAAATACTGCGTAACAGTTAGCAGTGTTGTCAGCCCCGCAGAGGGACAAACCCCCAGCTATCTCCCCTGCCTCTGCCCTCATAGCACTTTCGGCTATTACTAGGAGCGATGAGCTTGACTCTTTTTTTGCCTTTTAAAATTATTTTTTTTTTTAATGCTTTTGAAAATCTGCAAATTTAGGAACACTGTAGATGTACAGAGTAGGTCAGCATAGCTGAACTTTAGAGAAGACATACAAATACATGATTTTGAGACCTGGTGGATATAAAATTAGATTCCCCCTGAGAATAAAATACTGGAGGCTGTTGCTCCTTTGATGTTGTCTGTACCAAATGTTGCACCTGCTGATTTACTTTTTGAGAACCTGTCTGATAAAATCTTTGCTTAGCTTAAGTGTCTTCTCAAAGTTACCATTCACTGATAGCTGGAGAAAAATAGACAAGAAATTTCCAAAATTTCCGGTTTATTCAGTTGTCTGTCATGTTGACAGTTACTGTTACTGATAGTTACTGTTTAATAAAGGCACTAAGATTTGTCTCAATGCCTAGTCAATTTTGTGTAACGGTCTGCCTTGTGAAACTGTTTGAAACATGTCTTGGCTAACATTGTAAGTCTGTAAGTAAACAGGAAACACAACTGTTTCTAAGAAGGTTGAACCGTGACCTTCATGTAATCTGGGGAGTAGTGTCTTAACAGCAATGATACCTGCTGGCAGGATGCTGTTTAATCTTTAGACTTGATCTTCAGTGATCTGGAGCAAAGCGCTTCTAATGTAAAATTCAAAATTCAAGTGCTGGGTCAAGCAAAGGCTCCAATGCTGAAGTTATCTTTTTTTTTTTTTTTTTTTCTGCTTCAAAAAAGATTATAAACTGATAAGTTTACAAATCAGTTTATGACATACAAGAATTGAATGTTGCTATGCACTTGGAACTTCCCTCAGAGGACAGTTAACTTGCTCTCTGTTGACATGTCTTCTCTAGTCTTCAGAGAGTAGTCTTTTAAGAAATGGATGAGCCAATGTATCTTCACTTTAAAGCGCTCTCACATTAGTGTATTGTCCATGTGGTGATTTTATTCACTGAGAATACCAAGTATTTTTTAATTGGAATATTTAATTATGTCTTCATTGTTCTTTGTAACTGTTACTACTTCCTTCTGTCCGTAACTCTCTCCCTGATCCCCCTAAAAAAAAATAATCAAACACACACAGAGCCTCCCAGCTATACAATCCAAACCCCTGTTTGGAAGGCAGACACAATCATTCTCAAGACAGTATGTGGTACTGAGTTTTGCCAAGCCATGTATTGCTTGTTCCTGTATTTTTCTGAGATTTTAAACATAAGGGAGGCTATCGTACTTGTATATTTATTTTATGCACTGAAAGTTTTATATTTTCTTTCCAAATGTAGGTTGACTGTACCCAGCATTACGAAGTCTGCTCTGAAACCCAGGTTCGTGGCTATCCCACACTCCTCTGGTTTAGGAATGGTGAAAAGGTGAGTCTGCAATCTCAGCAAAAATCAGGCCATTTTTTTCTCAGTAATACTTGGACTATGCTTGCATCTTGGGGGGGAAAAGATCAAGTGGGCGTATATGGAAGTCTGCTTGTGAGAGAAAAGATGTTGGAGGTTCAGTTGGGTACTGGAAAAGGTGTACTTCGTCCACAGATAGAAGTTAGAGGTTTTTGTTCTTTGTGCTCTGCAAATAACTGGTATGATGTCCATAAATCTGTAAGCAGTATTTCTGGTTGTGCTACTGTGTGAGAGAATTCTGGATAAAGAAAACTTGATCTTAATACCTTACCTCCTATGGAAAACAAAAATATAGATGAAATAGAAATAATAAAAAGGTACGTAATTTTCACAATGTATCAGAAGGTTCTGGTCTCTAAGTGGTGCCTGTCTGCTGAGTGATGTCTGAGTGATGCAAATTTTCCTTCTTATAAATCTGAACGCTTCGTATGACACTGAGTGAGAGTCCTGTGGGTGCAGTTGACATTTTTCCTTGTAGCAATTCAAAGGAGTACGATATTGTGAAGTTGCGGGGAAGGAAAATACTTATAAATACCACATACATGAACAGCAGCAGATACATTATAAATAGTAGTGTTACTTACCATGTTTCACACTTTCAAGATAAAGTAAATGTATTAAATGAATATTAAAAATAGGTCTGCAAGCAGAGAACCCAGGACTCCTCTTTTACCTGCTAAGTTTTGGGAGGGGTTGGGTTTTTGCCCCATTCACCTTGCATTCCTTTTTTGAACATCTACAGCATCAGAGATGTGATGTTTGCTGCTCAGTCCAGTTTAGTGGCTGTTGCTTGTGGCAGTTTTCTGGCACTCTAAAGAGAAAGTGGCCACAAGTACATACCAGCGTGTGTGAGTTCTGGTACAAGCATTGATACAAGATTAGCCGCTCCAGGGAATTTAAATGAATCGGCACCTGGATTTTTTTAATCCCAGCCTGATTTGCACAGGAAATACACGGCCTTGTTACTGCTGGAGCAGCGGTGCCTGGCACATGTCAGGAGCAGAAGCTGAGGGAATGCTCAAGTCAACCATGGGGGCATGTCCAAGGTTAGAGATGTTTTCAGTTAATTAAACTTTTGTCTCTGTATGGCATGAGTCTCAAGAATGGGAAGTGTTCTGCTATTTCTTCAGAATGGTTTTTCACCTGCTTTATTTTTATTTTTCAGAGAGCTACAGATAGCAAGTTGCCTTGCCAGAACCATACTATCTTGATCTAGAAAAGTTAGCTGTGGTTTCTCCCAACAAGCCAGATCAATTTTGGGTTTTTTTGACCCTTTGTAATTACTGAACTTTGAGTTGCTCAGAGTTATTTGAATCAAAAGTGCGGTGAAAGAAAAAGTGAGATCACTGCTGTTGTATTTGGTAAAGCTCAATCCCAGCCACTAGTCTGAACAATGTATTTCTGTTGACATCAAACTGGCTTTTCTCCATTGGCAGTGTGGTATTCCCTGGAGGCACACTGCCATCAGAATTGCACGTTCCTTCTTAGGCTGATACAATATATTTTAAAAAACCACAAAACAAACCAACAACTTTCCAATGTGGCCCAGAAATTCCTGGAAGTCTCTCTGGTTGCTATTATACCATTGGTAAGGAGCAGAGGAGGAGGAGGAGAACTGCTTCAGCCATCCAGCCTTGTTGTCTGTAATGTCATCATCCCCTTTGTCTTAACTGAAGTCTGCCTCTTGGTTAGATGCAGCAGAAACCCTGGGAGGAGCAAATGGGCACTGACCCTGCCCTGCTGAAATGGATACAAACAAGCACGTACAGGCTTCTTGCATCATCTTAGATTAATTCCATTGTGATTTAGACCAGTGTGGGGAAAGTGGCTATAGTTACAAGTAACAGTATCAATGACAAAAGAAGGAAAATGCATAGAAACGGTTCCACAGATAGAAGAAATGGTTGAAGAGGTGTCTGTTCTTCCTTCCAACGTATGGAAGATTGTGTGCTGTTTCTTGAAGAGTGTTCCTCATCTGTGAGAGGAGATATATCTTGTAGCCCACACCTCGTGGGACTGAAACTCAAGAATTCTATCCAAAATGGGTATGTAGTGTCTCAAAGAGATGACCTCTCTTTTTGAACAGAGAAATCACTACTAATTTTCACAGAGAGTGCTGAGGGCAATCACGCAAGTGCCAGTTTGGAGATGGCCAACAGTGGATTTGAGACTAGAAACTGCTCAGAGGCACTCTGATTTCTTGTTCTCTAGAGCTATGAAAGTACCTGAGGTATGGGGAAGCACCTAAAGCAACCCGTGGCTTCTCAAAGATCTGGCTGGTGGAGTGCTTTATGTGCAGGTTCAAAAATATGACCTAACTTCCGTGAGAGTGGTGCTGTTGGAAATGCCTGCCCCGCAGGAGGCAGCTGTTGTCTCTTACTCCCAGGTGAACTTGGGTGCGCAGAGAGCATTGCCTTACTGTTTGGGTTTTCCAAGGATGTGTGGCAGGTGTGCGGGCCAGAGGAGCGGCTGTGTAGTCAGGCGACATGCAACTCAAGTCTTTCAACCCTGTCGAAGCACTGGACAGAGCTCTCATGGTAACAGAGACCACCACTAAACAGTGATGGGTATTTTGCTGTTCCTTGCAGTGGCTTTAGGTTTAAAGAATAAAACCTTGAAAAAGCTGATTAGAGTGAGAGATGAAGGTCAAAGTGGAAAAGTTTCTAAAATTTGCTTCTCTTTCTAAAATACCTTTCATTTCAAGGAAATTTTAGATTGTTCCCTTTCGGTACAGAAGAATCTATGGCAAATTCTGAAGACATGGAGTGAATGGAATGCCATGGAGAGGTTTAACAACTAGATAATCATTATGAATATGCTTACACTTGGCAATCTTATGTTTTTCTGGTGACTATTTATTTGCTAGATTAACTGCATCTACACACTTATACAAACTACTTGGTAATTGTAGGGTGACCAGTACAAAGGGAAGAGGGACTTTGATTCCTTAAAGGAGTATGTGGATTCCCAACTACAGAGCTCTGGGAAAGAGCCACCGGCTGATAAACCTGCCGAAGTGCCACAGCCACCTGCAGAACCCACCCGTGTTGAGGTAAGTGCTCCTGCACTCTGCAGCAATGTTAAAAGTATTCAAACCATTTCAGCAGTCTGAGACTTCCATGCATTTTTCTCCAATAACTTGACAATTTCTAGATGTAATCTTTACTAATACTGTCCTGGTTATTGTTTTAGTAATTAATGAGTGGAATCGGACCATAAATCCTAGTGATACTTTTATTAACCTCATGAATTGGGGAAAAAAAAAAATCTAGCTCCTTTTTTATGGTTGCAATAAGCTGTTTGGATAGAGTGGCATAAATGTGGTCTTTTTTTGGTCTGCGGAACTGCTGGCACCTCAGTCTTTATGACAGCGTATTTCATCACCGTGGAGATGAACATTTTTGCAAGAGTCTCACCTGAACCCAGAAGGATGGCACATGCTGCTAAGCCCCTAAAAACAGCCAGGGTCCTATGCTTACAGACTGTCTGCAGAAGCAACAAAATAGCAAAGATTATGAAGACTGATCTAAACGTAGCAAGGTAATGTGTCCTGTGGCAAGAAGACTCCTCAGGTTTGGAGGCTTATTCTAATCCTGGTTGTAGGAGCTACAGGGGTTATGAATGTGGCCAAGGAATTGGCAGAAATAACTTTATCGCCTTTCAGACAATCACAGAATCACAGCATGTTAGGGGTTGGAAGGGACCTCAAAAGATCATCTAGTCCAACCCCCCTGCCAGAGCAGGACCATGCAGGTCACACAGGAAGACATCCAGGCGGGTTTTGAATGACTCCAGAGAAGGAGACTCCACAACCTCTACTTCTTGTCATTTAGTTTTCTGTCTTTTTTAATCACTTTGGCATTTCATCTGGCATTTTTCTTGTAGCTGAACGTGAAGTTGGTGAGGTTGAGAAATTAGGGATGGTTTTCAAGCGTACTTCCTCATGAAATGTGGCAAACGTTCTTCTGCCTAGAAAATATGGGACGATGATTTAGACTCCCTTGTAATGTAGAATGAACTTATGTAATTAAAAAGCATCAATGTTATTAATACAGTTTATACGCAGCTTCTCACAGGAGAGTATTACCTTTCCCAGTTGACTTTTCCAGCAGCATTACTCATCTTGCATAAAGTGGCTTACCAAACATTATGGACAACATCATAGTTTTGCAATTTTCAGACCCCTCAATTTTATTTATTTATTTTTAATTGACCTCATATTTGGAAGACCCTAGCAAGCTGGTGTTAGTACAATGCAGAAAGTAATTAGTTGTCTTACTGTTTTTATAGAAATCACACAAACCATGTGTGATGCAAATTCCCACTTATCCCTCGCATGCACCAGGACACACACAAACAGGATTTTTGTGCGGGGATTTTTTTGCCAAATAATAGTAGACACAGTGTAGGACTCAACTTGTCTTTGCAGCTTTACACCACAGCTTTGGATGCCACCATTTCTTGGTCACTCATCTTCAGATGCCTTGATTCTGGGTTTGTTTTCATGAATTTTGAGACAAGGGGCTAGCCCACGTAGCCAGCAGACACTGACTGCATTTTCCATCAGCAGCCCAGAGCTGGTACCGCAGGCAGCAAGAGCAGTGAGTTGTCTCCCAGTGTTGAGCCCCTGCATGAATTCCCTCATGTCTTACATGAGCCAAGGACTTGCCAGCCTGTTCATGGAAGCTGTACTTTCATGTCTGTGAGACTTCTCTCCTGCAAGACATCACTAAAATTACTCAAAAATGATCCAGATGGATTAAGGTAGAGTGACCAGCAGATGCTCACGTCATGTGATTGCATAAGATATCTTTTCTAAAGAAACCAAGCTAAAAATGTACTATCTGACACTAAACATTTTTGTGGTTATCTAGTTCATATTACTATTCTGATAGTAATCTAGAGAGCTTTAAAATTTGTTTTACTGTGGGGAAGACGCTATTTATAAGGTTTTCAGATTTGATATCTTAGATGGTAAATGATGTTTGGAACATCTGGTTTAGATATCCATTTAGGAAATTCAGAATAGAAGAATATGTATTCACCGTTCATTTTTTCTTCGTTTAATTGTCTGTATTTAATAATTAAAAAGTATAATTTGTGAATAATTCTTTAGAGGTAATAGGACTTCAACTTAATGAAATAATTTCATGAACTAACAGTTATTTACAGAAATGCTTAAAGGTACTGAGTTATTTCTAATTTCAAGTTTCTTTTTGGCTTCTCTTGCTAACACTCTTGATGGGTTTAAAGTAGAATTGGTAATACTGTCAGTTGCGCTCTTTCTTTTGCTTTCATTTGAATTCGAAGCTTTTGTAGGTGTGAGGTTTATTTATTTATTTTTAATCCCTCCCACCCTTAAGGGTCTCACACAACAAAGAAGTTTGTCCAGTTCTGTGCTCTCTTATGAGGCTGGCTGTAAGCAATGTGCTATTGTCTCATCGCTCCTGTGCCATTGCTCTCGATGTTATCAGGAGTAAAAATTCTTCCTGGTGTCCGTGCGAGTGTGGTGAGGTGATGTCCTCTTGACAAGCAAATACGTGTTTCTGGTAACAGATTTTTCCATGTGTGCAGCACAGGGATGTAGCAGAGGGAGAACAGCTGTCAAGACATCACTCGTGTGCCTTGAATACCTCACTAAACTCTCAGATGGCCATTACGTGCTTTAAGACAGCTCCTCTCAGCGTTGTTCCTTGAAACACGTGCATGACAGTGTATTAAAATGAAGATGATTTTTTTTCCAACAACTAAACTTCAGATGCAGGCAGATCCCCTGAAAATAGGGGTGTTTTGTTTCTCCAATTATGGATGAGATTCAGTGTGAAATATGCATTTCTCTTCATCTCTCTAGGGCAGGAAAGTGGCTGAGGGACAAGTGTGAGGTGTGCTGCTGCTACTCTTGTTTATATTATCAAGACAATAATATTATCTTTTCCAGTTTGAGTTTCCCTTTCAGGTACCTAAAAGCTCATTTGGCTGATGTTATATGTACAAAAAGTTTTGACTGTTTTTGGTTTGGTTTTTTTTTTTTTTTGAACAGGCTGCAGTGCTTTCTCTCTCTGAAAAAGACTTCGATGCAACCATTGCTAGGGGGATCACCTTTATTAAATTCTACGCTCCGTGGTAAGAAGTTTGCACCTGTTGTTGTTCAGGATTATTGCTGTCAGTGCATTAGTTGCTGTGCGTCTTTGAGTTGTGTGTAGTACTGTGTGCGTTGTCTGATCTAAAATGAATTAACTGAAGAACGTGTATGTTGGCAAGAGTTCCAGCAATGCAGCTCAATCTGGTTTAGCTTTCTTGGGATGCCCCTCCGTGGAAAGGCTGACTGAGCAGCTTTACTGTGTCAGCCTCGAGGTAATGCCAGGGAACAAGGAGAGTGAAGCTTTCTTTGCAGGCTTAGCGTGCTCCTGTCCCTTGACTAGAGTAAGGCGAGAGGAGTGTAGGACCAGTGTTGAGAAGGGAGAGCATGCTCGCCTTTGGGCGCTCTCCTGCCATGACCAGCCTCTTTTGGAAGCCTCATTTGAGCACCTGGGCATTGGTACAGACTGTAGAGCTATGGATAATTGGCTGTTACTCTTCAAATAACTGACAAAAAACTTAATTTGCACAAGTGACGATTTTGAGATGTTCTTAAGAGTATATTCCATGTAGTATGTTTTTACAGCGACCCAAGGTAGAAATGTCTAATGCAGATGGTGTAGGAGTAGATATCAACTGGAAAGCACTGGGGGGGGGGGTGTGATAAAAATGAATGTCCTATCTGTCATCTGCCATTACTGGCATATCCAGCAGAGCCTGGGACCCAAGCTGGGATGAGACCTCAGTATTACAAACTTGTAGAACAAATATTTTTCCCCTTTTCTTACTGTTCCCTTTCTGAGACAAAGTTTCATGTTTCTCTCTGGCTTATAGACTATATCATATTTGTGCCTGGATTGAATTTAATGAAACTTGTGTGCCATCTTTCTCATCCATTGCCCAGTCTCTTAGCCAAAGAAGGAAGCCTAGTGTAGGGGGAGAGAATAAAAATAAGCTGTAGCTCACTGTGTGAAAGATAACATATCTCTGATTTCATCACTAGCCATTGCATTAATGCAGTATATGAAATACAAAAAGATCTTTTGTCTGGAGTGGTAAAAGGTCACCATCACAAAGCCACACAAGCAAATGCAATGCATATTTAAGTGTGCTCAGGCATATCAAAATACTGCAGCTTAACTCTGTCAGTAGGCATGAATGTGTTTCTAATTGTAGGCAAGAACTACCAGGGAAAATTTCATTTTACATAATCTCAATGATGCAGTCTTTCCCAGTGCTGTCACCCTTTGTACTGCAGTGTGGTTTGCTGCTTGAGAGCCACTTCTGTGCTCCCTTACATCTGAAAGATCTGCTTTTGGATGTGGGCAAGTGTCTGCCACCACTGTTAAGAAATACCCTGCCCATACACACACCTTCCCCCTTCATGTTTATTGCTCTCTCTTTACTCCCTTTATCCTCTCTGTGCACTGTGAAGGACTGAGATCAAATCCGTGCCTGTGCTACTACTGCAGCACCAGTAGAGCTGGCTGGTAAATTCAGTTTACATCTCTGCACAAAGCGGCTTCTAGTCTGATTTTGGAACCCAGGGCTTGTTGGCATATGTAGGAGGTCCTTATCTGAGAAACTTTTTCTGGAAAAGTTTGAGATAAAGAAAAGCTCCCTTTTAAATTAACTTTTCTTAATAATACTGCACTTCAACCATCTCCTCATCTCGGGAGATTCCAGTGGGGTGCTGCTGGATCTCACTGCTGTGATCGGTGTTGGATGGCAGGCTGAGAACTGGTGGTTCAGGAGGCAGAGTGAAGTTCTTAAACCAGTATGTGCTTCCTGGCTGCAGTGTACAGAAAGCCACCGTTTAGGAAAATGCTTCCTATATTTATGTAGCTGGTCTCCTAGTTTTAGCTCTGAAAGTCAGGCTTATGTATACAGTTGTAGTGCTCTGCATATAAATGACCTTTTTCTCTTCCAAGTGGATTAACTTACGTAGGGCTCAGCAAACACTATTATGTTGCTTGGTGGTTCTGTCTTTCAGTTAGTTTTGGGTAAATATTAATGTTAGCTTGCATAGTAAGCATAAAAATCATCCTCTTCTAGTAGTTTTTGTGCATGGTCAGAAGTGCTTTTATACTGCCACTGTGTATTAACAAGGTGGTTTAAATATACACTGGCTTGTATTAAGAAAACTCTTGCAGAGACATCTTTCATTATTTTTGTAAATGCCCTGATCCAGCCTCGAGGCAATCACAGGGCTGTTTTAATAACCCAGTTAAGGTGCAGCTGGGTGACCAGAACAAGCGCTGCAGCTTTAAAGTCTGCCGTGTGGGAATTCTTCTTGCAGGCAGCAAGAAGTTCAAGTTATGAACTGGGCTAAGCCAAGTTCAAAATATAAACAAAATCAATACTTTACTATAGTTCCTACCATTTTACAGTATCATTTTCACTCTTGACACTAGTGTTTCATTGTGTGTAATCTGTGGACCACATTCTCATGTTACTGTAGAGACATAAGGGAATAAAATAGAAATAGGCTTTTTGGTGTTATCAATGATGTAACTGGAATGATTCTCTCTAATGCAAATCAGAGTAGGGCCTGATATATTATTTTTTTTTCCATCTATGAAGTGAAACTTACTGACTCTCAAACAGTTCCATTGCAGACCTGCCTGAAAGTAGAGCAGTGGTGGTTAAACTGCAAAGTACCATCAGTGAAAAAGCGCATTTAACTACCGGAGTGTTCGATAAAAACAGAATCTGTGTTGACAAATGCCTCTATTAAAATTGAGTTTCCAGCACTGGGTGATGCTACATTGGTCAAGGATGCTGTTGGGAACTGGAAGACATTTAATAGGGAAATTAAAATCTCGTTTAAATAATTAAGCTCAGGTTATGTAGCTTTAGTATAACTGGCATATGCTGCCTGAAAACTTAATGTGGACCACAGACATGCTATGCCTTACTTTTAGAAACAAATGTTTTAAGCAAATTTTTTTTTTTTTAATTTAAATATTCTCTGTGCTTGTCTTTATTTGGCTTCATGTTTGTCTGTAGGGTAAACTGTTACTGTACCAACATCCAGAATACCATTCCAGATGAGACTAATGAAGGCCAGAAACTACTTCAGTGCTTAACTTACATAAAATTGCTCATTTTCTTAGCTCGTTTACTGACATAATAGCGCAAAGGAGTCGGAGGGCCAAAGCATTAGGGGATAGGAAAGGCAGCTAGTTAAAGGTACAGCTACAGCAGCAAGATGGCAGAGATAAACTGGAAGGTATATCTGCTAAACAAATCTCTCTTTTGTCTCTAGGTGTGGTCACTGTAAGAACTTGGCTCCAACTTGGGAGAACCTTGCCAAAGAGCAATTTCCAGGTTTGACTGATGTCAAAATAGCAGAAGTAGACTGCACTGTGGAACGTAACGTCTGCAGCCGATTTTCTGTAAGTGTGGAAGAGCTGAAAGGAGCAGGCTAGCATTGTGTACCAAACGTTAGAGGCTCCAGCATGCAGCTGAGCGGGCTGCTGCATTGCAGGTGCCTGGTAACAGTGCAGCTGTGTTCTCTGTTAGCCAAAAAAGCACTGGTTCAGAGCAGCATCTGATGACACCATTTCATTCCTGGACTGTTTGTTCAGACCCAGTCGTTCTCAGTATTGGCTAAAGCTGAAGAAGTCCCTAATGTAAGAAGCCTCCCTCTGTGAAAGCACCAAAGCTGTCTTGTGGTAGCCAGGGCAAAGTTCTGTTCCTAGGAAAAAAAGTCTTTTGGTGCTGGAGACGGAGCTGGAGCTGCCATTCCAAGAGCTGAGAGGAACGTGTATTATTCACTTACAAACGTTCAGAAACTGCAGGTTGACATCGGCACTTCGGGTGTGGTGTTTGGGTTTGGGTTTTTAAATTCAAATGGCTTATTGTTTGAGGGGTTTGGTGGCTTTTCAGTGTCAGGTAAATGCAAGTGATGGATATCAGTGACTTTGGACATTAGTAACAAGTTTCTTTTTTTTGTGTGTGTGTGTGTCTTTTGAAGGTACGCGGTTATCCGACGCTTCTGCTTTTCCGAGGAGGGAAGAAAGTCAGTGAACACAATGGAACGAGAGACCTTGAATCACTGCATAGCTTTGTCTTGCGTCAGGCAAGGGATGAATTGTAATAAAAGTCCTCATGCTCCATCCCTGGCTGTCTTTGTACAGTAGCTGAGGGATTTCAATCATTGCTAGTTTTCAAATAGTGTGTTTGGGGGCGGGGGTGGGGATTGGGGCATTTTGGTTTAGTGTGTGTGTGTTTGTTTGTTTTTTAGGAAACTGAATGTACTAAACATTGGTATCTTCCCTCTGTGTGTGTGTGTGTTAAAGACATGCCACCCTGTTAGCGAAGGAAAACTAACAAGTAGTTACTGTGCAAATTGAGACTATTTTCAGCATTGGTAGGTTTACTGCATTTCTGCATTCCCGCAATGAAGTGTAAATGGTTTCCTTTGAGACTAAAATACATTAAGAAAACCAACTTAAGGGCACCAGTAGAATATTTTTGTCTTCAGGTTGGATTTGGTTAAAAACTAGTCCTTACAAACTGCCCACCATTACTAGAAAGGTAAAAGCTACAGCTGTGTTGAGTCACTTTTGCCTCTACAACTGTACTTAAACCCTATTTGTCTTAATATAGCTGCTGGTTGAGAAATGGAAAGTCACGGGAGGCTGAAAACACACACACCTTTGGAAGATACCAGGCCACCATGAGCTGGTTGTTCCCTGTTAACCCTCTCAGCATGGGAGGTCTAGCCATAATGAAAGCGATGGTACTGTAACACGTGCCTGAACATCACTGATGCTGTAGTGTACATGTGTCAGGTGGATTTTTGTAGGCTGCTTCCGTCCAGCTCCAGAGCAGTAACTATGCTCTACTGCTACAGAGCCACAGTGAAAAGGCACTACTATAACTGCTCCGTGGATACTAAATGCTCAGTTAGACTTCAGAGCTGATGACATGTACATGTTTCCTACCCTCACCTGAAGTCAGACTTTGGGCTGACCTGCTCCTTACTCCTTGTACTTTGAGAACAACCACGTTTAATTTTTCTTTTTCCACTCAGCTGCTCTACAGTAGTGTACAATAGCTCCCCCCTCCTCTTGAGCCTTAACCTTTTTCCAAGCTGTAAGCGTTGATAAGTTTGAATGCTAGGACCATGCGCTCTGTGGTGCCTTGGATTGTAATAGGGATCTGTTCTTTGATGCGCAAGATGTTCCATGTAAGACACAACTGAAAGCCAAAGAATTTACACTGCAGAGACCGTCACAATACAAAGACAACAGCAAACCAAGGACTGAATTCTGCTGTCTCACGTGCACAGAAACTCATGGAATGAGGATGGCTACAGGCTAATTCGACTAATCTGTCAAGATGCTGATTTTTGTCCATCATATGGAGTAAGCTGTGGTGTGGTGTGGGTTTTGGTTTGGTTGTTTTTTTTTTTTTTTTTAAAAAAAAAAAAAAAAAGGCAAAACAGCAATGAACTTTTACATCAGTGAATTTCTCCTGGTACTTCACTTCACTGTCTGTCCAGAACTTTTGATTCTGTTCAATCTACAACTGTGTAAGGATGAAAAAGCTACAATGAAAGCTGTGTTGTACTGGCAGACGTATTAGATCAATGTATATGCTTCTGCCTTAAAGGAAGCCTTTATTACCAAGTTTTTAACAACTTTCTAGTGAAGCACAATCTCATGAGTTTCTTATATAAAATCAAAGTGGTACAATTGTTTACACTGAGATTTTTCTAAATAAACACTTTTTTAAAAAGCAGTCTTTCTATAAATGGTACAGCACAATGAATATACAGTGACAGGTGCAATAAATTATAGCTTGTATTTACAAGAAGCCTTTTAAATGCAAGAATTAGAGGTAAGTGCATTTAATACAACTTTAATATTGATCAAAACAATTTGCTATTAATTTCTGCTAGACAAACTGTGGCTAGGCTGTGAGTGTATCCTTTACACCAGTTTGACAGTTGCGTGAGTTGAAGAGGAAAGGTTGGCCAAAGACTTGCTGATGTTGTTGACATTCTGTCTTCCTGTAACTAAATTGTCCAGCTAGAGAATGAATGGCCCCTAAACTTTTATGTCTGAATTACAGCTGTAGAAGCGTCCCGTCTTCCTTCCTGGGCAAGTGGTAGTAGATGAGGCAGCACCATGGCGGGGAGTGGAAGGAAGTTGCATAAGAACAAGTGTATAAAGTTATATTGCTCAGTCAAATAGTGACCTGGAAGGACCAGCCTGGGTCCGTGTTCACGCTAGTGCTCCTAAGGCAGGGTACAGCCCCGCCATCTTACGCTTGCAAGATCAGACTTAACCTGTGCTCAGAGAATGACAGAACTGAAACAGTTGCTTTGGCACAATTTAAAATGCTTACTGTCATGACAGATGTCAGGAGGAGACCTAACAGCCTAAGAGTAGTTACTGGTGCTTCTAGACAAAAAGCAATTCCTAACCCTAGGAATTTTTTATTACCTTGTACAAGATGGCTGAAGTACTAACACCACTTTCTTTACTCCAGCTTCCCTGTCTCTCCCCTTGTCTTCCCCTTGCCCCCACCCCCCACCCCCCCAAAAAAAAAAAAACAACAAAACAACAAACCCTCACTTGTTTCAGGTGCCTGTCTGGTAAAATGGCAGCGCACATCCAAGCAACTGCTAAGGCCAAGCTGCTGAGATTAAGACCGTCCCAGCCAAATAAAGCAGGTGTGGGCCTAGTGCTGCTGTGTGCCCCCCGGGCTCTGCAGAGCTGAGCAGCTACCACGGTGTAGGGTCAGTCTGTAAGAAGTCCAGCGGTTTGCTCGTGCCTCAGCCTGTGGTCCCCACACCCCTTTCTCCCACAAGGCACATACGTGGTGTTCTAAAAGGTGGTTCATCCATTATTTTTTTCTCCAAGGTCAGGTAGTTCATGAAAGCAGGGAAGGGAGTAGGGAAGTTCATGGTAGAATCATAGAGTCCGTGTGAAGACTGTTTGTCAGTGACATCCACAAGCTCTTACAACCATATTCCTGTATTTCTTCAAGATGACGTTAGAATTGTCATCGAAATAAAGAACAGATATGGCATTTAGTTTGGTAGGTGCACAGCAGGGTTTGGGAACGTAATCAGGATTCATAAGATGAACCTGTTGCCAAGAAAGAAAACACAGCTGAGACAATGGTAACTCATTTACAAATTCACCTATTCCTTTGGCATTGAGCTTTCTGGAGGCTTACCAGGGTTTGTACAATGGCATGGTTGGTTGCGTTCATATGGGCGTTGAGTGGGAATGAGCACTCCCCATCACAGTAGTTGGCTGCGTAGCCCTTTGGAGCGATTATCCAGTCCTTTTTAGGAAACAAACAGAACGTGATTCAAATTAAAAAGTTGCCAACTTGTACAGACAACTGGATGCAATTAAGAGCAGCTGAAAATTTTCCACTAACTTTTTTCTTGAGGGTGAAAATGTGTTTTCACTGAAAACTGTTAGGGTCTGGGGTTTTTGTTGTGAGCCATGTCTTTTCCATGGACACACTGATTTTTATGTCCAAAAAATGGTGCACATCTATGTGCAGCTTAACTGCCATGAACTAAAAAGAGTTTTATTCCTAAAACTCTCGCTGGGTTGCGTTGTGGGGATTGTGGTTTGGATGCCTTTATGTTCCAACATTTCCCGCAGGTTAGGTCTTCTGGCTGAACTACCTTGCCTAAGTTGAGTCACAGCTTCAGCTGGTGTCCCCTCTCGGAGAAAATCATGTACGTGATATGTGTGTGTGCGCACACACACAGTTCAACCAGGGAGCTCCAGAACAGCAATATAAAACACTAGGGTGGTGCCTCACAGACACTCTACCTTACACACCCTTACACAGGGACACGGGTCTGCTAAGGCCACTGGGGGAAGTTTTAGCTGTGTAACAGCTTCTCGACCCCTGGCAGACTCCTCCTAAAGGAGGGGCAGGACAGCCAGCCTGAGCTGCCTGGGCAAGCAGGTGGCCCCAGTGGACAAAGGTGACTCGTCACCCAAGGGCTAATAAAAAAAATCACAGCTTCTCTGCTGCTGACACAAAAGAGCCAAAGGGTAAATTAAAAGCATCACCAATTAGCAGGAGGCATTTCACCTCCTTTGGTGTCAAGACCGCGCACTTCACAGCTGGAATACGCTTCCTGCCTGGAAGCAGGGCAAGCGAGCTACGGAGGAGGTGGAAAGACTGTGCGCAAGTAAAAAAAGCCACTAACAAGTAATGGGGAACGGCGTCAGCATGCAGCCACAGTTGTGGCTAGTGGACTGGAGTTGACATAAGCCTCAAAAAATGCTGCTGGCCCATTAGCTGGGAGAGGACTTTCATGTGTAGGGTCTTACAGAAGCAGCAGGGGCAGCCCTGGCCTCTTGAATTATAATGTGGTAAAAACATTAGCTGACAGGAGTGGCACCTCCCTCACAAAAGTGCTGAATGAAAGAATTTTTTAAAAAATTTTTTAAAAATTCAAAAAAGAGATGATGACAGCATTCTTTGAAACATGATGTTTGATGACACCATGGCCTGGTCCTAAAGCACGCGCTTACTCTAAACAACACTCTGGCCTCATGGCGTTGCAACTCAATCCAGTCTTCAGTCCACCTACCGAAGGATTTTGACACAATGGCCAAGGTTAAAATTAGGCTGATCACTAGAAAAAAAACCTTGATTTCATTAATATCACTGCTTAACATCAGATTTTTTTCTTTATCATTAGAGGTACACAGATATGAGCCCTTGCCCATACCATGGCTCCCACGAGTGACAGAGAATGGCTGTATACTTGAATCTCATAAAGCATCAAGCTTCCTCTGGATCTTATCAAATGTCACAACTGTCAATATTTATTTGCCCTTCCCTGTGACTGGTTTTAGTGAGGAGGCACAAGGGACATTTTAAAGCATAATGGCAGCCTCGAGTGGAATTACTGTGACACTGTTTAGATAACATTTCATAACAAAATGTCTAGTTTATCCAAAGAGAAACATCACACACCTGCCATCCCAAGTCTTGGAAGCTAACGTAAAGCTCATGCTTTCTGCACGCTGTTTTTAAGTCACTGCTGTTGTAATCTGTGAAAACAAAAAAAAACAAACAGGAATTTAGAAAGTAAACCAGGCAGAGCATCCCTGGAGGGCACACTGCGGGCTCAGCAGTGAGAAACGGTGAGCTCCCTCATCAGCCAAAAGGATAAGGGTGTTGAGGGACATCCAAAGCAGGGCTGGAGCTTTTAAGATGCCTATGGGAATGGAGGCACCCAAGTAACAGCGACATGGTTATGATTCCTTCAGCTGCCTTGAATAACTTGACAAGCAAGGCTTGTAAAGCATCCGCAATAAAATGACTTCTTAAAAATAAATTGACTCCTTCAGCCAGGCACAGGCTACATCCCTTCTGGGTGCTCAAACTCACGCCGCTTCCTCGGCCTCAGTTTCCTATGTGTGCCAGCCTGGGTGGCAAGCTCAAAATGCACAGGCTTACTGAGAGAATTACAACCCCAGGAAGGTTAATCATCACCTTAATAATCACCCCTGTACCAGTTAGCAGAAGTCCTTAAAAGCGAAGATGTCCCATAGGCAGTGAGCCTTGTCCCTGTCTCTCTCTGTGCCTTACCCCCGGCCTGCCCCGGACATCACACATAGCTCCATGTACCACCTCTGCTCTTAGACCTTTACAAGCCACACTCTGAAAAACAAGTTTCTCCTTCCCATAACCCGCTTATCTGCAGATGACAGAGGATTTGACACACTCTCAACATTAACTTGGTCCTTAATGTCAATACTGCACAGAAGAGGGGGGCGCAGGGTGCAAAGCCCTGACCAGAGACCTTCCCCCTTGCCGTGGCGCAACGGACGAGGATGTTTCCAGCATGCAGGAGCTGCTCCCAGTGGCCCTACAGAATGCAGCTTTTGACAGTGAGTGGAATTTCCCATTTATATTTGGAAAGAGAGGTGGCTCCGCACGCGAACACCTGGAACCGCAGCGAGCGGAGGAGCTGAGCCGTGACAGAGGGGCCTTTCACCCCCGGGTGGCTGCACAAACCCAGCCTCGGCGGGTGGTGGCTGATTTCGTCACACCTCGAGTGGCTGCCGGATCCCAGTGCAGCAGCCACAGAAACCACCTTCGCAGCGGGGCAGCTTGGCCACTGGCTACGGCTGCCAAACCCACGCTTTGCACCCGACGGACAACACAAGAGGAAGAGATGGGAAGAGATGGTGGCGAATTTGGCCGAGCAGCGCGGGAGCCCAGGTCCCCATTCATGCAGTGACACGTGTGCACCCGTCCCAGAGCTGGACCCAGCCTGGCCACATTTTGCTCCAGTGCCTCCCCACGGGGGCCTCCTCTCCTCTCACACGCCTCACTTGCAAGTAAAGTTGCCTCCATCAGCAGGCAGATGCCCCACACCGAAGTGCCTGCCTCCCGCTGCCCTGGGCCTTTTGGTTAACCAGCCCCCCCAGCGCCCCTAACACAGCTTGAAAGGGCACCCTCCCAGCACAGCTCTCCCCAAATG
The DNA here is from genome assembly GCF_034619465.1 of Leptosomus discolor. Classification (NCBI taxonomy): domain Eukaryota; kingdom Metazoa; phylum Chordata; class Aves; order Leptosomiformes; family Leptosomidae; genus Leptosomus; species Leptosomus discolor. Next base: position 31,441,734 of record NC_141398.1, on the reverse strand, counting down.
CAGCAGCTGGGATAGAAAAATATTTTTAGTGCCTTTTTCCTTGGCTCTGAATAAGCCTTTCTTTTTCTTCACTCCACGTGTCGTGTCCCCCCCACCCTCAGTTTGGGAACTACAAATGCAAATATTTATTCAAAAGAAAAACTATAATACTAAAAGCACATCCAACTGACATTAAGGGCAGCACAACATTACAGCTGGGTACAGTTAACACTGAGGTCTGAAAAAAACCTACACCTCAATCCTAGCCTCCAAACCACCAAAGATTAGAGAGGTGTTTTTAGAAGCAGTTAGGGTTTTAAACTTTAAGGATTGCATTTCAGACTTTCAATAGCTTCTCTTCAATCACAGATTTAATCAGGTGAGCACAGCTGGTTAACAGCCTGCTGCACCATAAACATTGCTCTTTCAGGAGCGCTCGATAGCAAGGACGGAGGCGAGTCTTTCTATTCAAGCTTTCCATTTTCAAACCAGACATACCCAGTAGAAACCAGGGTGTGGTGTTTTTTTTCAGATGAAGCTTTTCAGTCCCTGGCTCAGCCCAGGAGCAAATTTCTAGCATGTGCTGTTTCTAAATGATCTGGTCATAACAAGGGAAAAAAAATGAGCAGAAGATACTTTTAGCGGTCAAAGGCTTTTATTTAAGTACCTGAAAACACAACTTTATGGTTCTTCAGTGGGAGATATGTTGTTTGCTTAGGGGAAAACCATCTGTATTTGATAGGGAGTTACACTGGAGTTGATCTATTCACAACCGAGTGAGCAGAACGATGCTACATTCCAAATCCAGCTACAACTTACCCAAATTGGCTACGGGAAAATGGAGAAGGCAAGGGAGGCAGAGAAAACAGGAGTGGGAAGGAAGGCTGGGACCAATCACGACTTTAAAAAAACACGGGGGGGGGGGGGAGGGGGGAGCTGCTTACTTAACAAGCTACATGAAGCAGAACATGTTATGAACGTGTCCTCTCACACTGCCTGAAATTGCCCCCCCCAAAACGCATCTCAATTCGCTGGTTGGAGTCACTTGATTCACACTCTGCATTAAGCATTGGCTACTCTCCACCCAAGGTGGACACAGACAGCTCTACCTCCTCACTTGCCCAAACTCAGCTTTTGCTTTCTTAAATGTCAACATAGTAAACATCCCCTCTCCTGGGATTTGCTCCCTCCCCTGTTTAACCCTTACCCCAAGTTCCTCTCTTCTTCTTACACATTTGCCTACCACGCTTACTTTATGAAATCTACTTTAGCCCAACTTCAGGGATGTTACAAACCTTTCAGCAACCCTTAGCTGTGGCTTTCTGAATGGGGAAAAAAAATGCAGCAATACAGATGCACATAATAATGAACCATTCCCTGTGGTTTGGGGCTCGGCATATGCCCTAGAGCCAAGTACGCTGGACGTACATCCAATTACGGGCCTGAAAAAAGAGGAATCTACACAGTAAAGGGTTTTTGGTGGTGACCTAAAGCTCACTGAGCTACTGAAGTTGGCCTCCACAACGCATTTTCTCCAAAGCCTGGAAAGCAGCATCAGCTACCTCAGTCCAGCAGGCTCGGCTGTTTTAGCCCAAACTGCTGTTTGAGGGGGTTTGCAGTGAGTGATTCTCACATCAGCTTATGCTGCCACCACATCATTTGCAAAGATTCTTTGCCAGAGACCCTCAAAATCTCTGCGAGTTTAGGGAGCTGCTTTGGGAGCTCCTATAGGCTCATTGGGGGTTTAGCCAAATTGACTTTTTTTTTTCCCCCCGAACATACCGATTCAGGAACACTAGCCTGGCATTTACAAGGCACCGCATTTAATCACACTGCAAACTATTTTATCAAAAACAGAGATTTAAAAAAAACCCAAACCCCTAGTTTTGCACTTAAAAATAACTTCCAGGGCAGCAGAGTTAAAACAGCACAGTTAAGACAACTTGTCTCTGTGGCTTGTTTGCACTGAACATTGTCTGCCTTCACCAAACCCAAGTCTGACTTTCTGCAAGCACAGATGTTTCTCTTAAGGCTGGACACTGGCATTCATGTTGCTGAAAGGGGAGAGAGAATAGCCTGACCCTAATGGTCTTCCTCCTACAGATACTTAGGTACCCACCTTAGATTTCCTACAACCTCTCCCACGTTAAGTGCTGGCAAAGAATATATAAATATTTACTGAGGTTGCTCCATCTGAGAACACCCTCGCTGCTCCCAAGGTGCCAGCTTACCAAATTCCACACGGTAATTAATTGCTTCTGTGATTCAAAATAGCTTTGACAGAGGTCTCCAAGGGCAGCCCCTTCTTCTTGGTGTTTGACTTCGGTGATTTGTCCGGATAAAGCTGGTGTAAACTGATCACACAGTTAATAACAGGCTGTTTCACATGAAAGCGATCTGCTTGGGTGGGAAGAAGGGGAGATGTCAGGCTGATGTGGACCCGCATGCAAAGGCACATACAGAAATTCCGTCTATGCCACTTCGCTCTGCATTGGAGTGCTCTACTAATGGGAAGACTGGCTGTGAGATAACGATGTTTATTAACAAACAGCTTGCCACCACGAAAGCATTTGGACTTATTTGCCTTCAGGGTTTGTGCATGTTGCCCTTTGCGGTATTTGGTTCCCGTACACTTGGGAAATTTGCCTACTGCTGTGCATGTCTGCTGGAAGGAAAGGCCACTTGGAGGGCCCCTCCATTTCTCATTGAGCACCTCACACCAGTACCAGAGGCCCCAGGTTGGCTAAAGAGAAGGACCCGAAAAGAGGTGTTGTGTGAGTTTCACTCAGAGCAGCAAGCACAGCCCAAAGTCGGACATTTAAATTCAACTCTCTCCATAAGGAGGGGCTGAGAGGAAGGGATGTGCCAGAAGGCTGACTCGCAGAAGACGAGGGTTATCACCACTGGACAAGGAGACAGCCCTGTACAGAAACCATAACTCACAGAGGAGCTGGCCGTATGGCAGCAAAGTCCTTAGGCTCGAGGGTCACTGTCTGTTGTGTTGAAGAGTGTCCCCATCTCTTCAGGTTAACTAGAGGGTCAGCCTGGAGCCTAAGAGCACGAGCTAAACCCACCACAAGACACGGTTGAGCGAGGGCCTCCAGCTCTTACAGACAACAGCAGAGAAAGACCTGCTTGGTCCTCCCGCCCACCTTGTTCCTCTACACCCTGGGCCAGGCTGGCGTATGATTTTCTGCCTCGCAGACAAAAACAATTCCTTTTCTTCCTGTTCATCCTCCTTCTGCAGAAGAACAGAGCTTGGCTCCAGGAATGCACTGACGCAGGACTATATGTCAAAGCAGTTTATAACCATGAGGGTTACTCAGTTCTGCTTTATATAAGCCAGTCATAACTACATGTTTATAATACAGCGAAATGTGCATTCTTGGAGAAAAAAACACAGACCATTGAGATACTTATGCCACAGCTACAACCTTAGCATCTGAGCACTTGGTACCAACTGCAGGAGAAGAACTGCACATCAAAGGGAGCACAGTGGGGTCCCAATCCTGCACGTAGCAGCATGCCTTCATATAACTCCCCCCCCCGGCTCACCAGATCCAGTACCAGCCCAGCAGCACACTTTATGCACTCCGAACTGCAGAACTTGAAACGCTTTTCATATTTAGAGAGTAAATTGGGGTTTTTTAAACATACTGCCCCAACCCAACTCACAGCATCTTTTGAGAAAGGGATTCATTTTTGGCCTGAGGAAAGAAAACCCTGTGTGTTCACTTACATAGAGGAAGGAACATCTACATCATTCACATCTACACAAAAACATCAACATCAGCCAGCTGTCTTGCTCTCCAAGGAGAGAAACTGCCCTCAAGCCCTCATAGGCAGTGGCAATCCTGGCTCAGGGAAGAGCACAGACGAAAAATCTGACAAGACATAAGATACCACAACAGACGAAGATGCACAGGAGGGGACGGCAGCATCCCAGTTCTGTACCCGCTTTGGGTCCAGATGCAACAAGGCACCCTCAGAAAAGCAAGGCAGCCTTCAGCCTAACTGCTGGGCTCACCTCCTGCTTCATCCTGGGGCAAACACTTCACCAGCCCTGCCATGCATCATTGGGGCGTGGATGTAGAAACCCACACAACTAAAAAAGAAACAATCCATGTGATTTCTTTAACACTAAAAACATATATTGGTCATTGGTTCCTCTTGGGCTACTAAATCAACCACTTCTAAAGGAGTACAGAGTCTAAGAGTGTCACACTTAGAAAGGAAAATAAGCTGATGTAGTCTCTCTTTTCTAAACACAAAAACTAACCAAACGTACATCTTAACTTAAAATTCCCCTTCTTTCCCCCGCCTTAAATCCACAGAGGTTCAACTATACCTTGTTGACTACCGAACTGCCAAATTTCAGGTTTTAAATTAAAGCTGGCTTTGAGCTAGAGGAGCTCAAAAAAGCCCTCAAGACCACAGAATGACCAGCTATTTTTTTCCCCTTTTTGTCATTTTATGACCTTATGTGTGGCACAGTCAAGAAAGCAGTGATGTAAAAATGGCCCTTTTTGCTCAATACATCTGCTCCCTCTGGAGCTCTGAGTCACATCACCTGATTTAACAGTAGTAAAAACTTCTTTTTAGCACTACAAACTTGTAGAGCTGGGGAGAGAAAGCTGGAGCCTGTCCTGACTCCACTACCAGCACCACTAAAAAGCAACACAGCGAGTAACTTTCCCAAAGGTATTGGCTCTTGTGATGAAGGGAGCATGGCAACTGAGCCCACCTGAGTGGGACAGTTGCACACCGCCTGCGTAAAAGCTGAGCTTGTAACACTCAGATGAATGAACTAGCTATGTCCTGGGCAAGCCCCTCACATGGGAAAGTAACCCGTGGAGTAGCTGTGGTGCTTGCAGCTTGGAGGCTCCCAAGGAAAACCAAGTCCAGAGCGGGTCCCAGCAATTGGGACCAACAGTCGGCTCCACTGCTGGGACTGGCAGAGAGATGCAAGATGAGATGGTAACTCATCCAGCAATGCCATGCTGGCACTGGCTGGCCTCCCTCAGGGAGGTCAGGCTGCAGGATCGAGTCACTTCTCCTTTCCTTAAATTCCATGAAGCAACATTTCACACCCAAATGAGTCCGCTGCTTGCGTGGCATGGCATGGGAACCCACAGCCACGCTGTGGTGTGCACCATGAGGACACACAATGACTGCTAGTGGCCAACTGCTGCTGGCATGCACTAGCCCAAAGGGCAACTCCATCACCACAGTGAGCTGGAGCAGTAAGGCTGCATCGGCACACAGCCATGCCCAAAGCCTGGCTGCCAGCCCTGGAGGGACTCCCAGCCTGGCTCTGGTTCCCTGCAGTCTCCCAATGCCATGGCCAGCACCGGGCCACCTCAGGTTCAGCGTGGCTTACTCACAACCTGAGCATGCAAGAGCAGGGGATAGCCTACGGATTCACACTGGCTAAGTTTCAGCAGTGCTTGCTCATCTCCTCACACTGTGCGGACATAGACTAAACAATACAGCCACCTTTCTTCCTTGGCATATAGTCATTTCTAGACACGGGAAAAGCAAGGATCCTATTGGAAATGAAGGGGGCAGCATAAGCATATTAATCAAGTAACTTGGAACAGGCTGAAATGTTCGAGAGGAAAGAAGGTATTCAATAAACAAAGCACTGTGATGCAGGACAGAGTGGCTGGAAAACAGACAAGACTTAGAAGATGGAACACTCTCAATTTTTGTCAAAATTTCAGTGTTATCCTCTTGTGCCACCAGCCTGCAACAACACTCTCAAGGCTGCTGTACACCACCTGCAACATGCAACCTTTCCACAGCAGAGAGGCAAGCCTCCTTGCCTGCCTGGAAATGCACTTCACTGTTTATATGCTGCTTTTCTCACAGGGGAAAAAAATAAAAGATCTCATGCTGATTTTTCCAGAGAAAACTGAAAGAGAATGCATATGTGCAATACCATAAATCTCAGTGTACACAGAGATGGAATCTTTTAAATACTGCATTTCACATGGCATAATTCTAGGCAAATACTGCATAGCAAGTAACCTACAAGCACAAGTTGGGGTTAAAACACCTCACCCCCCTGAATTCAATGGCCGCAACTTCGCATGGGGGTCTGGGCTCCACCCTGGATTCAACAGAACTCCTGTAAGTCTCATTATGTGAGACCCCCTCTTCCACCCCCTTGTAGATGTAACCTGTTCCCCCAAGGAAGAGTACCGCACCTCACATCCCCCTTCTTGCTTTTGCACTCCAAAGCAAACAGAAACATTACAAGAAGTCATCCCTGCTTGTGTTGCCTGATTACCTGTGACACTAGACACCCTGGAAACATCCTGAGCCTGGGTGGAGCGGTTCCGACTCTGCTGCCTGCGCCTGCTCGTCACTGACCTAGTGGTCCGTACGTGAACTTCGCTCACTTTGAAGAAGGCCACCATGAAGGGCTGTTTGTCGTAAGGACCATCTCGGCCTACAAGGCCTGCTTCTCTAGGATTTACGCTGAAACCTTCAAACCAAACAGAAAAGTGAGTGTTAGAGAAATGGTTCGGTGGGATTGCTCCTTCCAGCATTGCAGCATCCCCCTAAGCAGTGTTTCCTTTCTTCTTGCTCACACTCTCCTTCTTTAATCACTAAACATTGCCCTCCTGCCACCATGACCTATGGACAGCACCCCATCCATCCTGGACAAGAGGCTCGACTGCAGCACGTGGCTCTTTGGTACCCCTATGGCATCTCTACTCTGGTTTAGCCATTGAACAGGTATACAGATAGATGCATAAAACACAAAGTCCAGATGTGTCATGAAATTAGTTCTGCTGCCCGTGAAACACAGCAGAGATAGGATTAAGAGACAACTAGGGAAAGCAGAGGGCAAAGAGATGGGATGCTTTTGTCAGGAGCACAGGGACGGACACTCAGCCCATTTGGGGAGGTGGAAGCTGGCATTAACATTTTCCTCGGGGAGAACAGTGGACAGCCCCTCTGGTCTCACTTGACCCCACAGGTGTACCAAATTCCAGCATTAAGTGACAGGAAGAAAACATAAGGTTGGAGACTGGTTCCTATAGAGGACTCTGTCATCTTTTTGGTCACCTTCTGCTCATCTACATCCTCTCCTTCCTCACTGCTTATCTTCCAACACTCAATTTCACGCTCTTTTGCAGTCTCTTCTCTCATTTTCCACCTTTCAAAGTTTCTGTGGGCTGTGAAATGCTATCACTGCAGCTGCACTCAGAGGGACCAGCCCCACACAGCGACAGCATTGCTTCTCTAGTGCAGGGCTCCCACCTCAGGTTTGATGAGATCCAAGCAGCGACGGCAGCTGCAGCAGCCACGAGGGCTGCCATAATCCTACATGGGGAGGCGCATACCTATATACCTGCCCTCTTCTCTTCTTCTCACCCCTAAACCTTACCCTACTTGGGAGCTCAGCTCCACATCCCCTTCTATCTCCAAGCCAGGAACTGGGACCCCACCCCAGCCTGCCTCCACCAGCTCATCCTGGCACAGTTCAGACACCTGACCTCACTCATACTGAAAGACATGTCCATCATGGGACAGCCAAGAACTGACAGCCCATAATCTGTGCCCTCAGATGCCTTGCTCATGGTGTTGGCTACAGCTGCCTACGAAAGCAGGGTGCTCACCCCCCATATCACAACTGGACCCTGTTAGCACCACTTTGAGACAGCATCCAAGAGACTGGCGAGGTGACTCTCATTAACTGGCCCATAACCTACCATCTTGGGTCACCACGCTCAGCTGCAGTCCCATGTTGTGCTGAGGGTTCATCACCCACATGTTACTGGTGGCAGTGACATCAAACTCCAGCCAGCCCTCCTCTGAGGCCCACACCGCCCGTGTGTCCAGCAGAAACAGGTCAGAGGCCCTGCAGAGGAGAAGCATAATGACAAGATTGAGAAGTCTGCGATCTTCTCCCCTGGCTTTCACTTTACAAGAGACAGAACCTGAAATCATTAAAAGTTACGTTAATAGCTAGAAAAAAAGACCACCTAAAATCTGCCTGTTTCTATCCACAGTTTTGCCATGAGACGCACATGCTTCTGCATGTGAAATTCAGGACTACAAAGGTTCTTCACCATTTTCTAGGCTGGATGAAAGCAATCCTATTCCTTGGGTCTGTCTGTTTCTCTAATAGCAAAGGATTAGTAAAGCACTATTCTTCCTGAAGAGTGTAATGCCAGCCCTGTCAGGACAGTGTCAAACCAGCATTTACTGGCATTCAGTGGCTTTTGCCAAAGAGGTTTCATGGTTTCCACCCTCCTTCCACAACACAGACCTACCACAATTGACCAAAAAAAAAAAAAAAAAAAAATCAACTAACAGGCCAAGCATCAAACAGTGAAGGAAAATGAACGTCTAAATGCCTCTAAAGATTTTTCTGAGGCTTACCAACAGGGATTAGAGCACCTTGTTCCAAGGCTGTTGATACTGGGTCACCTTTGTGGGCTTCAGCTTCAAATGCTATCAAGTCTCTAACTTTTTTGCAGCATCAAATGCCCACCAAAACTCAGTTCAGTGAAATCAGCTGGAGAAGCACCCAGAGAAATCCCATGTATATTTTCTCACTGTTTTATAGGTGTAACTTTCCTGTGCAAGAGAGCTACAATTTCTATCCTTAACCTGCGGCCATCATCGCAAAATGGATACCAAGTGTCAATCCCATCTTCACCTGGCTTTCTCCCCTGGATTTTTTTTTCTAACAATAACTTAATGGAAATGAGAAAACGGAGTACCTGTCCTTCCCACCCAGCAAAGGTTAACCTCAGAAAAAAAAAATTTTTGATTGAGTTACATTTTATTTTTGGCCAACTGCTATGTCATACTGCCCAGCAGCTTGGTTTGCATGAGATCACATATGGAAAAATAAGCACTTAAGTGTATTAGCCTGGTGTGGCTATTTTTACAGCGTGGAGGCTTTCCTCCGCCTCACGGGTTAGCCGCACACTCTGTGGTTGACTCAGAAGCCTTTCCCACATGAGACTCTGCCACTGCTCCTCCAACGGGAAGAGGGTTCAGGAACAACTCTGACCTTCACCTCCAACAGCAGCGAGCGGCTGGGGCTGGCCAGCTGCTACATGTTTTGGAAACCTTGAGGTTGAAAGATTTGGGCTTTCCCAGGCAGGGTATATAAACTGAAGTGTTGCTTAAAGGAGACTGCAAACAGCAGCTGCAGCTAAGACCACTGCTAAATCAGTCCCACCTCTGAATATGACTTACACATTGATCCTCTCCAATGCTTGAAACGGACTATATCTGAAAAGGGTTTTTTTAGCACCTGACCTCTGCCCTCACACCAATTGCTTTTTGATCTCCTGTCCCACCTCCCCTCCTCTAAGTGCCATACTCTCCCTGGCACTCACCTGTTCCAGACAATGTCCCACTGGAGCCTCCAGACTACAGTAACTTTGGCATTACGTCCCCCTCAAACCAAACATGTCTGGTTGCAGAGCCACTGGGAACTCTGTAAGAGCAAACCCTCATGAGCACTCAACCACATGGGATCAGTCAGGTCTACAAAAACAGGATGAGGAGGCTCAGAGTTTATATTCCCCTTGCTTTGCACTTTGGGAAGACACTTGCACATCAGAAAGCTGTAAAGCCTGAAAGGACCACACGGCATCATCTAGCTTGTTCCCGTCACTCCTGAGAGATGTTTGCCTGACCTGATCTTACAGATTTCCAGCCTCAGGAACTCCACCATCTTTCCAGGAAATTGAATGGGTTTCACTTGAAACATTTTTATTTTTTGCCTTTCCCCATAATATCTAACTCACATGCACAACTGTCTCCCCTTCTTATTAAAACAACACCTTCAGTCCTTTCTTGCAAGCCATGTTTTATAGACTTTGACTATTCTCATTGCTCTTTACAGACCCTACTCTGATCAAGATCTCACTGATGCTGAGTAGAGTGGAAGGATAATGTTGATGCATCTCACAGACTATGCCTCTACTCATATATCTCAGAATATGATTTTGGCTTCTTCACAAAACTCACACTGTTAATTCATGTTCACCTTGGAATTCACTATAATCATTAGATTCATGCTGCTGAACCACAAAGGATCCGGTCACTTCCTAGGGTGTATTCACACCACTAATTTTTCATGTCCAAATGCAATTCTTTTTTCTACCAAACCACACCTTTTTTTTTTCCCCAAATTGAACCTCCATCATTATTAGATTACTTAAAATACAGTCTCCCCCATCTTAGTCTCCTCCACAAGAGTAACACACAAACTGCCTGACAAAGGTACAACTCTACCAAATGAGAATGCTCCACTTTATCCCAGTATGCCACACTCACGTTGGAAAGATTTCAATTCCTTTGTAAAATGCAGAAAAATGGACAACTGGGCTTTCCAATTCAGTTAACTCTGCAAAAAGTTTCATATACAACTGGTTTTCAATCAGTTCTGCTCTTCAACTGACTTTTGCATTATTTGACTGATGAAGCCAACACTGAAGGTTCACCACACAGGTACTGCAGGTCATAGTAGTAATGCTAGGAAGTAACACATCCTAAGACTTTCTGCTTAAACCTGTTTTCAATTAATGTTTGTCATCCAAACCTCCCTAGGTTGCACAAAATTTCATATGATTTCTAACTAGTTTTGGCTTTAGCATGAAGGTTTTTAAAAAAATATTCAGTCACCTATTTCCAAAGACAAAGTTGCGGGGGGGGGGGGGAGAATTTACTCACATAAAAAAGAATCTCAACTATCTAACTGAGAGTATTTAACCACTCCTTTATTTTTTCAGAATAGAAATGTTGTATGTCCTTCCTCCTTTATGAAAATCACCTCAAGTTTGGCCAAGCAGCAAGTATTTGAAAATTGTTTGCCACACAGACTCAACAGAGATTCAGAGCTTAGCAACAAAATCTTGTGGACTTTTGTATGCAGGGAACATACTTTCCCCTCCTTTCCCCCTTGGTAAACCAAATACCATGTATCTCCAGAGGGGAGTCTGCTCTTCCCTACAACCACATGGCCGAGAAGAAATGTCCTTGCTACTGCTGTTAAAAAGCCATACGATGTCTGATCTTGGAACAGAGACTAGGATATCTCCCAGGCTGGCCTGACGTGGAAGGGAAAGAATTTCTAAGGGCGAAGGATTTGCTGGAGTCATGGGGGACATATGGACATGCAAGGACTAGATGGAGAGACCCTGGATAAAAGGAAAAAGTCTACAGAGGAAAGGGGGGAGAAAGTAACCATGGCCACCACACCTCTGTGAATCAGGCCCGTTATTCCCAACTCAGCATCCCTCTGCTTCTAGAAGTAGTTGGGAAACTACTGGCATCTTCCTGCACCAACGGGCTACAACCTGCTACTGCTGCCATTTGTAGCAACACAGCTGCCAACAAACACAGCGACAGATGTCAGTGATGAATCTCACACTTCCAGTCTTGCCCCAGTGTTCACAGGGAAGCTCAGCCACACAACTGCAATTCCTCCTCCCCCGCCAAGTTCTGCTTTCTGTAGACCATGGAAAACACATGTATTCCACTCCTCTCCCGCTACAGCTGCAAAGAAAGGTCAGGAAGCATGAATGAGAGCTAAAGCTGCTGCATAGCCTTATTACCACGCCTGATGCTGGACCGTTGGCTGGTTTTGTCAGGGACCATTTTTGCCACTGGTGTTGGCTTAGCAGGTCCACACTCCATGGCCCTACCTGTTGCAAAAGTTGAAGGGCACACAGCAGATGAGCAGGGGATTCCCACAAGCCAAAGGGTGGTGCTGGAGAAAGGAAGAAAATATCTGAAAGTGGCAACTAAACCTAGTGAGACAGTTGACCTTCAGCAGTATATCCATCAGCTTCTCACCCGCATGACAAGAACAACTCCACTAGCTTTGCCTTATAGCCATGTCAAAAAAAGAAACAGGTTAGGAAGCAGTCAGACACAACCCTGAAGAGTGCTACACACAAGTAGATGCAAGCCCGTAGTCAAAGCAAAATCTGAAGAGCAGCCAAGAAGGTGAGAAACAGATCATGTACCAAGCAAGTCGCATGAAACAAAGTATTGCATTTCTAGCCATCAAGTGATGACATTGATCCTGTGCAACAAGGTGGGCAGTAGCCTTTCAAAAGAAAGCACAGAACCGTGTATGCAGTCACGTTAACAGGAGGCTATCTGAAAACTTCAGCATTTGAGAATAATAGAGGCAAGACGGGGCCTGAGGGAAACAGGAAAGCATGAAGAATGGGAAAAACTAGAAAAAGAAAGGCTGGAAGAAATGCGTGATCCAGCATTACTGAGCAGAAAGGAAGGAATACCTGCTCCCAGCACAGGCTGAAGAAAGCAGTCAGTCCAGAGGTTTCATGCCGAAGCAACCCTGCATGTCAAGGACATCACACTTTCAAATTCAGTGTACAGAAGATGAACTTCATCACTGAAACAGGTAGTTTCTTAACATCCCCTCTGCCTCTGGGATTTTATACAGCTACTGTCATCTCATTGTCACTATGGTGCCCAACAGTCTCATCTTTATTTTCAGTGTGCTTAACCATCTGGATGAGTTCAGTTAACGATTTCCGTAACAAGGGTGCTGCAGGCATAATATGCATTAACCTCAGATTATTAAAGGAATTTAAGTGAATGGGAGAAACTGAGGCAGTGAGCTGAAACAACTTTCCTGAGACAAGAGAGGACATTAAATGGGACGATGCAAGTTAGAGATTCACATCTTGAAACAAGAGCAATTTGTTCTGTATCAGGGCTCTAAAGTACAGTCTCAAATCCCAAGAAATAAATGGCAGTGTTTCCATGGCCTTCAGAAGACTCTGAAGGAGGATGGAGAAGCAAAGTTCAACAGAGTAATCACAAGTGGCTGCAATAAACAGAAAGAAGTACAGAGTTTACCGGAGAAATACGGCCTGTGTAATTCAGAAGGCAGGATTTAGCGCCAGTGTCCTCAGAGAGTGAGCTGATTTGTCAGATATAAATATCAAATATAGCTACTATTCTTAACACCGGCATCCCAACCATGTACTCAGGGCATTTATAGGAGAAACAGCTTGCATTTAACTCCAATGCTTTTCTCCCTGTAAGATAAATATTTTGTTAACTGAAACCTCTGTGTAAACCTTTCAACAAAACGTCTCTGGGTGTTAATTCTCTTTAACTGAACACTAATTAGATTAGAATTTAGTCAAATTAGTAACCAGGACAAGTGGTTAATCTTAGTTACTATGCTTAGTGAAATGTTCACATTAAAATAATTTCTCTGTTCTGGGTACACATTACAACATGGAACTTTGCTACAGGAAAAACACCAAAGCTATAAAAAGCTAAATTTAAAGAAGCATCTGTTGAACTAGGTTTTTTACTTTCCCACCCTCCCTGGCCTTCTTTCCTCGACCAGGCAGAAGTTTTACCAGGGAGACAGTGAGAACAAACAGAAATCTCACCTTCAAAATGACCAAGTTAAAGGTCTCTTATTTTAATTACAAATCTCGGAACAACATTTTTGGCCCAACTTCAAAGCTTGCAATTACCCAGGTGTTTAAAGGATTGTTACGCATCAACAGCCATTTACCAAAGCATTAATTACTTTAAGTCTCAAAAACTTTCCTCAGCTGAACCTTTTTGTTTACTTTTCTTCAAAGACAAGTTGACATAATAGTCTAGACTGCCTAGCAGCAGTTTCTCAAAAGGGAATTTCGCACAGAAGTGTGTGGGATTTACATTTTAATTAACACACTTTCTAAATACTCTTCTGCTTACCTCAGGATCTGAGTCTTTAAATTGCACTGACATCAACCTTCTGTAACAACTATCCTGCATATAGCAAACTAGAAGGATTATTTTCTCTTTTCCACTGATGACAAACTAATAACTGCACTCACAACTAACTCAGTCTTACAGAGTTGTACGGAAGTCCACATAGATAAAACTTTGAAATCATAGCCTTTTCAAACATGTAGATCTGCCCCCTTGCAGTAGGTGTAAGCACTACTTTCAATTTAAAAGGGTTTATCCCTTATAGAACAGACTATGCAGAGCTCACACAGCATGAGGTACTTCAAACAGATGCAATACAAAACCTCAACAACCCAGTATGTCTAAATGACCATTACTCTGAAGATTTAAAAGCACCATACAAAATTAATCAATCGGCGCTCGCTCATATAGAGTGCCTCAGGCAGGGGAAGGCCAACACGAGGAATGAGCTGCCACAGAAAGCAAAGGCAGTCTCTATCATTTTATGAGAAGAAGTAAGGCTCAATTTAACTGTCTTGAAGAAGCTATACCATCTGTGGACCAGGGGACCAGGAAAGGTGTGCACATCCTATAAAAGCTCCTTAGAAACAAGGAAGGAAATATCAAGAGCTGTCACTGTACAAATGAAGTGGCTTCCAAGTTGAAATAGAATACCAGCAACTGGGCAGTAATTTGCAATGTTTGACAGCCAACAGAGGAAAAAGTACAGAACGGAGATACTGGGACACTCTGGAGGGTCCAAAATTCAGCACAGGGAGAGGAGAGCCATTCTGGCCACATTCAGACATAGTGACATACCAGAAGGGACAGGTAAGCTTGGCCTCACACCACCACCATTCTGTCTCGTAAGAGCTCCCCTGGGCTGAAAAGGCTGTCCTGTTGCCCCTGGCAGTCAAGTCTGCAAGGGCAGGGGGTTAAGTCTTGTAAAGTCACTGGAAGAGCAGCAGGGTGAAACACTGGTTTCAAGGCTGCATCTGGCAGAGTGGAGGCTTAGAGTCTAGAGCTAGAGGATATGGTCTCCCCATGCCAGGACTGCAGGAAGCTCAGCGTACAGGTCCATGGTAATCCTCAGCAAAGCCAACACTGATATTTGAGTACCAAGGTGTCCCTGCACACCCAGCTCAAGGTCTTGAGCTTCACAGCTCTGAAGAATGAACATTTTACCAACAGGAGCAGTGAAAAAAGGAAAAAAATCATCCCGAGTCACAGGGATAGGAGACATATTTCTCACTTCCTTGACTACGATTTAATGAGACTAAGGGGTATTCTAGCTGTAGTGATCACTACAGCACTACACCTCGGTGTTTAAATGCAGTTTGAGGCATGAAGATGGTGGAGAGGGAAAAGGGGTAGTATTTATCTTTGTCCTTTAAGAAAAGAAGACACTGATACGGTATTCTTTAGTTTTGGTAGAAAAAACCAGCTGGTTATGGAGCCAGTAAGTTTCACTCAGAATAACTTTGACTTTTAAACTACTAAAAACCAATCACCCTAAAACACAACAAATCACATGCCTGCAGTGGGAGTTGAACTGAAATGTGGACAGACGCTTCTCTATAGCATCATGGAAACAGCTCTATCATATACAAATATATGCACACTATATACAAATCTGACCCCAACTTGAAACAGATTGACGCTAGCTTTGTCATTTGTATTACACAACCCATTCCAAAGCCCAGTTGAGGACGGTTATTTATTTTCTAAGCTATAAACACTGCTGGCAAATCAATTTGCCCTTTAGATTAGAAGCTCGGATTGCATTTGTATAAATATCCTGTTGCAAAGAGGAAGACTTTATTACCACTGTAACTGGCAGCTAAAAATCAACAAGCACCTTAACCCTTAAGGAATTGTGTTCAGTAGAAGAACATACTCCCCAGACAGTTGGTCTGCTGGGCACACCTATGTCCACTCATGCCTCATCATATAGGAGGAATTCTTCTGCACTTCAAGTCCTCGTATTTCATTCTGGGTGTAAACAAAACTGTTTAATAAACTCTGACCATTAAGGTACCATATCTTCCTTTGATCACTAACACAGGCCACTGTGTTTTTCATAGATCAGTTGTTTGGACAGTGTGGGAGTATTCTGAGGTTTGCATTAGCAGGATATTTACACTTGAAAACATACTGATGATCCAAACCAAGGACCAACATCTTTGATCAACCATAAACTGCCTTCTCTAGTCCTGACCTGACACCTCCTCGGGTGAGAGCAAGGAAGTTTCAAGAAAGAAAATTAAATTAATGAGCTGTTTCCAGGGACAAATTCATTTCTTCCCTTCCCTTGCAAAGGTCTTGCTTACATGGCAATCTGCTCCCAAGAGGTATCAGAAGTCACAGAGGGCTTTGCTGGTCCTTCCACAAAATCAGTGCTACACCTTAGAAACAAGCCAACATGCAGGGCTTAGCTGTGCATTGGTACCACTGAAGGGAAGAGAGTCGAGGCTGTGCAGCTTCTGCCTGCTGAAACTAAAAGCCCCCTCAGATATGGCCAAGGTGGGACAAGCACCTGGAAGCTGACGCCTCTCGTCTTCCTAAACTGGTGCTTTGGCAAATCTCCCTGCTTTTTGCACATACCGAAGGAAAAAAGAAAAAAAAAAAAAAAAAGAGAAGAAGAAAAATACCCCCCAACCTAGCTTTCAAACAGCTCAGTCTCTTAATTCTGGGGGTTCAGAAGCTGAAGGTATTGCCCGTTCCCTCTCCAAACGTCAGCCCCTACAGCCCACAGCCTGTTTCAAAACCCAGAGTCATCCCCCTCAGAGCAAACCAGACGTCACCTCAACTCTGTTTGGTGAAGCCTCTTCTCCACACAATCCCAAATGCACACCGCTGATGGCTGGCCACAAGCTTGACCCATCCTGAGGATTTCATTAATCTCTTTGGAACATCCCACTGACAACTCCAGCAGTTTATGTTATGATAAAATGTGGCCATTAACTGCAGTTCAGTTAGAAAACAAAAGCCTAGTTTCTAGGCACTATTTTGTTTTACCTTATGAAAGGGTGGAAGGAATGGGGAGATGAAAATATTACTGACATAAGTGAGTCAGTACGAAAAATGTTTTCTCTTTTAAGAGAGAAGGTGCTCAGACCACACTGTCCTCAACTTGTATGTCACTGAAGCCTCCATGAGTATTGTTTTCATATTTCTGAGGGCTTTGAACGAGAGGGTCAAATTTCTCCCCAAAGGTTTTATGCTATTTCAATCAGCATCGATCTCCGATCATTCGTGCTCTCTCCACATACACCCCTATCTAGGGCACAGTCTCAAATGGGACCAAAAAAGCCTTGCTGTTAGCCTTGTCTACAGTGGCAAAAATCAGTTTGATAATTCAGTAGCTGGTAGAAATTTTAGCCTCAGGCTTGGTTTTGTTTTTAGCCATCAGGGAACGGCCAGCTGTGCTTTGCTATTCTGTGCAGCAGCGCGCACATCTGGGCTGGAGTCACATGCTCATGCTGTTACTGTCCAGATGAGGGTCTTTTTTCCTTTGCTCCAGCAATACTGAATTAAGCCACTTCATTACACTTAATTGGAGCCAAGGGATACTTCCAGGCTGTGAGCTTTGGTGAACATTTGTATTTACTGAAGCTTTCTCTTCTCTCCTGCCTTCTCAAACTCATTTCATTGAGAGGAGCAGGCAGGTTTCTTTTTCTTTATATTTTTTTCCCTCAGAGGTGCACACTGCCTTTCTCTTGCGGACTGCTGGTTTAAAACTATACATGCCAGCCATTCTGTAAAGAATTATTTCTGCCTGAAAGTATTTTATTAGCTACCAATAATCACCTCAGACAATTGTTAACCTCATAAAAGTCATGGTGTCTTTGAACTTTCTCTGGACACTGCCAATGTTGACTGAATAGGCACCTTCTGTGGCCTTCAGAGACAAGTTTTCCCGACCAGAAGGAGTATTTGTCAGCAGAAAAAGATGAAAAAAGGTCATACATTAAACCCTTCCATTTCACCTGCCAGTTCACCAGCGAGACCTCAAGATCTGTACAGACTCTTCCTTATGCAATAAAATGTCATCAAACGTCAGGAAATATCAGGTTGTTGTTCAAATTATTAGTCCAAAGGAAGCGTGACACAACTTTTTTTAGGTTTTGGGGTTTTTTTTAAGACAAAGGCAGCTGTTATTTTCTGGCTCATAAGATATATGCTAAAATGCAACAGAAGCCTTAAATATTTAGGAAGTTCCTTCAAAAAATAGTGCTTTTTCTCCTGTAATTTAACCTTCTAGTGTTCTCAACAGGAAAAGAAAACATTATATTCCAAATTAATCCACTAAGACAAAAGGGGGAGAAAAAATTGGATTTTTTTTTTCCCCTCAGCCAAAGCAAGTAAATGAACCAATGATCAAACCCCAAAACCACCCAAAGAACAAAGCTCCTTAAGGCATACCAGAAGAATCTGAGGCATTTTTCCCCTCCATGCAGAGATATTAGCGAACAACTAAACACAACTTTTTAGCATTTGTTTTCAAGAGTGTTTACAGGCCAAGTCCACACAGATCACCAACATGGCTGTATGTTTGAATCTGTAGCAGCAGTAGCCTGTGGAGCCAGAACCGCAACTGAAGGTAGCACTGAAGAGTGGTAAGCAGCTTCTAATATCTTTTTTTAACTGTAGTTTAACAGCTGCATATTTTTAACAGAGGACAATTAATATAGGTGACTATATATATGCACACTTTTATATACAGATACAGAGAATACATACAGATGGATATATTTATACACAAGCACACACGTTTTCATATGTGCTTTTTACATGTACGTGAAAGAGTCCTTTAAGCTGAAAGGAAAAAGGGTGGAAAAGGGCACGTCCTTTTTACAGCTGCAAGAATCTGTGAGCCACATCTTGCCCACCTCTGCACAGATGATGTGACAAGTCCTGCAGACTCATCCAAAGTGCAAGTTTCTTTAGCCAAACATTTCCCTCCTTCCCATCAGTAAAAATAAATAAATAAAGAAGAAAAAGAAACAAAAAGGGAGCCTTGAGGGACTGGATGAGTCACAGTAATGAACTACAGACACTCATTCCTGGGTCAGCAGTTCACGCCTTGCCCATGTCAGGAGGTACAGCGAATTGCTGGCAGTCTGGACCTGGAGGAACCCACTTGACAGTTCCCAGTCCCAAGTGTGGGATCCCCTCAGCACGGCTGTCAGCAGCAGCAGGAGGAATATGATGGAAGGGAATGGAAAGCCCCAAAATACTCGCCAGCTTTGGAGAGAGACCACTGTGTTGATCCCCACCCAAGCTGCTGCCTCTGCTCTGTCCATAGGGAGGTCTCTAGCACCCAGTGATGCCCAGCACGTGCAGATGCCAAGTGCCCCATGCCAAAGGACACGCGTCACAGCTTCACAGTGCAATCTGATTTTGACATGTTTCTGGCATGGTATTTGAAACAAACAGTCTGCAAATTCGTTAGGAACAGGGTACGTTAGAGGGTGTACCCTGTACTTTCCCACAATGCTTTACTTGCTTGCTCAGTTTACTCTGAAAAAATGTTATATACACGTAAAAGTTGCCAGTTCTCCTACTCTGTGCCCTGCTTCAGTGACTGTCACAGAGCAGCATATTTATAGCTTCCATAGACATTTGGCAGAGCTACAGAGGTGAGACTTCTGCTTGTGAAATCTAAAACAGACCAAGACTCAATACTTTTTATTCAATGTGGCTCTAAATGAACAATACAGCTAACATCTATGAAATGTGCATGACCATCTGGACTTCGATCAGCTCTTCAAGTGGGCATCGATGTAACATCCTGACCAGCAAGCACGTTACCCCAGGAGGCACTCCAGCAACCCGCAACTCAAAGCACAAAGGGAACACTGGTCTTCTAAACCTAATACCTTCTTCCCCATAATCTCTATACCCAAGTATCTCTCTCTCCATTTCCCCAGAGGCCACACTCCGCACAGAACAACCACTAGCTGTTTGATGGTGCCCTCACAACAGCAAATCATCTAAGGCAGATCCCCTCACATGGTATCAATTGAAAGGGTGGAGAAAGAAGGACCAGAAAGGAAAACACCCAGGAAACCTTCACAGACAAAAGAAACGGAGCTTTTTTTAAACACTGCACTTCCTGATTTCTTTTTCTCTGCCTTCAGCAGAGGAACACTTAGAGTCTTGACACGTTTCAGCAGAAGTAATGAAACACTTTTGCACCACAGCATTACTCTGACATTTAATTGACCACGTATTTCCATCTTTTAGCCTTACGTGATTCCCCCATCTGAAACATTACCCTTTTAAAATTAATCACTCCATTTATGCTTGTTTGGATTTTTGTGTCACAGTTTCTACCCTGCCTCTCTGTCTCTTGCCTCTCTCATTGCCACTGAAAGCCCAGAAGTGATTTTGTACCTGCGGTCAGCATGATGAATTTTCTTCTGCTTTATTTACTTTAATGTAAGTCCAGCTGAGAGCAGGTCAAGTCTTCACTAATTACCAGTATTTTTCAAACAGGTTATGCTTTTTATGCTGGCAGTATTAAGTTCAAAGCGGATATGTGTTTTTCAGTACACAAGAGCAAGGCCAGCATAGTAACTTTGGTTTAAAAATCTACTGCCTCATGTCTGATTCTTGCTCTATTTAAAGACAACACAAAGGTTGCAGCTAAGTGACACCCTGGGCTACAATACCATGGACCTTCTCTGACTGAGGTCCATTTTGCACATTACCATATCCACTTCCCACAAGGAAAGGACCATGCAATAACATAACCCCATTAATGTGAATAAAACTGATGGTTATTTAGCAGTCCTCTCACATGAATGCACAAGCTCAGCATTCCCCTGGACAGCAGCTGGTGGCACAGAGCAAGCCCCCTCTTGCATACCTGTTCTGATGTTCCTGCAGCACTTGGTAGATGCTGATAAGGAAGGTTTGGTTTTTAAAGCTCCCCACAACGCAGTCCTTGTAGATCCGAAACTCAGCGGCTGTGACAGCCTCGCCCTCAGGAATCTGAGACAAATTAAATTTGAATTCCTTGTGGTGCCGCTGGTGAGGCGTGAACTCCTTGTCATACTCAACTGCAGATGGGAAAATGAAAGAAAAGGAAAAAAGGAACCATGACTAAAATTTAACAACAAAAGGTTTCCACATGCTGCCACCTGTTCCTTCAAAAAAAATAAGTATCCTATTTTCTTCTCCAAAGATAGCCTTGGCAAGTGCCAGGAAAGCTTATGCAGCTAAAGCCTTTCAAATGCAGTACTAAGAAAAGATTAATGTTTCTCTTCTCTAGCCAATGCCTTTGAGATTTCCTTATTTTTTTTAAAGAAAAGTCAGCTTTGACAGGTGAAATATGACCACGTATGTTGCTCCTGTGTAAAACTCTGGAGATGTGACCACCCCCAGCATTTTCCACCTGCGAATCTCCATGCTCTTTACGGCATTTCCTTAAGCCTTGCACCCCTTTTCCAACAGAGGAGACAATTAGTTCCATTTTGCTTTAGCACATAAAGGCACAGACAGAACTGTTAGCACCAGGTCAACTAATTCCCTAACTGTCCTAAAAAATGCTGTTTTCTGGCTCCTGGGTTTGTGCGTTAGCCATTGGACTGCCTTGTGAGCAGAGTAAGATTAACATGACATTTATTTCAATGGTTAAAGTTAAACAGAGTTCCCCTTCCTTTTGCAGAAGCTTATTTGAGAATGAGAGAGCTGAGGAGGAGTGACACCTTGTGCTTTCTGGTCTTAGCCCTTCTTGTGTATGCTATCGGATACAGGGTTTAAGACAGATGCAAACCAGAGCCCCTCCTACTTAGGCCTCAGGATTTGCATTTTCTCTGTTTGAGGCTCCCTTTGCAAACTCTACTTCTAGTCCCACTCCTGTGTTACTTGATTATATCCTGGTTTAGTCTGACTTTGATTTATTATTTGTTATTTCTTCTAATTTTCTATCAGAAATTGCTTAAAACATTAACATACTATATAAACATACAAAATCACATCTTTAAAACCCTGAAGGGAAAAAAAATAAAACAAAAAACCTTTTCCCACCATGCAACTGAAGGAGTACATGTCAATGATGAATAAGTCACCATTATATTATCATTAGGGACATGATTACATTCAGAGAAGGCGGTGAGGGAAGTGCAGATCCCTTTTCACGTTTGTCTTTGTGCTCACTTTTTGTTGCTCCCCCCCTTAATACATCAAACTGCAAAGGCGTCCATAAGCCTACCCTCACAACATCCCATGAGGTAAGCAGCAATCCCTGTTTTACAGCTGGTATACTGAGTCACCAGGAGAGTGACTTGTCCAAGGACAGGCAGCAGGAGGGCTTGCCACGGAGCCAGGAACGACGGCCAACGTGCTCAAGGTTCGTTGCTTTACCCACAGGTTACCTCCCCGGAAAGCACATAACATCTCCTGGCTGCTGGAAACAGCCCATGGAGATTTTCCCCTCTACCTTTCCCAACTGCCTGTTCCTCCTTGTCCCCCAGTCCCAGTTTCGTTTGTGTCCTCTCCCCTTCCTTTGGCAGCCCTTTCATGTGAGCTGCCTCATCTGGCTGGGTCCACGTCCTGGCTCCCTGCAAGACAGTTAGTCACATCCTTCTCTTTGAAGCTCGCCTGGAAATCTTTTCACCTCCGCGTGACTGCTGCCGAGCATTTTGTGGGACACCACACTTGGAGATGCTGCGTTCAGAGCTGCCATGGGGTGAAGAGGCAAAATCTCAAACTGCTGTCAGAGTCGGACACTGCTGCCAAT
Organism: Leptosomus discolor; assembly: GCF_034619465.1. NCBI lineage: Eukaryota > Metazoa > Chordata > Aves > Leptosomiformes > Leptosomidae > Leptosomus > Leptosomus discolor. Next base: position 31,419,293 of record NC_141398.1, on the reverse strand, counting down.
TTTGGCAGTCTCGCATTCCGTCTGAGCAGTTTAGATGTCAAACAACTGACAAACTTGGGTGACCAGACCCTATGGCTTCCAGAAATGAGGTGGTGACACACAGCATCTCCGTCAGAGATTGCACCAAGGCAAACGACGGTACTGCTCACTGCCAGTGCTGCCTAGGAATTACCTCGCTGGGCACCAGTTATTGGCAATCTAGGCTTCCCTTTGAAGCACTTGCCCGTGCTTTAAATTGGGAATGACTGTGGCAATACTGGACTGGTTGGCGTCACTTGTGTGTACGCCCTCTGAGAAGGACCCTGAGCTGGCCGGTTACTCCCCATCCGAAGGCAAGCTCTGCAGGATGCACCTCCCAAAACAGAGTGTCCATGTACTTTCAGAAACTTGCAAGCATCCAGCCCAAAAGAAACTGCATTCCGCTGCTTGCAGCAGGACGATGTGCCCAACTTACTGCTGCAACTCTCTAAGACGAGAGGATGTAATTAATAGTGAGGGAATGTCTAAATCCACGGGTTTGGAGAGACATGCGTATGAAGTGACGGTTCTCAATTTAGAACTTGCTAAGTCCTTGCTTGTGGGTGCAATGACCAGCCAAAACCCACGTCCCGTCCCCTCCCATTCTGTCACGGGGATGAGCTGACCTGCGGCCGAGATGCAGCGAGGATGCCTTCCTCTGGGCTCGTGGCTGAGAATGATAAAGGAGGATCAGGAAGAGCAAGGGGAAGGACACAGCCAGGATGAGCAGAACTCCATTAGGGTGCCGGAAAACTAAAATTACACCAGAAACAGCAAAGGGAACATTTGACGCTTCCTGCCAGCTATGGCCCTGCATCAAGATGCGATGTGGCCTCTACAAAGCACACGAGGGAGAGCGCGGGGCCGTTCCAGCCGGCACGGGGCTCAAAACGAGCCCAAACATCACTTTTTGTTGTTCCATTCCAACCTCAAGTCAGCTATGGCAGCCTGACCTCCACGCGCCTCCACTACAAAATATGCAGTTTAAAAGCAGTATAGCCAAACTGTAGTCCTTTAAATCAGTACTTTCCCATACCTCTCTTCTAAAAAGTCAAACATAAGCCTCAAGAGGAAGAAAACCCCACCAAAACATCTACCACAGGGCGTCAAAAGTAGTAGCAGGTATGATGCCTGACTCCAAATACCCTTTCCCAGTTTCTGACTTGCCTGATATATTTACAATAGTATTTTCCTGTTTTTTGAAACTTTCTTCCTTTCTCCCTGTCCTTGTACAAATACCCCACACAATCACAGAAGCTGACTAAACTGATTACAGGGGGTTCAGACTGATTTTATTATCAGGCTTGGCACAATAAACAACCTGAAACACACAAACAAGGAAACCTTTTTTTAATCCTTCAGATTAAGTAATTTAGCTTTTTCTGCTGTAAGAAAGGCATGTTCAGAAAGAAATACTGTTAAGTTGATGGTGTCCTCCTCAGCTCCATTCAGAAGCATCCCTACATCACAGGATGGAAAAAAGCCTACATTAAGCTTGTATGAAGCACACATAAAAGTTTAATGAGTTGGAAAGTTTTTCTGGCTATGTATCTTCCCATGATACAATGGAGGGTGTTTTTTTTTCTTTGTGGGAGTGGTGAGATATTTAAGTTCTATATACTCATTGTCACCCCATCAAGTTAATAATCAACTGTTTTCATTCAGCAAGACAGCTTAAAAATATAAAATGCCAACAGCTCTTCTCTGGGGGCTTTTTACCCCCTGGAAACTGTTCATTTTTAACAAAGAAGTTAAGTTTTAGAACAGTAAAATTTGGAAAGGCAAGATCCAAGCTGCCAGTTCCCAGGATTACCCAGTCTGTATTGCTATCGCGTTACAATGCATCAGATGACCTCGTATTCAAAATGCAGACAGCACACACCAAAATACAAGGCAACAGCAAAAAGGAGAAATCATTCCTCAAGCTGCTTTCCAATTATTATTTTTTCCATGTGAATTCATTCAGGTCAGTCTGATTTGTGACATGTGAAAGCTAATTTCCATCTGAAGATGGACACATGCACGTCCCAACTGCGCAAAGCCCTTGCAGGGAAAACCAGACAGCTCACAGCTGGGGCAGGTTGAGAGAAAGCAGCCCTGAGCGGTGCTGGCCTCCCACAACCTCTCCCCAGTGCTGGCTAGAACATCAGGACCAAGCAAGGCAAAACCAGGGATTGTAGGGGTCACGACATGAACTATAGCCATATAACGTTAATCCTCATGGTCAGACTACGTTATCCTAAACATTACTACTCATTTGCCAGAGTAGCTCCTGGGAGATTACCAATCCAGGCATGCACACACCAGGGAGAGTTGGGAGAGGAGATGTCAAAGAGAGTCTTTAGCCCATCATGGGTGTATGTCCTTTGAGCCAAAGGGAGTCCACTCCACCATGCAGGTCTTTGCCCTCATCCTGGCTGGGGCTTCAGCTGCTCCTTTGCAAAGCAAAGGAGGGTCTGAGCTGTGGACAGCGGGAGTACTCGCCCCTGAGATTTCCTTACAGCTCATTTCTGAGCAGAGCGGCTGAGCACGCACAGTTAACAGAGAAGCCTGCCAGTAGCTCTTTACATTCCCCTTAACAAATATTTTTAAATACTATACAAACACAATGCTATTGTTGAGGAGTTAAAAAGGCAAGAATGGCAAAATTAGGGTTACTGTGGGTTTTAATTTTGTGTATTCTAATTCTAACCCACTGTTGCAATAGCCACTTTCAGCACAAAATGTCCTTTGTTTAAAAATAACATACTACTTACAATACTTGTTCTTTAAAAACACTGCACACACACACACAAAATAATTAAGAAATTAACACAAGGCATCTATTTTGGTAACTACACCATCCTACTTCCATTTGACTGTGTCACACCTTGGACCAAAGGAAACGCAACCCTAATGGTGGTTTGGAAATAAACTCTCCTCATGTATAGGAATTTTCAGCATTTCATTTTGGATCTAAAGTAACTGGCAGGCAGAAATAATAGGATGACAGACAAGGAAACACAATTTTTCACTCAGAACAGCAGCACCAAGTTTCATGATACTCAGTGGTTTTTTCCAGTTCTCAACTGAGAAAAGTGTTAGGTCAAGTGCTCAGGTGAGAATCTGGCTTAAGAATGTCTCTAGCTCATACTCTAAGGACTTAAAGCCAAAAATACTAACATGTATACTCATAACCTAGAGCTCCAAAACTATTTTTTTTATTAATAAATTGTCTATATGAATAATTATAATTTCCATGACATCCTGGCTCCTTGGAGGGGGCAGAGGACTGGGGTCACAAATGAATGAGATATGATTATGTGGGATGGGATATTCTGCGTCTGTTCTGTTCCCAGCAAGGCTAAAACTTCTGAAGAATCTTTTGCACCCAAAGACGTTCCACGATGATTTGGTTTTGCAGGACAACTGCAACCACACTCCAGCAAAAGTGACAAGTATTCATAGGCTGCTTATGCAAAGTGCGTTTTGCACGAGTGTTCATGAACTCAGTTTGAGTACAAATGTAAGCCATTCCTACTCATTTCTTCTCAGCCTCCATACACAACCCCCTCCCTAATAAAATGTGAAAGCCACTGAAAACTGGAGTTGTTAACAGGAGATTCACCACCATAGCTACATAAGCACAGATGCAATTTCTCCATTTTACATCACCAATTTCTGCATTAAGTCAACAGCATTTATCACATCTGGAGCAAGGAAGCAGTGGATTAGGCCTCACATACTTTAAGCATTACCACAGCCCCAACAGTCTCCTCTAATAAAAGGACCACGTACATATATGACTGATCTACTGCTGCAACCTTACAGCTGTATCACCAGAATGTCTTCAATAATAGCTGTCAATAGTTTGCACAGGACAAAATTTGTCTAAGGTTAAAAAGAACACCCCCAACCTTGGTCACAGTTGCTGTAAAAAGAAGCAAAAGGCAGTAAGAACCAAAGTGCAGGGCAAGATTAATATAGAAGTTAGTGGTACTTTTATAAGACTAACTGACACATGGTGGGGGAGGACAGAAGACAAGCTTTCATCTGAGGGATGTCCAACTTCAGAGTAAGACTCAGTCTTCATTTGGGTCTTACAATTTCCCTCCTATTTAACAAAAAGTGCTTATCTAGACCATCAGACACAGGGATCTATGTGGATGGGACTGCAGCACATCTTTTTACTCTGAAGAGAAGCCCTGAAGGCTTAACTGTGTTTTCCAAATCTATCAGGTCAAGACATCAAGTCTCCCAAACAGTCTCGCCTCACTGGCAGATGATCACGACTGTAGAAGCAGCAATACTATTAAAGATTAAAGCTGACCTTTATTACTGAAATAAGCAGCGTTTCCTAAATACTGTGTAAAAAAGAGCAAAGAGTACAATCCAAAGAGTACAAAGTACCAGTTTAACATCTTAAAATGGGAATACCAGAAGACTTCACAGTTACTTTCTGCTGTTTAAAAACAAAACAGAAGTTGTACTGAGTGGACCTGCAGGTGCAACAGCAGGCCAGCAGCAAAAGCAGATGGCTCCTGGAAGCAGTGAGGATGCATTAGGGAAAGGATCGCTGCTGCCTGGATTTCACACTTACATATAGTACGTGCCACTGTCAGTTGGACGCCAGGCCAAAGAGACGTGTGGTCTAACCCACTGCAGTCACATCCTAAATCCACTACAGCTTAGAGATAGGGCTGACCACTTTCTCTTTACAGTAAGGACCCAAAAGAAAGCAAAACCTTCCCATTCCCCAAACTAAGATTTATTAACATGCCATTTCACTAGTAGTGAGCAAGTAAATGCTTTAAAATAAAAGAAACTCATGTGAGACATGAAAAGAAAAGGTCTGAAAGCAAATCCTCCCCTGCCCAACATGTGCAAGGGTGGGGGAGGCACTTTCTTACCATCTTGTTCTCAGCCCAGCAACTTCAAATACATTCCACGATCACAGCAATTCTGCACAGTCCCTCAGGATCTCTACGAAAAGACTCTTTCCATCACCTCGATCATGGTGACAGTTCCATCCGCTATATCAAGCGTGTTGCCTACTGCTGCTGCTGCCTCACTCCTATGTCCCACATCTCCCCTGTTCCCTCCCTCTTCACCCCCTTCTGAAAAGCAGAACAAGCAAAAATAACTAATTTCAAAAAAGGAGCAGCCCCTCTGCTTCCCAGACATCTCCCCTGGATTTGCAGTATAGCATCTCCAACGAACAGAGCAATGGTTGTTCTCATACAGAAGTGCATATAAAAATCTCACTGGCCACCAGTAATGAACTTTCCCACTTGCACTGTTGGTGATAAAAAGCAGTTTTTAAATAAAAAAAAAGTCCAGATACATATGATTGAATCTGGCATTGCACCTTTTGTTGACCCCTCTGGGTCCAGCTGAGGTGGTGCAGAGACAACAGCTAGCTGTACTGCCATAAATATAATGCAAAAGGACGTTAATGCCCAGATAGCTTAAAAATAAGAAGATTCAAGGCCAATAAACTCCAAAAGAGTGCTTTCTTTGAAACAGCTATAATATCACATCTGGGCCACCACAATATAAAGTTGAATTATTCCACTAACTTTGGTGGAGCAATGCTAGTTTACATCCAATGAAGACCTGGCTTTATGCTTCATAGCTGTGAGTGCTAGAAAATAATGACTCAGAAAAATAACCCGTCATTAGTCCAAACCCAATGTAATTAAGGAGATCAAATTTAAACAATAGCAAATCACTCTCTAAACATAACACTCTACAGAAGATCTTCAAAGGAGGAGGGCCTTTTACTTTTGGATGAAAAATACAACTGAGCTCTTTTTTGTTTCTTTGTGCTGGAAATCAAGCTGGAATCAGCTTGTAAAATCAGATTAAAACAGTTGCACAACAGCTTCCTTTCAGGATTCTTGAACCAAAGGCAGACTGAAAATCAAAATAATGCACTAACCAAATATATAATACCCATGGGACACCAGAAAGTACTAAAGGCATTTTCACAGTATCCACAAAGATGCCTACTGTATGGCCAGTAAAGCTTTTCCACTCTGCACTGGGAGGCAGGCGGCAGTGGGGACCAGCCTTGCTCCAGCACATCATGGGAAGAGCCAAAGAGAAGGCGAGGAGGACGAGAGCCCTTGGCAGAGTGCTCTGGAGGGAGCTAAGCCCGGGGGACTGACTGCAGGCTTCTTCGTGTGCTGTTCCCCTAGCAATAACAGAGATTGCTTTGCAACTGCAAAGGCAGCCACCCCCTTCATCCCCTCCCCACGGCTTCCGCACACAAAAATACTGGTTAACAAAACCAGTATTTTCTTTCCATATGCTGGCACATACGGCAGGTCCCTGCACTGAAAACACTGTTGTATCTTAGGAAAACAAAACATCTTTCTGCTTAAGAGATGTCAAATTGCTTTATCAGAGGCACTACTGTTTGCATTTTTGTGGCAATATTAATGCAGTTCCCACTGAGAAGTTGATAAAGACCCTGACTGCAAAAACACCCCTCTGAAAGAAGTGATCTGAAGCTATTTCTGTATTGCATTTCCAAATAATTTATTATTAAAATAATATTATGCCTTGCAAAAACCGTTTCTAGTTTATAGCCAGGTTTCATGCACGCAGACCCAGTGATCGGGGAAGAAGGCGATGCTGTCAGCCTGGTGGCAGGGTCACACGATAGGAAGCTCTTCGCAGCTACGCACATGGAGGGAAGAGGATGCTCCTACCAGTCCCATTTGCTCCCTTGGCTTTATGTTTGCTCCAGCGTCCATGCCCACACAGTAACTGCCTGGGGCACATAGAGCCACCCATGGACATCTTCTGCATTTCCCACTCTCCAGGCTCACCACAGGTCACGCCGCATTTCCTGCTGGCATGGCCGCTGGCATGCAGCTCCCTGGAAGCACACAGCTGCCCCAGGTGCACTGACTGGGTCTGAAAATGTTTTCAGGGTTTTTTAAATAGTGTATCAGTTGCCTGGCTTCTCTCACATCATCTCTCAAAATTATCTGCTCTTCCACAGGAATTTAAGGCAGTCCAAACCAATCCATTTGCACGTTTGAGCTAAATTTCAAAACTGAGGTTGTGCAAAGTGGGAAAGTTTTTTTTCATTTATGGGCATTTCCCTCTCTGCTTTCTTCACAGGGAAGGTTTTATGTTTACGAGTAAGACTGTGAATCAACCAGCAACAAGTAGGACAGCAGGCAACATAAAAATGTTTACAAGTTAAGCTGCGCACTTTCATTTTGTCGAGTATTCATCTCTTAGCATCACAGGCAGGTTCCAGCTTTTCATTTAATAGCCCAGCTGAGAAAGACATCTCCTGAACACAATGCAATCACTCCCTGTAAAAACACTGCCCAGAGAGCTTAAGATTTCATAAATTATTGAAAAGGTTTAATCCAGCACTTGAGACACCGACACACAATGAAAATCAGCCATGCTTCAGAGCTTGTCACGCTGTCCCGAAGCCTACATCCTCACACTGTAATGGTAGTGTGACTTGGGACTCCAGCAGACACCACGAAATGCTGTTGTGTCACTTATTATTTAGTGTATAGTATTTTACACAGGGGTCCAATTTAAAATGACTGCATTAAGCAGCATCCAGTCAAAGGACCACCAAAGAACACAGGCTTTGGTGAACTGGCAGGGCCCTTTGTGAGAGAGCACGAAGGACACCAGACTTGGTATCGGCCAGAGAAAAGAGAGGACATGAGAAAGAAGGAAGCCCTGCACCTAAGGAGGACAGAAAGTGATGGCAGGAATAAAAAGAGTAAAATCACGGTCTGGAGATGCCACAAGTTCCCAACGTTCAATGCAACTACAGAGCAAAGGTTCTCTGGAAGAGTCAAGGCAAGAAGATGCCACAGCTCTGAAGACTGAGGAGAATGAACGCATGAAGAAGTGGTTGAAAAAACATGAAGTCTTTTAAAGATTATTACTCCTGGCCACGTATATCTGTCTAAGGAGCAGCGTGGTTTGGAAGTGAGCCCCCCCTCGCTGCCTCCATTTACTGCATGCCGGCTCAGCACACCAATCTGGAGGAAGCAGCTCCAACATGTCATCGGGACGGGCGGCTCCCAACTGTCGCTGGGGCTGGGCGCTACCACAGCACCAGGACAACCCCCTGTGCCAAGTGGAAGAGCCAGAGCCTTGGGGGTCACTGAGCTATGCAGAAACGCCAGAGCACCCTTGCTAAACCTACTATTTCTCTTGCTGCCCTTCTTATTTATCACTCCTTTCTCCCTGTCCTTCTACCCCAACCGTCCTGCCGGCCTCCCTGAAGGCTCAGGAGAGGCTCCCTCAGGCCCAGCGTGAGGGGGAGTGTGCTGAGAGCTCTTGCTGCAGCCACGACTCGTTCCAGTTCCTGCTCGTTTGCAGATGATGAAGCCTCACAGAGGCAATGGCAGCAGAGCCTGTGGCAGGCGTACACTGCCACCATGTGAGGAGGCCCAATGGGAGGTGTGGCACGTGATGGAGGAGCCCTGGGGGTCTGTAGTCCCAGCAGCATGGGTCTGTCTGAAAATAGTCTTTCAGAAAGCTCTGACCAACACCTGCGTGGCATCATATTTGGCCCTGGGAACTGGAGGAGACACAAGGCAAAACAAACCCACTTTAAAAGAAATATAAGGAGCCCCAGCACCTGCCACCCTGATTCCTCCCACTCTGCCGAATTACTTGCGAAGGCAGACACGGCCTCCGTCCCCCACAGGTAACAAGGAGCCTGGCTGGCTGCAGCATGTGCATAACCCTGCTCCCCAGCGCACTCTTCTCGTACAGCCAAGATAAAGAGCTGGGAAGGCAGGCGACGGACAAGAAAAGGGGGATGGAAGAAGGAAAATTAGTCTCACCACTTCCACAGCCTTCTCCAGCAAAGGCAGACAGACCATGAAGCCTCTTAAGGCTCTCACTGTCCAACCCTAACACATCTGGGAAGCACTCAAGAGCTGCAACCATGAAAACTGAAGAAAACAAGAGACAAATCTCAGAATATTTTACAGCAATTACAGCAATGTGAGGTAACTGTCCCTCTTTCCAAGGCAATAACAACTTGCAAAGCACTCTCCCCACACTTGCCCTATGTCATGTTTTTTCCCCACCATGCACGCTTTCCCCCACTGAGGCAGGTCGTGGCCTTGCTCCATGCCCCACACAACCCCAAGTTCACGCTTCTCCACGAGAGCCATGTTACGTGGTACCGGCCATGCCTGCTCGCACTGAAGCTCCCCACCGCCTGTCTCGCACCCGCTGGGAGCACACATCTGTGGAAAAGCAGAAGAAGAGGGCAAGCCCAACATGTTCCCAGAGCCTTCTCCTAGCAAGCGCCATAGGGTAAGCCTGGCACCACATAGACCTTGGTTTAGACAAGACAAGCTCTGGGCATATTTGCCCTCCATGCAATCCACAGGAGGGATGCAACCAGAGTCAACCAGAGGGAGCTCCTGGCATGCCTTGGTCATAAAAACAGAGGTCTCCTGCCCTACCAAACCACTGAAATCCCGTTTTTTAATCTGCCCACCGGCCATGCCAGCAGGGTGAGATTTGGGAGGTGACTTTTTTACCTCTGAAATCTCATCTGCTGTTGACCAATATAACGATGCTGCAGAGAGCCAAGTAGCTGTCAGATATTTAAAAATTTGCAGCCGCTGTGGGCGGTTGGAGCAGAGGTCACAAAATGGTCATTAATAGTTTTACCTAACCTGCAGCCTTTCAGCTTCTCAAAACGCAGCTTTAAAAAGAAAAGAAAATTACATCATGCAGCTTTAACAATCTGTGTAGAGGTAAAGAATTTCACCCTTAAAAAAAAATTAAAATAAGAAAAAAGAACTTGACAAAAAGCCCGCCCCAGTTTACCTAACAGCTTTTCTCTAAGCCTTCCTTTTTCATTATTTTTTATATTCCCATATCCCCCAGTGACCAGAAGCATACTTGGAATGTCCATCTGATAAAGCCATCAGCGGCTGCAGCCCTGCGCCAGGTCCATGGGGGACACTGCTCCTCTCCCCAGCTGTGGCGTACAGTGCCCAGTCCAGTCAAAAGCCAGGGAGATACAACGCTTTGGGGAAGATGAGAGAGTCCCAGTCAGGGTGGGAAATCCTAAGGAAAAAGTAAGACTTGAGGAAAAACACCATTAAAAGAGCTATTAAAAGAGGATTCGTGGAATAATCCTTAGTTCCACATAGTTGGCCTGACTTTAATACAGTAGCATAGTTGGGTAGTTCACCTGAAAAACATCCAGTAGGAAAAGGTACAGCCTCTGCCAAGTTCTACTTTTTTTTTCCTCCCCTTCTTTTTTTTCCCCATCTCACTTTCACCAAAAACACAAAGCAATCCTTGGGCTCTAAGCATTTAAAAATCGAAGTTACATACAAATGGGCTTAAAGTAGCAGCACATAAATTGACTCCAAAAGTCCTCAGGTTAACAAATAGGAAATTAATAAACCTCACTGGTTTAAAAACCAACCAGGTATGTAGGCATTTCTGGCTTTCAGTTTATCTTGAATCTTTTCCTTAAATTACCAGGTTCCTGGAGGCAGAATTTAAAATGAACAAAAGAGAAGGTGTTAAAATTCTCAGCAGAGCCGCTTACTCACGAATTAATTTTTAGACATTTGGCTTCTATATCTTCACTCTTTGCAATTCATGTCTCAGCTGTTTGGCTATCCCAGCATTTCTCTGCCCCACCCAATCCAGCCTTGTCATCACTGATCTTATTTTTCCACTCCTTCTCTTTTAGTAATGCCCTCCTCTCCTGCCTTGACTGGTCACATGCCATCCTTGGAGAAAAACATCAAGACTCTTCCAACTTTTAGTAAAGATAAAAATACAGAGAGACACAGTTTTGATCTTAAAACACGTCCTTTACCCTTTGTCATGCCTGAAGTGTTTCTAATGTTGTCAACAGCTGAATTGCCCAGACACAGATTTTAGTTTACGACTCAGTAGCGATCACATCGGTTACAAAAATTTGCCTTTTTTTTAAAAAAAAGTCTTTTAAAATATTTTTTTTCTTTTTTGATGTTACTGTATAGATCTGACAGTGTTAGCAAGACTCCAGGGGGATAGTTGCCATACCTAGTCATTTTTTGTTTGTGTTTTAATAAGAAAACCATTAACCATTAGAAAGTTTAGATCAGGCTAGCACCTCAACACACTCTCTTTACAAACATATAGACAGTAGAGTGATCTGACAAACAAACCCCTTTTTAATGCACCCTTACTAAGTCATTTTTACCCCTGCACACTAAACCACCCTAACAAGTGGGGATGTGGCTTGCCTAAGTGAATGTTTTTACTGCCGTTCTCACATAGAGAAAGGCTAAAGCTTTACATAATGTTTGCATGCAGCAAAAAGGCAATCAATTATATGGCGTGTCCTAGTAAAGAATTTCCTCCAGTCAAAAAAGGAGAACAGGAACCTAAACATTGTATAATTGATGTTACTAGCTGCAGCTGCTATCATACTTGGAGAAATCTCCAACTCAGAAACAGCAGTGATGAAGCGCTCCAAGATGAGTAATAATATGCTTGATATTAAGGGAGGGGGATAAAAAGGATTCTAAAATATGCACTCTTTGGTAAAATAACAGTCTCTCAGAGAATTGCCAGGCAGCAATCACTGTGGGATACCAAAAGAAAAGCACGCCACATTTAAAGTGTTGTCTCCATTAAACTGAAACTGAGCGGGGGGGAGAAGCGGGTAGAGAGGAAACCCCTTGTATTTACCTAACCTACACAAATGCTAATGCTCACATGTATGTTGTAACAAGATTGGGGACTTTGAAAGCTCTAATCAGTAGGTGCATGAGCAAATATTTATTCTGATCAATTCCAACTCTCTGTGGTTTGTAAATCCCCAAGAAAAAAAAAATAGCTGCAGAACAAACCAGTCTAGACCACAGGTTTTGGCTACTTTACGCTAGTTAGAAAATTACAGGAAATAGGCCAACTCCAAGGAGGGGTTTTTGGGTGGACTTCTTTGTTTGTTTTCTGAAGATCTGTGACTACCTGATGTACGTGCACTTGTTTGGGTAGCCAGGGAGAATTCTTTTGGGCATTCTTTAAAGCATAATCACTGCAATATAGAATTCCATATGCTTGATGTCTCGGTGAGGTGTTGATGTATGTAACCTCGCAGACTCCTTCTGATCCACGCTTTTCATCCAGAAACATTAAAAAAAAAAAAAACCCAAAACCCAAATAATAACGCCTTTATATTTCAAGATCTTGAACAGTTTCTAGGAACATTATTTCTCACTCTGTTACCCAAACGCATGGAAAGAATCACTTGATATCTTTCTATCAGAGGAAAATCTGAGCTGGAAAATAGTTTAGATAGGTTTATCTTATTGGGGATAGCATCCATTCAAAGTGTTAGACGATCTTTCCATCCAGCGCTAGAAAACCTTTTCTATGGGATGAAGACAGAGTTTCTGCCTTTACCATGTGGAAAAAAATCACAAACTTGAGCAACTCTGCTTTAGGATGAACCCGAAAGAGTCTGGGTGAAATACAACTCTCGGCTCCTACTCTAGGCACTGAGTTAAGGCCTGAGACGTAAAAAAATACTGGTAAATACAATATATTTCCTAGTAAGTATTTCCATTAAAAATGCTTTTCTCATAGTTATGCTCTTAATATTTTGGATTTGGACTATCAAGTGTAAACATCAAGGTCTTTAGACAGGTGTCTGAAGCAGTGTGACTATTTAGTTTTAGAAAAAGTCAGCTGTCCTCTCCACACAGAAGAAAGTGTGATGGGAAGCCTTTGAAGAGACACTCAAATCTGAATTCTGGCATGGGAGCCCCCTCCCCTGTCTGTAATTGCCTTCAAGAAGGGAACCATCTCAGCACACAGACTGCTGCTGCACAGCACCTTCCAAGGAAATGACCTTCCCACAGGCAATTGGATGATTTGAATGCTCTGCAAAATTAAACTTTTTTTTTTTTTGGTTTTGCTTAATTTTTTTTTCCTCATTCAATACAAAGCTACCAAGCCTCTAAGGCAAGTCCCAGCTCCCAGCACTGCCCTCGAGGCTGTTGCCACAACTTTCACTCCATAGTGGGGTCAGACCTTGCAAACACTATTCCAATCTCAGTGTCGCTCATCTCAAGGCACCTTGGAAAACCCACTCCAGCACTTTTCCGGATAACGACCAAAGGAACTGAGTGAAGGAAGAGTCTCTTCTCACCTCCCTCTTCTATTATTTTATTTGCAGCAGCTTTACAGTTAAGTTTGCAATGGATCTTCAAAAAACCCAAGATTTTGCCTCCTCCTCCTGTTAAAATCCGTTTTAAAAATCACATTGCTTTCGAGGGAATAGAGAAAAGACAAATGTGAGCTAGTCTATTCATAAATAAATACAGGTTTAGAAGGACTTGTTAAGGCCCTTTAGTTTTGGTTCCATTACTAACAGCAAAATGTGCACCGATAAAGACATATGTAAGGATGGAATCAAGTACAAGTTGATTCACTTTGAATTAAAAAAAAAAAAGTTTTGCCATTGTAAAATAAACACCTCTATAGATTGTCTCTGTGTGAGCACCTTAACACACATTACACCAGGGCGTCAGGAGTCCTACAAAAACCAAAGCAAAATAGGTAAATGGATGCAAAATAAAACCTGAGAAAAATTAACATAATAGTTAAATACCTTAACATTTACTATCTGCTGATACATACAAATAGCCAACTCTCAAGTTAACATTCAGTGCTCCATATTGGTGGTGTCCTACATACAGAACACGAGAAGAGGCTTAAGTTGCATTTCTGTATGGCTCAGGTAAGGCCATGGGCTGTACTTTCACTATATTTTTCCTCAAACACTTCTTATTTCTTGTACACACAGCTTTAATGTTGTATTTTCTGGCGTGGATTAGTTTTTTTCTTAAAACTGAATGTTCCTGAAAGGCTGCACACTCTTAAATAACCAATACGGGCTGAATCAAAAGTCCCTTGGACAGATACATGTTATATGCAGAATACAGCAAATACTACTTCTTTCCCCACCCTGCATTCCTTGTCCAAGGAGATACACCTTGCAAGCTCAAACTCACCGGCATTAAGCAACAGCAAGAAACTGCCCCTCAGAATCCCTTCCAACACAGTCAACTTTGCTAGGGAAGTTATGGTCTTGCTCAATTTCCACATTACTAGAAAACAGAGCTTCAACAGGGAATATTACTGAATAAGCAGTAAAAATTTCTTATTTAATAAGGATACATCCTTATCTAATAGGATCTTTACAAACTTTACAGATACTATCATGGCTTAGATGTCCTGCAGCTAAGCATTAAAAGTTGAAGCTCACAGGAACACACCTAGAGATCTCAAATAGCCTGGGATTATGAAAGGGCTAGAAATAGAAATGGAGCTTCCATTTCGAAAACATCAGCACTTCCGAGTGGGTGCTGTTTAATATCATACCGGAACCAAAGCTTCACAAAGTTAAACTAGTGAACCAAAAATACTGAAATTATGTTTCACTGAAGCAAGAGGTTTCATGCTAACAGTACATAAAAACTCAAACTTGCAAGACAACAGAACTCACTAGATGAAAAGATACAAATGGCCTAATTTCACCTCAATTTATTCTGAAGTTGTATAACTGATCATTTTTTTAATTAAATCAGCACGCTCCCGATAAATATTTCTGTTTCAAACAAAACTGTATTTTTCAGCAGAAAACAAAATTTTGTCCCGAAATGCCCACACAACCCCATCTGCAACCCTAGCTGCAGCATTGGGTGATCCCCAGGGAGCACATCCACTGAGGAGAGCCCCAGCCCCATGGGAAAAGCAGATCAGCAGAGGGGCAGAGTGCTGTAGGGGTCAGTTCCTCCAAAACAGCACCAATTCCTTGTCCAAAAAGTTTAACAGCATTGGGCTGTATGGTGGTACCACTGTACTTTCAAGGCACTGATATCACAACAGGGAGAAATACCATCACCACCACTGGGACAGGTTAGTCCTCTGCCTGGAGGTGCATGGAGCACTGCATGTATTTCCTCTTATGGATACACTCAAAAAAGTCCTTTCCAGAGACACAGGTGTGGTTTCTCCAGCGATTTAAGCCCAGCTTTACACAAACCACGAGTGATACGGAGGTGTATATCAGCGCTTACATCATGTTGCATGAAACTACCCATAAGAGAGGTCAGAGTATGCAAAAAGAAAGAGCTCCGGGAAAACGGTCTGGTTTCACTAAAGGCTGTGGCTTTACCAGGTAGAATTCAAAAGTATACTTCAGCCATTTCAGGTAATTCACCAAGAGCTCAGCTAAGCTGAAAAAGCAGAAACACAGGAGGTCTTACCTCTGCTTGGGCAAGAAGGCTCAACCAAAACCATACCTGACACTCTTGAATTACCTGAAGTACTGCAGTCAACATAGTTCCTCAGATAAGAGCTCTGCAGGACATGTTATTTAACTGATGTAATAGCCACAGCTTTCACAAACCTGCAATAGGCAGGTTAAGAGTCTCCTGAAACTCCTTTTCCACTCTTAAGTCATTGTTAAGAGTCCCATGAAAGCCCCTCTCCACAAAGCAACCTCTCTCCAAGTTATTTGACCAACTGCAGGTATTTGCTTCTGACATAAAAACAAACACTAGGCTATTTGCTTTTGGTTTTTTAAAAAATACCTTGGAAAGACCTTGGGAAACTAGAATGTAAATTATCTTGCAGCTTCCCTCACAATGCTCTTCTCTACAAGATGAAATATTTTGCTGGCATCTGTAATAAATTTATATTTTTAATACCAGTAGCATGCTGAACAAGCAAGGCAATTTAATGCTGGAAAATATTCTACTTGATTTTCCTCACTTCCCAATAAAGTTGGCTGAACTTCATTTGGCTGTTCACCTCTACCAACTAAAGACTGACGTCTGCTTTTTGGTCTATGTAGGTAACAGAAAGTTTCCATTTATTTCGAGTTCATTTTGCATTCCTATAGATAGCAGAAAACTGTAACAAAATTTTGCATTTGCAGGAAATAGCATTCACCACACAGGGTGCAGAAGTAGACATTCAGAAAGACTTGAAAATACATGATCAAATACTGCATCACCTATTTAGCTCAAAATCTATTTAACCTCTTAAAACTCTGCTCTCCACTGCTCATTTACTATATGCGCATGCACTTGCTGCACTTTTATCTATGTTACAAATGTAACAGTGTAAAAAATGTGTTTTCAGACCATTTCCTAATTTTTACTGTAGAGGTAACGGTATTTTATAACCAGGAAAGAACTCAGAAGCAGATGGTATCGTCAAATATCTGTGTAGGTAAATCACTAAAGGAATGAAACCCTCCCTCTCACTCAATCACCACATGCAATAGTATAACCACAGACGAATGGTGGCTCTTACATTTCTCTCTCCTGCCTACCTGGCTGCACCTTTGCCACAACTCAAAACGCTGCATACACAAGCAACTGCCTTCCTCCACATAACCCATCTGGAGTCAGAGCTCTCCCTACTGCCCCTGGGGCACAGTTGAATCAGCGCTTGGTTTAATTCCATTGAGGGAAATGCCACAAGTACTTGAAGGTCTCTTGCAAGCACCACCAGTACTATCCCCACCAAAATGAGCTGCTGAAGCACAACTAAAGTGCCTTCAACACTTCCTGGAAAGTCCTTGCTATGCCACTTCCCTTCCTTTTGGATGGGATCCATGACCATGTTTGTCTGTGTAAGCAGATCTTCTTGCTCCTGCCTGTAAATTCTTATCTCAGCAGACCTTTGTGCCTGTGGTTCTTGCACCCTCCAACTGAGTTGTTTCTTTCTAAGTGTATTATCCCTCGCTTTCTCACACACTCACTCACTAAACCAACAGTAGTAGCATGGGATATAAATGCTTACGTTCATTTACAGAAACACAGAATGGCAGGGGTTGGAAGGGACCTCTGGAGATCATCTAGTCAAACCCCCCTGCCACAAAGCAGGTTCACCTAGAGCAGGTTGCACAGGACCATGTCCAGGCAGGTTTTGAATATCTCCAGGGAAGACGACTCCACAACCTCTCTAGGCAACCATTTCTAATAATTGATAAAATCCCCTCTCTGTCTTCTCCAGGCTAAAGAGCCCCAGGTCTCTCAGCCTTTCCTCATAAGAGAGATGCTCCAGTCCCCTCATCATCTTCATAGCTCTCTGCTGGACTCTCTCCAGTAGTTCCTTGTCTCTCTTGAACTGGGGAGCCCAGAACTGCACACAGCACTCCAGGTGTGGCCTCACCAGGGCAGAGTAGAGGGGGAGGAGAATGTCCCTTGACCTGCTGGTCACACTCTTCTTAATGCACCCCAGGGTACCATTGGACTTCTTGGCCACAGGGGCATGTTGATGGCTCATGGTCAACTCACTGTCCACCAGGACTCCCAGGTCCTTCTCCGCAGAGCTTCTCTCCAGCAGGTTAACCCCCAACCTGTACTGGTGCACAGGGTTATTCCTCTCCAGGTGCAGGACCCTACACTTGCCCTTGGTGAACTTCATCAGGTCCCTCTCCACCCAGCTCTCTGGCCTCTCCAGCTCTCACTGAATGGCAGCACAGCCTTCCGGTGTGTCAGCCACTCCTCCCAGTTTTGTGTCATCAGCAAACCTGCTGAGGGTGCACTCTGTCCCTTCATCCAGGTCATGGATGAATATGTTGAACAAGACCAGACCCACTGACCTGTGGGGAACAGCACTAGCCACAGGCCTCCAACTAGACTCAGCGATGACTGGTAATAGGTATGTCTACACAGATGTTCAAATTCACTATCTTCTTGCATGTCAAATTAGCATCCACATCATAAAGCTCTTAGGTCCTCCATACCACCAGTTATTATCTAGGGAGGTACACGGCTTTGTATCTGGCTGACACAAACAGTGCTTTACTAACTCCACACCATAGACACTTGCCTCCACCAAGAAGCAAGAAGCGTCTCCGTGGCAGACATACCCCATCCACTTCTTTTACCTCTTTAAACAAGAGATTAAGGCAATTGTTTAAAACTTAAATTTACATTAAGTTAAATCTTCCCTTCCTTCTTGTTACATGCATCAGATTATTTGTATACTGCATCATCAGCGACCACTGGTGAGATACTAAGAGGAGATTATGTGTGCCTCTCTAGCACCCTGAAAGGTCAGAGAGGGAAAGAAGTTACTGGTTCCCTAGTCACCCCCAGCACATTCACTTGCAGCACCAGGAAAGCAGTGGCAAGGTTCTGGCTTTTTCTTACCAAGAAAGTAAGAGGTTCATCAATAGAATGAGAGTTTTGGAAACATGAACAACTTCTGCATGCTAGATTTAGCTTTAAAGACTTGGACAAGGAGAAAAGGATTTTTACGCTATATATAAAGCCAGTTGAAAAGCACATTGAACAGAATCAATACAGCTATGAAAAGCTTCCGAGAGTGAAAATGGGAATTTTGGCCTCTTTTACATGTGGGCAAGGCTAATGAGAAGGCTGATAGAAAGGTCTGTTTCCAGAAGCTTCACTGGTCCCACCCACGTTCATGCAAGCTCACGGTGATTGGCAGGCACTCATGCTATACCAACTTTGTGCAACCCTGGGGCATGCCATGAGTGCCAGGACACGGGCTGGGAGTACTGGCCCGGTTCCCAGGGGGGCAGAGCTCAACCTCTGAATGAAAGTTTTAAGTGAGTTAGACACACACTTCTACATATGATGTGTTGGAGTTGAATAGGGTTAAGACACCTGCCTAGACATAACCAACTACACTTTGAAATAAAGCCTTTTAAGACTTTCAAAACTTTACACTACTGTACTCAAAGAGCTGGGGGTGGAGTGAAAACAGAGAAGACAAAAACCCTTCCATAAGGGCAGCTGAATTTGAGGTTTAGGTCTACAAATAGTTTAAATCCCCAGGAAGAGCTTGCAAATACCCAGCATAAATTCCCCATTCTTTGTCTATTGAACCTTTTCCTACAATTTCCCCCCTCCTCCCAGCCCAGATGAAGCCTCAATTTCAGATATAAACTCAACTCACCAGCTGCAAAAGCTTAAAAGAGCTACTCACAATAAATCGCCCCTCAGGAAAAAAAAATAAAGATAAAAATCTCTTGCCATTGGCTTGCTTATGGATTCTGAAAATCCCTAATGGGTGGTGAGTGGGATGTGGTCAGTGGTCAGCAGTGTCTCCTGCAAATACATGCTTTCTGTGCAGTCCTCCAAGGAGAACAGCGATTGTCTGCATTTGATTTCTGAACCACATTTTCATCCTTTTCTGCCTGCACCCAACCACAAAGAAAAACAACGTCCGTGCTGCGCATTCTTTTCCCAACTCGAGAGCTGCTCTTCCCCTTCTCCTCAGGACAGCTCATCTACTACAGAGCGCTTCATCTCAAGATAAGCTGGGATGCAAATAGCAGGACCACCAGTCTTTTTTTTTGGGGACGGCCAGCCAAATTAGTGCTTGTGGGGATGTCAATCTATTTCTGTCTGCAAAGGGCTATACGCTGAAACCACTTCTGACAGCCAAGTTAAACAGCAAAAAGGAGTAGGGTGGGGATGGGGTAGGGGGCAAAGCCCTTCCCAATGTATGGATCAAAGATGACAGTGTATATCCTGTCATTGTTTGACAGCACTGGAATTTTTGCCAGATTCTGTGTGGTTTTCAGAATAAATGACTCTATGCTTTCTTTATGGTCTCAAGATTTCAGAATTTTAAGGAAGCATCAGAAATAATGAGAAGCGGGTGACGCTGGTTACTGTGGATCAGCCAATTGGCCAATTCTCCCTGTCTCTCAAAGTAAATAAAAATAGAGAACTCTAGCGCTGCCAGTGAGGGGGAAATATCAACATCTTTCTTAGCCTTTCTGTTTCCTAAGAACAAATGTTAAATTTAAAAAAAAAAAATTTCAAAACCAGAATCTCAACTGAGCTATTTGTTGCATTTAGTTCAGAGTAACAGATTGTGACACAGCGGCTTCAGTTTCAAGACACTGAAAAGGTCTCAAAAAAAAGATTTATGAGATTTATAAACCTATTTTAGAAACATCCCCCCATTAGGCCATGCTGACCAGAATACTTCCACTGGCACTCAACATAGGAACAATAAAAGCCATGAGAGGACTTCAACAGATGATACATCTAGAAGAAGAATGTTATTCTTAAATTTTAAGACATTTAATTAATTGTGCTTCCTTTTATTAAACCATATAAAAAATAAGCCACAAATCAATATACACTGAGTTAACTCATCATCCCACTGTTTTATACAGCCACAGAACTCAACGCTGACATTATCTACGCCTTTCCGAAATAAATGTGCCAGTGCTCTAGGTTAAAAGGAAAAAAAAAAAGGTCTGAATGAAGAATGCTATCACCATAAAATTTTGTTCCTCTTAAGACTTTATACTGCAGAGACTGTTCCATTCCTTTAAAATTATGACTAAGGCAAATTGTCCTCATGCCACTCCAAAAAAGGCAGTATATTAAGCAGTGCCTTATCCAGTCTTTTCTGTATTATTAATACTCAACAAGGCATGATGAAACACCATGAAAGTAACGTTGCTGACAAGATACAAGAACGCACTGATTTGTTCTCAGACACTAATTTTAGACATCCACTACTACAGTTCCAATGTCAGAAGTCACCAGAGATACTGTGTGGTATGTCAGAAAACCTCATCAAGTGTTTTTAACCTGTGGACATTAGGAGGGCATTCCATCTGCTGATTTTTGCCACAAAAATTGCAAGAACATGAGGTAGAAATCGCGACCCTTCTGGATAAGGGCTTTTTGGAGGTTTGGTTTTGTTTGGTTTAGTGGCACGGGGGTGTTGGGGTTTTTTTTGGTTTGGTCGGGTTTTTGGGGTTTTGTTTTTTCTAAAAGTTTTGGTATGCAGTATGAAGAATGTGGAAGGTAAAGTCAGAAATGGGAAACTCTTGTGGGAAAAACAGCAGCACTTTCTTGCTTGACTTAGATTGGACACTTGCTCTCCTCTCATAGTCCAAAGACTGACATGTTTGTGTAACATAATTCATCCTGGCAATCTTTGAGCATGCAAGAGCACCGACTGCCAGGACCACTCTGTGAAGAACAATAGGGTTTGAGAAAAATATGTTCTTCTGGTTTTGTTTCAGCTCTCCATTGCCAGCACGCTGTATTCCTTGAAATGGGTGAATATCAAAAAGTCCCAATCACAGACATTCACAGGGTTAATTTTGTATTCTCAAGGATTTCAAGTTTAAAATGTATTAAAACATTAATCGTTTGCAATGCTTTGAGCCATAGTGCTGACCTGACCCATTAAAACAGAGCAATCCCTATGGGTGAAAAGCATGTCGTCTTTTTAACCTGACACTTCACACTTCAGCAGTAATGAGACTAAAACCCAAATGAAGTCATGTGTTGCTTTGACTGGAGATAAACAGAGCTGACTCTGCTTTACTTGATGACCTCCTATAGTGTGGGAAGGCTCAGCCTGAAATTTTTCACATACAGATCTAAAGCACTGAAGCTTTTTTTCTTGTACAGTATTTTATGCTCTCATTTGAGCCTTTTGATGATCCCCTCTGGGATTTTATTTTGCCTTAAATGGTTCTATAAGTTCCTTTAAGAAACAAAGACAGCTAAACCCACTGTTCATGCCATGTTTGTTTTCTTTCATCACAATGATGTATCAAGTAATTGATTCATAGTCATTCTCATTACGCAAAAACTTCAGCATGACCCTCACTGGGAAAGATCCGGTTTCATTCCAGAGTATCCAATGCATCTGCACAATTAAAATGCCATCTATTTTGAATCATTTAAAAACAGAGATAAGCTATGGGAAGAAAAGGAACCTGTGTAATGCAAAAAATATTAGCATCTCAATGTCTGAACTGTGCAAAGTTATTATACGGAAAAAGTTAAATCCAGTCTCTTATTCAAGCTAGTTACTGCCCAGATAACAATCTCACCTGTGCTGAATGGATGCAGAGCCCTTCTCACACCTGTATATCAGTATATGATTTCATAATCCAAAAAAAACGAGGCATGAACTACGCATTGTTAGAGACATTTACAATGAACTCACTTATAGCAGCTCAGCTCATCAAGGCCAAGTGAGTCAGCATCTGACAAAGGCTGGTTTATTGTAAAGGAAAATATACATATCTCTCTTCCTGCTTGCAAAGCAGGAAAACAATAGGGCATTAAATGCCACAGATGTTTTAACAAACATGAAGTTTTTACAATCACCACAGAAAGAGAAAAATAAGGAGAGGCCCTCAGTGACAGCTTCCACTACAGCAACCACCCTAACATCCATGTTGATCTTCACAGAAGTGATGGAGGAAGCAAAACTCAGTGCAAGCGAAGCTGGTTCCATATTTCTGATCAATTAATGGAAAACTGCAAAGATTTTTAAAAGCAATGCTTTTGAATGATACAAATAGGTGTGTGTGGCATACTACAGACTACGTGTGAAAAGCTTTCCACTGTATTTTTGTTCCTTTCAAATGAAGAGAGTGAGGCAGACACTCTGCTCTCCTCCTGGTAGAGAAGAGTTTCAGGATGATCAGTGGGTGATAACAGGCTCCCCTGCACTGAACATCATGTATTTTCTCAGCGTGCAGGAAAACAATGCCAATCCTACCTCCATTACTCCAAAATCATAGAACCATAGAATGGTTTGGGTTGGAAGGGACCTTAAGATCACCTAGTTCCAACCCCCCTGCCATGGGCAGGGACACTTTCCACTAGACCAGGTTGCTCCAAGCCCCATCGAACCTGGCCTTGAACAATTCCAGGGAGGGGGCAGCCACAGCTTCTCTAGGCAACCTGTGCCAGTGCCTCATCACCCTCACAATAAAGAATGCTTTGTTGCTCACATGATGTTAACTAAGCAGGCTTTGAATTGTCACTCAGACTTTAGATCAGCAAGACGGACACAAAAAAATTAGGAAGGCAAAAACTTCATTGTGACAGAAAAAAGATAAATCTTTCAGACGAATGAATGAATCTTCCCCCATTGTTCTGCGAAACACTCCGAAGACAGAGCAGGCAGTTCCCCAAGCCGACGGCAAACAAGAATGGCTTCCAGGAGTTGAATAGGAAAGCCAGAAGAGGGATGAGCCAAGAACCACAGGTTCAAAGGGCAAGGCCCCGTATGTTTCTTAGGGGAGATTACATGATTTACATAAAGTCAGAAGGGAGCCAAAGCTTGAGCCACAATCCAAATTCAGATGTTTTTGGAAGCCTCATTTTTTGACACAGTTTAGAGTGTTTCATCTTATCAGAAGAGAGCCTGGGAGTCTGCCTTGATGTTCCCAAATTAAAAAGTGCTCAACTAACCACACAGCCTGCAATTCCTCTTCTCCTCCTCCCTTCAGGGCCTTCAAGGACAAGTTTTTCCCAGGACCCTCAATCCCAGCCAGCGATAAACAAAGCAGAAGCAGTACCAATCTACTGCACCCTGGGAAAGCACAGAGTAACCAGCTGTGGGGGGAGTCTGTAGCCCACATTATGTCCCTAAACTTCCCCCAGCACCAGCCCAGTACTAGCACACTCAGTCTCTGCCATAAACCCTCTGGCAAGGCTCTTCAAGCCAAAATGGGAGACAGGTTCCTACAACAGCTACCCACAGCTGCAGCAGCACAGGGGACACCTCGACATCAGCAGCTGGCAACAGCACTGAAAACGTGGTGTGGAAGAAGTCCTCCTCCTTTGGAAACGCCAACTTTGCCTGTCCAAGCAAAGCCTGTTTGCTGTAGCTCTGCAGAGCAGTGAGGATCCAGTCCTGGGGAGCATAAACTCTACCCATGTGCTGAGCGCTGAGTTGCATTTTTACAACTCTGATGTATTGAGCATTGGAAAGATTTCTTTTTTTCCTTAGGACTTTTTTGGGTGGGAGGAGGAAAGACTGCTTGCTCTTAGGAAAAAATCTGTAAGAGATATTTGATGTAAAAGACCCTTGAGCATTTAATAAAGTGGAAAGTTAGTCTTTTTTGGGGAAAAAAAACCAAAACAACATTAATAGCCTTCAGAGTGTCCATGCCAAAGCTAGACCTATTCAGAAGTAAACTCAGTGTCCGTTAGGCAAGGATTAGTAGATTATAGGGAGGGACGGGGCAGAGATTATTCATTACACCTACTATGCAGCTAGTACAATTCAGTGTTCACTAATAGTATTTTCACAGGTCATGCCTCAGTCCAGCAGTAGACACGAGTGTCATTCCCAGCGTGGGGCCAGAACACAGGAGGTGAGGCGTGACCATGGTGGCCTGCAGCATTCTCTTGTCCTCAGCCTGCAGAATATAATCTGCAAATTAAGATAACTTTATCCCCCTGTTAAGTCTGCATTCTGCCCCAGGTCTGAAAAATCCCACCACATCAGCCCTGGGAGGTGCTATTAACCATCACTAGGAAAAGGAAGGTACAGTAGATGCTTGAAGAGAGCACCATGTGGGGTAT
Organism: Leptosomus discolor; assembly: GCF_034619465.1. NCBI lineage: Eukaryota > Metazoa > Chordata > Aves > Leptosomiformes > Leptosomidae > Leptosomus > Leptosomus discolor. Next base: position 31,394,901 of record NC_141398.1, on the reverse strand, counting down.
GAGGAGATACCATGCCAGAAGCCCAGAGACAAGACCCAATATTCTCGTCTCAAAATGCTCCATACAACACACATAAACACACTAAAAGCCGCTTCAGCTCTCAGCTAGATCAAAAGCAAGACAAACGTTTTGGCACAATAAAAGAGAAAGCAAGCAAGGCTTTATCATATGATTCCAATCACCGACAAGAGGCCTTTCAGCCCTGCAGAGATTAGCTTGAATGAGCAGCGTAGGTTTGGGCTGGAATAACTCTCCATTTCTTAGAAAGTTAATCTGTCTAATTTTGGAGGGGGGTGGCAAGGGGACTCTCCTCCTCAGGAGATAAGCTGCTTTTATAGTCTAGGAAATTCTTACAGCTGCCAGGGGTATTAACAAGCCTCATACACACAGCGTGATCTTCTCTGCTTTCACTAAGAGCGAATCTAGAGCTGCTGGCAGCCTCCTTTACAGCCATCTCCCAACAGGCAACGATCGGGTCATGTCACTGACAAACAGGTTCCTGAAGCATTACCAGATTGTTTGCATTAGTTTACACAAGACTTCCATTTGTGGCTGTTGGTTTGTTTTGTTTTTTTTTAATAGGAGGCAAGGAAAGTTTCAGCACTTCCCTCAAGCATAACTATGTTTCTGACATGCTAATTGCTACTCAGAAACCCCGCAATTAGCCAAGTCTAACATCATTGCTTTTGATGCCTATCACCGAAATCATGATTTCAGACCAATTAAAGAAGCCCCTCACCCATCTGATGAATTTGGTCAGGCTCCTTTGACACACAAAAACCTTTTACTTGAAGGACAACACTGGCCCTTTCACTATTTGCAACAAGGCTCTTTCTCAAATGAAAGTTTACCGACAGAGAAGATCGGCATCCTACCCCTGACCGAAAGAATATAAAACCACTCCAAGACCATCTTCGAATGCCGTCCATTCCACTTTCTGACTGGCTATGCCTTACCACTCTGCTTATGAACAAAACGTATCAGTTTGCACTAGCATCTAAAAGGCTACTCGTATTCAAACCTCCCCAGATTTGTCTTGTCACACTCCTCATAATCATCTTTCATTTGACAATGACATAATATTTTAGCCACATCCTCATGAACAATGAGGGCTAGAGAAAGCAGCAACACACAAGTCCCTGAGCCCACCACCTTCCGTGCCTCCTCTGAACAAGAACAGCACCTCCTAGCATAACTCCATCCCCAGGTGCTGCTTCCCTGGTGTTTCTATCACCATTTTCTTTCCGCAGGTGGGTGATAAGAGTGCTCCCAGGATGACTATCAGACAGAAGAGCAACCCTGTTAGCAATGTCCATTCGTATCAGAGGACTCAGTGCATGGTCCAAACACAGCATCTGCATTTACTCATTTTGGTTACTCTCTGTAATGAGACTATCAGCAGAATTTGTCCATGACCTCTCTTTAGCTGCCTGAAGTAAACAAAGCCACCCCAAATGCTTTTGCCTCCTGCAAATTCTCAGCAGTATCTCTCGACCCAGATTAAGATAATCCCCCCAATAGACAGGGAGTTTCTGAAGCTGCTGTCAAAATACATAGGAATTATTTTCAGTGACATATTACCATTCTGTAACTTGGTTGCAGTATCCGCCATGGAGAAAATAAGTTTCCTGAACAAGCCACCTCCATAAATTCTGTTTGCACATCGGAAGCCACTCCAGGGAGGTGACTATCTGCAAGTTTTACTCCTTCATTACTGCTGGTGATATGCAGAGCAACTGTAGAAGGGAAGTGAGGAACGAAGTCCTTATATTTATCTTGGCTTTTCCAAAATACATACATTGTTTCACTCTTAATTGCCTTAACAACAGTAGCATAACAAAATCAACCTACATTCTGGTTTTGTGCTGGACCTTTTCAACTATTTCTTAAAGCTATTGGAAAATATGTTAGAAAAATAAATATGCAGGCAACACATAACTTGGCAAAATCCATTTATACCCTGTCTCAGTATTTAATCATAGTAGATCACAGGATCAAAGCCCAAATTCTGCCCCCTTTTGCCACAGGGGTAGTTGTACTGGTGCACCTGAAGGTGAAATTCACTCCTAAAATGTTGATGAAGGGGAAACAATTTTCCCTCATGTGGATTTGCTTCCCCTTAAGAAGCACTCAGACCCAACCAGGCAAAAAACAACTTCACAGCGTGAGTTCTCACAGGTATCTCTCTATCAGGTTTCAACATATCAAAAACCGATGACAAACTCAACTTAGGTCCAGCAACATAACAATGAAAAAGAAAACTTTTATAGATTTAAGAAGACAAAACCAAACTGTTCCATGGCAATTGCAACCCAGCTTTGAAAAGCACAGATGTCTGGTTTTTCAACATAGGGAAAAGTAAGAAGGATGCTAGGGTCCAGCCTTAGTCAAGGTACACACCTAACCTCTGCAAGTGGTAGCAGTCTGACCTATGAGAAAAACTGCTTCTAAAGCAAGAGCCTGCAATGGTCAAGGCAAAGGAAAAATGACACCATAACTCTGCAAACCCAGGTTTGGGTGCTGTCCCACCAAGACAGCTGGGAACAAACATGGCATGGCAGGCACAAGTACCGGAGAGCAGCAGGAGAGGCAGATCTTCCCACCTGCTCTGGGTGGTACCCACAGCAGCAAGCCCAAACTTCTCCTCTTCCCCTCATAGCACCTTCCTCCATCACAAGTGGCCAGATCCCCACCCATCATGGGGGTGGAGGGGGCAAAACTCAGCAAAAAAAACAAAACCAAGTTTCATGGGGAAATACATGAATAGTCTTTAGCTAAAAGGTCACAAAAGAATTACCACTTAACTATATTTGCTATGACTTAAAAAAGTCTTTTTTTTTTTCTCCCGCTCCGACGGCTCATAAGCAGAAAGGAGAAAACCTCCTACACGTTAGTTTAAGGCAGCATGCTTCAGTACAAAATGCAGCTGGTAGCCCACCAGGTGTTAGCCTGGGGGTATTCCTTTCCCTGAGCCTTGCAGCTGAACCATGGGGGATGCTGTGCCCAGGATGACTCCTTCAGTTCACTGGAGAAGGCTAAGCAGAAAATACCACTGTTTAATCATGCTCTTTCCTATACATGACACACCTGCTTCCTCCCATGACTAATCCCCTTTTCTGTTGCGGAAATATCTGGTTATGAAGACAGCGTGGGCACAGAGAGGCGGCTAACAGGCTAGAGCACTTACCACCAATCCATAAACACAGCTAGTAATAGGAAGACCAGTTAAGAACAAATACACTCTTCTTCGGTGCCAGCATGATTAAGTACCAGCTGCAAAACACAGGGCCTAGCCCAAAGGCCAACAAAACTAATGGAAGCTTTTCTGGACAAAGACACGGACGGCAGCCTTAGCAAGGGCTTCATCACAAACACCTGGGCCATCTCCCCACCAGTGGTGCCGCTCACAAGCCCCACCGACACCAAGGAGGGTCACAGGAGCCCAGTACCTCCTCAAGTCAAGCCACAGCAGGCTCAGCTTCATTCTCTCAAATCTCACTCAAGACACAGTCTCATTTGGAGCTAGGGTAAGTGGAGAAAAGCAAAGGAGCACCCCTCTGCCTGCAAGCTTGCCGCAGTCACAGACAGCCTGGGACTGCAACAGCTTTGCAACAAAACATGTCGCTTTCTAGATTCCTGTTACACACAGAGGGAAGAGGCGTTTTGCAGGATTATTTACTGGTGGGCTTTTTAAGAGCGCCTGAAGCCTCTTTTAGGAGGCCCCCACAATCCCAGCTGACAGGGGCATTCACTAGTCCTCATCTGTTCATGTTCCATGTCAAATACCTTAAATCAAATCCTAACTTACTCATGGTCCCAGTCAAAACACTGACTTCAGCATTCATGAAAGCACATGGGAACATGTCACATACAATGCAACACAAAGACAGAGGCTAAAAAGTTATATTCCAACTCTGCCTAATGAATGTGTGTACAAAAAGCTCTCTGACCAGACAGTCAGGATGATAAAAAAAGCACATTTAACATGCCAACAAAAAAAAAAAAGGCAGCCACAAAAAAAAAACCACTGTGATTTTTGCCTTTGGTTTCTTTTAGTATTGTTAAAATCTGCTTACACTGGTCTTTAAATATTTTTCTGATCTCCAATTACTGCCTGGAGGCACCTCTCTGAAGAAGAGAGTTCTCTCCTCCCCGTCTCCAGTAACATCCTATGTTAAGAAGTACTTTTTTCAAGAAGTCAAGACAGAATATAAGATTTAGTTCACATGTCCAGCATTGCAAGAAATTTCTTCCTTTTCTTAACGACAGTAAGTTCATTATGACACAGGTGTGCTGCTGAAATGCTGACATTTCCAGCAGTTTCCACAAAGATTTCTCCTTAGTGGCACTGCTGCACTGAATCATGCCCTGAACAAATAAACTCCTGTTGAAATGTTTGTAACCATACACGAGGGGGACAGTGATGGGAAGGGAAGTGGTTGTTCCCAGTTCAGGTTCTAGAAGAAATGTCAACATCTGGAAGCCATCTCAGATGCAGTCCTTCCTGCCAACCCCTGCAGAAAGGCTCCTTAATAGACAACAGGGATGCAGCCACCAGCTGCCCAGCTGGAGAAGAGAGGACACCAGTGGAACAGCATGGTGAAGTGTGTATTGCTGCTGCTCATCCCAAATCTGCCTCGCCTGACTGCTAAGGAGGATCAGGCAGTGGTTCAACCCCTGCTTCACAAGGCAGTATCTTAATTTTTCCAACAAGGCTCACTCGTGCCAGTGCCATGAGCTGCAACTTGCTTTTACTCAAAGGCAGAGGGAGGACCAGTAGCAACCTGGAATCATCAACAGGTCAACGCGTATATTAAATGCCTGGTCAAGGATGCCCAGTGGGAGTGTTATTAATATAGAGACTTTTATTAGTGCTCTGCCTGTGTTTCTTTGCAGACTGAGCTGATGACAGTCGAGGCTGCAGTATTTAGGTCCAAGACTCCAGCAGAGGTGTGTCCATTAGCTTTGCACTTGTCCAGGATCTCACCAGGAGATCTTTCCTCTTTGCAACCTTCATCTGAACATAGCTGTATAAATCCAACTGTGAAAGAATACAAAGTTTACCAGCAAAACAACAAGTCTCATATCTTAAAATACTGCTTTCACCCTTTTGAGATGAACCTTGGTTTTTTTAAAGTGAATCTGGAAGCAACAAAAAACACTGTGCTTTAACATTTCCTTCTTCCTATTCCCTTTTGGCTTTTAGGTAAAGCTACTTACTGCATCCAGTTTTAATTAGACTGTAAACTCTCCTACACTAAGATCGATCCTCATGTAGAGTGCCTTGCACAATAGAAGATGACAAATTTGGATCAAGGCTTCCAGATGTCACCCTAACACAAACAAAACAGTATATTCATAAACATCAATGCTTTCCCTGGTATGGAGTAGCTCTTAAGGGGTAAAAGGTCATTTGTGTATGCACTTCTGTCACATATTTAACCAGGAAAACTACACTTCCAGTCATAAACCCCATAAAAGTGAGGTATTCCCTGAGAATTGCTTGAAGACCCAGGAGTGGCAAGATACATGTTCATAATTTTACAGCCATAGTGACGTTTTCCTAGCTAATTAAGATGCAAACAACCAACATAAATCAGAGATACTACAGCATACATCAAATTTTAATAAGATTTTGGAATCAAACTGTTTGGAAATGTAGCTTCCAATCTCATATTTAATATACTGTTTCCAAGAGGGAATAATATTTTCTGCTCTAATTCTATTATGTAAAAATATGTTTTCTCTGCCCGTAAACATATGGGACAGTTTTTCTGTTGTTAATAACTGAAGTCATGCAGTACACGTTTTCACATTTAGCATTATGAAACTAAGCCCTTTTTGGTAAAAAAAAAATGGCCAAAAATAATCCTAAACAGAAGTGAAATTAATTGCTTTCCCATCATCTTCTCTAAGGGTGAATTTACATACAGTGTATTTTTATTAGTCATTGAAACACAACAATCATGGGTGACATCTTCCACTGAAGTCAGTCAGTAACAACGCTGTAAGAGGAGGGGCTACAGAAAGATGCTCTCAGGAAGATGCATGTTCATTCTTCTCAAGCTAAACAGAACAAAGTAGTGCTCTCATTCAGTTGAGCCTAAATGCAAATTTTTGCATCATCAGTCCATGAATGCCTCAGTCCTCCAACATGGTATTCATGTGCACGATTTTTCAAGTTGCATAAATTCCACCTGAACTTTAAGGAGTCTCCTCCGAGTACATAGGTTCAAGCATCAGCTTAAGCTTTTTGTGGAATTCAAACCTAGACCAGAAGCAAGCAGTTTTTAAACAGAAAGAGGAGCTCCCTATCTAAGCTAGCATGAGGGCAGGACTGGTAGGTCTACTTGAATTGAAAAAAAGTAGTCAGACCTCTTGTTTATCAGGAGTATAAGTGCCTCATTTTAGGATATAAAAAAATTCCTAATTTTTACTGCTTAATAAACCTTAACAAGTGGTTTTGTCCTAAAGAATATCTTTACAAATATGAAAGCCAAATACACTTTAGCCTTATAATGGTTTTCTAATAGCACATTTCCTAATACTGCAAATGCTGTAATAGTGAAGAAATCACAGGAAAAACTTGCTGCATTATTTCTTTGCTGTTTCCAAACTGCCTCTCACCACACTAACTCTGAAGAGTTTACTTCAACAGCAGATAAGCTCTGAAACAAACCAACTGCTGTAGCTTTTGCCTGACAATAGAAGAGAAACAAAGAGAGTTCAAAGCTACTGCCAAAAACCTAAAGTATGGAAGCGAGTTAACTAGCAAGTACCATCCCCGGTTTTGGCCCTCCTGACTCAGCAGGCAAACAAATTGCATTTCATTTTGCAATTCGACACCATGCAATTCTGGCATGTTCAGTTTGAACCCACTTAATACAGCATGGGAGATGCAGATCTCTCTGCCAGTGATGCAGAAAGGGGAGTCCTAACAGCAGTGATGCATCTCCAATACCAACAAGAAGCAAGATGCAGAAGCAAAGAAAAACTAAACCCAAAAGCTGGTCAAGACTACATATATCTTCTGTAATGCATTTACCATGTCAAAGTAAGTTCATGATTTCTAAGTATCTTGCTCAGCTCCATAAGGTACTTTGCACAAGGTCTTGGAAACTGCTCAGATCTCACCAGCATACAGAAAAGACAAAGAAGTCTTGCCTTTTCAGAGCCTTTTGCCCTACAATGCTGTACCCCCTAAACATTAGTTATGTATCTCAGCTGTGTGACCCACAGCAAATGCAGATAACCACTGTCTGTGGTCAGAGAGAGCAGGCACTACCTGACAGCCTCCATTTTCAGGACACCTGAAACGGCCAGCATTGGTTTTATTTCTTTACCTGGAAAGTTAAGAAGTTGATGTTTCAACCCTCCCAGCTCCAACTAGACCCATCTATGGTTATTACCATCTGTTTATACGCTTCATTTCCAAGAACTAAGTTGAACGATGTTTCAAATGGGAATTCACCAACATCCACTACAAAACTTGGGGACCCCCAACCACTTACAAAGCAGTAAGCTGCTCAACAAGAGGGAGAGGGAACAATCCAACTCTGATCCAACTATGTGAGGAAACTAGGCAACAGGCGCTCCTTGGTGGAGGAAAGGGGTAGGGATGTCTCCACAGTGATTACCTACACATCCTTCTCTTTCATGGGTGGTCTGACCAGAGTGTGGGTGCCACCACATTCTGGCCTTGACCCTCCTAGCAGGGATCCCTGCAACCTTCCAGCTTCCCTGCTGCACAAGCACACACACATTTTTTATAGCAACCCACCACACCCATCTCTCCCCTGCCCCTGGACAGGCAGTGCCCCTGGCAGGGGTGCTGCCCAGTGGCCCTGCTGCTCCTCTGCCACAGCCTCTGCTGAGGAGCTCCAAAATAAATTAAAAATGAAGACTATCCTTCAGGCTCCCTGTCACCCCCCTCCAGGTTGCAGAGCTCCCTGCCAGCTTGTGTAACATTTATTCTGTTCGAGTTTGATTTCTCAGTGCTTTTCCCTTCCATGCCAGTGCTGCCCCCACTCCACATGCTCCACAAGAAGCCAGAGCATGGCGGCCATTTATTAAGAGAGAACTGCAGTGTCTTGCACTCAGTTTTGCAAGAGCACATGGTTAATTCAACTCAGCATGAGGGGTGAACGGTCGAGCCCATCTACAAAAGAATCGCACAAAAATGCAAAATCATTTTATCACTTGTTTTTTTATCCAGCAAACACTTTGGTTTGGAATCCAACCTTCGAGCTGCCGCTCCAAGAACCTGCACTGAAAAAATTAATCTTGTTTCTCAGAGTTGCAAAGTTGTCACAAGTAATCACCTGCACAGCACAGACTTGACAACGTGATGATGAAAGAGCTGACAGGCCCTCTGAGTTAACAAAGCTGGACCTAACCCTCAACCAACCAACTCCCCGAGCATCCTCCAGTCCAGGCAGCATTTGAAACCTGCTGTTACAAAACCTGAAACCTCATTTAGAAAGAAGGCAGCCCTGGGTTTATTGGCCTTGCACAATAGGAGCAAGGAGGGCTGCAACAACCCTGGAGCACCATGGCAGCATTTGCTTGCCCTGTGCTCCTTCAAAGCAAGGAACTGCCATAAAGAAAATTTAAAAGGAAAATCAGCAAATGGAGCATATTCATGATTTTGTGAACAAGTTAAGAAACAAACAGCTTTGTTAGAGAAAGGATTCATCTTTGGACGTTCCCCCCTTAAACAATCCACGGAAATCTGACTGGTGAAAGGGAATATGAATGGGAAAAAATCTGGCTTATGAGCCAAGGATTGAGTTGCAAATGCCTAGGGATTTTTGTCAGCTGGCCAAATAGGGCGCTCTGGCTTGTTTTCATTCTTCCTGCTTCCCATTACCTGCAATCGAAATATTTTACATTGGTACAGGACCAACCTCAGCACACCATGGAACATCGGGGTTTGACGGCAGCAGCAGGCGAGCGAGAATGCGCTCTCCTCTGGGATAACAGATGTGTGATGCACCTTGATACTTTAATCTGCGCACCTCATACAAGCACCAGAAGTGGGGTGAAAGCTATTTGAACAGTGTGCCCTTGAGGCAGAGCATGGCTATGGCCACCATAGAGGGGTCCTGGCGTGACCAACCCTTGTCTCAAGTGCTTTTCCATCTTTTTCCTGGGTCATTTTAGGAAAAGCTGTAGGTATGTTGGCTTGTCCGCCCCGGGCCAAGCCTGCGGGCCCCTGTGCCTGGGCTCGCTGCAACCTGCTAAAGTGAGCCCCCCTCAGCAGTAGCAGGTGCTGCCCGGGGGTCTGCCCCAGGGTCCTGTGCAAGGGCTTTCACCGAGGGAGCCCCTACCAAGGTTGTGAGCCATCAGCCTTCCTCAGGGACTTGATAAATAAAGGAAAAATGGACCAAAGAAGGGAAAAGCAGCTGTTTAGAAGTGAAAGGTGAAAACATTTGTAGCGAACCACGGACTGCCTCTGGCTGCAGCCACGGAAGGTTTTAATGGGCCACAATGTTGCAGCAGAAGACTGGGACTTTGCAGCTGCCTCGACTAGATACACACTGGCACTGAACAGCACCTCAAAGCAAAATAAAGAAAAACAGAGGAAAACTGAGTTGTGCTGCCACAGCAAGCGCTCTGCTTTTGGGGCTATGCAAAAGAAGGAAAGAGGAATTAAACTATAAATAAGGAAAAGTCCTTAATAATACCACACTACACCTCCAACAGCCCCTCAAAGGTGATGCTCTTTTTGGTGAGTGGCATCAAGGGGAGGTTTAAAGAGGGCATTGCAGTGTTTTAATTTACTGCTGGAAGGCCAGTAGTTGCACTACTGGAAGTGGTTAGTTCACACACAGACAAACTTCGCCGCTGGCTGCACTTGACTAGCTGACAACATACCAAAGACATACTAAAATCAATCTATTTGGCTTTGGTGCCTATCATTCCAAGACAATTTTATGCATTTCCTTCAGACTTGGGGGGGGGGGGGGGGGGTGTTGCAAAAAAAAAAAAAAAAAAAAAGTTCAAGGGTCTAAGTAGCTCAATTTATTTTTCAGTAACTAAGATACCAGAGACTTGTAGGGAGATTGTATTTATTTTCTGAAGGAGGCTCCAAGTTGGCAGAGAGGTCTTTGGAAGTACATATTTCTTCACGTTCTCTTGATCTCAGTGTGTGGAGATTCACTTAACAGCTGTTTTATGTGCAAATGTTTTTTCAGGCATGTCCTCCCCAACCATAAACAGATTTTTAAAGGAAACTCTCTTAAAAGAAGTTAAGGGACAACAAATCTCTGAGCCTCCTCTCACCCAGACCTGGAGGTGAGATGTGAGCAAAGCCCCGAGAATCTTCACACCACAGAAGCAGGGGGGGTTGGTTTTGTTGCTGGGGGTTTTGTTTGTTTGTTTTTCTTTATCTTTTTTAAAACATACCAATACTGTAGTAGCCCTTCCAACAGAAAAAAATGCTCTGCCCTCTGCACAGCTGTACTTCATTCCTTTTTTACATATACATGCATTCATATGTGCAGTATCTATATTACATCTACCTACATTTAATCTTAAATGACAAAAACAACGAGGTTTATTGGCAATGCAGAAAACAAGACAGACAGTCATCTTAGAAGAGCTGCAATGAATCATGTAACCATTTGGCTACCACACAAACCAGGCATATCCGCAGGTGTGTATACACGCCGGCACACAGGCAGGGATGGGGAATTCTGGAGCAGGGGGAGGCCATCACTTCCTACTATTTTCTGGAGCACGGATTTAATAAAGAACACTGTTTATGAACCCATCTCAGAACCGAGGTCCTACAAAAAAACCACTTAAAGGTTCTACATCACATTACTAAATTGGTTGTGTTAACTTCTTCAGGTTCGTTAGAAGAGAGGACCCGTAGGCTGGGCTTCAAAACAAATATGCAAATTGTGCCTCTAATGATAAACTGTCAAGAATTTCAGCAAGAAATAAAACATGCAAAACTGTTTTGAAGCACCAAAAGGAAAAAAAATAAACAAACAACAAAAAAAAACAGAAGAAGGAAAGACAAGCCATACTTTGAAGGGAATAATAGCCAGAACCAGAAGAAGCACCTCTGAGGCCACCTGGAGAGTCAGGAAGGCAGATCCTAGCTCTGAGACGGGAGTCCCATGTTCTACATCCTTTGGGGGCAGAGACAATTTAGAGGTTGCTGTCCGCCTTTCTGCTTCCAGGATGCCATTCTAGACATCTCCTCATCTCCAATGGCTGTTGTTGGCCCCTCATTGTGCTGAGTGAAATGTCTGTGGAGTCAAGCTCCAGGCCAGATCTGCAAAATGATCTGGCTAATAAAAACAGAGGGAGAGGAGTTGAGAACCAGTATTAATGCTGATACTATGGTTTGCTGGTACGGTGAACCCAGCTTTAAAATTTATACTACCAAATAAAAAAAATTGTGATAAAGAACCAAGATATGGTAAAAATGTCCTCTGGTGGTTAAAGGTTGCTCCACTCTTTGCTACCTATTCGAGTTTGTATTGGCAGGCTCCTGGCCAAGTCATCTGTCAGCCCGTGCCTCCCACAGGCAACATAAAGCCAACATAAAAGCACCAAGGTAGCATTAAATCCCATGTCATCTGTTCACAGCTGATCCAGATCGCATCCACACTGCAGAGTGACCTGGTCCAAGGCAGGGACCTGGGGCTGGACCACAGATCCACGGCTGAATCACTGTCTCACATGAATGAGTAGGCAGGCCAGTTGACAAAGTACTGATGAAATCTGCCTCCTGCATTCAACAGTGCCATTACCTCTTCCGTCCCAAGCTGTCAGCCAGTAATTAGGATCTTGAGGTTGTTTCCATTAGGAGATGAAATCAAAGCCAGATACAGAGCTGGCAGAAAAATAGGATTCCCAGTTGTCAGGAGATTTTCATTTATTTCAAGTATGGTTTTGGACCAAATTGGATGTACTTTTTCTGCAGCTGGAGACCACTGTTAAGATCTTCCAGTCATACAGGTGCTGGAACTGGGGACCCCAAAACTCCCAGCACCTCCTGCCACAGGGGAGGGCTGCCACATGCAACATGTTTCTCCTGGACTCTGGATTCAGCAGCAGCTCAGCAGCCCAAGGTATTTCAAGTGAAACATCCCTCAAACTGCAAACCAAACTTGTATCATCTATGTTCTGAACACAAGCAATTAATAAATGGTCACAACAAAATTCAAGGTCTAAGATAAATTGTCAGAAGCACCTAAGAGAAGTGTATGGAAGAAGCAAATCTTCTTGAAAACCCATAGAGTTTTCATAGAGGCCCAGAGAGTTCAGGAACGATGTGCGCTTGGCTGCAGGTACCTCTCAGGTGCACCAGGGAGGGTGATTCATATCACACTTGCTTTTCCTGAAAGTTGCTATGAAAGGTGTCTTTCTGAATTTTAACTTAAGAAAGATTAAAAAAAACAGTCTCTTGAACTGGTGCTCTTTATTTAGTTTGGAGTGCTTCCTCCCCACCAAATGCTGCTGTTCTCAGAGTTACTAACCCTGCAAGGATTCAAACAGCCAAAAGATGTCACTCCTTTTGCCAGTCGTCAATGAGTCGTCTATGAACATCCCAGATCTCTTAGAATAATGCACTCCTCTGCTTGCTACAATTAATTTTCAGGGACTGTCAGCTGCAAACAGGCAGTTCACAGCAGCAGTTCACTGTCTGGCCTACTGGCTTGTTCAGTGGACACAAAATCTGCAGCTTCTTTTCATTCGCCTTTACAACCCTACTAAAATCTTGTGCTCTTATGCCTAGTATCAGCAACATGAACATTTTTGCAGGCTTCTGGATAGGGATGTTTCTTTCTCCTGTTTTGGTCTGATAGTTTTTCAATACAAACACTTTCTACTTCAAAATTCCCTTTTTATTATCCCATACTCAGACAAGTTTCAACCCCTTCACCAACATCCTTGCCCAATGTATTCACTTGTTTGCAGACAACAAAGTAGAAGGAGGCACAACTACAGTTAAACAAATTTATTTTGCAAGAACAAGTATCTGTGAAACTTTTTTTCTTTTACTGAACTCCATCTCCTTTATTTAATTGTTGTCAATGTAATTAAAACACACTCCTATCAGTAATAGCTAGCATCAACATGATTGACATTTTCCAAGACAAATATTTAGAACCCTGGTCCCAGCAACACAAGTATGTGTCTCTCATGTCGGTAGATTCCCAGTTGTTCACTCACTTGACCCAAAAAATGCCCCCCACAAAACAAGCAAATTCTTTCAGGATCCAAAAAAACACATTAAAACAGCATTGCCCCCAAAACACAACATACAGTGCATGGACCATGGCCAGTCAAAACAGCCCCATCGCAGGACTGCTGCTCAGCAAAGGTGACAGGACCATGCAGCGCGGCTGGGGGCTCAGCTCCCCCGTCCACTCCATATCCACGGGTCAGTGATGTCCGTGGCTACCATTACAGTTTGTGCTGGCACTCACTTTCTGAGTCATTTCAAGACTTTGTAAGTCAGTTGTAAGATCTCCCTCTGGCCTTGAACCAGAACTTGGCATAAAACCCCCTGAACTGGGGCTGCATTTAAAACAAAACAAAACCTTGAAACAGCTGTTTGCACTTCTTTTTTAATTGTAGGTATGTCCAAACCAAACAATCTTGCCTCAAAAGGTTACTACTTGTGTGTGTTCTCATACCATAGAGCCCATATTAATAGCAGGTTTACTTTTTTATAGGTCTATCATCTACCACTTGGGTATATGCTCAAGGACCTTTAATGAACAGGTCTAGAACTGAAACAGCGGTTACTGGTACCTACGTATTTCTCATCAGCGTAACATACCTTACCTCATGCAAAACTGTCCAGCAGACCAACAGGAAGGGGTTTCCTGCAGCCACTGTGCAGATGATGCCCTTGCACATCTCATTCCCAAATCAAGGAGTTTTATCATGAGTCTTATAATACACTTACATTTGTTTTCACATATTCAAAATCCTTGAGTCAGGCACTAAACTAAAGTCAACTCCTTTTAGTATTATATTCTATACATATATCTCTTTCTAGGTATCTTTCTAGGCTTCTACACAAAAGCTCAGAAGAAAAAAATAAAACCCAAAAGTGAAGAACAAAAATATTAAACATCTTGTTCTTTTCAGCCAAGACAACAACCTGAGGAGTTTGATCTTTGTTGCTCATTTCTGCTCTAGAAATACACACAAAAGAGAGGCTGGCAATCCCACTCCCTGCAGTTTTCATGTTGGAAAAGGCTGATGGGGGCAAAATCACAAAAAGCTGTAGTTACATGCCCATAACAGTCTGCTCAAAAGCTCCTGTCCTGATGGCATGCTGCTCTAAGGCCCTGCCCCAGCGAAGCCTCACAGGAAAGATCAGCAAGAGATGATCAAAGGGACTATTTCCAAGTCTCCTGATGCTGCTCTATGACAAGCTCAAAAGCTGAAGGATCTGCCTCTGTTTCAATTTCTTAATCAAAAAACACAGTCACCAAGGGCTGGTGCAGGGCTGAAGCTGATCCTTTGGTCTGTGATGTGACACTGAGCAAGTCATGCTTATTGACTCACATGCTTCAGCTTAGTCCTGTGCAGAGCGAACAGCCACCTCTTGGGCCTTCTTGTTCTCCCGTGACCTGTAAAGTGCTTTGGAGAGAAGGTACAGCCACAAAAAATTCCTCACCTCTGTCAAGCGCTGAAATGGTTCATCATGCAAACAGGTAAGACACAAGAGCTAAATCCTTCCCTTGTGTGCACGATTAATTCACTCAGGAGCTCATGTAGGACACAAGCAAACATCCTCTTAGGTGTAATCTCAAAGCCTACGCTATGTTGAAAACCATCATTGTTTTCTCCTGGTGGTTACACCTCTGTTCTTCAGCTTTTAAAAGAATGAGCTTCACAGTCACAAAGGCAAGGGATAGGGAGCATTTCCCCATGGGCTTGCACCATCATATTGCTGATGACCTACATGCTGCTTGCACCACAAACTGGAGAGCCCTAACCAAAGTCAGAATCATGATATCGTAGAAACAGCCTTAACAGATCAGACCAAAGAGTCAGGCAGCCCAGCATCTTGTCTCCAAGGGTAGCCAGTAAGAAATGTTTAGGGACAAGCACAAGACAAGAAACACAGAAGGCACACAGTCTTCCAGCCATCAGAATCTTAGCAGCTTCGTAGGAAAATGAAGATCGTCACCATTTACCAGTTATCAACAGATGTATTATCGCCATCCTTTTTTTGAAACATTCATGCCTCTATCCTTTGGCAGTGGCTTCCATAACATAACTGATGCACTACAAAGGGAGTCTTCAGGGGGTGGGGAAGAAATTGCACTTACAGGACAAACTGAACAGGGACTAATAATAAGATACGCACAGCCCACAGATAGACTGTAAGCCAACCAAAAGTTGGTAAAACAATGAATGTATAAGAACGAATTTAATGACAAAAACACATGTTCTGATACAAAATCTGAGAAAGATGGCAAAAGAATTTTTTAAGTACTGTGCAAGAAAAAGTTATGAAAAGGCAAGATCAACACTCAAAGAAATACTTATGCATGACTGTACGAAAATAACTGATTTTTCAATTATTTTTAAATGTAAGCAAAAAAATTTGCTCCAAAGTATAGTGACCTGGTAATTTTCTTTGCACTTTACAAGCTAACCTTCAAAAGATGATACTTTTCCCCCCTAGCATTTTTCATAGTGCACGAGAGGCACACTTTCTGCACAATTTGTCTGGACTGAACCGTTAAATCTGTGCCCACTCTGTATCTTTTGGCTGGTTCTCTCATTATAATCCTACATTGGCAAAAAAGAAGACGACAACTGTTATGCAGAGACTCACTGATAAAAATGGATGCAAGAAACCAACTAGGTAGCTCCAATTGATAAACTGAGCTCATAGCAAGAAAAACCCTCCAAAATGAAGTAAATGAAAAATGAGATTTTCCATATTTAAAATATTTTCTCCAAGAAAAAAATGGCTGGAGGCTCTTAAAAAATGAAAGAAACTTTTACAAATATCCACCACATATGCCAGTAAAAGGAGGGGAAAAAAAGAATCTTTCTTAATGGAAAAGACATTCTATTTTTCATATTTTCTTCCCCTTCCCTTTTTCATTTTCATTTCAATGAATAATGAATAATGTCCTTAAAAAGCCCAAGTCATAACACTTTGGCTCTTTTGTTAAAAAAAGCTTAAAAGTTAATTTTTAAATAAAAATCAACCAACAATAATGCTGAAATCCAGCAATGCAACTCACAAGTCATACTTATGCAATACCAAAATCAGTATTTACTAGCACTAATCAGAAAGGCACCTCTCACCTCTGAAGGTGAGAAGTAGGAGGGTTAGTTTCAAGCCAAATTGCATCCTGTCACTGCTGGTAGCTACTGCCAACTCAGAGCCCAAAACACTACAAGCTGGTGGCTCCCAGCACCTGCAGGAGCAGAAAGAGCAAGGAAAGACCATGCCCAGCCCTTCCCCTCCATCAGGTATGCTGCAGAAGGGTTTGAAATAATTTTAAACCCATGGCAGTGACACTCAGGCTGGTGCTGGGAAGTGGAGGGGTCCAGGCTGGCAGCCAGCTCATCCCACAAGGAGGACCAGCCAAGGACAGGGCCAAAGATGACCTGCAGTAGGAACTCTGGCACCCAGAGCCCAAGGGCCTTTTCCCACTTCTTGCAGGTGTGGTTGAGACTTAGGTTGGAGCACCACTGAAAGTCAATGGCAGCAAAATTACAGCAGCCTGCTTTGCAAACTTATCCACTCCTGCAAAACATTGCTTGCAGAGTAATTCAGCATCTCACAACTCTTAGGAACGCTCTTTCAGTTTCTTTAACGTCACCATTTACCATCCTTCCACAAAAAGAGTTGCATTTCTGCAGTGCTGTCCCAGCTACCACCAGAAGCACAGCAGCACCCTTGCACACAGCCTCAAAACCCAACCTGTTCACACAGCATGCCGATAAGCCACCTCACTCGCTCCCACACTCACTTATTCATCCACTCAGGGATCCATGCAGAAATGTTCTTGCCTCCTGCTTGACAACGCACCCTTTTACCAGCCTCACGTGTCTCTCCCCTCCATTCTTGACCAATGTGGGTGCCTCTCTCCAGCTTCTGGGCACTTTTTCCAGGCCAGCCTGGCTCACCGCTGGTCTCTTCTCACTGCCACTGACCAGGGGCCTGATTTACCACCTGAATTCCTCACTGCTATGTATTTCAGAGGAGCCCATAAGCATCCACACTCACCCCAGCACCCACCATCTCTCACCCATGACGGCCAGTGCAAACCACGGGGTGTAAGAAGCCAGCCTAGAAGGCACATTGTGAATGCTGGCTGGACTGTGGTGGAGGTGGCTGCTTTCTTCGGAGTGAAGAACAGGAAGCCCCAAAAACGAAGCCCTAAAAATGAAAACTCAGCATTTACGTAATCAGTAAACAGGAGGCTTAAGTGGTAAAACCCGAGACAGTAAGGGTGTGACGTGGCGCACAGCCTCCCACACTTGTCCACAAAAATGTGACTGTCTCAGAATTACTTGACCAAATTACAAGCCGTTGCATAGCTGAACAGAGAACATTCCTCCACCAGGGCATGGTCTTCAATTGCTGCAGATAGCCCACAGCAAAGAAACTCAGAGCTAAGACAACTATCAGCTTTACTGTAAGAAATGAGAATGCATTTTCATTTCCAATCTCCTCGGGCAACCTTTGCCCATTGTTCAACCCACCTGGTCTCAGTGATTTCATAGTGCGGACATCAAGATGACAGTTCATAGGAGGAAGGCCAGAAAGTCCATCTAGCAGATGTGGGAAGAATGTGCTCCTCACCTGCAGGGACCCCATAAGCTCCTCTGCAGTATACTACCAAATGCAAAGCCATCCCTGCGACCCCTGAAGATGCCCACAGCAAACAGCATGGGCAGGAAATGGCAGGTTACCCTTACCTCAGTGACAGCTTCGTGTCATGAACTCCACATGAACTCCTGCCATCTTCCCAAAAAACTAAGTTTAAGTGAAAAGGTACCTTTCTGTCTGTGTTTGGGCTTTGAACTGAAAGAGATATGCCTACTCTCCTCCCGTTCAGCTGACCAACCTGAGTCCCTACACCCATGCTCTCCAAAAAGCAGGGTGATTACGCACATTCTGCTGAGACCAACCATCAATACAGGTCCATCATTTCACAACAGAATTGATCCCTCTGTTCTCCACTGAGCCAAGAGTTCAAAACATCCCTTCATGACCAGATAGCCAAGTTCTATACCCAGACATCACCAATGCCTCATTTTCTCTTCCAGTTTCACCAACCTAAAAATGATTTCCATGTACAAAAGTCTCACAGGGACACAGAAGCAAGACTAGATACATTTGTGTATACACAAATGAATTTTCTCCAATCCTTACTTTTCCTTAAAGAGAAAAAAAACCTGTGTAGATCTCCAAATGTGACACAAAATACTGTAAAATGAATGTTCCCACGTAATTGATACATTACATGTTGTATTTCAAATAATTTGTTTAACGTGGGTAGTCACATATTTATCTGTTAATCTCTGTGCATTTTGTTACTCTGTCCTCCACCCTTTTTGTTACTCCTATCATCCTGTCATGTCCTCTTAGCTGTCAAGGGCAGAGCTGCCTTCTCTGTTATGTATTGGTACAACGCCCAGCACAGACTTCTCATTACAAGCTCCAAGCCCCACTGTAAAAGAAATAGCAATTAAACCCATGAATAAATAGATAAATTTCTGAAGAGAATGTACAATTTACATAATGACACAAATTCACAAAAATGCTGGTTTCATGTCGGTCAGCACTGCAAACGCCAACTCCCTCAAGAACCTCCATATTTTATAGGGTTTTTATGGTGCGCTGTGACAGAAGTGAGAAGATGACAGCCTAAAGCCAGCTCTTAATTAAACGCAGACTTACCTACGGAGCACAGACTGCTGATTAGCAAGTTACATTAGAAAACAGATGGGGAACCAAAACAAGTCTTGGTGCTAAGTAAACCGCAGCTCACCTGAATTTAAATTAAAACCCTTGAAGAAAAGACTCTTCAGTTAGCCACCATTTTTTATTACCGGTATGTGGGACACTCCCTGCTACAAATTCCTGCTTCTCTGGGTGGAGACTCATCGCTTCTGAGCCGTTTCTTCACTGAATCTGAACCACCCACATCTACCAGGAAAATTTATTGTGATGAATAGACCTATTAATACCAGCTTCACCCCACCCTATACTGCTTCAGAGTACGGAAACTTCATGGATGTATCTGGTTTTGGTTAATATTACATGACTCTCAAGTTTTACAATGGGAAGGCGGAGGAAACACATTATGTATTTTATTGTACTAGTTTGGCACATCCTCCACAACATGGAAAATTCAACCTATCAGGGATCCAATTTGCAGTCTTTGCTTACCAAACCTTACATCCTTCTTTGCCTTTTTCACAAAAATTATTTTCTCCTTAGTTTCTAGCCTCCTTGCCAGGAGGAGCCAAGAGCAAGCCTTAGGTCCTCCCAAGCTCAGGTAGAAACCACGTCCAAAAGCATAAGGAGAGGACAACCGCATGCAAGGCTTTGTATGGAAAAATCTTTCAGGATCAGTTTTGAATGTGGCACGGACCTGCTCTCACCTTGCTTTTAGAAGCCTGACCACTGCTAACAGCTATCAACCTCAGAAATTAAATGCCAACTTAAAAATCAATGTTATTGCAACCTGAGGAAAACCCTACACAGGTGTCACTCAGAGGAAGACACCCACACAAAGGCAATGGCTTAGATTGCTGCGAGCTATCCCACAATTACAGATCTCAAGTTACGGAGCAAGGAAAATTAAAATCAGCGAGCCAGGACAACCATGGTAAGAATGAAGCCAAGTCCAGGCAGTGAGAGGGAGGAAGACACTGAACTGCTTTGCTTATGAGCCAAAGGGCAGGCCCACTAAACCTAAGATGAGAGAAAGAAAATGCAACTGGCTTTCAAACCATAAACACCTTGTTTAAAGTTCAACTCCTCAGCAAAACCAAAGAGTGAATTTCCTCCTCCATGGGTGAGCTGAGGGTGCTTCAAGACAGGAGTCTTGGGTGGGCTCTGTATGGAAATCCTCTCAAAGTTACTTGTCTGCCTCCAAGCTGCTAGAAAAAAAATATCTTTCTTTCCTATGTTTCCTGGCACTGCAGGAGACGCTTGAAGGCCACCTCCTCAGGGCACAGGGACTTCTTGGCAATGTGTTCCAAAACAGCTTCACTTTCACCGTTACTAGTATGACTGGTAGCCACCTCTCTCTCTCAGCAAAGCAACTTCCTTATTCCTTCAGCAACTCTTGCTCCTTCAGGTAGGAAGCCATGAACACCAAACACGGGGAAGGGCAGGAGAAGTGAGTAGTGCTCCATCTGACGTTTCAGAGACACAGACACCAGCCAGGACCCGATGAGGGGAGAAGCAGCATTGCAATGACTCCACTTTCTCTAGCTCATCTGATAGTGCCTTTAACACAACTGGCTCCTAGCCATCAAAGCAAGGAAAAGACCAACTGGATGCTCATGAGGAATGACCAAATAAAAATTTAACATCTGCATAAACAGAACAAAACATCTGGCAAGATGACTGTGGTCCAGCCACATGTAGCGATGGCACCACAAGCTCCAGCGCTGCTCAGCACCACTGCAGCATGGAGAAGCCTCGAGCTCAGGCTGGTTCCAATGCAGACCCTGTAAACAGTTTTGGGCTGCTTCTTGGCAGAGCTTTTCGATTTGTTTTAGACCGCCGGCACTCGCCAGAGGGAACTATTGGGAGGCCCATAAAAATCAAGTTTCCTCTCCTAGTGTCAACTGACGAAGTAGTCTTCGCTTCCTGTCCTCGGTCATTGTATAGTGCTACCGCCTGCTGTTACAGAAAGTTGCTGTGTGACAGTAAGCAAGCTGACACCTAATTGTTAAATTCAACCAAGTGTTTTAATTAAGGGAAGAGTGTCTTTAAAATAAACTCTTAGAAGGCTTTGGCCCACGTTCAGGAAAGCACTTAAGTCCAAGCCTTAGACTATCCCTACTCAGGAAAGCACATGCTTAAGTGCTTTCCTGAATGCAGATATATTCCTGTCCTGGGGCCTTAAAAGTGCACTAAATAATAAAATTTATTGCAATTTGACTTCACCGTTTTATTGAAATATTTATTTAGCTGCTTCTTTATTAAGAGTAGAGTCACTTAAATTTTCTATCTATTTAACAACCCTTACTGCTCACTGACTACATTCCAAGAGACAAACGAGCTGTTAATGCCATTTCAGTTAAACTCTAGTTTCCCCCATTATCATAAAACGGTCTCATTTTCTTGAAAAATATCCCAATTAAACCAGTTACGCTGATACAGGGTACCAACCTGAATACCATCTGAAATAATTTTGCATGGAGTTGGAGATCTTCCAAGTTCATTCTCCATCATATACATAATTAGGATATAACGTCAAACTTCATCTAAACCAACACCCGTGCCTGGGGCATTCACTGAACAACGACGTTCAGTCACTGCTTCTAGGAATATTAACGCACATGTTATTATACCAGTACAGATGTCACGACTCAGAGCAAAAAGCCAAATTTCAACAAAAGCAGATCCTTCCCCCCCAGCCAATACAGAGTACCTGTGTTTTACACCTCTCACAAGCTACCTCCAACACCTTCTTGCTCCAAATTTCAGATCTTCCTAAGAGAAAGCTGACAGTGTTGAGCAGGAGGGGAAGGGAGCATGAGCACAGGTTATACACATGCACGTGAAAAACTGGGAGAAGATCTGGGGTGTGCTTTGTCCTACTTAACCACTGCTTCTTCAGCTCCTGAAATGGGAACCTGACACTTGGGAAATAAGGCCCAAGGTGTCAAATTTGCCAGAGTGCAATGAAGTGGCACATGATCATCATTTTTCCCTGTGTTCGTTTGGCCCATAGTTACACTGTATTAGTCCCATGTTTCATGACTTACACCAATGGTCCGAGCCTTTTTTCCTGTGGTCCTGTGAAGCATCAGATACTGACCTCAGCCAGAGAAAGAGCCTCAGTGCCTCTTATGAGGCAAAAACCTGCTGGGACCCAATTACTGCGTTACTGACAATCTCTCACATGCAAAGATAACACCTGCAAAGGCTAAGACCAGTAAGGAAATTTTCATCAAATCAAAGTAGCAAGAAAGGTTTACATGTTAGGTATTTTCTCTTCCCTCTCTAACACTGAGGACAGTTCACATCCCACCTGGGAACATCACCTAACAGCTGCTGCACTGCTGTGAGGACCAAAGACACGTCTCCTGCTCCCATGCACATCTCCCCCAGTAGCTTACAGCTGTAGGCACTGGTCTTTACTTCTTTGCTCTTAATTTTTTTTCCAGGGCAGCTGGCAGGAGTCCTGTGACCTGTGAGACATGGGGGGAAACTGGAAAGGATTTCTGCGGGGCTTGCTGGACAAAATTCCTACAACTTCATTGTCTGCAATGGCCCTGAGGGTCCTTGCTAGTCCCAACATCAATTCCCCTTTCTCGCTCAGATTTGGTCTTTTTGTGTGCATCACCACTGCTAATGAAAGTACCAACTGTTGTACCTTAGTTTTCTACCTCTGCACTCCAAGCATGCACAGAAGTGACAAAGCAATGGAAAAACAGGACATTTAAGTGTATTCACATAATCTGCACAATAATCAAAAGCTGGAAAAAAATCTGCAAGATTAACTGTCTTCTGGCTACATAGAGATGCAGGTGAAAATATAAGTGCCTCAACTGTGACCAGCAGGTACATAATTAAGGGAACACCACACAATGACACATGCTTAATTTGTTCAGGTGGCAAGGTTAACAATATAAGCTCAGGGAATAAATGTGGCACAAGCAGAATGACTTAAAAATGAAGAAAAAGCCAGTCAAGATGAATCATGCATCTCAGTCAAATAAAGGAAAGTCTGCTTTAAACTCAATTGTAATTGGTTTCCTCTCACCTTCCAAAAATGTATTTAAAAAGGAAAACAGTGTTTATGGCACAAGCTAAACCACAACCATTTTATTCATCTCTTGTTTCAGTTTTTCCTTAGGGAAAAATTTAAAGACAACCCAGAGCAGCCTACTCTCAGCAGCCTTTTAACACAAACTGCATTTAATGAGAACGAATAAAGAACATTAGGATCAGGTTTCCTAGTAGAGCACATCGCAAGAAAAGCAGAACAGCATCGTTTCCTCAGACTTCCCTCCTGGGCACTGCCAGGCAGAGCTGGCTCACCCCTCGTTCCGGCAGCCATCCAGGGAGCTCAACAGGACACCACCCAGGGATGCTCATGGGATCTCAAGGACAAAGAGGGCAGAGAGCGTGCCCGTTTTCTCAGCTCCATCGGCTGGTCTAATAAAGATGGTAAACTTCTTGCCCCTGTGAGCCTTGTCTCTTCCAGGCAGCTCTGCTCTCACAGCAGCGAGGCGCCATTACTAGTGTTTACACAGGTCTGAATCATGCAGACTAGGAAAGATGGAGTAAGAGGTAAAATAATCAAAAGGTGCATCAGCAAGACCTTCAGTTTCACTCAGCTGAAAACATTATTTTTAGAAAACTATAATCTCTTAGGCACCATCCTTGAAGTGCCTGCATGGGCAAGAGCCAGGACCTGCAACATGCATCCCTCTCTCCTGTCCAGTTCATTCCTTCTGCCCCCAGTGTCTCTCCTCTGTGCCCATAAAGTCAGGTGTGCGTAGCCAGCCCAAGTGACCTGCTGGACGTGACCCACCCATGACCTACTGCAGCATTTGCTCCAACACTGGTGAGGTCTTTCAAATTTTGCTTTTGATTGTATCTGGCATTTTAAGGGGAATGTGGGGTGTACTTACAGGGTTTTTCCCCAGTTGTGCTTCACGGTAACCTCAGATGACCAAGGTGGCTTTCACAGCCCATCTACCTCAAAAAGCATTCTGATTTTTTTTTCTTCTTCAGTACAGCTTGGGTTTACTCAACCAGAAAGAGCAGAAGTAGCGATGTGTGCCCCTCATGCCACATGTAGCAACAGGCAAATACCTCGCAACCCAGCCAAAGATGGTTTGAATTGTTGTATAATTGACTTAAAACCTTGAACTGAAATCTGGGTTGGCAGATTACATGCAATTGCTGAGGATTCCCCTCCTCTTCCACCTTGCTTCTTTGCATCCCAGTTAGCCTGAATGCACCCACGTGCATCAGGGGAGCCCTGCCTGCAGTAGAGGACAAAGCAAAACCAACAGACAACTTTGCGACGGCAGCTCCGATGCTGAGTGTGCGGCAAGTAGCAATATGATAGCAGTGAGGTGAATCCCACCAAGAGACTGTGGCGGAGCACTGGCAAGGTGGGGGTTTATTCCGATTCCAGAACAAGTTTCCTGTCGGCATGAATTTCTGAAGTGACTCTTCCCTCCTTATCTTTGGGAATTGATACTGGCCTCACGTAACTTCCTGCAAGCACAAGGGCAGTGCGACAAGAAAACATGTGACATGGAGACAATCCATGAATCCCAGGAAGGAAAGTGAGCATCTCCATCCAGGCCATCACAACCTGGGCTTGGTACACAATCTCTAACCTCAGGTTTGCTTTTCTTTGTACTTGCTATGGGCAGGTTTTGTTGTCCTTACTCCCCAAACAGCACCAGTGAAATCTATGGGACTCTCTGCAGACTACAGCCTTTTCTCAAGGAAATTATTGCTTCTGAATCTGGCATGAGGCTGTACTTTCAGCAGGAAAAACAGATTAGAAAGCCACTGTTTGATATCAAAAGTCCTCAAGGTTTCTTAATAGTCCTTCATATTTTTCTGTAGCTTCGTAGAATTTAGAAAAGTTTGCTAATTTAAAAATAATGTGTTTGTTCAAACATGATATCTCTCTCTCTTGTTTTAATTGCTGAGAGGACCTGTAGTACAAATCCAAGTTTTTTTCCATCTCAAACTGGTACAGTCCAAGGCCAAGAATATATATACTGCTAGCTGGAAAATAAAGTGCCCTTGATTCCTAACTTTATTTTGGACAGTTCCCTCCAAGTTATTAAAAGCCAAATTCAGTAGTGAGAAAAATATATATAGATTCAGCTGTTTTGTGTGGGTTTAAAGGAGTATTTGCTTTATGAGTAAGTGATTCAATAATGCATATATTTACATAAAAATAGTTTTGACATTTAAGTTTACTTCTTGCCAAGCTGCTGCAAAAATGGAAACGTAAAAAGCATAAGCACAGAAATGAGCCCCTATGCTGTAAGTCTGCTATTTACAGGTAAATTTTTTTTCTTGGCAACAAGACCTAAACGGTATGTTTTATAGCACTAGACATAGCCACTTTGAGTCAATTTAGTGTTTATGGAAAGAGCCAGACTGACAGTTCTAGTATTAAACTCTCCATGCCAGCATATACTTGAGTAGGGGTAGCTGCAAGGAGAGTTTCCAGAACCTGGGCCACTGATGAGCCCTGGTCGCATTCTGCAGACATGACAAAGTCAAGATAGCATGGTTGAGTACGCAGCAATTCGAATGCCCAATTATTTCTCAAGCCCCAAGAGACTTCTGAAGAGGGTGGCACCACCATGTGCTGCAGGAGAGCACGGAGTGAAGCACCTAAAGCAATTCAAAGCCCTACATGGCTATGCAATGTCCGAAACTTTCAAACTGGAGAAAAAGTCTATCTTGCAGAAGATTTTAATATTATAAAGCAGATGTAGATTTGCAGAAGGAGATAACCTGGCACTCTGGGGGCTTCTAGGCAGCACGTTAAGGCCCCTGGGACAGAATGAGAGGCGAACAGCCAGAAGCTCACAGAGACCTGCATCACAAACTACAGAGCCCAAAGCAAATCATGAGGAGCCAGGACTTCTGTCTCCGTTTCACAACCTTCCAGCAACACACATTCAACAAAGCTGGCCAAGCACCCAGCAAACGGCCTGACAAAAGGCCGTCACAGGTACCACCACAGCTTTGTCAAAAGTCAACCCTCCCATGGAGCATGGAGACCTTGTTACCTCACCCATCCTCAACACATAACGTAAGTAAGAGCGTGTCGCACTCAAGGATTCCCCAACAATTCCTCCAACAATGAATCATACTTGGTGATGCATATTCCATCTCATCCACTCTCCACTACTTTCCACATGAACTATCTAGCTCCTTTAGCCTTCTCTTTTCTCAAAGCTAAGGAGGAAAAAGAAATCTCTTTAATGCTCGGTTAGGATAGGTGATGCACAACATGACATCAAGTGCATTACTTAATTGCATTGTGGCAAGCCATTGGAGCCTGACTCTGCTAAACCTGGGGATGACCATGCAGCACTCACTAAATAATTGGTCCAATGGCCAGAAGAGGTTGGAAGCTGGTTTTCTACTACACTGACCGAGACTGTTCTTTTTTTCCCCCAGAGCAATCAGTCAGCTCAGGGATATCAAAACATATACCTGGGCCACAAGACAAATTACAGCATAAGGGCTGCTGCTTTGTCAATGACTTAGGAGGCTCAGCCCCGAGGTTTCTACTGTTTGAAGCCTCATGTCCCTTGTTCAGTAATGCAGGATTTCGAAAGACATTTTAACAAAGATAAAATAACACGCAAACCTACCTGCACAGATCCTTCATATATATAAACAAATAACGACAAAGCCTGGATGACCAAACTGATGACATATCGGTATGAAAAAGAGAACTATAAAATACGTACATATACACTCACTTTGGTCACCTATTCTGACCCTTTTGCAGAAGTTCATGACAACCGGCTTATCGATGCTTAACACTCCGACTGTCTCAGCTGAATAATCTGGCAATTAAAAAGCCATCTTTACATTCTAGTTACCCTACAGCATCATAAATAGATGGAAATATGTATACAGAAACAATCAGAGCTGAGGATAGTCTTGATCCTTACCGCTGCCTCATATGTTACATATATTTTCTGCCGTGATCTCACTAGCAATGCATCACTGGTTTTAACCACTCTGAGCACTGATTCTACGCTCAGCAGCTGTGTTTGTTTACAGGGCTAGAAATTAGCACAGGACAAATGGACTTCATCCAACTGAAGACTTTTTTGGCATTTTCCACTACACTTCACAATATATTGGTCCTCATAGTCCAATTATGTATTTGTCACTGACGCTGGCCAAGGAGAATGCATAAGTAAAGACGGTACTCACTAATACTACATGGGGATGCTTTTTATTGCCGCAGACACGGACTCCCTAATTACTAAGTACGGTTCAGACACCTGCAGCCAGCAAAGTCCACTACTGTATTGTCCATACTTTTTTCCACTAGGAACGTGGAGAATGTCATCATAATCCACCCTGCGCTTTGCACTCTGCCAGTTCAGTACAAGCAATGAAAAGCAATGGCATTTTATACTTAAAGGGACCTGCCGGTGCCCTTCACACTTGTAACTAAGCTCCCAAAGCCAATTCCAAAAGACTGTAAACCAAATGCGGACAGATCAGCCCTAAGATCATTTTCTGTTTCAATATCCGTACGCTTTTCCACAGACAGTTATTTAAAATAAAGAGCAGCCCTATGCCGCTACGTACTTTTCACGTCCTTGACCGTTACCTCAGCACAGATTTGAGGGGTGCCCATCCCATTTTAGAATAAACAATTAAAGAGGAGTTACTGATTTCACTGGGACATGGCAGCAAACACTCCTGCCCTAGATCTCACACCCCTGAATGTAAATATAATCTTAAAAGTTTCCCCTAATTATTCAGAATGTTTTTGAAAGCAACCCCTATTTATGCTAGAACTCACATAACCGACAAACACAGTGTGCATTAAGTTGTACTTTACAGTCTGTTTATGTCTTCCACACTGCTAAAAATGCTTCAGTTCCATCTTATAAACTGTATTATACAGAAACTACCAAACAGCCTCCTGGGCAGCTGCCGAATCCCAGTATTCAAACAATTTCTCCATGCCAATATCCACCACTGTCTGTTAATTCACCAATAAATCCTAATCAGGCACCTCTCTGGAGGGAACAAGATTAAAAGCACTATGCAGCTTCTTGAAATATATGTTCTCTTCGTAACAGAAAAAGCCTGTTTCCCAGAACATTTGCAGGGCACTGTGTTTCCGAAGGACTGCCTCTCACTATTTTTAACTTTGTTTTGTGCAACAAAGTCCATATTTATCTGATAATTTCAAATAATAGCGATGATGATGTTCTGACATCACAAGACGCATGAAGAACCTTGTCAAAGTAATATATTGCACTTCACTGCGTAATTATGTTATGTTGGAGCAGAGTGTTGGAAAACTTAGTATAATCATTAGCTGAGCGCTGAATGTTTTGATTGTCAGACAGGTTGTATATGATGCAAATAAATGACTCAGAAATGATTTCACATAAACATTTTGGTAACAGTAATCTGACTCATAACCTCCGACATAGAAAATAACAAGCTACACAAAACATCTGTGCGTTCTGAGCAACCCCAGCTTGTAGCAACCTTCACAAGTCTCACAGCCCAGAGAAACCAGAGGGTCCCATCCCCAAAGCCAAGAGGTACGGAAATCTACCTTTCCCAAAAGAGTCAAAGCAGGGGTAAAAGAGGCCATTGTTCCTACCGGGGATCCCCGTCAAAGAGCTATGACAGTGTACACCACCCGATAGGCTGCCTGGTGGGCACTGCTTGGTTTAGGTCCACATTTAACAGGGCTAAGATGGGAGGAAAGGTTTGTTGTTATTCCACCCCGAAGCTTCACCATGTCAAGTATGACACAATGCACAATTCTTCTTCTATTTATTTACTCATTCATTAGGAGACGGACAGCTTCTTTCACAGCCCCTTTCTGAAGACAAATGTGCAGTCTTGAGTGACAAGGAAGATTTACCATCTGTTATTTCAGAGGAGGTTTGCCATGTTTATTCTGGAAAGTGCCATGAATTAATGAACTATCTCTTCAAGCTCAGTGAGTTGGAGCTGCCAGCTCTCTGCCTGCCAGAAGCAACAGACTGTTTTGGGACCCCATAAAATTGTTTTTACTGAGACTAGCGATAGCAAGAGTATCAGGCGGACCCAATCCCAATACCTCCTGAAACATAATGGAGTCATTATACTGACTTCAGCCATTACACTGCATTTTTATTCAGTTTCTCAACAAAACCATCAGTTAACTCAGAATACCTTCAACTAGTTTCCCTGCAGTATAGAATTACCAAAAGACATTATGACTCTGCAGCATAGACATTACTGTTACCACAGATGATACCGAAAGTCAACCAAACCTTTACTAGGCTCTCCAATAGTTTGAAGTGAAAATTGTGCTAGCCTGTGACTGCTTTCATGTTTCCTATTGAGCTCCTTGTGGATGCCAGCTTACGTCCATATACAAGAGCTGCACTTCTACAGACACACAAAACCAGAGTCTGCCCACACGCTCCTGATACCACCCACTGCATCCAGGTGTCTCCTGCACCATTCAGAGACCCGAAAGGAAGAGATGCACTCTTGCGAAAGCCATCATTTAGGGCATATAGTAGACATCATATACAACTGGACATCTGGTGAATATTCGTGTTCAGGTAGCACCCACAGAGATCGGAGGTGTTACCGATGTTAAGCTGTTTTCAAGCATATCTGAGAAGCCATGTCCCTAACAGAGTGCGGTTGCAGATGGCACAGATTGTGCAACACGGATAAGCAAGGTTCACAAGCAGGAAGGTCTAAAGCCTAAACCAGGTGAGAACCTGTGGTCTCCATCTGACTGATGTTGCAACCTAAAGAAGGACAGGTTTCACCAAATAAGACCACACTGTTCACCGACTCCACGAGCCACTTGGGGACCTGCCAGAACAGTAACACAGCACGCCATTTCATGGTTAGATCACAGGACTGGAAGCAAGAATTTCAGAGACCTCATCAGAGCCCCAGTCCAGTCATGCTCTCCGAGCCTCAGCTTAGCCATTTGGAAAATGAGTATGGTAGCGATTTACATTTGTCAGAGCATGCTGTGAGACTTCAATGCTTATGAAGTGTTTTGAGATCCTGAATAAGAGACAGAGCAGTATCCTTACATTGCCTAGTAGGTAACGAGCGTTACACATCCTGCAGAATGGAACATTTTTGGACAGGACAGCTGCTACAATCATTAAAGTGTAAAAACTATCACATGCAAGAGACAAGATGCAGACATCTCAAAATGAAATGCTCTATTGTAGTGTGTTAAACAAATGTATTTGCTCTCCAGCTATCTTTCATAGCATAATAAGTTGAAACTTCCTTAAATATGAGAACTTTTTTTACATCTCCCCTTTTTCTTCACTCCCTTCCCCCTCTGTCTTTTTTTCTTTGTGGATTAAAAAAAAAAAAAAAAAAAAGAAATTGAAAGGGCAAGCCAAGAGATTCACAATCACCAAAGCCTGCAGAACATACAGTGAATTTTGGCAGGACATGCATGTTTATCCTTTTCATATGCTGTTTAAATTATTTTTATAAACAAGTCATTATCTTGCATAGCCACTGCTTGGTCCCTTTCATGCTGAAGACGTTTGATGTTACAATAATTAAGCAAAAGGGTCTGCATGCTTGAAATGTGGTCTCAGGATGATGGTTTGCAGGGAAGAGAGACTGCTGCTTTTCTAAAATGATGGGTTTCTTCTCCAGGCTTCATTATTTAAGTTGAGCACCTGGATTCTGTACTTGTGGATCAGATCTTCAAATATCAATTTTATTCCAGGCTTAAATTTTAGAACTATGCTCCTACTACTTTGCACCAAAATCATGCACGTAGGACAAGGCTCGTGGAGAAGCCTCTCACTGCTTGCACACAAACATGTTGAGGAACCGGGCTTGGCACTATGATGAAGACGCAGGTATAGTAAAAGCTTACAAAGCCTCTTCCCCCACCAAGCAGTGTGTTTATCATGGCTGAGCTGGACCAGACCACCAGTGTGGGCATAAGAAGAGAAAAAACGTGAATGGGAAGTCCACGGCAAGCGACAGAGAAAATGCTTTCTCCTTTTTTCCTTCAGAGCATCTGGTGATTAAAGACAGCCACTTTGACCTCTGCTCATCTGGATTCAGCCAGAGGGAGCTTGTGCCTCTGCAACACCAGGAATTAAAGCTCCAACCACTTCTTTATTCACAAATTCAGAGCCTTAATCCAGATACTTGTAAGACTGACTGAAAAATATGGAAGTTAGGCTGGAGTAAGTGTTTATGCCCAAACAACTTCTGTTACAGATTACAAAGCCAGAGGCAGACAAGTCTTTTGCATCTTGTACGTGCTTGTTACAGTTCAACATTTTTTCCAAATCATTTGGGCAATTGTATACCTTGTAAAAGGACTCAGATTGACTGCTTACAGTTTGACTCTCCTGGATTTCTCTCTCAAATGGTCTGGAAAGCCCAGCAGACACCAGGATGCAAGAAGGCACCTCTGTTTCACAGCGAAACTGCAGACCCTTTCCTCCCTCCAAACCTCTTGGCTTATGGGTATGACTATCACAACCTGCCCACAAGCTCTAATCTGTTCTCATTTTTTAAGTGCTCCTTGTTGCCTGGTGTGGAGCTAAATGCCTTTGCTTCAATAGACATTATGTCACCCCTTAGCCCCTGTACAAACACAGTGTCTAATACTTTGACCATATACGCCACGCAAACGCAATGCAGTAAGTGACAAGATAAGAACACTGCATCTGCACCTGTGTACAGTAGTACACCTCACCACAAACATTTGTGTGCGTACTTGAACACGGCATATTTTACAGCCTACATTTGATAAATCGTGGCTCTCTATCTGCCACCAGTAAGATTTTGGGTTGATCAAATAAGTCTTTTTTAAAAGGGGGCTTCAAATAGCAGATTCGTACATCTCTCATACTGCACACGACCATTTAAAATACACGGAATAATACATCTTTGGAATACTGTTAAAAAACCACTTTCTCATGTATTACTCGGAAACTTCACTTCTTCGGAACAAGTGTTAACACTGTCTTAATTAACTTGTAAAGCTATTCAAGCCATTAAGTACATCTGCACACTGAGTAAATTTCAAATGCTGTGCTTCTGTTTTCATTTTCAAAATGTTTTTATTTATATACTAATATTTGACCTATGAATATTCCAAGTTTATATGGAACCAGCTGTTCTAAATTCTGGTTATACTGAGCATTAGTGCAAAACATCAGGTGATATCATTGGATATTTTTAAGGGGAAAGTTCATAGGGAAGCAGTTATG
Organism: Leptosomus discolor; assembly: GCF_034619465.1. Taxonomy (NCBI): domain Eukaryota; kingdom Metazoa; phylum Chordata; class Aves; order Leptosomiformes; family Leptosomidae; genus Leptosomus; species Leptosomus discolor. The sequence continues at coordinate 31,362,714 of NC_141398.1, read as the reverse complement.
TATTCTTGTGATTAACACCACATTGGATCAAAACAGTCATGTCTAGCACTCTTAAAATAGAGCTACTGTTTTAGTTAGCAGAACACTTCGGCTCTGTCTACATTATCCTTTTTTGCCAAAAATTCCCACTGTTGCTACCACTGGTTCAATTCTGTCACTGTGCTATGATGAACACTGCAATGTAAAATAAAAAGAGCTGCAGGCAGTGCTGTCAAAATCTTTGTGCCCTTAACAACAAATCAAAAAATATCTCATGTCATCACTAAAAAAAACACCCACAAACAAAAAAACCAACCCAAAAATATACCCAGCCCTGCAAGGCTATTAGGCTGGGATCCTAAGTAACTGAAAGTTCAGGAAATACCAGCCCAAATCCATAGCAGGTTTTAGGAATCAAAGTCCAGTACGATGTACTAAACACACCTGCAATCCCACAGGGGCTCAGTCTCTTTAATTAAACTTTTTTCCTCCTGCAACAGCCCTGTGGCAGCTGCAGCCCCATGCTCTTCCCAAAGCCACCACCTTGGAAACCTGCTCCGGGTGCAAAGCACAAGACCGCAGGGCTCCCCGGGGAGTAGGTGCCTCTTTGGGGTGCTGGTGCTGACCATCCCTACCACAAGCGCTGCAGCCATGCAGGAGGCACCACTCATCCTCTGCCAGCCACAACTTGAAAAAAGGTGGAAAGAAACAATCCACTGAACAGTTTTCACACATGTCCCCTCGCCCTCAGCGTATCACAGCTGGAGAATCCCAGTCCCAAATGCCCTCTCCACGCTTAGAATCACAGGTATTGGCTGGAAGGGACCTTCAAAAAACCATCCAGTTCCACCCACTGCCACAGGGCAGGGACATTGTTCACTAGACCAGGTTGCTCAAAGCCCCATCCAAACTGACTTTGAACACTTCCAAGGATGGGGCATCCACAACTTCTCTGGACAACCTGTTCCAGTGTCTTTCTTAAGAAAATTTCTTCCTTCTATCCAATCTAAACTTACCCTCTTTCAGTTTAAAACCATTGCCCCGTCAAACGGGGAACCTAAGTTTGACCCGACACCAGCCTCCAAGAATCAGGTACGTGGAAGAAGGCATTTTGGTCCTTAACCTCAGTCTCCCAGGTTCTGTGGTATGGTGCCTACTAAAACAAACTGGAATCTCTCAACCCTGAGCCATTTTTCCATTCAGGAGATAGTATTTGCTCTCTGTTTCACACTGCTATATAAATGGTCAAACAGAAATGTTAAATGATTAGTAGGTGGACTGTGCTTAACAGCATTACCATGCATCTGCTGGGATACCACAGAAACACACAATGGGACTTGTTTACTTCCCAAGTAACTTGTACCTTCCTCTAACCCTCCACAAGCTAGCAATGAGGCAAGATGACTTAAAAGGAACCGTGCCTCTGTGGCATGGAAATTCTAAACACCACCTTCCTTCCTCCTAAATCACAAACACCACTTACAAGTTTATATTTAAAACTACAAGAGAGAGCATCACCACCACTAGACCCAGGAAGGACCCATAGCTCCTCAGCAGAAGTGCAAGCCTGCGGCAAGAAGTCCCTGCAGGAGCTCAGCACAAGACATCCACAACAAAGCTGCCTAAGTGATTTTCAGATGAAGCCACGTCCAGCTGGAAGAAAACTGCCAAAAGAAAATATTTTTATAGAAGTGGTTTAGTTTCAACTTTGTTTGAGGAAAAGGACTGAGAAGTGTTGCTTTTGTTTTTACCAAAAAAATCCAAACAAACCAACCCCACACCTGAGTTTGTATTTCAAAACGCAACTTTTTAGTTATTTACACATAAAAAATTTTACTTGAATCAATCAAGACTGCTTTGGCAATACTAACTTTTTCCAATTATAATCACTTTTTGTTGTCATTGTTATTAAGTAAGACTTCAACCTTTCACCCAAATTTAAGATAGTGTAAATTTTCAAGCTCTGAAAGGCTTTCACAAGACAGAGAATAGTCCTGCTAACATCACATGGTCTGGTTCCAGTAGCTTAGTCCAGATGACACTTAAACCTGGATAAACTCCTTACACAAACGTGACCCCTCTACTCATTCCAACAGTGCAGGTTTTGAACAGCAGCTTCTCTGGGAGCCACACATCTTCCAGGGCTGCTGGCCAAAGGCATAAGGATGACTGCAGTCCCTCAAATTCAGAGTCCGGAGGAGCTGAGGACTTCTAAAAGACCATTTGCCCTTTCTTTAATTGTGTCGTCAGGCAGCTGCATGCTAGCAGGCAGCTCGCAAGCAACGACTACTTCAAGGAGATGACATCAACGAGGACCTTGAGCTGCATCAGTTGAACAGCAAATGTAAGGCAGCTCTCCGACACTTGGGATCTGTCTTGGCATCGAAGCCCGATATACAAGGCTTGGCAGAAGTCAGTAAACTCATTCCCGTCATCAGCTTCATGATTTCTAATACTGGCCTGCTCTGGACACACGTGGAGGACTCCACTCGCATGCCGAGAGCGCGAGGCTGCACACAGCCAGCTGGCAGCACAGCCAGATCCGCAGCATCACACACTCCAGTTATTCCCTGTGAGTAGATGTCTTGACCTTTACAACATGTGGCCAAGAGAATAAACAGATGGGATGACAGTATGAATGGTACGGTCCCGTCAATATAATCACGCAACGTCCCTGATACGTCTTGGTTGCCTAATTTCATATCCCCTGACAGCAAGCACGATACCAGCAAAAAGACAGGTGGGCTGATCAAATCCTTCAGATGAAAAAATTCACCTGCTTTTGAAAGGCACATGAGGATGCTGGAGCACTGCTTCCCTCCTGTGAAAAGTCATGTGGAGCGAAGGCATATTGCTTGCACCTAAGTTGCCACGGATTTGCGCAAGACCTTTCCTAGAAGGAAATCTGGTAGGCAACAGCTGCCAAAAAGAAGAAAAGCCTGTTTGGAAGATATCACATCCATAAGTTGCTGCTTTACAGGCAAGGGGAGAGAGGGTATTTGTACAGCGAGCCCTGCACTGACCTCCGAGTGGCTCCTTTGCACTGAAAGGGCGCGCCCCTGCCCCAGCACATACTTGAAGCCTTGCAGGGAAGACAGGGATTGCCTGGGGTTTTGAGATTCGAAGATAAAAGAGGCTTTTCACTACGGTCCCAAGCAGAAACACATGGAAAGCTTCAGGGCTGCCTGCAGGACTGCCTAGCAAACAGCTGGGTCTCCCCTCATCCTTTTGCCTGAAGTCCTCCCTGTGGGTCTTGTGGTAACAGGGAAAACCCTCTCTCCAAAAGTACAGAGATAAAGTGAATCCATGCTGTTAGTCTGCTACAAAAAAGCAGGACACTGTGGATAAGCAGGCACCACACCCCAATCGCACAGTTCTTCTTATGGTCCTTGTCTCTGGAGGGTTTGATGGGTTCAGACTATGCAGCTGTCAACAGCCCCGGACTTGGGTCATAGCAGAAACCCACAAAGACTGTCATTAGATTCCTTGGGAGTTTTTTTGTGGGAAGCACATGGCTTTTTTTCCCCCCTCAGTGTGGATACCAGGATAGGAAGGCATGGGTGAGGACCTGAAAAGCTTCTTCCCTGTTTTGACACAGGATTGCTCCACAACACCTTTCATTACACAGGGAATGATTCTGGCCACAGGTAAAGTAGCAAAGTCTTCAAGACTCTTGTTACTGCTGCTACCCATGGCAGACTCTACTCTCTGAAGACATCAGCCAGTGGAACAAGGGCTGGAGAGCAGCTCCCCTGCACCTCAGCACTGATGAACCAGAGGAGCCAGAGGGACTTCAGATCTGCCACAGCCTCTGGCCCTAGTCTGCAGCCTGGTTTGAGCTGTGGCCCCTCTCTCCTCAACTCCCTGGACTGAGGAGAACGGGTTTGTTGTCAGGAACTCAATACGTCTCTTGCTAAAACAGTCTTGGCAGCAAAATATAGGGATGCTTGCCTCAGTCCAGCTGCCAATCCAGCCTCACTGCCTCAAAGAGGGATCCCCAGACTAACCCTGGGTTGTTTTGCAAAAAGAAAGAGGGGATAACCCTATCTGGTGCCATAAGGAAGGTACATTAATCAAATAGGAAACATTAATAGATGTTATTTTCTCAACAGTGCTGTGCCAAGACATACCAGTGCTACATTTATATCAAGGATGTTCCTACAAGAAGGGCTGAATAGTTTCACAAGGACACCTATTGGCCCACAATGCCACCCCGCCCCCAGCATCACAACCCTGCTGTACAGCCATTCCCCTGGCACAGAAGTTTGGTGCCCTGCTTGGTTTGATAAATACCAAACAGGGAGATCTAAAATGCAGATGTTTCCATCTGTGCTAGATATCCAGAATTCCTATGTGGGAAATTGAAAGAAACAGGCACTCTTCGAGTGCCTCATCCTAGTGAAAATTCCTGAAACAGACACTTTTAAGATCATCTTCCCAAAACAGGGACCAGGTTTACTGAGAGCAGATGATATTTTCTGTCAAATTATATTTTGGTATCTAACCTGATAAATGAAATTTATTATTTAAATTATCTGAACTGGTTTATACCTTATGTGTGTTTTTACTTGTCAGAGGAACAAACACTTATTTCTACTCCCTGATACTGCTCCCCAGGTGCTTTATAAAACAAAGTGCTAAGCATCTTCTGGAAACCCTGGACGCTCAAGTTCCCCTATAGTCAGTCCCTCTGGGAATCATGGCCCACACCTTCCAAGTCCATACTACAGTGCAGACATCAACAGGTAGGCAAGATAAATCCCAGACTCTACACTTTGAAAACTGATGTTTCTTGTCCTTCCTGTAAGCCAATAACTCCCTGCATCTGGAGAACCTCCAGACCTCTGTGCCCCTCCTTTTTTCACTTTTTTTTTTTTTAAAAAAAAAAGAAACCGTCTCCCAGGACATCACCTTTGCGCCTGGTACAAGCCTGTGCTGCCTGAATAAATCAAGACCTCAAAGTCCCTCAGCTTTGCAAGGCCTCAACAAGGAGGACTTGTACCCTCAGCTCATATGGAAATACAGCCTTCCCCAGACAGAAAACACATCTGCTGTACCTCAAGACTGAAGGAATATGTATGTTGGTCAGGAAGGGCTGGAGCACTGCACACTTAAAATCAGCAGTCACTACAAGCTACTGACTCTTTTCAGGCTACAGGGCTGTAAAAACTAAATGCACTTTTAAAAGAACATCAACACCTGCAAACTGTCAGGATAACAGAGGACTTCGCACAGCTAACCTAGGTGACGGCTTTCCAGCACAGCACGATGCATCATCAAGCGTTTGCCTGGTCCTGGGCTGTGGCAGAAGCAATATCAGCTCCTGAAGGCAGGTCATCGTGGCCACCTTCACCCCCACGCAGCCACACACATCTTCAGGGCAACCTGCACCAGGTACACCCATGTAATACCGTACACTCCTGAACCCGAGAGAACGGCAAGGGCCCCTCGCATCTCTTTGGTAGCTGCCCCCTCAGTAATGGAAAGGGAAGTCTTTAAGGTTGAACACAGACAAAGCTCTTCAGAAGACAATTTCAACCAAGCAGCAGTTATTACAGGTCTGATCACATGTAGAAAACCCCAAATAAAATAACTCTGGCAGTGTCTGTTTATAAGGAGGCTCCAGCTGTGACTTTTCAGGGCTGCCTGGTGTATGCTTCATTGGAATAGTCAGTGTCTTTGAGGTCAGGAAGTTTTCCCTTTCTGCTGCAATCCCACCATCTTTTGCTGCATTTTCTAGACTACACCTGATGAGCTGCTTTGGTAGCTCACAGGCTGGCTTTCTCCCATCACACCTTCGGTTTCTATATTGCAATGTACCCTCAGGCTTCCCCTAGTTTTCTGGCATGAATTACTGTTTAGTGAAAAAGTAAATGTCAATACACATGAGAAAGACCCCCCCAAAATCCCTGACATGTCAGACGAGCTACAGAAAGCAGCTGAACAGCTGTTTGGTCTCAGCCCGTCGATTTGCCAACACTCTGGTAACAAACAATCACATTAAATGACAGTACGGTTTATGACTCGGAACTTGGAAGTTGATGAGAAATTTCTGCAGTTGATTCATACTTCCTGAGACTCATAACTAGCATTTCAATCGCGCTATTTTACTACACTACATGAATAATTTTCCTTGTTGTTACATAAGTGTCTAGATCCAAATTATTAGAACTGATTTGAATCATATGAATTATTTTTTTTTATTTTCAAGAAACACATACTTTCAGGTCTACCATCTAATACCGCTGTCCTAGTGTTTTATAAAGCAGGCAGCTAAATACCTTATAAAACACCACATGCTCACAGTTATCCCTGAAATCAACTCCTCTGGGAACTTCCCAGCCCCTTGGAAGCACCTTGCTCTGCATCCTTTAAATAAAACGTGCTATGGGGATTGCTTACAGGCACCTACAGCTGACACCACGCTCCTTAAATTCACCGCTCGAAGCATTGGTCCTCGAAGTTTCCAAGGCAAAGAACAGAGACAGCGGCGGCAGTTCTTTGTATTCAACAGGGAGGCTGGGAGGGGAGAAGCAGAGAAGCAGCTGCCCTTTGGACTTGAAACCCATACTGTATTCCCACGTCTCCGTGTCTGAGCTAGACACTGACAACGCCAGCTTCACTGATTGACAATTTCAGGACGTCTCAATGAAAAGCATCAGAGCTCTGAGATGGCAGCACCACCAGAACATCCCCAAGGTAATTTTAAACGAGAAAGCTGAGCCCCTGACAGGTATACCTGCAGCACATGGAGCCCAGGGGGCTCTGCACTGCTGCAAGGGCTGAGCACCCAGACAGCTCAGCTGTGCCTGCAGGAGTTGCAGTCACCTCGATTTCAAAGTAGAACAAATCCTTCAACCATTTGCAGCACAAGGGGGGCACTTCTGACCCAATGTGGGATTTTCATCAGGTATAAAAATTACCCAGCTCTTGTTCTAATACAAAGCTATTGGATATATCTACCAAGCTAGGAGCTCAGAGAAATCTCCTGCTAGAGCAACATATCACTGTTCTAGATGAGGAAACGCATAACAATTTGGTGTTTGTTTTTTTTAAACAAGACAAGCTGCTCACAGGTGTCGCCATTCTGGCACGCAGCTCTAGCAGCACTAATGAAAAGACAGTTTTCAGCTGACCAGCTGAAACACTTGAGCTTCCCTGGAATTCCCTAAAAAAAGGAACTGCAATTTGCCAACTGAAATATTTTCATTCTCCACATTAGGCTGAATGTAATTACACTGTTTCCTTACAATTGCAGTCTCGTATTCGGGGCTCCTTCAAGTAAAAAGCCTAATGGTTTTCCCACTGAAATGCCCACCTTGGAGCCCTTCACACCAGTAACACGCTGACAGCATGATTTGTTTGAAGAGCAGGCTGACGTCTAACAGAACTTATTTCAAGATTTCCACATGATGCAGATTTTTATCGTGTTCCCGGGCTCAACCACCAGAATATCCCACACGGAGTCACACACTCATCACCACACTAGCTTAGACTCCCTCAAAAAAAGAGGGACTGGAGACACCAAGGAGTAGCGTGGGACACCATCCTATGAGCCTGTGCACTTTGCTCCAGCCCCAAAGGCACTTCTGCCTCTGCTGGACCTTGCCCGGACCGAACGCATCTTGCACGGCCCCGACTCTGCCGCCACAGGAACCAGGGCAGGGTGGGTTTAACCCCGAACGATGGGCTCTGTCTGCCGGCATCACAACGAGGACAAAAAGACTAATAAAAAAAATAATAATGCACCTTTTTCTTTTTTTGTCCCACTCGGGTTTGGCGTTCTGGGGCTTCTTTTATGAGGGGGATGGCGGGTTTCGCCCCTCGCCGAAGCGAGCTGCCCTCCCAGCCGAAACCCGCGCAGCCCCAGGTGGGTCCCGTCCAGCAGACGCCCGCCGCCCTCCCCGGGGAGCGGCCACCCCCTCTCCCCGGGCGCCCGCGGGCCGGGGGGGCTCCGCGCAACGCCAGCACTCACCCAGGTTGACGAAGCTCATGACCATGTCGGCGTCGTTGAGGAAGGCGCTGTCCTGCGAGCTGGGCACCGGCTGCGGGGCGGGGGGCGGCGGGCGGCCGCCCCGCTCCGGGCCCGCACTGCCCTCCGCGCCCTCGGCCAGGGCGTGGTAGAGGTCCAGCATGAAGCGCGGCGCCGCCGTCAGGCGCCCCGGTGGCGGGGCCGGCGGCTCCCGCGGCAGCGGCCGGGGGCGGTGGGGCAGCCCCAGCACCGAGAGAATCTCCCGCTGCATCTCCCGCTTCTCGTGCGACTTCAGCCGCCGGTAGAGGAAGCCCCCGGCGGCGGCGGGCGGCGGCTCCCCGCCCTCCGCGGGCAGCGCGGGCTCGGCGGGGCGGCAAGCGCCGCTCAGCAGCGCCCAGCAGCAGCACAGCCAGGCCAGCCGCCGCGGCATGGCGCTCGGCCGGGCGGAGGCAGGCGAGGTCCCCGCTTCCCCCTCTCCCCCGGGGTTCCCCGCCGCCCTCCAGCCCTGCCCCCCCGCGGCGGCTACCGCCTGGGCCGGCGGGGGGCGGCCAGGCCAGAGGGGCTCAGCGCTCGCCGCCACGCATGGCCGCCCGCGGGGCACCGCGGTGCAGGCCCCCCCCCCCCGGCGCCGCCGCCGCCGCTCAGGTGCGGCGGGGCCGCCCCTGGCCCGGCCGCTCAGTTCGCCATGCCCCTGCCCGGGGGTGCCGAGCCGGGGGATTTGCGTATGGGGGAGAAAAGAGAAGGAGGAAGAAGAGCAGCAAACTTTTCCCCCTGCCAGGGAGCGAGCAAGCGGCTCCTGCGGCTGCAGCCCCGGTCCCCGCGGGCTGGCCGGAGCGCGGCTGCCGGCGGCGAAGGCAAATCACCAGCGCGCCCGCCTCTCGGCGGGGCGGGCGGCCGCTCCTCCGGGGCGGGGAGCGGGCGAGGGCGCAGGTAGCGCGGCCCCGCGGGGGCGGGAGCAGCGGGGCAGGTTAAGGAGCGGCGGCCCGGCGGTTGTCACCGGTTTGCTGGGCGGGAGCGGCGCTCCGCGAAATAGCGGCGCCGGCTGCCTCAGCCTTGCGTCGGTGCTGGCTTGTTTCTCTTTAAAAGAAGGATTTCGGCCACCCTTCCTGCCCCCGGCCCTTGGAGGATGGAGGTTATTTGTCCTGAAAATCGGTGGAGCGCTACCGATTCTAAATCCGAAAAAAGCCTGGCAGTTCGTTTTAACGGGTTACAGCATCCTACAGCTTTTCTGGAGTGCCTTGCAAAACTGAGCACGGAGGGTTGGTAAATGGCTACGTACAGGTACCCCCGGCAGCCCCGATCGATGGAGTACCAACCTGTGTGCTGTGAAACAGGTTATACTGCTGTAAAACATACCCGTTCCTGCAGTAAAGGTTGCAGCTCTGATTTCAGCCCTTTCATAAAAGGGGACACCCACCCCCACCCCCCCATCCAAGACTTAATAACAGCAATTAGGTTGAGCGAGAAGCAGCTCTTCCATATGCTGGTCTCTGACTTCATGATTCTTGCTCGGGTTGGATGAGTAAATCCAGGCTAGCCCCGCTGAAATCAGTGCAATTGCTCTGGGTTTGAACTGGGATAATTTCATAGGAGTTGGCCCCGAGAATAATATCTGGACCATTTGAAGTCACTGGCAAAATTTCCATTAATTTTATTAGAATCAGTATCTGGCAATAAGCTCATGTTCAGTTTCCCAGAGACACAGCTGAGAATATTCAAGGCAGAATATGTTATTTTCAGAAGTGGAGGTTACACCGAGCGTTCGCTTATGTGAAAGCAAGGTTACAGATGGGTATTTTAACTGCACTGGTCAAGGAACACTATAATACTGGCTATTTAAAAGCTTGTTTTTGAAGGAAAAAAATGCATTTTTAAGGAGATTTGAGCATAGATATCATGGGAGTGGGAGGGAAGAGTATGGAAGTTGCTTTTGCAACTGTCTCTTTTTTTTTTTTTTTTTCCTTCCCAGTTTGTGAAGATGTTCAGAATTTGAAAGGGTGTGTATGACAGCATGGACCCAGCACGCTCCTTTTGGTATAGCGGACCCCATTACCTTCATGAAAGAGGGCTTCCCCTAAGGACTGGGGAAGGCAACATCCAGGGAAACTTTTGTACTGCTGATTCATTTATCCACTTTTCTCAGCTTAGAGTGATGGGGCTGATTGGATTAAACGGGGAGAGGAGGGCTTACTCCCAGAGAGGAGGTGAGCAACACCCCTCTCCTCCTGCAAGGTGGTGTGGGATCCCGCTGGAAAAACCAGGCTCCAGGGAGGAGAGTCTGGTGCACAAGCTGTCCTGCGTCCCTCTCAGCCCACCAAGGAGGCATTTGATAGCCACCTTAGGAAGGACGTTCGGCAGCTGGGAGGAAGCGCAGGAGCCCTGGTGTCGGTGAGGGAGATTTCCCAGGTAGGTACTTATGCTGCAGGTGGTGAGGGAAGACAGCAGCCACTTCTGTGCCATTCACTTCCCAGCCTCTGAGCCTGTTCAGGTTTAGTTCATGTTGCTGTCTCCAGCAGAGCTTTGTAGCCTCCGCTTCCTGTTTTGACAGCAACAGAGGCAAGTGTCCCATTATATGGTTATCTCTGAAGAATGAACCCTTCCACCCAAAGCATGCCCTGCTTTCTTGAAGTCGGGCAGAGATGGTGCACATTTAGCAACAGTGTTAAACTCCAGGGCAGACGTTGGGCGTTTCTGCTTCTCTGATGCTCAAATGTGTATAACATATACATTTCTATTCCGAGAGAAAAATATTTGAAATATTAATTTTTCATTTAAACCCCATTTGCATAGGGGTCACTGCAATAAATAGCAGCTGAACAGTTGGCAGCATTTGGGATCTGAGTTTGATGCAGACTGGGGACAGGGACACACAGCAAACCTTCCAGTACTTCCCTGCTAAGTTACCTTATTCTTAAGGCACATGTAGCTAGGAAGCTAACACGCTCCTTCAGAAGTCATTGCACCTTTTGTTAAGTTTAACTTCAGCCTTTTGCTTTTTTCAGCAGTGCTCCCCAGAGATGCACACTACTTATCCCTGGAAATGGCTCTCGCTGTAGATGTAAATGCTTTACTGCGGGTTTCAGCTAATGGTATCAGACCTAGGAAAGTCACTGCATCACTCATCAACACGCTGACAGGGGAAAGAATGAAGTCTTCTTACAGGTGTCACCTACAATGACAGATTTCAGATATTCCTGCCACCTGAAAGGGAAAGTTTCTGCAAAGGATTTTAAGAACTTTGGAGGAAAGCAAAGACTCTGTGGTCGGCAACTGCTGCAGGCTAACACACGTTTTGAGAGTTAATTAAACATATATGGTAGTGCTACTGGCGAAATTTTTTGCTTGCCAAGGAGCCTTCACAGCATATCCGCTACCCAAAAACTCTGCAGTAACACGTACTTTCACTCAAACTTTCCTTTCACTGTTATATCTTCAAAAATGCTGTCAATACAGGCTTTTGGGTTATCGTTCAGGTCCTCATCTTTTCCTGCTCATGACGGACATCTGGTGGCAAAGTGGGAAACTCGGGTCTTTTCCTAGAAGTTTCCCCAATTGGCAAGTTAGAAATGAAACCTGCTTTTCTTTTTCTCTTAAAAAAAGAAAAAAAAAAAAAAGACCCCAACCTAATAATTCAAAGAGGCCTCCTACTTACCCAGAAAAATCCTTATTTAATTTTCTGCCCATAAGCCAAACTTCAGCCTGTATTCAAAAACCTGCACCTGCTCAGTGCTTTGTGGGGAACATATTGTATGCTTCGCCATGAAGAGCCCGTACCCTCCAGGACTCCTGTTCCAAGGTGTGGCGTGGTGCCAGCAAGGATTAGCTACAGCTGTTAATTTCTTCTGGCAGTGCCAGTGTTTAGGTTGTATGCAATTAAAGCCTGGGCTACCTGTTTCTAGTCAAAAAGGATTCATCGGGGTTTCGGTTGTCTTCATTTAGCAAATCCTTTCTCGCTCTTACTTGGGAAAATTAGGTTTCTTGGTTGTTTTATGCACAAGTTGTGAAGAGCAGTTCCAGGCATATGAAGCAATGAAATGGTAAAGAGGTAATTTAACTTTAGTTAGAATCTTTCAGAATAAAAAGACCCAAAAAAACAACAAAAAAAAAAGATAAACCAAAAAAAAAAAGAGAGAGGTTCCATTACTATGGCTTAAAATACACCATCTCGTCTGTATTCATGAGGAGGTACATTCAAAAGCTTTGTCTTAGGTGTACGACTTCCCATATGCCGGGATTACATGACTCTAGCAGAATGATACACCTTTAGTTTATTTTTTTTCAGGACTAATAATATACTTTTGAATATAGTGTAGAACTCACTATTCTAGTGATCCCTTCTCCACCTCCTGAAACCAGAAAGACATTTGACTTTGCATTCCCACCTTCCCCCCAGCTGAATCGTTGGCTGCCAAAGTGCCTGCGACAAACCCAGGCTCCTGTGCTTACAGGGTCGGCAAGGACGCCGCAGCAAGGGCAGCTTCCGTGTTTTCATTCTTATTGTCAAGCAAAGGCAGGTATTTTTTTAAAGCAATGTGGAAGAGCTGTAAGTAATAAGGATGACATTTGCTTTCTAAAAAAACCCAACCAGCCTATATTGTACAATAGCGACATAGCTGGAACAGAGTATTTGCAGTGCTGCACTCGCAGAGGTTGAAAAATGCAAACATGCCTCCTAATTTTAGAGTACTGGTTTCCAAGGTCTGCTTGCAAAATGAGAAAGAGTGGTTGAGTATAATCTTAGTTCAAAGATCGAAGCAGGCTAAAAACAGTATTTGTAAGAAAGCTCAAATTTTTCCTTTCACTTGCTGAACTTACTTTCTCCACTGCAAGTAGGGACAGTTGAAAAATAGTAACATCATCTTATTTGTACATAGCAAACCACTGCTTTCTTTACTCAGAAATCTCATCTAAAAATACGCAATGATGATTTCCCAGATCAGAACACTTTAAAAAATGGTTATAAATATTAATTTAACAACACGACTGGACTGCTATCCTTGCAAAGGCAAACAGTTAAAAGTGAAGTAAGTCCCAGTACATATTTCACAAACAATTCCAACTTTGTTCCAACCCTGGCCACCATCTCCACCCTATCAAGAATATAGTTATGTGCGAACAATTATAGCTTAAAGTCTATTTGAAATCAACAGTATTGAGTATTAAGGGAAACTGACCTGAAATGGCAGAAATTAAATAAATATTAATATATCGTATGATTAATATATTTTCTCTGAGTCTTTTCATGGTATTTGCTTTTCATTTTATTTTTGCTAGTAATGCTTTTTCTGTTTAAAACTGAGGAAAGTAAATCATTGACTGTAAAAGGGAAACGGCAAAATCTGCTCTGTACAGGCTGCAAATTAGACTTGGTAAACAAGAAAGGCAATTACTTTTTGTATGCAGAATTGAGATGGATGTAAGTGAAAGGTCAACAAGTGTAGAAATACATTAGCCAACATGAGCTAAGAGTCTACTTTTAGTCTACGTACAGTGAAGATAGGATTTTAGTAAGAATTGGTCCCCATTATTATTGCTGTCATAGGTAACAACATTAGCAAAGATGCATCTTGTAATCCACATAAGCTGTTGCAGGCGTACCTGTGTTGTCATCAGACCTTCTGCCGTTGTGCAGCTATGCCAACATCTGTTGTGTAACCATTACACCAGTACAAAAGACACAGCGCCACGTCCAGCCTGCGTAGATGGCTTCGACATGGACATGAGTCCACACTGGAGTTTGTGTCCACCAGTGGGGTCTCAGAGAAAGAACTAAATTTCTTCTGAATGATGAAAACTAGAGAGGTACCTGGCTGCGATCATGTGGGTGCTGCAAAAAGAGAGGACGAGCGGAGGCGAGGTCCTCACTCCATCCTCTGCTGGTGTCAGCTGGTGAGCTGCCAGTCCATGTCCCTCTGTGTACATTGTCTGGCATACGGAGCAGAAAAAATTAAACACTGATTTGGGCAGCTCATAATGTGAGAATGAACTGGAAGACTCCAGTTTTAGCAGGCAGATCATGACCTTTGGGCTCATGTGAAGTATAATGAATGAATGCCAAGATGTCTATGTAACAGGTTAAGGTTGGGAAAGGATGACAAGGTAAAGGGGAGCCCATACATAGATCTTTACCAGATTCTCCATCTTCATATATTTGATCTGGAGTTAAGTTCTAATGCTTTAAATTGATAAACGCACATTAGTAACCCTAACACTGGCTTACCTTGTTTAGCAATTAATTTATGTCTGTTCTTTTTTCACATAGCCACACAGAAACAGAAAGCTTTTCTGTTAGGTCAGTTCAGCTTTAAACCTTGGAATTAACAGAAGGGTCTAAATTAACAGAAAAGCCCTCTTCCAAGCACTGAAAGCTCTTTCAAAGCTTGTAGGAGCTGCCCTTTCTGCCCTTGTGCGAGTATTTCAAACGGTGAGCTCCCTGAGCTCTTAAAAGCTGTTGCAACTGAGTAAAGAAACTGGAAAAACACGAATGGCTTCAAATACCATTGCTAACCTCAGAATGTGCCGTGTGTTATCAAGTGGGACTTACACTTCACAAGTTTAGGAAGATTTTAATCCAAACAATCTATCCATAATAAAGCTCAACACACAGAGGTTTCTGGTTTAAGTCTTCATGTTTTCTTGAAGAGGAAAAGAAACCCAAGACAGTGTAGGACTCGACATTAGCCAGTTAACTAGAATGAGTGAATAACGACTATTCCAACATGATCAGGTGTTCAGGTGTTTTCCCCCAGATATTACATAATTTTATACAAAGGAAAAAGTATATTTCTGAGATACAGGGGCCTGGTTGTCACCTTTTGCTTTGGAACAGAAAAAAACAAGCAAGACCAATGATAATCATCAAGGAAAGAACAGCCGTTACAGTTGCTAACAAATATTGCTGAATGAGACTGAAAAATATCCTGGAGAGAACAAAACTGGAGGGGAAAAAAAAAAGTTCAGAAATCTTATTTAAAAAATAATTCTGAAAAGGTCTGCTCTGACCAATGTGCAAAGCATGTCTTTTCAACAACACTTTTCAATAAAACTGGTATAGACCCGAATCACATGAGGCCACAGCAGGGACTGCCAGATTATTCAAGTTTGAAAATACAAAAGCCGTTCCCAGCAGCATCCTGTCATAGAGGCAGCTGTACTTGAAATGCCTTTCCCTCACCTATTTGCACACAGGGATGAGTCTTCAAAGGCAATGGTCCCTAAACACGGTCCAAAAATAAATGTCGGAGATTGTTCCCTGCTGCATAAGGCTCAGTAGACATTTCACACCGGAAAGCCAAGCAACCTCACACCCACCCCACCCCGGCCCCAGTGGATGTCTCCCTCCTGGGTAGGGCAGCTGCAGAGAACACAGCAGGCAGCTCGGTGCCTTCTCCCATCCTTGGCCATCTCCGAGGCTTCCCCGCTGCTGCCAAGTTGCGGATCCTCTTCTTGCGGCAGAGCTGCCACCAAGGGGGTTTTCCACCTTGTGGCCTCCTCAGGCTCTGGGTGTAAAACAATTTCCTGCAGTTCTTTACTGCCGCTTACAGACATTCAGTAGACAAAACTCTGTTTCATTCACATTCGCTTCGAAAGACATTTCATACAGTGCTAACCCAAATGGGTATTTTAGGAAAAAGCGGGGTCTCAGAAGACATTGCACAGGGCAGCAAGTCTACAGTGGCATTTTTAGACATCAAGAACTGCAGCAGCTAAAAAACCTTTACAAACTGCATTGTCTTATAGCTGAGCCTTTTCTTTCATAATTCAGGAACGAAACACTCCCTCATCCCCCAAAGAGGATATTTTCCAACACCTGTACTTACTGTCATGGCTCATAGCCTTACAGATTAGTTCCTTAAGGGAACTAATTCAGCCAGGAGGAAAGGGGACATGAGTTTCTCCCAAACACCACTTAACTTTTAGATTTAAGAAGTAAACATTGCAATAATCATTTTGTTAACAAGGCAGGAGAAGAGCTGAGGAAAGCGGCAGCCATATATCAATTTAAGCTGAAGAGATGCAGCTGCTACTGTGCACTAAACAAGTTTCCATGCCAGCTCAAGACTAGGTAACTCAGAAAAGAGAATAATCTTTTTTTCTTTCTACAGGAAATGTTTAGAGGCTGATATAAAAGACTTTATATGTTTGCTTTCTAGAGGTAGGCCCTACAGTGATCATGGTGAAAGAAATGTGGTCTCTTTAAAAGCTATGAGGAGGAAGCCTTGTAAAAGAAATCTATTTCTGTGTTCTTAGCCTTCTCTAAATTAACAAAATCTCCTCCTTGGTGAAGTGAAAGTGATAACCAGCTAGTAATTGCATTGCTTATGGGAGGCTTGAAGTTTCCAGAGCAACAGCATGCCTGTAATGCAAGGCTTGTCTTTGTTGCACTGTTGGCCCGAAACAGAGCTTAAATTTTCTGTCTCAGCCAGCTCACACACAAGCTCTGAAGCCTCCATCCTTTCTCTGGGGTGCTGGCAGCCCAGACCTTGCTGAGCCCCTAGGGGATGCAGGCTGAGAGGTTACGGCTGCTGATGCTGAAGCTGGGAAAGCCAACTGGGACATAGCCTCTCTGTGTCATTGGGCTGTAACATAGCGTGACTGCTCCCTCAAGCTAGCACACCCACGCAGGTCAGCACAACTGTGGGTGGAGGCTTGCAGTCACGGCACTGAAAAGCAGGTAAAACCTGCCCTTGCCAGCCCCGGGCCCCTGCAAGCTGCTTGGAAGGGACTCAGGCAGCTGATCTGCTCTGGGTCCACATGGGTCTTTGCTCGCCCATAAAAGAGTGACTTGCACAGGGCAGAAAGAGTAACCCCTAATGTATTGTTACTGTTTTCATATTTAACAAGTACAGTACTATAATAAATAATGTAAACCAATCAATAAATAATGTCAGCTAGAAGATAGCATTAGCTTAAAACCAAGTACCTCTGGTGTGTAGGAGTACCTCGCCTGCACTGAGAAGGCAGGTCAGCTCAGAGGAGTTTTGGGGAGAGGGGAGAGCTGCTACAGCAGCTCCAGAGCCACATCCCCTTTTTGCACCACACAGACAGGCATGTTCAGAACAAGGTCTCTGCACCTCACTGATCCTTTGCTGTCGTGGCCAGCTTCAAATAGGTTATTCTATGCTTTGCCAGGGGACTCTTCCAGAAAAAAAAAGAACAGCCTCAGAAACAAGCAATTAAAAGATCATTTCCAGGCACTTTTAAGATACTCAGTGCAACTCTAACAGCTCAGACACCAGCGGCTGCACAGTTGCATTAGCATGATGCTCTTCCCGGACTTTCTAGCCAGAGCACTGTGGCTGCTCTCTGGCTCAGTGAGCAGGAGCTGGGGTGGTGGGACAGCCCCTGAGACTGCAGGACACTCATTTTCCCTACTTCGAAATTAAATATTGTTGGGACTGCTCTCTGGGACTGAGTTCCTGGGCAGGGAAGGCTCATGTCCACGCCACTGCTCACTTACCCCTGGACTGCTGCTGGTCTGTGCTATCATCCACCTGTCTTGGGAACCATTTGAGACAGTGCTACCTGGCCTAGGCCAAAATAATGCCCGAGTCCACTGTGTTCAACTGAGCAGACACCCCTGTCCCAGAACCTACAAAGGTAAGGGGGCACCACTTGCCATAGGAGCACAGAGGTAGTGCGAGTGCCTGTCAAACTGTGATGCAGGCTGGCTGCTTCATGAGCATCCTTTGTGGCAGCCTAGGAAAGGGCACTGCTCTTGGCCTTGGGCAAGCAGCTGTGGTCTGTGCTGATGTAACTTAAAACCACCACTTATTTCAAAAGGCTATCCAAAGTTTGGGGCAGGTTTTTTTCTAACTGCTGGGCAAAGCTCCCAGTGGAAACACAGCGTTGGACTTGGGAGGGAAACATTTCTAAGCTAACTTCTTGCTTAGAGTAATTCTAGTCTCTTACAATGTCTTTATTTCACTCAGCTTTGAAGAGATAGAGGTGGCAGATAATTAATTATAAAAGACAGTTTAAAGAAAAAAACAAAACAAACAAAAAAACAACCCCAAAACCAAAACCCCAGTCATTCCAGATTCTTACAGCCCCAAGACAAAACTGATACACCAGTGACAGCATATGGGCCCTCGTTAGTGTGGAACCAAATGCCTGCAGCTGATCTCCATTAGAAAAGCCTCTGCTCACTTCCCTCGCCCAAAATGATAGGGAAATCCATTTCATTTTCTTCAAACCATATGATAACTTTTGGCAAGTTTTGTTTCCTCCCATTTAAAATAAAATAAAGCAATAAAATATGATAACAGTCCATCAAGTGATGTTCCAGTTTCATTTATGTGATGTTCAGAACAGTTTGTGGCAATAAAAGGAATGGGTACTTGAATGAGGTATTATGGTTAGCAGCCTGTGGGAAGATATATTTAGTTTAAATACTAATAATAACCTAATAGCAGCAAGGCAAGATAATGGAATGTGACAGATGTTGAATGTTCTCTTGTTGCGCTGTGCCAGATGTATATTTTAAATTACTGTTTGCATCACGAAAGGGCCAAGAGGCCACAGTTTTGGATTCAGGGTCCTATGAGGCTGGACTCTGCAAAAAAGTATTCAATCCTTTCCCTAAAATAGAAATGACAAGTTACTTTTATCACATATATCAATATTTTTGCATAGCCTAGTCTTCACAGAGCAGCCCTAAAGGTGGCACAGCCAGAAGGTTCACATGAAAGCCAGTTTATTTCCCTACGCAGGTCATCCAGCAGTAAGCTTGGCTTCATTCAGCAGTAACCCAGGCCCGTGGGGAGCACTGCTTGGCGAGGCGAGGACTCCAGGTTGGCTGCCTGGACTGAGATCCGAAGCTCCTGGGGGATCACTTCATTTGGGCAGTCAGACAGTGCCACTGGCAATTGGGAGTAACCCTTTCCAAGAATAAAAGCATATGGATATTATAGACTCTTTGAATCAGGTTAATGCCAGGAACACTTTGCACAATTGAGCACTATCATTAGAAAGCTTTTTCAGCATTTGTCTTTCACATTTGAAGAGGCAAAAAGTTATGTATAATGTCAATTACAGGTTCATTTTATAGAAACAACCCTGAAAATTACAGTGTTGACTTCTGTGCTTTCCTCCCACCAGTGTTATCTGATGCTCATTTCCAAGTTATTTGTCAGTAGTACAAACTCAGCTTGGATTTCTAGATTCAGGTGGTGCCTATTCCTTCACAGGAGTTCAGCACTGAAAATGCATCATCATTGGTCCATATTATGCCCTGAAACACATTTTTGTAGGCTCATGCCATCAACAGCTCTTTACAGAAGCTGTAAATGAGTAAATCATTGGACCAATGCCACAGGAGGAGTTTCCAGCTCACATTCTCTCTACCTTGTCAGAAGTAAAAAACAGAGACCTACTGGGAATCTCTATAATCCATGGAGTAAGACCTGCTTTCCTGTAACAACTCTCCAGATTAGGACTGTATTATAATTATATGCTGAGATGAGCTGATGTTGCTGGGAATAACTTCAAAGGGTCAGTGTTGTCTTCCATGTGGCTGCTCTGTGACTTGCTAAGTTACCGCACTCTTTGCTCCAACCCCGAAGTAACTCAGGAGTTACAAGCAGCAAGCACACAACCATCCCCTGTCCTACCGATAGGCATCATTTGAGGCTGAATCACTTACGTACTAGAGGACATCCCCACCTCATATCTCCAGTTGCACCCATCTGAGCCACTACCATCATCAGAGTGCCCAGATGTCCCAGCACTTCATGACGCCTCTGTGAGAAAGAAAAAGACCCATTTTCACCTGGAGAATGAAACAGTCCTTCCATGGTTAGATGGGAAATTGAGAGCTGTTTTTCTGATTCCCAACCAGTGCCTTAAACATTAGCCTTTTTTTCCTCCAATAACTGATTCAAGCTGTGACAGGATTCTGGCATATGGATTTCCTCCCCCGCAAGGTTTTTGAGCATTTGGGTTTTGATCAGCCACTGTCACCACCATGTTTCTTCAAAGAGGTGCTCTGAACTGTTCTAAGAAGCATCAGCCGCAATCTGAAACAGGGAGAAAGGGAGAAATGGTGCACAGATCCTCAGAGCTACTATGCGGATATGTGGTTGGGATCAAAGGGGACTGCAGATGACAACAGCAGTGCTTAAAAGAGATCTTGAGAGTTGTGTTTTCTTGCACAAAGTTTTATATAACCACACCACTTTGTTCTCAAATATTTAAACAGGTTAGTGACAATGAATAAACTATAATAATTATAACACGACAACATATTGAAGCCACTGTGGTGAAAGTGCATTGTATTCCCAAGCACCCTATGGTCGTCATCATCTTCAATATCTGACCATAACTCAGATTCAAGAAAGTATTAGAACAAACTCGGCTGCTAACAAATGAATAATTAGATATATCCTTGATCAACTACTTCCTTTACATAGAGGCACGTATGTTGACTACACTACAGTGTCATCAATAAAATCTTTGCCTGTTTAAGTCAGAGCACACAACTCTGTGTTGTGAAATACCGCTGCAACATGGCAACTTTTCACAAAGGTGGGGGTTTTTTTTAGTTCGAGCCATGCAGTAATTAAAGAAATGTCAGCTAAGATACACTAAGCAAATACTAATAACAACAACTAATCAAAACTTCCCTTTATTTCCCACCAAAGGACCCAAACATCAGGGTGGTTTCCATAAGAGACAGCCTACAGTTCTCCCCTTTTTGCTGTTAAGCAAATACTTTTTCTTAAGGTGTCTCAAAACAGTGTAGACTCGATAAAGCCTTCTGGTAAATGACCAATGAGATACACATAAATACGTGTTTAGTAAGAAGCTGTTAACTCCTCTGACAATTATTAGGTAGTGCTGTCCACTTGTTGGTGAGCATACCTCCATGGGAGACAGTATGAGCTCTGGACATGTGTCTTGGTAGGAAAGTCAAGGACTTACGTGAGCCAAGAAAACACCACTCTCCAAAGAAGAGAGTCAGGAAACGAAGAGACAGAGGTCCAACATTTCCCAGCTCCCAAATCATTTCCAGCAGCTTTCATACGGCTAATTGTCT
This sequence comes from Leptosomus discolor, assembly GCF_034619465.1. Taxonomy (NCBI): domain Eukaryota; kingdom Metazoa; phylum Chordata; class Aves; order Leptosomiformes; family Leptosomidae; genus Leptosomus; species Leptosomus discolor. The sequence continues at coordinate 31,341,727 of NC_141398.1, read as the reverse complement.
CTCATCCCAGGCCCCTTTCAAAAATGACATGGGCATTACCTGCGTGAAATAACAGAGTGACAGCACTGAGTATTGCTGCCAGTATAGGAAGTGGCATGAGGCTGCAGGACTGAGCCTTTCCACCCCTTTCCCTGAGCCCTGCCTCTTCCCAACACCCTGTTCCTCAAACTTTCCTTTACTTCTGCAAATCCTACCTGAGGATCCATAATCTTACAACTCCTCCCCCTCCATAATGTATTTCCTACAAGGATAACAAAAGAAAATACTTCAATAATATGCTTTTATGCACTCTGCTTTCACAAGATTTCCCAGATGTCTGTCTTCAAATGATGAAGTGTGGAAAACACTGGGACAAAGGATTTGCTTTGTTTGTTTATTAAAATGGAAAGCTATCTTTAGCTTTAGTTGCAGATAAGATATAGTCCTCTGTGCCATAACTTTAAACACATTTAACATTTTAAATTTCCATTTTCATTGTGCACAAACGATTTGCTGGAAAAAGGGATAGAATTTAAGAATATTTGTTAGTTGTAGTTACAATTGCTACGTATGCTTTTAGTTGAATTTAAATCAAGTTAATTGGTTTAAATTAACAGTAACTGCATAAATGAAACGTCCTATGGCATGGTAGCACTTCGAGTGAACTATTTACTTTACAAAAGCTTTTGAATTTTTTCCAGGCTGGAGTGAATGGGAAGAGTTGCAGAAGAACAGTAAGATACAATTGATGCAAGAGCTGGAGGGACTGCAGCAGGAGGAAAAAGTGAGTGTGGGTATCACCAGAGATGCACTGGGGGCTATTAGAGCTGGTCAACAAAACCAGCTATGGAAATCACAGCCTGCCCTCAAAACAGCTCTGAAAAACTGCTTCCACATCTTCCCCCTGCTATTGCCCCCTACCCAAAAGCCTTGTTTGTTCTGCTTTGGGCTGCCTGGGGATTTCCTCAGTCTGTGGGGAGCAGACCCAGAAGTCCCCATCCCTCACGTGCAAGAGGCCCCCACTTTCTAGCTCTCCTCCCTTTGACCCCGTGGCCAAATCACCCTGAGTACACCACCACCCCTTCATCAGGATATCTGTCCTGGTAGCCTGTGACACCTGACTGCAACCTCTGTGAATATTAGCCATAAACAAAATCCAAAGGAAGGTTATAAGTTATTCCCCTCAGGTAGTAAGTAAGTGGGTGAAATAATATTAGTTCAGTCATTTGGGCTGTATTTTTAAACATATTTAAGGACCAAATGTGCTGTGAGGCACTAGAAAATTTTCCAAGGTCACATCAGAAGTTCCCATCAATTTAAAAAGGAATCAGTCAATTTAAGAACTTAGGAAAATCCCACACATATGAGTATATCTCCATGCAACAAGTGCTTTAGTACCTTTAAAAAGGCCTCTTTTTATTCATTGCCACTGCAAATTGGTAAGTTCAAAATACAAACTTGAAAAATTGGATTATTATATTCAGATAATTACTTATTTAACTGACCTAATAAACAATTCTTCTTTGTTTCACTTTTAGTACATTTGGCCTTTTTAGCAGCATCATGGATCCGTTCAGTCCACTGCAGAATAGACTAAATGACAGTCTTTTCTCACATCGCTTCCCAAACCCAGCATAAAAGCATTTGCAAATTATCTCTTTCTTTTCCTGTTGACAGCTCTGACTGGTTAGAATTTACAGTCATCTTGGATTACTATATATTAACAAAGTCCCTTCCTAATATTGCCTGCACGTGTTCAAGGTCCATTCAAATTCAGCCTCTTTGCACTAATCACTATATTAACTGAAGTCATAAGGTTTCTTCTTTTTCAAGCTTGCCTTAAAAAACTATCAATTCAAAAAGCTGACAAAAAGTAAGGGTGGCAAATCATGAAGGTTTAGGTCTTGTTCTCAAATGGGTTTGCAACCTTAAGTTTGCAAACCTAGAGCACACATAAACTAGATGTCTGTAGGTTTAAGAATGCAATTTGCAGCAAGATAAAGGTTTTGTTTATGTAAAATCTGTGTGTGTGCATATGTACACAGAAAAGACTGTGAATCTAACAGCATTTTTAGATGTTCAGCATTTGCCTCTTCTATCAACATTTTCTCAAAAGCGCACCAAAGTGTCACAGAGGACTCCAAAGAGCTCTTTCCTCCAAAGTGTGTCAGTTGGCTAGAAGAGGTACTTGAAGTCCACCAGCACTACATACCTGCTTCTTTCAACCTCTGCTTAGGAAAACTTTAATGAGAAAGAATGTAATTGAAATTTAAATACATATATACACACACACACATTTATATACTGTTTTAATAGCAGAACCTAATTCTAGAGAAACACTCTTCAGTGTGTAAATAGGATGGAGGATGCAAAGATTTCACCCAAGACCCCAGACCTGTGCCTGACCTGGAGCATTTGCAAGCTTGTGTGTTGCAGTAATTCCATTTGCAGCCATTGCACATCAGCTGTGCTTGCTGATCCTGGATTTGATTCTATTTGCACAGTTTGCTTTAGCTTATCGGAGACTGCTCTGGTATGATACACCCCAAACACCTGTCAGTGCAATGAAACTGAACAACAGCAACTCCCATTTAATCAGACCTGTATGAGGGAAAAGGTAATCTATCCAATGACAAGGATTTTATTGATGGTTAAGCAAGAGTTAACAAATGTGAACATCTAATCTCCAACACAAAAGCTTCCCTACACAGGCTAAATACAACTGCAAGCTCAAATACATCCTCAGGTGCACCCATACAACCCCGCATCTCTCCCCAGTAACAGCTGTGTAAAGTCTGTTAGTCTTTTGACTGGTAACATCCATGTGACTATTGGATAAATTTTAGATAACTTTTTTTTTTTTTTTTTTAATTTGCAGATTGGTAAAGTTGCTTCTTGTTTTGGTGTGGTTTTTCTTTTTGACAGTTGCAGCTCTGAAAGTAAATTTAAGCCTGCTAGCAAACCTATTTTTCTTAGTTACTTTTTACAGGGGCTTTGAAGCCATCTGTGGAGTCCCTAAGATCCGAGCATCACAAGCTGAAAATCTCTATTTTAGACGATGCAGCTGCACAAACCACAGTTTGGACAATAGGGACTTTGTTACTAGTTGTCATGCAGATAGCAGAGAGAACCCTCTTCAACTTTCCCAGCCCAGATTAAGATTTTCAGGTGCTAGCAAATAGAAACCCCAATATTTTTACTTGTAAACTGAGTAAGAAAGTCCATGAACCTGATGCTTTTCTCACTCCCTTTTCCAGTGATGCACTCTTCGGAACCAAACTGAGCTTTGAATTAATGCACAAATCTGACAAAGCACAAAGCAACATTTAAATTACCATTGATAAATACCCAGCCAAAAGTAATGACTTCTGCTACTGTGGCTCATTAAGAAAATGTTCCATTAAAGCCGTAGAGTTAAATAATGAAGGAGATAAGAGAGTTAAGGTTCAGCGTGCTACTGCACAAATGTGAAAAATTTTGTAACATGCTCAAATAGTATTTTCAAAAGGCTGGATCTTTCTCTCTCTATTTCCAGCCTACCTTAGTTCTCCCTAACATCTCCTTACCGACAAAGAGAATCTTATCATTTTTGCCCAGCTGGGGCTGGAAGCAACCAGGCAGGCTACAAACCATTGCAGGGAGGTGGTAAAGGGGAGAAGGAGCATTGGATTTCAGAGGACTTAAGCTGAACACCACCACGGATAGTCTAGCTGAGCTCAGAGTGCACGAATATGTGGAGAGGCTGGGTTTGAGTGTTAGAGGGGGGCTGTATATTTGGCTGCAGAAGGAGATCAATGCCATTATATAAAATAGGAAGGTTAGAGCAGGGTGGCAATCTAAAAATACTGGATAACACTGACTGAATTCACATAATCAGGTTCTTTTCTGCATTGTGGTTTTGGCTAGGTATCACAGCCCTATAACCCTGTTGCTGCAGTAAGGAAAGATAGCGATAACTGATAGAATCATCTTGTTTAACAGCTTGGCTTGATTTCTCCCACTGTGCCCCAATTTCACATTGCAGTATCTCTGCAATAACTAGGTATATATGGACAGTGCTAAGCACCGAGCATCACTGATTACATAGCAGACAAAAAACCCACGTGATTGTGTCCCGCGGCCAGCCCACAGAGTTTTACACTTCTGGCATACTCATTTCATACGGTCCTGTTCACCAATTTGTCATGATTCATCTTTCAAGTATTTAATGAGTTTATTCTTGCCCCTATTCCTCCGATTGGAAAGCTGTTGCAGAAGCCCAGAGCTCTGATGCCGGGAACCCTCTTATTTCCACCCTGAAGTTATTCACGGGCAATTTATACTCACGCTTCTTATTTGACGCTGCAGATTCTGCAGGTGGAAAGTAAAGAGGCACAAAACGCAATCCATAGTCTCAACAGGGCAGTACTTTGAAAACAGCCTACAGCTCTTAGTCTATATACCTTTCATGAGGCAACCTCAAACTGGTTTAGAAGCCTGCAGCAGATTTCTTACTGACTTTAGCAAAACAGGGAACAACAGAAGTGTGATGTTGTTTGCAATGTTCCACACACACCCTTAAACAGCCTAGGTATTTTGCTCAGTGGAAGTATGTTGAGGCTAAGATTGTTAAGATTACATGAATAAAGCATCTGGAAAACTAACTTTCAGGAAGCAAACCCTCTGTATTAGTTACATAGCTTTGTCTGTCAAAAACGAAGAGTGATTTCCAAATGAGAGAAGCTGCTACAAATTTCAGGTGACACAACTGCCCTGTTTCCATTTCAACTGGAAAAGTCTACTGACCTTGCCAGCTCTAACATTACCTGAGGTGAGACCAGGAGAGATATAGTGTTGGGTCAATAGATACTGATACCTGTGAATCCAATACTGATACCTGTGTATCTAATTCAAGCGTTTACTTTCTGAAACTGTATCCACCTGCATTGTTTTTTATTAACAGGCCGTTATGAATGCGCCTCTGGCAAATTCGCTGCTAAGGGAAATGTAAACACGTCCCTTGACACCATCTAAAATGATTCGTAAAGAACAGAGAACGATCATGGGACATGCATCAGTGAAGAGGTCAGAAGAAATGGAAACAGCCACTTGCCCAACACACCCTGCCAGTAACAGCCTAGTTTATCCCAAGCCTCTTTGGTAAGACAGAAGTCCTTCCACTGCCCACAGCAACGCTGAGAGTGGAGGTCACTGGTTTTAGGAGCATTTGACTCTACAGTCAGCCTTGATTCCCCTGCAAGGCAGGGACAGCTCTCCTAACATCTTTGCAGGAGACACAGTGGAAAGGACTTCCTCCACAAGAGCAGAGGAATGAATTACGTGTTTTAACACATCAGACAAACGCTGCACCCCACTTGCCATCACACGGCAAAAAGAGGTCATCTGAGGAACTGGCTCAGGAGCTCTTGCTGGATGCCATGTCTTCTTTGCCCACACTGAGAAGTATCTCCAAATCAATGTCAACTAGTTTTCCATGGCTTCAGTCTAACTCTCGGTCTCAGCAAGACAGAACATATACGTTAGCCTGATCCCGAAAATCTTTAGGGGACACCACACACGCCCAATGATGATTAATTCCCATATGCAGTAGAAAAGTTCATCTAATTGGGAAATTTTGTGGAGAGGAGGCGTTCTTAGAGATTAAATAAGCCACAGACTATCCAAAGCTTGCAAAGCTTTTGGGAAAACTCTGATGAAATTGAGCGGGGGAACAGATTGGGAACAAAACTTTTTTGTCTACAAGGCAATAGTCATGACATTTCTACTTTATATGCAACACATTTGGACTGCCCAGAGCTAGTAAATTAGGGAACTCTATCAATTCTGTCTAAGTTTCCTCCGAGATTTTGCGGGAGACATAAGGCAGTAGCAAGTGAAGTCCAAGGATACAGATAATAAGAGCAAAAACATAACTGAATGTCCTGTGGTAAAATTAAATTTGATAAACTCCCAGCTTAAAAGATAGAAAGACACCCAGCCAGAAAGATGTATTTCCACTGACACACACAAACATGGTGGTATGACACAGAAAATATGTTTCAGAAAACAATTTATTTACAGCTTAACGACAGTTAAACCAACTATTATTAAGTTAGCTGAAGTGAAAAAGAAATCACTGGGAAATTGGAAAAGAACAGCCCTTAGATCAATCTGACAAATTTGTTATCCTGCATGTGGGAAAACATCCCTTGCAAAATTTGAACTTCACAGCTGGATGAGAACACATAAGCAAATTTAATGCAGAGCATAAACTGCTGGTTTTCACCATCAACAGCAATGTACAATCAGAGCACACCATGTAAATGAGAAATGACCAGCCTCTCTCCTTTCATTTAACGCTGCATGGAAATCCAGATTTACCAGCAAAACTAGGATGTCTCCATTTCATGCCAGGCCAAAGATTTCCTGCAGATCTACTCAAAGCTACTTAACATACTGTGTTTGAAAAGAGTTAAATGGCGGATCCTAGAATCCCCTCGATCTCACCATAGCCTCTGCCTAGCAGCATTGCATTTCCATTTGAACTACAAATGACCCTGTACATACAATCATGTAATTCATATTTATATAAACAGAGGGTACACTATGTATAATTTGAAAGATTTCTGGGAGGGGATGCATCATAACTAAAGTCCTACTTTTCCCTTGGGGAAACAATCCCATTTGCTTTTAGTTAACTTGAAAGGAGAAAAGTATTTTCCCTTTTGTGTCAATAATTTAACATAAATTTGTCATTTCTGTCCACAAATCAAACTTTCAGAGTTGCCCTAACTATTAGCAGTAAAGCAGCAACACACACACATGCAGGCATGTACCCACACACACAAACATACAGAGCACGACAACTGCAACACAATGAAATACTCCTACGGCAATTTCTAACCATGGAAATTGAGTTTAGTTTTGCTGAATTGCCAGAAACCTCTCTGCACTCGGGAGTTGTATTTCCAAGCACATACCATGGGACCAGGACCTTTGGTGACATGTTGTTCCAACTTGATTGAGGTCGGGTTGCAGGCCAGCCCTTTCAAATCATAACCAACACAGAAATTACCTCCTACGAAACACCACAGAAAAGTGAGACCATGGAGCAGCGAACCCAGGAAAGCTTCATTTTGGGGTCAGTGCAGCTTTAAGCATCATCAACTTTTTTTTCCCCTTGGTTTGTCCAAGAGTTGTTTGGGGGGAGGACGAAAGGACACTGTTTGCTTTTATTTGGAAAATTATATTGCCTTGATTGCCCAATTCAGAATTTGGGGGATAAAAAAAGTATGAACATTTAAAGCAGCAGATTTGGATTAGAAAACTTTACATATAAATCTTAGTCAATCATCACTTTTTTCCAACCCATTCACTGTCTGCAGTACAGAGCTAGGAAGGCATTATTTTCAAAACAAATTAATAGGAAAAGTGCAGTGATGTCTATTGTCTATAATAAAGCATGCAGTTTAATTCATAGCGAGTCAAACTGTCCCCGTTTTTAAAATCTGCAAATACATTACCCAAGCTGTGCAAGAGCTGCAGCTGTGCCTCAACAGGTGCAGCTTTAACCCTGGACAACACCAGGCTGGTATTCCAATGCTTTCAGATCCCTGTCTGTCAAAGCCTCAGCACGGTCACTGTGCAGCGTTTGCAGCTGAGCTCTGCTAAGAGCTTTCTCCAGTTATCTGCTTCTCTGCAGAAGGGGTTACTAATAGCTTCCTCACTCATGAAACTGATTTTAGGTCAGACTATAGCATTTCATAACGCATTACAACATTTGACAGACTTGTTCAAACACAGCGAAAAAAACTAACAGCTAGAAATACATTCTTAAGTATATGCTAATCATGTATCCTGCTTTCAAGTGTTTTAGTTTCATTTAAAAATCACCTGAATTATAAAATTCAACAGCGCTTTGGGCCCTATAAATAAGTAATATTTAGAGATACAGGGTCAGTAGATTGGGGTAGTTTCTTTGACATATCATTAAGATTACACTAATTTAAACTAGCTGAAAATCTGACTCATAAATTACAGATACTTAAACGGGAAGTAACAGTTCTAATACAGCTCTCTTTCAGCTGCATAAAATATAAGCAAGAGAAGACAAAGTACTCTGTTCTTACTTACATTAATGCCTGTTTATACCCCCGTGGAGATTCAAAGGTCCTTACAAAGTGTCCTGGGTTACAGTGTAAAATGTGCCAAAAGAAAAAAATATATTCTATTACCATCTTCAGGAGCTGTTGAGACCAGGTGGGGCGGTGCTCCCTGCCTCCCCCCCTCTGGACTATCTCCTGTTACTGGGCACAACAATGCCTTATCGCCTGACCCATCGGTAACTCGCTCCTGGGCTATCTCCTGTTAATGGCCCATCAAGGAACTGCCTCACGACTCCCCATCCCATTGTGAGATGCTCCGCCCGGGGAGGGGGGGGAAGGAGCCAAGCAGTCCATGCCAAATAAAAACGGAGATTTTGAACACCCTAGCCGCTTTTCTTCCACTGGATTCCCAGAGGAGCTTTTCCCCCCACCTGAGTTCCAGAGGACGAGAGCTACCTGCCGACCACTGGACCTTCGGAGGAAGACCAGACTCTTTTACCTGATTGCTGCTTCCACAGAACTACACCCATCACTTCAGGAGGACTGCAGCCAGCATCTTATCGGACTGCTACTGCCACCCTAACAGGGTGTCAGGTTGTATTCCTGACTCTGTCAGTGTAAACCAGTGGGTTGTTTGTTTTTTCCCTGCCTTGTGTTATATATATATATATATTAGTAAAGAACTGTTATTCCTATTCCCCATATCTTTGCCTGAAGGCCCGTTAATTTCAAAATTATAATAGTTTGGAGGGAAGGGGGTTGCACTCTCCATTTCAAGGGAGGCTCCTGCCTTCCTCCACAGACACCTGTCTTTTTCAAACCAAGACAGATTTTGGCGCCCAACGTGGGGCTCGAGGGCATCGAGAGATAAAGGAATAACGGTTTTTGTGCATTGGATATAGATTCCTTGTTAAGTGGCATCATGTGGGCTAGTTTATCCCGGTTCGTGTGGCATGTGGTGGTGGCTGTATTTCTCCCATTTGCAGGCCCTTATCTAAACATGGGTCCTATAACTAAGGCTACCGTGACTGTTATCCAGTTTGTTTTATGGATTAATAAGGTGAGGAATTCATGGCTTATTAACTTCCTCTGGAAGGCGGGCACATGGATTCGGAGCTATCAAACACTAAATGTATGCTTTTGGGGTTACTTTAATAATGGTACCTACTGTGAGGAAATGACACCGGGAGAAACTTTCTCCCAACCCCTAACCCAGCTCTTTGGGTCTACTCCACCAGTTTTCGAAGGATTCAGAGCTTTCCTAAGTGCTAATGATATCATACAGTGGCTGGTGTTGCTGATAATCCTGTTTTATTCAGTATTCAGAGATCAGGGGAGATTGGCTTGGATAACTACCCTGACTAGGAATGCTGCTCCAGAATCTGACCCTGCCTCACAGCTCACATCAGAAATGAACCACTCGGATTGGGTGAAGGAGATACGTGAGATGGGCCAGATGCTGAAGGAGTGCATTCTCTCAGCTGCTGGGAATCCCTCCTCCTGCCTTGAAGAGGGAGAGTCTAATGGTGCAGCAGTAGAACCCACAGACGTTACAACCGTCCAGGTTCCAGCTGAAACGCAAGGGCAGTCAGAGCCAGCAGCAGTCGCCCCTGTGGAAACGAGGAAATCTAAGATGAAATCAGACCACTCAGTTAAGAAAGGAGGGCCCTCAGAACCTGCAGGCGAGCCAGTGGTTGAGATAATCACAGAGTCCCTGACGTACGACAGTCTCCGTAATCTGCACAAAGACATCGTACGGCGGGGGCGTGAGGCTTTTACAACCTGGTTACTTCGGGTCTGGGATCTTATGGGTACGGGTGTGCAACTGGATGGCAGTGAGGCAAGGAATTTGGGACCCTTGACTCAGGACTCAGGTGTCAATCTGGTATTTGTAAGGGAGCCGGGGACCCTTTCCCTCTGGGAGCGGCTTTTAATGAGTGTGAGAGAGAGGTTTGTCCACAGAGAGAGAATGCAGGAGCACCATCATAGAATGCGCTGGAAGACCCTTGAGGAAGGGATCCAGCAGCTGAGAGAAGTGGCAGTATTGGAGGTACTCTTTGGGAGGGATGGACAGCATGGTAATGACCCTGACAAAGTCAGGTGCACAGGGCAAATGTTGTGGAATCTGGCAACTCTAGGGCCATCCGAATACTCCACCTTCATTGCAATGATTAATGCAGATAACGACCGAGAGACAGTGGGTTCTGTCACGAGCAAGCTTAGAAATTTTGAAAGCATGATCAATGGCCCAATGCAGGCTAACGTTTCTGCTGTGATTAAGAGCCTACAAGAGGAGATGAGGGAAATAAAGCAGGAGGTGAGGAGGAGCAGTTCCCATTTGGCACCGGTACAAGTCACAGGCCCCAAAGTCGGAGCCCAACGTCCCCCAGCTAGAGGGAGAGGGTACACCCCACGAGCTGAGCTATGGTACTTCCTGCGCGACCATGGGGAAGACATGGGAAGGTGGGATGGGAAACCCACTTCTGTCCTGGCAGCACGGGTGCGTCAACTCAAGGAGGGAAACACTAACCGGGGGAGTAACACTAAAGTGAAGGTAGATCAGGCTGCAAAAATAGAGGTGTCCCAGATAGACTTAGATTGGCAACATAAAGGAGAGTTGTTCTTAGCTCGATGGGCCCATGATGCCTCAGGCCATCAAGGCAGAGAGGCCACTTATAAATGGGCACGGGACCGAGGGGTGGATCTAACCATGAACAGTATCTCCCAGGTTATCCAAGACTGTGAGACCTGCGCTGCAATCAAGCAGGCCAAGCGGGTGAAGCCTCTGTGGTACGGTGGACGATGGTCGAAGTACAGGTATGGGGAAGCCTGGCAAATTGACTACATCACTCTTCCCCAAACCCGTCAAGGCAAGCGCTACGTGCTGACCATGGTGGAAGCAACCACTGGGTGGCTGGAGACCTACCCTGTGCCTCATGCTACCGCCCGGAACACAATCTTGGGCCTGGAAAAGCAAGTTCTTTGGAGACATGGCACCCCTGAGAGAATCGAGTCAGACAACGGGACACATTTCAAGAACAGCCTCATAAGCACTTGGGCCAGAGAACATGGAATCGAATGGATATATCATATCCCTTATCATGCACCAGCTGCCGGGAAAGTTGAACGGTGCAATGGGCTACTTAAGACTACCCTAAAAGCACTTGGAGGGGGGACTTTCAAAAATTGGGAACTGAACTTAGCAAAGGCCACCTGGATGGTCAATACCCGAGGGTCCATCAATCGAGCTGGTCCTGCCCAGTCTGGACCCTTGCACACAGTGGACGGAGATAAAGTCCCTGTGGTACACACGAGAGGTATGTTAGGAAAGACTGTTTGGATTAATCCCACATCAGGCAAAGGCACACCCCTCCGTGGGGTTGTTTTTGCTCAAGGACCTGGTTACACTTGGTGGGTAATGCAGGAAAATGGGGAAACCCGTTGTGTACCACAAGGAGACCTAATTTCAAGTGAGAACTCTGTGTAAGGTTTCATTGTGTATATATGTATATATGTATCTGTAAGGGGGCATTGGGTTGGGTATGGTGTAGATGGTAATAGAATAAGGGGTGGATTATGTCCTGGGTTACAGTGTAAAATGTGCCAAAAGAAAAAAATATATTCTATTACCATCTTCAGGAGCTGTTGAGACCAGGTGGGGCGGTGCTCCCTGCCTCCCCCCCTCTGGACTATCTCCTGTTACTGGGCACAACAATGCCTTATCGCCTGACCCATCGGTAACTCGCTCCTGGGCTATCTCCTGTTAATGGCCCATCAAGGAACTGCCTCACGACTCCCCATCCCATTGTGAGATGCTCCGCCCGGGGAGGGGGGGGAAGGAGCCAAGCAGTCCATGCCAAATAAAAACGGAGATTTTGAACACCCTAGCCGCTTTTCTTCCACTGGATTCCCAGAGGAGCTTTTCCCCCCACCTGAGTTCCAGAGGACGAGAGCTACCTGCCGACCACTGGACCTTCGGAGGAAGACCAGACTCTTTTACCTGATTGCTGCTTCCACAGAACTACACCCATCACTTCAGGAGGACTGCAGCCAGCATCTTATCGGACTGCTACTGCCACCCTAACAGGGTGTCAGGTTGTATTCCTGACTCTGTCAGTGTAAACCAGTGGGTTGTTTGTTTTTTCCCTGCCTTGTGTTATATATATATATATATTAGTAAAGAACTGTTATTCCTATTCCCCATATCTTTGCCTGAAGGCCCGTTAATTTCAAAATTATAATAGTTTGGAGGGAAGGGGGTTGCACTCTCCATTTCAAGGGAGGCTCCTGCCTTCCTCCACAGACACCTGTCTTTTTCAAACCAAGACACAAAGGTATAAGTTATATCTCAAGACTGCAGGGAAAAGTCATAGTGTATTCTGAGCAGCTTGCAGCAGCACTCCATTTCTCACTAAAAGCACTATGTGCTCAATAACATCCATTTCCTTAAGACTGCAATATGCTAAATGCATGTGTAAGATATTTTCTTTTTTACATCTATTAAATAGCTTGTTGGAGTGCTAGTGAGTGGTAACGAAGCAAGCTCTAAGCACTAATGGATATAAAAGAGGACAGAGGAGAAAGTTATACAGTCAACCTTAATTCTTCTTTCTCATAGCCTAATAGTTCCTCTTTCCACTCCTCATTTGAGTACTCTCAAACCCACGGCAGCAACAAGAGGACAAACCTCTTTCCTAATGTGGGTTTGCCAGATGTTTGCCACCTCCTAAGGGCTTTTTTTATTGGATAAGCACGTGCCTCAGCATGTGTTATGGGAGCCATGAATTACAACTCCTAGACTTCTAAATGAACACCTCTGCCTTCACCCCAAGCAAACAGTTCCACCTGTGGGGCTAAGAAAAGTTTTGTGCAAGGCTCTGCCCTGGCAGCCATCAGCTGCCCCTTAAGTAAAGAGATGTGCCAAGATATACGATCAAAAATTTCGTCTGCTGGTTTGCTAGCAGACAGGTCAGAATCCATGATCTGAACAGCACAGGGATGGATAATGGATGGAAAAAGCACATCTCTCCAGGGAACGATAAACCTGTCCAAATAACTTCATTCACAGATAAATGGTGTTCGTCCTCTTTGTTGGGATCCCTATCACTCAGCTACTGCCTGTATAATAATTAATTGCAATGAGAGAAGAGAGTGAGTACTTCATCTTCCCCTGACGAAGAAAGCACCATTTCCAGACACGGATACATAGAGGAAATCCAAAAGAAAGAGGCCTACGAAGACTGAACGCCTGCTGCAAAGTGCTACCAGCTTACAGGGCCTGCTAAAGCCAGGTTACAAATGAGGATACACACAGCTGATTCAATCTGTTCGAAGAAATTTAAAACCAAAAAATTTAGGTTGAGGTTGAAGCTTTCTCGCTGTGTGTATGACATCAAGAAGAGAAGATGAAAAGATTTTGTTCTCCTGTACCTTGAGCAATGTGAAGTTGTGTCACCCCATAACGAACAACAAGGGATGGTCTGCTCCAACACAGGGATTCTCCTGGAAAGACAGTATGTTGACTCCCAATGAGCTGGTTTGCCTGTCAATAGGTTCAGAATGAATTCACGCCTTTGGACTATCTTCTGAACCTTTCTTGGGCATATTGTAAAAGGTGAGGATTTATTCCCCTGAGCATAGGAAAAGGCCCTTACACTGAAAGTGGAAAAAACACATACAGCCGTGCTGGTTCTTTATCCTTGAGATGGTCAAAACAGAGTTCAAAGACATCCTTGAAAGAAGAGAAAAATATCTCAGCATATAAGTTAGTCCCAGTGCTGTGGCAGATTAATAAATGCATATGCAAATCTCTCCTGAAATCACTTTTTGGAAGACATTAAAAAGGAGCACTTCATGAACACCGAGAGTCAGCAACAGCTGTATAAACTTAAATGCCTATCTGCATCCTAAATTGAAAACAGAATAAAAGATAACCAAGATATTTTTTTTTTCACCCATGAATGATAAAGAGATGCTGATACAAAATTAAGCCTTTATTCAAGCTTACTGTATGAATGAGGTGAAGAGAGTATCAGGTGTAGAAATCTAAAAAAGGGGGAAAAAAAAGAAGAAAAAAGTTTCATAAATGGTTGAAAGAAATAATACATATTCTGGCTAAAACAGTTTCCAAGAACTACTCCTAAATCTGTGTCTGTGAAAGCCACGTGATAGGGTTCAACTATTGCGGTTAAGCAGGTTTTAAAAATGACTGTGTCTGAAGTAGGCTCTAGGGCTATAAAGCCACTCGCTGTGGACCAGACCTAATAATGTTCAAATATATGTTCTAGCCAGGGCCTTTGAACCTTTAAGATTCCTAGGGACGTACAGGATCAGGCAAAACACACAGTTATTTATTCCAAATCAACAGTCAAAACAGTATATGGTAGCACTTATGCAGGAAAGGAATGATTCACTTTCCAATACTGCATCCAATGAACCACAGAATACATTTTTTATTTCTTGGTGGTAACTGTCAAAATGCATTTAGTTTGGGGAAGATGAAAAGGGAATGCACAAAGAAGTGTAGAATAATTATGTGTTGAAAATTAAACCCAGTCGTCTGAACTGGGAAGAACAATGTAACGTACCAAAGGAGGTCTAAAGTGTTTTGGACCACAAATTAGAGGTCATCCAAGATGACATATTTTGTGAATGAGAGGCAAAGGCAGTTCTCTGTAGTGCACTCGTCATCTCTGTTCTTGAGTTCAGATCTATGTTTAACACCATAGAATTCATAGTTTAACAGCATAGAGTTGTTTTTTTCACACCTATCCAAAAACAGTGGGTAACGTCCAAAGACACAGAGGCAGGCCCAAATTTTTAGTTCGTGGATGTGTATATGCACTTGACTCCAGAAAGAGACTTCAAAGAACAAATTCCCATTCGAGCATGGCATGAAAGAAGGAATTTTCTTCCATCTGCAGACCAACAGCAATGACAGAGTTGGAAGAACTAAGAAGCTCGGCTGCTCCAGGATGTCTGTGGAGCCAGGGAACTACTGGCAAAACTTTTAACTCCCAGTCTGCGCCCTGAACAACCTGCTGGAAAGGCTCTCTAAGGTCCAGTGGGGCCATGTCCACCACATGGAATGCCTGAATTACAGTCTAACACACAGTTTCACTGACAGAAATTCCTGTTACCCCACCTAAGAAGCAGGGGGAAGAAATGAGCGTCCATGTAAAAATCACAGCTCCCTTGAAGGTAAAGAAGATGCCAAATGTCTTGGTGCTGCAACCATCGGTGTTGTGACAAGACTAGAGAAGTATAGCTTGGGCTCACTGTGATTACGACATTGCCTCCCAAAAAGCAAATACAACAATTAAACAAAACAAGACGCTCCCTATGCTGACGGTGGAGATACTTGCCTATCAGCAAGATATCAGCATTGCAGTGAGTTTTCTGGTAATCTGTCCCGCTTTCTTTTCTTGCACCCTGACTGATTATGCCCTGAAGAGATACTACATTCCACAAAGACATGTCATTGAAAAGAGAACAAGCACAGAGCCAAAGCAAGCCTTGCAATGACTGGTGCCAAGATGAAGGGGTATCCAAAGGGCAGTTAGGCAAATGATGTAATTTGAGCGTTTTGGATAAGGGAGGATGGTATGCACTTCTCAGGGTTGTGTATATACCACAAAATACAAAGGGAGACTGCAGGCATGTAACTGCCATGTACCCTGCATTTTAAGGACGGATATACGGAATAAAAAGTTTAATACATTTCCAGAGAGTTTTGACAGTGTATGCCAGAAATATATCCCCTCCTAATCCACAGCCATATTTCTTCATCACTGGGGGTGTACCTCCTCTGTCCATGCAACCAGGCCAGACACAGAAAACCAAATACTTTTTTGGTTGACTGAGGTACTGCTGTTTTTAGGTGCTGCAAGAAAAGTCGGCTGCTGATTAAACCACACTGATGGAAATCAGAACACAGCATTTGCTTTAATACCAGACTGTACGACAACACCAAAAAAAATCTCCAAAACATAAAAGGAAAACAGGAATTTCCCTTGTACAGTTTAACAGTAGAATCACCATGAAAGGCTGCAAAGCTCAATGTTATAATTTTCCCACTTTAGTTCATTTGTGTGCTATATATATATGTCATACCTATGCCCCAAGAAAATGAAGCTGTAAATCATACACAAGTCCCCTTCTTTTTTCCATCTTTTCTTTTTTTGAAGTTTGTTACAATAATTTTCATAAATCTATAGGACTTGCAATACCACTTCCAATTCCTTCCTTTTACCTCTTTTCCGCCTGGATAAGAAGTGCCGTGACTTTGTAATTACGTACATATTAGCATTGTTATCATGTCATAAGTATTACAAAATAGAATAACCAATGGCCTGGAAACTGAGAAAAAAAGTGAATAGTTAAACTCAGGGTGAAATTTTCAAAAACTACTTGCTGTTCTCAGCATTTTTGTTTCAGAATACTCAAGTTAAGGTATTTCAGAAGGGTTTTGTGTTACACCTCTGTAAGGTATCCCAGGCCATGCTCACTCAGGCACCACAAACAGTTAAAGGCTTTCTCTACCTTGCTCCAAAGATGCCAGAGACTGTCCCAAAGGTGTACAAGCCACAGCCTCTGCCTAAGCCAGAAGGTCATGCTGGCTGGCTGGTTTAAAAGCACAAGCAGAGCAATTTGGCTTTGTTGATGTCAGACCCGTGTAAGGATGCCATCAGCTTAGGCACCCCAAAATCTCCAAGAGAGTTTCCCACAAAACAAAACGTAAACAATCAATCTTGTGACTTATCTCTTCGGAAGCAGCTGGTAACATCAGGAACACAGAGTTTTTTGCAGAGAACATGACGTCATTCTGAATAACAGGAATATCTGTGTTTCTCAAGATTTGCGGGTTAACTAGCTTGGCAGGAAAAAAAAAAGAAGATATTGTGAATCACACCACAAGAAGCCATGAGACACAGAGTAGAAAAAGAGAGCAAAACTCATAGAGGCTGTAAATCTATGGAGGTAAATGAAGATATTGTCTACAGAAATTTGGCCCAGGGTATTTTTCTCGGAGTGAAGGAACAAAACAGTTCCCAGGCTGGGAAGGGAGGGGAGCTGTTCTTCCTGAAGCTCCAGGCTTTCTCTGACATTCGTGGGATGATAAATCAAAAGGCTGATACGCTCATCATTTTTACATGTCTTTGAGAAGTAGGATGACTTACATCACAAGTGTGTTCCTTGCTAGTCGCTATACTGCCACACACTCGACTCCAGTTCAAATAAAAATCACAGAAAAGCTAAGATCCCAGCAGGTTGCAACCAGCAGGGTGCTCGTATCTGCAGTTACTGGTTAATAAGCCATTATACAGTTGACTACATTCTTTTTCGGTATAAATCAAAGTATAGACAGATTAAGTTTTCATTTGATTTTTCATTTGATTCACTAAATTTAGCAAAAAGAATTTCACCGGAGAAGAATATCTTCCAAAAGCCTGGCCATTTCCAGATTTAGCACTGTAGTGTTAAGCTGGGTGTTCGAACTGCTTTTTCCCCGAAATAGCTATTTTCTTTCAAAAATGACAGGAAGATTGGATTTGGACTCTTCCAGTTCAGAAACACCAAGTGAGTCCCACTCACTCAGCTTGTATTTTTAAAGCGTGTTGAAAATCCACCATATAAAAATTAATTACTCCATTTTTATTAATTATATTTCAAAGGCTAATAATCAACATTTGATATTCTAGGGTGCAGAGCTTACGCATATGTACCTATATACATTACACATATGTCCATATACATATCTTTTATAGTATTTTAAATCACAGAAAAGAAATTCAAATGCTAACTAACTTTATTTGGGGGCAGAATATGCCTTCAATTTACTCTCTTTGCATTTACAGCAGTGATAAATTCAGTTCTGAGGCTGGATAGTTTCTAAGGCAAACCAAAGGCAAAGAACATACATGCAAAAAAAGAAGTTAATATCATAGTAAGGCCAATTAGTTGTAAGTGCTGATCCTACTGAACCAAATGCAAGTGTCATTGCTAAGATTTTACCCTGCAAATGTAAATAACTGCCTTTGAACTAACACTACGGGAACTGCAGCAAGCATTCTTGATACTTTAATGATAAACAATCGATACAAGTATTCCCTGCTTAGACAACGGCACTTACTTCTAATTAGCAATTATGTCTCTCCCTGTTCTGCGATCTTTGACAATTCACAAAAGCTCTTTGATATATGCTCTGAAGTGGGGTGCAGGGTTGCAGTTCCCAGAGCTGGGTTTTAAATGTCACCTGTCCACTATTCTGCTGCTTAACTTTCAAGATAAATTAATATAGTATGAATAAGATGGACACGTTAAATAAACAACATGCATGCTCTTTCCCTATTTTGGGTTGTGCCTCTGGCTATTGCTACACACAATAGCAAGTACAGCAGCTCAAAATAAGGATCCGATGTCTGTGCTACACACATGTGAAGGGGGGTTGACTTTCCTTTAGTTCTGCTGTGGTCCCATGGACAGAACACTGGTCAGTGGTTGGAGCATAGCCACTGGAGTTGCATCTTCCAGTTCAGTGTCATGTGGAAGTAACCTACCTTGTATACTTCAGACATGAAAGAAAACACAGTAAGAAAGGATATTCAGGAGCTAGGCTTCAGAAATTCGCCCCCAGTCCAAGGTAATTTGCTAACTGAGGTGCGTCCTGTGTTTCACCTTCACAGATGTGCTAGCATGGAACGAAATAAGTCACTGGAGTTTTCTGCCATTTCGTGTAAGCTATGCCTCCATGCAAGGACAATAAACATTCTCAGAAGTCATACAGTACCCCAATCACTATAATTAAAATAATTAGCAGGTTAGACTCTTTGTGGGAGAAAATGAAGGAAGCCACACTGTTTTACAATGGATGAGGCTCAGATATTGAATTTTCTAATTAACGTGCTGCTCTACATCTTTAAAGAGAACAAAGATGAGACTTAATAGTTCAAAACAAATCAAAGATGCATTTTACAGCAAACACCAAAGAAAATCAGTATGGCATTTTTAAATGTTTCACCTAGCCTTTATGTTATTTCAATAAGTGAGCGGACTTCTAAGAAAAATGCTGAATATTTCATAACCTAAGCTTTTCACATACTTGTTTTCATCCAGTTGAAAAAGGTAGAGGATTGAGAACTTTTTTGCCTTATATAGATGCAAATCACATTTCATTACTCATTTACGTAGCCGTGTTTTAGGAAGGAGGAGACAGTAGAGGTGTAAAATAAACTCATTCAGGCCTTTTTATTTTCTAGTGCCCAACCATTTTAGCATATTCAGTGATGGGGAGATCAAGAAAGAGGGGGGTTTTATATGGAAAAGTCAAAATTTCAACCTTGCTTTGGAAAAAAAAAAAAAAACAAAACCAAAACCAAGATAATAGTCTCACACTGTTTAATTCTTTCATTTTTTGTTCCTGGAGAAATACCACTTTCAATTACAAGAATCACTGTGTGTTAAAGCATCTCCTTGACAGCTAATGCTGTCAAACAGAGCCATCGTTGGCCAGTGCCAGAAGAACAGCTCTGCTACAGTGGAGGAAAAGGATTCAACATGGCTAGAACCCAATTCTCTGCCTAGCTGTCCCCAAGGAAGAGCGGGTACAGTAAAAACCACCCAGCAAAGAGCCAGAAAAAGAAGAGCACTCACAAATTAACTCCTTTAAGCGCAGATGCAACCTAAGGAAGAGAGCTGGCCTGGGGCTTGAAAGAAATGCTGCAGTCGGAGAAGCAGGAACAAGAACAACTCTGCATATTTTGCTCAAGCATAGTGACCAAAGCCCTCTGGACCAGTAAGGTGAGGGCTGGGAGATCATACTCCCCTGCTGATGCTCTTTTGTGTCTGTAACTGTCTCAGGAAGAAAGAAGAAAAGCCTGTGCTTTTAGCAAGCTCTTTTTGCAAAGCGCACACTTTCTACTTTAACTGTGATTTGTTCTTGACCAGCAGGATGATAAATTAGCATGCTCAAGTAATTAGAAGCCTGGAAAAAGCCAAGCACCAGCTGAGAGGGAACTAGAAGTTTAGAACCTGCTTTAAGAGGACCTGCATGTCAATGGAGATGGCCAGGCACAGTCCCTACAATTGGAGAATATGCACCTGAGGAACAGAGACTGGAAGTGTTTTTTACTCAGACTTCCCTAGCTAGAAAGCACACAAGACCCATAATGAGCTCTCACTGTAGTAATCAGCTGACCACTTACTGTCAGAGTTGACAGTCCTAAGAAACTTCACCTTTTTCAGGAAACACAGCTAGAGCAATCCACTTCAGACATATTGAACATCACAAAAACCAAAGCAGCAGTTTCCTGGTTTACGGCATTGCTAGCTTCTGGCCCGTTAATCCCAATTGTCATAACGGCTTGGTGCTTTTCCATGCTGACATCTCTCTTCCCACGTAAAGACAAAAAACAACAGCCAGACTAGAAATGCATTTGGGTTCATTAAGAAGGGTGTCTGGAATGCTTATATTCTGCTATTACATTTACCATGATACTTCAAAATAAACACTAGAGGTGAACCTAGGGTATTACTTTTTTTACCCCCACAGAAGCTACTTCTTCACAAACATGCTCCATCACAAAGTATGATTTCAATTTTTACACTATCGTGTTTAAATGAATTTTGCTCAGTTTGTATTTAAAAATCAACAAATTAGAACATAGGCCATTTCCTGGGGATTAATAAGAATGACCAGCTGTGAAGAATAGATGGACTTAGGCACAGCTGGGGACCACTAATCTCCCTGCACACAATGAAAAATATTAAATTTTTCCTTAATGCCTTAGAGAGATCTAGTTGGGTTTGTAGGCATGCACCATCTGTAGAGACTTAGTTCACAGAATCGTGCATGCTTCAAGTTGCTTGAAAACTCTCTTGGTAGTCCCCCTTCAAAAAACATTAACTTCTAATTAGGCAGTAATTTGGAGTAAATGAGAACAGAGAAAAAAAAAAGTTTTCTTGATATACAAGAACTCAAATGTACAAAGAAATGAAATCCAGGAATTAAATTTATTCTCGGGGTAAGGAACTAGCCTGCAAACCTTCTGGGAAGGGATTGTCCTTTAGTGCATGTTTGAACAGCATCTAGCAAAATGGTTCAGATTTCTGGATGCTATTGTAACACAAAACAATAAAAATAACTGCAGGAATGTACACAGAACTACTCCAAATAACTCAAGCGAAATGGTGAGTACCATTCAAAGATGAAGGTACACTGCCTGTAAATGTTTTCACCACATATAGTTGAAAATACAATATTTTGCCTTTAAATAGCACTATGGAGGGAGCTGATGCTTGAAATTAGGAAGGAACAAGATGGCTATTTTTCAGTCTATTTCATCCTGCTTTCCTTACTACAGCCAGCTGCATTTACACAAGCTAAGGTTCTGGCCTTATTACTCATGTCTGATGGACCCGTGGATGCACTTCTCTCTCCACCTGGTATTGGTAGAAAACTCTTTTTAAAGCAGAAAACTCTTGCACTAAAGAAAGAGGGCAGGGATCCCTGCGGCGGGACACGCTCTGTGAAGAGGTCCGTCGATCCCGCATAGCTATCTATTTACACACTTGGGGACGGAAAGGCTAATAGTTGTGGGAACAGGATATTTTGTCATATATTATTATTCTGGATTGAGAGTGAGGAAAAACTGCTGGATTTCCTTCTAAGGTTATTGTATTTTCAATTGCTCGCAAGGTCTCCCAGAGCCCAGAGAGGTATTTTGTTAAACACTGAAATAAATAAAAACTGCTGTCTGATTGGCCAGAGATGAATAATTTCTACTACCCCCAGATGTATCCATCTAGGATGTGCTTATTTGCATGATATGTGAACTAATTGTTTAACACTACCCCAGAACATAGTATTGTTCACCCAGAGAAAGCTACACAATAGAAATTTATTGACTCATCACACTACTATTTTTTAGCCAATTATGTGCCAGAATTTTTCCTTCGGATATATAACAATAGCAGAAAAACGCTTCATTTCCTTGGGACTATTACTCTCCTGGGTGGCAAAATTAAAGTCAGCCTCTATAAAACACGCTTGTGACAGCTTACAGCAACCCCAAACAGCACAAAGACCGTCCTTTATTCTTATACGCTATTAGCAGCGATCTGGAAAACCGAGGGGGGAGTAGAGGGGGTGCTGTGCGAAAGCCAGGGCCGTGCGGGCCAGCACAAAACTTTTTCACCATCTGTGTCCCACCGAACGCTTCCACACAGGACGTCAGCCATCACAAACAATGGCGTCCACAGGCGAGGGGAGGGCGGCAATCGCAATAATTGCTGAGTAATGAGGCACTTGGTAGCAAACTGCCTTGCCACTATCCTTTAAAAAAAGCATGTAGAAGTGACTTATTCATTTTATTTCTCTGGAGACAGCTGCCAGGTGAGAGGAACCGCCAGGCCTTTCCCTTTCGCTCTGCTTCTACCGGAAAGGCCCCGCAACAGGCCGCAACCGGCCTCACCCTCCCGCTCAGCCCTGCGCGAAGGAGGCGGAATTTCTCCCCGGTTGTCCCGTTAAATAGATCAAAACCCACGAGTTTAGCAGGAAAGTGGCACGCACATGTCCGCGAATGCACCCGTAGGTGCCGGCCGCCGCCGCAGCGCCCTCTGCCGGGGGCCCACCGCCACGGCGGCTGCCGCTGCCAGGAGCGGGGCACCTGCTGCTGCGCCCCGCCGCGCCGCCGGGGGGCGCCCTGCCGCGGCCGGGTCCGGGCGGGAGAGGGGCCGGGCGCGGGGGGAGCCTCGGCGGGCGGCGGGGCCTCGGCGTGGGCCAGGCGCTTCGTGCTGGCGGTGGGGCTTTTGTTGGAGCCCCTGACTGACTGTTGGGTTCAAATGAGCAGCCGAGATTGTAAAAAACCCCCATAAATATATATAATATGTACTTACAGACACCCCCAGCCTAAAGCCCAGTCCTCAGGACGTACTTCTGCAATGGGAAGGTGGAGCAGAGAATTTACTGGTGTTACCTCCCGGCTTGCAGAGCTTGGTTGGTCATTTGACTGGTCCGTTTGCACCACTTGTGGAATAGGGAAGTAGGGAAGTGTGGAGGGACAACTTTTGGTAACAGCATCTCAGTAACTGCTCGAATGGCACAGAGGCTCAGGCTTACACACGCACAGCACTGGCAACGATAGCAGGCTAGACGGTTGTCTTGGTTTTGTTTAAAAACCTCTATTAAACCTAGCAGACAGCCCTGTGCATTCCCTCACAGCAGCAGCAGCTGATACATCCACTAATCCAGGGACACTGGCTTCAGTAAGCATAAATGCACAGCCCTATGGAAACATCTCCAGTCGCCTCGTGCTAAACTCGCACTGCTGTTTCCTACATGCCTTCACACTGAGAACGTCCCGACTGAACAAGCCGTTGGAGTAATCAGGAGGCTGAACAGTCTGCACAGGATCCTGCTGCTCCGGGTCTAGCACTTTTATCACCCCTGCAAAATAACTTAGGCAGATAACCCACGACTCAGACATCCCAGCATGAGTGTATCTGCAGCTGCAGACATCACATAATAGCATATCTCTGCAAGGGAAACTTCTATGTCTTCTACAGATACTCCTGGCTTGATTTTTCCAAATTCCTCTCCCCCTTAAGACAGACCCTGTTGAAAATCCTTTTTACTCCAAAAACACTCACTTGACTTTTGAATGCTGACAGTCTCTATGAGTAAAGCCAACTTTGCTCATAACTGGTGAGGGAGCAAAAGTTTTCAAAATTATTATTTTGAGCATTTTCCTTTACGAAATCTCAAGCCTTTGCTGGTAGATTGCATTCTTCAGGCCATTTTTTAATATTCCTTCTTGCTTTTTCTCTGTAGTCTCTTACTAGATAAAAGAAACACATCCAAATAACAAACATCGTCGGTCAAAGCACACGTATCTGTAGATCATTAGCGTGGCTCCCCAGCTCTTGTAACCCAGCTCTGACTTGAGTCACGGGCCCTTTACTACAGTTTAGACTAGAACTGTGCTTTGGAGTATGTTATGGTACAGGCCTGTTGTGGTACAGAATCAGCTACAGAACCGCCTGTTAGAAACACACACACTCCTCACTTCAGATCATGCATGTGAAAACTTCCATATGTTCAGCTATCCTTTTCAAAATGCGGTTTCCTGTTTGCTTTTTCAGTGAATGCTCTTCCTTATAAAGTCTGCAATCCATAAACACTCTGCAGCAAGTCTGGACTAGATTTGAAATATCACTTCCAGGTACCATCCCAATATCTGCTGTAAAACACGTACTTTTCTTATTCTTAGCCTGAGTACATTTAGTCCTTAACACACCGAATACTTGTTGCAATCGGTCTGTGCCTTTCTATTCTGTCAAATATATGAGGAAGGTTTTAGAGAAAATCCCTTAGAACTCGTTATATCCAATTTATTAAATATACCTTCTCCCTCTGAGTTTTCATTGAATTTTTATATTTTTATTTTATATTCTCCTGTGAACAAAACAAGAGGATGAGGGAAGATGGTCTTCATTTCACTAGCCAAAATTTCATCCAGAGTTCAATCTTCAGGATGACTAAATAATTGGTGCCATTCGCACATACACCTACTGCCTTTAATAACTTTTTGCCAGAATTTGTAGTCTTCTACAATGGCAAAAGATAAAAAGATTGTTCTTTACACTGCTATTGAGCTGAATACATCATTTGGCAAACTGTAATGCCTTTTTAATTATTTTATGTTAGGGAACGTTGTGTCTCTCCAGAAAGAATATTTGGCCAGTTGCAGAAGTCTCCAGGTTTCCAGTAAATTAGCTGATGAGTAACAGAGGTGGTTACGGTAGCCTCTCTTTACTGCCTGTAGAAAACCTCCAACAATTTATTTGTGAGGGACTTGGCCATGACCCAGAGCAGAACTTTGAAAACAAGGAGCCAGCTGCATATCTAACTTGGACTAATACCTGGAAGTAGGGAAGTGATTTAAGAAAGATGTGTACAGTAGTGTGGTATTTTAAAAGGCTGTGAACAATTTTTGACATAGAAGCCCTGAAAACATCCTCCTCCTAAGAAAATAAG
This sequence comes from Leptosomus discolor, assembly GCF_034619465.1. NCBI lineage: Eukaryota > Metazoa > Chordata > Aves > Leptosomiformes > Leptosomidae > Leptosomus > Leptosomus discolor. The sequence goes on along the minus strand of NC_141398.1, from coordinate 31,316,629 downwards.
AGAGACAGAAGCTTGGACTTTTGCCCAGGATCATTAATGACAATCCAACGCATGGTGCATGGCAGGGTGTTGCGTGATGTTAGAGGTTGCCGCTCATTCTGTGGCATCATGAGGGAAAATCCATCAGCTAAGGCTCCGCAGGCAGCGCTGTGGCTGGCTAATGTGGCTGCAGAGGGGACTTGAAGTGAGTATATTTTCCTTGTTTCCCCTTGCTGTAGCTAGAAGACGTAAGAGCCTCAGTGTGAAGGAAATTGGGAGTCTGCTCCTCAGGCACCTGCCCTTGGGGAACAAATAAGTTTGGAAAGGGCATGAATTTTGCCCAGAGGTCCCTCTGCCATCCTGTGGAAGCAGGGTGGGCAGGCTATGCCTGAGGGTACATTTCATCTCCTGGCGAATCCTGCCAGTCACTCCATTATGGGTTAGTCCACCAAGGAGTTGTGTCCCTCCTGAAGTAACATGTCCTTTCCCTGCATCATGGCTAAGTGAGAAGTCCTGCTAGCTCCAGTAAGGGCTCTGTGTGTCTCTGCCTAGACAGAAGGTGCAAACGCACTTTGGCTGTAGAAAAGGAAGGAGCAATGCCTGGACCTCATTTTGGCTAGCAAGCTTTAAATATCATCTTGATCTAGAACTTCTCTTCCTCTACCAGACTAGCCATGATGAACGGGCCAAAACCAAGAGATTAAACTATTTTGTAGTACACTGATTTCCTTCTCTTATTTCTCAGTGTGGGGTACATTGGCAGTAAACAGTAGGCTCCTGACAGCAAAGCTTGTTTTTCAGACTGGCAGAAGCAGATCCCTAAACACAAGTTCTTCAGCAATGAGAGATTCAGCTCTGATGTCTTGCTTTATCACCCCTTCAGTCCTCCCTCTGCTGTGGCTGACAATGAAACAATTAAAAGGGACTCAGACTGCAATATCTCAGTATAAGATTTTGTACTGGTTACACTTTTTTTTTTCCTCTCTGTGAAATACACCAACTAATATCAGTTCACTAATTGATCACCTATAGGCAGTAGATATATACAAGAAAAGCACCATTTCCTTGGTCATCCTGAAGATCAGAACACCAGATAAACAGTTTGACAGTTGTTCACTTGAGTGCTTTACCTCAGAAGGGTTTGGTTTACAAACTTAAAGCTAAGTACAAACAATAAATGTCAAACTACAAGGCCAATTCGCTTGTTGGCGGTGTATCTTGATGCCCTTGCCCCCTGGCTCTCCAGGATGTCATTCAAAGAGAAAATAATTAGAAAATTGCGTCTGAAATTACTTGCAATGTCATTAATGTGATGCGTTCTATTTTTCTCCCCACCATATTTCAACCACATGTCTCAAGTTTCTGTTTCCTACATGGCTGTGTTGAGCTCCCTCCAGGCAAGTTTATGGGCGATGTTTTAAAAAGAAAGACGTTTTAAATTAAGGGTCATATGACTAGAACTTGAGGAAGCATCTGCAGTTTGCTTTTGCAAACGTTCTGTGGTGAGGTGAAGACCTTTTTTTGCAAACTTTCTGGAAAAAAACTTTGCTTTTTGAAAATGTTTTCTGGGAAGAGTTTCTTCCATTTGATAATGCTTTTGATTAGAGAATAAATATCCAAAATATTTGCGTGGGAAAGGCAGAAATTTTAGCGTGATTTTATGCATCGGTAGGATTAGGAAAAAAACAGCCTTCCTCTCTACCCTTATGGCTTCTTATCACTCACATATTCCTCATTTCAAGGGACATCACTGGGTTTAATACCAAAATATCTATCAAAACCAAAAAATTGATGTTCCCTCTTAATGTTCCAGATGTAACTAATTTCAGCTGTAAAGATCAGGAATGTGTAATCTTGAACTAAATTAACAGAGTTATTTCCATGGGACTTTAAGATTCCTGTGCTGATGGTTCTTTGTGGGTTCTTTTCCTTTCTTTTTGGATTTTTGTCATATGTTATATCATTTATTTGCGTCTTAGAAGATTAAGAAGTATGTCTAGGCCTCAACACCATGGTGCCCGAGTGTCTCCTAAATTATTAAAAACAGAGCAACAACATGAACATCTATTTTTATGTATAGTGCAATCGTTAGTACTGTGACCCCAATTCAAAAAAAGGATGTATATCCAGGAAAAAAAAATAATCAGCATATGTTTAACTAAACTTTTGTATGAACCACATGGAAGTAGCAAGATTCAAGTGCACAACTGGAGCTAAACAAGATATTTCTGTGAATCATATATTTCACCGTATATTCAACTACCAGTGCCACAACAAAGTAGAACTGCAGAAAACCCTACTTAATATTGAATAAAATGTAATGCGGGACCATTTTCAAGACAGTTACACATTGCTTTAAGTTATAAATGAGTATAAAATTTCTGCTTCCCTATCTGCTTCTCACAGAGTTTGTATTTTTCTGCAGAGCTTCACTCATTCTGATGGATGTGTGTAAATGTTACCAGGAGTGAACGGTCCATTTATTCCAGCCACAAGAGCACAATCCAGAAGAAAATTTAAGGCTTAAATTAGTGGCACGTGTGTGGTCTTCTGAAACTGTAAAAAGATGAAATAGTACATTGATTTATATTGGCTTACAATGCCTTTGTCAGTCACAGAAAAGGGTCAGTAGTCAAAGTGATGATTTCCATGAGGAACTAGTGCCAGATTAAGAACTCTAAACTATACAGTAATAAAGCTACCAAGAGCCCGTATAGAATTCAGCGACTCTTGGGAAGCAGTGAATTCAGTTTGAAGTTGTTACACAGAGCTGCAAAGCTTTTGGGTTTGCATCACTAAAATCTGGTTGAAAACAAAGTTTGGTTTCCTTTCTCCAGTTTTCTAGTCACAAAGCTGCATACTGCATCTGAACAAAACTGCCACTGGTTTGCTAAAAATCTGCCCCATCCAGTTTGACCCAGTTATTTTGTCCCTATATTTCTAAGAAAAATAAATGCATCAGTCATTTTCACTCTGTCACTGAAGACCCTTAGAGGTCTGCAGTCAAATTTTAAAGTATTTAAGAACAGCAAGTCAGAAAAACATCTCTATTACTAATCAGCTTAAACTGGGGATTTAGGGTCTCTTCCTTGAAAAAATAGAGAGCCTGACAACACAGAACTAAAACTCAGTTATTTCTATGTGCCTTTTATTTGTATATCTCTGTACACATGTCCATTTTCACATCCAGGTGCAGCATCTAGATTCACATCCCTATTCCTGGGGACATTCGCGCAGGTTTCCCTGTCACAGTCATGTCTTCTGTCCAGGCCAGGTTACAGCCTTTGCACTGCTTATTGCAGGCTGTGAATAGCTACCGAGGTCTCATCGCTGATCATCTTGACTCTGAAGCCAGCGTGGCCTTTGGTTTGACACCGAATTTCGGGGAGGTGAACTTCACTTTCCAACACAAAAAAACCTACGGAGCCACTAGATGGCACTTTCAAAACGTGGTTTTGCACACTCTGTCCAGCTAGCTACGCACCTGGGTCGGAATCACAAGGTGCACTGTAAACCTATAAAACAAAATCTGTTCTCTGAAATGTACACCAATTGCCCTGAACAACAGACGTATTCAAAAGGTTGACAAAGCAAGACCTCCTTTTTACTAAAGACAGACTTTCTCCTGCCTTCTCCCATAGCGTCATCCTCTCTGAAACACGAGGCCATCAGTATATAACCACAGGTATGCTTAGTATGACATCCAGTAACCCTTATAGCACCTGTAAGGAGAGAAACTTCATGAGAGATGAGATGCATGTCATAGCAGGAACAGCATTCTCCTTCATAGTTTGAAAACTGAGACCAGATTCTCAGCCATAAGACTAGAAAATCTATTGCATTTTGAGTATATTTTGTATGCTTCTTTCCTGTTCTATCCCTTCTCAGCCACTCATGCTAGAGAAAATACTGACAAAGGAACTTGATTTTAAAAACAGAAAACGGAAAGTCTTATTTTAGACAATAAGGTCCTCAGGATAGGGCTGTCTGTCTCTTTTTGTGTTTCTCTAGTGCTCAGCACCATGACAGTGCACACTGAGTGAGGTCTCAAAACTTCCCTGCAGTGTAGATGATTATATTCAAAATAATCCCATCGTATAACATCATAAGATGTTGCTAATTAGCCATTAGAAGTATTACGACTACTTCTTTTACCCCAGGGCAGAAAGATGGAAACATGTTACTAGTGCAACAGAGGGACACAATCTGTTTAGCCTCTTTATAAGAGGGTTTCAAATCAAGATTGCCTTGCAGCACCTGAAATACAGAAACTGTTAGGCTGTGTGCTGCTATTCAGAATTCATCACCATGGACTGAAATTTTCTAGTTTTGTTTTTACTTTCATCACTCATTGCCTACTCCTGTCTATAATATTTACCAACAATGTCAGCAGACACTTTTGGTCCTCAAATCTTGTTCTTTAGAGCTCTGGACACATAGTAGATGCAATTAGCTGGGCTTTAATGGCTCTGGGTGTCTTTGTTTTTACTGCCCTTATAAAAACTGTGACCTCGACTCTCAAAGGATTTTCTGCAGATGGAGTAAAATGGATAATCCATAGAAGTATCCATGGTGAGCTATGTATTCTGTTGTTCAAGGGATACTAGAATTGTAGATCTCTGGGGGAAAAGTTCTCACAGTTCCAGACTTCATGGTCCAGAAAAGGGGCAGAAGATAGCTATGTCCATGAACCAGACAAGGCTTTGTTCCACTAAGTTAGCATTTCGGATAGCATATGGAAATCTCATTAACTGTGGCAGTCTGCTTTGTCTGCAAGGATTTGGAACTTTTATTAACAAGGAAGCGTTGTGAGTGTTTTCCAGGGTCATTTCTTTGTGCAAACACAAGGAAAGACAGGTTTTATGAAAATGAAAATGTATTATGAAAATATGTCCCATACACAAAAAAATACTAAGAGAATCTCTTTAAGGTGCAAAGTTAAGCATATCAGGATCAAGAAATACCAGAATTAAGGTTGCTTATGGACCATTAATTTGGTTCCTTTGAGTCTACGAAGTCTTTGGTTAGTCTTCATTACAATAGGTTGGTGGTGTTTCTTTCTGTGCCAACCCTGCTTTATTGAGAATGTATAACTGATTATCGTGTTATTTTGTTATTGATATATATTTTGCCTGCTGACATTCAATGTGTGATCCTTATTTGCTGCATATTATTTAAATCCTTCTAAGAATTCGCTCAGTAACAACTTTTCTAAAGCATTCATCTCTTGAATAGCTGTTTCATAAATCATTTAGTTTCATAATACCCATGTAAATAGAGGGTAAATTAGACAAGAAGAGATCTTACAGATGGGAAAGGAGGCAGAGAGATTAAGGTTAAAAACATTCCTTTTGGCGGCTTAGCCGGCAATTTCTATAACATGGGTTTTCGCATGTGTACCATTATATGTCAGTTTACGTAGTCAGGCAGGACTCTAGCGGTGCTCATGCAGCAAATGAAACAAACTATTTTTTCATGAATTCTGAGTGACTCGTTAGCATCAAGACTAGAAGAAGCAAGCATGTTCAAAGAAGTGGCATCTACATCTTAGCCATATGACATCTTTCCTCTTTTTGCAACCTTCTGCTTGATTTCCTGATGTGCATTGTCCAACATGTGTGACAAAAGAGACAAATCCAGACACAAAACCATGTCATTGCATGGCCTTAACAGTAAAAATGTCAAGGTAGCAAAGCTAGTATTTTCTTTGTGAATCTGTACTTTGCCTGGAACTGTACTTTGCCTGGAAAATGTTGCTCTGGAATGACCTTTTGGTGAAGAAGAGAGCATATTCTGGCACCCACAGACCCCATTACCCATTCAAAAAGGATCAGTTTCTTTCACCAGTCCATATCATGCCCTTGTCCTTATTCATCTTTGCCATCTTCTCCTTAGTTCTAGTCTCCTTACCTGCTTTTGAGTTTTTGTACTGGCTCCAATCTCTATGCCTTTTCCTTGCTAAGCTCAAGTCAGGGTTTCCCTCATTGCCTTTCTGTCTCCCTTCCTAGTTTGCCCAAACACATGAGTTTCCCATTTCTACTTCTTCATTCAAGCTCTCACCTACTACCCCTCCAACTCCAGGCTTGCTCAATTTCAGCAACTCTACCTTTGTAACGCATTTATTTGTATCCTTCCCTGGGCTTCTCTAGGGAAATCTTCGTCTTAGGCATGTGTAAAAGAGAAACTGTTTTAGGATTTGCCAAGTAGATCCTGTAACTTGGGACAGTTGGTCTAATGTAGCTTTTAAAGCATTACTTTTTAGTTAAACTATATCCTACATGTGTAGATTATTTATATCAGAGCATGTCTGTAGAACCGTCCCGTCTGTTCATACTCTTCAGTATGATCTTTGCACTATTATTTTTGCTGCCAATCCAGCTATTGTGCAGTTTGGCTAGTGAATGAGACCTGGGATAATTAACAAAATTAGGAGGTGACACAGAATAATGCAGGGAAGACAAAAATCTAAGGAGCAAGGACCAAGGAACCATTTTATACAAGACATAAACTATGATACTCCATATACTTTTTCACTCTCCTGTCATGTAGTTCCTATAAGAAGAATGAAGACATTAAATAAAGATGACACAAAGAATCAACTTCTATTTTTTTTTTCTTCTAGAAGAGTGGAAATTAGGTGTTTGCTCAGGCTTTTTAAAAAAGAACTCACATGTCAGTTAGACACTGAAATAAGGGGCCAAGGTCTAAAAGTGCTTTCCAGAGGGAATAAATGTGTCTGAAATTCTGCTCACTGCAGTGCAATCAGGACTCTAGGTACTGAAAGTTTCTGCTTATTCAAGTACAGAATTTGAACAACTGTTAAAAAATACTATGTAAAATGTATGGCTAATATGTCTTACAGAAAATGCTTTGGCACGCCAAATCGTTGCGTTGTAGATGAAAGGTGGTTATCTTGTAGTGAATAGCTGTGACTCATGGTGTGACTAATCAGAGCCTGAGCGAGAAACAAAAGGCAAATTCAGTACAACTGGTTTGCCTTTGCTGAGGGACAGGCCGTTTCGGTCCAAGTTTTGCTGATATCATCAGGTTGTCGGAGGACACAGAGCTCCGGGGTGCGCGGCTGACGTGCTTCGGCACATCGCCGGTCCCTTCTCTGGGTGCCCCTCTTCAGTCATCCCGCGCGCGACCACGGGGGTGGCCGCATCCCCAAGAGCTGTCCCGTGCTGGGCGCACCAGCGGGGGCCTCCTCGGGCAGACCCGGCACACCCGCCGCTGCCGCCCCCCGCCGCCGGGGCGCTCCCTCTGCCGGCGGAACGGGCCGCCCCCGCCCCGCCCCGCCGTCAGCACCGCGGCCAGCGCCCCGCCCCCCCCCCCTTCCCCCACGGGAGCAGGCGGCGGGAGCCCACCCAGGGCGGGCCCGAGGCCAGCGCCCCGCCCCCCCCCGCGCGCCTTACCGGCGGGGCCGGGGAGGGCACCGAGGTGGTCGGGGGCCAGAGCAGCTCCCCTGGGAGGGCGGGCAGGGGCGGGGGGGGCTGGGGTTGTTCAGACTGGAGGGGAGAAGGCTCCGGGCAGACCTTACAGCGGCCTTCTCGTGCTTAAAGGGGGCTTACGGGAAAGGGGGGGAGGGACAGGACGAGGGGTAACGGTTTCAACCTGAAAGAGGGGAGATTTAGGTTAGATATCAGGAAGAAGTTATTCACTGTGAGGGTGATGAGGCGCTGGCACAGGTTGCCCAGAGAAGCTGTGGCTGCCCCTCCCTGGCAGTGTTCAAGGCCAGGCTGGATGGGGCTTGGAGCAACCTGGTCTAGTGGGAGGTGTCCCAGCCCATGGCAGGGGGGTTGGGACTAGATGGTCTTTAAGGGCCCTTCCAACCCAAACCGTTCTGTGATTCTATGATGTAATCAAGTACCAAAGGAGAATACCGAAGCAATATATTTGCTGCAGGATTAACCACAGATGACAAGCCAACTAGTAACTAATAAATGTACAACAGGGTCTGTTCATCATTTTAAATGCTGAAGTTCATCAACAAATCTGTCCACTTTAATGATAACCTACTTTCCTTTCAAGTAAAGCTGCAGAAGTATTTATTTAATTGCATTTGTCTCTCAAAAGACCACATGGTATCATTTTTTCAATTAGTTTAGGTGTATGGAAAAAACCTAAGAGTTCTACATCACCACTACTTTGGCTGCATTGCACATTTAAATACCATGTACACTCTCTTAAAAATAGTCTTGATTCTGCAAATAATGATGCAGTTCTATTCATGAGTTGCAGAAAAGCAGCAAGGTACCGACACAAAAAAAAAAAAAAAAAAAAACCACAAAAAAAAAAAAACCCACACCAAAAAACCCAAACAGCCAACCAAAAAAAAAAAAAAAACCAACCAGAAAAGAGAGACTGTGATCCTCACCTGCCACAGTAGCAGTGAGGTCCTGGAAAGCGGAGATAAGCCTTTATCATGAGGGATGGCAGCAGATCTTTATGAAGACAATTTCAGTTTGTTATAAAAGATGTAGGGAAAGGATCTGTGAAAGAAGAGGAAGAGGTCAAGGCAGTGAGGTGAAAGTGGCAGCTGAAGTAAAAGAGGTGGAGTCAGGATAACCCTTCTTTTAGGAGAGAACAGGAGAGTGTGAAGCAACATATACTAGGCAGTGATGTGTGTTACGGAGAAGTTTTATGTATGTGTGTCCATATATATAAATACATATTTTTGCAGAATATATAAGAAAAGAACATATTTCACATTTGAAATAAGGCTGTGTTTAACTTATTCTAGGAGTGTTAAATGTCCTTTACTTGTCATTTCAGCACTTGTGGGACACAGGCAATATTCCTCCGATACAGGTTTTCACATTTGCTTCTCATAGAAAAGAATAATGAAAAATACAAAAATCATATGTAATAATTAAATCTCAGACCATGCTGAGGTGAGGGATGGGTGAAAAGGTGAGAACTGAGCAGAGAAGCTAAGAGAGTCAGAATGTTTCCGTTTAGGAAGCAGGCGTTTCTCACCATTTTGAGAATTGCTGTAGGCACGTCTGGGGCACAAAGATCAGCACCCAACAGTTGCAGAGAGTTGCTAAAACTGCCTTGAAATACGCTTTCACCAGGAAAATGGCAGTCAGGGAAGACAAAAAATAAACATAGAGATGCAGCTGTGAATGGCAAGTGTTAAAAGAAGAATTGTTACCCTATGTGGAATTACTGGTGCATCTGGCCAGTGCCTTCAGAGGCCAGTAATTCAGAAATTATGTCTGACTCAAGTACAAAGGTATAGCAAAACCTCTCCCTTCCCTTTTTAACATCTTCTGCTAATTATAAGCCTGTTTATATCTCAGCCTCTGGACATTATTCTCAAAATTAAATCTGGAAGACAGTGACTTTTGGAATAATTTATCCTGGTGACAGAATCTTACAAAAAAAAAAGATTTCATGAATTGCACTTCATGTTATCTAATTTTGGGATTGATCTTGCATTCTTAGGGGCATTTCCTATGTTATACGGCAAACTGGTCCTGTTTCTCTACTTATTAGGCTGGTGTTTACGGCATTTTCGGACCTGCATGACAGTAAATTAAATGCTTTATGTGACTGAAAAGGACAAAAGTATAGTGTATTTTGCACGTGAACAGATGAGCAAATGTGTTTGTTCTTCTAACTTCAGGCTAGAAAAAGGAAAATGGAGACAAAAAAGATGCAATACACTCATCCTGCTGTCCTGTAATCACCTGTAATTATACGTGGACTTGCTTGCACAGTCACCTAACGAGGGACAGACTCTTGCTTTTCCACTACAGTGGAAGCTAGATATAGCTTGGCTTTCTAGGCCCTCTGGCAATGGTATAACAATGTATAGAATAAGTGCTGAACGGTCAGCGTGTGAGTGGTCTTCATCGAGATTTGCACTTGGGTATATTCAGGACTCTTTTTGATCAATCCAGCTGAAGCCAGTGTGACTGTTCAAGAACTGGTGTCACTGGGACCTGTGGTTCTGGCTCCTTCCCTTTCATAGAAAGGCCATTGGAAACACACATATCCTTTCCAGCATTACTTTAAGGCATCAGGGCTGCATTTGCTGCAGCATTGCACGGAGACCACCAATGGGCAGTGGGGTGATCCATGAAACGAAGCTGCTGCTGCAAAGTGGGGTCTCCTCTAAGAAGTGACCCCAGTACCTCTAGCTCAGTATTTAGATTCTCTGTTTAACACTTCGCTCTCTGGACAAGCAAGAAATAACCCAAAATTTAATTCAGCTGCATTTTCTGTCAGAGCCACTGCACTGGATCCCCCTCTGCTCACCTGAGATCAGCTCCTTTAACTTGCATTTCAGCGGTTCCCACATCAATGCAAAGTCCTGAGTGTAACAGCCTGATTTGAATAACCTTCTACCAAACATCCCATTTAAAATTAAATGGAAATGAAATGGAAATATTTTCACGTCCCAAGGGAGAATGCTCAGACAGATTGATAATCTGCAAGGCAAAACCGTACCTTAGAAGTTATTGCGGTGACACACACACACATTTGAGAGACACTGCAGATTACTACACACTGCTAACGTGGGCGGCCTACTTGGGTAAGCAGTTGCTCCTCGTGTATTACAAAAGCATATATAAAGATATATGTACATACACATACACATGTATGTATTTCTTATTACAACATATATGACAATGAAAAAATAAAATATCTTACTTTTATCAATCTTAATAAGAGATTCTACAAATCAAGTAACTTCTACAGCGAGCTGTAAACTGTTGGCTTTTAGGCCTTTTAGCCTAAAAGAGTAACATGTTAACAAGTAGCTACAAGGTCAAAAACATTTTCAGCCTGAAATGAAAAGCTGGGAGACAGAAGGTTGCTGCTTAAAATTATAACAAAACCTCTGACTTTCTGACACATCAAGGTAACTGGAAGGTTGGATAAGTTGCTGCCATTTCAGAATTTTGAGCCACTGTGTCTGCAATAATTTGTTATGATAAGTTTTATTCTACTTTTAAAGAAAATTATTTCAGAGAACCACTGGATCATTAAAGTTGCCTGTTTTCATCACTGTGCTGATCTGTATTCATTCATGCTCAAAGGCAACAAAGAACTTTACCATGTAAATAATTTTAAACATGCCTTCAAGCTCCATAGCATCTTAATTCAAAATTAAACCTGGAAGCGGTGCACTGAATCAGTGCTTCCAATAAGTGATAACTCTTTTCTCCCTCCCAACCTTTTAGGAATACAAGGCTACCCTTCTTACACCTCAGAAGGATATTAAAGTAAGTGACCATCCAATAAGAGGCAAAATAGCACTACAGTGAAGAAATCTGGCAAGCAAAGAGAAAGTCACTTGCAACTTAGTGAAACAGCAGAAAGGAATCCCAAAGTCCATAAAGGACCGATTTTGCAGATGATGGGGATTAACAGTGAAGAGGCAACATGTCCAGATGACACAGCATTATTTAGAGCAATGAGAATTAGAGAGATGCATGGAAATTTCAGGGGTCATTTTTAAAGATCATGAGGCACCAGAACTGTTATAATTCAGTGTTGATAAAGCGTGAGATAAGGCACATCAGGAGAAATAACATGCGGGAATAGCTAGGTGCCTATAACCATCTAGAGAAAGAGCTGGTCATTCACATAGATCTATTTTCCACTGAAATCACATCAAATGTCTTATTAGGGGAACAGTTGTCTGGAATTTACTTTTTTTATAAAAGTGTTTTTCACGGTTTCTCTGAGAAATCACACACTTCCAATATTTGCAGGAAGCCATTAACACTCACTGAGAAAATAATCTACTTGGTTTATAAAAATGCTTTTTCTTTTTCACCTGCATACCAAAAATACTGCAGTTATTTTACCTAGCCAAAAATACCAAACAATATACATTAATGGAGGTGATAAGTCTCTGAAGAGTAACTGCTGTTCTTCCTTTCACTCTATAGGTTATTATATTGTTGTCTTGGCTTAAGGTATCATCAAGGGATCATGAGACCATTCAGGTTGGAGGGGACTTCAGGAGGTCATCTAGTCCAACTGCCTGATCAAATGCAAGGCAACAGTACGAACTCAGAACTGTAAAACTTCTGGAGAGTCCACAAAGACACTGTAGTTTTGCCATGAGCTGGAAAAGTTTGTCTTTCTAATGACACAGGTCCCAAGTGTCTTTGTCTGTCCCAGCAGATTTCCTCTGTGACATGGATACCAGTGGGGACCTGGGCTCTGTCTTGCTGTGGAGTCATTCCACATCAAATGAGAAGAACTGTCTGCACACAGTTCGGGTACATAATATTTCATCAACTAACTTAGCTTGGCTAAAAGCAAAACAGAGAGTACTTCTATTTTTACAGTTTCCAGTTAGTTTACTGATATTTTCAGTAGGTTTCCCAGTGTTAAACTTAGACCTTACTCCAAGTAGTCAGACAGTGAATCCAGTTACTGAAATACCAGTAGATTAAGACGCGAGCGCACGATAACCACTGTCGGTAGGCTATAGCAGAAATGAAGCCAGCATGGAACTGACACAGCTTGAAAGGCTGGGATCTGACTGACTCTCCAAAAGGTGGGTGCCTAGTCTAAGCCAATCACCTAACTTACCTCCAATGGGTAAAAATAGAGACAGGCACTGCTGATACACACTGTGTGATTCAGCAATCTTATTTAGATACTGCCCCTCTTTTTTTCCCCTGAATATAGAGGGTGCTTAGCTGACTAACTTCATGTAGCCACTTAACATTTAGATGACTAAAGCTAGGTAGGATTAACCCTGCCTTTGCTGTGCCATAAATTCAGATATACAGGCCTATAGACCTTGAAGTCCAATGTGATTCCTACAGAGGTATGTACTGCATAGGATGCAAGCCCCAGAAACACAGGCTCACAGGCTAAAAGAAGAGCTTTACTGATGTGCAAGAGACATTCATCTTCATTGTTACCAACTCTCACATGTGTGTTAGGTTGTGATGGGACCTATAGGCAAATAGCCTCAGAATCCTTCCCAGCTGCCCCTGAACCTGGAATTACACCCTTCAGTAGCTAAACGTCAGGGATTAAGCAAAAGATGACCACCACAAATATGGCTTATATCACAGACTCTTCTGACCCACTTTATGTGGAGGAAACCCCTCACACCTATCACTAGTCCACGTCTGCTGAGTATGACCTGAAGAAAGCAAGCTACACCCATCTCATTCTGACAGAGACCTGCAGCAATGCCAGAGGTGTCACAGCCTCCACACTGTTCAACAGGAAGAAAGAAGCCACAAAGGAACAAGGTGCATGGCATGCTTATTCCTATCCTACAGTATGCTGGGACAGTCAAATACAATATCCATGTGGCAAAACATCCAAATGCAAGTTTTCATGGACTGAGAATATATATGGCTGAAAAAGGCAAAGAACATTTTATTCAGGTAGTACTTCAGGCTCATTGTTTATGTCTCTGATATTAGACCTCTAGTACAAGCAAGACCATTTGGAAACTTAAAGAAAAAAAAACTGTCAGCTTTCTTACATGATTATATTTCACACTGAAATATTATTATTCTTCTGCTCCATAAATCTTTACTGCCAGTTCCATTTATTTTCAGGTAGCATTCCAGGTTTGTTTGTTATTGAATGTATTTTGTGATTTTTGTTTTTAAAGTGCTGATGTCTCACTCTTCTATAGTTGAAACTAACTGGGCTACTCTGCTGTCTCTAAGAACACCTCCTTTCTCGGAGGTTGCTTTTCATCCAAACTTTTCAAATAATGTATCTGTTTTCCTGTCTTTTGAAAAAAAAATCTTTTAAGTTTAGGGGTTTTTTTTTAATTATTATTTCTTGCCCACTTCAGCCATGGACCTGTTGGAACAATTCAACGTAGCCAATGGTTTTGGAGTCTACATTGTTCCAGGATCAGAGTGACCTGACAGCATATGAGCTTGGGCCAAGTGCACAAGCCAGAACTAAAGTCAGGTACACAAGGTGACATTGGTAAACACTTGGTCTTTTACACAGACACTACACAAGCCCTTCCTTCTACTATGGCCTTTGTCTGCAGTGAACACAAGCACAACTGACTGCCAAGCTATGTACTAAAAACAACGCACCATATCCACATCTGCTGAAAAATCAGTATGTTTCCACTGGGTTTAGTGGAACCTGCAGGTCCAGTTCCTTCTGATTCAGATTTAAAATACATGATGATAATATGAGAACTAGAGTATTTTCTTTTACTCATTTGTCTGTGTATTTCTCCTTCCTCAAGCATGTTACAATACATTTAAAGCACTGTTTGGTACATTTATTCTCCTCCTCCTGACAGCCATAAATCCCCATGCCAGGTATCATTAATGGGAAAAAACGAAACAAAACAAAACTATTTCAAGGGGGCTTCATATTGTTACAGTGACGACAAAGAATAAATACTTCTAAAGTTGTCCTGTGCTTTGTTTCTAGATTTGTTCTTCCTGAGGAATACTCCATTGTCTCCACCTTTCAGAATGAAGAGAGGACACTTCAAAGATGACATGGGACCTCTGGGGGGTAAAGGACAGATAGGACTGTGCAGATCAGGCTATGTCTCCGTGAGGAGAACAAGGCAATTAGTATCTACAATGCAGCTGGCGAAGGGTTTGGCAGAGAGAGTACCATCTTTGAGAACATGAGGAAGGTTTTTGATGGAGCCTGGCACAAACTTGCCTTGAGTGCTAGGGGAAGCCAGCTCTCTGTCTTTGTAGACCGCCAGCCCTCTGCACAACCCCTATCAGTTACCACAGAGCAAGGAGGGCAGATGGAGACTGTTCTGGCACGGTGAGAGCAGGACATTACTCCCTGGGTGATCATCAGGGCCTTACTGTGTATGTAGAGCTCCACTTGACCTCGGGTGCCAAGAGTTACCCTATGCACATTCAGTTGTGTTTTGTAACAGCAAGAATTTATTACTTCATTAACGTTTACCTTTGGGATTACTGTCCGCTAGAAGCAGATCTGCCGTTAGGGGTCTGAATTTAAGGTCTAGGAACAACTTTTGTTTTATTTCAGGTGCAAAGGCTGTGCTCCACAGTGACTAGAAGTGGCTGGCTCAAAGTTCTTCAACCTTCTGTTTAACAAAAGAGACTGACGAGTGTGCTCTGCCCTCTGCTTTGGTTTCTCTGAAATACAGAACGAGGCTCTGTCCCACAGCCAAAATAACCCTGGAGACTCAAAACAGCAGTCGTAGCATTTGCCTTCCCTCTGTGGCCCAGACTTGCTACAGAAAGCCACCACTGGAACAACACAGGGCAGTCCAACCTGGGAAAAGTAACACAGGATTTTGTGGACAAAAACATTCTAGAAACTCACTCCCAGCTGAGATCTCTTCAGACCTTAACACCCTCCAAAGTAATCACACAAGATATTTCCTTGAGGTTTAATATTTCCACAATTAGTTCTTCAGATGCAAGCACCACAGCACCAGAAATCCTCTCCACCCCACACAGGCACATCCACCAACCCACCAAGCTCCTTCTCCCACAAACTGGGAATTAATTATTACACTTAGTTCTATATTTGGGAAATGCTCATGTACACTAATGAAGATGTCTATATGCATAAGCAGACAGACTGGAGCTAGATTGAAACTGTTGCAGGAGTTTTAAAAACCTGTCTTCCTATTGACTTATCCTGTAGGTTGATGTGCAGCAGGTTGAACTTCATGTAGATCACAATGTGGCAGCAAAGGAAACCTGCTGTGAAGTTCCTGGGATGGTGAGCTGACTGACTGCAAACAACACATCCTTGTGGCTTCTTTTCCCTAAGATTTTAATTACATCCATTTGCCTAGTTTTCCCTGTTGTTCTTCACCTCTTCCTTACAGGAAGATGAGCAAGCGAGTTTCTTACTTCATGGATTTGTAAATATGGAAATTAGACATACATATTTTCTCCTACTTGGAAGACACAAGGAAAGTGTGTGTCAAGTACTGATTAAATGTGCCAAGTTTAGCGTAGCTATGCTCTACTAATTTGCTTTTCTTGTTGCATGTTTCTTCCCTTCCTTGCAAGGGTGCTAGTTTGGGATATGTGGAAACTCTAACAGATTGCAGCAGTGTTCTTAAGGGCCAGGTCATGCCAGTCCACCTGGTAAGGAGGACAGACATTTACCAGTTAAAATAGAGCAAGTCTCTAACAGCACATGAAGCATTATAGGGGGTTGCAATAATTTATTACTTATTTGCTTAAAAGATTGAGTTTCTTTGAAAATATTAAAGGACTAAGGTGAAAAACTGGTCCCACTGGCATCAGCAGTCAGTTCCCTGTTGTTTTTGTAGAGCCAGAACTTCATCCCAGATCTCCAAGAGGCAAAGCCTCTCTCCTTACAGTGGCAAATTAAAGTACTCCTAATTCTCCTTAATTTACCTAAGGTTACAAACAGGTGTGGTTACTCTGATTGGGACCCCTATTTGAATCTCGAGTGTAAATGTCAGCTCAAGAGCCATTGCAAGTTTAAGGTTTGGAGGAGAGGCTTTTTCTGGTCTCTGAGTATTTTCCTTTCTTAACTCTTTACAGGCACATTAGCTTTTACCAATAGTGATGCACACTGGTTTGGGGGAAGTATTCAGAAATACCAAAGGCATTAAAATACTAGTAACCTGCAGCCTACTCACACAGCACCCTTAATTTTTCTGGCCTGAAGTCTCAAACCCGCTCTCCCGTCTCTGTGATGTACGGTGCATTATCCTGTTGCAATGATCCATCAGAAGCACTGATGTATAGTATTCCAGTCCATTACTGATTTACGTTCTTTGTCCTTAAGCATGACTCTGGAACTTTTCCTTCACATGGAACTCATGCAGCATAATCCGAAGCACATTATATCCACGGGAAGTCAGTAGAAGTGACGACTGATCAGCCGTTCTCACAATCATTTCTTACCTTCCAGAAATGTTTTTGTGCTCTTCATCCAAGGGATGAAAATGAAGGGCATCTAGCTACTGTAGGAAAACTGGAGCAGCTTATGTGTGAGGAGAGGCTGAGAGAGCTGGGACTGTTCAGCCCAGAGAAGAAAAGGCTCAGGGGAATCTCATCAGTTTGTACAAATGTCTGAAGACAGAGCCACGCTCTTTTCAGTGGTGCCCAGAGACAGGACTGGAGGCAGTGGACACAAACTGAAACACAGGAGGTTCTGTCTGAACATATGGGAACACTTCACTACTGTGAGGGTGACCAAGCCCTGGCACAGGTTCGCCCAAGTGATTGTGGAGTCTCCATCCTTGGAGATACTCAGAACCCCATCCAGACATGGTCCTGGGCAACCACCTCTAGGTGGCCCTGCTTGAGCAAGAGGGTTGGGACAGATGACCTCCAGAGGCCCCTTCCCACCTCAACCATTCTGTGACTGTAGGGAGGACAACCATGTAGTCACACCTAGGAATAGCAAATAATACCTACCTGTCAGATGCTTAGAAATGAAATAGGGTTTTTTCATGCTCTAAGTTCTTTTTCCTCTATAGACTATAAAAGCTGGTATCTTATATTCGAACTGCAGCTAGCAAAAAGTGATAGAGTCTGTTAATATGAAATTTAAGAAATGACAAGAATTGCTATAAGAAAACAGAAATTACAAGGAATCAGTGATTGCAATGTGAATTACATTTTTGACACTGCTGCCCACTTCTCCACCCCACACCCCCACAAGTCACTCTAACACCTGCATTGATTTTTATCTGGACAGCTTTTTATCTAAAACTCCTTCTGTGTTTAGGTAGCAAATGCTTTCTTCATCAGATTATAACCTTTATCTTCTGGCTGGTAGTACTGAAAACAAAAGCCTGGTAACTTGGCTGAGCACCAAGAACATCCACAACTAACACGTCAGGTATGATTCTTACACAGCCTCTCAATGAAACCCTGCAGGATCATTATGGAGTAATGCTTTCTTTTCCTATTTATTTCCCTCCTCAACAACCTGCTTTTAGACTAACCTAATACATATATATACATAAAATCATAAGGCATATAGTATGGTTGAGCTGTTGCAGAGTATATCACCAATGGACACCAAGTGTTGCAGAACTACCTTTTAGAGAAGCAATTTCATCCTTTCTCCATCTTTCAGGGCTACTCATGGTACCTGAATATCAGCTTGAAAGTGATGTCATCTTATCGGTGATGTCCCTGCTCCAGAGTCACCAATTTTATAGTTGACAGGTTGACTCAGACCCAGTAGGCTCTGAAAGATCCTCTGGTTACTCAGGAACTATGGTAAATGATCAAAAAACCTTAAACACCACACATAATTACAACCCATGACGTTTCAAAACATATACCAGTTGCTCTGTTCTTTTCTTCCCTTCATTAAATACCATCTTTTTCTGTTACCAGATGCCAGGTACCAGGGATGAGGCAAATTGGTTAGTGGGACTGCAATAGCTTTGGGTTTGAGGTTCCAAAAAGAGAGAGGTTTTGCCACACAGTGCATGGGTTTGAAACTTCTTACTTGTATAAAAATCATCTGAATAACTGTTGGGTTTTCTGAAGAAAAAGGTAAAGTTGGTTCTCAAGGTGCCTTACATCTCACCTTTAATACTAAGCTTCACTTATTTAATTAGTACATATCCATAGCACCCTTTTTTACCTGTCTTTTTCACTTGCAAATTCCTGTCCTATATTTAGATTGTGGTATTTCTCAGTCCAAGACTATATTTTGTTAGTTGTTTTGAGGAAGCCAAGCAGCACAGGGCTCTGGTAGTTCATTGACTTTTTCCAAAGTTAGTTGTGATGAATTCGTACTCAATAAGGAATAACATCTAACCATGTGTGTTGTGATGGTGAGAAATGAAGAAACAATTGATTCTCACTTCATCAGTCAAAGCACAGGATTCAAATCTACAGCTACATGGTAGACAGACACACTGTAGCCTTGAAGATATTTTATTCATTACTATAAAAATTAAGGAAGTTATTTCTATGCAGGGCTATTAGTCCTGACTGTGGTCTTTAGAAAACGGCCATTCTGAGATTGAAGACTGTTAAAAGTTTATAAAAGGTGATTTTCTGATGCTTGTTATTCAAAGGATCACAATGTTTTTAGTGTTGTACACTGTGTACCACACAAAGTTTCAGGCAACTCAACTACAGCACCATTCCTTTAGTTTTGCTTTACCTAAAGTTATACAGGAGGCATGGGAGAGACTGGGAAAGGAGAGCATTTGATATAAAACAAGGTCTATTTTGAGTTTGGTCCTATTCCATTGATCTCATTGGTGCCAGGAATTTCTGCAAAAGCAAATGTAATTTTTAAAAAGTGATTATTAGGAGTCCATAATGAAAACATATCATATCCCCCTCCCCCCCCCCCATTTTTGGCAACTGCCAGCATCTCTGCTGTGAAACAGCACCCTGTTCTTACTACTGGAAGGACTTCACTGCAATGTTTTGGCTTCACTGCATAATGTGCAGAAAATACCATTTCCCTAGGTTGCTGAGAGGCTAACAGGATTTTCTCGGGTGGAGGTGGGGGCGGGGAGCTAGAGACTGGAAAGGAACAAACTGTTCCATACGTTGCTCTGTTGGCTTAAAATCAAAGTTATTCTCTTGTGCCTGAAGATGGCTAACTGAAAGCATCTAAGTGGAACACGATGTGTAAGCTTCCAGCTTTGAAGCAATTCCTGTTCTACGTTGGAAATAGTTGTCTAGCGGTACCAAAGCAGAATATTGAAGAGTATTAAACTCACTTAGATATACAAACAAACCCCAAAAGATCCACTGCAACACTGAGGAATAACGAGCAAGATGGGGAGCTTTATTTGGAGTGCTTTGTTATTTCCACGCTGACGAAGGGTACATGGGTTCTCCGGAGTGGATGGCAGTCCAGGAAAGCATTCGAGTTCGGATTCACTTCAAAATGCAAAACAAAGCCAGTTTCATTGTTTCCTCAGGGTCCCTTGAGGATCGCAGGGCTAGGGGGCAAGACAGGATTCCTGGGACCAAAGCACCATGCAGTGTGGCTAGCGCATGAAATCACTTTTAGCACTCACAGTAATTGGACACAGAACAAAAAGAAGCAAAACAATAGCAGAAGGTAGCATCTTCCAGGGCTTTACCTTCCTACACAACATGACTGGCTTTACAGCTAAAAGCCTGCCAAAAATCTAAGAGTAGCTGAAGAACTCCAGATGATTCCTATAGCCCAATTTTTACTATGATCACACCAAGAGGCTTGCCATGTAATCCAGTAATATCCTTGGCTATTGCTGCTGCCTTCTAAGCAGGAAAGGAGAAGCTAATCAGCATTGCTGTAAAAATGAGCTAGAAATAGCGGTTTTATCGTTCCTCCAGAACTAAAAAGTAAATGAAAGAAGTTCCATAAGCCATTATGAGTCCAGCTTAATAACTCTCTTAAGATTCACCTTAAATGCATAGTGAACTTGGATCAAAACCTACTACTATTAACTGCCCTTTTCCAGACGTGAATGATCCCAGATGTTTTGAACTGCCTTGCAGGAGCTAACAGTGAGCGAGGTCAAGGACGCAGGAAGACCAGGCTTCATTGTGCTGCAAAGCACAATCCACTCCTTCAGAGGTGAAGCTTGGGTACCAGTTTTAGGACCTAATGTGGTGCAAGTACATATGTAGCAGTGCATGTCTGTCCATGTGCCAGCACAGTATGAAGCTGGAGTTTAAAAATAAATAAATAAATAAATAAATAAAAAACGGCTTCAAATGCCATTTCCAGGCTCCTGCAAAGCCTGAGCAGGAAAGTCACCAGTGTGGAGGGAAGCTAGTGGACGGCAGGAGAATGCCATGGTGCCAAGGTTTAACTGCACCATCTCAGGCAAACACACAACTACAATCTTCTTGTGATGGATGTGGATATCTGGGCTGCAGCTGGGACTAAGGGAAGAATCAGCAGGGTCCTACTGGTCCCTTGGGCAGATGTGCATGGCACAATGCAGCAGCAGCGGCTCAGCAAGATGTGATGAGAAATGGTCACCTGAAGGTGCTTCTAAGGTTGCCAGCAGGAAGGGAAAGCCTTGTTTGTAGGAGCTGCTTTTGTTTCCAGAGGGAAAAAAAAAAGAAAAAAAAGAAAAGAAAAAAAGCCTTCTTGAATATTTCTGGAGATCTGCTCAATTTGTGGGGCAGTCTCCATGAAGAACACAATACTGGTTTGTTAAGACAGGGAACACTACCAAACTAAAGATCCAAGTCTGAATTTGACTTCTCTAAAGACAAACATTTCAAATATCTTAATTGGAGAACCGTAAAGCAGGCAAATCTGTAAAAGAGAATCTGCACAAAAATAACCTCTAGAAGACAGATAAGCCAAGTCTTCCATGCAGGAAAAAAAATAAATAAACAAAACCAACTTACAAACCTCTCACTAAGTACATGCAAAAATAAGTAAGGTAATGCATTATTAATGTTAGTTAAAATCAAGCAGAGGGTTTAAGACAACTCTCCACAGATCAGCAGACTGCAAAGAGTCGTCTCCACGAAAAGCCGTCCCATTCTGGTAGGTCAGACCTCCTTTCCACAATCCTCTGCAGATGGCACAGCTGCTTTGGAGAGCGGATGGAGGGTCTCAAACTGCCTAAGACTCTGTGGTTTCATTGCAGCAGGAGCAATGCTGAGGCTGTAAGCGAGTAGAGAAGGAGTTAGAGCCATACAAAATGGATGAGATCTGCAGCTGGAAAGGCGAACACCAAAGTCTCCATGCAGAACACAGTACTGGTTTGTTAAGACAGGGAATGCTCACTGCAGTGACAGTACCTCTGCACTGTTGGTCTACCCATCACTACTTATTATTGGTAATGTTTGAAGGAAAGGGGATTAGTTGGGACACACCTCGCCCATGCATGATTACCAACAGTTAGCACAAACAAGAAGGGCAGCTGCTTGCCAGTTTTTGCCACTGGTTGTTCATCATTCCTTGCACTTGAGCAGCCATAAGCAAGTACAAGGCAGCAATAGTTGTGTGAGGGAAGGGGGATCTGGCTATGACATTGGTCTAATAGAGCCTTTCTCTAAAACCTTGCCTAAGGCAGGTGTGATAGCACACGGCTTCAGTGACTGTTCTCCACGTACAGTGGGACAAACTGAGCAACCCACAGACTAACTCATGAGCTATGTAACACACATTCAAACTGATTCATTAGGAACCCCTTTGGGACACATTCAGCTGGAATCAACAATATTATGGCCTATGCTTCCCTCCTAGGATCCAAGTCTATGAAATTTGTCAGAGTGTGGTTGAAGCATGGATAGTAAAGTACACCACCAGTATCCAATACATGTGTGCCAGTACCTGTTCCCCTACTAAAGTGACACTAACTAGTTCCCCAGGGCCTCCCAGGATGGCAAGGCCGCCTGGGAAAAAAGTGAGACCTGTGCCAGCACAGTGCAGCTTAGACCAAAACACAGTCCTGGCTCCAATGACAGCTCAGTCACAAGGACCAGAGCTCAATCCAGAACACTGATAGCCTGTGCTGACTCCCCACAAACTATCGCGGCCTATTACAACATAATATAGCAAGTACAGTCACTTCCACATCACACACAACAGGTAAGTGTCCAGTACACTCTTGTGGAACTGGATATTGGATGTGACGGGAGCTCACATGTACCACCTTGGAGACCCAGCAGTAAGAGGAGCTGGCAACCACTAAAGAAGATTTTTTGCACCCTGTCTTCAAACATTTCCTGTCAGGACCTCACAATGGATATAGCATGTTCTTCATTGAATCTGGAAGCTCTAATAGCAACATGAAAGAAATGGAGGCTTTAAGGTTCCCAGGCTACAGATAAGCACATTCCCCCTAGTCCTTCCCTCCCCTGTTCCCAATTATTTGCCAGAAAACTAAACAATGCCAGATCAATTACAACTATTTTCAAACTTGTGCTAAGTGCCTTGATCAGTTTTACAAATGAAAAAAAAAAAGCTAGAGAGGTTTAAAGATTTTTCTGATATTTCCTGAATGCAAATGTTCATAGCAACATTGTAAAACTGAACTGAATTTAATCATAAAGTTTTAAAAATAAAGCCATATGAAAATTTGATTCTGTATTTAAACTCCTTAGCTCAGCCAAGAAACCAAGCACTATCCCAGTTCTATCCTTGGTTACTCGATAAAAAAAAAAAAAAAACAAACACCACCACACAAAACACAACCCAGCACCCACCTTTCCAGCACTTTGTTCTTGGCTTTGTTTTTTTCCTCCTATGAAAACAAATATGTTACGCTTGGCCTAATTTAAGAAAAGTTTCTTTTTAAATCAGCAACATTTTAAAACATGAAAATTTGGTCTGCCTGGACTTAACGGCAAGCCTGGCCCCAGAGGATCTACAGAATTTCCTGGAGCAAAGGGAGCAGTGGGGAAACCAGGTAGGAACCCGAAAGCCCTAGCGTCAGTTCACAAAGCAGAGTTGTACGGTGGCCAGATGTGCTTCTCCTCTTGTTTTGTGTCATGCAGGAGACAAAGGCCGTAAGTGGTAGAAGGGCAATTTGGGCAGAGGTTTCTTGGCTTCGATGGATGCCAGCGTCCCAGAAGTAATGCCCATGTTGAGTGAGTCTCCTCTTATTGACTAGTTTTATCCCCTAGTTACAATTGATTTAGCCATTAAACTCAACTTCATAAGAGCAGGAAGGTTTTTTATACAGTGAAAAGTTTACCTGTAGTCAGATACTCAGCAGCAGCTCCTATATACTTGCTGTTTTAGCTGTGTTGGAATCACAGTGTTCATGTGACCTATATGAAAAACTCCGTTTGTCCAACAGCTGCCACCACGTAGGCAGATAATGGGATGCATCCCTAGGGCCTTGGTGACAGAAATGGCACGAGCACGTCTGTTGGTATATTGAAGGAAAGGGAAAGAAAGCTGCTTTGTCTCCCAGCAGTTACCCTTTCCAGTAACTCAGCCACCCTCATTTAAGTATTTGCCACATACTGACTAAGAAATGAGGACTCCCTAGTCCATTTGGATGAGGAGGGCGCAGCACCTAAAAGAAGGCATGTCCCTCCCTGGTGCTTCACTGCTCAATTCCGACTGGCCTCCTAGTCCTCACCATTTTCTCATGATACTGATTTGATGAAGCATGTGCTGGATTCAGATCCTCCTCAAATTTTTACACTGGTGTATATATTTTCACTACTTCTTATGGAGTCACTCCTGGTCAGAGCAGCACGAGCAGATGGCTTTGTGGTGGATGGTGAGGAGTCAACTCTTTCAGCCCATTTCCTTTATACAGCCCCATTTTCCCTTTTCAGGATCTCCTGGATGACCTGGGGCTGCCCGAGATAGGCAGCCAGGTGAAAGACATCCCCCCAGACAAAATGGCCACCCCATGCATCCAGCACTCCCTCGTTCACCATGTGCACCTGGACTGCATTACATATGTCTCCAGCCTACCAACAGAGCAGGCATCTACAGAGTGATCAGCAACTTAAATATCTGATGTACCAACAGGTGGATATTCAGCTCTCCTCCCACGGGGTTAACTCTACCATAAAATATTTTGCTGATGAACTATTAAAGTGGAAACTGGCACTGAGAGATAATAAATGGAGCCCCAAATATTGCTTTTTCTTTATTATATGATGCAGTTATATGTTTACCAACCATGTAGACAAAAAGTAAAGTTAACCTCAAATCACAGATGCATAGTCATTAGACACCAGGGTAGCAAACAGGTCAAAAAGAAGCAGAGAGCCTATGCACAGTCTGCCTTGAGGGGCCCAGGAATTAGTCTCAAGTTGTTTAGAAAGTATTTTCAAGTATACCGTTATTCTGAGAGGGTTACACACAAGTAAATTCTGCTTGTCTCAGAACAGCCTCAGTTCACAGAAACTTCAAAGCAAATGACTCTTCCAGATTTATATTATAGAAGTGTATAGAAATTGGAACAAATCCTAAAGAAAAAAAAAATATTCAAAAACCAATCAAAACCCACCCTCTGCATAAGAAAATACTTATAATTTAATAACAACTCAGGAGATTTTACACTAAGTCACATAGTTGCTATTCTGTAAGTCTCCCCACTCCTCTTTCATATCCATAATGCTAGCCTATTAATTAACCATGGCATGTGCACATTTCCAAACAGCAGAAGACAGACAAAACTCTGGCTTGAGCATGGCTGTGTTGTGCAAACCATATGGTGTCTCACATGCTTTGGGCCCTGAGCAGCAGTCCTTTCCCAGCCTCGAGCCAAAGGACAGCAAATTCACAACATCGAAACCATTAGCTCAGTCACTAAAACTCTCAGAAATAAATCCTAGGCCTGTTCAGAGCAAAGCCAAATTCTCTAGGGAGTTGACCCTGCTAATGACTGAACTCTTGCCAGCCACAGCAGCTGAGTCAGCACACTGGGCACCCATTCGCCATTGAACAGGGTGAGCATCACCTACCCCAAGGCACAGGGAGGAAGCAGGAGACAGCAAATTCAGAGAACTGACTGCAAACTACAAGGCTGCTGATGGGTAGACCCAGCCCAGCACTCCTCCTGCACAGGTAAGTGCTCACAGCTGCAGGATAAACAACTTTATTCTGGCTTTTCAGTACTAAGGAATTACTGTCTCAGCAGCAGAGATCACCAAAGTTGCCAGTCTTTCTTTTAAAGCACACAGAGTTCATTTCACCTCTGGTGCAAAAGAACTACAGAGCCTCTGAACACACTGCCCCAAACCCCCAGCAGCAGCCCCACGCTCACCTCCATGCCACCACACCACACCATAACAAACCACAGCCTGCCTGCTCTTCGAACCCCAGGCACAGCTCTCCTGCCTCACAGACACCAGGCACTGCCACAAAACCACCCTCCTTGGCTCCACAGCACCCTTTTCCTCTGCACACGCTCACCTGCCATGCCTCTGCTGGCTGACCTCCACACAGCAACTGCCAAAACTCAGCTCTGGAAGTTCTTCCTCAAGCTCCTTCCTCAGCACCTTTTCAGGGTGGAGGAGAATGCTCCCCTTACCTCTTCAGCACTCCATGATACCAGGATCCTGCCCCACCTGCTGCCTATGCTGGCTCAGCCGCTACTCAGGCCCTGGGCACCTGGGCCTCCTGCACCTCCAGCCATGTAAGGCCACCACTGAATAATGCCACACTAGCATCCACTGCTGGAGTGTATGCAAGGAGAAAGCAGTGCCATCATCATTTCTGTGAGATGATCTTATACTTAGGCCACTATGACAGGACAAAAGGTCGGCTGAGCAGGAAGAAAGGTAACAGGTAAAGATGGAGCTTTAAACAACCTAACAGCGATGCCAGGAACACCTTCTGCAAAAAAGCCCAGTCCTGCGGTAATTCTGCTGCTAAAAGCATGCAGGATTTCTCAGCCCATGCAAACTGCAGGGGTACGTGCACCCAGGAGCAGACTTTTCTTCAGTAATGACCAGTTTTACTGCTACTCTAGAGCCCAGGAAGCCCCTAGTCATTTAACATTGCAGAAACAGTCTGGGATTAAATAAAACAGTGATTTTTTTTACGTGGCTGTTTCTCCCTAGCAGTCAGAAAGCCATTCAGGACACTGGCTCTTCCTCTACAGTACAGCTAATGAACTTCAGCTGTAGAGAGAAACCTCCGAAGCTGTGGAGTTTCCTAGGAGATGAGATGCACCTTCCCACCTACTTCTGTAGAGGTGTCTACCACCAAGTAGCAGTCCATTTAATTTCTTAGTCCAGTAACTGAGGACAGTTTATATCTGGCAGAGACATTATACACAGCTCTCATCTTCAGAAAACACTAAAAATCCTTTTCAGGCTAGAAGGTACACTTTAGCCAGAGACAGCAGTATCAAAACCCCTGCTATTTCTTACTGCAGAAGTGGAATATGCTACAAAATTTAGGGAGCATCATTAACAGCGATTAGCATTTATGCCTATCAGCTTCTTTCTATCTGTACCAACTGACAAAATTCACAGACCGGTGGAGTTCCTACATGGTACACTGCTAAAAGCAGGTATGTGCTTCAGGCAACACTTTCAACTACTTGCAGGAAGAATTTATTTCAGCTACTGGCAAATTATACTCATAGTTTTGTCATCAAAGCTCTGTACTAGCAGCTGTCCAAAACGATACTAAATTCTTTTAAGTGATCACCCCGCTAAGAACATGGTGCCTACCCAGAGGTATCTGCACCGCTTGGCAAGTGGGACAGGACAAGGCAGCCTCCATGTATACAAATAATTTTCTGCTCTGGGCTAAGGAACATTCATGGCAGCTGAAGTGGCTTCAAACCACTTCTCTGTCCTCTAATCTCGTGGTCATTTAGTCCTGCTCTGGTTTCTCATCTCAGGAGCTTTCTCAGCTCAGATAAAAGGAGTAAGGAGGCTGCCTACAGCCTACATAGGATGGGCAGGAGCAAGGCATCATGCAAACACTGTTACACTCTCGCTTTTTTCTCAATCTAGGCTTTCAGGAGCCAGCAGAAGAGGTGGGAGGACAGTACAGGAGGGGATTGTTCACGTTTTGAAAGATCCTCCTGTAGCACCACCCTGGCTGGCTAAACCCCATCACTGTATCCTTCTTCTGCTCATTGTTCAAAGTTACAGTGATGTGTAAGGGAGAATCTGACTCGGGCCCTTGGAGCTGCAGAGACAATGGGCTGGACCACAAGCAGAAGAAATATGCTTCTGTAATCATCAAGCCTACAAGCAACTGCAGAAAGAGGCTTTCTGCTTCGCAGGGCATCGTTTCCATCATTGGTGCCATCTTAATTTTCCTACTGAGAATGCAGCATCAGAAGTCCACGTTCATAAAAATGATGGATCAGCACCATGAAAAATAATGTGCCTGCACACTATTTTTATGACAAAGATAGTACTTGTTACTTTTTAAAAATGTTTTCCTCTGATCTGTACCTCCAAGAGTATTCATAGCTGCATTTAATAAGCACACAACAAATACTTTAAAACTTCAAATGTTTATTGTCCAGAATAGCTCACTTGGTGCAGTTAGATAGGTTTTTTTCTCGTTACATAGAAATCAAGCAAAACAGTAGAAAATATATATGGGTAACAGTAAAACAAAAGCCCAGCCTAATAATAGCCCTTTATATCCACCAAGCTATACTTAAGCAAATGGCTAGCCAAACAGAGAGAAGTAAAATATCTGGAAAACAGAGCTTTTCATGTTATAGTATGGATTCTAAACCAATATTAAAGGCATTTTCTGTCCATATTGTTAGTATTTTTTTCTTCACAATAGCAAATTGAAAAAGGTTTATGTGGAAAAAAAATTAACTACTGCAAGACTTTCAAACCTCAGTTATCATCTTATGGGTTGACAGTTACAGGTAACAGGAGAAGGCACATGACAGAGTATTTAAAATACACAGAGACTAATTAAAATCCAAACACTAAAAGGAAATGAGAACCAAAATTCACAAATACAACTTTTCACATCCCCCAATCTATATTTCATAAATTTGCATTCAAGCATTTTACAGCTTTTTCAGAAGAGAAGTTGAACACACCCAGAAAAGACTTAAGGGTTTTGCTTTGGGTTGCTTTGTTGTTGTTGTTGTTTGGGTTCTTTTTTTAGGAAAGGGGATATAAAATAATCTAAACTATAGTAAAAAGCAGACACATTCCCTCACTTGTTATTAGCGCCCAATAGACCCACTGCTGAAGGCTGAGTATGAGTAAGAATACGAAGAGCTTGCTGATGCATCAAAACTTCCCCTCCTAGACCCACTGCGTGAGCCTGAACGTGAGCCAGAGCGAGAGCCAGAGCGAGAGCCGGGTGCTGAGGAGACATTGTAGGGACTGGATATGCCTTTAGACGAAACAGAGGCTGCTTCCAGGAGTTTAAGCCCGGTAATGTCTTCCACCATTGACCGATTCATCGCATCTTTGTAGGATATTTTCAGTTTGGTCTTGGGGCAGGTCAGAATTTTGGGATAGCTGTTTGTGTCTTGCAATTTCTGGGCAGCGCGACCGTCAATCAATCCATTCCTAATGGCTTCTTCAGTACTTATTCTGCCACGCACTTCTGGGTCTACAAGACCTCCAGTGAGATACTGGAACTCAAGGAACCGCTGCCCAGCCTCATAAGGCAACCATTTTTCCTTCACTGCTTCAGCTGCTGACATCCTCTTGCGTCCGCCCTTTATGCCTTCGAACCCTATGAAGGCTTTCTGGGCTGGTTTGAGACGTGTGGCCATATCCTGATCAATGATGCCTTGACTGGCAGCTTCCTGAAGTGAAAGCCTCTGGCCTGTGGTAGGGCATATTACACCCCCTGTGCAGGCCTGGGCTTCAAGTAACCGTTGCCCGGTGATGCTATCCACAATGCCCCGCTGTATAGCTTCCGAAATGGAGATTTTCTCCAAGTTCTCTGTGTCAAATATGGCTGCAATAGGACTGCACTCTTCTGGGGTCTCTGAGAAAGAACTGCTCCTGATCAGCGAAGAGGAACTCCTGACACTCAGCACTGTGGGAGACCGAGTCACCGACTCATGCCGGAACACCTCATCGGTGCCGTTACGGCAGGAAATCATGTCTGCAAACTGCGTCAGGCTTAAACTGCCAGAACGGTACTGCTCAAAAAACTTTCTCTCAACCAGACCTTTATCAATAGCATCTTGGATGTCATACTGGCTACCTGTTTTTCTGTCAACAAGGACTACTCTACTGCTACCATCTGATCCTGTAATAGTTATTTCTTCCCACTCGCACTCCTGTTCAGCTAGTTCTGTATAGGTGTCAAAATCTATGAGGCCTTTGCTGTACGCCTCCTGCACAGACATCTCCCTGTTTGTTTCTGGATCTACAATGACAACACGCCGCTTTCTAAGGGTGTTCTTCTGTGAGGTGTGCACCACCTTCTTCTTCTCTCTCAGGGGCAGAAGGCAGAGCCCTGTTGCTTCATCCTTTATGCATCTTTCTTTCAGCTGCAAGTAGGTCAAGTTCTCCTCTGTGTTGGGATCAAAGAACCCTTTGGTGTCATCACTTGGATCACTAAGGATCTGGTTGAGTTCTTCATTGAAGTAGCCACGCTTGTAGGCCGTCTCTACTGGCAAGCGGTAGCTCTCTTTGGGGTCAATGATTCCTCCAGTAGCAATTTGGGCCTCCAGCAAACGGATGCCATGGCCTCTCTCTATGAGCTCTTTGTTCATTGCTTGAAACAGAGAAATGATGTTTCCAGTTTCTGGGTCTTTGTACCCAGTGACAGCTCTTTCAGCAGAAAGAAGTTTCTCTTTAAATTCAATTCCAACAAGGCCTCTTTTGTAAGCTTCCTCAACGGGCAGCCTCACGTTGCTGACAGGATCCACGATGAACCCTGTGGCTGCCTGGGCTTCTAGGAGTTCAAGGGCTGTCCCTGGTCTAACCAAACCTATTTTCATAGCCTGGTAAATGCCAAGTTTCTCTTTAGTAGCCTCATTGTAGATACCCGCAATGCAGCTAGAGCCCTGAAGGAAATCAATAATTCTCTCACTCACTTCTTCCACTGTAATTGCACCTCTTTCCAAGTCATTCCTTGTTGATTCCTTAATAATTCCAGCCTCGAGCAGTGCATCTGCTGAGACAGGCTGCCTGATCCCTTGGAATGACATACTCCTCTTCTGCACTGGGAGGAGGAGCAGACCAGTGTGTGGTTCAATCCGACATTTTTCCTTCAGCTGCATGTAAGAGACTGCCTTTTTGGTGGTGGGATCAATGAAGTTCTTTGTAGTGCCTTGGCAGTTGTTTAGGATCCTGTACAGGTCTTTGTCAATCAGCCCACGAGATAAAGCTATATCTTTGGGTAGGAAAACACTGTTGACAGGATCAATAATCCCTCCTACAGCCAGCTGGGCTTCAAGCAGACGAATCCCGGTTTCTCTGTCAACCAAGTTTTTCTTGATGGCTTCAGATACTGGCACAGTTTTGCCCGAGAAAGGATCTTTAAATCCTGTAATAGCCTTTTCTGCTGTATAGATTTGTTCTCTGTCATCAAAATCGATCAGATCTCTGGCAATAGCACTGTCAACTGTTAACATCTCATTTCGGTGTGGGTCTATCACACCTCCTGTTGCTGCCTGGGCTTCTAAGAGCAGGACTGCGTTTTCTGCTGTAAGCAGCTGATTCCGTTTGGCCTCGACAAAAGAGTACTTCTGTCTGGGTGAAAGGGACACCCCTGCAATAGCACCTGCCCCTTTGAGGTAGGGTTCAATGTCAGCTGCGACTTCTTCCACTGACCTCTGCCCCTTCAGCAGTTTATCCAGTGTGAGTTTGTCTATCAGTTGACACTCATACAGCTGCATTGCTGTGATCTTCTTCCGCAGCCCACTGAACAGCAACTTGGAGGCATCAATACAAAAGTCTTCCTCAGTCTGCGTAGATCTGTGGGACCCATATGGGCGTTGCTTGAGTTTCTCAATCTCTCTTTGCAGCCTGAGACGCTCAGACTCCAACTCTGACTGGTTTTTGACAGCAGTCTCTTCCAGTCTACACCGGTATCTCTCCTCAATCCGTTTGATCTCCATCTGCAGCCTTTCAATCTCACTCCTTAGGCTGTTCTTCTCCCTCTCGCTTTTCTCTCTCTCACACTGGATCTTCCTTATGGATTCCTCTGTCCGGGAGTGCTGGCTCTTCCACTGATTAAGGTCATTCAGGATTTGTTGCTTCTCACTTTCCAGGCGTTGCTTCAAACGAGACTCTGATTCCAGGGTAACTTTCAAACGGTTCAGCTCCTCTTCTAACCTCTGCAGCCTGGCTTTGTCTTGCTCCAAAGCACTCATTTTTATCAGCAAGGTTTCTCTTTCTTGCATAATGTGACTATACTGATTTTTGGATTCTTGAATCCTATTGGATGCCTACAATTTTAAAGAAGAAATAAAACCAAGAGAGGATGGTTAGAGTTAAGCTCTCCACTTACAATGCTCTTCAGCCTGTCATTTAGCCTGCATCAAGCTGCCACTGGAAGACATTCTAGTCGCAGCAGCACCTCACCCAAGAGCATGACACACATAAACCAGTGAAGGTACATTGTCCCTTCACTGATGGTGTCACTAGTACTGCTGGACACTCCATTCTGTCACCCACAGCCTTGATTTTCTGCTGATTTAGTGAGCTCTCTCTAAGTTTTCAATATTTCTCATAGTACATCTACACATACACAGAGCGTTCAAGACTCATGAAGAGTCTGATGCTCAGCAGATGTACCCTGGCATAGTCCCTGGGTGAATCTGTACCAGCTAAGCACTGGTCATACATGGATAAAAAGGAAATCTATCACTCAATTTTCGCTTTCCTATTAGTTTCACATGTTACTCCAAACAATTTTACCTGTGTTGCTTTACATTTTAATTCACTTAACGTCTCCATATATGTATACACATGCACAAACACCTACAAGCATGCACATTTATATGCAGTCCATATTAAATGGAATACAAATTTATATATTTGTAATACATGCACATATATATGCATAGATGTCAGATAATCTGAAATGTTACTATTTTTAAAAAAAATCAGTATTAAGATTTTTAAAACAAAGGAAATTAAAACTGAATAAAGGAAAGAATAACTGAGAATGGGAATGAGAAAAGAAATTAAAAGGGCACGTACAGGAAAAAGCAAAGAAACATTTTCACAAGTGCTCACTTGTATATATTTAAACAGCAGCTCTTTGGACAAGAAACCAGGCAGAAGAATGAAATATGAAAAAATGTTTTAACTTGTTTAGCTGTCGCCTCAAGTTTTAGAAATAAGGGCCAATAGTAAAATTTGCAAATGCCTTTAGTGATGTAGGAACATAAATCCCCAAAACAGTCAAAGAAATGTAGGCTGTAAGTACCCTAGGTACAGCTGACAACATGATCTTTCATTCTCACTTGTAGTCAACACCTTACCCAGCTAAGCAGCACTTCGACAGCTTGTTGATTCTGAGGTTTTTAGCTGGTTTAGTCTGTGATAGCACTCCGGTCAGCCTCAAAGGACTGCTTTAACCCATCCTGGCTGAAACAACCTGTGGAAGCACACAGCCAGCAGGGTGCAGCTAAAGCACAGTGGTACTCCACGTACTCTCTTCTTCCCCTAGGATGGTTTGGTGGAGACTGGCACAGACCCAGGGTTTCTCCTGGGGTAAGGGCTGAGGGTAAGGCTCAGCTAGACAGTAAGACAGCTTACGGCTCCCTAGCACAGCTCCCAGGGAGTAAATAGGCTAAGAAAGTGCCCAAATCCTACCATTCTTGTTTAAAAACGAACAAGGCAAAGGGCCACAAAGGGGATATTAGTCATGAGTACAGTGAACTTTAACAGCAAAGTGTGAATTAAGCCGATTCAAATGGACACTGCAATTAATTATGTATCGGAGAGACAGTAAAGCTGGGATCAAAATATGTGTGAATACCTCTAGAGCTTGCTTTTGGAATTTTTCAATTTCCTGTCTCAATTTTTCCCTTTCTTTCTGCAAATCATTAATCAACCCCTGCAGTTCCAGGGTCTGCTTGCTGCTCGTCTGAAGCTGATTCTTTAGTTCAGCAATGGCAGTATTTTTCTCATCAACTTCACTTCTGACCATTCTGAGGTCATCATACTCCAATCTAACATTTCGCAGCTCTTCCTCCAGTAACAAGTGTTCCTTGGTTAGATTCTCGGTGAGAGACTGAAGCCTTTCGATTTCTATTTTGCACTCATTCAAGTTTTTGCTTTTTTCCTCAGAGGTTTTCTGTAAGTGCTCGTATCGTAGGTGAGCCTGTTTTAATTGCTCCTGTTCTTGGACCAACTGACGGCGTAAAGTCTCAATATCAGATGTGTATTTTCTTATCTCCTCCATGTATCTCTGCTTCTCTCTCACATGACCATCTAATACTTCTCTTTGGTGTCTAAGGTCATCCTCATTTCTCTTCTTTACAATAGACACTTCCTCTATCTGCTGTGTGAGATTAGTTATCTTAACCGATTGCTCTCTGAGAGATCTCCTCATGCCTTCTATTTCCTCCTCCAGTTTCTTCCTCCTGGACGTCTCCTCCATTACATTTTTATTCTGCCTGCAAAGTTCCTCCTCCAGCTTATGTTTCTGGATCTGCAAGTCTTTTACAGTGCTCTGGAACTTTGCACTTTCTTGATCCCTGCCTTTTTTCTCTTGCGAAACTCTTTCATAGTCAATTTTCAGTCTGGCCAGTTCCTGCTCTTGGATCCTCAGCTTGTTAATTGTCTCAGTGGCACTCGTGTTTGCCTTCTGCAGGTCAAACTGGACTCTCTTCAACTGACTGTTCTCATCCTCTAGTTCTTTTCTCTGACTTGTTTCTACATCCAACAACTTTCTCAGCCTTTCGATCTCTTTATTTCTTTCCTTAATGGTCTTAGAAGCATCATCAAGTGACTGTTTGTACCGCATGCTTTCATCAGAGTGCCTCTGAATAACTTGTTTTAGCTCAATCTCCAGCTGCTGTTTCTTCTGAGAAAGCTCTGAGCCAGCTGCCTTCTGCTGCTGAGCATTCTCTTCTATTTTCCGTAGATTATCTGTTGTCTGACTTATTGTATTCTTCAGTCTCCTAATTTCCTCACACAAATTCCTATTTTCTCTCATGGCATTATCAAGCTGTGTTCTATAATTATTTGTGTCCTCTTCCTTTTGCATCGTGACTTGGTGAATTGTGGTCTTTGTGATATTAATCTCAGTTTCATATTTGTTCTTTAAACTAATAATTTCCTCATCATAACTGTTCCTTACCTTAGCCAATTCATTTTCAAGTTCCCATCGGCTTTTAGCTTCTTCCTGAAGCTGAACCTTTAGCCTTTCCAGCTCCTTAGTTTTATCCTGAATAGTTGAGGCAGCCTCCTCAAGAGCCTGCTTGTATCTTGAGTTGTCTTCACCACGAAGCTGAATGATCTGTTTCAGCTCCAGCTCTAACTGATGCTTTTGCTGTGACACCTCAGAACTGCAAGCCTTGTGCTGAAGAGCATCTTCTTCTGCCCTCCTCCGCTGATCTGTGGTTTGCAGAATGGCATCGTTCAGCCTCACAATCTCATCCTTAAGGTCTCTGTTTTCTCTTGTCAGTCTGTCAACCTGGGCTCTGAGGCCTTTTGCATCATCATCTTTCTGTGCAGCTATCTGCTGGATTGTGGTCTTCTTAATATTAATTTCTGTTTCATACTTGTTCTTTAAATTACTCATCTCCTCGCTAAACTGGTTTCTTACCTTAGCCAGCTCATTTTCATATTCCCTCTTCCGTGTGCCTTCATCCTGAAGAAGAACCCTTAATCTTTCTATCTCGTACTCCTTCTCCTTGATGACCTTCTCAGACTCTAACTTTTGCCAACCAAGGCTGTCTTTCTCGTTTTGTCTTGTTTTCTGCAGCTGATCATAGTCATTCTTCTGCTGCTCATATCTATCCTCCAGCAACTTTCTTTTCCTTTTCTCATCTTCAGTCTCGTAAGTCAGCCTGGTTATTCTGTCATTTAGATCCTTTATTTGGGCATAGCATTTGTCCAGGTTTTGTTTAGCAGAATTTCCATCCATTTCAGCTTGTCTTTTCATCTCCTCCAAACTCATCAGCTTTGCCTTGAGCTGAGAAATGTCCAGCTGGTACTTCTGCAAATTTTGCTCCAGGAACTTGTGTTTGTTGCTTGTCTCTGAATTTGAATCCCTGGCAAGCCTGAGTTCTTCTTCCAGGAGTTCAATTTTGGTGTTTTTCATCTGCAAAATGATAGCAGAAAAACAAACAAACTCACTCACATAAACATTCGTGACAACTGTTTCAAAATCACCACATGCAATACGATATACATTTGTAACACCGACAACTTACAAAGCATTTTCTTCTCTGCTTCAAAGAGAGCTCAAAATCCTTTTTTATTTAATGTCATCAAGACAAATCCTGGAATCCGGATTTGTTCAGAGTCAAGCCTTATTCAGAAATCAGCATAATGACTTTCAGAGGGGAAATGGTACTTGATGGGGGAGGGAGATGCAATACAGATAGTAAAATCTGATGTATACCAGCAAAGTATTAAATAGCCTTCTTTAGAACCTCCACAATTTTCAAACAGGTGATTCACATTCCGTATGTGTGACCTCTTAAATGGGCCTCTCAGTTTCCACCAAGCTGTATCAAATCAGGAGTTATTCCATTTGAAACACTTTAGATGTGGCCTGAAATGGGGTGTTGCCCCTTAACCATGAGGAGCAAGTTTCCAGCATGGAGATAACTGTACTCTCACTGAGGTCAAGGCTGTGACAGGCAGAGAAGGACCTTGTGTGCTTCGATGAGCACCTCCTATCTATCAAGGAGGCTAGCGTTTTCCACCTCACACATGACCTTGGAGGTAACTCTGCAAGATACTGTACTCTTTGACAACAGACGCATGAAACTGCTTATATGCCTCCTTCATGGGACACCCCTGAGCTCAGGATTTAGTTTTGTGGACTGTTTTACATTGTACTTAAGCAGAAAGTCTTTGATCAGTGATAGCTTGTGATAAAAATAGTGTGTCAGATTACCTTCAAGTCCTCCATGCTCTTCAACATTTCACTTAAGAATCTGTAATAATCTCCTGATCTTGTAAGAAGCTCTATGTAACGAGACTGAGCCTCACTAGCCTTGAAAAGAAAGAGAATTATTAGCAGCTTGTACTACAGAGTTAGATACGAACATACCTGCCTCAGACCATTTAAAGGATTCCAATCCACTTGAGAAAACATATCATTTGACAAAGCAAAAAGCAAGTTCTCCTCCTCACAAATTCACATTACTTTCTGGATAATGTATAAATTCTCCCTTCTGATAAACCCACACCTTCTTTTTCAAGATTATTTTCCCCAAAGCTGATGTGATATGAAATCCAAGGCTTCATCCCCTGGTTCATCATGCTCTTCCTGTCTGACAGTTACAAGTAACCGAAGTTAAACTTTTAATAGTGGTTAATTCCCAGGTTGAAAGTGACTAAAGCACTTGGGGCATGAATTTTACTTTCTCACAATATGTATACAATAAACATTGAATAGGAATGAGGTAAATTCCTGAAGGCTAATCTACTGTCTAAATGAGCCTCAATATGATTTTACAGCACAGTGACTATTCTGCACTAATTCCTTGTGATTACGAGCTTAGCACACATTAGCAATGACAGTGCTGATTACTAGAATACAGCTGGATATGACACACAATGGCTCACATGGACAAAGAAATGTATTCAAAAGACTTGATGGGGAGGAAAGAAAGATACCTCTTGTAGAATCAGCACTGCAGGAGACTGAACCACACTCTTCTTGATCGGTATGTTGAGCAATGTTTCTAATCCAGAACTGTAAGAAGCAACCTGTAGTTCATAATCCTGTAAAACAACAGGGAAAGGTAAGACCCATTTAGCAACTGTCAAGGAACTCTCTAAGAATATGGATTTCCCAAAATGCAAATAAAGTGTTGGGGTTGCTTTGTTTTTTGTTTTTTTGTTTGTTTGGTTTTTTAATAAAAAGCTACATTTCCCCCTGTTTATATCTCTGGCCAGGTACAGATGATCCTCTATTATAAACAGAAACTCATCAGTTCAGGTACCACTGTGGAGGCTCATGGAGGAAAATGACAAAGGGAAAAAGAGAAAAAAAAAAATTACAAAAAAGGGAAGATATGTGTTTCTGTTAGTTGAGGGCTACCTGAAAGTGAAAAACATTCATGGCAGCAACTGATCTAGGTACTGTTATCAACCAAAACTTCATCAGAAATAACTGTCTCTGCATCTCATTCATATCACACACGCCACATCACATATAGATCAAGGTCTTTGTCACAGAAAGTAACATTGAGCTGGAGAAAGCATGGATATAAAGCTGACATAAAAATGCAAAGACCACAAACCCATTCCCTGTATATCTTCCTGGTTTTCATGGCTATTACACGCCATTCCTCCTGCTAACCTGCATTTGTCTTGCCTCCTAGACCAGATCCTAATCAGACTTAATTCCTAACTACCAATCTGTTCTCTACTCCCTTGTTATTTAACATGTGAACTGGCAAGTTTGGTCTGGCTAGGAGGCGCCTTTGATTCTCCTGAAGAGTTGATCTCACTGGTATCACATGCATCATCCCATAGTCTTCAGGTGGCAAGTACACAAATTGCTTTCATTGTATTTTGTACACACAAGTGCTTCACCCCAGCAATTTCTGCACACACACATCAGAGCGCCAACCTTTCACCTGCCAGCAGAGCAGAGACAATAGGACACGCCTGACCATGAAAAACCACACCCCATAAAAAATGCTGAAATCCAAGTACCTTAATTGCAGCTGAGCACTGATCTGCATGCTTCAGAAGCTCCTCAACTTTGTCTCGCTTCCCACAGATTTCACTATGCAAGTTCTGTCAAGAAAAAAAATGAGCTGTGAAGCACTCCCTTGAGATTTACCAGTATTTCCTCCTGTACACACTGCCTCCATCAGAAAGCACCTGCAGTACAAGACCACTGCAACCCCAGAGGCTGCGACCTGAAATGACCTGTAGCCATACAGTTTTTACAATGGCAAGCTCTCTGTGCATAAGAAGGTTGTTCTCAGAGAAAACACCTAGCAAATGAACAGCCCCCAGAGCTGGGGAGGGAGAGTTCCTTTACTTTAGCTTAGATGTATTTCCTTGATTTTTATTTTTGTGCTATAATTTGTCCCATAAGTTGCACCATCATATGGTCCCTTGAATTAATTCAAAGCTGATGTGTAAAAGTGTCAGTGATCACACAAGAGCCAAAACCGGTCTTGTTGATAATCTGTAGCAGTGCTGATGGAAAGTAATGAGGGTAGTACTTCCTCTCTCCTGCCTTCTACACATGTGGTGTTTTTTGGTAGCTTGTGTACTTCATAATTCAAAAGAGGCCACTGTATTGCAGACTGCATCGATTCTGGTATTTTCTGAATAGCAAAACAATTTAAAATCCGGACAACTGAAGACAACTCATTCAGGTGCTGCATACCTTCTGATCATGTAGATATCTCATGATAGTGTTGCAGTCGCACAGCTTCATGGACTCGATAGAATCCTGCCTGCGCTTGGCATCACAGATCCATTTGCACAGAGCCTGGTAGAGATCTCGATAAGTTTTCAGCTGTTTGATCTGCCTTTCTAAATCCCATGATCTAGAAAAAACAAACAGGGAAAACTGTCAAAATGGAAAGTGCATTCTCCTTCTCTCTCTTTAAACGTTTTTCAGAAATAAGACACAGTAATAAACTGGTAAAACTATGGGAAGGTCTAAAACGAGATTCTGAAAAAAAAATTCAAATAAATGAAAATTGTACTGGTTATTTGTCACCCAACATGGGTTTTCAGTGCCTACTTTTGATTAACTCTGCAATACACAGAGGCTGGCACTTCCTGTCAACTAAGTGCGGGATGGATAAAACCTTGCAGTGCTAAGAATGAAGTTCACTGACTTCAGTACTCTTGTTCTCAATTTTCACCAAAATAAGCAACAAGTCAATTTTTATTAATAGGAGCAGATTTTGGCCTGAAGTAAAACCAAAACAAAACAAACCACACACCCCAAAAACCCCACGAATAATCAGAATGTGCCTTCAGTTCAATAAAGCATTAGAAAAAAATTGTTGAAATTTTTTTACTTAATTCTTAGTGTTAATTTTTTAACCCTCAGGTATAGGGTACTCAGGAATAGGCATGGTTGCTTCGTTTGAGGTGGAAAATACTGACTGGAAGTACTTAATCCAAGAACATTGGCAAGTATAAAAAAAATTAATTAGAACAACTCCTTAGCACATAGGTCAGACATTTACATGACTAACTACATTTCCCTGCTTGGTCTTACACAATCCCTTTTAAGATGTGTTCAACCTACTCACAGTTGCTCTAGTCTTAGTGCCCTGAAGTCATCACTTGTCCTCTGGAAGTGATGATTAGTGCATATCAGTTCTTTTAGACTCACTGATGATCTTAGTAGTAACAGCAGTAAGAGAGAAGCTATTAGGAAATATGAGCAAACCTGTTATCTATCTGCTTATCAGCTCTCTGCCAGCGGTCTGTTAGCTGGGTAACTTTGTCACAGAACTTTCCAATGTCCATGTCGTACAGGGTATATGACTGGCAAGACTGTGAGTGAATCTGAAGTGTTTTCTGCAGCTCGTTTTCCAGGGCATTCAGTAGTGACTTCTTCATATTTAGGTCTGCTTTCATTTTCTGAAGAAAAAACAAAATGCTGTCATACATTTTATTCTTGAGAGGATACTCAAATTTAACCATTTAATACACGATGTGCTGGGATCTACAGATTTTGTTTCTAATTCAGTAAGGTATGTACACTGCTGTCAGCTGGACTTAATATATCTAAAGTGAAACACCTACTTTGGTAAACAGAGTTTGACCGAAGAATGTGTTTAAAGTTAGACTCACTGTTAAATAATTTGCTAAAAGAAAGCCCTCTGCTGTCCTATGCTGTGGCTAACATTTCAGTTTCTCAGAACAATGTAGAGGAGTTACCAAAAACAAAAGAGAAAAGCCTGCCTTGCTTGTGCCTAGAAACAACGGACTAGAAAATTTCAGTATAAAAAATTCCTGCACTTGCAACAGCTGTCAAATCGAGCCTCAGGACTGGCATATTCAGTTTTTAAATGTTATCTAAAAATCTGCACGCATTTTTTTTTTCCTGTTTACATTTTTATAAACATCTTCCACAGACACGTTACTCTACACACAAATTTGTTTGTGTGCACAAACTCGCATACTGTAGGGTATCAGCAGGTGGTGGTCTGCCTTGCATCCCCCAGCCACAGGGATGGCTGCATCCTCCGATAATATGCTCAAGCATTATTTTTTGTATATAGCTCAAATTTACATCAGCTAAGAACAACTCACAGCAACTGAACTGCAGCTCTCATTTAAGGTGATAAAAGGTAATCTGGTTGTGCTCCATTTGTGACACCTACACACTTTTCCCCTACTACACCTGAGAATAGGAAAGAATGAGAGTCCCTATTCTCCCAAAGGCATTCAGTGCACAAAAGGACCAGCTCAACACTAGATAAAGACTGGTTCTACAACCCAACGTTGTTGATAGCAAAGCAGTTATTCTTTGCCTTCTCCCCTTGTACAGGGTGGATAGTCCCCACTGTAAGATTTGAAACGGACTCTATTGCCAAACCGGGACACACAATAATACTCAAATTTACTTGTTACAACTGGATGACAACAAGGGCAATTAACAAGTCTTTTTGCAAAAAAGGAGGTATTGCCTTCCAATCTATATATTTGTAAGCGATACAAATAAACACAGATAGTTTTGTACAGAAATGGATTATGGAGACTTTCTATGCCACTGGCTTTGCTGTGTGGGCAGCACCAACCAGGGGATGGAAGAAGTAGTAACTCATACATTCCTTCCGATAATTTGCTAAAGCATTGTAATCTATACGATAAAACACAACAGGATCAGCATTTCCATCTCCGGTGGTTTCGGAAGGGTTCCACCCAGCTCAATAGACCAGTGCTGGCAGCCACAAATTATGCCTTGCTGCATCTTTGGGTCTTGGCCTCTCACCTTCAGACAAGTCCTATAAGCCTCCACTTTATCAAGATCCAAAGGAACAGTCTCCTCTTCAGACAGTCTAACTTCAAAAACTCTAATCACATCTTCTGTTTGTAGAATAACCTGGAGCAGACACCTCAGTGCATTCAAGCTAAAATAAATAATACAAGACAAATACGTTATGGACTGGGGCAGGAAAGGTGGTATTTCTGATTAATTGTAGATCATTAGTTAAAAAGAATAGACAATACAGAAGAAGTTTCACTGATACTCATGATTCTCACTTTTTTAAGTCTTCCAGAAAAGAGAAGAAAGTCACATGTCTGTTTCTACCCACATGTCCAGCATTTGTAGAAAAGAAGGTGTGATTTTACACTACTGGTAACAAAAGGCAGGTTTCTGGACTAGCAATTATGGAAGAAAGTGAATGATTTATTGCTATAACCTCAATTTTCTTACCTGTCTAAGTAGCCAGCAGAAACACCATTAATATTTTCCAGTTTTTGAAATAGGGCATTTATCTCTGACTGCAAGTACACATACTTTTCACAGCCTCTGAAGTTAGGCAGCAAGTCCTTATGCTTATTGAGGGTTTCAGCCATTATTTGAGAGTCATTCTGCACACCCTAAGGAAAGAGAATGCCTGATTTACACATTTTTGGTGGCTGAATGATCATTCTACAGCACATATGCAATTCGTCTCCTTATCCAAATAGTCTGCTGTTATCTGACTGAGGACTGAAGCAGTGCCTGAGCTTGCTTTCTTCAAGGTAAGTCACTTTAGGCGGTTTCTTTTTTTGCACAGCCCACAACAGGTGATACCTCCTTTTGAGCACCTTGTCCACTCTGAAACTCAGCTCTGTTGAAAGCAGAGTGCTTTACTGCCAGCTGCCTACTGCACTCAGTGTATGTGCCAAGGTCCTTCTGCTCAAGACCTTTGCAACCTCATTGCCTCAGGGGAATTTCTCATATACTGAACCTGTCCTTTTCTTATTAATCTCACCTCTCCACTCTCCTTCAAATCTTAAGAACTGGAAGAGGGAGAGAGTCTGTAGGCCTCATGTATCCACTCTGCAATCCACAGACAGTACTTCAGAGGCAGGTGGTCAAGCGGGGTCTGTGCAAAAGGATTTTAATAGTGCTTTAACCTGGATAAGGCTTAACATGAGCTCATGCCCACTTGGCATCAGGCTTTCTGTATTCTTTGCCTGACAGAAGTTGACTTCTAAAATCCAAGAGTCAACTACTTCTACTCAGAACCTAAACTCCAACCCAAATCACGATAATTAGCTTCCAATTGAGAACTTTCTGCATAGGATGTGTGTCCTTGCCAGCTGATCAGAAATACAACTGCAGTATGCTCTGCAGCAGAGAGTCACACTGAGCTTGAGATACTCAAAAAAAACCATCCAGTTACCTCCAAATCCTTTATTCTGACTGAAAAGTCATGCACAGCCCCTTGATCCACTCCAAGAGGAGCTCTTTGAACCATCCGAACCTCAGAGGCTTCAATCTGACGTCGAAGTTTCTGAAGCTCCATCAGCAGCCAGGCCTCCTGCTTCTCATGTTCTCGGTTTCTCTCATTAACGATAATGGTGTTTGAGGAACCCATGGGACAGCTCTCAGTTGGGACCACTGCAAAATCAATTGGGTAAATGTCAACGCCAGAGAACTGAGTGCCTACACATAGAAAGACAATGTAGTGCCCAAGTGACTTCAGCACCACGTTGATCTCTAGAACTGAGAACAGGTAGGAGATCTGGGCCTTTGAAACAGCTGTTTCAAGGAACGAGTTCTCTCCTTCACAAAAAGAGAAACTTGCTTCCTCAGCTGCAGCAGTGAGATTTTGCTTCCTAACAACTGAAAACATATCAGACGGACTAAATTCCTCTCGCTTTCCCAGCAAGTTCCACGAACTTCGGCGCACTATTTCCAGATTCACATGAAAGGAAGGAAGAAAGAAAACATACTCTTCCCTGTGCATAACCAGTTTTGTTACGTTGGGAGGCAGCAGTACAATTCTTGAACATATTTCCATTCACATGTTTATGAGAACATTTTCACATAAAAAGAATGCAGCACCACCCTCCGCCACCCCCGAATAAAGAAACCCAAGCAGTCCGATCCCTACAAAAACCAGGAGGACTACAAACCTATTTGTGGCTGCCGTGGTTGATTGGGCAGTTGTATAATCAAGGTTTGGTAGTGCTTCTGAGCATCTGTGAACTGAGTCTGGATCTTTCGTTTGTCTTCATCACCAAACATCTCTGAGCCTTGGCTGTTCCTGAGGAATTCTTGGTAATGGATCTCCAGGTCAGTTATTATTTTTTGGTAATCTTCCTTACGCATTGTTTTCAGCTAAAATGAGGAAGAAGACAATTTTGACAAAAGAAGCAATTGGGGAAGGTTTGTGACTAGT
This sequence comes from Leptosomus discolor, assembly GCF_034619465.1. NCBI lineage: Eukaryota > Metazoa > Chordata > Aves > Leptosomiformes > Leptosomidae > Leptosomus > Leptosomus discolor. Next base: position 31,272,846 of record NC_141398.1, on the reverse strand, counting down.
TAATCATTAAGAAACAAACTAATACACTACACCTACATAAAAAAGCCAAAGGAATCACATTTTAGAATAAAACCTACCCGGGCTGTTTCTAAAAGTATGGTGCTAAAAATGCACTTTGAGCTCATCTATTCTTGTTATAATAATTTCATAACTTAAGAATAGTTTGAACTTCTACCTCTTACTCTGTCTATCCTTGCCCTTGCATAGTAGGAACAAGTACAGAAGGTACGTAATAAATCCACTTAGCTAATCTTCCTGTTTATCCATATCATGCTTGAATGGGAAAGCATTTTGCTTCTCCTTTAATAAAACAACAACTTCCATATATAACTGTTTGTGCAACCCAGCAAAAGGGAGACCCACGGTTTTGCAAAACACACAATCTGTGCAGGACACAGCAAGCACTGTTTGGAACAGCAGAGGTCAGGTCATGGATGTCCCTGGCCTACAAGTAAGGCCAGCTGGAGTCTTACCTTGGCAATAGTCATCGCTCTGATTTTCTCAATGTCGATCATGCAATAATGCCAAGACACCAGGCTCTTCATGTTGATATATAGCTGGTTCCACAAAGCTAAAATAGCTTCATAGTACTGCTCAATTCTGAGACGAGATAAGAAATTCCATGGTCAAAATGCATCTGTCCATATAGCATAACTACAAAACTTCCCAAGAAACATCCACCAGATGTGGAGCGTGTTAAGGCTTGTTCTCTACTTGAAAAAATCTTGGAAATTAATTTATCCATTACTTTCATTATTAGAGATGAGAAAAACCTTGTAAAAGTTAAGTTTTAAATATTTTTAGATCCAAACCTAGATCCCAGTAAGCTTCACTGAAGTGAATTTCCTCAGCTCAAGGGTCTAGTCCTTAATTCCCCCACCCTTATAGACCAGCTTTTGTGATTGATTGCTATTTTGAGCGAACTATTCTATCTACTCCCAGTGGTAGGTGTCCAAACCCAGGCAACAACTCACTTGGTAGCAAGATCCACTGCTAACGGATTGGGGGGTGGGATGATAAGACTAACAGATGGCACCAGCATATCCACTCCTCCAGGGCCAGTCACCAGCCACTTGCTGCGCTCATTGTTGTCCTTCAGGATACATTCATCTCCTTTGCGCACCGTTTTCTGCAAGGAATGCAGAACAACATTTTTTTTTCTTTAGTTAAGTAAGATGGAGTTTCTAGGAGAGCCAGACAAAGAAGATGCATCCAGATCACAAAAGTATGAGTGCTTCCCAGCTGCCAGGTCTGGGTGTTCATCTTAGCTTCATACTGGGGCAGGAGATCAGTACAGATCAACTCCTTCTCACAGAATCTGGTTTCAGGATAACCACGTGGAAGCCACAGAACACGCTGAGCAGTTGCCACTGCAGTTGACAATCAGACTTGGGGCTTGCCATGACAAACATCAAAGACTGAATGTGGACACATGGCCACAGAAAGCTATGCAACCATGTATGGCTGTAAATCAGTGAGCTGGAGACAAAAGGATGCTTAGTGCTGCATCCATATTTGTGAAGGGACTGGGACAGAGTGCAGCAGAGCTAGGTCCACCAGCCCAAACTGCCAGAAATCCTGACCCGGTGCGGTCACGAGTGTGGCCATGGTGCAGGTTACAACCCACTCATATCCAAGAGGGGGAGACTCCTCCTATCATTTATCTTGATGGGACTCTACCTGCATCACAGCTCTACAGCCAGCAAATACAATTTTTGACATAACTAGTTAAAGGCCACAGGCTTTGCATTGATCTGAGCACGCAGGGGTTCCAGACTTGTCTAGGCTTACCTTCACCTGAGCAGAATTTATCTTGCTTAAAGTAAAAGCAACTGCCAAGCAGTCAGGTAACCATTGCCTAAATCTATTTAGTTTTGCTTATATTAACAAGTAGTTACTCTGTGTGCGCTGAACTTCTGTGTCTCTGGATTAAAATGTGGTATGGAAGAGCACACACACAGAGTGGACAGCAGAAATCCCAGACTGTAAACACAAATCACAGAGGTCAATTACTGCTCACTACAGGAGTGCAACCTAGTGAATCAAGTACAAAGTTTTACAAATAACAGAACAGAAAAACTGGGTAATTAGGAAACAGTGAAGAGAAAGAGCACATAAGCAGAAAACACATCTAAGCCTACTGTTAGGAAAAAAATATAGAAACAAACGCAAACAGCCCCAGTACTGAGGAGGAAGAAAAATCACCACCACCAATTTCCTCCTCTGTCCAGCAAAAATCTGGGGATATCGATGACTCACTGTACCTTCCTCACCCTTTGTTAGATGAAGTGTTGACCTAAGGACCTAGAGGGACACTGGAAAGGTGAGCAACCTCAAAAAAAAGAAGTAAGATGCTGGGAAGCATCTGTATAATTTTAACCCTATTATCAATGAGACTTTTCTGTGCTAATTTTAACTATGAGTATTATGCTATTTAGTGGACTAATAATAATAATTTTGACTAGACTTATTAACCACCCAAAACCTAGCTTGTTTATTCATAATTGCAAGAAAGTCAAAGCTTTTTTGTCGAAGAAATCGAAATGCTGACCAATAGCAGACAAAGGAGGTTTATACCTATCAGCTCAACAGTTTGTTTACTAAATCATTTGCCATGTTCTAGTTTATATGATGTTTATTCTCAGCCAAAAAGAGATGCAATACCAGATCCTGTTTGTAGTCACACAGAGCCTTGAGGATAATGGGCTTGTTACTCCGGTAGTCTGGGTTACGTGGCTTCAGCTGCACAATCTTCTTGGATTTATTCACCAAACTCTGCACTTGCCTCTTATATTCAAGAATCCTCTCTCGTTCATTCTGCAAAGATTAATTGTATGTTAAAGATTAATTCTAAAAACAAACCATGCCTAGTTCCCACTGTTTTATTAAGAGAGGGATACATCTGGAGCTCATGATAGGCAAAACTTCCTTTAGCTCCAGTGAGATGAGTCTTTGGCCTATAGTGTAAAACTGCAGGTTTTTTTTAAAAAAAAAAAAAAAAGATAAGAGAAGAGGAACATCAAGCTAAGTATCTTTGCAGCTCTGGCAAGCTGCAAACTTTGCAAAGCAGGCCTTTCATACAGATCTGCAGTGTGGTTAAAGTGATATGTAAGAAACACAGCAATAAATTGAAAGAAACTTATAACGTGAATGCTAACCAAAAAAAAAAAAGTAGTAACTACACTCTCAAACCCGACTTCATCAATTGCCCTTTTACATCACTAACCATTTTTTCTCCAGTATATTCAATTTGGAATTGTAGTACCTAATCCATGATGAGCACATAGTTAGCTAGAAAAGCTGAGTTAAGTCCTTCCAAAGAGCCTACAGTGATATAGTGACATGATGAATCATTTATTAAATGCACTTATCCTTTGAGGCAAAATCTATTCCTATGAAAACCTATGAAAGTCTTTCCTTTTTTCAATTTGTCAGCATGTCAGAAACTTGAGCATTTGTTGCGCCCATTCCAGATTTAAAAAGAAATCAGGAGCTCCCAAACAGTATCACACAAATCAAAATAACACTGATCTGTTTGTAGGCTTTCCTAAGAAATGGGCAAGAATATACCATTATGGTTCCAAGTTCATATAGTACCGTATATAACACTGCAGTACACCTGGGTTCATGTTTAGTATCTGAAGAGGGCAACTAATTTCCAAGAAAAGCAGAACATAACCTGTCAGGTGGGTGTGACAGTACCTCCAGCTCTTTGATCTGCTCCAGCAAAGACTGCAGTGACATGCTCTTATCACAGATGAACTTCTTTCTGATGGAGTCTTGTAAGTTTTTCAGGTAGCATTCTGTGGCTTGGGCCTCTTCAAAGAACTACACAAGAAAAGTTGTGATTTCAGTTGAGCACAGCTCTTGAAAACGTCTGCTAAAAATCAATGGATTCCTTTCATGAGAAATGCCCGTTCACAGCTGGCAGAATGGCAGCATTGACAACACAGTAACAATGTGTTATGCACAGTTGTGCACGGGTTTAGAAAGATCTTGGCACAGAAAAAAATATCTGTGATGGGATTCACACTTTCAACAAAAGTAGTGTGAATTCTCCACATCACTACTCACTTGAAAGTAAGCCGCATTCTCTTTCAGATGAACATCTATGCATTTGGTGATCTGAAGAATCCAGCTCCACTGAGTTTGTAACGTATCCATGTAGGCCTAACAAAAACAGTAACATACAAAACTCAAACCACCACACTGATCTCTCTCCCATACCTAGACTCAAGCAAAACTCTTTATGCTCTACATAAATGCAAGTGAAAAATCTGCTAAAAAAAAAAAAAAAAAGATTCATGCACATAGTTCCCCAACTTCTAAGCATCTATCTAACTGAAATGAGTTAAATACCTGCTTGTGGAATGCAGAGAGAAATTTGTTCATGACTTTAATTTTGTTTAATCAGCATAAAGCCTGAAGTGCATGAACAAAAAGGGATGAAATGCACAAACAGTAGTGCAAATAAAATACTTCAATTGCAAATTTTCATGTTCTCCTTCTTCCAACGAACACTGTCAAATGTGATTTTTTGTGATGGCTATTTTTAAATTCAAACTTCTCAAGTAGTCATCATGTATATTCTTTAAGAAATTACACACAAAACTTTTACTTCACTGCTGGAGCTTCCAAGGATCTTTCCTTCGTTCCTTTAAGGCAGAGACTGACCACAGAAGAAATATCAATGGTGATTTTACGCAACATGGTAATAGTTAACAAAGTAAATACACTGTAAAGCAGAAAGGACTTCCCACCCCTCCGGTTCCATTAGCTTCTTTCCGTTTCAGCGTTCATATGCACCGTCAAAACTGTAACAACTACAGCATTTCCTAAAAAAACGAGAATTTCCAAATTGTTGCAGCCTTTGTAATTGAAAGGTAAATGTACACCAAGCTGTGAAAGCAAAAAAGTCTTGGCTAAGCTGTAGAAATGCACTATTTCAGTTGCAGAAAGTACTTGTACCTGGATTCAATATAAACCCTCAACAAAGGGTGTGGCTTTCTTCAAAGCATGCATACTAAGATAGCAGAACAACAACATGCCTTCCTGCCATAAATTCCACCGCACTGTAGTCAACTCAAATGAGATACAACAATTTCAACACACTCAAGACAACTGCCTAAGCCTCATATTAATTTTTACATGAATCTATCATCAAATTTGATAGCAATGAGAGCTCTCAAGAGGCCTGCAGTTGTTGCAGCTACGTTTGTAGAGGGAGGTAGTATCATTGATTACAGTAGCTCAGGCAGCTGGATAAAAAATGCAGCTGGATAAAAAAAGGACATGATTTTTGGCAGACAAACCCTTCTCTGGTCCAAATGCAGCATTTCATTTGTGGACTTTCACTGAGAACTTTTTCCATGTAGCAACTAAAGGAGTAAGTGAAATCACACAAAGTCTAACTCACCTCGATTTTGTCTGAAGCAGGGTGCTGGTTGAGCACTAGCTGGTCACTTTCTTGCTTTAGCTTGTTAAGTTCTTTTTCTTTAAGCTCCAGCTCACTCATGCGTTTCTAAACAACCAAAACACAGCATTAAACAAGCCCCCAAATGTATGGTACACAGGATGATTTTCTTAAAATTTTCCAGATAGTTGTGATAATGTAAAATTATCCCTGCTAACATTACACAGTAATTCTATTCAGTGTGGTGAAGTGAATTATGAAGACAGTGGAGTCAAAGAAGGTACAATCATCTCAGTTCTAGTCTCTAGGCTTGCCACTTCACAAAGCAAAGCACCCAAAGTTCTTCCTTTTCTAGGAATGATGGAAGCAGAAAAGACTGCGTGTTGCAACACCCAAAACAACTGAACCAAAAAACCCAAAAAAGTACCTCTTTAATAGTGTGAACTTTCATTCCTTTTTCCATTTGGTGATCAGCACCAATATTGGTTAAAGAAACACATGCGTTCTGTTTCCCTACGTACCCACAGAAGACAAGGAGAAGCGCAAACTACCTCTGACCGTGCGCTCAACGTGCTGCTGGCAAAACTGTCAGAGGAAGAGAGCAGTTGCCTCTGGTATAACTCTACTTCCTGGCAACAGAAAATCAGGGCCAAAGACAGGGACCTCCTACCCCCTCTATAGTCCTAACAGGGAGAACTAAACTGCTGGATTCAAGTCCCTTAGTTTAGCATGCCAACATAATGACTGTGTGCACAAGCTATATGTGATTATTAGTCCACAGCAGACTGTACTGATAAGGCCAGCTTCCAAGGTCAAAAGAAACTATGACAATCTGTTGAGTGGGAGCACAATCTTCCAATAGATGTCCGATCTTGACTCAAAAGGTTGTCACACAATACTTAGTCCAAAAGTGTTGGTAGAAATCTCCAGGAACTTTGAAAGAGTGAAGAAACGTCCATCCTGTGACCAGTCCCCCTGAGCCAGGCTGTTCCTCCCTCCCTATCCCAAAAGGGCCCATGGAAAGCACGGGGAGGTTAAGCTGTCTTACAGAGAAGGCCTCCTGCTTCCTGGAGATGTCAGTGTTCCTATCACTCCAGTCGTAGAGAAGCTCCTCTTCTTCACAGTCATTGATCCACATGATCTCTCTGCTGGTGGCTTGGATGAGGTTCTGGAATTGACGGAGCTGATCCATTCTCTCAAAGGAGTATTTCTGCAAGGAATTCCAGAAATGAGAAGCCATAAACACAGAAATGCCTGTGCTGGGTGGAGAAGTGAAAGTCAACAGGCCAAGAGCACAGCATGTCCTTTTTTTTTTTTAAAAAAAAAAAAAAAAACAACAAACTAAAACAACACATCTATAAAACCTGTTGGCAATGGACAGCAGATATTGTGCCTGGGTTTATAGAGCTGTGAAACCTGCTGGCAATAGACAGTGGACAACTTGTCTGGATTTATAGAACAATGGGAATCTGAAGTCACCAGCTTCTGAAAGTCATTTCAAACCCAAATGTAGCAGACATGTAGGCAGGCAAGCAAAAAGGTATGGAAGAAAAATGCAAGAAATGTCAAACATTTCACATCATTTTTACTTGCATTTGCTGCTCATACATCCTTGATGTTGTAGTAGCACCTTTTGCACAGATGACACTTCATGAAAAGATTCCATCTCTGTCCTCATGTCATAACACACATTCTATTGCTTGGAATGTGTACGGGAATTAACTTCCGATCCCAAGGGTTAAACCTACCATTTGCACAAGATTCTCACTGTATTTTACATGAAGATCCAAAGCAGGGAAGATGCACAGCGCTACACAGAATTTAGTTCTAATCCCACTTTTGAATAACTTTGTAAGCTTCGTATATAGACTAACTTCATTGCTACATTTACTCCCATTAAGGAGGTAGATTTCTACTCTCACTCGCTTAGTGACCAACTCACTTCATCAGGTGCGAACTAGAAACTTCCTTGTGAGGGAAGTGTCAATAACTTCCTTGTGTCAATAACACACCAGATAATGAATTAATCTCAAGTTCATGACTCAAACTGAACCTTATAGAAGCTCCAAAGCACTGTCAGTTTACTGCTGATTAGAATTATTTAAATATGCATCTGTCACTCTGTGGAAACCTGAAGTATCCCTTGACTATCCATCGGTGTTAATAAAGCAAAAAGAGCATTCATCATAGAGGGTATCAGAAATGAACATGTCATGCTCACCAGCAGTCCTTCATATTCTTCCTCCAGCTGATGAACTGCAGCCTTCTCCCGCTGAAACAGAAAAGCAGAAATATTTAGTGAGCCTTTGACAAGTTGCCTATTTGCTGGTATTTCCTTTACAGTCAGTATCATAATGTTATAACTACGGGTGGTGACCTGCAAATGCCTGCAAGAGACATAGGTGAGCAGCAGATCTGCACCATTGGAGGACCACAAGAAGTATAAAACCAAGGCCTGGACAAACTTACTTCCCTCAGAGGTGCATAGTACAGAAAAGCAAGGTTCCACACAACCCCTGTAATACCAAAACGGCTCCCAAAACTGGATGCTCTGTACTCCTAGACAGCTGTGGGGAATCAGCTAGTCCTAGAGCTAGCTTTGGAGATTATGAAGTAGTACAAACTACAATGTGAGCAGGAGGCTCCAATTTTTATTCCCATGTCTATGACTGCGAACCAGCACAACCTTGGAACAGGTATTCCATAGGGCCAGACTATTACCTTTTCTATTTGAAGGGGAAGGGAAAAGGGAGTAACAACTCTTCCACTCTTCAGCTTGGCTGAGAGATCAGAGCTCCAGAACACAGTGCATTTTCTTTAGATCCAACTCACTCTCCTCCTGTCCACGTGAGCAATTAACAGAAAAAACCAACAGGAATGAAGCAAGCCTCCTCTCTCCTAAAACTAGCTGCTGGGCTGCTACGAGAGGAAGTTAACCGTTGCATTTTCAGTGACTTCTTTACTCCAGTAACAAAACCCAGAGGGGAACAGAAGCCTCGGAGGGGCAAAAGAGGAAAAAAAAAAAAAACAAAAACAACAAAAAAAAAACCTAAGAAAAGTTCCAAGCTTAGCCCAGAATTTGGGCATTTTTCACAGAAATTCCCTCATTACTCAAGGCTGTGTCTAAGCACCCACCTTATCCTTTCACCTTCTCGTTTTAAGGTATCTAGACAGAAAGTGAGAATAATCATTCTTAGCCATTCTTCTCACAAAAAATGTTGCAATATTTACTTGCCAGCCTTGGTACAAAACAACAAAATGGTAAATAGCTACTAAATTTTAATTTTAAAATTCTGAGGAATGAAGTGGAACACAAATTAATCATGAAATAAAAAATATTAGGGTTGAAACTGTTTGCTACCATGACACCCGTGCTTTCTGAAGAGAAGCTGAGCTATTCAACATTCTTTTTTGTAGTGGAACACTGGTGAGCCAATGATATAAGACTAAGCAACTCGTAAGGGAAGACAGTAATTACCAGATCTGTTTTGACTTTGTCCAGGTGCCAGCGATAGTCTCCAATGGCATTGTGAGTTCTCCTATGGTCACCAATTTGTTGCTCAATGGATGCTGCATCAAACCCCCATTTCACTAGCTCCATTTCAGCCTAGGAGAAAGAGGCAGTATTTGTACTTTAGTATCCAACATTATTATCTAAATCGGAGCATAAAGGAATTGAACTGAAGGAAGCATGACTATGCAGTAGAAAGCAAAACTGAACAAAGGGAAGTTCAGAATAGGGGGTTACAATTTCTTAAAACTGTCATCACTTCAAGTGTGTGTCAGGCTCCCAAAGCAGAAGAAACAAAGCAGGGAAAATATTTAAGTTGCTTAAAATTAGACTCGATGAAGCACACTCAGTAGTGTATTTTCATGTTTTCTTTGGACCAAACTGTTCTCTTATGTTCTACAGTATAGTTACATTCTTATCACTCTGAAAACAAATTATGACTTTATCAAACAATGCTATTCATGCAATTCATGTGAAAATACCCAGAGTCAAGTTCTATAGCCCAGTACACTACATCTGCATTTTAATTACGTTTGTATAAACTCCAACAACTTTAGTTAAATACAGTCAAATTAAATGAAAAAAACAGAAGACAAACTGAAATGATTCTAGAACATGCTATTTGTCTTCCATTTTGGCAACATTTACAGTAGGATGAGAAGTGAAAATCTCTAGTAACAGCCTCTGAAAAACAGTAATACACCTGGATAATTACCAAACGAAGAACTGACTGCAGTTCTTCGTTTCATTATTTTCAAATATTAAAAGCCACTGAATTCACAATTCAGTTTCTCAAACTTGAAATCATCTTTTATGCTGTAAAGACACACTCCTCCTCTGAATGCCTGTCTGCGCACGCACACAGTAAAGAAATATGTACCTTAATCTTGGGTTGGGACTGAATTTGGTAATTACCAACCTGGAGCCAAATCTCTATGAGTCAACAGATGACAATAAAGCCCGAACCACACTCAAATGCAAGGGTTCAAAGGCAGTGCTGAAAACAATCCAAGAAACAAAACCATTTTGCATTCAGCCATCTAAAAGTTACAGGACTTTGACCCTTGTCATTATACTTAAACAGTCTAAAGAGACTGTAGCAACAGCAGCAGTCCTGGCTGGCTGCCAGGCCACGAACAAAGGCTGTCTGGATTTCACTGCACTTTCCCTAATTCTGCACTGGAAATTTGACTGACTCTCCTACCACCTGATTCTCCTGTCCACAAACCATCCAGGTAGAAAACTGAAAAACACCAGCAGAAAACCACAGCTGCTCAGCCCTTTTTCCCACATCTCACCACGTTACTAGGGGAAACATTATCCTAGTCCCAATGTGAGCAGGTAATGGGACACAGCAAGACACAATGGAAAGAAGAGGCATGTTTGAAAGTTCAAAATAAATTTTCAAAAAAAAAACAAACCAAAACAAAACAACCCTCAAAAGTCCAACAGCTAAGTGCTTACTGGCCCCACATCAGCTTTGGCTTAGGGACTGAAAAAGGGAGAGAAAGAGAGCCTTCTTCTTTCACAGGAGGTTTTGTGTGGGAACACAGCTATAAAGCACTTGAGCAAGCTCCCCGTGCTTAGCAAGGGGTGTCTAAGCAGGGTGTCACGTGGCATTTTTGGGAGGTGCAGCATGTTCACCATCTTTCACCGCTGGAAGCATGCCCAGTGTCTGTCCAACATCACTGTTCAAAGCATGGCAGGTCTGACAATTAGCCTACTCTCCTACAGTGTGCGCAGAGCAATCATATCTGCTGCTGCTGTCTGGGCACAATGCTTATACACGTTACCACTCAAGGAGTGTATCGCCACTTCCCCTTCTTCTAAAACGCTATGGGAGGGCACTGAAAGACTAGGCTATGACTAGCACTCACATAAAAGTATCGGAACTGTACAGAGCTCTCCCCTCCTCATCTGGTTTGCATAGCAGCCACCTAGCAAACACCATATGCAGATAACAATGACAGGATCACTAAGCAACAACCTAATAAAGACAGATAAAAATAATGCAATTTCAATTTACAAGGAGTCTGCAAAGTATAGCTTCAGCCACCTTGTTCCATCCTCCCTACCTGTCTCTCAGAATTGTCTGTTCAACCACAAACAACTTTCACTTCAGCAGCACAAAACCAGACCACAGGCTCTTAGCATGTGTTTTCTACTCCAGGTTACACCATCAACAGCTGTGCATAGGCAAATTTATTCTGGGAATGCAACAGCTAACAACTTCAGCATTTTCATGTGTATTTCAGCAGTAACTTCTGAAAGCCTAGTCCTGTGGCAATCAGCTCTACTTTCTGGTTCCCACTGTGATAAGCATAGATTAGAGGGGGAGAAGAACTGTAAAATACTGGACAATGGTTAAATCTGTGAAGCTGGTGTGATCTGTGTAAAGGGTTAAAATAAATATGAATCATAGAGGAAATCTGTGGAAGGACAGAAGGAAGTATCGAGCATAATAATCTCCAACACAAACGTGCCAGTGCCTTTTGTTAACAGCTGTGTCTCATTTAGCTTTCAAATCTAACTTCCACACTTTTTCCTCTGCAAGAGAAGATCATCCCAAATCCATGTTCATATTTCAGTGGAAACTCACTGTTTGTACAGTACCACCAAAAAAAAAAAAAAAAAAAAAAAAAAAAAAGGAGGAACTTGGAATAATATACAAGCCATGCGTCTTTTTTCTGCTGGCACCCAAAACATTACTACATGTGAGGTGACATTCAGAAACAACAAAACAACACCAGGTCTTAGCATTGTCTCTGTGTTTTGCACAGATTTACCTTCTGCTGCCTCATCCAGTTTAAACATTCACTTGTGACACGTTTTGTGTACTCATCCCAGCCTGAGCCACTCTGAGAGGAGTAGCAACCACCTCCTTTGGAGCTGGCCCTTCTGGCGCGGGGAACACTGATGGCTTTGTACAGGGCACGCATTTGCTCTTGAAGTTGAAGCAGCCTGAAAGGGAAGGAACTACTTAGTGTCTATGAGATAAACACCCAGAAAACAAGAAAACAACACAATCCATATCTCCTGCTGGACCACGAGTACTGAAAACAAATTGCTGAAAGCGCAGGCTGTGGAATAAACACACTGACTAAAATTTCACGAGGACAACCAAGATGTGAAATTCTGTAAGAAACATATTACTGCAAGGCCCTTCTCCATGTCAGCATGCCCCAAACAGATTTAGTTCCGCCTTATTGATTTCTGTCACATCCTGCAACACCAGGGAAGTTGAACACTTGAGATACCACAAACTTTTATTATCCACATCCCCTCCTCCAACCCTTCCCTGCCAATACCTTTTCTGATACATCTCACAGGGCTGGCCCATCTGCCGCATCTCTCTGATCAGCCCATCCAGGATATCCATTTGGTCATTTGCCTGTGCAAAACACTCTTCCAGATCTCTGTTCCCTCTAATTTGGACACCATCCCCATATTTCAATTCCTAAAACAAGCAAACAAACAAAACAAAATGAAAAAAAAAAAAAAAAAAAAAGGAAAGAGATGGCAGATTAAATATTCATCATCTAAGCTCCAGCTCGATTGTTTTAAAAAAGATGTTATGAGGACTGATTACTTTTAAGAAGCACAATAGATTTCAACTGCTATATCTCCAACTGCCAGTTTTAACTGGCAGAAGGCCAATTAACAGAGGAACCACAGTCATTGGAAAGTCCTTATTACAAATAAAATATGAAAGAAAATTATTAAAACATCGACCAAACCTTTCCATAAAGAACAGCACATCCTGACTGATGTTTATTTCAGCGAAGGCAAGGCTTCATAGGGTGTGCTAAGTTTTTAAGACCTTATGCTTTTGTGTTTAGAGGATGAGAAGCAAACACTGTCCTAGTGGGAGTTGGTGGATATTGCTCCTGATTTTTAAGAAGTTTTCCTGAGGTTCTAAGACTTTCCTCCCCTGCAAAAACAGTCTGCACCCTGTCTGCCTGGGACCAGCTCCATGCCCCATCACATTTGCATCCCACCTTATCATCCAAAGTCTAGGCAAATTCCCCATGCACCCTCTCAGTGCAGCAGACCAGCATGGTCATGGTGTTTCAAGCAGGAAGACACAGCTTTTTGATCTCATCCCACGCTGACATGGCCATGCTGAACAAAACATAACCCAGTTGTGATTTGATTTTGCAAATAACATGTTGATGGACCTCGGTACTTTGTCCCTCACAAAGAAAAGAAAAAAACAAAGCAAGCAATGCATGTTATGGCACCAAGCTGGAACTAAACATCACTTTCTTTTAACTTCACTAGAATAATATTAATCCTTAACAAGAGGCAATATTTACTCTGGCATTGAATTTTATACAAACATGCTCACACGTGCTGCATCTCTGAAAGGGAAACGAACTGCTAACCACAGAGTTCATTCCTGAAAGAGTTTTCTGTCCACAGAGGGTCCAAAATGTGCGCTAAATCACATCCGCTGCCAGAACTGCAAACGGGTTTTGCATTTGCATCTCAGTGGCCTCAACAGCAGGATGCACTCACCACCCTGCACCTCCTCTGACTTCAGCAGGAACAGAGGACATCCCACATTTGCCAGGTCAGTAAGAAACCCACCCCCAGGCACTATGCGTTTGTATCAGTGGAGCATATAGCAAAGATCATCTGTAGGCACTTGGGATGAAACAGCCAAGAAGATTTTAATCTAGTTTCAAATACTTCTTTAGGACTCGTTTGGAAAAATAAAAAAAAAAAGGTAGCGAAGGTTTTTCCTATGGTCATTCCGTTCATTATGGCCTAGAAAATGATGACAATATTCTACAGGACACATTAAGACAGTATAAGTGGTCATCATATTATTAACAGCTGTTTGCACTGACAGTGGTCTTCCTCTAAAACTGAAGAATAAGATGCAGTAGAATCTGTTTGAAGGGTGGGTTGGTTTTTTTAAAAATCAAGAAGTCCCCCTCTTCTTAATTGGATGCATATCAATCAGTTTTACTGAACACTGAGTGCAGATGGAAGAGGGAGACCTAGGAAGGAGGTATGCTATTCCACTCCCAGTTGCCTCACGCAAACAGTTGAAAGGGGAGAAAGGAGGTGAAGCAGCAGAGCCTTTGAGTCCACCAAACAACACAGCATTCATTCCCTGTAATATTCATAATCACTTTTGATAAAAAGAACAAAAAGCACTCACGGGTTGTACTATGAGCTCAGCTCGCATCAGGCAATCCGAACAGTTTTGCAAAAGCTCCTGGATGGTGTTCTGGCGTCTGGCCACTGTACAGGTCCCATTCTGACTGTGGAGGGGAAGAGGAAGAAGATGAAGTAAGTACAGAGTAACCGCACACTTTGAAGAGGGACGAGAAACACACATTCAGACCAGCTAAGGGAAGTTACATAGAATAATCCATCTCATTTAGCTTCACAGAGACACACATGCTTTATCTAGCCCTCCTGCATAACTACACTGTGAAGCTTTGATGTCGATTCCACAATGGCAGAGCCACTTCGTAATTCTTTAACAGCAGGTGTGGACTGACCACAGGATAGAGTAGAAGGTGTAAACCAGCATGCCATAATGAGAAAGTTTTTCTTCCAGTACAAGTATCTGTAGCTTCAATAGACAAAACTTTGGCAGTATTAGTGAGAATGAATTATTCACAACCCTTATTAAAGTAAGTACATTAGAACATAACCTTTGTGCGACATCGTCTTATGTGTTATCACACCAGCCATTGAATGTCAGAGCATAAAAGGAAAGCAGGATCTTCTGCTACACAAGTGCATGAGCACACAGGTCCATACAAGCGTACGAGGGGCCCTTTTGTCAGCAGAAATGCATGAAACTAGTGCAGTGTCTTAAGAAGGAATTGCAGGATGCACAAGCTACTACACACACAGATGTAGGGCCTGGAGTTAAAGGACATGCTTTCTTACAAATAAATAAAGTGGGAGTTTGGGGATTACAAGTAAAACTCCACAACTGAAAAAAATAGTGAGGGAAAAAGCCAAGACAGATAACAGGGTCATTATTGTTGTCTTGCACATAATCTACTGCACCCCTATCGCCAAGGTTGCTCTTCCAGCATTTGGGATTCAGCCACTAAAGTGAGCCACTGCTAGTTGAATGTGGGTGAGGTGCTTCAAGTGAGGAACCATTCCTTGCTGATGGAATCAGAGCTCCCAAGCAAGCCCAGGCAGCTCCCAAACCAAAGCACTTGCCAGTGAAACTAAAACAAACCACTACCAAGAGACAGTAAGAAACTAAGAAACTTCCAAACCTTGCCTTGTTTTCTAACTCCTGTGCTCACAGTAGGTAACCTTTCCCATTACAAATCACTGACGGCCCAAACCTTCCATACACCACCATCAAAAAGACTATTGGTGGTGTTGTATGGAAGAGTCAAGCTCAGAGCAAGCAAGTCATCTGGATCCAATGGAAATCTTTCCACTGACTTCAACAGACTCTGACCATCCTTAGCAAAAGGGATTGTGACAATGTAAAAAACTTGGCAGAGCTGTCCTTGAGAAAATCTCTGCAGTGGTGAGAAACATTCAATGGTCTATTTTTAAGAGCTCTTCTGTAGTGTGTGAAGTTGGTGCTCCAGCAGCCGGCCATTCTCCTGTCAGCTATTCTTGAGCAAGTGGAACAAGGTCGAGCAACTTTTCACCAGCTTCCCCCAATACCAGGGAACAGACCCTCAAAGACACAGAGACAGGACTGGAGAATCACTGGGTGACTTAAAACAAGCTGTACACATGCAACTCCTGGCTTGCACGGTGACCCTTTGGCTGCACAAACGCTGCGCCCTACTGTGCCATGCACCCCTGTATATCCTGGAAACAGCTTAAAGAAAACAATTGTGAAAAATAACATATAGGTCTGATTTTGTGCCAAGCTTCGAGTCAGCTTCCTTTTCTAAATCATTCCTTCTCCTTAGGCATTGCTGCTGTGTTTGGGTCTAGAAGTATCTGACTGCATCTAAAATTTACTTTAATTATATCCACAATTATTTTCATGAGTGAAACACAATAAAGAAGAGAGAGGAACCTTCCAAGCAATTTTCTCTTTTCAGAGCATCAGAAGAGCATTTTTTTTTCTTAAATCACTTTTTCAATCGTCTCCTGACAGCTATGAATTCCAGATATTCATTAAACCCAAAAGAACGATCAATGGGGACCAGACTTGTACTGTAATTAATCAGCTTATCTCCACTAGCTTCAGTGTAACATTACTGACCTGGAAGGCATTACTTCAGTTTACACTGAGAGGAGATCTAACTGACAGCTGTCATAGTTAGCATGCTAAGAAATTGTGAAGAAAAGTTATTTTCAAATAAATCAAACTACTAAAAAATTTTAAAAGACAGAAAAAGTACAATTACAAGTATTTTGTGTTAATCCCAATGATGTTAGAATACCACATCCAGAATTATTGTTCAAATAATAAAAAAGTTAGAAAACTGAAGATGGTTTCATATAGATGCACAAAGCTGTTTCAAAGGCAGAAACAGATACCTTGAAGTGGGATGCTTAAGTGCACCCTATTTAGATCTTCGAATAAAGATCTACAAGTTACTTGTTTACAGTTCACAGGAACCTTCACAAGAAGAAAGCAGCAAGTGTTTAAGGCTCTCCAATCTAGTAGATAAAGACATATCCAAAGTAATGGCAGAAGCTGGAGCAATACGAACTGAAACCAGAAAAAAAGCACAATATTTCATCAATGCTGCTTTGAACACCTTGGATGTCAGTTTTGCTGTTAAACAACTAGCTGTTTTGCTAGTCAAAATACTGAGATCAACACTAGGATAACAGGTGAAAAGGTAGTGGCATGTTAAAGGCAGCTGATGACACTGGGCAAGCTCATGGCTTTCCAATCCATCAGCCGACCAAACGGAGCTACCAGGTTATGGGGCATACCCAGAGACAGCAGATGCCAGTACATGAGCCGATGTTTGATGGCATAGCTCCACCAACTCCACAGACTCAATGACTTCACATCCAAAGAGGTTTTAGCTGCACAAACATATTCAAGAAGGGCATAAATCAATCTCAGTTTAGAAAATAAAGATACTTAGCAAGACAATACCTCAACATATATTGATTGATATATCAGATGGCACTAGCACAACCTCATATGGACACATCTTCAATACTTTTCGCCCATGTGACAGGAGAGTATTTCATGAGCAGTTTCAAAGGCCCTCTGTTAATATTCCTCTTACTGAAGCCAACAGGCCTTTATGGGAAGGAGTAGATCAAAGCAGAAACCCCAATGCAGAGTAAGCAGACATCCAACCTTGAGGCAGAAGGATACAGCCAGCCAAAGCAAAACCATATCCAAGAAAATGGCATTAGGAAAAAAAAAAATACTGGACTAAAGAAATTGAGGCAAAACCTAATCCATGAATATGCTAACATAGAGGCAAGAATGAAGCTGGATTTTCAAAGTACAACCACGTAACCTAGATCATATATAAAAACACATTTATGTTCCTCAGAAAGATGTAAGAACCCAACAATCCTCACAGGACACAGATTAAACAGATTACTATAGATGGTATTTTGTCAGTGTCTCTTTTGCTTCATCTGATTATGTTTACATGAAACTGAATGAGTTTAAAGTAATATTTGGCCATTGTAACAACTACTGCTGCTACGATCACAATTTGATTTGATTTTAACTCTGGCAACATCTAAAGCTCCAATCTGTGAATAGTATCCTGCTGCACCAAACACCGTAGACACACCACACAGTGAAAATATGGACAGATTTTCTAAATGTTTTACTGCACTCCTGTAAATACAGCATACATTTTCAACGATTCCAGCAGAAAGGGAAAGAACTGGAGCTTGGTCTTTTAGCAGGACTTGCAACACAAGAGTACAGGGAATCCTACTAATAAACATAAGCACTTGCAATAATCTGACTGCTGTACTGCTTTGGCGTTGTAAATGCTGCAGAACAGCGCTGAGTGAAACAGCCTAGACTGCTTCAGACCTTAACTCCCTATTTGTCCCTACAACTCAAAATTTTAGACCGTGACACTTATTTTGAAAGCAACTCACGAATTTCAAAAAGATACTATTAAGCAGAGTT
The DNA here is from genome assembly GCF_034619465.1 of Leptosomus discolor. Classification (NCBI taxonomy): domain Eukaryota; kingdom Metazoa; phylum Chordata; class Aves; order Leptosomiformes; family Leptosomidae; genus Leptosomus; species Leptosomus discolor. Next base: position 31,254,843 of record NC_141398.1, on the reverse strand, counting down.
CTTTATTAAAATTACTTAGTTTTAATAGTCATTAACTATTAAAACAACAAAGGAAAACAAAGGGGTGTAGCATCTCTTTTTTTAAATTATTAGAATATTTCAAAAGACATAAGAATCACTTTTATTTGGGATCTTAAAATGTATCCCTGTATCTCTCTCCTGCCAGAAGAGCCCTAGGAAAGGCACAGCATCTTCTCATTGCTGTCATTCTGTACAGGAGCCACCCTGCTTGCTGCATGTCAAGGCAGAATACACAGCTCCCTTGCTATACTGCACTCTTGGTCTCCCAGAGAAATGAGAGAGCAGCCCAATCCCTACTGAAACCAGGATTTGGGCAGGATGGTAGCTCATCTCCCTGCTGCAGTATATGCCACCTGAGCTAAACTCAGCTGATACCTTACTAGTGAATCCTCAGTTTCTGAACTAGGATTGCACTTAACTGTTAAGCAGTACTGCTGACCCTCACAAGACCCCCAGCTCTACAGGAAAGCAGGAACTATTCCTGCTTTTCATAAACGGGACTGAGAAATGCGCCCGCATCCCTGGAACACAGCAGGGCTGACTACTGCTGCCACCGGCTTGTTCAAGCAGCTGAAAGATTTCCTAAGTGATACGTTTTGAATAACTGATATCTCCTCTGCAAACACTTGGCTTGCACCCTTACAGGCCCAGCCAAGTCGTCATTACTGCAGAACCCAAGGGGCAAGGAAGAAAACCAGCTACCTTCTGTTTTCTCATTTGCTTCCTGCTGCTGAAGACCTGCACACCCCCAGCATAAACGCCCGCAATGTGGAGGCTGCTCTGGTTTCTGCCTTTTTTAGTACACATCAAGAGGCTGCTGTGTTATCCTGGGGGCAACTAGCGTCTAGAGAAGCAGGTCAAAGGAGACTCGCAGAAGCACATCCAGCACCTTTGCAGAGCATTCCAGCAGCTTCACAGCTCCTTGAAGCACAAAGGGCACACTCTTGGCCCAAAGATCCGACTTAAACCAAATCAGAATAATCCTTGTTAAATTTCCCGACTCCTCCACAAAACATTTAGCCTTTTAAAAATTCAAAGCATTTTTTTTTTATTCAAAAAATCAAGGAAGCTTTAAAAAAAAGTCTTTTTGCAGATCCAAAGTATCGAGCGACTCCATAACTCAACAATGAGAGCAAAACAGCAGCACTTCTTTTTCTTCCCCACCCCCCCACATCCACACAAACTTGTTTGAACAAGCAATAGATTCATCAAGGGATTACCTGATATGCCCAGGGTAGGCAAGTTAGAAGAAAAACCTGACCTGGAATCTGCATTCCCAGCACACAGCATGCACACACCATGGGACTAAACCACCACCTATCCACCACCACCTGTCAGTTGCATGTGTGTGCCCCTGAAAACACACAGGCATACACTGGCAAACAGTGGCGAATCACAGTATCTATAAAAATATAACCAGAAATTAAAATACTATAAACCAGCTTCCCCCTCCTCAAAGAAGAACGCAAGTATCAAAAACCATTGGCAGATTCGTAACTGGGTTCTTCCCATACATCTTTGCTCTTACTAGGATGTTTTGGCACACCACAACCTCGAGAAACTAGTCCTGTCTGCCAAGTATACACATAGACTAAGGCATGATGACAGGAAACGTCAAGAAAAGTCTGCATCTTGCACGACCGGGCTCCACATACCATTAGAAATGCACAAAAACTTACAAGTCGCTGGTGAAATCTTAAGACCCCTGAAGGCCAAGTGCCTTCAGAGCAGGTAGAGTTTCACAAGAGATCCTGCCACACTTATTTGCAGAAAATCTTCACGTTTTTTCCCACTGATATTAATGGCCAGGAGCAACGGCATCGTTCTAAAGGCCATACCTGCCCAGTGCAGCGGGCTGCATACACACTGCCTCTCCCACCTCTGGCTCTGGGAGAGGGAGGTGCCAAACGCAGGGTCCAGCCTGGACCATGGAAATACACCTCGGCCGGAAAGCAGCCGCTCCAAATGCCAGCCAATCTCTCATCTGACAGCGGCTTTCACATTTGTAGTTATCTAGCTCGAAATCTCACACACGTACCTATGAAAAGGTGAGTTGCGATAGGTACAACCTGGTTTTTGTCTCATGGCGTGGCAGTGTCACCAGCTGTTGATGAAATCCGTTCCTCGGCCAGCTCAAGCACAGCACAGGCTCTGCCGGCGTGGCAGGTATTCAGCAGCAATTCAGATACATTCCTCCCTCTCTGTCTGCCCATATTCTTGTTTGTTCTTGAGCAGTTTTTCCCACCCCCCATGCAACACTGTGGCAGAGGAGGCTGAAGCCGATATTACCACGCCAGCCCAACCCCCATTCGGCTTGGCCAGGACCCTGCAGATCCCTGTGAGACTGATGGGAAGGGCAAAAACAGGGCTTTGAATCCATTTTCTCCAAGTTTGCTTTATCTGTCAGTCCCTGAAGGTAATATCGAGGCATGGGATGTGAATTTCTAACTTATTTTCTTAAAAGGACAGAAGTTGCATTAACTCTTAAGCAGAATTGTGTAAATTAATTTATTTTCATATCACATGGTGACTATAAATTCTAGGCTATTTTTTCCCTTAATCTCAGCAATAACAAAACCGCACAACTTTATGCTTTTTCTTCCTTCTCTCACAGCATGTATCAGATTTTACCTCTCCATAGCAAAGACATTGATAAATATTTGACTGATGAATTGGCAGTTGAGGAGCATGTGACTCATCATCAAGCTGAGTATCTGTACTCAGGGCCAAGCTCATCCTGAGTTCCCAAGCCAGAAGAAACCGGGAATGTTGTAAAAGCACCTTGCTGAGCCCTAAGGGTAGGGAGCGTCTTACATTGCTCTGTGAGTAATGTAATGCTCAGCACAGACTCGTTTGGCAGAATACGCCCGAAAATTTACAAGACTGGAGCTTAAGCTGAATCCTACTGCATTTAAAATTATGGTACAGTAACCTTCCCTATTGCAAAAAGTAGCCTCAGTTTCCTAAGCTCAGTAACTGCCTCTAAACTCTGGCACTGAAGATGTCAGGCTGAATGCAATTATTAAAACCAACTCCATTGATGATGGCCCTGATCCTACAAGCCAAACATGCACAGGATTTAGTGGATTTTCTGCACGCAGCTCATGTGCAAAATTAGGCACAACTCCTTTTTTCATTAACTGGCAACAAAACGCTCATTTTGTATTTTGGAACACATTTTAATTCAAATCAGCACTGATTTAAAATAAACCTATGTCACTCAGTAGGGTGCAAACACATATATTGTTTTGCAAAAAAAACTTACAGTATTTTGAATGGTCAGATATTTTCACATAAAAAAATTATGTGTAAATACATACACACACATATATGTATGTATTTTGATCTGTTTAACAAGGGGGTTTAGTTCCATGTAGAAGCCTTGCAATAAAGTGAAGAGGAACTTTCATTGCAACCTCCTTGCCAGATATGCCTTCCCAAAAAGGAAACATGAATATTATGTTACAAAGAGTAAATTAAAGAATGTTGATATAAGGTTGTTAACTTCTTGATCATGTCTGTCCTTTCTGCTCTTGCTAGGCCACCACTGAATACTAAAGAAAGAGGAACCTAACAAACTACAGACTGGTTTAAAACACGTAACAAAAGCCAAAGAATGCTAAACTAAAGGAAGTTATTTCTCCTCTAGTGAAAGTCAGGAGTAACAGGGAAGTCACTCTAGTGAATCCAACACAGTTGCACCAGAGTAAAGTCTGGAAATGGCCAGGAAGCAGCATGTTCTAACACTAATTTTTCATGTCTGTCTCTTGTAAACAGTAAAGGTATTTGCAGTGGAGCACCACTAGCAAACCAAATCCTCACAAATGCAACGCAGCAACGGCATCTTGGAGTTCCAGTATGTGCACTCTCCCAAGGTAAAGTACTGAATTGTCCTAATTATACAGCAATAAATAGGTATTCTTATGCTACTGTAATAGTAAGTAGACATATTACAGCTGCAATTCATCAAAACTAACCTACCTGTGGACACACCAAACCAAAAGTCAAATGAAGAACTAAAACTAAGAACCCAGCAAAGTAATAAACAAAAAATAGGTAGAATGCAAGTTTGGTCTTTTATTCATCATTCCTCTAGCAACAGGTCCAACACACCTAAACAGAGCTCTCTGCTCTCTAGGGCAATCCTAATTCTCTACAGCCACTTATAGATCTGCTTGATCTAATAAAGCCTGCCTGTTCTCACCTGCTGTTCATTTACTATATATGTTTAATTCTCATCCTTCTGCAATCTATTATGATGTACCATCTGTAAAATTAGGGCTTAAATTCTAACACAAATTATGTGACAGCACTTCCGAATCAATTTCTAAGTCGGTGGCATCAATAATTAGACCAATAGGTTTAATAGAGCCATTCCGCATGTAAAAAAGAGTAATCACCAGCAGTGTTTTGTATAGGTGCCTCATCACAGACCAGTGTTCCCTTCAGCAACTGTAGCTGCTGCCTGCTTTTCAGTCCTCTGAATTCACAGCCAAGGGGATTAATGGAGAAGTCTTCATGACCACTGCACTTGTTTTTCATACTCTCAGAGCACCACTTTGCCCCAAAAAGTCTTTGCCAGAAGTGAGCTGCACAGAATGCTAGTACAGCTGCATCCACGAAAGCAGGTGTTCTCCAAACCAGGATTCACAGCTGGCACCCTGCCTACAAGATCTTGACTGCTCTCGCAGCAACAGGGCAAGTAGAAAGCTAAAAAGGTAGGGGGGAGGAAAGGAGACTGATGTTGCTTGTCATGCATCTTTGCTCCCCAGCCACTAAATGTCAGGGATTGCTGCATAGAAGATCACAGCCTTAAACTCCCAGGCCTCGCGCAAGCTAGAAACAAACTCAAAAATGAATAAGAAAACAATTCCCACTAGTTAAAATCGTTTTATAGCCCTAGTTATCCAACTGCTGGGGAGGACAGTGAGAGCCGAGCCTGGGTGTATGAGGTACAAAGCAATTTACCTTGGTACAGCTTGTTTTGTATCACCAAGCAAAGCAGGAGTTTATCAGCAGACAACTGTTGGGTCAGCACAGCCAGCACAGATGCGTTTATACCCCAGAGTGCAAAGGAGAGACACCGAGGTTACCATTCTGCTTTTTCCTCTTACTCTCTGCACAGAGAGCCCCCACCAAAAGTGACTTTAAAAAAAGGAATACAACAAAAGATCTTTGCTTGCATCTAAGAGACTTTTAGAAGTTAGTCTCCTCAGAGAGAGGACTTGCAAGCTTACACACCCAGGAAATCAAACGGCAAGGGCTCAGGGCAGCTCTCCTAAGGCGGACCCAAGGGAACGGGGCTGGGGGCCGGCGGGGCCCGCTCCCCGTGACCCCGGCCCGCACCTACCCGTATCCATCGGAGGCGTAGTCCCCCCCGTAGGTCTTCTGGTAGTAGTAGGTCTTGTGGGTGTGGGTGTGGGTGCCGCCGCCGCCCCCCACCACATGGGAGCTCATCTCGTAGCGCAGGTCGGTGCCGGAGTCGGCCCGCGCCATCCGGCCCAAGGTGTTGATCCGCGGGTGGGAGCCGCCGTTGATGCTCATGGCGGCGGGGGAGCGCGGGGGGCCGCCGCCGCCCGGGGGAGGGGGGAGAGGGGACGAGGTGGGAAGCGACAGGAACGCTGACGCAGACCCGACGGGGAGAAAGGCATTCACCCCCGGGAGGGCTCGCCGCGGTGCTGCCTCTCCCTCGCAGCCCGCCGGGGAAGGGCCGAGAGCCGCGGATCAGCGCGGCCCGTAGGTGAGGGGAGGGGAAGGCAGGGGCGCGGTGTGCGCGGGCGGGCGGTCCAGGCTGCTGGCGGCGGTAAGAGCGGAGGTCCCGTCCCGTCCCGTCGCGTCGCGTCGCGTCGCGTCCCGTCCCGTCCCGTCCCCTCCCCGCCGGCAGAGGAAAGGCGAAGCCACACCTTTCCACGGCGGTTTTAAGCGGCGCTCCTGGGCGTGGAGCCGCCACCGCCGCCTCGACTGCGTCCTCCGCGCCTCCTCGGCGGCCGCCTCAGGTTTCAACGCGGCCCCGGCCCCCGCCCCGCCGCGCCCGGCCTCCCCGCGGCGGCGGTGTCGCTCCCCGGTGGCCGACCGGGCACTGCCAAGCCTCTCTCAGCCTGGCACCGGTGTTTCCACCGTCCTTGGTGCGTAGACTGCCCTCCTAAGCCGGCAGTGGAGGTTGGAGACCATTAAAAACTTTCCCCTGGCCTGCATCGTATCCACTGGCTTGGGCTCTCTGATGGCAGAGGCCTAGGGGCATGGGGCAGCTCACCTGGGGGCCGGGAGCACTGGGGTGAGGGTGGCTGGGGCAGGGGTGCCCTCCAGGCCAGACACCCTTGTGCCACTCCAAAAAGCAACCGGCACCTGAACGAGGCAGCACCGGTTAAATCAGCACCATTACATTAAGATTGGGTCTGGTCCGCTGGCAGCAGCCCTCTCCCCCTGTGCATCACAGGGCCGGCGTGCTCGTCATGTTTGTTTCACCAGCTTCAAAATACATTGGGTCCCGTATTTGGGAAGTCTGTCGATACTCCAAGCCCAGTGTGTTTCTGAAACAGACCTGAAACTTGTGCACCAGTGCACAAAATGTCTGAGTTGTGTCATGCGCTGACTGCGTTTCTATGTGAGAAAGAGGATATCCAGAAATGGGTGTTTAAACTGGCTTTTTCCCTTAGTTTTTCTTGATTCCTGCCTTCTGGTGCTCTGAAAGTTAAGCTTTGCTCTTAAAAAATAAAAAAGCCAGATCCTAGAGACAAAATCGTTTTAATACATTTGTGTGCAGGGTGTTGGTGAAGGCAGTTTGCTGCAGGATGCGCAGCGGTGCCTTCATTACCAGCCATTGACCACTGAGTCAGCCTGAAGTGTCGATCAGGAACAATTTCTCAGCTCCGCTCAGTGGTACTGCCTCAGCTGGTCTGGCTGCTTGTCCATGGTGTTAGGAAACAAAGAGAAGATGGCCAGATTTTAAGAAGGAGTAGTCGCTCGTGAATAACCTGCCAAGCTTTTCTGAAATAATCCCAAGGCTTTCATCCCAAAGCGCAGTATGGGAGCCAGCCATATCAGTCATCTGATGCTCTGCAACAGCGCTTGTGCTGTAAGTTTTTTAAACTTGTGGGAGATCACCAGCAGCCCACAACATGCATAAATTCTCAGGCCCATTTCTGTCTCCCCTGCACCAATCATTGTCCTGGTATTTTAAGTCCAAGTGATAGACCGCAGGATGGTAAATAACAACTACACAAACATACCGAAGGACAAGGCTTTCCGAACTATTCAAGAGAAAACCGAATGAGAGCAATTCTCAATGCCACTGAAACTGCTGGGGCTCTGTGGGAACACAACTGTACAGGTTACATGAGAACCTGCCCTGCTGCTGGAGGTGATGGTGGGCACAACGTAGCGGAGGCATAAGAGCTCCTCCAAGGAAACGTGGGGTTGCTTGGTCCCGAAAGGCATCCCAACAGCACCGCCCAGAGCTGTATGGAGCGCTACAAAGAGGCAGAATGCAAGTTGGCTATTATCTGTGAAGTCATACAGCAACTTCTGTATTGTAATATATATGCTGTATTACATATAACGTGAATCATTGTATATCAGTGCATATATATATTTATACACACACACATGCATACATACATATATGTGTGTGGATATACATGTGGATTTGGGGTGGTTTTTTGAATACAGATTACATGTGCACAATTTGGCATTACTTTCCAAAGTCATTAGGGAGCAGAATACAAAAGCAGTCAGGATGAGTATGAAAAACAAATACCTAGGCTTAATGCTGTAAAGAAGGAAGTAAAAAGGTAGAAAGCAGTTGTAGAATAGGAGGGAAATGCAGAACGAAGGAAATTTGAACGTTGTGCCTTGATACTCCAGTCCAAACTTTTTGAAATGTAAGCACAGATCACCAGTGTACGTAAAAGCCAGATTTTTGGGTGGTGATGCATCAAGCCATGTGTATTTAGACATACAAACACACAGCATTTTTTTCAGCAAGTCCCTTTGAGAGCTGTCCATTTATATGTATGTGTATTTAGAAGTCCAAAAGTATTACACCGATTTGAGGTTCTTGTTGAGTTTTAGCACCACCTGCAATCAGCCCCACCTTTCAGCTTGGACCTGTGTGCCAGCTCTGTGAGGCACCCCATTATCTGTGCTGGAGACAGCATGCATGTGATACACCCAGAGGCTTGGATGAGTCACTGTTACCTGGACATGTAGAAAAATGTACTGAAGTAGCAAGTGGATTCTGCTGGTCCTGCTTGCACGATTAGCTCTCCTGAAAAGAAGACTAGAGGATAAGACTGAACTGATACTGAAAACAGCTCAGTGCTCCTATCTATCTTAACTGTTTTCATACATAGGCAAATGAAAGATGTAAATACAAGTATTTTTATTTGCTGAAACAGTCAATTTTACTTGGGTGCTTACCCTACGTAGACTCAGTTATCTTGAAGCAGGATCAAGTCACATGGGTATTGCTTAAAATTCTACCAGCTACAGCAAAGTATCAGTGTCATAACTGGACAATCTCACTTAAACCTTTCTCTACTGCTCTGGAAAGGCCCGGTCCTGATGTACCTAAGGCCACATCCTAAGTTCCTTGACTTTCTTTGACTTCAAGGAATTTTTGAGAGCAAACATCCAGTAAAGTCTGCAAGCTGCAGAGTCTCATTTTCCTCCCAAGTAAAACTCCATGCAGGAGAGAATAAAATGCAGTAATTTGGAGTTTCTTGCTCATCTCCCTTAGCAGAAGGTGGAGTTCTGCCTCTTAAGACATGGATCCATAAAACCCGTCTGAGTCTTAGGAGACCCTCCTTAAGCAAGTTAGTCTAAAGGAGGTGTAATATTCCCCCCAGGTGCTTAAACCAACCTAGGGTCAAGGTACGTGCTGCAGCCCTCTATCCTAACTAACTCCCCTCCTTTGGAATTGCAGACACCATGAGGATATCAGGAGAAAGCAATTCCAAGGAGGCAAAGGGGCTACAGCTGATCACCGCTTTAGTAAACAGAGGGCTATACACACACACACACACATATATATATATATATATATATGTCCTTTATGTGTAATACTAGGGCTGGGCATAATCTATCTCTTTAGGTTTCAGAAAAGGCTCCTTCCCAACCCCGAATCACTTAGGCTGCTGGATAATGGGTCTTTAATTATTCAGGACACTACCTGAGGTGCATGTAAAAAGCTGCATTTGTCCCTGTCTATACCAAGGAGACATCTGTATTTTAGCTTAAGAACTAAATTCCCAAGGGCACACTGCATTTCCCCTCGATGGCATGTTAATTAACAACTTTTAACAGTAGCTGCCAGCCCCTCCTATTTCGCATGCCATCTTCTGAGCTTATTTAATGACATCTTCTCTTTAACGCCCCCCTTGTGTGGAGATGAACCAAATAAATTTAAAAGAGCTGAAACACAATGATAACCAGTGACATCTGACATTCAAAGTACAAATCTGAATATGACTTGGTAACTGATTTCCATTATTGCAGCTTGCAAAAAAACAGGTCTGGCATTCCAAACAGAGATCAAATCATCCAGGTAAAACAGCATATGACTCCTGTGTTCCTAACTCCTACAGTTCTGGGCAGTAAGGACAAGTTTGCACGTGCAAGCTAATCTGGCTACGTGTCTGTAAGGCGATTGCTATTCACCACCACTCCTGTGCAAAGGCTGCCTGGGAAGCCACAGCTTAGGCTGAGTGGCAGCATTCACAAAAGTCCATGTTTATGATGACGTGAAGGTCAGTCCTGGGAATTTCCATTTCCTCACTTCACTCAGGCCGAACTCTACCCAGAAAATTCACAGTTAACACTCCCGAGTCCACAGTCTGAGCTCTTCTCCACATGGGAAGAGAGGCTCACCAGATGGTGCCAGCAGCAACACCCTCTACATTGACTGCAGAGATGGTCTGAAATGTCATTAATAACAAACCGAGAGAGCTCTGACAACTTATTCAAAGATGTCCCTGTCACGGGGAAGCTATGTTTTAAATACACTCAACTGGTGCCTAATAATGGGCAGACTTACAGTGCCCTGCAGCACAATCCATTTTAAAACGTAGATATGCCCCAGTGAGTGTTTGGAGGGGTTGGGGAGGGCAGGGATTGACTGACACAAGGTGGTCAGTGCAAGCCTGTGACTAGTCAAGCCCAGGACTTCCTGCTGAGAGCTGTCATTCCCAGGTCCCTGGACACCCGCTGCGCTCCTTTCAGACACTCCCTGGAATATTAGGCTACAGGTTTCTGGTAGGGTTAAAAAAGAAATGTCTTTGAATTTTGCAGGAGAGAATGCATCTGAGGACTGCACAATTCCTTCTATACCATGCAAAAAGTAGAGAGTGTGGTAAGGGATGTGTCAGCCTTGTCAAACCTGACTGACTGCTCGGACAAAAACGTTTCAAGATGCCTGGCTGTTTTGCTTCAGGTGGAGATCAACGCACGACATCCTTTTCCCACCATGGTCCCACCATGACCGACAGAGCACGTGCGCAAAATTTCTACACAGCTCTTGATTTCATGTTGCTGCAAGCAGAGCACCCCAAGAGCGACAGTACAAGGTCAATCATTTAGCGTTACATTATTTCTGTTGCTTTAAAAGCTCACTTCACAATTCTGTCTCATCAGTACCTGGTGACATTTGCTGGAGCTTGAGAAGCTAACGTATAGAAAGATACTTAATAGTGCTGAGAGCATCACAAGGCTATTTCTGGCTAGCTCTTCTTTAGTAGTGGAACAAAAATCTCTGCAGCCACGTGACATGCGCGCAAAATGCATTCATTTGGGAGGATAAATTATTTTAATAAAACATGAACTTTTGGCAAGGTGCATCTCCCCCTCATTATTCAGACAGTTTGGTAACAGGTATTAGACACTACAGTGCAGCTCAGACATGCGCAGTAAAAGATGAGAAGTGGGACAGTGGAAGCTCTCAAGGGATGTTTACACTTGCTTCATGCTGGGGCTGCTCTAATTTACACCCAGGTATCTGCAAGCTCAAGGGCATAAGGAGCACGATGGTTTTATTGAATCCATCTCTTTCTTCTGCTTGTGCCCTCATCCTTGGAAACTGGAGTGAAATGTCAACTGGGAGCTGCTACAGTAGCTCTGTAGACACCCCGGGTTCCCACTCATTAGCCTGAATCTTCCATTAACAAGGTTGCACGTTGTAACAGACGCTTGTCATCCCAACATATCAAATAACTGGGTTATGGCATTGGCCCGGGGCACTGATAGCCTTATTAAAATGTTACCACCATAATTAAAAACACCTTGTAACTCATGAGAGGGAATATCAGATCAGAGCAGTTATAAAAGGTCCCAAGTATCTTCAGCAACTTAATGGAGAAGAGTAAGGCTTTTAAAACAGATTTTCATGCACATCTCCCCAGTGCTGAACTTTCATGGTGTACAATGGCTGCAGGCTATGGAGGACAATGGAGAATTGGATCTAATATATACAAAAGAATGACAATTAACTCACTTTGCATTAGTTTTTGCAAGCAGACCTGTTGTTTCATGTTCAATTTGTGGGTCATACCACAACTATTTTGATAACAACCAGGGAAGATTAAGATTCAGTTCTTCACTGCGCCAGAAGCTCTGCTTCTCGCAGCTGAGGAGTGGGGGTGTCGTGCTCACAGAAATATTTTGTTCTCCAAAACCCCACAGCAATGGAGGGCAGTTTATCTCCTGGTAGAATTAGAAACCTCCTTACCAAGATACCCTCTCCACAAACTCCGAATGGTATCGCAGCCTCGTGTGCTCGCTCATATACCCAGCCAGCAAGAGCTCCCCACACCAAAGGGACCTCAGGCCACTTGGTAAAAGAAGCATTAAGAATTGCTTTGTACTGATAATGCTTTTTCGGATTTGTAAAACTTGACTTAAGAAAGCTTCTCAAGAGCCTTTTTTATTCTGATCATTTGACAGGGAATTTTGTTAATATAAAGTTTGCAGTACAAGTGAGGAAAAAAAAAAAAGGCAGCCTCCTCTCTCACACACACATCCCATAACTCTCTAAAGACCAATTTAGAAGTGCGAAGTTGAAGTGAGCCTTTCTCCTCTCTCCAGCTGAGTCATGTTGAACAGAAATGGGAGCTCTTTTATTACAACTGTATTCTCCTCCATTACAAAAGCACAACCATCAGTGTAACTCATTTAAATCTTGAGTAGTTGTCATCAGTGGGACCAGAATACTAGGAGGCAGCCATCAGGGATCGTGAAACATCTGTGATTACCACAGCTTTCAAGATGTGACAATGTAAATGTGGAAGTGTTCTCCTGTCTAGACTAAATTTCAGTGCTGCCTAAGTTTCACTCAGACTCGCAATGAATATTATCCTCCTCGTCCTCAATTACTGCTATAGTGTTGCTGCTCAGCATTTGAGAGCTGGTGCACTTTGCTTCCTTCCCCCAAACACCTACACAAACCTTGTGGTTCAAATAGCAGAAACAATTGCATTCAGTTTTCTGCCTCCTCATTCTCTGCTCCATGTAATTATAAAAGTCTGATAAAGAGACGAGATGATTAGAGCCCTAATATGACATGAGATGCTAAAGAGGCTACTTCATATTAATGTTTTCTTCCCAGCTCTCCATGTGATTTGGATATGTCTTGGGAGTATCTGCAATACCTTCTCTATGTAAGTAGGTCTCAGTCAGACATGTAGGAAATAAAATTATCACTTTATTTCCTCTTTTTCTGTTCAGCGACACTTTTCTATTAGGATCATTTAGATCCTTTTAGGACACAGCCAGATGTTTCCATAGAAGTGCTCATCTTTTGTATAATTAGCAGCATAAGAACCAGTGAGGTTAACATCAATTAAAAAAAAAAAAAAAAAGAAAAAAGACTTTGATGTGAAACAGGGAAGACAAAGGACTGCTTCAAGTTAATTTTGTTGGCACAGCTCTGAGCTCTTATGCTGGCATTGAGCGACTGACAGCTCTCCTTACTTTTATTTTCTGTGTGGATTCCTGAGAAATCACCTCCAAATGGCATTGTAAGAAACAAGATCAACTCACTGTAACAATGCTTCCTTGTGTACACGTCTCAGTGAGCTAAATGTGCCCAAGCAGTCCTTAAAACACCATGAACAGATACTGGAAGACCACTCTATGTAGAACACTGTGTGACACACTGTATACATAATTTCCTTCAATGTAAGCAGAAATTAGTTAAATGTAGTATGAGTTTAAATTGAGAGTAAGTCCAGTCCTGCCAGTTGCATGACAGGTATGGCCTTACCTCCAGGACAGACTAGCCACATCCTTGAAAAAAATGCCAGTTTTGTCTGCAAGAAAGCAATAAAATAGTAATTATGAACTAGGCTACTCTTTACAGTAGTGCACTTTCTTGTGCTTTTGTAGCTAAGGCACTCTGTTGACACAGACAAGAACAAGAGGAACCACAACCTGGCACTTCTGGGAGAGGTGGGAGCACTCAGTTGGGGCTCGCTCCACCTGCCTCTGAGCTGGGCAAAGGGCATACTGGAAGTGGCATGAAATGCTGCGGCTGAGGGGAGCTCCTAGGCAGCAGCGCTGCACAGGAGGAAGTGACTCTCATGTATGTCAGACATATTTTGCTGTAAAGTTTTGCCTGCCTCGTTGCATCAGGCCATAAATTTTTTCTGGACTTTTGTCTAGCACTGACTAGCAGTGGGAAGTTCCTGCTATGACTAGGACAACACAAGAGCTTCTATATACTGAACAACTTCAGTAATAAAGTCTCCCTTCCCAGCTTTAACAAGAAATCACAAAATGGTTCAGGTTGGAAAGGACGTCTGGAGGTCTGTAGTTCAACCTCCTGCTCAAAGCCCTTCAGCTATGAGAACAAAGTTGCCTGGGGCTTTGTCCAGCAAGGTCTTGAAAACCTCCAAGAATGGTGCCCACACAACCTCACTGAGCAGCCTGTTCCACTGCCTGTTGTCCTCATGGGGAAAAGTTCATCTTCATACCCAGCTGGACCTTCTCTTGTTGCAATTTATGCCTGCTGTCTGTTGTCCTTTCACCATACACAGCTGTGAAGAGCTTTGGTGGCCCGTAAATACTGAGAGGCTGCTCTTAGGTTCCCCTGAAGATGTCTCATCCCTGGGCTAGACAAGGCCTAGTCCCTCAGCCTCTCCTCACAGTGCTGGTCTCCAAACCCCGAGCATCTTGGTGGCTTAGCAACTTGTTTATCAACCAGTGCTGAAATCTGGATGCAGTACTCTAGGTGGATCTAACGAGTCCTGCATAGAGGGGTATAATCACTCCTCTCCATCTGGTGGCTGTGCTCCTGTTGGTACAGCCCAGGCTGCACCGGGCTCTTGGCCTTCCTTGCTGCCACAGCACGCTGCTGGCTTATGTTCAGCCTTCTGCTCAGCAGCACACCTATGTCCTTTCCTGCAGAGCTCAGCAGCAGCCTGTACTGTTGCAACGAGCTACTTCACCCCAGTTGCAGGACTTTGCTTTTGTCCATGTCAAATTTTGTAAGGCTCCTGTTGGCCCCTGCCTCCAGCTGCCGAGGTCCCTCTGAGTGGCAGCCCTGCCGTGGTGCATGCTGATTGCTCTCCCCAGTTTGGTGTCAGCTGCAAAGTTTCAGCTGCACTTTCACATCACTGACAAAGATATCAAATTGCCAGAATAGATCCCTGAAGAACTGTGCTTGTGAAGGCTTCCAGGTAGAATAGGAACCCTTTTAAGCTCAACAAACAAGCCAGTTTTTCACCCATCTACTAATCCATCTGCCCAGACCAGAATGTTCCAGCTTAGATACAAAGCGCTGTAGGAGATAATGTCTAACATTAAGTTAAAGTCAAGGTAGATAACAACCACTGCTCTTCCCTTATCACACAAAGCAATCAGGTTGGTCAACAGGGGAAATTCCCACTCAATGTTAGGAAAAATACATTTACCATGAGGGTAAACACTGGAGCAGGTGCCCAGAGGGGCTGTGGAGTCCCCACCCTGGAGATACTCAGAACCCAGCTGGGCAAGGCCCTGAACAACCTGCTCTACCTGGACCTGCTTTGGGTAGGGGTAGGACGAGAGTCCTCTAGAGGTCCCGCAAAGCCTACGTGATCTGACAATCTAACCTTGGGGGATCCATCTTGGCTATTCCAAATCATCTTCATGTCACAAAGTTTCACATTCACCACTGTCCCCCAGAAAGGTTTGATAGCAGCATGAACACACCGTATCTGCCCTGGAATGTCCTTATTCCAAAGTGCGTAGATCACCTCCTTCATTATTCAGTAGCACACACAGAAGTTCTGGGAAAATTATTTATTTATTTCTTGTTGCTGGATGATAGCTTTTAAGAGAGGGTGGAGCTGTCAGCATTGGTTTTATAATGGAAGAATAAGGGATATACATGTATTCAAGTATTAGTGATAGTCACATTCAAGCATGTTTAAACACTAGAGTGAGTCATAATTTTCCCAGTGACAATACTGATGAAATCCTTTCCAAAAAACTGCCTTGTATTTTGGCGTCTCTCAGAGATGTCAAATGAGCCAACCTAATGTGATGAGACAGCATAATGACTATGGCAACGTTAGAAATGTAACAAGCAGAAAACAATGTAAAATTCTTATAAATAAATGGAAGACAAGCTGATTTACAACTTAAGAATCATTTTCGTTACTTACAACAGTATGTTGTAGAATTGTCAAGCATCATCCTTAGGACGCATCTACACTATCATTGCGGTTTGCTCCTTGTTTCACTCCTGGGCCCCTGATTGTCCGTACCACTACATGCTGGTTTGCCTCCAGGCATCTACATTGAGAAAACCAACTTGCTACCTCCCAGAGGGCACAAAATTCCCAGGTCCCAGCTCCAAGGACACAAGACACTTCACTGCTTGGTAGGTCAGACTTTTCTTCCTGAGGCGATCAGGGTTTACTTCCCAAGCAGACCACGGATTGTGTAGGCTCACTTGTAGTCTGTCGTCATACTAAGATATTCATTTTGCTGTGTTGCTTCATCTGGAGCAGATGAGCAGTTTCCTGCAGGGCCACTGGAATGCTGCTCCAGGGGAAGCTGCGGGAACAGCTAGAGGAGGTGCAGCGCTGAATGGCCGAAAGCAAAGATTTCTCAAGAAGGGGGCAATGCACTACAGTGAGGAGCTGATCAAAGAAACCTACAGTTGTACCGTGACTGTTCAGTATTTTTAAGGGAGAATATATGCCTGTTTCCTGGCTAGACAGGTGCTGCAAGCAGGGCCCACCTGTGGTTGCGCTGCACCAGAAGCAGCCTGCAACCCACCGTTGGGGCTGACTACCCAGCTATGGGGTTGCCCACGACCACAGCATAGCAAGAAGCCTAGGGGCTAACTTCAACCAGATGCCAGCAGCAGCAAAACTCCAGCAGCAAGGACTTAGCATGGCCAATGACCAGAATACATGCCTGAGGTCTCCAGCAGCTACATGTTGATATTGCATTGCTGTCGTTATACTGCCGTTACCACCTAAGCCGGTGCCACTCAACAAAAGCCCAGCGGAGTCCACCCATGCTGCAGTTGTACCTTCAGCTGCGGGGTGGACATGCTCCGCGTGGCAGATGATCATCAGTGTAACCATGCATGACATCAGCTGTCCCTCCCACTGCCACCTCCTCACCCTCCGTAAGGATTTCACACCCACTCTGTGGGTACAGCCCTTAAGTGAAATAGTCCACCATTGTTTTAGCCTATCCCCAGGAACCCTGGTAAGGATTTTGCATAGGCTGGCTGGCTCTGTTTGAACCACTACTCCGACTAACCTTGCTCTGAGCCGATTTTGTGGTAAAAAAAAAAAACCAACTCTTTCCTCTAGAATCCTCACACCACTAATAAAGATAGGGATCACCCCACCCCTGTAGTAGCAGCAGGAGATTTCCCTCTGTCATTTAACCCAATTTTCTATATGTTCACAGAAGGCTGTGTCCTTCACACACAGAGATGCTGTCCTCTATGGCATTGGTTCTGTAAGAGGTCTGTAGGATGGCCTGGCTTGAGGGGATACCTGTCATATACACAAAGGCTTCAGTACTGCATGCAGAACTACCTTTAAGTAAACACACAAAAAGTCAGACCTAGGGGTCCCCAGCATTTTTATGTTCTACGCTGCTATAATCTCTTTTTTTAGTTTCACATGTCCTCAAGAGGATCAGGTTTTGCCTGTCAAATTGTCTGGTGTATGTATTCTATATACACTACTACATATTTCATGCATAAGAAGAAAAAAACCATCCTGCTCCAGAAGGGCAACTGCATTAATTAATTCACTCTTTGGTCTGCATTTCCTTCCCCTTTATCCTTTCTTTCTGAAGACTTTGATAAGTTTCCACAGCTAAAAGAACGCTGGGTCAAATTTACACCAACAGACTGAAAAATCCACTGCTGTGTACCCTTGTTTCTTGTGGGAATAGCCCACAGGGTGCTTGTTCTAACACGTGTGGTATGATTTTTGCACCAGCAAACAAGTTTTTATCTAGCACGCAGAACTTATTCAAAAGGTATTACTTCTGCTGGGACTAGAGGCAGGAATGAGTCACATCTGCTTAATACTCATGAAGTGCCCTGCCCCAAGGAGTGCCTCTGTTTTCCTCCCCTCCCTGTCTCGCGCACTCTCTCTCAAGCCTTAATTGTCTTGAGTTATAATGCTTTTGAGAAATCACTCTTAAAATTATGACTCCTGTTAAAGTTAATTAGATGTGAACTCCAGCCAGGAGAGCAGGGGTAGTTTCATAATTGTTATTCTAGCTGAAAACAGAAGGATTCCCTGACCGCAGGAAGTTCAAAGGACCAGCAGCAAAAGGAGGAGGTAGCCTCTGTTCCCAGGAAACACTGGCTTCACTTGGGATGCCAGTGGATTTATGACATGAGCTTCACTCTAATTACCATTTGGGGTGGGGCCTCTCACATCGATAAACAATAGGGTTTCTACAGGGCTGAAGTTTGCGACATGTTTAGGCACAGGCGTTATAGCAACACGCATTCAGCATATTTCGGAGCCTGCTGTCCCTGAAGATGAATATCGCCCTGAAAAGCGGGGGTGTTTCCCCAAGTGGCCCAGCTAGAAAAAAATTAAGCTTCAGTGAGGTCACATTATTTTAACAAGCAAAAGGTAGTGATGTGTACAAATTTACAAACCCAGAAGTCATTTGGATATGCAAGACTTAAGAAAGCAAGGGAACTTTATAGAGACAACATTTGATCTGTATAAAAATAAAGACAAAGCAAACTAATAACCTAAACCTACAACAGGACAACAATAATTGTAAGGCTGCACTCAAAAACACCCTGTGGCATAATTCCCATTGATTTTATAGACCAAGTTCTCACCCCACAGATTTTTCTTAAGCTACTTCCTCACCTAAAAGTAATTTCAAAGCCATTTCAATGATGAATAATGTTCCTACTTATTAAGCATCAACAGTGTATTTAGTGATGTATAAACATGCAGAGCAGAGCCTTTGCCTGAAGGTCATCATAGCCTAGTCAAAATACAGCCAGAATAGATTCAGAAAAGCATAAGAGCTACCTAATATAAACATTGATCATATAAGCAGACAGATATAAATATGGAGACTGATGGAGAAACATTGCAGATGCTGCTGTTTAAAGGGTTCATGCATATACAGAAGGTTTTGGAAAAAGGAGAGGAAAGTCATATGACTCGCTGTCAGGATGAAAGCCAGTTTTGTTAGAAGGCACCAAGCTGGGATCTGTAAACATGTATGGTCTCTGGTCAGGAGGGAATCTGGAACAGTGTGAGAGCAAGATAAGGAAGGAATGTGTGAGCAGACACAGAGTGGGGTCACGAAGGGCATCACTTGTGAAGGCAAGAGGCTCCAAACTCGGTGCAGAGAGACAGGAAAACCTGGAGAGAGGGGCTGTGTGGGAGGCAGCGTGGTGGGAAGGGAGGCTGACTTCAGCAATAGATGCACTTTGGATAATCCATGATGGGAAGCCAGAACTTATGAAGATACCATTGTGATTTTAAATACATATGATTTCTGTTAAAAGAATACCTTTTATCCTTTTTTAAAGGATTCAAGGAAAAAAATCTGCATATGAATTACAGAACTTCCCTCCCCTGACCTATTGACATTATCTCTCCCTTTAATACCTGCAAGAAGGGGGGTGATCGCTGCTCGCAGAAAGGAGCAACGTAACATATTTCTGCATGCAATGTTCATGCTTTCCTAGGAGTGTAACATTCATTTAGCAGAGAGCAGTTTGACCCTGTACTAAGGATTTAAACCCCAGTGGAGCTGAAGCACAGCACGAGCCTTAGCAGCAAAAACCAGTGCCTTGGAAGGCAACTCAGAAATTCAGGAGCAATGCAGGCATGAGTAGGTGTAGAGCTGAAAGCAGGCTTGATTGCTGCGTGAAACACAGCAGGTTTACAGACAGCCAAGATCCCATGGTGAGCTCCGGCAGCCTGCAAACATGCAGTTCATGCCTCCAGCGCAAGGGAGCGGGAAGACCCATCCAGCTGGGGACTGCCACCCCTGCAACTGCAGGAATCCCAGTTTGCATCAGGTAAAGGATATTTTTTCCTTGCCTTCCTCTCATCCATGGAAGCCCTCAGACACTATCAGGAGGTCAGCAAACCACTGCCTTGCAGAAAAACAGCCAGCACAATGAACAGCTGGATATGACAGCATCAGATGGCTGTAAGAGATGTGACAGAGCCCACTAAGTCATGCCCTATCCTGCATACAGCCACAGCTGAAAAATAGCTGGCTACTTTTCACAGAAATGAACATTTAAAGCCAGAATGAACTGTTTTGATAACAAAATTGGTCCCTGGCACAGGACAGGGACTTGTAATCTCACCTTGTAAATCTAATCTTGAATCAAACCTGTATTTTGTGGCTGAGTTAAAGTGTAACTTTTGGAAAGATAGGCAATCCTGATTTTACTTCAGACGACTGTATGACGGGGTGGTTAAGAGCTTCAAGAGGAAAAAATCAACTTCAAAGGATCACTTTGGATCACAGGTCTGTGAAGCCCACAGTTTTACCTCCCCCTATCCCTGGGTTAGCAAGCAGTGTGAGACCACCTCAGTCCTGCCCAGCTATGGGAGAAGTGGTACCTTGCATGGGACCAGCTGGGAAAGCTTAGGTGGGAAAAAGAAAGGAATGATAAAGAGATACTGAGGTGGGAAGCTTTTCTGTCTTTCTAGCCATATTACTTGATCTAACAAAAGATTTTTAGTCTCTTGACAAACCTTGTTTCTCTTTTATCCTTAAGTCATCCCAGCTACCGCAGTTCTATTCCTGCATCTTGCATCTCACCTTGGAAACAGTATACACAAAAAAAAGTCTTTCCACAAAAGACAAAACCACAGCAAAACACCAAAGCATATTACACTCCCACTGTGTGGCTCACAGCCAGATAGGATGGTCTTAAGATCTGTTATTAAGCATTGTGTAAGTAACAAACTTTTGATTCTGCAGATGTAAAACAATGCACTCAAACAGACAACGCATTCATATGTATGTTGTCCATCTCCTGACTTGCACGTGCGATGCTGGAATGTATTACCTTCACAAAATAACACCTTTTACCTTGCTGCAGCTAATAACAGATCTATGGTTAAGAACTTTTCAGGCATGCTCCATTCAAGTGGTGCTGCTTCAATAGAGAGCTGCTGTGCCTTTCCCCTCCCTTCACAACCCTGTCCAGCCAGCATATCCTGAGGGAAGCCTGACACGCCAGAAAACTGGCCCTTGCCAAACTTACCTTCTGAAAAGAGGAGGGGTAGGATGGGGCGTGGCCACAAACCAGAAATCCTCATCATGCTCCCCCTGCAGCATGGTCCCTCTGCCTCCAGGATAAAAGAGCTCTGACCAAAACAAGCAGGATTTTCCATTGTATTTGTCATCCCATTAGTGGGAAGCAAACTTCTGTCTCTCCTGAGCTCCGAAAGAAGCTCATTGTTGGTGCACAGTCAGCCTTTTGTGTGTCAAGGGTGGTGTGGAGAATTAACTCTTTGACCTGGCCTCTCCTGATTAATAAAAGAAAATGAAATGAATTTAATCTTTCATAGCCTGTGAAGTAGTACTCCATGCTTATGGTACCTTGGAAGACTCATCAGAAGATTAGGTGCTGTCTGTATCTTTAGATACAAGGTATTCTTGTATCCAAATCTTAACTTGGGCTATTGCAGGCATAATTTTTAGTGCTTCCACTTCTGCTCAGTTGCACCAAGGGCTCCCGACTTGCAAAAGGACTAGAGACTAATTTCAGTGACTGGCACGTAAGCTCAGTTTGTACAAACATGTGGCCTGGAGAAACATTTGATTCATAGTGAAACAGGTTTGTTGCTTATATAGAAGAATTTGGCACAGAAATCCCTTTTTGGATATAAAGTTGCTATGTTTCTAAGCTGCAGTCTGCTCAAGACAACTTACCTTCTTTTTACAGCATGATCCATTTGTGGTCCCTTGTGGTGTACCTGACATCTCCATGCATGTCCTGGAAAACTGGGAAGTAGAGGCAGGCCCCCACCCCACAACACATGAAATGAAAATTACCCCAGCGTTCAGTAAGCTCGTTTGAGTTTTAGCTAATTAAAAGGCACGAGAAGGGGTTACAGATCTGGCCCTCTGCCCTCTCCCGCATCACCTGGGAGAGCTGAGGCCCCTGCCCCACTCCCCAGGCTCCCGCAGTCTGCTCGGGAGGTCCAAGGAGGACGGTGTCTGTCTGCAACCTGTGATCCTGGATGCTAAAACCCACAAGAGCAGATTAGATAAATGTTCAACTTCACCTGCTGAGCCAAACACATCTTGCATTTAAATCTGTTGCTATCAGTGGCTGGGCACGAGGGATGGATTTGCTGCATTGATATGTTTGCAAATATTGTGTGGTTTTATCTGCTTTATGTGTATATGTCCTGGCTACGCTGGCCTCAGCCCACCTCCCTTAAGTGATATCTGGAGCAAAACTATTTGACATCAGCCCCATGTGAAACAACTAGGCTAGGAAGGTATGTACATGTGGAAGGTAGAAAGCCAAGGTGAGAAAAATTCCATGTGGAAAGGAGCATAGATGCTCCAAGATTTGGTCCAGACTTGCTGTTCATCTAGCCCCAGCACTCTCCCTCCAGCAGTGGTCTTCAGAGAGAAACATTCCTCATGAAAAAAAGAAAGTTTGGATAATTCCCCGATGAGTATGATTGTAACAGTGTTAAGAATTGTTTGTGTTTCAAGAGGAGAGAAAGAAACGTTTTTCTTTTCTCCTCTATACTAATGGGAAATGATCTGAAAGAGACAGTCAATGGCCTAGAAATCCATCTTTTGGCAGGAATCTTCCAGAGCCTCTGGTAGGTGACATTTGAGGACACACAGAGTAAACTTGCAAAGAAGAAATGAAAAGCAGGTGGCACATACAAGTTTCCATGCATTCCAAGCCTTTACCTTGAAGCAGAGGCTGTCCACAGGTATTTCCTTCACACATTTAAGTGTGAAGGACTTCCAAGCAGATCAGCCAGCAGTTTTTGGTCTGAGAATATAGCCACTTTCGCAAGACACCACATCGACATGCAAGCCAAATGCTCCCAGGACAAGCTACTTCCCATTTACTCTTTCCAAAGCTGCATTGGATCTGAGCTTTTCCAAAGGGCATGTCCTTGTCTTGGGCTAGAAGGGGAGACCTTGCCTCTCGCATCCCTGACACAGCTCTCAGCCCCCACAAGGCTGTCCTAGCAGAGACCAATGGGTGTGGAATGCAGGTGGCTTCCACCCTTCCACCCCCTTGCTATCAACAAAACATCAATCATTCACACTCAGTCACAGGTAGGAACATGCCGCCTGGATGGCTGCCTGGGTTGGTTCTGCCACCCATGGCTGCAGGTTGTTAGCAGTCAGCCCTGCAGAGACTACCAGCTACTATTTTTACGGGTCTAGCAAACTGCAATTACATAGGGACCACAATAGAGGCTGAAAATAACCCACACGGCCAGCTGCCAGTGGAGAGGGAGTGCTCTGCAGTGTGGATCCAGCCAGGTTTGCACTGTCTAAACTCGAGGAAATGCCCGCTTCCCTCGGCAGCTACGGGTCTGCCCAGCTGCGGCGTTGCACCGGAGAGCCAAAAGCACTTGCCACTCTCTATTTGGGCATCCTCCAGCTCCTCCCTGTTGTTCACTTGCCTTCCAGACTGAGAATGCCGGCCCGGGCTTGGCAATTATGTTGCCAACAACAGAAAGTGGAGAGAGAGGGGAGGGAAAAAAAAAAAAAAAAAAAAAAAAAAAAAAAAAAAAGCGCCTGTGTTGGTATAAAACAGGTCCCTGCAGCAATTGGGCTGGGTAGGAGCAATGCCTGCACTACCAGCCAGTGTGGTGCTGGGAGCAGGTGGGACTTGTGGAGATTGAGATAATGTAACTTTTACGGGAGGATATTAAAAAGCACATGCACTAGGCAATGAGATAAACAGAAACTCTGAACTCTGTGTGTATCGTAGACATTACATTGGCTCCAGCAAACACAGGGCAGGCAAAGAGGAAAGCCAAGGACAGGTGGGAACTGTCAGCAGTGCGAGGGAGGAGAGGATAAGCTCTCGCCAAAGAGGTGAGGGAGGGTCAGAATGGGGAGCTGCTGGCACTGGCCACTGCAACCAACAAGTGCATGGGCATTGGCAGGAGACCCAGCAGCCAGCAAGGTAAAGCAGCTCTGATTTTAGAGGTACTGAAAATGCCCCTGCCCACAGCAGAGGCTGAGCATGCCCAGAGAGTCAGAAACTAGAACAGTGCTGCACCTAGAGGTCTAATGTGGGCTGTATCCCTGACGAGAGATGGACTGAAATAAATAATTTGGGAGTTTGCAATCTTTTATCCCACTTTCCCCCATTCTTGTACTATTCTCATTCAGATAAATGAATAATCTGTCACTTCAGTTCCTCCACCTAGCTATCAATTTAAGAGGAGACTTTTCAAAGATGCCTTAATGAGTCCTATTTGTTTTCACTGGTATTTATAGTTACTCAGGCAGCTGCTTTAGAAAACCTCTGCTTGGCACTGTGGGATATGGATCCAGCTGGAAGCCCAAAAAGCTTTGGTGAAAGGCATCTGCCAAAGCCCAATGGGTAAAGCGCTGAACTTCCTTCTGCTGGGCTAAACTGTTCAACTAGCAAAACTTACCTCTCCCTTGTTTAAAGGGCAGCAGGGGGAGAAAATCCACTTATTTACATGACCCTGACACATGTGTGTTTCAGCATAGACAGTCAAAGCCTTCTGTAAGTTCAACTCATGATTTCACACAGGCCACACCAAACTGATTGCTTCTCACTAAGCCCCATGTTAGCATCTGCAATGCGATAAGGTATCAGCATTATCAGAACTTATTTCCTTTACAGAAACAGCCACTCTTCACCACTTGCCCAGGGATGCTCCGATTACGTCACTACTATACAAAATAATTTCACTTAATCTGAAATTGCATAAAGAGATTGTTCCTGTTGAGGTTAGGCTGTGCTTAATGCAAGGTAATTAAAAATCTTTCTGCATCCTGCACGTCTGTTAAAGCGCTCTAATTGTACCTGCTAGGAGAGCGCCTTTGCAGAGAACTCATTCGGCATCAGCAAAGTTGTGAGACACGAAGGCCCTTTTTCTGGCCATCAGTGGGAGTAGCTGCAGTCCCAGTGATTAATGCAGCTATTAAGTTACAAGGAAAACTCTTCATCTGACTGTCCTCTGACTCAGCCATAAACAAACTTACTTTATCTCTCATTCTCCAGCCTGGGCCCCCTCCCTCGCTCCTTTTCCACATCAACAAAGAGAAACCTGGGACAAGATAAAAGAGCTGGGCTAGGGCTTTCATTAGCACACCATGCCAAGGCAAAAGAGGCAAGAAGCTCAGGGAAGGACTCGCTGCCCAACTCGTACCCCCTAACCAATGCTGAGGTGTACAATGTGAAAACACGATTGGTGTGTAGCACTTTGTGTCATTAAGTGTGGATGCCTCCTGCCAATACCAAGTGCCATCCCTGAGCATTGCTCTCAGACATGGTCTGGTTTTAATCCTGCCTTACTTCTGACCATGCTCTCACCCTCAAGAGGCACACGATCAGCATAGGAAGAGGGTGAAGCTCCCTGTTGCCTAGTTCAGGCGCCACCTTTATGCACAAAACTCCTTTTACTGCAATGTCCTTTCCTGGTGCTCTCCAGCGCCTTGCCACAGCAGCCTGAGCTGGCAGACACGGCTCTCATCAACAGTTCAGACCCAAACGGGCCGAGTGGCAGCTGCAGCCCAACAGCCCAGTCTGGAGACCTGCTTCGTAGGCTGCCTGGGGACCTCTGGGGAGAAAGCCTGCAAGGGGTCACCATGTCCTTGCTGTGTTTTGTAGCACAGAGCTCATAAAGCTGTCGTGCTGAATACCTCTGTCAAAAGCTTTTTATTTCAAACCACTTTGTCAAACAACCTGTCACTTAGTCTTACCTTTATTAACGTCTTTTCCCAAATCTGCTTGAACATATCTTTTACTATGCCATGTAACAAGGCAGTACTTTATCAGGAGAGGTTGCAGTGCACATAGAATAATTTATAGCAGCTGAGGAGCAGGCCAAAATATGTTTATAGTTCCACTACTTAGGACTTTTTATTACTGTGTGCTTTTTAATGCACTATGAATTCAACCTGAAAAGACAATATAATCCAAGCAAACAATAAAGTACCACTGAATAACTTCTATATTGCAGAAAGATTAAAACCAAGCTAGACGTTGTCCCTTGCCTATAGGCATCACAACACAGCAGGTGAAAGTGGGGAGGAGGGAAAACCGTACCATCACTGCAATGCCCAGTAAGATTTTCTTGTTAAGTTGCCCAGCTAAGTTTCTGTTACAAGATTTTTTTTCACTAGTGTGTTAAATTTTTGTATGGATGAGCATAACCTTTTACACCTAGTCCCAACATGTTGCTGTCTTGGCTGGCACCAATAAAAGCAGCAATGTCTTCCATCTCAGGAAGGGACAGGGAAGAATGGTGTCTCCAGGTGACATCAGGAGAGTCCAACCCTTTCTGCTACGAGGCCCAGGATGACAACATACCCCCATGGTTGTGTGTAAAACCTATCCTTCAGGATACCACTTCCACGAGCCCTGTCTTACCGTCGCCTCTTGCCTCCTTTTTCCCCACTGGAGCAAAAAGGCAAGCAGCAGTTCCCAGCAGATTCTCATGCCTGGTGGATTTCATGATTTATTTAAACCATTTTCTTATTTGAAAGCTTTCTTATCTGGCTGGGGAAGATGCTGAGCAATTTCTCCATGAGGCGTTCTGTGTGCCCAGCTCCCACCCAGCCCAGATGAACCACACTGTGATCTTGCATAGCAGCATGGAATAGTGACAATATTTCTTCCTTGTCCCCACCTTTTGCTGCTAAGCTGCTATGTTCTTCTGGGAAAAGACTGCCTCTCATTAAGACGCTTTACAGACAAAAGGGACCTCAAGCTTTTTCAAAGTCTTTAAACTTCACTACAATGCAAGAAATAGTACTACTATAAAATTTATGAATGAAGGAGCAAGTCCTGCAATGTCTTGCTCTTCCTATCTGCTATGTTCTGATCATCGATACGGAGCAAAACAGGCTGCTGTGGTTACACAGAGCCTCATGAAAACGCACAGGCAGGAGTGAGCTACAGAAATGTGCTCCCCTCTCTCCTTACTGTCACAGGTGTCAGGGGTAGCCTCCAGCTTCCTTTGTGTTGCCCAGAGCCAGCACAGGAACCTCTCCAGTTGTGTGCTCCCCACCACACTGATGCTATCTTCAGAAAAAGAAGCATATTAATAAAGTGAGAAGTTGTAGATGTTTTTTTAGGAACTCTTCAAACCATGTTCCCCACGCTGTCTGCTTCTGCCACAGACTGGTGTGACAGCATCAAATGGACGACTTGTGTGTGGAGTATCATGTGACCTTACTATGCTTGTCACTCCAAAAATGAGAGATGATCCCATTGAGGTTTACATAAGCAAGTCCTCTGCCATGTAAGTAAAGGGTGCCTGTGCTGTTTTTCCCATGTCCATATCTGCAGACAAGTAACATTACAGAGTCTGCAACCTGAACCACGTGAACTGGTCAACCACCTGCAGAATCACTGCAGGCAATGACCAAATTGCCTGTGGCAAAGCAGAAGGAATGGTGCTCCACCTGGGCAGTAGCAAAGCACTAACAAAGCTGTCAAAATGCTTGTTATCACCTGAACCATCCAATACCGTATTGGGAAACTAGAAACCACGGCAAGCAAGGGTACAGCACATTTTGTTCAGCTCTTCTGAGGCTCCAAAGGCCATGGACATACACAGCCTATGGTCCAGTCCAAGCTGTGAGCACCAGTACCAACTGATACAGAAGGGGATGCTTTAAGAGATTAATTTTGTATACTTAAGCCATTTCTCAGGTTGATCCCTTTCCTTATACCCAAGGCAGACGCCGTGCTGTGAACAGAGAAGCTGAGCAACTGATGCTGTGAACAGGAACAAGCTTATCTAACAAGAAACACAAGGTTGGTCCATCACCCTCAACATCCAGGCTCTACCACGTGTTCAAGGGCACATACCTACAGAGCTGCATATGTGCAAGGCAAGCACAGAGTAATACTTCCCCAGGTCCTTCTCAGGCATTCACTGAGCCTTAAGTTAGACACTGCATCAGAGGAGTGACTGTTTTGACTCAGATGCGGTAGATTCCCTTTCATGAATTTATTCAATCCTTTTCCATGTAAACCTTAAGTATATGATGCACCTAAGGCCATTGAAGAAACTCTCACAGGGTGGCTATTCTGTACTTCTCTTTACCCCAGACACATTTCTCTGTACTTTTTCCAATTTTACAAGTTTGTTTTTGAGATAGAGACACCAGAGCCATAGACGTACACTGTTCACCATCTCTTTCCTAAAAATCACTTGACTTTTTCTAAAATGAGGATCATGCAGATTCTCACAGCTCAGCTATAACCCTGTCCTGGTTTGGGCTAAATCAGAACTAATTCTGTTTTAGTGCTTTAACTTTTCAGTTAAGTCTCCTCTAACTACCAGCACTTTCTGAAACAGCAGCATGTTTTTCCAGACAGTGACTGCTCCTAGCAGTGATAAGGCCTGATGTTTATAGTTCGTACCGAGGAATGGTGTGCAGAGAGGCCCTTGCTTATACTTGTTCTTATGGCGACCAAGGTCACTGCTGAATCTTGTACTGCGTGTTGGGGTGCCAGGAGTGAAAAGGGGTCGCACCTACAGGGAGGAGCGAACTGTACAGGTGACCCAAACCTGACCAACAGAGTATTCCATCCCATAGACGTCATATTCAGTATAAAGCTGAGAGATCATGAGGGTCTCGCCCCTTCGCTCCCCTTCGCTCTTCTTCGATGGCCGACATCTGAGGAGGACTGATCCGTGCATCCCTGAATCCAGTGCCTGAGTCCAGCTCCTGCATCCCGTCCCTGTCTGCTGCAGAGTCCAGCTGGGACTGCCCCAGTGCCAGCCCTGCGGTGTGGTGGTGACGTATTGTCATCAGGGTGGGGGGGGAGTTGGGTTCGGTATTGGTTTTGTATATATTTGTACATACTGTATATATTTCATTTTTTTCCTTATTCTTATTATTATCTTTTCTGTTATTGTTATTGTTCCATTAAAGCTGTTTTAGTTTTCTTTTCCAAACCGTAAAGTCTCTCTCCCTTGTTCTCTCTCCTTTTCACTTTTGGGAGGGGAGAGGGGTTAGTAGAGAGCGTCTGTCATTCGTTAGTGACCGGCCCAGCCTCAAACCGTGACAAACCCCAGACCTCACTCTTGCATAGCAACCACCAGCCTGGTACCCATCACAGCATATGTAAGTTGGGATTGTTTCCCCCCTCCTCATCAGGTGTATCACCTTGCACTTGTCCGTACTGTATTTTTTCTACTATTTCCTCACCCAGCCAGTGCCAAAGTCCTTCTGCAGCCTTTACAATCAACCCTCAACCTCCTCATCCTGATAGCTCAGAATCACCCACAGATTCTCTCACCTCACCACTCACCCTCTCCCTGATCATTTACAGATACCTTGAACAGGCGAGACACCGCTGATGACTCCCCTCTGTGGCCATGCTTCTGCATTCACTTTTTCTTCCCCAAGGGATGACATCTATCATAGCAATTGGTGAAGGCTTCTTGTTTTTCAATAATTCTTTAGTTACCATAGCACTAACTGTCCCTTTAACTGGCTTTGCTCTTTCAGTAATTACGTGTGGGTATTTATGCATGTAATGGACACATGAGACAACAGATCCACTGGAGTACCTATAAAATTTAGGATTTTTACTCCACCCAAACGCTGGCTTCAGCGATAGACAGCAAACCTGCATGCACACATATACATCACCTCCCCATTCACTGAGCCTTTCCACAGAAGTCCACCACACTGTTCCTGCAGGAAGCACCAGTGGTTTGAACGCCCAACACGTTTGCTGGTGCTGCATTTGCTACTGGTGAGCACTGCTTCGCTGTGACTGAAGTGAAGTCTGGTCCAATCATTCATTGTCATTATTACCTGGTTTCTGTAATCACAGCACCAGATCCCATCCCTTCCCCACAGAGCAACCCACCAACCAGCCGAGCAGAGGGGTAGCAGGCACACTGCAGCAGGGCCTCTCCCAGGAGAGACCTGGCCTTTCTCAGTTCCGAAGGCATTCAACCTTCAGGCCAACCTGTTGTTCAACCCCTACAGCAGCCACAAAGCAGTACGAGACACAGAACTGCAAATTAAATATGCTTCCATACTCGCTTGAGGAATGCCCTTCTTCTCAGCAGCTGCACAGTGTCCATGTGTGGAAGACAGGCTCTTCTGGCATGGAAAGCTCATCAGATTTAGGAAAGGTCAGATACACATTCACGCTCAAGAGACATGTAAGAGACATGCCGATTCCACGCACCCCTCCCCCCGCTACTCAGAGTTTGTGAGCACACATCTCAGCATTAAGTGCATGCCCACGCAGAGTCATCATCAGGTCAGAAATACTGTGGCTCTTCATGCATTAACTTAGAACAGAAATACGTAAGAAATCTATCTTCTACTATCTTTCAAACAAGTTAAGACTGTCACGCTAAGGGCTATACATTTGTACGCATTTTTCTCTTTTAGGATACTTCTGCAATTGTGCGAAGACTCTTGAATTTTGTAAATATGTTAGCATTATTTGTATTATCTTCACTTTTCAGCCAGAGAAAATATCAAAAGGTTGGGGTTTTTTTAAATTGTTTAAATATCCATAACTGGATATGCCCTACATACTAGACTCACAACGTCTACATTAATAAATGGTTGGAAGGAGAAGGACATTTATGGCACATTTTTACACAGAATGATTTTCACTAGAAGAGACAAAAATAGTTGGTTTTTTTCTTACAGTAACTTAACAGTTGGAAAAACACCATCTGTTTTCATTAAAATCAAGAAACATGGCATTTTCTGACCTCATTCCGTATTGACTTTTTTTCTGATGAACCTCTATGATGATAATTGTTTTTATACTCCATTGCAAATCAGCGCAGTCAGACAAGTCAGTGCATCTCTACGTAAAGAAAATTTGTATTAATCCCTGCATTAATACGTTCACTCATACATGACTGTCCATACTTTTTGTGACACCAGTCACAGACTGTACCAAGTCAGTATTGCTATCCAAGTACTAGTTAAGTAACACTTCTGGGAATCTTGGTAATATTTGTGCCAAATGTTGTTTTCCCATGTACCTACATGACACATACTTCACTGCCAAATACAACAACACATTAAACCTTTCCAATAGGTAGTGTATGTCAGATAACTATGAGAAAGTAAGGGGAAAAGGAGGTGGGATTCCTGCAGCAATACCACTGTTTCTCAGCTTGCCCCTGTGGAGTTTCACTCATACGCATGACCTTGAAGGACCGCTGCTTTCAAATCAAAATCAAACGCATCCTAAAGAATTTCCCCTGACAATCCAGGCCTAAGCACTCACAATAATAGGTTTGGGGGTTTTTGTACTCGTATTTTGAAATCCTTTGCACAGGCTTCAGAAGAGGCAGCTTTTGCGAGCCTTCATGTCATCTCCTAGTAACTCACAACCAAAAGCAAGCCACCAGGAAAGACTGGAGCTCAGATGTCTCAGTTAGAATTTTCCATCTTTTAATAAAAGAATTAATGGAAAAAACCTACCAAGAAGGACCATAAAAAATAATCCCTTTTTTCTTCAACTGGCTTTAATCTTTCCCTCACTTTCAGCGAGAACGGCTCCCAGTGGCGGTCCCAGACTAGATGCTATACATGAAGCAGCTGCATTTCAGAGCACAGTAAATAACTTGCAGACACCAAATTGGCCACAGATGCAGAGCCAGCTCATCCAACAATGTACAGGACAGTAATGCTCAGGAAGCAACTTTGGTTTCATCAACTATGGTAGTTTGGGTGACACCTTTGCCTGAAGCACTGTGCTGGCTTCTGTTGCAGCCAAAAAAAAGCTGCTGATTGTGGACAAATCATGGAACAGATTTAAAAGCAGCTGAGCTGACGCATATGCTTTGTATATCATCTTCCTTCAATGTATGATTCAATCCAAACTCCTCAGGCATCAAATGATGGACTGGGGATGTGATTTGGTTTTTTCTCCTTTATAAAAGAAAAAAAAAAAAAAGAAAAAAGAAAAATCTACAATATAGTTTTTCAAAGGATCAGCTTGAAGTGATGCATGCATACCCAAAACCACACAAAGCACCATGCTTCAAATTGCATAAACACTCAAGATAATGTTTTTTTTAAAAAATGTGGTTTTTTGATATCGCTTCACAAATCCCCGTACGCAGACAGTGGCTTCATGTTACCTTACAACAGACAATCAAAGTTTTGCCCATACACCTGCACAGAGCTAATGGGAAAGGTTCTCAGCTCTCCCCAGTACCAAAGCATCCTGCGCACCACTACTCTGATATTTCCCCGAACCTGGTAAGAGTACATGTGCAGCATTCCAAAAATTAAAAGGTTTCTTTAATATCAAACCACAGGGAATGGAGAATGGCATTTCACATCGTTCAAGAGCGTCTGCTCTGGCTTATCAGAGTCTTGCTACAACCTCCAAACCAGCAAGAAAGAGCAATGATTTGCAAGGAGCCTGAGGTCTGTAACTAGTTTTTAAACTGTTTAAATCAGGTGTGAGGGGGTGTGGGGTAGAGGAATTGGACAGTTGTTTTTACTGAGGGTGTTTTGCAAACACACCAAACACTTGCAAATCCCGCCATAGTTCAGGGGCAGGGGAGCTGCTGGAAAGAGCGGCAGTACCTTTCTGAACTGTCTGTGGCACCTACCAGGGCCCACTACGGAGATTTATATTAACAGGGGCTTTTCAGAGTATAGGGTTCAGTCTAACACCTCCCCAGAGCCTGCTGCAAACTGTGGGAGAAGCCCCTTGACTTCCACGGCCAGTGGGTCAGCACCACAGAAAGCCAAACCAAACCAACATGCAGGGAAGAAAGAAAAAGGTAAAAGCACATTGCCAAGAGCTGGAGTGCTCTCCCCCGGGCTGTGCATCCAGCTTCTGGAGGAACAGTCATCACCGGTACCAAATGACAGGAGCCAGCACGAGGCGAGGCTTTGGCGATTCAGAGAGGTGATTGTGCCAGAAGCAGAAATGGAAGAAGGCCAAGCAGAGCCTCTGCTCTCCCGACCTGAGCACGACAGCAGAGGAAGGACTTGACACCAAGCAGGTTTCGCTTTACTAAAAAGATTTGTTTTGGTCTGGTTTTAAATCAACTTGCCTGCACCTGTCAGGGAGAAACCATCAACTCGGTATAATCACAGTGATCTAGAGGGCAGCTCCTCCACGAGCCTCCATCACACCCTGGTTCAGAAGAGTTGAAAAAGTTGTAATAAACACAACGCAAGCAAGCAAAGGCTGGAAGGCAAGATCAAAAGGTTTACCCAGCATGCCTAGCTATGGGAACAGGGAGTGCAGCTGCGTACATGAAGGGGTTAC
Organism: Leptosomus discolor; assembly: GCF_034619465.1. Taxonomy (NCBI): domain Eukaryota; kingdom Metazoa; phylum Chordata; class Aves; order Leptosomiformes; family Leptosomidae; genus Leptosomus; species Leptosomus discolor. The sequence continues at coordinate 31,221,872 of NC_141398.1, read as the reverse complement.
ACCCAAAAAATGAATACGATTGCCAAGCAGGGTGGAAAGAAATTCTGTTTACAATTGCAAAGCCTCATGCTTCCATCATCAGGTGTTACAGAACAGGAATCATTCCCTGCAAAATTTTCCAATTACCTTCCTTGACTTTTCTGCACGTAGTTTCCTTTCTTATTATTTGTTTGGAAAGTTCATTCATGAAGTACTGTTCCCAGGCAAACCAAGAATTAGAAAAACAAAACCCAAACCCCAAAAAACTCTGATGTCATAGTATAAGCTGTATGCCAGTTCAGATGGAATCATAACCGGAAAAAAACCCCAAACCCCTTAACTATTTGCTGTGACTCAGGTTCAACTTTTCAGCTTTACCCATAACAAAAATAGCGCTAACTTCCCATGTCCTCATAGAGGCTCCAATTCATGGAGTTATGTGAAGGTTTATTACCAAAAAAAAAAGGCTCTTAAAAAGTAAAGCAAGCTGTCGTTGCTTTCCTCTCTCCCAAAGCAAATGCAAGTTCTGAACATGCCTTTAGGCTTTTAAAGAGGTGGTCAACTTCAAAATAAAATTTTAAAAAAAAGAAAGAGGAACACAGAAGTATTTTGAAAAACCACCCCAAAAGACAACTGCTGACTTAGCGATGGCTGATATTTTGAGGGTGGAGAAGCTTAAGAGTGGGTCTTCCAGACAAAAGCATTCAGTACCGCAAAGAAGAGTTAAAAAGAAGGAATAGAAAGGAACTGACATGAAGTACTTTGTGGCCAGTACGTCACTGAAGATGAGACAAGGACTTTGACGACCACATAAGCCATTTGCTGGGAGGGAACTTAAAACTCCTCCCTTTACGAGATAAGGTTAAGAAAATCATCAGCAAACAGCTGCATTGAAATACTATTATTAATAATACAGCATTCTGCTTTCCTGGGATGCCATATTTTTATCGGACTTTCTAATTATGTCAGTTTGAGGCAGGGCTTAGGCGAGTAATTGCTGAAGGGTGAGTCTAAAAAGGGTATAATTACTGCAGGGAGTGTCTGATGTGGGAAAGCGGCATTCCAGCTGGAGCGAGACACAGGCCCGTCTCTCCTGGGTCCCAATGAAGTCACAGATACCGCATGAGCGTTCCCGGCCCTGAGCAGTTAGTTACAACCATGCAACGCCACTGACCTCAGTTATTCTTTGGCAATTACTCAGGCAACAGCAATTTCACGTCCAGCATTATTCACCATCACAATGCTGGGAATGCAAGCACATCTTAAACCTTTAAGATACATAGCCCTCACATTATTGCATCAGGCAATGGTTGCAAAACAGACAACTGCTGACTTCAGTAGGGTTGCATGGGTGTAACTGAGAACAAAATTTGGCCTGTAGCATTTGGAAGGGTTTCACTGTAACTTGCAAGAGGAATGTGGAAGAATCCTCATTTTGAAACAGCAGAGGAAGCACTACCTCTCTCCTGCTGTCCATCTCCTGCCCACAAAAAGATGCCTATCCTCCTCTTACAAATGAGAGGAATTCCAGGTGTCACTCAATACATCCATCCCCTTCGAACCTCCTCTTTAAATTCACCTCTCTCACAAATGCTGACAACTACCAAACTGGGCCTGTAGGTAGTCTGCACCAAAACACCCCCATAGCCCCGGACCCTGTAGCTGCTCCTACCATGCCCATCGAGCCATTTGCTTCATTCAGCTTTTGGGTCTTGCCATTGACAAAGACTGCAAGAGCTCTGCAGCTGCTCCTTTTAGACATGCCCATATGCCATGGCAGCCCCTGACCAAACCGCCCAACTGCCAAAAATCCTATGAAGATGAGACGGCCAGGCATCGCAGCCTCATCCAGAGCACAAGCAGCTCAATCCCCTTGTCTCATGCAGCCTGGTGAATACTGCCAGACCCAACAGCCTGGGAGTCACTCAGCAATGCGAGGCTACAGCTACCCTGGGAGTAAAACCGCTCCCAACAACCTACAGTCTTGACATGTCTGCTGTTAGCTTCCTTCCCACACAAGTATTTGTGCCTTTTGCCTGTACTGCCCCTTGTGTACAAAACAAACTCCCAGAAGAGATCACCCGCTGGTGGCTTTTGCAAGAGCCGCTGTGTTGGTCTGGGAGCTTCCCGGTCCTGGCTAACGTAACTATGAGATAGCAAAAAGCATCAGCAAAGAGCTGGCTCCAGTCTGAAGGTGCTCTTACCGTGCACCAACACCTAAAGGCACGCACTGCTGACAGCATAGCATACACTGACGGCTCTTTGCAGTCCACACCTTCTGTTGAAGGATTTCAGTTACGTCACCTTATTTTTCTCCCTCACTTGTCCCCTTCCTTTTCGGTACAAAACTCATAGTTTCTCCTGGCTGCACTACCAACAAGAGGTGCTCTCAAGCCTTGATTAAAATGCGCTTCCTTTTCATTTAAGCCTTGCCACCAAACTAATTTCATCACTCTCAGCTCCCATTTCTAACACTTCCAGCATCCCAGTCAGTACAAAGCAAGAGAACATCACACCATCCAGTCTCACCAGTTGTCAATAAAAAGTACTCATTAAATGTCTTGCAAAGCTACACACAGAGCAATGCAAACAGCACAGATATTGTTAATCCCATATGAACGGTAATCCTTTAAGGCTGCACAGCCACAGGGTACTTAGTGTAACTGATGGGTTCCCCAGAAAACGGCCTGGCTGGTCACAGAAAGCTGACATCTCATTTCTATTTAAGTGGAAAGCACTTAGCAGTAGTGTCTGTGGTCACTGTTACTTGTTTCCCCAAATGAAAAGAGATGAGACAGAGTTCCTGGTTCACCTGTGGGAAGGGAAATAGCCCATAAAACATGTTAACATGTTTGACAGGTACTTGCCAGTATCTTGGGAAAGTTTTATATTTGTTTAAGTACTTGGAAAGCCAAAGCTGAAGGCAAGTTCAAATTGTACGCAACAAAAAAAATTTGCTTTTATTTTTTTTTAAATAAACACTTCCATTGCATGCTGGAGCTTGCTCAACTTTGAGGAAAGATCAGGACTGGCTTTTCTTTCCACTATCTATCATGTATAATGTTGAAGTACTTTGCGAGCACTTTGGATGACTGAGCAATGTCATTACAAATACGGTACTTTCTTCTTTTTCAGTATTTTTCAGTGCTGTAAGCAGTAATCATTAGAAGCTCAGGAAAAATAACACACACACATAACTGACTCTTCTAAACTGTTCTTTTAAAACCTTTAAAAACAGCTTTGAAGGAACCACTCACTTTCTCCTGCTGCATGAATACTACCTGCCAGAACACCAAAAATGCGACACGTTCAAGAAACCACGTGCCTGCCTCCCCTAACTCAGCTGTGAACTCTACAGGCCATTTTTAAGCCAGCCTTAAAGCTCAACTCCCATCAGTTGCACCAGGAGTCGAGCCTTCAGCAGGACTGAGCCCTTGGTCTGGTCCCTACCCATCCCCAATGATGAATCGCACCCTGTGCCACACTGATGCTCTTGATGTCACGGAGGCAAGTCACTGCAAATCTGCCACCTCAGTCACATATCCCCAGCAGGGAGTGGCCTTTCAAACAAGTCAAAACCACCCTGAAAAGAGTCTCCAGCTCTCTCTGCTGCTTCTTTGTTTTGCCCCATGTGTAGCCAGTGTGTTGTCTGCGACGAAGGCGAGGAGCCAAGGTCAGGCTGGACCAACAGGGGAGGGGAACCGACGAGCACTCGGATCATGCCAGATAGATCGGTGATAGCATCCAGAATGAGCAATGGTGCAAAAAGGGCTGGAGAACCACAAAGTGGTTTCCTTTCTCCTCTTCAATTAGAATTTTTCTTTCAAACAGCAACAACCAGGAAACCCTCCACTCCCCATTCCTAGTCAGCATCAGCCTTCATCAAGCCCTGCCAACCCACAGCTCTCCAGGCTCTGCGCATCCCCGATGCAAACCCCAGCATGCAGACAAAAACTGGTCCTCTTACCACCTCGGAGCAAGCCTTGCCCCAAACAACTCTATGCACCTGACCCCACCTCAACACTCAATCCTTACTAGATCGAGGGAGAGGGCTGCTTACCCAGCCCCACCTCTCCAAACCTTGACTCCAGGCTGCTTTGACTATTTATAGGCTAACAGCAACCTTACCAGTATGACGACTGTAACTGATACACCTTACAAACACCAACCTGCACAGTGAAGAATACAGAAAGAAATTTCACCTTTTCAGACTTGCCATCCAGATCCCTAACCAAAGTGTTGGTAACAGACCTGCAACATCTCCCTGCTCAGAACTCAGTGTCATTTTTGATGGTACAAACATTCACTCGGACTTTGCAGAGTTGCCCATCCTGAGTCCCATTGATCTTTCAGGGAACCCACAGCCAGGGCTAAGGACAGAGACAGATGAACAGATAATTTCATTTCTGGATCCTGGAAGTACCACCAAACTAGGCTGATTCTGGTCAGTACCAGCTTGGCAAGCTGCTGGCTGCATCTGATCACAGGTTTAGAGTGGGGAGCAAAGGGGTTGAAGAACCAGCCTTGTTTCTTGCTCATTTAGGCGCCAGAGGATTGGAATGACAGCTGGTGCTGATCATACAACCCAGGATGATGCCTGGGGAATACAGGACTTTCCTGTTTCAGGGTAAGGCTAGAGTTGGAATTGGCATTAGTGCTCAGGGCTCGAGGCACGTAAAAGCTAGATCTGCCCCCAGACCCTGACATGCAGTGGGGGGCTGCAGCCAGCTACACAGAACCAGCCCTGGCTGGGAGGGGGAGAAACAACACAGACCATGAGGTTCATGCTGCGCTTCAAGGGTTGGGGCTCAGATTAGGTAAAGGGATGAAAAGCAAACTTTAAGAGCAGGAATGCCAAGTAAACACTCTGAATCCAGCAGCCTCTCCAGGAGATAGCTATGAACCAAGATTTCTGTCCTCATATCCCCATCACTGGCCTTCACGCCAGCCCTTAGCCCAGCGCTGATGCCAGCAGAAGGCTCACTGCCCATCTTTCATCCTGCTCTGCGGCAACCCAATATAGCCTGCTATTTAAAAAACAAAACAAAAAACCCCCACCCCCAAAAAAACCCCAACAAACAACCCAACACACACACACACAAAACCCCAAGCAATACTTGCCAACTGCAACTCCTGCCCAACATTCCAACCTCATGGCCTTTGCAAGCTCCGAAGCAGACATGGATCTCTGGGCTAGATTAGAGAGAGAGTTTTAAATGCAGCGCTGTAGGCTAGGTCTAGCATTCACCTTGTTGCTTAGGAGAGCTCACAGTTCCACACAGGCTGCAGAGGTCGGAGGTGGGTTGTTGCATGTCAGGAAGAAGGGCCAAGTTTGTTCTTATGCCAACCCTTTGAAAATAAACAACTGGGGTGGGGGGACACGATGACGCACACACAGACCCACACACACACACCCCCACCACAAAAAAAAAAGAGCAGCTGTCAACAACTCAGACTGTGTCCAGGGCTAGTGATTGTGGCAAACCAATTGCTAACTACTGCATTACACAAAAGATTGGGTTTACGCCCATGAATTTGGACCGTTGCAGAACAGCATCCTTACCATTGTTTTAGATTCTCATCCTGAGTCTTCATAAGTACAGCGGGGAGAAAAGGTCTCCTTGTCATTTGTCACGTGCCATCTAGAACCTCATCCTGAACCCAGCATTAACACTGTAACTTCAGGCCCTGCCTGGAACAGAACAAATTACGCCCCCATCACCTCTGAAAGTATAAAACTTTGTCCAAGAACTACAAATTCAGGAGAGAAAAAAAAAATAAAAATCTAGGTTCCATGTACAAATCCACCAGAATTTATAGAAAGTTATGTAGAGAACTGAACCATCATCAGCCCTTTTCATGTACTAAGGGAGCCTTAACACTTTCCAACGCAGTCTGACCAGGAACTTACTTCTCCCCCTAGAGGACGTGAAAATTAGCACAAGGAACGCAAGATTTTGTCAAGACCAGGGAAGTAACAAGATGTCAAGGCAGAGGCTCAGCGTTTTTGCTTTGGAAGTCTAGCAGCGTTTCAGAAGGACCAAAATCACAACCGTAAAAACAAGGAGTTAGAGAGTTATGTATTTATTTTTATAGCAATGCCCTAGAAAGTTCAAAATCAATTCTCAGTTAGCTTCTTGCATTTAAACAATCTGTGAAGCTCTTTACCACGGAACATTTTAAAAGTTCATTGAGAGTGACAAAACAGTTTCTTTAGGTCCTCCTTCACTCATTGAGTGTCCAAATGTTTCCTTAGTGAGGAGAGGTGACGACAGGCAGGTCCCCATAACCAGACGAGATCCCTACACACTTACTCACCCCAGCAGACCCCATTGTTCTGCAAGAGCACCCAGCACCCAGGGTGAAGGGCACACAGAGACAAAGCACCTGCTGTATGCTGCATCTGTGCATGGTATTTACAGTGTTATACTCAGAGTGTCTGTACAACTTTGCAGGTGAAAACAGCAGGTAAAGATTCAGCTGGAGAAGCAGGTAAGCAACCCAGTATTCTGGAATCCATCTCTGGCCTTTGCCCCCCATCATCCTTATCTTCTCCACTCACTGCGACCAAAAACTGCAGGACACATCGGTCCTCAGAAAACACTGGCCTTGCTTCTTTTGTATCCTGAAGGACCACAGACATGACTCTTGCCTGAGCACACATGCCAAGAGCAAGCATGCAGCCTGCCACAGCTAGTTTTGCATTGTTTAATCAAAATATTTCAGCACAGAAATGAAAATCCTCTAAGGAGACGTATCCTTACATGCAGAGCTGGTTTAACTGGCTTCATCACAGGGAAATCAAATCTGCAAAACTCCACCTTCCAATGCTTCTTTTGCTACACATAATACACTCTATAGTGTGGGAGAAGCAACAAACTAACACCAGCCTGGCACAGACCTCGCAACTGAGACGGAGCCTGATGCCAGCTGCTTGGAGTGCAGACCAGACATTCGGCACTGTGGGACTCCAGGAAGGTGGGGGGAAGAGGGGTGACCCCACACACACCTCCCACACCTCCAATGCCTCACTGATGAACTTTTTTGGAACTTAGCATAACTTTGCTAGCAGTACCTCCCTCACAGTCCTCCCTCTGTACCTCTCCCACTGAGTCCCAGTGAACGACTGGGAAATGGGACTCTTGGGAATGCCCTGGAAGACAGGATTCACTGCTTTTGTACATTTTTATCTTTGATAACAGAGTTGTAAATATTCCCACTCTACATACTTAACCTTTCAAACGTCACTAAATCTTTTGGCCGCAAATTCCCAGAAGCGCATTTTTCCAAACATCTGACCTGTGCCTGAGAATTTGACATATTTCATATGCTCAGCCTGTTCAAAAAAATAGTAATAATAATAAAAAAATTAACAGCATCTCAGATTAGATGGCTAATTTTCAGCCCATGCTTACCTGCACTGGTGCAAACACCACAAGAAGCAGGCTACAACCCATCAACAGCCTGCCCTCTGTGTAAAGCACCTTCTGCCTGTTTTAAACCAAACCTCCACCAGTTTAAGCTAGTTCCCCTTAGCTTTGTTATTTGCAGGGTTTGGTGAAGAGCACTTCTGCATTCACTTTGCTGTTTTCATGGTTTCTTAAACCTCTCTCATCTCACTGCTTTGCTTTCTCCTCTCCAGGTGGAGGAGTCTCACTCAGCCTTTCAGTCCCTCCTCACGAGGCAGCTGCTCCATCCCTTTGGTCATGCTCTTCCCTGTGCCAACTCCGTGATACAGAGACCAGAGCTGCAGGCAGCATGTTAAGATTTGGTCAAACACGTTTTGTCTTCAGCTTGAAACCTGTATGCTCCTTAAATTAAAATATAACATCATTTTCCAATTGAAAATTTTACCTGTAGGGGCTTTGATTTCACAACGGGTATTTTAGATGTTTAGTGCCTCTACTTTAGCCAGAAAGGAGTATTAAAGCAGTCGACAGTTAACTATGCTTTTGCAGCTGTAAAAATTCATACTGATTCCTGACAGAATTGGACTCCGATCCATTTTCAGAGAAGACAGATAACAAAACATTTTTGCTTTGAAAAACACATCGGACAATATAAAAAGCCTCGTGTGCAGAAACATTCCCAAAGCCACAGTGACGAAACAATCGAGTTTATGCCATGACATCAGTACAGATGTTCTTCATTCAAAATGAGGAAAAAAATAGTAATAATCTGGATGCTCCACTTTGACACTGGAACACCCAGTGAGCAGTGGGGCAGAGGAACAGGTTTGCAGTCAACAGAAGGGAATTCTCAGTCTTAGGGTTAAGTATCACACCCCCATAACTCAGCCTCACCACTGCAGTAACCTCTCATGGTCACCTCCAGGAGCCACATCCCACCAGTTACTCCACAGCCCATTCTCCAGGGTCTGTCCGCTTGTGCTGTATGCCGTCAGGTGAGCTCCACCATGGAGGCACTTGTAATAACCCACAAGAGACCCCAGAGCCCTACCAGCAAGTGCAATCTTGGGGAGAGGAGGGAGCAAGGGGATGAGTATGGAGGACAAAAGGGAAGAATTACCCAGAGTTGTTTGTGTCCCAGTTCTTACACAAGGTACTAGCATTCCTGCCCTGGCAATACTACTCTGCCTGCACAGATGTCAGCAGAAGGGCACACTATAAACATGCTGCTATGGCAAACAAAGCGAGTGGGCTTCATCAGATCCTATTCTCTGCCGTGAAAAAATACCTACCTCATCATACATTGATATCAACAGAGCATAACTGAGTATCTGTGCTACTTTGAACGTTGAAGCATTTTCTTTAGCACAGGATACAAAGTCATCCCCACCCCCTATCAGACTGGTCCCTTTTGGCAGTTACATCTAACGTTTCTTAACCACCATTCTCTTGCTTCAGGGATCACCAGAAAGATGGCTCATCCCAGGGGCCTGGCCCAAAGAGCTCCCGATCTACCCCATTCCTGTGGACTGCCTCACTGCTGTACATCTCAAGCCTGCAATGGCCAGGACATGTGAACTGCACCTCAGAGCCCACCTCAACAAGCACATATCCAGCTGCAACAGCTCTGCCCAGGCCCTCTGCACTTGCACAGCAGGGGCTTTTCTGGTATGCTCCACCTCAGGTGCTCTGAAAACACCCTGGCTATGTAAACACACCCTAGAGAAAACACCCGAGGCAGATAGCTCATGTTTTGCACAACCTGCACAGACAGTCCTGCTGCACATCACTGTGAGCAAGGCTCCAATCCTAAATGACTGATTCCGAACCACCTTCATGCTACAGGACGGCTAGAGCCAGGCAAACTTGATCAGGCCGTGCTGTACAGCCTGGAGGGAAGACAAGGTTATGTGGGCTGGGACATTTCCTCTTCCCTCAAGCACAGATGATAGCAGCCTCCTGTCTCTGAAGTGTCTCCTCAGGTAAAGGAGGTAAACATCCCCCAGTGGGACACATGCTCTGGCCCTGGGGTTTCCAGGATCTTTGCCAAGAACTAGCATCTACCCTTGTCTTCATAGCACCCAGTCCCAATGAAAAGGTTGTCTCTTGCATCTGACAACCCCCAGCTCATGCTGATCAGCCATGGACTAGTTTCCTGGTGGAATCACCCATTGCTGATCCACACAAGTTAAAGCACACTCAGCTTCTAAACATTCACTTATGCTTAGCCCACTCCACCAAAAACGCTGAGGTCTGCCCAACGCACAACCTGTTACTGGAGGAAGGCAACAGCTTGGACACAATCCTCCCCCTCCACAACCCCTAGTCCCTACACACACTTCCTGGCGCACACGCCTTCATGAGCCACAACTGCTATCACAGATGCCTTCGCCATAGCCCCGTCAGTCAGCAGGAAGGATCCCTGACACAACAGCACTTCAAGGGCAAAGTGTGCAGAGCTGTTGCTGTTTCTGTCACCCTCAGCACTGCATCGATAAACACTACCAGTCAGGTAAGGGCAGCCATCACCAAGGCCACCTCCGCCTGATTATTATGTCATACACAAGCTCTCCTGACAGCAAGGAGAATCAGGAAATAATGTGCCCATACACCTGGCAACATGTGAGCCCTTGGCGTTAAGACAAACGGCCATCAGCAGTACTCCCTCATCTCTGGATCTTGCACCTCCCTCCTCCCTTCACTACCAAGTTAGAGGTTGCCCCCTTTCTTGCACCTGATGTAATGCCGTTTTCCAAAACGCAGATATTTCATCTGTCTCCCAACAAACATCTCCACATGCTGAGGAAGTATCAGCCTGGCTTCCCAACATGCTCCAGCAATACTGTCTACACTTCTATGCATCCTGTGCACAAGAGTGCTGTCAGTCCCCGTATGGATAGGGAGAAAGGGAGCACAGGGAGAGAGAAATCTGGAAGCATTGACCAGTTCCTCTCTTACCAGATTTCTAGCCAAAGGCACCAAAGAGGTTATGAAGATCAAACTGGGGAGTGCAACCACATATGCAATTGGCCACCATCACCTCTCTCTTGGGTGTGGGAGGTGAGAAGCAGAAAGAAGGAAGCTCTACCCTGCCCAAACCATCACTGTTGAATATCCATCGATGGATAAAAGCTGTCCTCTATCAGCAGAGGATGTTATGTCCTGTGGGTGTAAATCCCTAGGGCATCAACTCCACCCCTAACGTGGGAGAACATACCAAGACATTTACTGGCATCAGAACCTTTCTCTATGCTGGCACAGGGGAGTTCTGAAGCTGCAGGCAGTGGGAAGAGACAGCTGATGTGCTACAGCATGAGGAGGATACCTCTACCAAGACTCATCAGCCTCAGTACACAAAGAAGCTGCCAAGAGAGAAGGTGGTCTGTCCTCAGTACAGCGCCTTTGCCCCAGCCCAAGTGGGTCACTTACAAGCAGAGCTCCGTCGACTTCCCCCTGACAAAGAGCTGGGGCACCTTAGCACAACATGCACTGGTAATGCTGAGCCATATCACAGAGAGGTCCTGCCACAAGCCTTCACACAGCCTTGAATTCGAACACACATGATTAATCTTGACTGCAAATACTCATTTGACCAGCTTACAAAATAGCTGGTTCATCATACTCTTAAGAGCAACAGTGCCCTATGTTGGGATCCAAGCAAAAAAAAAAAAAAAAAAGAATTCAGGCTTTGGTCTGTTTGGGTACGCCTGTCTGATTGCTTCAGAAGGGCACTGGGCAATGAGGGCAGCTGCCTCCCAAATCACAAAACTCAGCTTTCAGTAAGAAAATATGAAAGGTGATGCAAGCACGGGGAGGCAGCAAAGGCACAAAGCCTGCAGGGCTATCCCCGGGTGACTGTGACAGCCTGCAGAGGGCAGCTGGCTCAATTTGCTTCCGTACACTGAGGAAGGTATGGGCCTTTCAATTGCAATTCCCCCTCCTGCAAGAATCTGTGTGAATCAAACCCCTGCTCTGGAACAAACCAAACTAGCTTGTTTGCAGTGGAAGGCAGGGGAGTTAAGAACCCAGGACCTAACCAAAGCGCATTTAACAACAGGTTAAACCTGCACGAGTAAAGGATTTTAAACACAAACAAGTGTTAAACTCATTCTTTCCTATGGAGAAACCCATGGCATATAGTTTGTTCAAAGAATTACACCATGTTATTAACAAAACCACCCTCACAGTTAATACTGTATGTATATAAATAAATTATTTTTAATTTTAAAAATAGAAAAAATGATGGTGACTAAACAGCCCACAACAAACCATCCCTTTTCCCAAGCCAAAGCTGATTTTATTTGCCTTTCTTCATTTTTGCAGTCTTTTCTTTCCGCTTCTTCACATGCTTTGGGATTTTGTTTTTTCTCTTCTCTCTTTGGGCTTCTTTAACCATCTTTTTCCTTTCCTATAAAAAAACCAAACACCATTCATTTAAAGCCAGAAGGAACAAGAGATTTTGAGCAGGTCAATCAACTGTAATATTAACAAGTTAATTAACACCACATAAAAATGAGGCTATTGAGAGGAAGAAACAGTGAGGCAAAAAAAAAGTCAGTAGGAATGGTGACGGGAAAGGAAAAAAGGAAGTATAGGCTGGGGGTGGAGCCAAGAGTTGCACACTAGTAATGACAAGGCAAAATTCAAACTAGTTAAAACCTGAGTTTCATGCAACCTTTAAAGAAAGGGAGCAAGAGGCACTCTTAACTCATGCTATTTACACCTAAGGTTACAACAGGATGCCTGAGCCAGGTTTTCTGCTACCCACAGGGCTACTATCGTACGTGTTTCTATATGCCTTGCAAAAATACTGATCCAGTAACTGCTGGTAACTCAGAGCAAGCTGATCACGGTCAGGATTGACAGGAAAGTGTATTGCAGTAGCAGAGGATCCTATAATTTGTGCCAGACAGTGAAGAGACTACACTCAACTAGAAAATGCAAAGTCAGCTTAATTGGGGGGGTGTGGAAGTAATTGCTGCTAATCAGTTGTTCAACCTACAGCTGAACATGCAGGTTACCAAAAACCTCGTCTTATGCAAAGAGAAGTCCAAATGAAAACCTGTCCGTAAGGATGAGAAGTGACCAAGACTTCCCTGCTTCACATCCAACAGGCAACAGCTCTAGATTGGTACAAAGTGGCTAGTAGAGCACTGCACTTTTATTTGACAGATACGGAATGTATTATCTTGCCTTCTCTAGCAAGAAAAAACTAACAAGCAAGCCCACAAATCTTGAACCCCTTAAGCCCAGCGAGTTCCATCCTCTTTTGCACAGCATCCAAAAGGCTGCCAAAAAGGCTCTCACACGGGTGATACCCTGCAGAAGAGCCTCACCGAAACAGAGCACACTTGTTCTGCCGTTTGGAAAATTAAACCTTAAAAAAACCAACCAACAACCCAAACCATAATCCCTTTGCACAACTGTGTTACATCTCTTGCCCACAGCCAAGGTAGCCACTCTGTGCTAATGGTACTGCAAAAGCCACTGCGGTACAAACATTGTCGCCCAGTCTCCAGTTCTATAGATCAAGTGGTCTCGGTTCCCTGGGCAAAAGGAGGTTAATCAGGGACCATGACCACAACCCTGAACACCAAAGCCTGGAAGAGCAGCAGAGGCACAGAAGAGCTGCCTGGGCTTCACTAAATTCTGCTTTGCATAGCCTTAGAAATCCCTGCAGAGATCTCTTCTAGCTTCGTCTAGGCTACAAAGAGCTATGTGACATGTTCCTCTACATAAACACACGATTAATAAAGCATCCACAATGAAATTCACTTTCTCTGCTCTCATTCTCCACAACAGGAAAAGTCCATAGCTTGTTTCAGACAAGAAGCAGCAAGAACCACTCAGAACTAAGTTTGTTTTTTTTCCTGTCACTTAGGCAGAGGTGGGAAAAATAAACAATTCCTGACCAGCTGACCTTTTTGTCCATGCTAACTTCAGCAGGTTTATCTTTGGGATGTACAGATTCTTCACAGCACGAATCAGAACCCTCTGAGCTGCCATCATCATCAGAGTCCGTTTCTGACTCATCTGACTTCTTTTCAAGAAGTGCAGGAATCTGCAAGATACATCAAGAGAGAACTACATCAAAACAAAGAAGCCTAATTACAATACACACACACGCATACATATATATTTTTTTTATATATATATATTCACACACATATACAGACACATACAAACTAAAACAGAATCTGCTACAAAGAAACCCTTGAGCGAGCTTGTGCCATCTCCCTGACTAGAGCCATCACTGAGTTCCAAGAAAAAGAATGAAAAGTAGGTTAATCCAAACTAAGAACAGGAAACATAGTGTGTACAACACAGAATCTTTTAGGTCAGGGCTCACAGCACAGCTGAACTGGCGCTCCCAAACTAATTTCCATACATTAAATGGTGATTTGCTAACATATCTGGAAGCCAATTTTTAATTATACTTGGATCATACCCAAACCTACCTTGGGGGCACTGTATGTAGGCTTTATTGCAAGCCCAAATATCCACACTGGAAAACTCACTTATTCTTAAACAAGCCTGGAGACTGTGCCACAGCCTGATCCCATTCATATTTACACTTCCATTTTAAAACAGAGTCTACACCACTGCTAGGTAACATTTATAAAGGAAGGAGGGGGAATCCACATGGGGATTCTGCCTTGAATTATATTGCTACAGACTGATCTGTGCCCAACTTCTCATCCAACTTACTTTACAGAACTGTTACTGTCAAGTACTTCAAATACAGTAAGACATAATATCTTATGCCTCAAACTGCAGGGTTGTTCTTTACACAGTGATTACAGCAAAGCTACCCTGAACATTTCAAAACTTGTAATCATGCTGCAATTTAAATCAATCACATTTTCCGTAACTGGAAAACAACTTCCCTCTTCTCAACCTTAACTTTAGAGATCATGGCCATAGCAAGGATTATCATTTCATTCTGAAGCAGCCCAGCATCAGCCACATTGCAGGGAAGCAATTCGTGTGTGTGCAGACATGCTGTCATGCCAGACCCATCCCAGACATAAATGGTCACTCTGCAGACAAGAGGCTTCTTTCACGGTGTCAGCTGCAAGACAAGGCATTCTCTGTACTCCTTATAAGCGCTTTTCTGAACACAGGATTTCAAAAAGACCCTCTCACCTTCTGAACGCCAGACAAATCCTTCTTCAGTCCTGTCACAGTCTGGTAGAGAATCTACCCAGGGAGAGAGAAAGAAAATTGTGTTATCAATGAGTCTTAAATCTTCATGTGCTGAGAAAAATCATTATCTCAAAAAACAAACACAAAAAAAACCCAGGAAAAACCACACCATGTTAGCATTAGTAATAACCAGGTGATTTTTGAAGTATGAAACTAGATTCAGTACTCCATGCCTTGGTAACAAGGCTTCTGGTTTCGTTTATTGCTATCAGTTTCCAGTAAGAATAATTCATATTCCCTCCTTTTTTGCAATGCCTCAGCATGTCTACTCACATTATCTTGCTGAACATTCAATGCCATATCCTCTTCTTTCAGTTTCATCATTATATCCACATCTCTTTCGTAGTTTTTAACTTCAGTCAAAGTTCGAGGTATGTAAGCCTTCTTAAACACCTAGCAGAGTGAAAGGAAGCACAGACATTTACATATGGTTTTGTGGTGTTCTTCCTTCCCAGTTATGCATCCTTAAGAGAATAATCGTGAAGAATCTCACGGCTCAGAGAAGGTACAAATGAACACAGCAGGCATCCACTACCATTTGAACTGCGGCGTATCTTTTTTGTTTTTTTTTTTTCCGCAGGAGCAGACTTAACATGCGACCTACACATTATTGATAGATCATGAGTAATAAGGCTCCCTCCTTAGCACGACTACCACCAGGCCACTTGCAAACTTCTGCAGTCCTTCTAACTTCGTCTTTGAGTCCTAAGGTTTTATATTCTATGGATTTCCTCTAATGTTTTTATTGTGATGTTTACAATGCCTTCAGGGGGCAAGTCCATTAAAACGCACTGTTAGAACTTGCTCTCTGTATATAATAATACCTGCTTCAACCTACAGTCCAACTCAAACAAGGTTCCTGCAGCGGTACAGTACAGTAAAACCTAGCTGCAGTACTAACAACATACTTAAAATTTGTCACGCCATCTCTTTGAAATAGCCCTCCAGCAAACTTAAGTCCCCGCCAGATCAGACAGAAGTATTTTGCTTCTCTTTTTCATGGTATCAGTTCAAACCCCACACAAATCCAGTGTGCTTTACGATCATAACTGCTAGACTGAGTGCTGTGCAATGAACAGAGGCTCTCACCTCCACAGAGCTTGCCCTTAATCAGCTCTACTTTTTTGTGAAAGAAGTAACACAAACTACCCATGGTGACATGAGAAGTCTAAGTGAAATAAACTCTCTTCAGGTCAGTACCTTTATATAAGCAGAAGAATAATCAGTTTGCAAAAAAACAGGCTTGCAACAAAACACTAGCATCTGACCCAATAGCTCAGAATTTGTATGCTGAGGATATCTTAGGAAACAAACAAACAAATCCTTCCTGAGCCAAGCTTGAGTCAGAAGCAGTCAGTAAAACCCAGAGAGCTCCAAGAGAGAAAGTAAGTCTTTGATAAATCAAGTAGTATTGACTCCAAAGATAAACACCATGTGAACCAGTACAAACAGGTTCTCACTGACACAAACTCTGTGCAACATCGAGTTGTTTTTTTGTTTGTTTGCTGTTTTGTGGGGGTTTTTTTGTTTTTTTTTTTTTTTAAAAAAAACCCACTTCTGGAACAGATAGGTAAGAGTAAGATAGAAATTGTTTTATCTTTACATCAAGCCTTTCCAGAACATTAAGTTTTCTGTAATGGACTTGAAATGGCTTCACATAATGTAAAGGCAAGGGAGAAAAACAGTACATGGAAGAACGGAATTAGGCTGGGACTAGAGCTAGCCAGGCAATTTGGTCAACGCATGTATCCAAATATCCTGCTTCTGTATCACTGGTCCAGAAATACTGCCACAATCAGATCTCTCCCCTCAGTGTTTTTGTTAACCGAACCTGAACTGGAAGATACATCAAGGGACCTAGCTACAAGTAAACATATTGGTTTAGGAAATTGGAGTATCTGCCTTCTAACACCTTATCACTGTCAGCTTTTACACATGGCATCCCTTAATACTTCACATCTCAACTAGTTCAAGACAACTCCCTATCACAAACAACGTTTTGCTTATCAACTGTACATTTTGTCAAATAAAGCAGAACATTTTTCATCGTTTAGGAGAGGCAAGGTTAATACTAATTTCACAGCAGGAACAAAAATCCTCACTTACTTCCTCATCCACTTTATCTTGACTGGATCTTTCCTCCTCTGTTCTTTTTGATGCTATTTCCATTGCCTAAACAAATATAAAACAAGACAAAGTTATCACTCCTTAGAATCACATCACTTAATCCAACTAACCGTTCCCATCTGTGTTTCTCCCTGTACTCCACGCTGTCACCCACCAATCCTCCAGCCTTCCCTATGGCAATGCCTTCAGCGACACCTAATGGTAATCAACAGTTCTGCAAAGCGCACTTAGAACTGCAGATCTGCTCTATTAACAGCGGGAAAATATGCTTGCTGCTCCTTCCAGAGCAAATTATGGCATGCCCAGCATGACTACAGGACATAACAGCGCAAGGAGGATACAGTGAGCAGTGCTCAGTCCTGGAACTTGGCTCTTCTCACCTACACTGAGCAAGCCAGAGGAGCACAAGTAAGGGGAACTGCGTAGCACGGCTCTGCCTCCTCCAATATGACAGAAAGTACACAACATCTGGAAATCCCTGTGCTGTACTGGTATGTGGACCATGCTCATGTGGTCTTGACCAAGAACGACACATCAAATCTCCACTCCGAGCATGTATATGTGGCCCTCATTTCTCTTGCATTAACTTAAAAAGCTTCCCCCCTGCTTTTTAAAGAAACATCTAACTGGGAGCAGAGGACTGGCAGCTAGAGATTAAATATGGGTGCTGCTAGCAGCACTGAGGAAGTTTACCTCCTCCTACAATCAATGTGTTCTGCCAGCCGCTATATTTGGCTAGCAAGACCGTGTACCTTGGAGTAACACTGCCCCAAGTCATTCCCTTCCTCCCTCAGCCCACCCTGCTCAAATCTGCATTCTTAACCCCATTCTCTATATACACACGGTTCTATTTCTGCAGACCTTCTTTCTTTTTGACAAGGAGAACTAATTTAAAGCATCCTGGGTTTAGTAGCACCTGAAATAGCCATCTGAGTTTTCATAATTAGACTTTTTGAGAAAACGTAGAACTAAACTGTTGTCATCCTGTAACAGTGTAACTGGAAGAAACCTGTGCGTGGTTTTGCAGCACTAGCATAACACAATGGCATGTACCAGCCTCCTTCAATAGCCAGATGTAGAGTAAATGAGATGAAGGAGCTTGAACTAGATGCGATTTCATTGTTCAAGTCTTCCTACATAAGCACCAAGGCCTTGAGGTCTTACCTTAGACAGATAGTCATCAAGATTCTCGCTTGTGACAGAAGGATCAGTAATAAACTCAAACAGCTCCCTCACAGTCATCACTGCAACATTGTGCTTCTGGAAGAAGTCTACCAGGAAAAAAGGGCAGAGACAAAACCCGTAAGTAATTACATGTAACATATGCAGCTCTGATGTTAAAGTGACAGCCAATGGCCCTGATGACCTGGGAAAGTCTCAGCAGCATGTACTGCATCATACTGGGTTTAGTTATCAGATGACTCTCGGCCATCTGAAATAAAACTGTTCATCTTCCAGATGCAACAAACACTGAAAGGAGAATAACCGGATAAATATAAAAGCCAAAACAATTTCAGCAGGAGCTAGACTTAATGGAGTAGAGGCTAACAAGTAAATAATTTAAGACAGGTGTAGTAAAGGCAATGACTTAGATGAAAAATGCGTCTTAAAGAATAAGGAATGGAGACCTCAAACTTTGGCAAAGAGAGACACAAGTATTCACTGAAACAAGTACAGCCTAATTATGATCCATCTAAAAGGGAAGACGCATTAACATTGGAATTTTCCTCAGTACTACACACAGAATTGGTTTCTTGTGTCAAGTATAACCAAATTCAGAGGCTGCACTTCTGTACTGAAAAACAGCAGTGAAAGACACTGAGGACTGCTTAATAAGCATTTCCTACCGAAGTTCTCAGATGATCTCTCACCATGAGTAATTAACCATAGAAAGAACAAAAAAAAATCTAGTTTGGAGGCAGCTCTCTACGCCCCTTGAACCACAAGTCTTTGCAATGACCACAGCCAGGGCAGAGCATTAAGCAAGGTGTTTTTCAGAGTCTCTGTAGGAGACTACACAGAGAAAGTTGCAGTGACAGAAAACAAACCAAACACACCAGAACTACTGCAACTCACTGAGCCACTAGAATATCTAGGGAGACTAAGATAAAAGACATGAAAAAAGAGCAAGGGTGTAAGTATCTGAGCCAAAAGGGAGTTATTAGAAATCCATGAACGGAAAAGGAACGAGGAAAAGCTAACATACTGAGTATCAACAAACACACAGCGTCAAAATGCACGCAGTTCTTTTTCCACAGACTTTCAAGAGTCTGTAAAATTAGGAAAGAGTCAATCTGAAAAGAAAGGGGGGGACAAAAGCAGCCTGTAGAGACAGATTTCTTGTCCTCAGGGAGAAACACACCCTACCAAGAGGGGTGTGTCTGTTACACAACATGCATACTCACATATGAAGACCAAATTTTCAAGAGAAAAATACGATAAAGATACCTGTTTATCAAGAGACTATGACAAGTGATAACATCTCTAATAAATTACTCTAAGCCTCAATCCTCTCAGTTGACCTGGACACGTAAGTGCAGGGAACTTCATAACAGAAAGTAACTTCTTGCCAGCTGAGCAATTCCAGATGTGGATTCCACTCACAGAAGAAAACACATCAATATATCTGCACAGCCCTTTAAGTAAGGGAAGTTAAGACTGGTGTGGGTGCTGCTGCAGACTGGGACTGATCTCAGCTCTACCATAAATCCGAGATTCAGCCGGGTGACTCATTTCAGCCAGATGATTTCTAGCAAAATAAGCTGCGCTCTTCCGAATTTGGCACAGTACACTGCTCCCTGAGGAAGCCAGGAGAACCTACGAGAGTATTTTAACGGAAGTTTGACAGCTTCTACAGTCAGTTATTACCTGAAAGACCCTGGGTGAACACAGTTCACCTTCATAAATAAACCAGCTATCAGAACAAGAGCTGAAGTGCAGCCCACTCACCATTAACGTTGGCACAATCCTTTCGCAGGAACTCCAGCGCATGTGGGTGGTCATGCTCCACAGCCTGAGACACATCGATGATGTACGCATCCCCACTGTGGTATCTGCAAACACACACAGAGCTGCACCAACTCCACCACACAGGAGATTACTGAGGGGCAGGGAACAAAGTGTGCTTCCAACTTAAGAACCAGCAAACAACCTTAACATGTGTCTCTAACACACACCTCACATATTAGGGCCAGAGTGAATTTTTTGGGTCAATACTTTCCCTCCTTTTAGAAAAGGAAACCTCTTCTCATGAACACAAAAAGCAGTGTTATGGGTGGGTGAGAAAAAGAAAAGAGAATGATACTGTACTAATTTTTTCTCTAGTTGAGTTTTTGTGAGGGGTTTTTGTTTGGGGTTTTTTGTGGGGTTTTTTTCTTTGTTAGTTTGTTTTGGTTTTTTTTTTTAAACAGAGAAAGCTCAGATCTGGGTTAAAAGCTAAGTAACTAATTACATAAGTTACAAGGCCCAGTCACAAAAAGGACCCCACCCTCCCTTAAAGGCAGGTTAGTACTCTCAGTTGAATACATTTTAGATGTCACAATTCAGAGCAAGGTTTAGAAACCTACAGCATATTAAATTCACTGAGATCTGCGTGAACAAGTCTGGCATCTTGGTACATTCTTCTCATGTACTGGATGATTTGCAGGTACAGCTCCCGGACTTTGGAGTCAGATAACTGAGCATTCTTCAGCAGAGGAGCAGGCCTTGAAATTACAACACAAATAACAGAAACTAAGTACTTATTCATTCTTCATACCAGTTGCAAAAGCTTTAACTGCTGTAACTGATCCTTCCACTAAGTGCGTCAGGCCAGTCAGCAGGAGCAGCTAAGTGCATGAAGCCAGGATGTAGGGCAGCAGAGCTCGGTATATGCTTGCCAAAGATACTGGAGCTCTGTTTCCAAGCTAATTTGGACCATGCTATGTTAATGTTTGTAGTACAAAACGATGAGCTATCTTCATGTATGATTAGCAAGCCTTTCCAGCCTTGAACCTCTGGTTAAGCCACTTTATGAATTCATTTTGCACACAACTGAGGCTTCAGAATCATGCAGACTGTCGTAGCTGGCAAATGTCTGCGTATCCTACAGGTCACATGCACACATAAGAGTAACACGTTAATTTCACAGGCCTAAAGTCGAAGCAGGTAAATTCAGAGGGTTGCTTTGTTTGTTTTTAATGAACTTTGTGGAAAGGTACTAATAAAAAAAATAATTTTATTTTCTAAAGATACTTACCTATCACCTTTACCAATAAAGCCCATGACAAGCACATGACTTCTTAGCATAATTGGCTCTGGGCAAGGTATCTGGGCTGTATTCAACCTGTAACGCAGGAACAAAGCCACAAAAAAATAAAACCAAACTCGACTATTTGCATTGCACTAGTGCCTATAGGAGCTCTGTTGTTTTAAACATAATACATAATAAGAGATCCTCCACTCAGGAAACGCTTGCTTGTGAAGAACAACTAGGAAATGAATACAAAAAGCCACCACCATTCTGGCTCTGACCCTTCTCTAAGCACTCCTGTGTCAGACAAAGAATCTTTACACAGTTCAGGTTAATCCTAGATTAACCTATATCACACTGTGCTGTTACTCAGCAGCAGCTATTTCTAGCTTTTCCTCACTTTTCAGTCATGTCAGAGTTCAGACATTGAAGAGCTTAGAGCATGAGCAGCAAGACAAAATAATATCTTTATTCCTCCCTCCCCTTTGTTTTCTCTCCCACAAGGAAGCTTAAGACACTTTTCTGAATACAGCAGAGAAAAGGTAGTGATAGCCACAGTCTAGCAACAGGAAAGTACCTCCTATAAAGTTTCAGTTACCTTTGCATGCTGAAATAAAAACTGGAAGAATCACCTTATTAAATTCCTCATTTCTTTTTCAGCCCACGTCTTCACCATTTTTCTTGGGTTGCCTTTGCAATATCCGTGACGAAATCTTTAAATAAAGAAATGAAAGACAACAGGGGCTCTTAGCCAATCAATATAGTATTAGCACCGGTGATTTTACCACCTTTTGAACCACACCTCTTTTCCAGTAAAACCAGGCAGAAGTCAAACTCACCTGAATTCACCACTCACATACTTATCCCGATCTTTAAACATCAGAATAGAGGTTTTGTAAATTTTTATTGCTCTGTTCTCTCCATTTGCAGTACTGGCATGATACACATTAGCCTATCAGATTATAAAGGGAAGAAATAACATTAAAGAAAAACTCTTTAAACTGACATAGCCATCTCTCTTCTTCTGGTGCTCTGAAAAGATCTGATCCCACCCCAGCCCCTACGTGGCACCCGGCTGAGTGAGACTGAACACAAGGGCAACCTCTTTTTCTATCAGAGGCAGCTTACAGGAAGTACCTAAGAGCGGGTACGGGTGTGACAATGTACATCGGACAAGAACAACAATGCACAAGAAAACTCTGCCTCATCCACATTTTGGAGACTGAAACAAGCCCTTGTGTGAAGGGTTCATTTGAGCCTGTGCACTGTTTAGGCCCTAAAGCACGGCCCAAATACCTCACGTTGACACCTCTGCACAGGGTGGAAGTATGCCTTTAATCCCCATCCAAGGACTTGGAAGAAAGCCAGGTTAGCCTAGGCATTCTAAAACTGATTTCTTAATTTACTCGGAAATTTGTGGTCTGGTTTTAATGACAGCACACAAACATGCTAGTTTTGTAAAAGGAATGAAGGTTTAGTAGTATTTCAAACAGAATTTTGTTACACCATTTAGGTACTGCCATCTCTGCTGACAAGTGGAGCTGGTCTGATCTGCATGCAAGTCTTGTATGAAGAAATAATTACCTCAGTTTGTATGTTTTTTCAGGCACTGTTTAATATTGTGTGTACACATACCCTTTCCAAAAATTTCAGTTGTAACACACAATTAACAAGGCTCACAAATTTAAGATAACATTTAAGTATTCTGAGAAATCTTTCATACTTGGGTAAACTTGTTTCCTTTAATATAAATTGCATTTTATCTTAAGATAACTTCCTACCAATTAAGCAACACAAAAAGTAGTACTAAACCCAAGTATTTCAATACACATTCTGAGCACCATAAGCTTCCACCTAGCTTGCTGAGAAAAAAGACTATTATGTTATTTGTAATAAAACTCACTTCCTTCCCTGTGCTGATGCAGCCATTGATTTCCGATATGACACCTCTGGTTAGCATCTTGAACAGAATCATTCGGGTCCTTGGATCCAACACCTCAAATTTAATACAGAAAAGTCAGCACAGTTGCTGTCCTTAAAGAGGACAAAACGTAATAGTACAGCCCAGTCTCAGTACCATACTAGAGGACCCACAGCATCAGACTATTCTTAAGGATCAAACGATAATCCGAACAGCAGCCACTCAGAATTCTGCAACGATTTAAAAATGATACTTCACTTTTAAGTTCAACGTGATTACTTTTTTTTTAAGCTAAGTATATGTCCTTGAGCTAGCTCTCGAAGAGACATAAGAGTGACTTCCCATCCAGAGCTGCATTAAATGTGTTACAATAATGTTTCTCCTGAGATACAACTATTGCAACTGAAATAGAGCAGCTATATAGCCTTGGGCCAGTACAGTTCAGTCTTGCCAAAGAAGGAAAAAAAGAAAACAGCAAAGCTAGCAGGTTTTTATTGTTTTTGGAATTTAGTAAAAGCTTAAGATGGAATTCTGCATTGCATATATGATCAAATCACAATGCTAACAACAAAAACAAGCTCCAAAATGTTTATGGAAGCAAGGACAACCTTCATACAAGAAGAAACCAAGGAACAACAGGTCTTTTCAGGATAACAAGGGAAACAGAATTCCAAGGCAGAACTCTGTTCCTACAGTATCTGTTTTATCATTGTTTCCAAAATTCCACATTGCTTGTTCCAGTCAAAAGCAAAATTTGATGAATTAAGAACTTACCTGTTCTACTGTGGCCCTGTCTGACTTGTCTTTGACTCGGTACCTAGAAGAAGTGAAAATTAAATTATATAATCCCATATATGGACTCAGTACTCTGACAGAGTAAAACATGACATTCTGTATCAAAGATAAGATGACAGCCTCAAGAAGTAAGGCTTTCAGTTCACACAAAAGCAAAGGTTTCTCCTGCAGGCAAGCAAAACAAACAAAACCATAAACATCAGTGCCCTTCACTTTTACAGATATCTTCTTGCCTCCGCTGAGTTATGCTCATTCAGGAGAAAACAGTATCTGTCTTAACTTAAGGCTATAAGGTGCAGGATTAAAAAAAAAAATTTTTCAAGTACCTTGCCTTTCTCTCACCACATCATCACAAGGAACCTTCAAAAGGCTCCAAATACCTTTTTAGCCGAACTGCTTAAGGACTTCTGTTTAGAAAAAAGAGTATCAGAGACAAAACAGTCTTTTCTAGTGGAATGACACCCATTACTTCTGTCTCACTACACCAACACAATCAGATGTGCCACCAGCAGCAGGGAAAGAAGAATCAAAACTTTGGAATGATTTAGGCAGCTGATCTGGAAACCAAAAAGTTTAAGACCAAAAGGCAAACTCCATGCAGACTACTTACAGATTTTTTTTTTCTTAAAAAATTTATTCAAAACTCAGGATCACACTAGGAAATAAAAACTACCCTTCTGGGTTCAAATTATCTAAATGAAAACAGAACCACGAGTAATACTTACATGTCTGCTTCCTTCTGTCTAGACTTTTCTGTGACTCTGTTTATAACAGAGTCATCAAAATTTAGCTTATCTGAAAAACACATAAGAAGAAATGAAAAAAACCCCTCAAAACTCAAAGAAGTTTTCTATGTCCGGAATTGCCCCTGCAATTCTGCTGCCAGCCGATACGCCACAACACACTGTTAAAGCAGAGGCAGAGCTGGAGCTCTCTGTAACAAGCGCAGCAGCTTAGCTCCCTACTAGAGCTAACCCAGCTCTCCATTCTGGATACATTTCAAAGTAGGACTATAAGGTAACAACACTGTTACCAGCTGAGTGAGACAGTCCCATAGACTTGGAGATGCAATGCCATCCAGAACTAATGCCTTTTGAATAATACCTCACCATTAAATTTGTCTGCCCTTCTCTTAGCACAACCGAATGACATTTTTCTGAACAGAATAAGCAACAGCCTCCAGGATTCTCTCCCCATGATGTATTTAAAATGGTGTTTGATTAATTGCTTAATGTATAAATGCTGCTGTATTTGGCTACATATACCAGCACCGTTCTTCTGAATCTTCATTTTAGAACCACTTTGTTATAAAGGAAAACACAACCTCTGTTTACTACCCTGTCAAAAGGCCCAAATCATAGCTACATCTAGCCCTAACAGGCTGAGCTGAGCAGCCATTAAACATCAAACTATGCCAGCTAGGACAGCAGCCTCTTCGCTTACCACAGAAACTCTACCCCCGTGAGATAACTGTTGCATAACGTACCACCCTAATACTACAGGGGACTGCCATCATCTAGAAAATTTAGCTGTGGCAGCAGCTTTGAGAATGACCAACATCATCCAACAGAGTTGATACCCTCCCTCCAGCCAAACAGCTTGCTCCTACAGAGAAGCCAGGGAAGAAATACTTTGAGGACTGGAAAAGTCAAGGGGAAGAAAAAAAAACAAAAAAAAACAAAAAAAAAACAAACCCCAAACGCAAAACAACAAAACAGCCTTGTGGCACTGAAGGGGGGGAGAAAGGGGTACAACAGCTGGTTAATGAAGACTAAAGGCAACTTCAAGCACACAAAAGCCATTTTTTAATCTGCCTGGCAATGGTCAACTCACTCATTCCAGTGAGTTCTGGCTTGAAGTAAGCAGAATTAGTCTGAGAATATCACAGAGTAGTATCTGTTTTCATAAAAGAAGACAATGTAATTATACTCACCTAAATTAATTTTATGTTCAAATTTCCTTAAAGCCTTGTCTGTAGGGGTAGACATTTTTGCTGAATAGCAACTATGGGTCTGTCTATTAGCCTGAAACAAAGGATTTATTAATACAAGTTCTTTTCTCTAAATAGCCCTTTGAAATACAGACAGTATCATTCAAAAAGTCAGCTCAAACACCTATGCCTAGAGCTACAAAAATAAAATCAGAAAGGGCGAGAAAATGGACATAGATTAACATTAGATTTTACATAATTCAAGAAAGGAAAGTAGAGATGACAAATCAGTTACAATTCCAAAAAGTGCCCCAATTCAAGGTTATTTTTAGTCTGTGAATTGAGCTGCCAGTCTCTCATATCAACAGTTTTTCTATTGTTAAAAGGAAAGGAAATAGCAGACAGAAACAAGGAGAAAAATGAGGAAAAAAAAAAAAAAGAGAAGGTAATTAACAGAGAAAACTTTCCAAAACGCTATCTTTTCTTACAGGTAGCCTTTTCCAAACACAATGAATATCTGAACATGATTTCACCAACACTGGGCAGCATAAGCCTCTAATTAAAGGCAAGAATAAATCACCCAGGCCAAGTGCTGTGAGTCAGACATAATATGCCATGATCAGCACCATTCTAATTTATCTCAACTATTCTACCACGTTGGTATAAATAAGAAAAAAGATGTTTTGAACCTCCAGTGTCCAAGTTGAGGGTAAGAGGATGCTAGTTCTTATATCACGTGTGCTTTTCATTCTGCACAATGCCAGAGTTTCTAAGTCAACAGCATACACTCTAAATTAATCCACTTCTGGCACCTCCCTCCATTTCCTATGCTTTCTTTTGCCTCCTTTACTGTTAGTCCAAAACATAACCTGTTCCACCCTGGGTGTGACAAGCAGGTATAGTCTTAAAATTAAATAGAAAGTATGGGGAAGATGCTCAAAAACACAGAGGACAAATACCAAAAAGTGAGCAACATCAGTAGAGATCAGGATGCGCAAACAAAAACGTTACAGAAAAAGGCAAGGAACAGAAGGAAAACTACACAAAGAGAATCCAGCAATAGAGTTTGAGACAAAGAAATCAAGTGGAGCTCTGGCTACGAGACACATACACACATGGCATGGCAGAGGAACAGATCAAAGGAAGGGGATTTTCTCAAGGAAAAATTTTCATTTGCATTTGTGCTCAACATAATACTAACAGAGAACAAAGCCTGCAAGTTAGCCCCATTTGCTCTTGGGCACCCCTGACGTTCACAAAATAGCCTTCAACATACCTGTGGGTTGCATCCGCCAGCAGCGTTGTGGCGCTTCATGAGTCTCCCCAGCTCATCATCCCAGTCCCAGTCTTCATCCTCCTCTTCATCATCATTGTCATCATCACCATCTCTTTCCACAGTGTTAACTTCTTTGCGCATGCATGACTGGCAGTTCTCAGTGACCTCACCTTCTTCGGCTGTTTCTGTGTCTTGCGTAAACTCACTTCAAACAAATACAAATATATATATATTTGCATATAACTACAAAGGATTGTTACAGCCATCGATAATTCAATACATTTATCCCAGCAAATGATTTCACAAGGTTAGCTCTCAATGAGACGCTTCTCACTTCACCTTTCTTGAAGTAAGCATACATGAGGATGTCCCTGCCTTTAAAGGGTCGACTACATTTATCTTCTTCACCACATCAGTGCTGCCTTCTAACTTGTTCTGCAGTTACACCTATTTGGATCCCTTTGACTCCAATCAGATTGGGCCAGCTGGCTCCTTCACCAGAGATAAACCACTCTGCTTGCTGCCACAGCAGATTTCCCTCCGACAAGGTATCACACCAAACCTCACCAGGTGCAGACAGCCAACCTGCTGGTAACTCAGAGCACCAGCACAACCTCTGTGAAAAAAGTTAGACCTAAGGAATTATTTGTGGGAGAAATTAACTCCTTTGACTTACTTATATCTTAACGTCCATAGTTCGCAGCACTTTTCTGCCAGAACAAGTATGTCCCAAAGCAGATTCTCTGCTGGCATTTGACATTTAATTAAATGAAGGGTAAACGGGAAATAAAATGGCTTGAACCCATAACACAAGACAGTTCCTTATTCGCCCCACACTAAGTATAAAAAGCGCTAGGCTTTAGTCCAAGGGAAAACGTGCTTTAATTCCAAACGAATCAAAGTGATTTGCTGCCCTCAGCAACTCACTGGTCTCTCGTAAGGTTTCACACAGTCAGTTACAATCAACACCACGGTGAAATAGCCTCTACCCCGCGCCTGCAGGCGGGCCTGCCCGTTTTAGTGGTGCAGCAGGTATCACAAGAATTACAAAGCCGAGAGCGCGCACGCAGCCTTTCCTCACACGTACCGTCCTAACTCGGGCAGCACACCCGCCCCCCGCGCCGGGCCTCCTTCCCCGCTGCCGGGCGGCCTGCAGGCCCGCGCCCCACACCCGAACCACCCGCCCCACGCCGACGAGGCCTGCGGGAAGCTCTCTGGACCGCCCCACACCTGCCCCAGGCCCGCCCGGCCTCGCCTCACGCCGGCGCAGGGCACCACGAGCGGCCCACCCCCGGCCCCTCGCCGCCTCCTACCCGTCGGAGCTCTCTGCATCATCAAACTGCCCGGGCACAGCCTGGCTCATGGCCACCGCCCGGTAATCCATGACAGCGACAGGCAGCCGGGGCGGCCTCTACGGCGCCGGCAGAGGGACGAAACGCACCGAGCGCGGCCGTACGACTAGGGAGGGCGGTGCCCGCCCCGCCCCCTTCTCAGGCTCCGGCGCGGGGATCGGCTGGGAGCGCCTGACGCCATCTTCCCGCCGGGTTCGGCCCGGCGGCGGGGCGGCGCTGTGCCCGCCCGAGCCGGCGGCACGCCGCGAGGCCCTGGCAAGGGCGACGAGGGCACACCGGCAGCCACAGCCTTCCTGTGGGGGTCTCTGACAGGCGGGGGGGCGAGCGCTCATCTGTCCAATATTGAGTAATCCAGCCCTAAAAAATGGGGTGTCTTCAAGCCCTCTGCACCAGGTTTGCCACAGCTTCATCACAGTTTTCCCTAAAACATTACTGATGATCTGTAAGAGATTGACAGAGTTTCATCTAATATACTCTGAAATACTAAACTCCAATCCTTATTAAAATAAAGCTCTAACTCAAGCCAAAGGAATTCCACATTTTCAAGCGTCGCTAGAAGCATCCTAGGTCACTGTAATGCCCCTTACACAGAACGATGTGCTAGTCTGTTTATTTACCAACATAATGCAGCATTGAGGAAATAAAAGTGAGTGCTCCGCTTTTGCTAGCTGGTACATAATGGTAACATTTTAAAACAGTCTTTTTTGTAGAGGTTTCCCATTATCCAAGTCGTATATGTGAGAGCTATCGAAAATCTGCAATTGTGCAGAAAATAGGGATGCTCGTACTGAGAAGCATTTAAAAAAAGAATGAATGCAATAAGTGTCATCTCCACCCGCAACACTCCTGTACAGCTGGCCCATTGAGAGTCTCTGAACACAGACAGCAACAAGCCAGTTTCTGACCCTTCTGAAGCTACAGCTTTACTTCAGGCTGTCCTCAGGTTCTGCCACTTCAGCTTCCGACACTAGAGCATCTGGAACCTAAACACCCCTTTCTCCTTACTGATCACTGCATGAGTTAGCAGGGCAGAAGGGGAGAAGCAGCATTACTGTTTCATGTGCCAGCCACCATGTGACAGGGCATGTGAAAAGAGGTGACAGAGGTTTACCAGTCAGCACCCCTAACCCCTGGGAGTACAGACCTCTATCAGCCTATGTGCTCAGCTTGGACCGCTGTAGCTCCGTGTTCCTCCTCACACAAGACTGTCCTTGGAAAACTGTTGCTTCCCTTACTCTGCCACCCTCACTCTGCCTATGACCACACTGTTTCCCGAAAATTAGAGTCACAGTGTTTGCTCAGTTGGAGATGCACCAAGTGTGCACTTAACACTGCATGTTATGTAAGACAGGGATATATTCCGGTTCACACTGCAGCTGGGAAACTGGGTACAGAGACCATGTGCAGAATCTCTGGAGGTCTTGCTCCTTCCTGGGAAAAGCAACTTGAGACGATCACTAACAATTCCCTTTATATTTGCAGGGTGAAATGTAGAACCCAAAGGGAAGAAAAGACACTGACTGCCAGCTTTGCGAATGAACCTGTTTCTGAGCATGCCTTGGAAAATTTGACAAGCGGTATGTTCCTGTTGGTGATGTTAAACATGAAAGGGACTTCAACTGCCATGTGCTAGGATGAGTTATAACGACATTTTACCTACTGCACACCCCTCCCCTACCAAAATATGCCAGGGCAGTACTTTGTAGTTCACAGACAGTGCTGTCTCACAGCTGGTGAAATGAACAGACTTCATCAGATTTTGATGTTAGCCGCTTATACCTTACTGGCATGGTGTGAGTGAAGGACAGAAACAACACGGACTGTACAGAGCATGGAGAGACACAGGAGGGGCAAAGAAAAAAACATATGGTCAAGGAAATGTTAAAACTAGATGATTCACATAAAAAGCTACCCGAAAATAGAAAACAGCATCTACATCCTGAACAGTGATCATACAGAGAAGAAATTTAAGGTCAGCATGCAGTTCACTTACATGTAGCTTTAGAAGTAAGCTGCTGCTGATACATCCCCCTTTTACTCTGCCACTGTAAAGAGGAGTGAAGTAGTTCCCTAGCAGCTGAGTCCTTCCACCTTCTTCCAAGCTATGAGTCCCTCTCTCTTGCCCACGATCACAGTAAGCTGTCACAATACACAAAGCACAAATAGGTGTGAGGAGCGACACGCACCCCATCAAGGCAGATGGCCTTTTCTTGAGATACAGCCTCAGCTGGGCCAGCTGACCTCAGGCTCTCCAACTTCACTGCAACTACAATAACTTATATCAAAGACTGATTGTGAGCGAGTTCACTCGACTGCCAGAAACACCTCTTCATTCTGTCTTGGATGTTAAGAGAAATCCTGCGCTGCTTTTTGCAGTCCCTTTACTTTGACTCTCTTTGTACAGCAGCACAGCAGGAAGCCAAGATCTCCTCCAACTTGTGCAGTATGCTTGATATTCCAATATTGCAGGTTATATTCCAACTTTATACATACAATGGTCTAAATGGAAGAGGCACACAGATATAGGAAATAGAAATTAGGTAATACAGTACTTCAGTGCTGCTGTGAACATTCATGTAGTTGCACCCCGTTTTACCTAGGTGGCTCCTGATCGAAAACGGTACATGCTGAGGAGGCAAATGATTCATGGGTTAACGTTCCAAGCAAAGTACCTCTACTCCACAGCTATATTATTTCCATGACTATTCTTTGAAGCCATTTTAAGAAACAATTCTTTTTTTGATTCTATATAAATTCTTTTTTTTATTCTATATAAATTTTCAATAAATTTCTCTCAGAAAATAAGTCACTAAGTCATAGAAACACTTGCCGTAGAAGCAGCACACCTTTCTGCATAGCCAACTGGAAGGAGTCTTCAAGTGTGGACACAATGTTTTTCCCAGAGGAAGAACCAGCACATCAAAGGAGAATGCTGGGCTGCCAAGAAGAAAACAGCAGTGGAAAAGACACTATTAAAAAAGAATTGCAGGAATCTAGGAAAGAAGAGGTTTCACTGCCAGAACAGTTATCAGATAAGCCCCTTGCAGTTTCTCATGAAGAGCCATTTGTAGAAATTGAGGAATTGCTACTGGATTGCATTATTAAAAGTATCTCCCACAAAAGATGTGTCTTATATTCTCAGTCAAACCCATGGCACTCTATTCAAGACATATCCAGGGTTTGGAGAAACAGTTTTCTGAAGAAAATAATTTGAACTTCGCTAGCAAAACTCCCAGTCCAGTAGAAGTCATGGCAAGATTTCACGCTACTGGAATGGGGGCTTCAATAGTGAAAAGACCTTTCTCTGATAAAGGTAGTAGTAGTGCTTTAAATAACAAGCATATTGCAATGTTTTATATGCGAGTGCTGGGTCTCCCAGATGTATTCTATTAAAGAGAAGTGCTAAGAACGTCAAATGCAGGTGCTGGAGTCACGCCTTGAATTAACTGAGTAGCCAACATAGGGGGCAGTGCACTTTCATGGAAGTTCTCATTCCAATTACAAATTATTATTTTTTTTAAATTTTAATTAATTTTAAATTATGTTTAATTATAATTGTCACAAATTACTGCCGGTTACAAAACGCACTCTTTTGGTAGGCAGCCACTGGTCAACAGATTTACCCTCCAAAAAAACTGTAGAGTAGGAGCAACACTACTATATAATCTGATTCTCTGCATGAGAACATAGCGTAATCACCAGGTCCAATACAGTCAAGCAGAAAGAAGAGGCATAAAGAACAGTGTAATACAGTACAACAGAGGAAGTACTGAGAGAGAGTTTCCACCAGAATCTCTAAGATGCTTTTTCCTATTTATACTTTTCTATCTTTTTGAGTTACAGAGTGCGTAAGAAAAAAAATTAAACCCAAACATTTAAAAATGGTGGATCAAACTCTACTCCTGTTTATTATTAGTTGTATTATAGTACCTAGGAAATTCAGTAAGAAGATTGTATGGCCTATTACATAAGGTACTATAGGATATTCTGACTGTCCCACTCCTTTCAACAGCATTTCAAGCATGATTTCTTGCTTTCTACCTCTATCTTCATTAAGTAAAATATTCCATTTATCAGTCTTCTCAAAATTCAGTAAAGAAATGCAGAGAGCATTTGAAGACTTTTATTTCTTATTCCTTCAATTTCTTTTTCTCCATTTTCTATAATCAAATTGGCCAAGTCTAATTTAGATTTCTTGGTGTTTTAAATTCTTGCTTTAACGCCAAAGACGACTGTAGGTTAGGTCAAAATCTGACAATGACACTCTGTAGACTTTTCACTCCACTGGAGCTTGATGCAGGTGCAAGGGCTGTAGGCATTGCAGAAGGGTGGGCTCCTTCAGTTTCATCACTTCGAAATGCTGGCCCACATTGACTTATCTACACAGATGGAAAATTTCCACTGAAGTCAGTGACAAAATAGTTTGCATAAACTGAACAGA
Organism: Leptosomus discolor; assembly: GCF_034619465.1. Lineage (NCBI taxonomy): Eukaryota > Metazoa > Chordata > Aves > Leptosomiformes > Leptosomidae > Leptosomus > Leptosomus discolor. The sequence continues at coordinate 31,189,205 of NC_141398.1, read as the reverse complement.
GGATGTCTCCTCTTGTTTTGCCATAGGAGAATGACACAACTCCACTATACTAGTACTGTAACAGTATGGGTGAAGCTTACTCAAATTTATCCTCAGCTGCCTTTCTGCCTTCTCTGAATAGATCACTGTCAAGCTGTGTGACATCTCGTTTTTCTAATTAGTTGATGACAATGTGGTTGTCCTCCTAGGAAATGCCGAAAGCCAATAAGGACTTTTTATTCCAGCATTCTGAGATCTCACTTGCTCCCAAGAATATAAGCAAGGAGACAGAAGCAGTAACAGGATTCTCTCCACTTATAGAACAGGAAGCCCCTGCCCAAGTCCTTACGAAGCTTCCTCAGATATGCGTGGAACAAAATATTCCAATTACCATTTGGAAAAATTATCATTTTGGGAGACTGCCATGAACTTTAGAGGGCTCATCAAGGAGCTAGAGCAGGCTCAGCAAGAACAAACCCAAATCATGGAACTTCAGTGTGATGATACGGCTTTGGAGAAGGTTAAAGACGGGGAAAACTACTGCTTAATGAAGGGCATATAGGTCTAGATGATGTGACTAGGAGGATGAAGTAGAATCAGAAGAACCGGACAACATAGATTATTGATTCTTACTATGAAACCATCTCTGAAGACCAGCTTTAAAGAGTTAAAAACTGTCCAGCAATAGCATTTGGGGAAAAAAAACTGTAAACAAGTTAAAGAAGGATACTGAAGACTGCAGTGAAACAAAATGCAAAATCAAAGGAGAAAATGAGGCTGAGAGTCAGCTGACAGTTATGCAGGAAACTTTATTCAGTGCTACCAAATGTCTTGAGCATGGTGAGACTGAAAAAAGCCCTTCTGAAACCTGTGGAAGAACTTAAATCTGCATATTATCTCCTTCAAGTGAAGCATGAGGCAGAAGGTTTAGGAAACAGTGTTTGGAGATAGATCAGACCATACGCAAGAAAGACAAAAATATATGGGAACTGCAGCATCTCAGAAAAATGCAGCAACATGAGGCCAAGACTGTAACTTCAGCCCTGAATGTGCTAAGGGAGGAAAAGGAGAATACACAGAAATGGCTCCAATCCTTGCAAACAAAATTCCAGGAAGAAAAAGATGGGAGGTTGGCAGAAAGTCAACAGCTGCGATCCAAATATAACACACTGGCTGCTCAGCTTTGAACCCTGCAAGCAGAATTCGAAAGTGAACAAGCTGAGATGAAGAAAATGCAACAGCTGATTTGTGAGCTCAGAAGAGAGGACCAAAAACTGCAGCAACAGAAAGTGAAAGACCAAGAACAAAACCACATCCTGCAGCTTGAAACTGCCAGATGGAAAACAAGAGATATGATACGAGTCAGAGAATGACAGACAGCTAAGGTATAACTCTGATAAGACACTGCAAGCATCGCGAGTACCTGTAATGGATAGAGTTCCTAGCTGCCATGTGCAGCAGTTCCCCTTCCCTTCTTAGGACAAACTCCCACTGACTCAAGCTGAGGTTTCTGACCAAGTTGAGAACCAGGAAAGTATATAAACTTGTGTTTCTCTCCAAGAACATTAAAGTTAAGATAGCATTCCTTCTCTTAAGTCCTTTATTGGGCTTGAGTCCCAGTGTGGAATTCTGTCTTATATAGATATTTATGCAATCATGTAATTTCAAGTAGCGATCAAACAATTTGCCATTTATTCTTTGAAATAAACAAGGGAATAAAATGTTACAGTAGTGGCCTTTTTTTCAGTTCTTCAAGGTGAAAAGGAACAGAAGGATCGGAATGTAAATGATCCAAAGTTTGACACCATATGCCTGTCTTTAACTTTGCAGAAGCTTCTAGATACAGTTTTCACAGAATGACAGCACAGTTTGGGCTGGAAGATCACTTTGTTCTATATCCTCCCCGAGTTGGGGAGGTTCAAGACTGGACACAGCATTCTAGACACACTCTAACACTGATTAGAGAGGTAACGGTCACCTTGATCCACTGGCCATGCCCCTCCTGATGTAGCCCACGATGCTCCTGGCCTTTCTATTGCCAGGGTACACTGCTGGCTCACGCAGCTTCACATCTGCAAGGGCCCACCCAGGTCCTCCTCAGCAGAAGCTTCTCTCCAGCCTGTTCCGTTGATGGGGCTGTTCCTTTCCTTGTGCCGGATTCTGCCTCTGAATTTCACAGCAAATTCTCCTGTTGGCTCATTCCTGCACCCTGCCTCTGGGTGGCAGCCCTGCACTCCAGCATATCCGCTAGGCCTAACCACCACCTGATTGGGCTCAGCAAACCTTTTAAGGGCTTTTGCCCCCTCCAAATCATTGATAAAAATATTAAATTGGACAGGTCCTGTAACAGACCTCTGCAGTATTCCCCTTGTTACTGGCATCCAGGTAGAGTAAGAGGCTCCTGAGAGCCAGCAGATTACTGCTGAACTGAGAATGACTGTTGGCTAGACAACAGAGGTTATCCAATTCTGATTAATAAACTCCCAACCCCTCACCCATTCCCCATTAAAGAGCTGAGGGACCTGGGGGCAGGGGTCATGTAGGATGCAGAAGCCTGTAGGGCTATGATCTGCTTTTGTAGCCTGGCTGCAGTCTTCAGCAAGAATCTGGAGATTTACCAGGAACTGTCAGGGAACCCTGGGGGCAAGATCCCATAATACTCAGCTGAGGGCTCAAGAAAGCCCAAGCTAACCATCAGGGAGCATGCAGCAGGAATGGGGCCGGTCCATCAGGGAAAATGGGCCAGAAGCTGAGGGTGACCCCAGCACGGACAGTGACCCACCAACCATGGCACCGAACCACAGTACCTGAGTGAGATGGTGACAGGGACAAGTTCTGCCAGAAGTCCCAGCGACTCTTAAAAGATCTTAGCCTCTGAAAAGTCAGCATCTCTTCCAGCTGATGATCCTTGAATCTTTGTTTCATAATGTTTGATAACACTCCTGGTGCATCTGACAAAGGTTAGATATATGTAATTTTACCACGTCATATATTAGATAACTTACTGAATTGATATGCTAAATATTTTACACAAATTGTGTGAAAAATAGAGCCATGACAAAATAAAAAAACAGAGTGAAACATAGCATGGTCAGGTTTGGTTGCAAAACTGGATAGGTAACAAAAAAAGTGCTTGACTCTTATAGGTAAAAGAAACTGTTTTCCTTGTTGAAAGAGGTTTGCTCCTTCTTCACTAAGCAGGGAAAGAGGGAAAGACAACTGTGTTCAGACCCAGAACATAATGTTCAAATTTGAATGTACCAGTAACAGCGCATAAAGTCATCCAACAAAGAACATGGCTCTGCTTTGTTCATTTCCCATAGTATAATGCCTAGGAATTAACTGAATCTTCAGTTTCCCGCTTTTTTTTTTTTTCCCCTCTCCTTTCTTTAACATGGACAACTCTACCATAGCCTTGGATGGCTTTCTTGTTTATTGATTAGTCCACATATAATTACATGTACATGTTCTCTTGCTGGTTATATTTTATTTCCCTATTCTACAGACTTTAGGCTTAGAATATAATAGTTCTTTCACCATGAATGACATGGCACTGGCCTCCTCTTAGATTCTTTTCTCTTACTAACATGACTAAACACATCTTAATAGTGGCTCAGAAGGCCTCAAACACACACACTATGTTAGGTTTCATAATATATTCCGTATTTTAATACTCAAATATCAAAAATATGAAATACATACAATCTTAATTACCTATCAGTAGCTTATGTGCTCAGGATGTTCCTAGTAATTCTCTTTCCCATTTGTTATAGCTGTCTTGGACAAGACACTACAGTTATCCTTCAGTTAACTCTAAGGAACAGCAGTGATGAACCCTGAGATAAATTTTGGTTCTCCATCTGTTCAAAACCTGTTAGTTTTCCTCCACTGTTGCACTCACCAGGACACAGAACATCCTTCTAACACTGAACATTAACAGGAAGAATGAAACTGCTACTGAACTGCAAGAAAAAGCAAAGAACCTCACCCTTGAAAAGAAAACCTTGAGAAAAAGGTAGATCTTTTCTGAATGCTTAAGGAGTGTACAAATGGTTCTGTCCAGGTGGTTAAGAAAGTTTCTGTAGTACAAGAACACAGAAATCTTAGTAATCCTTTTTATTGGACTGATTATGAAAACTATTTGATTCACAGTGTTTTCATCACACTTTCCATGTGCCTCCCAGTAAAGGAAGTTTACTCTTCAAATTATTGCTTATTTGTTTTGATTATGTCCAGTAAACACATAATTATGCCCAGTATTACACATAATATCATATTAGCCTTCTATCATTATAATGCCTATTGAGATTTAATGATCAGATTTCTAGGTCACTTTGGAAGTGACTTGGAAAAAAGCACCCTTTACCTATGACACCAGGTGTTATGTTCTTTCATTAAATTAGTCACTTCCAAAACAACTTGAAGGTTTTCATTACAGCGTAAACCAAAACCAGTCAAATTATTTGCACTATCTACTCAGTGTGATAGGTAGAGACACGGACAATTTAAAGTGTCAAAATCCAATGCGAATTTTATTATATTAGCAAGCGAACAAGAGCAAAAGCAGCGCTGGGCAGCCGGGGAGTCTGCGCTCCGCCAACGGCTCGCAACTTCCCGCCTCGTGTAAGCACATTATATACAGTCTCATTTTCTGTATTCGCGACGTCACAATCAGGGTGATGTCGCAATCAGGGCGATACTCTGCGCATACTCCTTCTGTTGCTAGGGGGTCTTTTTCTACCTCCTGGTGGTCGTAAGGATGAAGGCTGAGGGTCTTCCTCGTTGCCCTGTGGGTGAACTTATGCAAGAATGTGATTATTCAACCCCTTCAGCCACGGGTCTTGTTTACTTTGCCGAATGTCCTTCGGTTGAGCTATCAAGCCTTCTTGTGAGCACATAAATCTTTCATCCATACCCTCCCATACAGGTTTAATGAACAAAGCACAACATGTTACTTATTACACTCAGTAACATACACTTAATTGGAAGATAATCAAGAATGGAGTCAAGAAATGCTTTCAGCGATTCAAATGAATATGAGAAGCACGTGCCCGAGGATGTACAGTACTCTGCCTGCAGTGTCAGAATGTATACCAATCCTTTAGGAGATACTTCCACCCAAAGAGGGAACCGTGAGTAATTATGTGAACTGAACCTACAGCTCCTTTACTCTGCAGGCTTTACCTTGTCCAGGCAGGCCCAGTGCCTGATGTTCCTTACCTCCTACAAAGGGAGAGAGCATCTAGTAAAAAGGTTTAGTTGCTGCATAACTTATCTCTCAGGCCAACTGGATAAAATTTAACAGAGAAAAGCCCAAGCTAGTTGAAGATAACTGAATGTACAGAATGAAGGGCATGATACAAAGACCTGAACAGCTAGTTACATCTGATAGCTGTGATTCTATAGCTAAAAGAATGTTGAAAAAGACATACTAGAGAGGCTACACATAGAACATATAAAGCATTATTTCCGGCTTGGGGTTTATCACTGACATTCTGTTCTTAAAAATTGCTATTGCAATTAGTAGACAAGGTTTACGTAAATTACAGTCAAGTCTCAAAATTTATTACCATGAATGTTGACTTACAAAGTACATGAAAAACTCAGCAATCACAAGACAGTTAATTAATGAAATGAAAACTTTCCAAGACCAAGTTAACTGAGGTGAGTTCATTATTCACAATGATAAAAATGACAGGTTGTCTGCATGTACTAAGCACTGCTAACAAATATGACTGTGTACTGTGCCCCTTTCCCCTCTTGCTCCTTGTTATTCCCTGTTCATTTAGAGTTTATACAATGGAGTCTGGAAGCTGATGAGGGCTCTGCAGTGCACTAATGTCCTAGGAATAAATATAATACAAGAGGTGCAGGCCTCCTCAGCTTGTTAGTTGAGTACTTGCTACTAGATCCTGGCTAGACAGCTACCCGAGCTCCTTTGGGAGAGATGCATGAGCACACACAGCCAGTAAAATGCGTCTATGCTGCCCTAAACCTTGTCATGCAAACAGGACAGGATAGGGTTGCACTGAAGTGCTACAGGACAGCTGAACACTGCTATCAGCACTTCAGATCTCATGAGCCTGGTAACTTCTCTACAGAGGTGTCCTCGTTCCCTCTTCCTCGCCCACTTCAAAGGCTTATGCTTCATGAACACCACACCTATTATTATTATTAGAGAAGACAAACTGTATAGACATGACAGCGTTCAGAACGGAACTAGTTTTCTTTGCAGCAACCAGACATCCCTGCTATCTATCAGGTCTGTAATGTAGTACAATCAATAAAAGTAGAGTGCATCGAGGAACTTGGAACGCTAGCCAAAAGAAAAAATACCAGTGGACGTTTGTCCCATTTTACTTCTGGTGCGAGTAAAACATATGGGATCTCTTGCTAAACTGTGGGAAGGTGGTTGCAGCCTTTCACCTCAGAGCTTGCCACTAGTGAACAACATCCATGTCTGTGTAAGCCCCAAGCCCCTGCAGAAGAAACTGTCAGCAGTTCTGAACCATGCCAGTTACATATGCATCACCAGACTCATTTCCACTCCTAAACTCTTACACAGTACAAGTCCAAATTAAGTGAAAAGGGAACGCTGGTACCTTAAGCCACTACGTCGTCTAGGCTCTAATACAAGCAAACTCTCACGCCTACCAATTTGTTTGTTTTGCAATGATAAATGTGAATTTAATTCGTAGTCTTGATGCTGACCCCTCTGGCATTTCCAGCTAGGTTTCAACCAACACACAAAATTAGAAGATAAACATAATTAAATGGACATGATGACTATTTAGTGTGGCACCACCAAAACGACAAACCCACTTTGACTCTCAGGCTAAATTTTCTTGCAGAATTTAAATATGTGGCACATACCATTTATTCTTTATATAGAGTAATTTACCTGTTTAACAAAAGATTTGATATTTTACTTAAAGATAGATAGACTCAGGATAGTCTATTGGGTTCTCTCTTTACTAGGGTCTCACAACTAGTACGCTTAGATGCAACTGGGGAACGCTTCCGAAGTCAGGACTCTCTCCAACTTTGTGCTTTCCTGATCTCACAGTGTAGCACCCTTCTCTTTGGTGAGAAAATCTAGAATTCTGAATTCTTGTTAAGAAAGTCTAGACTTATGAATTCCATGTCCACAATAACATAAATAACCAGACTACCACTAAATTAGTAGCAATAATTAATTTATTCTACAGAATAAAAAGAGCTTTTTATCTTTTGGTGTCAACAACTTTGTTTCTGCTCTTCACGCAAAGATAAGATCAAAAGTGTGCTGGCTAAAAATAATCTGTATGCTTTAAGCTGTATATATTGCAAAACCATCATGCCAACCTTTAACCAAAGTGTTATAAAGAATCTTAAGCTGGACAACCTTGAACTAGATCAAAGGGAGCTCTCAAGTTCCTTTCCTGTTGCCATCAAAGGAGCATAAAGAATTCATAAATCTGCTTAAGCAAGCCTAGTTAGCAATGACATTTATCTAGATTGTTAGATTTTTCAGCTGATTCCTTCTGTTTCTCAGAAAAACACCTGATTAATTAGTCACACTGATGGAACACAATTTCTCCACATATTTGTTATTGGATAGATTTCCAGAGAGGTATCTCTGTTTTTCAGATAAGGAATCTGTGTGTCTTTGAGACAATTTTTCTGCAACAGAGTTATGAAAATTCCTTCCTGGAAAAAAAACTGGGAAAGCAATGACCTTCAAAGAACCCCCACAATTCAGGCTAAAATCTAGCAGACCTGATTAAGAGCTCCTGTGGACGCTGTTTTGCCGCCTGTACTACCACCCAGTCAGGAGCAGCCGACAGGACTCTCAGGACTGAGGCTTGCGATAGAAGTACTTTCTGCTCACATCCATTGCAAAGAAGTTGATTCCCCAGAGTTATAATCAGTGGTGAGAGAACAACTGCTTGACAGGTTCAAGTGGGAGATTCTCACGGGAATCATTAACAACTGCCACATAGAGTAACTGTTAGTAATTTTGAAAAGTACTACAGAAATTAATAGGAAAAATTCTCATAATTCCATAGCCACAGAATTACTTCCCTAAACTACAAAAAGTAATTAAGAGAATCCTTGATACAATTCTCTTGAAGCATAGGATTACCTCTTCTGATTTCAGCAGCCACTATAAAATATAGAAGGCAGGAAATCACCAACTATTAGAAGAAAATTTTACAGCCTTTGACACTTTCTGAAAAGGAGAAAAACTGGTCTTATCTGTGAGTCCATGAAAAGTCAATGAGTTGTTTCTTGGTGTGTACTGGATTAGGGGTGTTACTCATCAAAACCATCGCATTGACCTGAACCTGAAGAGAACTGGGAAGTAGTGCAGTTCTTGGCATATGGTGACACTGAAAGGCACGGACAGCTAGAGCTAGTCCAGGGAAAAACAACTGAGGAAAAAAAAAAAAAATCATTTTACTACTATGTAAAATTCCAGGAAAACTCGGAAGCAAGGGAAAAAGTGAACCTCCTGATTTCACCAACAAAATTCCCCTCTACATTACAAAAAAAATGCTTGTCCCAGTCAGATTACATTTCGGCCAGCTTTTTTCTGAGACATCCCAGTATGCCATCCAAGCCTCAGAAACTGGAAGAGACAACAGGTTAGGGCAGTACGTATGACATTGCTCCTAACAGTGCTTCGCTGAATCCATTTCTCATAGAAACCGCTGAGTAAATGCTGAAGAGGCAGTCCAGCACTGCCTCTTACAACACTTCACCATGCCAATAGCAAGTATCAATGCAGAAATAAGAAGTCTCTCTATATGTAGATAAACAAGTATTTTGCTTTTGTTGATATCTTCAAAAAAGGAACACACATCTGGTAGGATCATTTAAGAACTTCAAAATGGAAACAAAAGATAAACTTTATTTATAGTCCACAGACCTTAAGAATGCTCAACTTTTAATGCATGTTATGAAACCAAAGGCATTTTTCCTAATAACATTTTCACTTGTAATTTCTAACTGAAAAGCTTTTTTTTAAAGTGCAAGAATACAATGCTTGTACATAACTGCGACCACATACACAATTCCTGTGGGCAACATGAACTCCCAGTGAACTCCAGTTTTCTCAGAACTCAGATCCAACACAAGAGATGTCAAATCTAGAAGTTATAGCAATGGCAACTGTAACATTTATTTTGTTATGTCTGTGAATACACAGACAGAGCAGTCATGCAAAAAAAAATATCTCTGCAGCTTGCTTCACTTATTCATAGTCTTTCCTTTCAGTTTATAAGTTGTTCAATACAGGTAGAGTACTTAGCACAAATGAACAGCAGCCTAATAGGCTTTTAGGCACAGCTGTACATCGCAGTCAGTCTGGGCTCAGTGCTTTGCTAAAGTTAGTCAAGTATCTTAATTATTTCCATACACACTTCTAATTAACACCTTTCTGTGCCTCCGCCACATGCAAATGCACTAAGAGTGCCTCACGGGCTAATTAATTAGAAACATCAGCATCAGTTAACTCAGATGGAAAAGCAGTTCATGAAGTACATGGTCACTGCTTAGAAGACACAGAATGTTTCAGATCCTGCAGTGCTAAATAGACAACCTCCTACAGCATGCTAGCGTTCTTTTATTTCCCCCAAGGAAAAATATTTGGCTACTTTTCAAAAAAAACCAAACCAAACCAACAACCAAAAAAAGAAAATCACAAAACAATCAAACAATGACAAGGTTAATTCAAACATGTTTGGCCAAAACTTATTATATTCATCAAATTTAAAGACCTTTGCTGAAAAAGTAGCATTATAGCATTGGGTGGATATTATCTGACTAGAAATACTTTTATCAGTAGCAATAGATGTTCTTCAGTTTTCATAATCACGCTTCATCTTCAGTCAATACGTAACAGAATTTCAGTAACATTTTCAGCACGTTAAAATATGATTAAGATAAGACTTCGCTATAAGGTAAATGTTTGGGGGTTTTCGTGTAGTTTGCAGGTTCAAAATCAAATGAATGAAAATAATGTGGAAAATGAAAGACAAAAGACTCAAGACTTAATTTACCACTGCCATCACTGCAAACTGCATATGCACAAGCAACAAACTAAAGTTGCCCCAAAATATAGAATGTGACTTAATGCTACTTACATTTCATTGTACCCTGTATGCAAATCCCTTAATGAACTCCGGGAGAAAAGAGAAAGCTTCAGGGGCTTTGACCTTGGTATTTTCACTGAATGTTTTGATTGTGGGATTTAGGAAGGCTTTCCATCTTAATACACCTTACATTTCATCTAACTAAGATAAAGGTAACATATTACTTTCATTTACGTTACTTATCACGGTTTGGGAAACTTTTTCAATGAAACCATCAAATATATGATTGGGAACCAGTTCTTCCAAAGCAATGCAGAGCTGTGAGATTTTTGATAAATGTCTGTTTCAGTAACACACTTTATCCTTGCTCTTTATAGAGCTGTACGTTACCCTGTTCCACAGAAGAAACCCCCATCCGTCGGACTTGTCTCCTCCCGTCTCGGTACTGACAAACACCACCGGCACTCCCTGCACGACAAGCGGCCGAGGCCCAGGGCACGGCCCCTCCCGCTGCCCGGTGCCGCAGTTCGGCCGGCAGAGAAGCGGCCCTGCCCTCCCACACCCACCCCGCCGTCGCCCACCTCTTGTGGCCACGACCGCCCCGCCAGCCACCCCACACGGGGAGATTAGAGCCGCCCTGCCACGTTCTGCACAGGCGGCGCGACGCGCACCCCCCCCTGCCCAGGGCGCTGAGGGAAGCCAGGCCACACCTTCGGCGGGAGCCCCCCAGCCCCACCGCGACCTCCCGGGGCCATCACCAGTCCTTTCCCAGCAGCCGCCACGCCCTAGGCCGGGCTACCTATCCATGGGTCACCTCAGGCAGGGCACCCACCGGTGCGGGACTGCGAGGCTCCCGGGCCCGGACCACCGGCGCCACCGCCTGCACCCCGTGAAAGCGGGCGGGAAACCCCGCGCACGCGCACTATGCGGCGAAGGACACGGCTCACACCCCGCCCCCGCCTGTTTGAAGGAGGAAGGGAAGTCCGGCCCCGACCTGGAAACGGAAGGGGCGGTGCATGCGCGGGGAGGGCCAGCGGGGGGGAGACGTGTATTACAGCCCACGTGACCGCCCTGCCTCCTTCCCGGCGCAGCCACGTCCGCTGCGGCGCGGGGGGCGTGGCCGGGACGCGAGCGGGAGCGGCCCCGGATGGAGGCGGCCGCCATTTAGACAGCCCGTAGCGGCAGGCGCGGGGCCCGTGGGGGGTGCTGGGTCCGCGTTACCGCCGCTGCCACCGTCGTCATGAGGCGCCTGTCGCAGCTGCTGCTGCTCGCCCTCCTTGCCTTCCCCGCCACCCTGCTGCTCGGCGGCGGCCCAGGTGAGAGCGGGCGGGTGAGGGGAAGGGCCGCTGCCTGGAGGAGCAGGAGGAGGAGGAGAACGGTAGTGGCAGCCCACGGCGGGCTCCCCGTGGCGATCCGCTCCCGCCGGGCCCGAGGAGCCCAGCGCCGCCTTCTTGGCACTCGTGCTGGAAGAACGGGGGCGGCGGGCGCTGCTCGCCCATGGCCGCCGGGTGCAGGCCTCCCCGTACACGTGGGCCGGTGCCGCGGCTGCCCGCCACCCAGGGACAGGGCTCCGGTGCCGGGTCCTGTTCCCGTGGAGATCGGGTGGTGGCCGCACTCGGAGGGGGGGGGTGGGCGGCGGCCCTGTTCGAGGGCGCTTCTCCGGGCAGGACCGGCTTGTGGCCGCTCCGTCAGAGGGAACCGCGCTTTGCATTGTCGGGCAGGGCGCTGCTGCTGGGGGAGCCGGTGCCGGGCCCGGCCGTGTAGTGGGCCTCCGAGAGCAACGTGGGAGCGGCTGTCCCGCTGGAAACCCACTGGGGTTGTAGCAACGGGTTTGTCTCCTTCCTCCGCTCCCGCTCTCGGGTGGCGCCGGTTCCGACAGCGGGCGGTTCGCAGATGCGCTGGCTGCCAGCCTGCCTTCCCGCCTCGCCTCTCTCCACCCCCCAAGCGTCCTTCGCATCGCCCGGCGCTGATCCCTGCTTACACTGCGGCCGTACCGGAGTCATGGTCTGAAAGTCGCCTCCCTGCTGCGAAGGCTGCAGAGACAGCAGGGCAGCCGTCTCGCCCGCTCTCCCAGCGGGCTGCAGCACACGTGGTGCGCTCGGTCCTTCCCGCAGCCGGCAGCTCTCCCTTCCTGCTACTGCCACATCATCAGCTCTCCTAACATCCTTTGGGAAGACCGTAAATTAGAGGTCTGAGGGAATGTGTTGGCGCAGTTGCTTGTGAAGAGTGCCTGTAGCTTACCTGTGGGCTGTTCAGATACGAAGGGTTTAATTTCGGAAATCTTTTTTGTAGACTGACAAGTTTAAACCTTCAGCAAATAAAATCGCTGTTGTTAAGTCTTAGATTAAGTGTTGCACGTGGTTGAGCAAAAGTCCTTGAGCGTGCCTTCTAAAGACACTTGAGGGAGGGGTTGCATTCGCATTTTCTAGCTATGACTGACAATCCAGAGGTCCTTGGATATACTTGTCCTGCTTAAGGATTCTTATTTCCCCTAAAAGTTTTAAAATATTTATTTTAAATGTGCACTCATATCAATTAGATCTTTTTCAGGCTTGTGTAAATCAATCATCCATTCATTTCTCCTCTTTTTTTTTTTAATATGTTAGGTTTAAAAAAAAATAATCTGTAGCTTTGTGTATATGTTTTAAAAATTCTTAGCCTAGCCTGCACGTGCTCTAAACAGCAAACAGACAGAGCTTTGTCCTGTGGCCAGTATTTGTATTAATCGTATCTGTCCAGTGTTTGAATGTATGAGACTGGGCTCCGTAAAGGCAAAGAGGCAATGAAGTATCTGACTGCACTGGTCTTGGAGCCTTGCTCTAGAGCCATGCTGTAGATCTGGTTTCTTTTCTGCCTAGTGTGGTTGTTCTGTTGAACATACGGTTGTAGTAGCGGGTGATACTGAGGAGGTCATATGAAAAGGGACTTTTTTATATTTTGACACGTGAGTGAAAATAAGTGCAAAACCAGTAACTTTCTAACTACCTGTGAAAGCGTAGTGTTCTGATACCAGCCAATGAAGAAGACATGCTAATCATTTATTAACCTTATTAGTCTTAGAAGAAACAATACTTGCACTACGTTAATTTCCTGGCAATAGTAATGTCTTTTTATTTTCACATTTGTAATGAGAAAATAAAATTAAAATGTTTTAATACGGTGACATGTTAAAAAATAAACCATAGCTTTTAAGGCAAGTTGTTTGCCCTCTGTAAATTTAAGCATTGCTGTGTGAATGCTGAACTTCTTGTTATCCAGCTGTAAATTTTTTGGTTTTGGACTTACTGGCACATAAATGAGTAGTTCAGGAAGTTAAAATTCTTCAAACAGTAGTTTGAAAATAGTACTACAATGTCAGTTTTCTGTTGATTAACTAGACATTGAAAAGGCTTTCTTGCGTTTTGTTTTGGTAGGTTCAGGTTTATTAGTTGCAGCTCAAGATGCTACAGAAGATGAGGAAGCTGTGGAAGATACTGTAGTTGAAGATGAAGATGATGAAGCTGAAGTTGAAGAAGATGAGCCAACAGACTTGGTAATTGTACTCCAAATGAGAGAACCAGATTCTCATAGGAGCCCCTGGTAGTTCTTTTCCAGATTAAGCTGTGTCTCTGTAAACTGACAAGGACACTGGGGTATAGGACAGCTTCATTCTGGCTTCTTGGTATCTGTTTTCAAGGGGCAACAGAATCTTAGTTCTTAGTTAAGCTCAGTATTAATTCCAAACACGTTGATTTGCAGCCTGTTTTCACTTAATACATTCCTATTCTCTGGCATTTGATGCAGGTTATGCCTGTTGTATATACCAGTGGCCATATTGCTGTTCGGGGTCGCTTGCGTCATCGTGACAAAGTGAAGTACCTTACATAGTTATATGATCTGCTTGTAGCAGTAGGGTACTAGGCTTGCTAGGCAGTGTACTGAAATTGGTACCAAAATTTCTCAAATTTCTGGTGTAAAAGAAGAAAGTTTGGGCCATTATTGGGAGAAGACATGTGTAATAAAAATGGAGACCTGGTAAACTGTTCTTTAAGTCTATTAGATTTTTGCTGGTGTTGGTAAGTTTTTGAGCTTATGGTCGACCAGCTTTGCTAAGTGGTAGAAGGTATGCTAGGTATTCAGTACTGGCAGAATACTATTAAATAGCCCTTTGGATGTAATTTGCTTTTTAATAAAGTCTGTTACTCTGGTACAAAACAGTATACTTTTTAGGCAGTTTTTTATTTGTCACTGAAATGTAAGATACAGTTTTGTATAGCATCTTGAAATCAAGATGCCAGGTGCTCAGCTCTGGTTTGTGGTTTCCCTAGATGAGGGTACGTGTAGGACTCATCCAGGAGGCTATCCACTGCTTCAAGTGGTTGTTTAAGCAGTGAAATCAAATTATCTAACTTGCAAGCAATTAGTTCAGACAGTTCAAAGTGGGGTCAGCCTTGTTTTTATCTGGTGGGGGAGGTGGTGATCCCATGATCCCCATGTGGAAAATAAGCCCTTAATGCTTGCATTTGCCAAATTAAAAAGTGAATCATCACAAAGGTGAGCTTAAACAATTGAACCCATGGAGATACTTAGTTCCAACAGTCTAACCATTTCCAGGTAAGTGTAACACTTAACTAATTAAATCTGAATAGTAGGCCTCTATAAACACTCTCTCTGTAGTGAAAGTAACTGTAATTTGCCTTAATGCTTGTGTGTAATTTTGGAAATGCTTCTTTTCTAAATAGAAATAGTTTATATGTGAACACTTAACATTTAGATTCTATTATTTTCATTGCACCCCCAAACAGAGACCTTACTGTTGCTTTCTGATAAGAAGCCTTTCAATATAGTTAAATGCAGTTGAGATTAGTCAAATATAACAAGTAGAAGGATAAATGCTGAAAATTATGTTAATCAGATCTAGAGGGAGAACAGACTATGTGCTAATCCTGCAACAGCAGGAATTGATACTAATGCTTGCCATTGTTACATGCTTTGACATGTGGGGTTCTCATGAAACAAGCATGGTCTTTGCTTCACTGTTCGTTATAGGATTTTTCAAAAATGTCTCTTGTCTTAGACAGAAGAAAAAGAGGAAGAAGACTTGTCGGGAGAACCTAAAGCCTCACCTAGTGCTGATACAACCATCTTATTTGTGAAAGGTGAAGGTAAGAGTCCTGTGCTAATCTACCATCTTCTTTATTGTTGCTTAGCCTATGTCAATGTGTGCATAGAACAGTGAAGCTCTAAAAAACTGGAATCTGTTACAGACACCCTTTGTGGTGTACAAAGTTTCTAATGGTTGACCAATTTTTCTGTTTTAGACTTTCCAGCGAACAACATTGTAAAATTCCTGGTCGGCTTCACCAATAAGGGTACAGAGGATTTCATTGTCGAGTCTCTCGATGCCTCTTTCCGGTATCCTCAAGACTACCAGTTTTATATCCAGAACTTCACAGCTCTCCCTCTGAATACTGTAGTTCCACCACAGAGACAAGCCACGTTTGAGTACTCTTTCATCCCCGCTGAGCCCATGGGTGGTCGTCCTTTTGGACTAGTTATCAATCTCAACTACAGAGATGTAAATGTAAGCCTGATGTAATTAATTTTATTCTTTCTGGTTGATGTGGAAATGTCAGGAAGGAACTGCTTTGTGAAGTTACTGCCTCTTCAGTCAGTGAACGCCTTTGTGGTTTTTAAGCAAACCAGTAGATGCAGAAGCACAATAAGTAGCTCCCTACGTGTTTCACAATAGCCCCCTGTGTACACTTAGTTCAGTACATGTTAGACTTGAAGTTAAGTCAGCAGTGGAAGCTACAGTGCCTTAGAACTGTGTAGTAGTGGGCTGTACTCATTTTGAAAAAAAAAAAAACAAACCCACCAAAGGGGGAAAAAAATATGCTTAAAGCTTTTTTTTTTTTTTTTTAGGGTAACTTAAATTTCACTATGCTTTTCAAATTGGGCTTTGCTAACAAACTTAATTATCAGCCTGAATCGTATCTGCAAACTTGACTTCGAGCAAATAACTGACCGGTAGTTGCAATCTGAGGAAAGAATATCTAAAAGCATAAATGGGGATTAAAACAGGGGATTCTTTTCTCTTTTGGTGCAGGTCAAAGTTTGACAGTCTTCTGTACCTTTGTGTTTTGATCGTTCCAATAAGAGCCCTTTGTATGTAGTATCTCATGCTATAGGAAGTGACTTCATGAAGGCTAGATATGACTTTCTTCCTAATACCAAGACTGTTCTTTGTACTTGCACCAAAAAGTTTGTGCTTTTATAGGTTGAGTCAAACTTGCGCTGCTTATAAATTTAAGTGAGTCTCATGCAGGAATTACTGCTTTCTAGAGTTTTTCCAAGAACATGGAAGAGAGAAGCATTTGTGTATGTGTTCAAGAAATGGGTTTAAAATGTTATGTGGAAACTTTTTTATAGGGCAATGCGTTTCAAGATGCTGTCTTCAATCAAACCGTTACAATTATTGAAAAAGAGGATGGGCTGGATGGAGAAACGTAAGGAGGCTGGAGAGCCATTTAGTTGGTATACTGGTAGAACAGGTTATTGATGGAGCTAATGAGAATAGTTCGTGTCCTCACTTTATTGAATATTAGGTCTGCTGTGTTTTGCTGATGGTGTAGCAGGCAATTGACTTGCACAACATTGATAGACTGAAAATACGAGCTTTTCCCCCAACTTAAAATCTTTGTTAATACTAGGGGTCTTCAGGATTGGTACTGTGTCAATGAGCAGTTTACACACCTGCTTAAGCCTGGAATAGGACCTGATGTTATACAACTACATAGCAATTCAAAGCTGTTAAGCTTTTGTTAGCTACTCTGCTTTTTCGTAAGAGTTACAAGATGCAGAGAGTCTATAGTAATGACTGGAATAACTTGCTTCTGGAGCACTCCAGTACAATCCAAGATTATATAAACTGAAAGATGTATTTCTAGTATGAGATAGCACAACAAAGAATGAGTGCAAGTTCCTCTAACCCCTGTCTGTAGCAGGTATCTTCCAGGAGTATTTTGTTCTGTCTTACACTTAAGTACATCTGACATACCTTGTATGTTGCAAGCATATGCTGTGCTGATATGCTTTTAAGTGGTCTAACACAAGAGTGGAATTTTAAGAGAACCTGTGAATTAAAAAAAAAAAAAAAAAAAATTCCTCAGAAATAGTTGGAGACGGTGCTGAATACTTGAATTCTCCTGGCACAGGTAGAAATTGCCTACTGAGCAAGCTTCCCTTTAAAAAAGGTCAACCAAAAGAAATGGCTGTTGAATGAATTAGTATTTGTCAAATAGAATAGCATCAATGAAAGAACAATTGGTCACATGAAAATGTGTGATACTCTGATAAAGGAGCTTTCAAAAGAGCTCAGATTATTAGAACCAGTTTGAGTTAATGTCCTGTGAATAGCAAATTACCATAAAACAGAGATGTTCAATTATTTCTCTTTTGTACTTTAACTCCATGATCTCCTTTGGCATACATCTGAGTTAAGATGTTCAACTTGGACTAGGTTCTTTACCTGTAAACTCCTGCCTGCTCCACAAATTAATTTTAGGTATAATTTTTGGTTCATCTCTTGCTAAATATCAACAGGTATTTCAGGTAGAAATCTTCAAAACAAACCAGAATGCACAGATTTAAAAAATTGTTTGCACTTGTAGAATTCTGTGGAACACAGAGCAAGATAAGCAAGGCCTTTCAGAGCTCTGTTGCCAGTAAATTAGGATCCCAGCAGTACCTGCTTTGCAGTAGTGTACTAAAAGCATGTAAGAGATTTTTAAGGGTTTTGTACGTGGTTAATGATGTCACAAACATAAATATTAGCTGTGACCCAATGTCTTGAAATATGATACTGCAAAAGAGTTCTTGCAGTTACTAATTTGTAACAGTAATTTGTAACAGTTTCTCAATCTATACAGCATTTTTCAAATGTTCTGTTCTTCAGAATTAAACCTAGGATGAGAGTTTCTGAAATTGAAGTCAGAATAATTTCTCAATATTTGTTAGCACTTCAGTTTCAGATTCATTGGTTTGTTTCCCCACCGCCCCCTGCAAAAGTTCTTGGGTAAGATTAAGTGGGCATGTGGCCAAAGCTAGGCTTAATTTCTGTGCCTCTTTGTAAACTGTTTTAAACACTTAAGATTTTTTTGTTGTTGTTGTTAATGGTTTCTTAAACTGCTTTTTAAAGGATCTTCATGTACATGTTCCTTGCTGGTCTTGGTCTACTTGTCGTTGTTGGCCTACATCAGTTACTAGAATCTAGGAAGGTGAGTTTATGCAAGACCTTACTGATATGAAAAGAATGCAATTCAGTAATTGCTTCTGGCACATGATGGTACAGGTGGAACTTCAGAAGATCGACTTTTAGAACTAACACCTTAAAGATTTTTGGGAAAACTAGAGAGCTTTTTAAAAATACTTGTAATTGGAGATATTTAGGTTGCTTACCTAATGCTTTTTTGGTTTGCTCTTTGGCACCACACTGAAGTGGTTGAATTGGAAGCTTTGATGCCTTCCAGTCTCTGATGTGTGCAGCTACTAATTCAATACTTAACTGGGTAGACTTTCCCCATGCTCTCTTTTCCTATCTGTTAGTTTAATCTAGGTCAAACTTTGGGGAAAAAAGCTGTCTAGTCCTTCATTTAGTTCTTGTCAGTGCTTTGCCATAATGTTGATTAGGGCCTTCTGGATTCCATTTATAATGCTGTAGCAGCTAAGGGTTTGTCTGTGTAAGTGGTCTGGCAAGTAAAAGCTGTTGAAAGCTTAATTCTCATCTCCATGTAATGCATAGGTTATGTCTTCATGTAGTCTGGCTTACAATACTTTTGAAGTAGCTTCCCTTGGGAAGAAGTATGGAAAGATTATTGTGCTTTAAAATCTCTTTTGCAAGGTGCCTTAAGAGGGTATTTTGCTAATCTGAGAAAGTATGAAGAAACAGGTCACCACAAAGTTTAAGTCAGCCATTTTTCATAACAGGTATAATGAACTTGCCCAGGTGTGCACAAAATCTTGATATCTTTCTGTGGAATAAATGCCATTGCTAACAGTAAAGAGAGTTAAAGCTAAGCTACAAAGACAGCTTCGTACATTGACTAGCCTTAAGTTTGTCTCTTAGTGAAATAACTGCAATTCATTAAATATAGCATTATTAGTTACTTCTAATACTTTGACTGTCAAAACTTTGTGGAAAGAAAAAATCTTTTTTCTTTCTTGATTTTTCTCAGAGGAAAAGACCAGTACAGAAAGTAGAGATGGGAACATCAAATCAGAATGATGTTGATATGAGCTGGATTCCCCAAGAAACTTTAAATCAAATAAGTAAGTAGTCTGCCTTCCACAAACTGGAGTGTTAACAGTCAATTAGTTGTAACTGAGTAAGTAGCTGATAGCAATTTCTCAGAACAGCATAAACCTCTTCTAGGGAATAAAAGATTGTCCAAGGCACTGTGCTTAATGATTAGACTATTCCATTAGCAGACTGGTCTTGTATAGAACAAACTTCACTGGTTGATACAATAACGACGCTTGGTGACTCTTACAACTTGTTCTGTAGACTCTTTTTCAACAGTATAAAATCTCTACCCGAAACCTGGATCACAAAGGAAGTTTAAATCAGAGTAAATGTCTGTCATCTCAAAGTCTCTGTACGTGGTTTGGAAGCTGCCGATAGACCAAAGTTTTCCATAATCATTAGAAGTGTATATTGACTAAAGCCACACTAAGACTTGGTATTAATGTCCTTCTCAAGTCCAAGATTACTGAGTTCTACTTGATGTCTGACATGCCAACGATAAATCCAGTTATTTGATTTCTTTAGACCACTTGTGTGTTTGTGGATATTTCTAACTTCTCTTGCTGTTTTCTTCTGTTGTGCTTTCCCATGGCTTCAGTGCAGAGTAGAAGAGGTGAGGCAAACTCTGGTGATCTAAAGAGTGAAAGTGCTTAATGTGTTGTCCATGTGATAATTAGGCACGGATAGAAGTACAGCTTCCTGCATGCAGTGATTGGTGATGCAGCATGAGCAGTAAAAGACAAAGATGCACGCAAACATATTTTATAGACATATAAGTTTGTATTTTCATATATTATAAATATGTGTTTATGTTACTTCTGGTTATAGTGTGGTAACACAGTTTTGGTAGAACATTGCTGAAGTACTGTTGTCTCCTCTAACAGTTCCCAGAACCCTTTATCTAAAATGCAGGTGTGCATTTTCTCTCCCATGCTACCATTGGTAGTGTCAAGCTGATGTTACACAAGGGAGGTGGAGGACTGATCATGACCAATGGCTGAGTGCATCATCTTTCAGTGAGAAACAAACTTCAGCCGTGGGTATAATAGTTTAATATCAGGTTTATCT
This sequence comes from Leptosomus discolor, assembly GCF_034619465.1. Classification (NCBI taxonomy): domain Eukaryota; kingdom Metazoa; phylum Chordata; class Aves; order Leptosomiformes; family Leptosomidae; genus Leptosomus; species Leptosomus discolor. Next base: position 31,168,799 of record NC_141398.1, on the reverse strand, counting down.
TCCTTATCCCAGGTGAGCTCCTATCACCGGTAGCATTAGCTGGTGTGAGGTGAGATAGACTCACGTAAAACAAAGTCCATCCTAGACAAGAGGGGTGCTTTGAAAATCCTGCAGAGGTTTTCAAGTAAATTACCTTTACTTGAAAAAGACTCCTGTTTTGATGAAATAAGCATATTCTGAGCTTTTTTCAGTGTAGAAGGGCTAGAGGCCTTAGCTCTGACATGAAGTTATGCCAGGAGTTGATGACTTCACTTTTTTGATTCCTTCACCCTTTTTAACTGTATGTGTATTACATAGGTGTAAGGACTGCTGTTTTACTTTTGAAAATGTAGCTTTCTTGTGCGCCGTCTTGTGAGACACAAGAATGATAGTATAGAATCTAGACACAGGAATTTGAAAAGCCTCAATCTAGCAAGAAAGACTGAAGCTCTAAATGCTAATTTTTTCCAAAGAGCAAGCTGTCTTTAAATGGGTTCAAATTCTGGCAATGTTTGAGTCCTGTCCCACATCCCTTAAGCTAAAGAGGTATTCATATCTTAATACCTGAAGTCTAGGAAAAACCAATGTTAAAGTTGTTCTTAATTGTGGTTTTCTTTAGCTCCAGGTTAGTTTTAATTGGAACTCTACACTAGAATCCTTTGGCTTCAGAGGTTCTTGACTGTTTTATTGTTGAAAGACACTTCATACTGTACTGATTGGCTCGTAATGGCATGGTGGCTGCTCCTTGTGTTTGCACAACAGTGAAATTATTGGAGATGGTTCTGTTTAAGAAAATGCACTTTTTAAGTCAGCAGATACACTTAGCAGTCACTTTGGCTCTTCATGCAAAGTATTGTAGCTTCTGTACCATATCACAAGGATTGGAATTCTACCTACATAAGGACCATCATTGTAGAGGACACTTACAGGCCTGTCAAAGTCTTAAACTTAGGATGATGCTTCTGGCATCCAGTGGTCATACAGCTAAAGCCAGGTGGCTTCCCTGTATGAGATACCTGATTACAAAGTGACATCTTCATAGTCAAGTGTGGATGCTTCCTGGAAAAGTGGGGTTTTTTCCCCACAACCAAAACACTTCTGCTGTATATATCTGCTGTAATTTGTATGAATGTGGAAATACTTCATGCAAGACAAAGCTGTCTAAAGGAGAGTCAATCCCATATTCTTTAGGCAGGTAAACTCAAACCAGTAATGACCAAAACAATTCATTAACTTTTTAAAAGTGTAATTATTGAACATGAAACTCCTTTAAACAGCAGAGCATGCGGTTTCATCAGGAGATGGTGTGGGGTTTGGTTTTTTGGGATGATTGTTTTTTTGTTGGGGTGGTGGGTTTTTTTGCATTTTAGTAACTGGCAAATTGAACAACCCATAGCCTGGAGTTGCATGTTACAGAATAGGAACATTTTTTGTTGTTGTTGTTACCTTCTTTTTAGGTAACAAATAGCTTAAAAAGCCTTAAATTGTTTGATCTGGCTTCTCTGTGGTGATGCATTGCACTAGAAGAACAGTTTGGCTTTGTTTGGGAGAGAAATACATGGTCATGAAACATGTGACATAGCTTAGCAACTGATGGAACTATCTTTTTTTTATCTAGATAAAGCTTCACCAAGGAGGTTGCCCTACAAGAGGGCACAGAAGAGATCAGCGGGCTCTGATGAGTAAATGTTAAACTAGTGCAACAGTTGAACCTTTACTAATCCTGCCTGTTTGGTTCTTTTGGATTGGAGTAGTGCAGAGAATCCATATCACCATAAGGAAAATACTGCTAAACATTTGGACTGAACAGATTAACTGAATGGTGTTAATATTACTGAAAATGCACTTCTCTTTTTTTTTTTTTTTTTTAAATTGTGGGAGGGGAAGCAGCCATCAAGATTTGTGCCTGCGTGTGTAAGCAGTTGGTCTTAACAGAACTAAGTTACCTGAAATGTGCCTTTAGAGTTCTCTGTAATGCTGGCTTGTCACCCGTACACTGTCTTGGAAGCATTTTTCTCCTCCCCCTAATCTGAATGTCTAGTGACTTAATCTGTCTTGATTGTGTCATGTCTGTATGAGAACCTGTATGCATTTTTCTTTTTCAGTAAGTAACTTTATTCTCTACAGCGTGCACACACTGAAGTTTGTGTGTGTGGTCCCATTTCAGTGGCGAGACACTGATCATCTAGATTTCTGCATAGTTTGCATTCTAAAGGCACAATTGGGTATAGCTGCTCATAGTGGTAGATATTTTGCTGCTGTTTTGATCTGGGCATGCAGTGACCTAAAAATCTGAACTTACCTGCATAGATGTTAGGAAGACTCTTACACAGCAGCAGAACTTGTGAAGCATGGAATTTGTGTGCTGAATTGGTATTACTACATAAATTTTTTTTATACCCGTCTTGTTAAATGGTTAGTTATTGAGTCGTGCCAGCAGCTTAGGTATTCTGATTGTAGTGGTAGCTCTGCGATGTTTATGCAAGAAATTATTGAATAGGCCAGAACAACTTTTCAGTAAGTTCTTGGTTCCTTCACAAAATCTAGAATGTCAGATGTATCAAAATTTGGATGTTTCGTAAAGCTTTACATGGGGCAAGGACCTTGCATTTACTGTACACACTTGAAACTGAATTTGAAAACCTGTTGGCTTCAAATAATCTTTTTAAATGGCAAACTATTGAAATTCACCCTCTGCAGTTTTTAAATCTCAAGCTTCTTTCCATGGGTCAGTACATTGGTCTGAGGGGTTTTTTATCACCTTGTCTTTCCTACTAGTACCACAGATGCACATCCATCATTACCTACCTGTTAGTTCAGTACTAAAGCAGAAGAGCTATACGCAATCAAAATGGGATTCTTCATGGCAGGCACAGCTTACGTGATCACCAGTACTGAGGTATTGATCCACATCTGTTGCATTCAGGAATTTAACTGACAGTAAAAAGCAGATGATGCAGGCTGTCAGTTTGCTGCCACTCAGGCACTTGGACAAGGCTTGAATTGTTTGCATCTCAACTGCATCTCTTCCTGTGTCTGAAGGCCCTCTGGAAGCTTGTTGAGTTCAGGAAGAGGCATTCATTATAGACCTCTGTTTTCTTCTTTCCCTCCCCTTCCTGATCCCCACATGTGACGGTGCTCAGTTCCAGACCTACAGTTGCTCTACAGGGCCTGAGCTTCGGAGCCAGTGAACCCGGAGCAATACTTGCACATCACGTCATGGTGTGTTTGGAGCAGCTAAGCTCTGAAACTACCTGTACTGGTACTATTTTACTGTACACTTTGCCAGAATGAACTGTGAAGATGTTCTTGACTTATCTTGCTATGGAAAAGATAAAGAATAGGAAAAGCAATGCCAAAGGTGCTTTGTTCAACTTCCTGATAATACAGCTAGCCCAGGCAGAATATTTTTAATAGTTTAAGATTGTGGAATTGTCATACAGATCCCTTAACAGCTGAATGTTACCTTCATAAGAGGTATCTCCACTCAAATGGTCTAGAACAACTTTGTCTTTAGTGATGTAATCTGGCTGGTTCTGTGGTAGGGTTATGGGCTTATATTCAAGCTTGCCTTGACTCAACAAAGTTTTTATATATTAAATGCTTTGTATACTAAAGCCCTGTAGCTATTGCAGCACCTGATCTACTGAACTTCTGAGTTCCCTCTCTTGGATTATGTCTCTAACATGAAGTCAAGAGAATTTTTTTTTTCACCTTCTGGTAATAGGTAACCTTAAGCTATACATTTGTCATTCTTCCCAACATAGGAAGGCCTTCTCTTGAGGGGGCAATAGAGCTGCTCTCAAGACAGTGGTACTCCAGGAAAAAAAGACAACAGATCAGAACAGAGGATACTAATTTGTAATATCTAGTTTTATTTGTTCAGAGAAGCAGTTTATCCCTTACTTACTGGGTTTTGGAGCAAGTTAGGCCTTTTGAAATCAGAGACAGTTTAGGAACTTGCATAGGAACTGGCAATGGGAAAGTCCAGCTGTAGTGAGACAGTCTTTCTGATCATACAACTTGGCTTTCACTGTGGGTGGTTCATAGCAACTTTCTCCCCCAGAAGCAGTTCATAAGAGTAGTGGCCAGCAGTCCACTACTGCTCGTGATAAATGATGTAACAGTTTTGAATTCCTGGTTTCTTGTTAGTTTGCTGTAGTTTAAGTTTAGCAATAACATTCTAGTCTGGGAGGGTAACTGAACTTGGGCATCTCTTACGTTATTTCTAGTGAATAAGCCAGTCAGTCTAGTGAATAAGCTACAGTCAGATTTCTTCAAATGGGAGAACACAGTTGTTGCATTATCCTGTTGCTTAACTTTTATTTTGGTACTTGAATTTTCTACTCAGTTTTTAAATGCAAACAGATAGCTTAGTGTCACAGGTATGTTAGTGGAAGTCATTATGTAGGCTATAGTTTCATTGACTTTAAGACAGTGAAAATAGCAATTCTGCCTGTCCCTATGCCACCCCTTTTCACATGGTAGCACAAGCATTTGTATTATCCAGGATTCCTACCAGCCTAGTTTTCAGCAAGCTTACTGCACTGCCACACAACTGCTCGTGCAAGGTCATGAGGAGCAAGGACTCTGAAAGATGATGTGGACTAGGGTTTCTTCCCTATTAGTAAGAGATACTAAAATAGCTTTAGACCACAATAGACTGTGGCCTTAATGGGAAGGACCACTGTTCAGTCCTTTTTCACAGCTCATTAATCAGTTCAATAACATTGTGAAGACTTGATGAGTCTATACTTGGGGTAAGAAAAACTGCTTTAGAGTTCATGTCTGCAGTGGTAGCAAGGCCCTAGTTTAGCTACACTTGAACTGCATTTGATACGTGTAGCCCCCTCTAGACAGTCTGTGACAGTAGTTTGTTTTTTCCCAGTATCATTTAATCTGAGAAAGAAGAGTGGCTGCTGTCAGACTGAGGGATGAGGTCTTTTGATCATGAAGAATAACAGTGATAATTAAGTTGTAGTCCATGGAGATGAATGGAGCAGACTAATCATGGCAGTGCTTCTGCTGGTTCCAAGGCAGTTATGCTGAACATCTTCCTTGCCGTGGAGTGGATAGAATCAAAAGCATCGTTCACTGTTCCTTCCTGGAAAGTGTGGTGCTAAACAAAGCGTTGCAGTTGAAAGCTCTGAATTCAGGGGCTTAGCAGTAAAGTCATACTAGTGTAGGCTGGTTGTCCTGTTTTTCAGTGTGCCTGGTGTACTGGGCAGCAGTTGAGAGTCTGTTCTCTTCTCCAAAGGAAGGATAGTACCTACCTCACAAGAGTGACACAAGGGCTTTTTCAGGAGCATTTTGAAGTTACTTGAAACTTGTACAACACACTTCCGTTGAGACAGTAAGACATAGCACTAGTGTAACTTGGTGGTAACTACATAGATTGGTGTTACAGCAGTTTAATCCCCTCACTGAACAGAATTCAGCAGCCTTACACTAAGGCCTTTCTTAAATACACAAAGGAATTGCAATTAACTTGGAGGAGAGCAAAGCCAGAAAGAACTTTCTGTTTCTGCAAGAGCATTTAGGTGGGCTAAATAACATTCTTCTGACATTTTGCCACTTATATCTAAATTTTCCCAGTTTTTTTTAATCAAGTGATATATAGATGATTGTTTGTGTAGATACAATCAACAGTCAGTTTAAGAATGACTGGTTGTTTTGGGTGATTAAGTTCAGATGATGTACTGCAAATGAAATGTTAAATTAACATTTACTTTCTTACCTGCTGACTTTCATTTATAAGTGAGATCAGATCTCTTGAAAATGGCTGCAGGTTTTTTGTAAAGTAAACTTGATTTTTTTCCTTAGCATTCTGTAGCTTTTTTTTTTTAAATAAAGCATGAGTATGCCACCAAAAAGCCTGAGTGGTATGCTGGTGCTCTTTTCCTTGATAAGCAACCTGTAGCAGCAACTATGCAAAGAGTGAAAACACACTAGTCTTAAAATAGCTGCTTTTCTACAAGTGTAGTTGGAATGGGAGTAATAGCAAGGAAGTGTTCTGTGCTGTTTTGGACAATGGACTAATATTAAGGTTAAAATCTTTCTAAGAATAAGCGAGGGCCCTGGGAAAACATTCAGCAACATTCTTGAATCCCAATCTGTTGAAACACCCATAGCCCCCTGCACTTCCAGAAAGAATAACTTATCATTAAACTGCAGGCAGCATGAAACGGGTCTGTTAAGGTGCTTAAAGGCTGCTGAAGCATAAGGTGGGATAACAAGGCTAAATCCATACAGCTTTAAGGTACATGCTGCTGTCTGACCAAGGAAACAGTAATATTGCAGGCAGTAATACTGGAATTACCAGTTCAGGCAGGTGTACTGCATCGAAACACAGGAAGGTAAGACTTACTTACTGTAAAAAAAGCTAAGAAAAGCAGCTTAAAAATAAAGGACGCTGAGAGTCCTGTATTTGTGAACTACGTCTGTGGATAAATAAGAGAAAACCTAAAAGCAGATGTGTTAAGATGTATTTTTAGCTCCTGGAAAACATGAAAATAACTCAAATTTGAAGTCTGCCTTATCTTTCCCTGAAAAGATTCAGACAGATTTTTGAGACTTTGTATTGGTCTCCATTCTTTAAGCCAGTCATTGCAGCCTTAATTTCAGTAGGCTGTCTTTCTGTCCCCTCACGTTAGTCACCTTGATAAGTTTATATTAACCAAGATGCAGTAAGATTTCAGCATTGACATTCCAGTCCCTTGCCTGGTGAGGGAAAACTGAAACTTAACTGTCTTGCCTCATCACTGCTGGTCTGTTCAGCTGTCATGGAAACCACAGCTTGTCCTGCCTTAACCAAGTTCTCCCTGTGCCACTGAAATTCCCCTAATGAAACTAACTGAAGAGCTAGCGCTCTCATGTAGTGAAGAGAATACTTGGAGTTCATGTATGTAGCCACAGGAGTGCCTGAACAAGAGACATTTTCAGGATAACCGTAGTGCATATTCTAGTAGAGCAGCTGCAGCCCTGGGGGGAGCTGGGCAGTCTGGTTTTCATTCAGGTGAAGCTACAGGGTGGACCAGGTGTGATTAAAAGCATTTGCCCTGAAGGTAACATACAATACCGGGTTGTAGCCAGAAGCTGCCAGCTGGGGGATCTGCCAAGCCAGTGGCCACTGCTTCTTCAAACAGACAGGCACAAGCGCTTTGGTCCCTTCTCAAAGAGCAGCATCTGAAGGGAGGGGCTAGAGAACTGCCTGGCTGTTCTTAATCATCCCTTGCTATAGTTTGGTCACCAAAGTCAGTCTGAGCACTGCCCTTCTCTCTGCTTTTAAGATGACTGACCATGTGAAACCTAAGTGGTGTCTTGCATTTGCTTCCCAAAAAGAGTCAGGGCTGTAGCCACCCAGAGGGTCAGGCTGAGGGATAATAGTGATGCTGCACACACGCAGCCTCTGTCATCTGGTTTCCTGGTCCCCTCAAGGCTTCCTGTGATTGCAGTTGGCTAATTGGGCCTTTTAACTCCATGTGCACCTCAGCAGTGTTTAATCACAAATAGGTCCACATTCTGTCTTCAGCTGGAGTATTTTTTTCCGTGAAAGCTGAATCAGCATCCAGTCCATCCAGGACAATGACCTGTACTCCCCTGCACGAGCCTGGATCCACAGCACTACAGAAGCCAGCACTGCACAGGACCATACCATGCTTGATGCCACCCTCAGCTGGCATCATCTTCCAGTAAGTTTCCAAGAGACAGAAAGGAAGAACAAACTCTTTTCTTTAGCAGGAGTCTACACAAAAAGGAGGAAAGTCTTAAAATACCCTATTGCAGGTTTCCATTGGAAAAGGAAAGCTGGAAGTTAAAATAGTGTCTGTTGACTGTTGCATACCGTCTGGCAAACGTGGTCACCAAAATAGCAGGTTATAATTAGAAGCGAGTGTAAATACCCTAACAGACTCAATTATGAAGTGCATTATGTTTTCTTTAGAGCCAGTATTTAAGACTTAGTTAATGCTTGGCTGTTTGTAATAGTGGTTCATTCAAGGAAAGCAGAGTTATTTCTCACAGCTGGAAGCAACACCTTGCCCCACCTACCCTGACAGGTTGCTGTTACAAGCTGCCTGAAAACCAGGGAGCACATCTCCCTGTTGGGCACCACAGGAAAGGCAGTCTTCCAGAACAAAACTAACTGAAATAGGATTTAGCTTCTGTTTTAAAAACCACACTACGCAGGGACCACCTCCTTTCCAATGTATTAGTAGTCTGGCAGGTTGTGGTACCGCAGCGCCCTGTTACCAGCACCCCCAGGTACATGGTACGACGAGGATGAAGCACAATGCACCAGCTGCAGCCAGAACGACGGCTGCTTCGCTCAGTGGCATTAGTCCCTGCTCACACAGGGCAAGGTGTTCCTCCAACATCCCATTGAGGCTGAACTCCCTCTGCTTCTGTGAAAAGCATCTCACTGGGTGTCATTTACTGGTCCTTTGGTTAGGTGCAGCACTTTGTGGTTACTCCAGTTCCCCTTTAGTGACAATCCCCAAGGGCCATCACTCCATCAGTGCTGTTTTGCTGAATTTGTAGACTTGCACCAAAACAGATGTCACTGATTCACTGCAGCGGTAATAAGTACAGGCCACGAAGGATCTGGTGACAAACTGCAAAACATCCCGCAGCTGCAGTTGGGCAAAACACTGCCACCAGGACCCCTGGGAGGAGCTGCCATCGCTTGTAATTAAGTGGTGTTCAAATTAAGTACCTCCATTTTTAAGCAGGTGTTTTACAGCTGCCAAAGAGAATATTTTGGATGAGGAAAAACTTTAAAACTGTTTGAGAGGTGCATTCACCAAAAAAGTAATAACCAAATGCATTAAAAGCAGCACATGGCTCTGTAGCGTGTGCCAAAACACATTACCACAAGGTGCACAGGTTGCTCAGTTCTCCAGATCCCTTCCTTTCCCTTACCCACCACCCTGGCAAGCTTTTCGAACCAGCTCAGCGCTGCCTCTGGGTTTCAGGTGGCTGCACTAGAAGGCCTCTGTGGTTTCAACTCCAAAAGATACTGGCAGATAACGATCTAGACAGGAAATTAAAAAAAAAAAAAATCAAACTCACTGTGTTGTGATGCAAACTGTTCACAGATTGCTGGGTATACACAGGCAGCTTGATAGTTTGATTTTCTCCAACGGGGGGAGTATAATGGACCCGATGTGTGTAGCCTTGAAGCCTGTAAAGCTTCAGTCATAGAAACGTCAAGGCAACAAGTGAAACTGTGTCAAGTATCTTACCACCAAATAGGTATTTACTAGCAAAGTGAGCCAGTGTGCAAGTATTGTACCTCACTCCGCAGCAGCGTGCGAGACAGCGGTTGGGGAGGAGGTAGAAGATAGGAGGACACGTGGTCCCAGGGCTACTCGTCAGTAGAAACAGAGGAAGGCAGCAGTGAACAAGGTTACACTTTTTTGTTTACAGCCAGGTTTTACCCAGTCACTTCATTCCCAAGCACAGGTCACATGGTAAAGCTTGAGTTGCAAACACTTGGGAGGAATATTTACTGGTCAAAGCAAGCCTACGTCTCACAGCTGGCACTGCCATCACCCCAACGCAATACAAATATTTGTTTTGGGTGCAGATTCATTAAGTCAGCTGCTGCTCATTTAAAACAACAAATCTAGTTGCGAATCTAAGCTGTCATCGTTCTCTGCACAATCAGATAACAGGAGATGGGAGGAAAGGTTAATACATTGATAGTTACCCAAATGTAACTGAACTCGTTCCTGTGCCCACTCCTTGTCCGAGGGCAAGGGCTGCCAGCCCTGTGCAACCCCCCCACCCCACCCCCCCATCCTCACACAGGACCATTTCTTTGCATAGTCACTGGAGGCACGTCTTGCTGCTCCTCGTATCCCAGCCGCTCAATCACACATCACAGTAGAGCCAGCGACTCTTCTGGCTGACATTTTGCCCGAACTTTCACACATTTTTATGAGTAGCACAGCCACGCTCCCTGTGCAGTTACAGGCTAAAACATACTGATAGAAAGTCCTCCCACAGCAGAGCTAGCCTTTACTGCGTTAACCTCTGAGACTCTGAAAACAGATCAGGCCTTTCATGATGAAAAGCCTTTTCTCCAGCAAACTTCTCTTATTTACAGCCTCCTATTAACTGATGTTCGTAAACTGCTTCTTAACCCTTTGCTGAAAGGCCCTAGAGAAGTTCAAATGCTTCCACAACAGACTATTCCAAACACCCATCGTCCAGAGTTTCCGCATACACTCCGGGCAGCTTTCCCTGCCAAACAAGAGGCAAATCTGACGCAGGAGAAATAAACAAGCACAGCAAAAGAGAAAACTATTTTCAGTTCCTACTACTCAGAGAATTGCTACGAGGTTTTCTACCGCACTACACAGTGAGGTTCCATGAGCCAGAGAAGTCTTCCCCCTTACTAGTATTTTACATACAAAAATCTCCTGCTTCCTTTGAATGGGATAATTTTTTTTTAGGTTGAGAGGGGTCTTCAGAACTGGAAGTAGGAGGCAATACTAGGAATTTTGGAAAACCTCAGCAAGGCTTCTCAACTCCATCTTTACTTAGTTTCAATCACTTTCAGATGGATTCTGAAATGAAGGCAGCTTGGCCCCTTCCCCTAGAGAACTCAACCAACTTTCCCTGTCAGGCATCCCATTAACACTGTGACACATGTGCAGGTTACATGTCACTTACCTGAGGTGACACACAGCCAGGTGGATGTCCCTGTGTCCGTTATGCATCACATTCCATGCAGTAACTTGCCATCAGCCTGTGTCTTCACTGCTGCCTTTGAGGAGGCCAACTTCCCTCTGCCTCTCTCTCCGCTATCTTTCTCTCAGGTCTTAATCCACATAATTTCTTTGGGAAAAACCAACCAAACCAACCTACCTACTTTACTGGAAAAAGAATTCCATAGATATCTTTTTACAATACAGAACCACTACTGCTTCAGCACCACACAAATACAGCACTACTCCTACTTCTTCATCCCACCCCTTGCTTTAAACAGTTCTCACTGCCCAGCTGAAGCCACTGATGAGCCCTGGCAGCACACAGGGATGCCCTTGAAGCCATTGCACCTGGAATTGTCGCAGCTGGTGAGAGATCCTAAACCACCAAATAACTGCCCCAGAGCACTCCTCTTTGTGGTGTGCCCCCCGCTGCCCCAGTCCTCTGAAGTCCCAAGCAAACACGTGCTCACCACAGGACAAATGAGGGCCAAGGGCACACAGCACCGGTGTCTACACCCACTCAACAAGTAGGAGAAACACCTTGTGCTTACATGGTATAAATTGTCCTTTCAGGACTGGTGAGAAGGGGTTAAATCAACTCAGACTGCCTTCCCAATAACACAGTCCTCAGCTGAGGTGACTAGGAAAGACATCAGCGTGGCCATGCTGAGAAAAGCCAAGAGCTTCAAACTTGCTGAGCGCAAGTCAGTGCATCTGGAGGACACGCCTTAGGCTCTGGAGGGGGCTGCGTGAGCAAAACACTTTTCCTGCTAATGTTCTTCAAAACCAGAGGAACAGACTGCAACCGCGTACCCCCTCAGCAGAGCTGCTGGCTCAGGAATCCCAGCTGTGCTGAACCTCCTGTCATTTTAGGGCTATTTCCACTTTCTGTAATCCAGCATGGCACTAATTGCCCAAGACTAGGGAAATACTGCGATCTGCCAGCAAATCTGCCCATGCCAGCGGTCACTGACTTGCAGACAGTGACAACAATATGCTTCTGGTCATTTGTTTCCCCTGTTCCCTGCGTGTGCATGTGAGCACACGGAGCAAGGAGGGCAGCTCTGGTGCGGGGCTGGAGGCCAAACCCAAACTCCAGAGCGCACCCAGGACTCAATGTCCAGGGGTCACCACAGTGACATGATACTACCAGCCTGCAGTACATACACAGCCAGGAAACCGGTCATCTCCCCAGGTCAGCCACTAGTCAAATCATGTCATCCCACCAGCAGGCGAGATACATGCCTTTCCACACACACACACTTTCTTCCCCCTTCCCCAAACCTTGGACCATTTTCATAACATTCAGCTTCTCTCTGACATGAAGGACGTTTTCAAAATCCCCCAAGTCAAAATGTGGCTGTTCCCTTATTTAAAAAGGCTGGAGAGCAAAACCCGGCATCTTCCTTCCTGCCCGAGTCGCTGTTGCAGCAGAGGTGCAGGAAGCCTCTCCCCTGCGCCAGGGATTGCAATTACTGCCAAGGAAAGGGGATAGAGGGGAAAAGTACTTTACCTAGCTCCTAGGCTGGAGAGCTTGAGTGACCCACATCACCAGAAGATACTGGTGCGTTGTACAGGTTTTACTCACTTTCCTCCCTGATGTTGGCTGCTTGGGTACCCAAGTTCTGGGAAATGCCAGTGTGACTCATTTTTCCACAGTCCAGCAATTAGAGCTGTCCTGATTGAACAGTCCGATGCATTTCTCCGTCCTTTTCTTTTCCTGCGTTATCAGAGTGGCTGATAAAAGATGGTGATTCTTAGACTGTTTGACATACAGAAAGTGCCAGTTATTCTGTGCTGGGGTCTTGCGGCAACTTTTTGTAGATAGTCCTAAGCCTCGGGGTTTCCTAAAGTGGCATTTTCAATCCTATCATAACTCTACAGAAATGCCTAAAGAAAAAGGCATGGGTGATTCCCCGAACCAAGAGGCTTTTGAACAAGGAAAGGTAAACGTATGCCCCTTGCCACCTTTGCTAGTTGAATTGTGACTAATTTTGAGACAGACTTCTTTCAACACAACAGGGCAAAACACTGTGTTAATAGTATCAACAGCAAATAATTTCTCATTGTACTCACTTTCTGAAGATCTAGGTGTAGGTATGCAGCCCTCCCATCCCTCAAATGCTGGGTACTTTGTGACAGCTGGATAATGGAAAACAAATACTTTTATTCCTTTCTCTTTTACCAGTTTGCATTTCAGCAGCAGTAAAAATGCAAAGATGCTCCAACTGGGCTCCGCATCCTGCCAGTTTTCACCCAAGCCTCCTATCTCAAACCAGCCCTCCTGCCCATCCCCATGACCTGCAGCCCACAGGTTCATACTGCATACCTGGAAAAAACCACTCTCCTGGTGCCCCTCGCTGCCATGGCATCCCCATGCTGGCAGAGGACTTGGGTCTTCCTCAAACCTTGATGCTGTAGGCTGAGCGCATGGACTCTGTGCCTGAGGCGCTGCTGAGATAGATCCACAACACAGGGGCTGTGCCCCTCTCTCCACCCATGTAAAGAATTAACCTGCAGCTTCACCTTTTAAATAGGGGGGGAAAAAGCTTGAGGGAGTGAGGCAAGGAAGCAGTAAGTTGGAGGAGACACGCGGAGACGCCATCACCACCTCCCCATCCCTCTGATAAGCCCCAGGCCAGCTCTAGCTACCGCTGCCTCCAGAGTTGTTAGTGCGGGGAGGAGCGGAGGCAGGAGAGCGGAGGCAGGAGGAGGGAGAGGGGAATGCCAGCAAGCAGCGAAGTTCAGCTGGCCTGCAGGGTGAGCAGGGAAATTCCCAACTCAGGAATGGTCACAGTCAAATTCAGATAGAAGGAGAAAAGGGCTGGGCACACCACTTGTACCCTTCCATGGCCAGGAACCAAGTGCTTTCTAAGTCACCTCTTTCATAAGTAATCAGTCACAATCACTTCCTAGCCACTTAATCTCATCCCATTTCACTTTACACCTCATGGCAGGTCCCTTCAGACGTGAGTTTCCCATCACTCTCACGAGAGGAGGGGAGATTTCTCAGGTCAGTGGATGGGAGAGGGAAGAAAGTGATTTTCTGCAGGTTTCCTCCCTCAGCAATCTCATTTCCACCCTTCAGCTCACCCAGAGATAGTTCAGAGAGCCCTGCTTCATCAGGTATCTGCAGCTTGGGGCAGAGCTGTCTGTCTGTCTGCTTTGCTTTTAACCTGTCCCTGTTCAGCGGCGAGGGGCCAGGTCCAGCGCCTGTGGGGAATTTTCACCTCTGTGAAGGTGCGGGAGGAGAGCAGCAGCAGTTTACACCCCCTGGGTGTCTCCGATGCTGAAGCCGGTTCCCTTCTCTACCAGAAAGAACCATCCCACCAGGACTTAGGAAGATGTGGATGCTTCAGCTTCACTGCAGTTCCCTGGCCTCCAGAGCTGGATAAGCAACTCAGATACCTGATTCTTTGGCTCACCATCCTGTGAAATGCGTTTTATTTACAGGAAAGCATATAAAATGCAGCTAAGGCGGCTCCAACAAGCTAAAACAAAGGATTTCTCTTTTTTGAAACATGCACATGGCTTTTGAATACATCCTGAAGATTCCACAGCCATACACATTTATGCAAGAAGAAAACTATGTTGGCAGAAACCTAATTTGTACAGAAAACGACCGATACACTGTTAAATCACCACAACATGCTGGAAGGACGCTCACTTACGTGATCATGAGGTTACAATTAATAAAAAGAGAGCCCTGACCCAACACCTGTGCAGGAAAATCAGCACCAAGAGAAAAGCACCGTGTCAAAGGGGCCTGGCTACCGGAAAACGGTGGCCAAAATTAATTTTCAGAGCGCTGCAACCATCTCCAGTTCAAACTCAGTTCGACTGAAGGAAGAGAAACACCGATGCTATTTGCACAGACAAGCTCCGGCTTGTACGTTGTCCTCTAGCAGAGAAGTCTGAAAACAACAACAAACGCACAAGAGCCACGTCCATTTTGTAACCTGTAATTTTTAAATATAACATTTTATTGCTTAGATGGTTTGATACAGAACAACTTTTACTTTTTATTTTGAATTTGGAAGTACTGTACAACTGAATAAAAAGAGGAATAGAAGTACCAAAACAAAAGTGTGATTCTCTGTTCATGTGGCATAAACCAGTCTTGTACACAATTCGTAGCAGCAGTTTAAGTTCCCTTTAGAAAAATATGAATTCTACACATTTATTACTGTTTCCTGCATGGGATGAAATCACTAGGATTAAACTTCCTTCGTGGAGAGAGACAGGAGAGAAAGGAGACACACAGAGAGGAGAGAGAAGATGATGAATCATTCTGAAAATGGAATCAGACTGTCACATAGCCCCCAAAAGTTATTTCACAACAGCCTCAAACAAGGTTCTTTCTTTTCTTTTTTTTTTCTTTTTCCTTTGTTTTTTTTTTTTTTTTTTTTTTTTTTTTTGCGCTTTCACAGTCAAGTGCTTAATGTAGTGATTGAATTATCTCAATGTTAAGTCCATTGCAACTCAGGCAAAAGAATTTCAGAAGATCCTTTTTTTGTTTGTGTTTTTTTGTTTTTTGTAAAAGCCCTGAGAGAGGAAAAAAAAAATAAAAAGATTCAAACAAAAATCGTAGAGACAAATTAGCTGAACATGCAAACTAAAGCCTAAGATTCACCCATAGTTTAAACACATTATAAATTTCACAGTTTAATATTGGGGGAGGAGGGGAAACAAAAAAAACCCAACAACAGCAACGGTTCTCAGTCAAACTCAACTAATAAAAATGTCAATAAAATGTGGCAAGACCTTATACTCTACTAGGATATAGATAAAGGCTAAATAAAGCTTTAAATCAATAGTGATTATTGCTAGCAGATGTCCCGGCAGGCTGCTGGGAATTAATTACTTGCTACATCGTTCTGCAGCATATAGTTTAGTAATGGCTTCTCCCCCACAGTATTGCGCAGTTTAGTGTGGAGAGTTGCAAAACCAAACCAAAACAAAACCAAAACAAATGACAAAAACCAAAAAATACCCAAAATAATAATAATAATAATTATTATAATTATAATAGTAATAACAATTTAAGGGATGCGTGAACTGGTTTTAATTAAGTAGAATGCACCCGGGTAGAGCTTCAAATGAATCATTGGTTGTGACTGATTTATCTACATCTGGTGTCAGCTTCTTTTCTGAACTGGTTCAAACATCCCTATTTTAAAAAAACAAAACAAAACAAACGAACCACACACAAAAAAATAGAAATCACATATACCTCAACCATTCTTTCTTATTCTATTCGCTAGAATATTACTCGAGAACGTTTCTCTTCCTTTGAATTCTGGACAGTGAGATTTCAGTCTCCAGAAATTTTTGGAGAATTTTTAATATAGATATAGATATATATAGATATATATATATATATATTATATAATATAGGCTGGGTCCGAGGCCCACTTCCTCCACGTCTGGTGAGAGCAGGACAAGCGATTCTGCGGGGGGAGGGAGGGAGGGTCACAGTGCGGGCTGGGCTGGGGCTGCAGTGGTGGAATAGCACAGTGAGGCTCCGGCAATGCTATTATGGCTCTGTCTGTCCCAGAGGTCATGACTGAAGGACAATTAACAAACAAGGACAACAAGGACAAGGACAACAAAAACGCTGGGCACTCCTAGAAATGCGCAGCTACAGTAGGATACATTTCGCTTAACCCCTCCAATACTGGTGGCTGGAATGTCACCTGTTGCCGGCAACAGGAGCCATATGGAGAAAATCCAGCTGCCAGCATTAAAGGGGTTAAACTATTGATAGGAAATTTAGACACACACCTCAAGTCTTCAAGCATCAACCCCAAAATCTCAGGAAGAATTTTTTATTATTATTTATTTTATTTATTTTTAACATGACTTATATCTGTAGCTTTATTACCAGTAGTATTTTCTTGCTCTAGAACACGACAGTAGCAAGACGAGGGTAAGGCTCGCATTTCTCTCTTGCTTGCTTTCAACTGGAAGACGGAATAACTTTGCTCTTTAAGTAACACACGCTGTCACCGCTGCGATTGCAACAAGACTAATCTAGCACTCGCAGTGCCTTTCTCATGCGCTTGGAGGGGCCTTATCCAGCCCCCTTGTTCTCGCATGCTTTTTCCCCCAACACACACGCATGCACATGCACCCACACACGCACTCGCACCCCACCACGAGTGAGATGTTCCCCCGTACAGGTGTGATGATACTCGCTGGCCTCCATTTGACTCTCCGGTCAGAGGAAGGGTTTCACTTAAAGTACAGTAGAAGAGCTGCAACATAGGAAGAGGAGCTGGTGAAAGCGTTAAGTCAAAACCATTTTGAGAGGGGATCCAAGCTGCGTGGGCAAATATTGCCCATTGGTTTCTGCTGACTGCAGAGACAAGCGAACTGATGGATTTATAAAATAATAATAAAATAATAATAATAATAATAATATACTGAAGCAAATCAAACATATATAACAGCGGGTGCGTAATTTCCATAGGTTACGTTGCTATGTAACTCTTCTCTGTACACACGCTCAGTCCGTGATGGCCAGAAAATCCCCCTAGGATTCAGAAGACCATGTCTAATGCTGAAAAGTGGAAATAAGTGTGAGGTTGAAATTCATCGTGTTTCCTGCTTTTGGCTTGAACCACTTTGAACACCTTCAACCGCCACGTTGTTCAGGCCTGGAACAGGCTTAACGCTCCACCATGTGGCAAATGCAAGAACATCTACTGAGAAAAAAAACAAAAACTCAACATCTCGTCTGCATCTCCTCTGACTATTTCATATGAAATTCACATATTTTTTCTTCCAGTTATTGGCTGTGGTATCCAAGGGCCTCCCACCCCACTGCCCCCATTTCCAGCTCAGAGAACAAACACAGCGACTATCACAGATATACAAGAACAAGCTCACGCACACCAATACAAAAGGTAACATTAATGCTTAAATGAAAAAGGTCCTCTCCAAATAATTCATTAAAATATTAAAAAAAATCATTTTTGAAAAAATCTATGATACCAAAAGATCTAATAAAGTAGTAAGGCACTCAAATCAGTATATACTGTAGTCTCTTGCATTATTATACTGAAAGGCATATGGCACTGCGTCCAGTCTGCCACAGCTATAGGTCGCTCTTCCAAAACAAGACTCCAGAAACCTCGCTCTGCTGGCTTCAGTTTACGTGCTGGGACAGGTCCAACCTCCTAGCCAGTCATTCAACCCCCAAGAGCTGAGGTGCACTGTCTGCAGGGGCAAGGATGTGATTCACGGGAGACTTTTTGTTGTGCATCTCCAGCAAGTCTGGAATGAAACCTGAGGGCCTCTCGTGCTCAGAGCTACCCCGAGGTTCCTGGTCTATTGCGGTCTGTTTCTGTGCGCTCCTGGTGGGCTCCGCGAGGCAGGTTCCGGCTCCTTGCCCGCTCAGCCTCTCCTCTCTGCAGGGAGAGTACTTGACCGTGCCGGCCAGGGACTCTTTTCGGCTTCCCACAAGGGATGTATGGCTACTGACGCCCCCCGCGGAGTCGCATTCGTTTTCTGAGATGGGGTTGGTGCCGCTGTGGCTAGACTCATTTTCGCTGTCTTCTCCACACCTCGACTGGGTCTCCTCCTTGTCGCTCTCCTTCCCATGGTTTCGGGCATTTTTGACTTTCTGGTGTATGCGCTGGTGACGAACCAGGCTGTGTTTCAGAGTGAAGGTCCGTTCGCAGGTTTGACACTTGTAAGGTCTCTCACCTAGAAAAGAATTAAAATACAAAGTCAGCCATAAGGTCACAAACACGCCTCCCTCTTGTTTCAAGCAGCGTTAAGACGCTCTACACTGTGGAAATTCAGCATCCACATCAAATGTGGATATCACATTTATGCAGATTTTTTGCTCCTATACTAGCAAACTAGCTGATGGCATGCGAGGAGGAATACAGATAAAACCCCCAAGGCACAAATGAAAAATAAAACTAAGCATCTTGAGATTTCTACAAGCTTGGTATGGCCCTGCACTAAGGAGGGAGGAAGACCATCAGCCTCAGGTGCTCGTTAGCATCCTGTCTAATTTAGCAAGCAACTTTTCTGGAAAAAGTTTGCAGTTGTCCTCTGGAGCTCAAAAAGCCTTTGTGAAACCAGCCCACCACAGGGGCTCCCTGCTACAGGTCAGCCCCAACACACACGGAGAGGGCTTGAGATGGAAGGATGAGGATACTGCCCAGGTAAGCGGGATCAACAGCGCTCAAAACCTGAACCAAACCGTACATGATAAAACATCTCCCTCTCTTAGCTGCTGACTAAGGATAAAATGTGCACGTTCCTCCCTGAAGTTGAAGAGAAGCTGTCAGGAATTACCCTTGCCACAGCAGCCCCTCCTCTTTTTGCGAAGCAGAAGACAGTATCGCCATGTTCCAAAACAGACACAGAGCTGTGAAAGGACCTAGACTTGTCAGGCATTCATGGGACATGGAAGGTGTCTGCTACAGGTGATCAAAATCTACTGACCGAGTGAAGAATGCCTGCCTCTGGATATTATCTACAGAGCTGCTGGCGCTCCTCAGCCCGCTGGTGCTTTAGGATAGGAGCAACATTGAAAGCCCCACAAAAACCTCTTCATGGCCATTCCAGAAATGCTGCTCGGAGAACAAAATTCTTCCTCTTATTTTGCAATCTTAAACTGCAGAGCAGCTGCAGCCATCCTCTGCTGTAACCGTCAGTCTGCTCCGATCTCAGAGTTGCTTTCTGCACCTGAAATGCTCAAATACTTTCCTAAGCACGAGCGCACCAGAAAACAAAGCAACCACAGCCCCACAGACAAAATTCCCCCCAAAGTCCCAACCAAGCCAGTGCCTCAAGGTGCTGTCTGCCCTGGAGAACCGAAGGTCCCACCCTGACCGCTTCATTCTCTGTTTCCAATTGCACCTATTAAAGATTTTTCAGTGCTGCAATTCCATCAACACACCATCGTGTGCTAATGAGCATACAGAACAAGACGCTCACGGCTCATTTCTCACCTGTAATAACGCTTGGGATCATTAAAAGAAAACCAATCACAATCTTGAGACGGCTGGCTGAAATGTGCAGGTAGGTCCTGCTGTCTCTGCAAAGCCTGACGCTTCTTAGAAAAGTTTCTCTCCAGTGTCCTGCTCGGGCATCTGCTATGAAGGGAGGGCACAGCTCCCCAGGAGCATTTTTGGCCAACAGCCTTTGCCCATCTGGCAGTTGGCTGTGGCTGATGCAGCACTGTGGCTCACCCTGCACTTGGGTGAGCACCAGAGCACCCCACAGCTACGTGCTGGGAAGCAGCCTGCACTGGGGGAACAAATAATTTCCAGCCCAACTGCCATTCAGCAGGCAGGCAGAGGTTCCTCGCATGCTTCCTCATGTCCCAGACGTTCCTCTTCTGAGTAAAGAAATTCCAAAACCTTACGAGCTATCTTTAAAAAAACCCACACATTAAAACTGAAGTATAAGGAATATGACAACCTGATGGTATTTTGTCAATACACCTGAGCAAGTGGGAAGGAGAGAAGGAGGAGGAGAGTCAACCCACAGTACTGAGGCAAAATCCTAAGTTGAAAACATGCTGATTTAGCAGTGGGGGTAGGTGGTATTTACATTTATCAAATCCGAAGAAAGCACTGTCCCAGGTTCCTATTCAACACCTATTCTATGTTAAAACATCCTTCAGTGTCAAAGAAGAAAGAGAAACAAATGGGAAAAAAAACATACCGACAAGGCCCACATAGCTCAGCACGCAATGAAAACAATTAAAACATACAGTATGGGAATCTCCAGGGGCACACATCATTTGGGGGTAAAGCTCAGTACTTTAGATATCAGCATCTTCCCAAAGCTTCTGAATTAGTATGAAAATAGGCACAAGAATAGGATCTGTCTCCTGTTTCACTTGTGGCTCAATGCCAGAAGAAAACAGGTCAATTTTGCACTCGATATGATTTAGAAGGGTAAAAGGTCTGGTTAAGGCACTCGTCTTTGGTGTCATTTACTAAACACCACTGTCAATTACAGCACAAATATTTTGTTAATCGCAAAGATCTTGTCTCCAGCAGAGAGCACCTTCAAAAGATACAAATTGTCAAACTTCACCAGTCTTCCCATGCCAGAGCAGCTCACTGACAGGTAAAATGCATCACTGATAAGGATGAATGATTAATTTACCTTTGAGCTGGCTCATGGCTTCATCTCATTTGCAAGGCACTGCCGCAAACTCTGTATCGCATCATGCAACCCCACGTATTTTAACTGTTGACTCAAGTCATCGGATAAACTTTTTACTACCTGTGTTGCACCTTCCCTGCCCAAGTCTGAATGAAGAGCAGGGTATCCACTGTAGCTTTGCCTTTCACCTAAGCAGCAAGTCACACAGATCACCAGGACATTACCCATACGAGGCTCAGATAATCAGACAAAACCAGACACTCTTTCTCTAAACGTTCACTCAGAGATGAAGTCTTATCATATACTGCCAGGTTTCTCCACTGCTCATCAGCATACTGGGAAGAGGTAGAGCCACATGCACAACGCAAGAAGGGAGTCAAAAGCTGGAGTGAATAACTGCCTGGGGATCTCTACACTTGCCCTCACCTCTAAACTCTGCAAACAAACATGGGGAAAAACAGTTTGGGAATTGAAGGTAAGGCAGTGGTGACAATTCCCACTCCCTCAACAGGCTTTGTACGCAGCATGGGGGACTGGGGCAGAGAAGACACCTTGCAGACACCCGTAGGACTAAAAGCAGTGTCTCCAACCTCAAGTGCTAGCAGCCATCGTGCACCTACAGAGCAGAGCCTCAGTCTGGTGGCAGACCTGCTTGTAATCTGTTCTGCTCTCAAGCCTTCTCTTACCTGTATGAGACCGCATATGTCGTGTCAGATCTTGCAGAGACCAGAAACGCTTGTTGCACACAGTACAGACTTTCTTTCTTTTGTCTGCTTTTGCAGTACTCTTAGCCCCATCAGTCTTTGGTTTTCTGTCATCACTGCTCTTCTCAGTGGCCTTTCTCTCTGTGCCTTCCCCCTCAGAGATGCTTTCGCTCTCTTCATTCTCCTTTCCTGTTGCCTCACAGTCCACAGGAGACTCCACTACCTTCAAGTCCATCGGAGACTCTTCCTGCTCAAGACCAGAGTCCTGCATCGAGGGAGCTCCTGCATCATCCTGAATGCTTTTGCTTTCATCCTCACTGCTCCTTTCATCCTTTCTGTCCTCACGAGTGTGGGCCTTTTTGTGACGGCTAAGAGTGCCAGCAAACTTGAAGGTTTTGCCACAAATGTCACAGGCATGCTTCCTTTCAGTCTGAGAGCTGCTGCCTGCACTCTGGTCACTCTCTGCCAGCTTGAAGTCCATTAATTTGCTGGCAAAATCGAGGTCAAGACTTTTGTTACTTACAGAATCTTCCTCAGGACCCTCTTCATATCCATTTCCTTTTTCTTCAGCATCCTCTTCTGCCAGAAGGGAGTCAGCCTTTTGCTCCTCCATGCGGCCGCACTCACTCTCTGGTAGGTCTGTTATTTCCTCTGGCTGTTCCTTCTCGCAGGAGGTCAGGTCCAAGACTTCGTTTCCTGCCGCTAGTGGCTCTGCATCAGACTGGCTGTCTGCAAGTAAACAGAGAAACTTTCAGTGGGATGCTCTCTGCTAACTCACAGCTACCAGTGGTAAGGCTGCACAGGGACCCACGAGCATTGCTTCTGATCAAGTGTCCCAACTTCTGCTTCTCCAATCTGTGACCCAGGCCAATAAATTACAGCAGAAAAGAGATCAAAACACCACAGAACCCAATTAACAAGATGATTAAAAAAACTGTAACAAAATGCTTTCTTTTCTAAAACACATTCATATTCTTGGCAGTTTCTTGAAGTAATTTTTAATATAATCACTTTTATCACAGAACACAAAATGCTGAGACACCAGAGTTGAGGTCACTACTACTACAAACACACTGTTACAGAGACATATGGATGTATTATTTCATGTATGAACAATATGGACATAGATCGAAGCAATATACGTCCACATATTAATCAAACTAATTTGTAAGTAGCAGGAAATGCTTTTCAAAGGACATGTGAAGGCCTCAGGCAACCAACTGGTGCAATTAAATGTTAAAGGTTAGCACCAACAACAACACAGAGGTCAAGTTAAAAAGTTGGGTATACATCATAGAAGCAAAAAATGCAGAAGTTCATCCACATGTGGGTCTTTGACGCACACTCTTTGACACACATCCTGGAACCAAAACATAAAGCCAAGATGCAGTAAGAGGCAGCACCCTTCGCTGTTTCACGGTTACTCCAACAAGAAGGCAAAACCACCTAAGATGTCCACCTTAATGACCTCCTCTGTTTCCTTACCAGTTTGTAGAACTAATTTTGCTGAAGATGTAACACGTGTCCAAAATACTAAACCAGATAAGGTGCTCAAGAAGAACAAAGGGCTG
Organism: Leptosomus discolor; assembly: GCF_034619465.1. Taxonomy (NCBI): domain Eukaryota; kingdom Metazoa; phylum Chordata; class Aves; order Leptosomiformes; family Leptosomidae; genus Leptosomus; species Leptosomus discolor. Next base: position 31,145,690 of record NC_141398.1, on the reverse strand, counting down.
GAGCTGTACCCCTTCCAAGCTCTATACAAATAGTGTACCTGTCAATAGGAAATAAGCTGGACTGGATCTGGAGGCCAAAGCTGATGATGACACATGTAACTGCATCCCCAGTGCCACTTCCCAGCAACTGTTCCAGGACACAAACTTTGCAAGTTGCGCTTTCTGCAAGTTGAAACTTTCCTTGCTTTAAGTCCTGCACCCTGCCTCCTTCTGGTTAACAGCATGCAGCCATGGGAGCATACAACCTACCAGGCATTTCGGCATCCATCTGCAAGCCTGATAGCTGCTGAGTAACTAAAGGGATTTAGAAACTCTAGTAGAGCAGTTTAAGTTCTCCATTTGACACAGTACAACATGTGCTTGTCTCCAAATTGCCTAGATTTCCTATTGAAGGCTTCTTTCACAAGCAAGGAGCAATGACAGAAGGTAAGAAGATAGTTCTCAGGCACTTAGTAGTTTGAATGTCATCTTGCAACATGACTTGCAATGACCCCATGTCCTCCTCGCACAAGTGACAACAAATGGCCATTAAACAAATGTCAAAGCTTAGCAGCATTTCCAGTAATTGTGAATGATCACTTAATAGAGCATAATCCTCAATATGCTTTTCCTTGAGGGGGTGGAAGGGGTAGAAGTGACCTGTCAAAAAAAATAATCTCACCTTTTAATCAAAACAGATCCGTTTACACAGACAGTGGATGACACAAAAGCTTTCCACAAAGTTCATTGCTCATCTCATTATCTGCCCATTAAAACACGCAACTGAGCCATAATCTGTGTATAATGCTAGAGAATCTGAGGATGTGGGCATCTGAAAACAAAGGTCACCTACAAGTGCCCTACAAATCCGCATTTGAATTCTGTTTTGACTCATTGATTGTCTCTTGGCTGTATTAAGGCAAAAAAAAAGAAGAAAAAAAGCAAGCTGCTATAAACAAAAAGAGCTCACTTCTAAAAATCAGGCTGAAATGCCAATGCGTAATAATTAAAGGGAAGCACCACTCCACAACCCAGAGAAATGGGAGCCAGGCAAGTGTGAGAAGCCGGGCCCACGCACGGTGCTCCTGCTTACACACAGGTAGTCGGGTCTCACAGCTGCTGGCACAGGCAAGGGAGCGAGCCCAGAAGCCAAACCCAGGCTGTACCTACACAGGGAAGATGTCTAGAATGGAAGCACGGCTGTGGGTTCCTGCCTGCTGCCCCCCTCCACACACTGCATTCGGGGGCAGGACAAGCACATCTGGCTCTCATTGGCAGCTCCTCCCCTTGGCCCAAGCGCAGGGAGGAACAGAAGGATTAATGGCAACCGATGTGACTCCCTGCTGCTGCTGGAAGGTTCCTTGTCCTTCCTAGGCTACCCGCTCCCGCCCCAGCCCTTGCATGGCCCTCACCGTCACACAGGGTCTTTCTGACCAGAGCACAGGTTTATGTTGGGACTGAAGCGACCCTGTAATCACCGCTCCCTTTAGGGAGGGAGGGAAACAACAGGGAAGAGGAGTTTCCTCCCCAGCCGCCCTTGGTTGCTACCATCATGAAGACGTATCTGAGGATGATGGACGGAGACAAAAACAGTGACAAAGAGGGTCTAAGGTGCAAAGACCTTGAAGTGACACCAACAGAAAGCACCTACAATGGCTGCTGTACCCTTGCCATTGGTGCTTACCCTCAGCAAGGTGGGGGGCATGTCCTGGGAGGCATGGGCCACCCTGTCCCATCCCCAGTGACGTCAGGAAACCATGTGAGCTCTGTTAGGATAGAGAGGGGTGAACAGCACCAGGAGGCTGAGGTGGAAAGAGCTCCTCTTTTGTCATACCAAGAGATGTTTTGTAACTCTCCGCTAACCAAATACAAGACAGCAGACAGAGAGTAAGTTGGCTTTCCAACAGGAAATATCAGGAGCAAAGTGAACAAGGGAAATACACGCTGGTAGCACTCAAGTAAGAGCAAGCCAAAACCAGAATGTCTTTAAACTCACCAATGCAGAAGTCCTACCTAACTTCTATGTTCAACACGTTATATATCACGCACGATTTTCTGATTTTCCCCTAATTTTCCCTAACTTTTTCTTCTTCCGCTTCCAGTATTTCCAAAACCATGTATTTTTTCTTACAGTAATCATCGTTCAATGAATCATACCCAAACTCTATCTCCTTTTTTCCTCTCCTCTGTGCCCTGGGCCCCTTCCCAGCTGTTACTCTGTTCTTGCATGGCTGGCCCACAATTACATTTTCCCGTACACGAGAGATACGCTCCAAGGGATAGGTGCTGCACAGGTAAGTGACATGGCCCTACTAGCACCGGCAAACAGATGAGGTCGACATCAAGAAAAACAAATGCAAAATTTAAACAACATGCCTTCACGAAGGGCAAAGACCACTTCAGACCCCAGGAGTACAGATGCACACAGGCTTCCTCTTCCGAAGCCCGCTCACCACCCGTGAATGAACACATTCGAAACTCAGGTAGGGATGTAGCTGGGAACCTTCTGACACACGTATGTGCTTGGGTAAGTGCTCTTCCTTCTTACCGCCATTTTCTTTGTCGAAAAGGAGTTGCACAGTCCTCTTATGAAACTTCATGCATATCGTAAAGCAGCAGTTCCCAACTAGTCAAGCTGCTCTGGTTACCCCCCACCTGCGCAGTTGGTTTTGCAGCTGGTGAAAAAGCGAGCTGCTTTGCACAAATCCTGCCTGATCGGGATGGGTGAAAATCAGCCCAGCTCTGCTGCAGCCGAACTGGAAGAGCAGCAGGGGAGCTAAAAGGTGTGTGGGAAACACCATGGCCGTGTCAGGTCCGATGTGGGATTTCTCCTGCAGTGCAAAGGATGGCTGCAAGGGTAGTCTTGCACTGGCAGCTGCTCCATCCACTCCAGCAGAGGTTAGGCTTGGCCTAGACTACTGTTTTTTCCCTGCTTACATGTCTGTCTGCAGCAACAGAAACCTTGCTGGCCATACAACTCCAGCAGGCTTGTACCTTATACAAGGAGGAGGACTTTGACTGAGCCTTCAGATCCAGGCAAACACGACTCCAATGAGGCTGAGCTCCTCTCAAATGGGTAATTCATTTCCAGAATTTTGCTGATTTACGGGGCATAGCAGTCGCTTGCATCCAGGTGGTGAGGAAAGCAGCGTTCACAGGAAAGGCTGGCCATTTCTTTCACCCCTTTCCCATCTTTCATTTACTCAGGTTGTAAAATGCTTTCCAGTCCATTTGTTATCCCACAGGCATTTACACTCGGCGAGTCAAGAGGACGAGAGTGGAGGGATTCGCTTGCCAAGGCTCCCACCCACCACCACTTCTCCAGCAACCGTGGGAGCAGAATACATTACCTTGCCATGAGAGACAATGAGAGTTTGTGTCACCCCTCCGAAGTGAAGGCAAGAAGGTGACACTATTTCATGTCAATTCTGACATCAGAGTCAAAGAACATGGGCAAGGTAATGGAGAGAGAGGAGATGAGCAGGGAGGTAGGGACATACGCAGGAAAGCAACATGAAGCAACCACTGGTACCTCAGCTGCTGCCTCGTCAGCTCCCAGGAAAAAACAAACTTCTCAGGAGATATATTCATAAGCAAAACCTCAAGGACTCCATCTGAGAATCCAAAAACTTTTCCGCTTGCATGAAAGAAACCACTATATATTTGTAGCCAAAATATTTTTTTCTTCGAACTGTGGAAAGGACTGTTTTGCTCAAGTCTATTTACAATTCAAGTTGCAATTTTCAGTCAGCCCAGTCAGAAGACTCTGCTTAATCTTTTATAGGTGGCAAGAAAGAAAGAGAAAGGAGTAAACTGCTTTCCTGCATACACAGACCAAATTACCAAGAGAGACACCAAATGTGGAAAGTTTCAGATAAAAGAGCAGATACAGATCAAGGTGGGGAGGTGCTGGTTTGATTGTTTTCCCATGGTTTTCTTTTTTCCTGGAACTAAGGTGGAACAGAGAGTAGAGCTTGAGATGCTAAGGAGTTATTAGATAAAACAGGGTGTTGTAATGTAAAGTATTTTGTGACTTTAAAGCAAGTGTTGTTTATTGCCAAACATCGCTGACATCCCAAGAGAAGCATTAGAAAACCCATCACATAAACAATGCTCAAAACTGGAACAGACAGAGCACTGGAAATGGACGTTGTACAAGCAGTTGGTATTATCAGTCATATGAGCTGATGATTTACTATTTTCCCTACATTAACTGAAATAATCCCAGCTAGTCTTATATTTTACAATAGACGCAGCCACCACTAGGTGGTGGCAGTCTAGTAAATTTGGGATTTTTTTGGACCCACTCACACAATGCTTCTTCTACTTCCACCCACAAACCGGAGAACATCTTTCCAACCTGTGGAGTCAACTTGCAAAATTTTGTGGGTTACCTTTGCCCGTTTTTACTGTAAACACACTAAACACTAAAATTTAGCTACCTTCATTACATCACATGCACATACACAAGTTAAGTATTTAATTAGCCCACAGTTGAGGGAGCTTTGGCCGTATCTGCATGCCTTTTGAAATGAAAACATTCGAGACAGAAAAGGACTATTGACAGTAAATGGAACTGAATATATCTGGGGGAAAAGGAGAAAATCAGTTCTGGAAAAAACTCCACTTCTTGCCTTTGACACAAGGTATGATCCCCCAGTACCTTCAAGAGAGCAGGTAAAGTCACTGACACAAAGAAAAGTGTTCCGGACTAGGTCTGACCACACCTATCAAGTGGAAATCTGCATTTAAGTGGCAGGGGGGGAATCCCAGACTTTCAGCTTATAGCAAATTCCACCATTTAGCAGAAGGACAGTTTGCTGCAGAGCCAGCAATACAATCAGCATATATACCATCTCCTCAGTATCTTTCAGACAACAGCTCTAGCACTCAGGCCTACCCCCAGCAGCAAGCAACTCTTGCTTTACCCTGAGCTGTGGCTCTGGAGCGGCTGTTAAAACTTTGCCTGACACTGAAAACATAGTTTCAAGCCCTTTGTCCTCTAGGAAATACCCACAAATGTAGTTCAGAGGTACAAGCAGCTAGAACAGTTTGGAAAAACAAAAAGTCCCCTGCTATACCCACAGCTCACATGATTTCTGGAGGGATCACAGAGTGGCAGCTATCTAGAGCAAAGATGAACTCTAAATGCTAATCGGAAAATTCACTGCTTGAGTATACTTACTTTGTCAATATTTGCCTGGTTAGCACAGAACAGTTGTGTTCGACCCTCTCACATGAGGGGCAAGCCTCTTTAAGAAATGGATCTTTCCTTAGCAAAGTCTCTGTATTACATAAGAGATAATCCCTTACCCCGTTCCCATCCCACATCTCTCCTCTGTCAACTGTATTTTGTTGCAAGAAGGGAGCATTCAGAAAGCCCCAAGGAGGCAAAGACAGGGTGGCTTTAACATGATGAAACTGGGCGATTCATGAAGTTGCTCCACAGTTTCATTGTATGCCTCTCCGCCGGTACAGGTCCCCTCCCCAGGTCTGACTGGGGCAGATGCAAGATGGCTGCAATCCAGGTGAGATGTCCTCAGTTTGCTTTAGGTGCTTCAGACCATTCCCTTCCTTTCCATGCAGCAAGGACATGCACAAGCGCCATTACTTACACAGCCTCCTCATCTCTGAATCCTATTCAAAACCACCATCCTGGTTTTGTTTTGGTTTAAAACAAGACCAAAAGAAACCCTCTATAAACTTGTTCCCAGTGACACTCTATTGAATTGCACTTCCTGTCTTACACCTCATCTTAAAGCTTCGCTTCGTTTATGGCTGACCAAACACCATCCAAGCATCTCCCTTCATTCCCTTTCCTTCCTGCATACAGTGAAATCTGGATGATTTACTCACTTCCAAGTACAGCCCCTGCATGGGCTCTGCATGTGAGCCCCAAGCACGCTACTCATCCACTGTTTAAAACAAGCACAAAAAGAGAAACAACCCCATTTTAAACTAAGCCACAATTTTAAATGGCTAATTTACTTCCACTGATTTTGAAATACGTTTTTCTTGGACAATGGAGGGAGCCCACAAGTCCAAAGCTGTTGAACGATTTTGGAACATGATTAAACACCACTTGGCAAAGCCAGTTATAAACACTAAGCTGTGCTGCAAAGTGCACGCGGTAACTATAACAGTATAGGATCTGGGCTCCTTCCTTGTTGTCTAAAGCTGCTATTTGAAGACACAAAGCATTTGACAGCAAAGCCAATTTCAACAGCATCTATCCCCAGCAACTCCCAGGAGATGCTGCCAACTCCACACCTCAGCTGCATCAATGTGCTCTTTTAGGGCCGTACCGCCAGCCAGATCCGGGAACTGATCTCACAACTGCCGGTCCCTCCCCTTGCCCTTTTCATTTTTTTGGGCAGCTGGGTCAGCTACAGCTGTAGGGATGAATGGTTGGGAACAGGTTGAGCCAGTATGTCCAAGAAGCGCTTTGTGTTATCCAACCGTGGCCCAAGGCTCTGTCTGCCAGGGGCAGGTCGAACCACTCTGACCAGCCCGGTGCCGGCTGCTAAGAACAACATCTACGTTCCACCAAAGTCCTACCCATCCTACGTGCCACGCAGCGCTCATCTGAGCGGCTTTAGAAACGTTTGCCTCCTCACCCCACCGACCAGCTCAGCTGCATTAGGATCTCTCTGACTACAAAGAAAGTTTTCCACAGACTGATGTAGGGCATTTTAGTTTCATTCTGCCATGAAGATCCTCAGAGGCGAGCACTTTCAGAGGCCTTTCTGCAGACTTCTGTTCTGTGAGGGGATCATGTTATAACATGAGTCTTCCTCTCTCACGCTATAGCCATCTGTTGTCTGCACAGGCAGGATGAGCCCACGTGACACCCCAGATACCGTGCTACAGCCCTGTGAAGTTACAGGCTGTTAGCATGGTAACAAGGCAACTTAGTCTCTTCATGACAGGCAAGATCAAATCACGTTGTAACATGTCCCCAGCATGGCAGATTTTAATGCCAGACTAGTACTGAGACCTGTATTACTACATTTGAATCACTGCAAGGCAACCTGCCATATTAAAAGAAGAAGAAGAAAGGATGAGGGAGGCTGGGAAGACAGCAGACTTTCCCAAACAAACCAGAGCTTGGAAATGTAAGAGGAAAATCCTGTGCACACTTTTGTGCAATCTGATCAGCAGCTACCCTGAGGTCGAGAGTAACAACTCATTTGTAATTTTAACTGCCCTGACACACAGAGCCAACTTCTTGCTGCTTTTAGGTTGGTTACTTCAACAACTCTCCCAGGAAACCCACTCAGAGTGACACACAGTGACCCTGTCTCTCCTGGAGGTGTGAACATTTTACAGCCACAGTTCCCTTAATGCAAACACTTTTTCAGGCAAGGGACATGTACCACCATCTGCTGAGCTTTCTTTTTGCAACCATCCCATTTGGTCAGCACAGAAAAACCCTGAGTGACTGCGCTCACCCTTGGTTTGTGTCAGATTGTCCTTCTGACTAAATGCCACTTGCCTGCCTGCAACAAAGCCTTGTGTGAGCTGGCAATAAATCTCCTTCACTGCTAAACTCTCAAAACAGAGAGGGCAATATGATGGCAGGTGAGCTTCAATGCAGAGGAACATAAGGTGAAACAACTCTGGAAAAATAATCTAAAATATGCCTTGTGATGCCGAATGTGGTACCGGCAGGCACATTCAGGCAGGAGGCTCCAGGATCACTGGCTTGGCCTACAGCAGCAGCCAAACTAAAGCCAAGAAACATGGTGTACCAGAAGCAAAGGTGTCCCTTCGCTGATGCATAAAGCCCTGATGTGCCGTTGTTTCAGGTGGTGTGTGTACCACTTCTGGTCTCCATGCTGGCGGAAGGAGATAATCGTGTTGCAGATAGCACCCAGCAAACCCAATCCAAGCAATGGGGCTGCTGCCCTGTAAAAAGACACCAGAAAGGCTCAGGCTTCTCATTTTGAAGGAAAGAAGCGGGTGTTATGATTGGGATTTACAGATTGTGAAGGCAGCTGAGAGTGCACAAAGAGAGAACTGCAATTTACCAAATCCTGCAATACTGGAACTAAGGAGGGCTCTCCAAAACTAGCAGGGGATCAGCTGAAAACAGATTAAAAAATAGTTCCTTACACAGCAGGTAGCGAACTTCTGGAGCTTGACACCAGATGAGGTTGGAAGCAGACAGCATCAGCGGGTTCAGAAAGCTATCGGAGAGGCTTGCAGATAGCAGGTCCACAAACAGGGAGCAAAGTGAGCAGGCAGGGATGTGCCCTCTAACACGCAATCCCAATGCAGCTGTTGTGGATGCTGATAGCAGCATTAAGAGGAACAGACTGCAGGAAGTGGCCAGGCCCACTTGCTCACCCTAAATAGCACATCCTACCGCTGCACTGGCGACACGAGTACTTGGCTCATGTACCACTACTCTAACGCAGCAGGGCACTTCTCACGTCCTTATGCTTCACTCACCTGCAGCGTTCAGTCCAACCAAACACAACTTGGGCTTGTTAATCTGAACAGCCAGGAAAAACTGCATGTGCCACTGAGATCCAGCATCCTCTTCCTCAGACTGGGGGATAAGCACATTTCTCCTCAGGTACCAGCTGGCAACTCCAGATTTGTGCAAATTCTTTTAGATTTGGTAGAAAAGACAACACCGCACTTTTGACAGGGGCAGGGCTTCTGGCCTGACACAAGAAAAAAGTACATCTATCTGGCTTGGGTTTTTTTTTTCCTTTTTCTCCTGTACTGCTTGGTGACCAACTACAACATCCTGACTGCAAGCTCCCCAATAGCAGGCTCTCTCTTGAGACGTTTATCACCCATGTGAATCTGACATAACTTCCATCAAAGCCATGGGGCATCTTTCCATTGACTTCAGCAGAATCAAGCCCTGTATGTTGAATAAGCAATCAATCACCTCCCCATAGGAGAGAGCTTTTCATATCTGTAATTCATTTAAATGACTAGAACAAGGGAAGGGACTGAGTGCAGGAAGAGTTGAAAGAAAAGCCAAGATCATGCAGTGCAAAGAGGTAAGTAGTCCTGCAAGACATCTTCATGACGAAGAGAGAGATTGTGAAGATAGTTACTTGCAAAAGGAGATCACCTCTTGTCATACCTTCCACCCCCACCCCCCACCCCCCAGCCAGCAGCCTCTTTGATACAACTCTGTGGGTATGTTGCTCTCTTTAATCTTCTGCAAGTTGGTTCTGTTCTAATTAACATCTCAACCTGTACCAAGGGATTCCCCTTATCTTGCAGACATCTCAGGCGCTGTGTCTTTCCTTCCAGTGTCAACACAACTCTGTAGAAGCATCAAGGCACCACTTTTTGTAGGCTTTCAAGTCACTCCTTCTTTTTAGATGCCTCCTAAGTCAACCATAAATTTATGGTTATGAATATCACCACTTTCTGCACTTTTATTTGCCTTCATTCACAACGCAAATACAAAACAGAACTTCAAAGCTGAGCAGAAATCCTTTTGCTTCATGATAGTCCAATTCCTTTCCACATTTCCTTTCAAGCATGCAATGACAGGATTAGCTGCGGATTAATTACTTGAAACTCAACCGGCATCCCGGGTCACAATTTTCTCATATTTTCAGCCTTTAAAACTTTTGTTATCAACCAAATATTTGTCATACAGACCAACACTTACAACAGGTAAGACACTCTTCTTTCCACACAAATGTCCTCAAAACCCAAACAAAAATCCTGCTTACTGAATCCAAAACTCCAATCCTCCCACTCCAAGTTACGGTCTTATCCCCAAATGGCAACAAGATTGCTTTCCAAAAATGTCACCTTTAAATGCTCAAAAAAGATGATTCAAAAAAGCAGTATTCTCTGCTTCCTGTACTGTCCCTTAAAGGCAACTGCTCTTCTGATAAAATGTGATTACTCACTGGAGGGTAACCTAAACAGGCAGTCTAATTGCAATGTGACTTGATTTTTTATTAACTTGTTCCGTAAGAATGGTCTGTGCCTACATATTGACTCAGAACTGACTGTAAAATTTCGTTAGCAGCACAGCAGGACTAGTCGTGGCTGGACACTTAGTGGAAGCAAGTCATCTGAAATGAGTCTTTTTCAATATAAAGGGTCATCGAAATAATCATGGCATGTAAGAAGGGCATTCCTTAATTAAGATACTTCCTGCCACTGTTGCCCTATTGGAAACACATTACGGCCATGGTAAAGTCAAACGTCACAAACTAAAGACGTCTACAATTCCACTTTGACTTAAGTCATAAAAGCAAAGAATAAAAATGCCTCCGGTCCTTTTTTTTTTTTTTTGATGACTTGTGTCCTCCAATCAACAGGAAACATTCAAGCTCATGGGCTGTATTCTATTTTTTTATTACTTTATTTATGGATTTTTTCCTTATCCAGTTAATTCCTGTTGTAACAGCAAAACAACACAAACCCAAAACCCAAAAAGCCCTCCTCTGCCATTCAGTCTCACTTTCTACAAAAAATAAGCTTGGGCCAAATAAGATTTGGCAGTATCACTCTGAAAATATCCTTAAGTGATTCTATGCGAACAGATTTAGGTTATCTATAACAAACTAATGGCCAAAAAAAGACTACTATTTTAATTTTACATTGAACGTAGTCTGATGCACATGCCATAAAAGGAGCAAAATTAACTGCACCACCTGCAGGGCACATCTTACTTGCTGCTCTGAGAATGAAAAACGTCAAGAGCAGGAGAGAAAAGCAAAAAAGAAAGGCAAACCAACTTAACATAGAAGAGTAAATTAAACAACAAAGACATCAAGAGAAAGAAAGTATCAAAAGCAAGTGTTTAAGCATGTTCAAACAAAACACAGGTACTGTGTTAAACACTCTATAAAACCAAACTATGCCAAATTCCCAGTGCCCCACTTGTGAGGTTTGCATTAAAACAAAAACCAGTGAGGAAGGTGTATGCTTCTTCAGGGAAATGCTTTTGAACTAAAAAACACACAGTGGTGCTGAGGCAAGAATAAGAAGGGCAAAAACTTTCATGAGAGAGACTTTTGGTTGAGCAAGGGATGTGGGTTACTGGTAGCATGTGCATTTTTGCACTTTCACAAAAGGTAAATACAATCTTGACACCACGTGGAAGGAGTCCTCCATGTCGAAATCTTACTGAACATGAGACACACTTGCAAAAATCTTTTCATGTCTGTATAAACACAGTAGTTTAAAGCTGGTAATATACAGATACTACTTAAATGCTCAAAATTATATACCTTTTCCTCAACCATGTTCTCCCACTATTAATTATAAACTACTCCAATAACAACTTTCCTACAAATGGATGGAGAAGAGCTAGTTGCCACTTCTTAGCTCAAATGACTGCCTTGTTTTCCTGATAGCGTACTACAGAAATCTAGGAGTATGGACCAGCTTTCCTGCAGTGACTCCCTATGGAGCAGATACCCAACACATGCAGTGTGGAAGCAGATCACCAGGACTCTCATCTGTCCCATTCACATCAGCCTCTTGGCCCCTTCTTTCCCCGGGTCTGGGAGCAGCTATCAAGCTCAGACAATAAAATTCCCCTTTTCTCTTTACAGTAAGATTAGTGACTAGAACTTTTTCTTAACTCCTTTTAAAAAACAGAGCTACCTAACAAGCCACTGCCTGCACAGTAGGTGGTGACAGAAACGGTGCATTGCACTACGACACTGTAAATGTCTCCACCAGAACAACAACTCAACAAACTGCTGTATCTATCATGCAGCTGCCAAACTCCTCCCATGCCACCAGCACCTGACACTCACCACAAAAATACTGGTCTCGGTCCACCTGAATGCATCCTAGCACTTGCTTTGGCACCACCTCCCTGGCCTGAATCTCCTCTACCTTCCCAGCTTACCTTTCCCTCGCCCCTCCAGTAAGTCTCATCTACAGTGCTGCCACAGGGGAGCTGCTGTGAACTCCCAGTTTAGAAACAGAGTACTAGTGTCACCTGGAAGGAGATGTCCCAAGGCCAGTCAAAGCTTGCTGTGGGGTGGTCCTCCAGCACAAGTCTCCCTCAACACTGCTCTGATGACGATGATTAGAAAAGAGCTCAATATTATCACTGCCAGAGCGCACCAACCAGAATCTTGATTATTGCCACTGCCATAGTATCACCAGAAATCTTGTATCTGTACTGAGGATCCAGCCCTCCTACAGCTGCAGTTGCTTGCCTTCCTCACGAGGATTGCAGCACAGGCTTTCTGAAAGGACAGTGTCTCCTTCGAAGCCTGGTGGTGGTAGGGGAGACCAGTTTTACCAGTATAACTCATGGCCGAGTGCATTTTCCTGTCTTCATTAAGGGTTTACATGAGTGCTGCTACCTTGGAAGTCTGCCATCAATAAGCAGGTCAAACCCCTTAGTCTGGGAAAAGCCTCTCTATTGTCTTCTGTCTCACGAACGGTTCTTCATAACTATATATATTTTTTTGGAGAGCAGGGTGTTAGAAAACAATTGATACGAATAAAGAGCTCTCCTTCACCATGGAAAGTAAACTGTATGCTTAATAAGATGAAATAATTTTGTCTCTGTGGGCCAGAAAACAATACCCTCACTGTTGCACTGACACCTTGCAAGTTATGTCCCTGCGTCACCCAAAGCAAACTGTAATAGGGACTGCTTCACAGCTCAGATTCCCTTTAAACCTCTTAGCTATCCTCTTTTACCTCTTCAGGTTTCCCTCTTTAGCACAGACATGAATCAGTTGCTCCAGGAAACCTCGATTCCTTCAAAAAAATGAAGTTACCTTTTAGGAAGCTCTACCCAATTCCCCGACATGTCTTACAAATATCCCTTTTACTCTTTACGTCGGGAGCTGAGATTGCATAATGAAGCAAATAATATCAATAACTGTGACCGACTTAAAAGGGAGCAAGTAGAGCTCTGTCCTCTCTCTCTCCTAGCAGGATGAGAATCTGCTAATTACCTTATTACAGTGTGGGTGGAAAAAGGAGTGAACTTTTGCTAGCTAGCACACTATTCAACACAGTATTTCCTTTATAGCGAAGAATGAAAAATAACCCCACACCTAGAATTAATCTCCCCTCCCCAATTCCTCTTTTTGTTTACACCAGGTTTGTGGTTACTTACACAGTAGCACGATACTAAAGATTCCATACACATTGCCACGCCTTCGGGCATAAGCCCACCTTTAGTTGTCTAGCACTGAGAAGAAACATTTCCTAGAGGCAAGCTACTACATAATGCTCAGGATGATGTTTCTCGCATCCTCCTTCTTTGATCCGTCAAATAAAAGCCACCGCAAGAACAAAAATGATAAACTCTATATTATTTTTATTTTCCTGCCACAATTCTCCATTTATTTGCTGTCATTTTTATGGATCTTTTTATCATTACTGATGCAGACAAACAACCACTGGAAGCGGCCAAACAAACCACATAAGGCACAACGAATATATTCAACACACACGTTTGCCTTCGAGACAAGACAATAATAACAGAACACTTGAAACCAGAATCTTTTCCCAGAGACACCAACTTATGCCACTGAAGTCAAATGGCTTTTAGCAGTTTAATTGGCCCCCCGATACTCAAAGGCACTGAGAAATTTACCACCACCACCACACAACAGCAACGGCTAAGGATTTGCAAAATAACAAAGAATACAATTCAGACATCAGAGAGAGGACAAGAAAGGAAGATCCCTCCACAGGAAGCCCTTCCATGAGGAACATCCTCAGGGTCTACAATCCACTGTGAGCACAAGGCGCTCGCTCTTACCTGTGTGAGTGAGCATGTGCCGCTGCAGGGAGTTTGCCCATGGAAAGACTCGAGGACAGTAAGGACAGGGGATATTTTGCAGGCAGTCTGAGTAAGCATTCCTCTTCCCTCTCAGCAGCTTATCTTCAGCAGTTTCCTTCTCGTCCTCACTTGTTCCATTTCTGCCGCATTCTTCCTTGAAATTGTCAGTGGACTGCAGAAACGGGCTAAATTTATTAGTGTCTGTGGTAGCCAGCATCTTCTCTATGCTGGCAAACTCCCCACTTGACTCCAGATCCACACCACTGCTAAGTTTAGGCTTATTTTTCGTTCCTTTCTTTCTACCTCTTTTCTTAGTCAACCCAGCATCAACAACGGGAGACTGCTCTGGATCACGTGCCTGAGTCAGGTCACCGGGCAGGCTGGAGTCTCTCTGAACGGTGGTCACGATTGTCACTTTTGCTTTGGCGTTCCCTGATTTGTCACACCCAGTGGAGCTGCTCACTGCTCTGGGACTGGCATCTGCAGCCTCCGTTTTCAGCAGAGCAGGAGCAGATGAAACAGATGAAATGATCTGTGCAATGGAAGCCAACGGTGGCAGCTCTTTAGTTACTGGAGGCTTTGGCAAGAGAGGTGGTGGTGGTGGCTTAGGCCTCAAGGGTCTCAGCAAGGCAGAATTGCCAAGGAGAGCCGGGGAAATGATTGGGACAGTCAAATGCAATGAACCTTTCAGTGGCTGGGGATGTTTGACAGCCCTGTTTGCCTCTGAGTTCCCATTGGTACTAAAAACCAAAGGACACTGCAGACAGTTATAGGCTTTATCACTGTTCCCAGAAGCAGCCAACTCTTGATTCCTGGCTTCATATGGGACATCATCTTTATCCTTCTTCAGGACTTTGGGGATGGACAGGTCAATAGGCTCCATGGAACAGTCATAGAGGGACAGGGGAGAAGAGCCAAACGGGTTCTCCTGCTTCACTTGCACAGCACTCAGGTTTTTGTTCTTCTGAGAGAAATCCAACGGCTCGTCAAAATCCATCGGGAAGTTGCCGGTAGGTTCAAGTTTGACGGGAACGTGAGATGACGTCCCAAGCAAGAAGCCGTTTTGTGGCTCCAGGAAAGGTGTCATGGGCTTGTGGTCCATATAAGTGCTGTCCTCCAATAAAGGAGGGTCTGTCTGGCTTTCCTGGGCACTGCAGTCCACCGCTAAGATGTAATTCTCAATCTCCCTTTCTTGCACATGCAAGTGCTGCTTGAGGATATGGTGAATGCAGTTTCTCTTGGCTGAAAAGGCTGTGCCACACTCCTTGCACTCAAATGGCTTCTTCTTCTGGCAGCCACTGTGCGTCCTCATGTGAATGCGGAGGGCCCGGTAATGCTTCAGGTCCTCGCCACACAGCTTGCACACAGTGTCGGGGGAGCAGAAGGCATCCACCATCTCTGCAGCATTGCTAGTGACATATTCGATGTTTTTCTCTATATCCTTCCTGGTCACTTTGAGGTGCTTCTTTCGCAGGTGCCTCTCACAATTGGCTTTCACTGTGAATGGGTAGTGGCAGATTTTACAGATGTAAGGCCTCTCCCCGCTGTGCGTCCGCAGGTGCCGGATCAGCGCTGCCTTGTCAGCTGCGATGTAGTCACAAATGTTACACTGGTATGGGGAAATACCCAAGTGAGAACGGATGTGAGCTCTCAGGACACCAGAGAAGGCAAACACCTGGTCACAGAAACGGCAGGGGTACAAAACTTTCCTCATGGTTGGGGCTTTCTTGTTCGCTGCCCCTGCGATGATGGCTTTGAGGTCTCCTTCTGTGACCTCTTGCTTGATCTTGGCTTCCATACTCAGAGGCAGGAGAGCTTCAATGATGCTGTCCTGCTCCAGTTGTGTCTTCATCTCGTGCTGAGTTAAAGGCTCTACTTTGGGTTGGAGGAGCAACTGTGAGGAAGGACTCAATTTGGCTCCTGGCTGGGGAAGGTGAGAGTTGGAGGAGGACTCTACCGAGTTCTTGATCAGCCTCAGAGGGGGAGGTGGGAGGCTTGGGCTGATGCAGCCAGGGGAGGCTTGCTGGGCACTGATAAGAGGAGGAGGCGTAGAGGTTGCGACGACTGTTCGCGGTGTTACCAAAGGCTTTGGCTTCAGCGGCGGCATATGTTTGAAAATGGACTGCACAGGGACAGAAGGTGCCTTAGAAAGTGGAGGAAGACTGATTTGAGGAGGAGCAGAAGAAGCCATCTTCAAGATCTGCTGAATGTCTGCCAGCTCAATAGCAGATTCATTGGAGATGGGTTTTACCACAATACTGCTGTCAGGCTGGATGATAAAACCCTTCTGGAAAGGCTGCAGCGAGAGGAGCTTTATGTTCTCTTTTGTAGGGGGAAGGACTGAAAATGACCCTCCCATAGAGGCAGCTTCCAGGGAAGAGAGGCTGAGCAGACTGGTGCTGCTGGGTTCCTGAGGTAGGTTACTCTTCAGTGCTCTGAGCCGCATTTCTTGGACCTCATCTTGTGTATTGTCCTCCTGCTTGACAGGCTTGATGTCTTTGGTGTACTGTAGGCCCAAGGATGCCATGAAGGCTTTCTGGTCTGGGTTCTCGCCGGGTGGGGTCATGGACTGTGGTTTGTGCTTGTCTTTTCCCTGATCCACCACGTGAGTTTCTGTGTGCAGTTTGAGCGCTGAAAGCATGGGGAATGCCTTGTTACATGTCTCACAAATAAATCGATGGAAGTCACTGATGCACCTTCGCAAATTCGTTTCACACCAGACCTGCAAGACATGCAAAAATATTTGGAGTAGCCAACTCAAACCGGAAAGGCATCACATGCTGCAAACCAAAAAATAGTTCACTGTCTCTTCCACTGCCCAAGTTAAGGAGTTTAGAGCAGCCACCACCTACCTGGCATGGAGATATTGCTGCTCCGCAGCCTTTAGTCACCTAAGTGGTGTATTTGAATTAGGGGCTGATTCTCCAAAAGTTCCCTTCTGTAAAGGCAAACTCCTTCAGAGGGCAATTCAGACTCTCAAATACTTTTCCATTCTGAACTCCCCCCTCCAGAAACCTCTCTCACTTCACTGACAGGACGGGAGCCTCAGTAGACTATACAGCGAACTTCAGTACACTAAGCAGTAAGACTACCTCCTTTAGCTTTATTACTACAAAGAAACTAGAAGGAGAGGAGAAAAGAAAAAGGCATCCAAGAAGGCAAAACAACATAAACCAACCAAAATAATATCCCCCAAAGGCAAATAAATGAAATGCAGAGCCCAAAGTGGAAAGGCTTTTGGTTAGGGAAGTCTGAATACATTTATTCTCCCAAGAAAAATACTAAGCTCACAAATGGATTTTATACCTACCCCTGAAAGCAATCATGAATACAAACAAAGTATTTAAATACTACCCAGATAGCTCACATGTTGCAGAGGTTCCACATCAAAGAAGAGCACAACTGATAAATTAAGTAGAAGGCTGGCCAGATCTTTACATTCTTTACAGTTACACACTCTGGGCAGCTACTTCATATGTCCTCCCTAACAGTGCAAGCAAAATCATTACAAGAGGAAAGTGCCAACATTTAAATCACTTAGTAACTTTAAATGTCTGTCATTAACTACAAAAGGAATAAAAGCAAGTTCTTTTCTCCTGATTTTGTAACTTCCACACCAAAACATTCCTAGTTACAGAATGACCTACATGCTCCCCTGGACCAGCAGCAAATTTCAATTCTACCACCTTGCAGCCAGAAGAGCTGGAAATCAATGCTTTAACCCAAGCAGAATACGAGAAGTGCAGATACTGAATAAGCATGGTCCTGCTGGATTGCGCTGGGTTTTGTTTTGTTTTGTTTTTTTTTAAATAGAAAAGCAGCTTCATCTAGACCCAAACTAACTAAGGCAGGCAAGGTTTGACAGAGGGAGCAGTAATACCACCCAAGAGAAAGCTTTATGGCTCTCGGAAAAATATTTAGACTACCTACCTGCCTTTCCTCAACCAACGTCCCTCAAAGGTGCAAAATCTTCAGACCTCACGTAAGGAACATAGTGGAAAGGTGCCTGGGAGTGTGTTGTGAAGAAATCACTGAAGATGGCACCATTCAGTAAGTAAGGTGACTTCCCAAATTTTTTTGTGATAAAGTCTTTCACACCACAACTACATCCTTGTTACAGTAAATAAAATAAATAATGTCTTCCTCACCGTGTGTCCTCCCTATTGATTTTAGGCGTGGGGTGGTTTGGGGAAGGACAGAACTAATGGGCAGGTTGGAAGGGGCAGGGATCTCCTGTCAGCAAAGTTTTCCTTTAAAATATTTTTATAAATCTTTACAGCAGTAGTTATCCACTGGAACGCTGAAAAAACCCAATCCAAATATTCTTCAGATGTAAAAAGAAAAAGGAAAGGCAGAAAGTGTTTGAAGCCTCCACAGATAGTGGTAACATGCTTTCCACCAAATATTCTACACCTCGTCTCTGCCTCAACAAGGACGAGTCTTTCAATGGATTCAGAAGTTATGCACTGTATCAGCTGCCATCTTAAAGTATGAAGACCAGAAATTACCTGAGAAATGCGGGGGAACTTCCTACAGGAGAAGTCCGTGAATCCCAAGTCGTGGAAGCCTGCTGGAATTGAAGGGTTGTTCTGAATGAAAGGCTTTCCCATGGGATCTCTGGGAAGCTGCTTGTGGATAACTGCATTATGGCGCAGTAAGCCCCGATGAGTACGAAAAGTAATGCAACAGATGTCACACCTGGAAACGAAAGGAATAAACCAGAAATGACTTACTGACTGCTGCAAGCTAAAGAAGTATCAATCTTCCTGCATTAGGATGGCCTCTGTCCTCTCGCCCCATGATACTAAGAACCTGCTAAATGCAAAACAAAGCCACAGCATGTCAAAAACCTATCAGCACAGAAAGGCCATTTCAATCACAGTCACTTTCTACCAGTTTCTGGCTATTAAGTTCACTGGAAGTTTAAAGAATATAGCACGTGAGAACTGAGTGTCCCATGTGGGCAGAAGGCAAAGCGGCAGCTGAGATCACAGCCTTCTGACATCCTTCCCATTGTCCCACATAAATATTTCAATGGCTTTACACCATTTCATTTTTACTAAGAAGTACTACTAAAATAAAAGACATTTTAAAAAGATCAGTGACAAAGAGAGGCTAAATCAGACCTAAATAGCAAGCAGGTGCAAATGTATAAATAGTACCTTTCTTAACTACTGCTTAAAATGTGCTACTGCACACTGCTCAAATACCTGCGTACGAATTTTCTCCGCACTGCCTCTCCATAAACTTTCACTGATTTTTCTCAAAGCTGTGATGAGAAATATACTGTTTTAAAAGGAAAACTAATGGTCCTTGAAGGGGAAAAGGGTCAGAGGAGGAAGATGTGAAAAACGTTCAACACTTCTGACACTCACACATCTCCTTCACTGCCAGTGTGCCCCAAAGACAAAGAAAAATGCAGAAGCAATCTCTTTTCCTACCTACACTTGATTGCTATGATTTCATGCTTTTCTTAAGTTCTCAAATCCCCAATTCAGCTAAACAGAAGTTTCTCAAATAAAGCAGACTTGGGTTAAACAATCAAAGGTATTGGAAATGCAGCTATGCTGCAGGCAGTAAGGACTACGCAGCAACATTTGGGCAACATGTCAACAAAGAAGTTATTGCCTTTTAAATATCTGGGATTTCAGCTCTGCAGCATGACAGGTCATGTCCACTCTGCATTCAACAACTGACACACAGTTTCACTCAACATGGCTCCTTGTGGTTGCAGTTCCAGCTTGCAACCAAAGCACGGGTTTCACAGAAGCATCCACTAGTGAATGCGAAGCAGTCAGATTTTGTCAGTGAGACTATTATATGGCACAAGTTTTTCACTTGTCTCCCCCTGCCTTAGTTCTCCCCATACTGTCTTCGCCCTCCACATCAAGGAAAAGGACATGTGCCTACTCATTAAAAAAACATCCTGCAACTAGAAATGACTTCTGACAAAATCCTGAAAGCATCCCCTCCCTGTCCTGTCCCTAACAAACTCCCATTGTTGTTCTTTTATCACTACATAAACTTCCACCGACCTTTTTTATTCCCTGAAAAATGAAGAGATAATCAAGTCACCCACAAAGCAATTGGACTCATAGTTTCTGAGTGGTGAAAGAAGCAAGTGTGAAGTATATGTAACACGGCCTTTGTTATCACGGTACCCAGAAGGCTGGGACATAAATATTATGCGCTGGAGGTTTAATCTCTTTTATCTCCCCTGTCAATTCACTTGCATCCTACCTTTACAATTATTGCCAGCACAGCCCCCTGCTTTCCATTAAATACCAAACCAATGCCATTTACAAAGAAAACGTTTACTTAAGAGGTCTGCTAAATGTGACAACAATCTCTGGTGGTGGCGGGGGGGCAGTATGGTGTGTGAATGCCAACACGTAGTGCTCCTGTAGTGTCAGGATCTACGGCTCTCCTCCATCTCGCTTCACAGTACCTATTCCGTGATGCAAAGCTTTCATCTTCAGCAAAAACAAAACCACGCAAACAGCAAAACTGCTGGGGGAAGGAGGGCATTAAAGGGTTAGAGCAGTCACCTGAAGAACTTGCAGGCTACTGGAATAAATTCTTTTTTAGAGGTGATGAAAACACCTCACGTGAAAGCAAGGAGTACTTCTGGCATGCTCCTCCTGGTATATCAGCGTACAGACAACAAGGGCTTGCAAGCAACGCTTCTGCACCACCAGGAGCATCGCCAACGGTCTGTGGGGCCAGATGTTCTCCAGAGGGATGCAGACCCTCACCTCAGGGCATCCTGAGGCAGCTCCGGGGTCCCCGATGTGCCTGGCCTCCCCCAGACCAGCAAGCCAATGCAGCGGCCGTATCCCTTCATGTGTGACAGGGCAGGCACTGCTACCACTGATGGGACCACAGAGCTACTGGGAGAGCTGGCACCTGCCACGGTACCCCCAGGATTTGGGTGAGCAGCAGCCAGTGCTCCTGGGCGAGCAGCCAGCCCCCACATGCAGCAGGGAGGTGCACCTTGTCCATCTTACACTCCCTTACCTCCATAGTCTGTTCTACACACTGATTTTAAGCACTGGTTTATTTAGGGTTCCCATCAAAAGCTGCACATGAGAGTAAATCTTTCACATCAGAGACCCGTGTGAAAGTCCTTCACAGTACACCTGTATCAACTACTATGCCTCAGGACAGCAAAAAATTTGCAATTTAAAAATGGTGTTTTCCATGCAAAGGGAACCGCCTCCCCTCCCCTAAAACAAAAGTAATACATCTTTAAAAAGGAATATGTACTTTCTCTCTTTCATAAGACACAGAATTAAACACCCCTCTGTATTCTTCTCTTTCTTCCTTAGTCTTGTCTTTTATTTTCCTTGCTGTCAGTGAAGAAGTAGCAAGCAAAAAGAGAAGTTGGGAAAAGCTTGTTTTCCACTTGGTTAAAAAAGAAGCTCCTGGCTGAAAAAAGAAACATCCAGATAAATCATGCCTCTCATCTCAAGATGCAGGCACTTCAGGGCATACAAAGGTGCCGTGCCTTGGCTCAGCACCTTCCCCTAGTGTCACAGTTTACAGGATTACATGGGAGATGGAGCATGGGTGGGACCCTGGATGCCCTCTCTTCCTCCGCAGCCCAGGCACACCTGTAAAGGCAGCCGCAGCTTGGAGAGCTGGGATAAACACAGAGAAAAGCCCTCCCTGAGAGACGTGTGGAGCAGCCTCTCCGGGGCAGGTTGCCCAGGCAAGCAGGCGGCCCAGAGGGCTCCAGCGACTGCCCTGGCACCTTGCACCCGTGCTGCTCGCCAAGGACACGGGAGGTCATTGTAAAGCCGCTCCTGGTGCTGAGAGGTGCCACTGCACTGCCAGCTCGGGAGGTCTCTCAGGCTCTGCAGACCTCACTTGGGCTTGTCAGTCTTCGTTATGGGTGCAAGCTACTTAAAATACGTGGCCCGTTTTGCCCAAGAGCATGCACAACCTTTTTTTGCATGTGTTTTTGTGGAGTTCCCTCCCCACCTCAAGTAGGAAAGTGACATGATTTGAGCTTTGAATACAATTTGCAATGCAGATGTAGATATGGACATGTACCACCTCCAAAAAAAACTTACAGGTACTCAGCTTCAAAACCTAACTAGTTGAGGCAAGCATCATGCTGCACTGATGAAGGCTTGTGCTAATTCAAAATTCAGTAAGCTGCCATGCCTAACAATGTATTAACTGGAAGCATTGATTTTTTTTTAAGGAAGCCTAACGATTACTTTCTCTGTTTTGCCATTGGTATTATTTTCCATCTTTAGGTACTGTCAATGCCTACAGTATTCTTAAATCTAAACCCATGGTCTAATAAAGGTAAAAGAAAGGAATCTTAGGCGATATGAGCATTTTTTCATCTTGCTTAAATTGCTTTTTAAAAAAAGTAAAATAATTGTGGAAAGTCTGAAAAGTCCAGCATATCAAATCAAGCATCGGAAACATATGGTAATACTTTGCTCATGACGAACTTCAAAAAAAAAAACCCCACAAAACAAAACACCAGCACACCCCCCTTACAATTTCACAAGTCTTCTCATGTGTATGTAATGCCAAGTCAAACACGGATGGTATGGCTGCAGAGAACTGAGATGGGAACAGGTTCTGAGGTTGCCAGCAGAACAGGCAGAGCAATGGCTCAACACCTGAGCAGAGATAAAAGCATTCTACTTGCAAGGTAAGTTTCCAGATGTACCAAATAACAGCTGCTGTGTTATCATGTGATTGCTAGTCTTGGCCACAGTTTTCCACTTTTCTATAAATACGATTACAGAGCAGAGAGAAGAAAGCTGTTCAGTTCTGAGCACAGAGATTCAGTTATAAGTGAAAAGGAAAAAACTGCTTTTAGTAGCTAAAACTGCTTTAAAATGGCTTCATTCTCAATCACATTTTCATTTTGGAGTCATTCATACCTGTACAATGCAAACATAATACTAGGGCCCTGGCTCGCTGGCAGAGGTGTACAAAGCAAGTAGGTGAGCAAACAGAACTGCTAAAACACAAAAGCACAACCAAAACACAACCACGTGACAACAGTGCAATGACCAGGCTGACCTTGGTGTTCAGGCCACATATCACACCAGGCGAGTCTGTTTAATTACTGCTACACCAGTGCACCTTTTTCTTTTTCTTTTCTTTTTTTTCAAATGCAGACAAGGTCTCAGTGTCAAAACACACCACTAAAAAGCTTTCTGCTAAAACAAGTTAGTATTCTTGAAATCTGTAATGCTAATTAAGATATAAAAGCATTTTAACAGGCTTTAAGAAATAGTCAATGCTTTGTTCAGCTTGTACAAGAGGCAAGCCAGGATTTGCTACACTCATGACAAGCGGCACCTAAGCAAGAAAAGTTTACATAAGCGATGCCTGTTGCCTTACATTACACTCTCCTCTGAGCCAATTCCAATTTGTCAGCAATGGAAGTAGCTTTTTTTTCTTTAAAAAAAAGGAAAGACATTTTAGAACGGAAATGCATGGCCAATTTTTAAGCAAAATTAATCAGTCTTTATTTTGATTAAGGGTAATAGAGTCAAACATTCAATCCTTCTAAATCTTTTATTTCAGTAGTCAAGATACAAATGCCAAATATTTATAGCCATCATTCTGTTGCCAAGAAATTAAACAAACACTATGGTCTGCATTACCTGAGACTGGTGGTGGGAAAAGGAAAGTGACATTTAGCATTCTTCTACTTAGACTTCTGAAACCACACAAGAGTACACCAAAACCTGAAGTTTTCACCCATGCAGCTCACTAACACTATGTTGCCCATGTTGTGGATGTCAACAAATAAAAACAGTGCCAATCTAGGCCTTATCTAAAATAAAAAGCTTGGTATATTTTTGTTCCTTTCCTCTTTAGCAACTTTAGCTCCTTTGTGCTCTTTACCAACTGCCACAAACTGAAGCAAGGAAAACAAAGCAAGAATGAAACATATCCTGAGACAGAAGTCATTAATATACAGTTATGTTATTAAGTCATCTAACTCCTCCCACTGAGATCCCCAATACGTACCGAATATAAATTTCTACCTTTGTCATTACTATTCTCCTTTCTGTCTCGTATTATCTGCAGAATTAATACAGCTCTCCTTATGAGCAAAGAAAATCCTATGCTGACCTAAAAATCATACAACTGGGCAGAAGGGAAAGATGGGCGATTCACTGCCATTCACTCATGTCCGCACCAGGGACAGGAGCAGGCTCCCAGCCTCTGCACCGGGAACGTGGGCTGCAGAGGAGGCTGACACGAAGGGGGAGATGGAAAAAGGATGGCTTTGAACATAAGGGCTTTCACCACCTACGAAAGAAAAACTAGCAGGTTACAGGCATATTCCCCTTCAGGAAAGGACTCCTTTGCTTCTCTCACATCTTTTGGGGCAAGGCAAAGGCAGGGTCATGAGAGAGAGAGCAACTTAGTTTCTTCTCCCGTGCAAACCCACCCAGGTCCAGATACTCATCTCCTTTTGGATAAAAAAAAGGTTCCTGGCCTCCACACCCAGGGCCCTGGGAAATAACATCCAACAGCTGCACTAATCTCTCCCACTTGCTGCAGATGAGTGATGGAAAAGCAGCAGTGCTGCAAACGTCGTTCCCACCTCCTTGCCGGGGATCCCTGTGGGTCCTCCCACTGTCCTGCCATGACCATTCCTGCCTCCTTCCCCCGCAGCATCAGAGCGTGTCTGACCCCAAAGGACCTGCTGCTCTCCCATTTCCACCTCGCCTAATGCTATGGGTCAGTGCTGAAACTGCAGGCTGCACAGTAGCACCGGGAGGTAACTCCCTGCCAGGCTGGAGAGGCTCCCCTCCCCTTTCCCAGCATGTAGGGAGACGACGGACATAGCTCCCCAGAAGTTCAGTGCACACTGCTTTACCTCCTCAGCAAAAGCAGGACTTTCCTTTTAACTTTTCCTCCCTTCCACCTCCCCACTCACTGTCTGACTTTGTTACTGTGTCCCATCGCTCCCTTTAATCATCTCCCTCAAAGAAGCCACCCTTGGGTGCAGCAAAGGCTGAAACCACTGTGCCAGCCCTTCTATTAATAGAAGGATGCACAATGCTATGTGCATTCCTACAGCCGCGCTGTGGTCCAGGCAAGAAAAGTATCATGTAGGAGCCAGGGCAGATCTGATATAAACCAGGGTGATGTCGTGCTTCAGAAACTTGTTGGCATGCCGTGGAGCCAGTGTCTGTACCAGTGCATGGTGACTCCCACAGAGTAACACAAATGAAGTTAACCACCAGAAGGTTTAACAAAAAAGCACAAGCTATCCTCTACCATCTTTTAACTTTGTGTGTCAGCAAGAAAAATCACGAAAAAAGTTTTCATTTCTTCCCAATTCTGTAATAAAAGGCATGCACCAGCAGCACTTCGACAGTGCTAGATTTAAGTACCTCCGCCCCAGTGGAACGGTACCTTACTCTACCATTTACTTCAACACAATTAACACAGAACTAAGAACAAACAAAGGGAAAATGGCAGATGGCCTGCAGATATTTGCACAAAGTTGTTCATTTTCTTTTTACTTAATAAAGGTCAAAGCTTTAAAAACTAGAAGTGTCAAAAACCTGGCTGGATAGAATCAAGGAGCAAGAGCTGAAGATCAGCATAAATAACAACGAAGGGTTTAATAACTAGGGCAAGCATACCTGGGGGAAAAAAAAAAAGCCCATCACCAGTATAGTCCTCTACAGCTACTAAAATTGGAAGCTGCACAGCATCCAGAACAGAAGTCATTATTTGTGCACACAAACTTAAGTGGAGCTTCTGGTATTCTTTCGGGATAAGAAAAGGAAAGCTCTTCCTTCCTTCTAACACACCTTTCAAATACGGAAGTCAAGCACTTGTGTATTTTTTAAATTAATGGCAAGAGCTAAAAAAAAATAAATCTATGTGTCTATGATGTTAAAAAAGCAACACCACTTTTCACAAGTAACATTAGAAGAAACACATCTACAGGCACTCGTCTATCCTATAACCATCCACTGATGACAACAGGGCTCACAAATAGGTGCAGCCAAATCTGGACTGAACACCCTTGCCCTTTCCTACATTCTCAGGTAAGCTATGCTCAGCATGCAGACGTGACTGCTAACACAATAAGCAGCAGCCAGCACTTTGAGAGAGCCTGCATATAAACAAACCCTGGTCATCAGGATCAGGAAGGCATGCTAATAACCTATT
Organism: Leptosomus discolor; assembly: GCF_034619465.1. NCBI lineage: Eukaryota > Metazoa > Chordata > Aves > Leptosomiformes > Leptosomidae > Leptosomus > Leptosomus discolor. The sequence continues at coordinate 31,119,772 of NC_141398.1, read as the reverse complement.
TTGGCTCAGCCCTCTTTCCCTCCTGAATTCCCATTTACAAGAAGCTTTCCTCTACAGTCGGCTTTGAATTTTACCCACTTTCTATTCTTGCAACTGAGCTAAGATACTCAACACCATGTGACACACCGCACAGTTTCACATGAGAGTGTCACTCCCTGTGTCCATTCACTAGCTGGTATTTTCACCCGGCTGCTCTGGATTCCTCGCACAATGAGCTCCCTGATGTGAGCCGACTACTTCTAGGCCAGTGCTGGAGTCGCGCTGCTCTTCAGATATTTCCCATCTCTCTTTCCTGAACAGAAACTTCAGAAAGCGCTTAAAATGCAGATCTGGTCTGCTTTTGCAAGCCAGCATACAGACAGATGCTCAACCCACCGATTTTACTTCTCCATTTGGTCAGTAAAAGGATGCATTCACCAGCTTGCTTGCATACCCTCTCCTCTGCCTTATAAACACTAAGAGTTGCATTGTACCATGGCATATTTTTGGTCCTAGCATTTACCGGAACTGGATTTCATTGTCACCAGCTGGCTCATGGAATTGCTCCTGCACTGAAAATGCTGCCCACAGAGATCAGGATTAGGTTCCTAACTCCTATCAGTAAGACACCGAGCAAGCAGCTTGCAGAGCAGAGCAGAGCAGAAGAGTCAGACAAATCGGCAATGCCACACTACTGACCCTTCTGTGCCTCCATCCTTGGCTGTACCAGATCTTGTTGAATTGGCTCTGTTAGTAACTCTAGCAGCAGTTCCTACCTAAACTATCCTTGCTGGTACAATCCAACAATGACTAAGAAGGGAAGTATCTGGGCCAAAACACAATGTGCCAAAACCAAAGATCAAGGAGGTCCATGAACACATATGTCCAGGCTGAAGTGCTCTCCATCTCTCTTGGTACTCAACAATCGTGTAGGATAAAACAACCTCAGAATTATCCAGCTGCATTAAAAGAGCACAATGTTTCATATTTTGAAGTGCTAACAAGGAATAAGGCTTAACTACATGCACACCAACAGCTGTGACAGAGATGGAAAAGAAAGATGAAATTTCACAATGGTGCATGAAGACTACTGTCATTCATGCTTCAAGCTGCTTCCAGTAACAGTAGTGTCACGTACTAGGAAAAAACTTCCTTTCCTCACCATGAACACACAGTTTTGTCTCAAAAGCAGTACAAAATGCAAACAACGTTTAGTTTTCAAACACATTCACTCTCGCAAGTTTGCAATGCCATTAACACAATCTTCCCACAAAAGGCTGACCACGTGTCGAAAGCAACATGCTTCACAAAAATTAAGTAAGCAGGATTATTCCCTACTATATAAGGACAGAAGAGATAGGAAGTGAATTCCTATAGTTGCTTAAGTAACCATCAGCAAAAACAGGAATGAAACCTATGGGGCTTTTTCTGTTGTTTGGTTTTTTTGTTGTTGTTTTTTTCTTTTACATTCCATACAATGTACTTTTACTCAAGTCACATTGCTGCTCTGTACACAACTTAGTCTTGTACTAGTCTTTCTCCTGGTGCTAATAATTGAAATCATATTCGTACACTTTAAATTTACATTAAATTATTTTCTTTGCGATGTCATCTCCCCAAAGCCAATGTGCAGAACTGCCCTGAAGAGCAGTAACTGAGCAATAAACATGTAATATTCTAAGTAGCTGGAATCACTTTGACTCAAACCCCACTTCCTTTTGTCTTGATTCAATGAGGCTGCTCATGTGCATTGGCTAAAATGATTTAATGTTGGGACATGGGTCCAGGTGCCTTGCAGCATGCTCCTACCTGACACTATGCACTGAAGAATGGGGATGTGCTGGCAAAGGGGGAAGCCTGGTAACCAGCCCGACTGAACTGCAAGCTGCACGCGACATCTTGTGAAACAATTTACCCACAAAGTCCAGGAGACCACTCCTCGGGCATTTAAGTTGTCCACTCCTTCTGAGTGAAGCCAGGTAACACCAAGACAGCATTTTCCACCTGGGAGTGTTTTCAGAAACAAGAGCTCATAGTGGTTGCCCTGGCAAAACTGGAGGGCAGATGACACCTATGGTCAGGATGTCCTGACACTTTCCGTTCCAGGACCTGAGCTCTTCTGTTGCTACGGCTGTTACCGATCTAACTGTTCAAAACAACAGCTTTCCACGCTGGCACTCAACCTCTAGCCAATTTGGCTACAAGTTTCAGCAAAACTTGGGTAGGCTGTTTTGAAGAACAAGGTATCTGTGAATGGCTTTTGGTTTCCTTTGTTTGGAAGTTCTACAGAAGCACACTACCCTGGGGCAAGAGAACTGCTTTTGCTGTCCTTGTGAAAATATGCCTGGGATTTGGCAAGTTACAAAGCTTAATATAATATATCACTGTTTGGACATGCTCTGTAAAAGGTCAAAAAACTTAATCTACCCTGAATCCATTCACGGCAACAGGCATCTACTGGTTCTGGTCACCAGGTCAGCTCAGTGACTGAGGCAGGCAGTGTCTTTCACACTCTGCAATGTATGTGTTTCTTGTCTCCTATAAAAAATTAGCAAAACCAAATCCCATAACTGAAGGCAATGCCGCACTTAACCAAATGTGATCAGAAAGTCCTCATAACACTCATTACGATCCAGGCTTCTACCACGCTCAAACTGCACAACTATCCTTGCTGAGAACTGATGCTGAAACGTCTCTAAGAAAGGAGGCAACAGCAAGGCCATCACCCACCTCCCTCCTCCTCTCCTCAGGAAGATGCACGGCAGCATAAATGTCTCCTTGCTGCTGCAAGGAAGGAGAAATTAAAAACACTTTAGCTATTAGTACGGAGAGTACTGTAAGAAGCCTCCTGGAAGAGAAGGAGAGGAAATATAAAAGGTATGCTTTGGTTACAGTGAGAGCCAACAGAGGAATTTTATAGTGCACGCACTTTTTTTAAAAGCCACACGTTTTACTTTAAGCCTGTTCCATTGTACTTGCCAAAGGAAAGAGGAGAAACCTTACGTAGTGCCTCGAAAGGCTTCTCCCCAGGAAATCCTCATGTCTCCTTTGCTTGCACTGCTGATGCTGCTCAGAGCTGTCTGTCAGGCGACCTTTACAAGCACATTACCATGTTTGACAGCAACCCTCAGGAACAAAAGCTTCCAGAGAAGTTACCCTGCTCCACGAGGTTTCTCATTTTCCCTATTGGCTGCACAGCATTTCAGTGCTCTGCTAATTATATCAACACTCAGATACAAACTCACCAAAATAGACTGTGTCCTGAGGCCCCAGCTGCAGGGGAACAGACGACTTCTTCAAATAATCCAGGTAGAGAGGCCAAGGGGGTCAGAAAGACCCCCTGGGCCACCTCCCAGTCCTAATGGGGACTGCAGACAACCTCGCTGGGACCAGCTCATGTCACTAATTAGGGTGCAGGTCCCAGGGCTTCAAAGGGACAGAGACTGACCGCGGGGGGGGGGGGGGGGGGGTAATGCCAAGAAGGAGATGCAGTGCCACTGCCCATTGTCAGAGGGACAAAGGGCCCTATTATGGCTCCCAAGAGCAGGGCAGTTCTTACCGTAATTAGGAGACAAAGATGCACGATTTAGGATTTTACATAATCAAGAGATACTCTCCCAAGCGGGAGCCCCTCTCACACAATCAGTGGATTAAGTATTGTTTATTCTGCCGCAATTAAACAATGAGGTGCTCCCCACTCGGGGCTTTATATGAAAAAGCAGTACTGGGGAAGACAATGCAGGGTGTCTTTTCATCTGACTTTGAACAGCTAACCCTGTGATTTCAAGTTGTTCATCTGACAGTATCTGGAAGGGTAATGGCCCACCCTGTAAATTAGCTGCTCACATAGTGATCGGGGGCTGCCAGACAGCCCTACCTTTCCTGCTACTTAGCAGAGGGGGGCCAGGACAGACAGACTCAGACAGCTCTGGGGCAAGAGGCTGTATTTACACAACAGCACCACAATGGCAGGATTAAAGGACCACAAGGAAGCCAGGCAGAAGCTCCTGCCCACCCCGACACTTTGCTGCTGCTGGGGATGTATCCCTGAAGGGAAGCTGGTACCACCATCAAGGCAATGCATGCTGGTGCACCCCTCCAGAGCCCATGTCCGCAATCGTTTTTACACTAACTACCGGGGAAGCAAAAAGGAGTCGGATGTTTTCCCTGTGGTTTACAAAGAAAGGCCGGCTTGGCAGACTTAGTTTTGGTCACGATGAAACAGTCTGTGCTGGGCTACCTTTGGCAGCTCCAAACCGACTGCCAGGCCCAGAGCATCTGGCTCTGGGGTGCACACCATCTGATACCTGCCTCACAGAAGTCCTGATCAAGTGACTACTTTTACAATATTGGCAATAAAAAGAGACTGAGGGTGTTCTGCTCCCTGCCCTTTGCTCATAGCATAGCTGCTATGCTTTTTTTGTTTGTTTGAACTTTAAGGAGAGTTCTTCCTCGTCTTCTACAAGAAGCCAACACCAGGATTTGATGAATGCCTTCTAACATTTTGCTGTTTGCTCCCCTGCCACGAGCACACCCATACACCTGTGCCTCCTGCTCCGATACTCTAGCAAAACATTCTCTTCTCTTCATCTCTTTCACTCAAAGAAACTATCCCCAAGCCTCACCAAAAGGAATCATTTCAGTCACACGAATGCATGACTGAGAATGGCGTGCTACATTCAGCGTATCTTGTTGAATCTTACAAACAGTCCTGCAGAACCCTGGGAACCAGGCGACTACAGTCCCTGTCTGCCAAAGATTTTAACCCATTTCATTTGGGATAAAAGACTCACCGTAAGAGCAGCCCAGACTGCTCTGCTTACCAGAGGATTTTCTGTTAGGTTGGGCCAAGCAGATGTTGCCATTTGACTAGGACAAAAGTTGTGTTTTCAACCAGACAGGCAGGGCAAGTTGCACTCGAATATGTTAACTGGCCAAGGAGAACCACAGCTTCCCTGTCCTGTCCTATCTCCACTGACATGTCTTCAATTGCTAAAGCAAATATTTGACAAAAACTCCCTTACCATCATCTACAGAAATCCATAAAGACCAACATCCCAGCACCACCCCTAACTCACACCCACAGAGCTGGACAATTGTGGCTTTGATTTAGGGACACGTTTTAGTCTTTGTTGCTTAACACAATCAAGGGTAGTAAAATCCATTTCAATAGAATATTATCCAAAAGCAAGTCTTCTAATCCTAGAGAAAGAGTTTCATGAAGAGGAACAGTGTGTTTGCACAGCCAGTGTGTCTTTCTGCCTTGCCACAGCAGACTGCAAAGCTGCCAAGCTAGAAGGGTGTCTATTCTGTTACCTCTTAACCATCACTCAAAGCAAAAGAATCCACCTCTCCACTCAGCTTGCCAGGATAAGCCTAACATGACAGCTGCTTTCTCTAAAGCGTAAAGTGTATGGCAAAATTATTTCGGACTCCCTTTTGTGGGGGTTGCAGAGCTCTTATCAGAGAACAACTGTTTTGGTTTTGCTCTATAATGAAAATGTACTTCATTTACTTCAGAAACAGCAAACTCCATTTACTTAACTACTATTTGCTGGATCAAGTTTAAGAAAGAGCTTTCCAGCTCCCTTCCCCAATAACAGTAATATATGCTTTTAAAATGGTTTTACACATATTTACCAAGGTTTTCTAATTAAAAACACTGAAAAATTTAATAGCATTAATCCCATTTAATAGAATGGGATGGCTCTACTCCATGCCATTCTATGAAGAAACTGTATTCAGGAGAGAGTGTTGACACTTCAAGATGCTGAATTCTGAACTCTTCTGAAAAGATCATTAGAGTCAAATGTCTCAAAATAAAGCTTCAAACACTGGCAAGCTTCTGCAAATGGACCATCTCCTTTTCCAAAATAGCAGCTTTTCTATATGTTTAAACTAGACTTGGAATATCTCTTTTATATCTTCATGTATCTGGCTCTACATTTTTCTAGGGTAAAAAAACCCCAGGAAATAAAAAGTATCAGGAGTCCCAGGGGCAATTACGTGAACCAAAACACAACACCCAAGCACCTTCCGAAACAATTAATAACTATTTTTTCCTTGTTAAGAGAAGCTGATTTAGGCCAAAATCCAAATCATTCCCTAACCTCAACACGCAGAAAAGCATTAACACATTTTACTGAAAGTCTGGAACCAGAAACTCATCTATCTTCACTTGAAGAACCTTCATGACAGACAACAAGACCTTTATATCCAGCTGTCGTCTTCTGGATAGAACAATCTCATAGCTTGGTACCTGAATACTTGAGTTTAACTTGTCAAAATTTTGCAATGTTGGCATTTTACAGTTTTATGTAACAACACTGATGGGTTTGGAGGGGAGGAAGCAGTGCTTTAATTTCTTCTAAAAACATTCCCAGCTATTAACTGGCAAGATTTACTGTATTTGCAAAAAATAATAAAATTAAGCTGTACAGCACCCTGGTGACACAAGATAAGGCAGAAACATTAAAAAAAAACACAAAGAGGGGGCAGTTAGCAGTGTAGGGGTCTGAATGGCTCCTGTCCCTCCCCAGCAGGCTCCCTCAGGCCATCTGGTGACCAGAAACACTCTCTGGACTATTTCTTACCTCAGCGAATTATCTGGATGTGTCTCCATGTGGGACTCCAGCCCATACTTGCAAAAAAACTCTTTGAAACACACTGGACAATGATAAACGTCCTCCTCAGCCTTCTTATCCCCTTCACCAGAGTGACCATCCTCGACAACCTTCAGAGAGAGGGGAAAAAAAACCTCACTAGACCAAATTTTAACCAACAAACCATACATGCAATCCATTCAAAGTCCTCGTAAAAATGAAGTAGTGGTTTCATCTGTAACTTTGCTGCAGGCAACCATAAATGACTCATTTCGGCAACAGAAAGAGGGTAAGCGATGGAGCACGTGTGTGAGAACATGCATGACAGAAAAGGAGGCTCAGTAGGAGCTAAAGTGTGCAGCTAAGTCATGGATATATCAGATCTAACAAGAAAAAGTGATCTGAACAACTTATAAACCCATATGTTTATATACCACTGAACTAGCATTCCTCGCCCTTCAGAAAGCCAGCTGAGCTGTCAGCCTAAATTATTTATGCCACTGAGATGCTGCCAACTGCTAACTCAAGTGGTCCAGTGAAAAGCAATGAACTTCTGCATGTTTTCTATAGCCCTCTTCTGATTACAGGAAGAAAAGCATGCACAGAACAAGGGATACTGAGCTAAATGGAACTGCTACTAGCTTGCCATTTAGAGTCTGTAAGTGGAAACAGTCGAGTTAAGTTTGGCAGCCACTGTACATTTTGTATGGACTGAAATGCACCAAAATATTTCATAAACAAAACTCTAATGGAAATATCTAGCCTTTAAATAAATATTTTCTGGTTGCTCTTGCAACTCCAATAATGCATTATGCTACTGTGAAAGGGAAATGTACTACAAATTTTTTTTTCTCCAGATCAAGACAAAACCAGAAGCAAACGCTGTTTTTTTAGAAGTTCCAATCACTATCCTGCACAACTACTATGAATTAAATGGGAGGAACAAAAAAATAGGAAAAAAGCTGCAGTAGCAAAACAACAGTTAATCCTCTTGTTGTCCAACATCAATTATCTAATATAAATCATAAGCAAACCCAAAAATTTAAAAAATAAAGAATTACAAAATTTGAATTCTTTCATCTCTGAAGTTAGAAATTAATTTTCAATCTCAGGCAACAGTGTTGGCTACACGGGAAAAGCATGGCATCTTAAAATATATACAGGGCTGTAACAGAACCACATTTTAATAATTCTATGCAGACTGCATGAACTCAACAGCTGACAGTTTAGGAGGTAGCCAGGAACATCTTCTGCTTCATGCCCTGTAAAGAACCTTTTTTGCAGGTGTCCTCTCCTCTCTGTCCATCTCAGCATCATGACTAAACTTCCGTTTCGAAGACAACCGCCTGCGCTTCAGCGGCGATGGGGGAGTTGTGCTCGCGATGCTGTTCGGATCCTTCTCATGAATCTTCATGTGCCTGAGCAGGGGGGAGAACACGACACTGTCAGCAAGCATTTCGAGGCAGAAAGTCCACATAAATTTTAATGCCAATGCCACTTCTAAGGTATGCCTTTAAAGGATACCAGCAGAGATCCCATAGACCGGACTGAATTTTTGTAAAACAGCTGGGGCATGATCCAGCACAGGCCCTTGGCAGCGCCCAGGACCGTGTGGGGCTGCTGCACGGAGCCCGGCAGCTCTCCCCCACACCCCAACCCACAGTACAGCACCTGTCCCGCTACAATCTAGCCCCATGAGCATCGTGCCTGTCCCCCATCATCCAAGAGGCCCTGCTTCTGCCTGATACTGCACAGTAGTCTACATGCCCAGACTCCCATTCTTGTGGTGGGCTAGTAAGTAAAAGGCTGCAGCTTAGCATCCAGTTCTCTTGGTGCAAAAGAAGCACCCCATCTTCAGCTGGCTCTCCTTTTATAGTTTCAGACAAATGGATCTATATATGCCAACGTCAGAGCAACATTTCTTAAATACATTTATTTCCTTCTCATCCTTAACACACTGATGCATCCCAATATCACATTTCCACTGCAACTCTGAAGTCAAGATACATCTGGTCACACTGTTAAAACTGTACCAGGTATGGCTTGCAAAACTCTGTATTGCCAAAGCATGCTCACAAATGTGCTTCCCCAGAAAAACAACTACTTCTTGTCATGAAGACACTGGAAAGGGGAGAGGGACAAAATGGCTTAGGAAGCAATCTCATCAGTTATCTCTGTACCTGACCCACTTGTCTCTTGGTTTTCCCTATTTGGAACCTGAGGAAGACACTGTCATCTAGTTTCCTTCAGTTAGATGAAAGGTATGGCTCCCATGTTTCTTTTTCTGAGTACTCAAAGCTCAAATTGTGTATTTTCTTTTTTTTAAAAAAATGCAGGGCCTTTAGCCTTGCTTCGAAGTTACAGTGCTTTTGAAAAAAAAGAAAGAAACTTAAGCCCCTGCATGCAATGGAAATTTCTGCTTCTAATAGCTAGAAATGGGAGTGCAAGAGTGTCCACATGCCTGACTTCAAAGCAGCACGAGGGAGACAACGTTAATGGCATTTGGGCACATCCTTCAGAAGTCACACTCACAACTCAGCTCAGGACTGTGCCATTTAACTTCACTGCACGCTATCATGTTTAAACATGAGAGAATGTTGTAACCTAGATGAGTCTCGTATGTCCTCATAACTGCTTCGGTGTTATGACATAAAATCTGTTTTAGTTTTGGATGCCAAGGGCATGATGCTTCAAGATAACACACTGGACCAAACTGACCCACGGGCAGATTCCACTGGAGCTGCTGGGAGGACTGTCTCCTCACACAGTGCTTTTTTTACTGTTTCCTTTCAAAATCTCGGAACCTTTTTTTTTTTACAAAAAAAAAAAAAAGGCATCTAAATTACCATCTCAAACTACAGCAAAGCTTCTGAGGGCATTAGGCAGGAACAGCCTCAAGCCAAACGAACCACACGTACCAGAACTGATGCAAGATTAAAATGGCTGTTCAGCTACTGACTGCTTTCAACACCTGGCAAGACTGTGGCTGCTCAGAGGACCAGGTCCACATGAGGAAAAATGTGGCTTCTCTGGCTCCCCAGTGACCCTCACCAGTCACACAGAAATGGTGGATGGACATTGCTGACACCTGCCAGTCACAAAATGGGAGGTTCAAGGAGGAGACATCCATGTGCAGATGTGCCCAGCACGCTGGGCACAGCACCACATTGCTGAAATTTGTCTGACTCCTCTCCCCACCAGTTGCCCAACTGGGAGCAGAAGGACGGCTGAAGCTCTGAGAGTTTGGTTCTCTGCAGGTTTGACAGGACCCATGGAGAAGTCGGAGCCCTGACACAGCCTCCTGAGTGCAGTGCACTCCTCTGCCTCAGCCCTCTGGCAGCCCTGCCACCACAGGCACCAAAGCTAACTGATGTTATCTGCATGAATCCAGTGCTACCTGGTCTCACAAAATCTGAAGGGAAGGCATCTACAGGTACTGTACTGCCTCATTGAGCTTCTTATGGGTGATAAATCAACAGTGTGAGGAGCGTTGTCTGTATTCATGCAAGAACAAGGGAGAAGAAACCAGTTAATTTGTTCAAAGGGTTTCTGTCCACAATGATTGAGGATAAAACTCAAAAAGCATCAATAGTATCCAATCGCACAGGTAAAGTCAAACCTGGAAGGTGGTTTGTTGACCTTTTTTTTTTTTCTTTTTGGTAAAGACCGCTTTCCAGTTTCATTGAGCTCTTGCAAATGAGACGGAGGCTTTTGCATGTGCCTGTCTGTCCCCCCACCCCAGATGCACACACACGGCCTGCATGCTTACCCTTCTGGCAGCTTGCCTGGTGCATAGCTAATATTACTTGGCCAGTTACTTTTCAGATAGAAAGGAAAAGTAGTCAAGCTAAATCACATTCACCCAGAAAACAAACAACAAAAGAACCCGCTATGCATTAAACGTGGGACTTTTTGTTCCCATTTTCTTTTAAAGTCTCTTTTCTGCCAATAACAAGTATGCAGTTTGCTGTAAAAGTATGCTCCTGTTTAGCAGCTACCTATGCAAAACAGCTTCCTTAAGGCTAAGTTCTTTCCTCCTGCTGTTTGTCCACCTGTTGAACTCTGCCTGTTTCAATGGAGCTGCTCCCACTTGAGAGAGCTGCGATGACACATCCACAGCGTACTAACAGGAGAAACTGTTGAGACCTCCAGGTTGGTGCCAATTCAACCTGGTACATCTGCCTGGCATGACCTAATACATGCAAACACACTGGCTCCAGCAAGTCCTCAAAGCAGTTCAGCCGTGTTTGCAGTATCACGTAGGCTACTAAGGCAGGGCTTGCTAACATGGGTGTAGCACCACAGCAACAGGGCTTTGCTACGTCTGGTGTCAGTCATTGGCTGCCCCCAACTTGCAGTTCTCCTTCCTGTAACATGCATGCTTTTGTCATGCCCTAAAAGCAAGAGAAGAATCCATACCCACAGCAAGGAATGTGGCAATCCCTTCATGTTTTAGTTTTGTATATTTGAAAGGAAGCAGCCCAAGCTATTGAGCTATAAACAGGAAGACACCCTGACTGCACCTTTGACTCTTACGTGTAGGTCAAATATCATGGGTGCTGTGATAGCTCTCTGCATGTGAACATTAAGGAAAAAAGAAAAATCTGAAATCAAAGCAGCAGGTTCCAGAGTTCTCAAGTTGAGTCGTAACCTGTCCACATTACAGGCCAGCAGGTTTGTTCCTTTGGCAGGTTAATCAAGTTTCACTACATCAAGTAAAGGGTGGGGAGGAAAAAGATTACTAGAGCTACAGCCCAAGATAAGCGGGAAGATAAAGCAGAGCAGTACAAAGGATAGACACAATCTTCATCTCTCTCTTTTACTTTGCAACATGGATGTTATTCTGCCTCGAGAAAACATTTATCACCCAACTTGGGCTGAACTGCAGCAGATGCCAAGTCACATCCACAACCTTTCTTTTAAAGTTAAAACACTCCCTTCACAAGAGTTCTGTTACTTAAAAAGTTTCCTGACTATAATTGGGAGGGGGGGGAAGTATTTGTGTTGCCTTATCCTCCTTTAGAAGAGTTTGACTTGATTAGATCTTACATGTAATGCTGAAAATGCTCGACCTCACTGTTTAGCCTGCCAAGATACAAGTAGAACAGGAACAAAGCTGTGCTTATAAGTTATTTTCCCATTGTGACTAACAACACATTTTGGCCTGACAACACTGGCACACTTTGAATACGAAAGCCAGGCTCATAAGTCAGCCTAGCTTTCAGCATCTTACAATGATAAAGGAAAATGATATGACATTCATCAGTTCCAAAAAAATAAAGATAAGGACTCAACACTGTAAGTGCGAATGTAGTGCAGAAAAAAGAAGCGCAAAATAAGGACACGCACAGAAATGCTCATATTCAGCCACACTTAGAGTAGCATGTGCCAGCAGCTCTTGGTGACCACTACTGTAGCTCAGATGAAAGCCAGAGCCACAGTGGATGAAACTTGGCGCTTTTTTCTAATTTAAATCAATTAATTGTGGCTCTGAGCCATCCTACAGAGCAACCCAAGAACAGCAGACAAGCTTGGGAAGGTACAGAGCCCTAAAACCTGCACTTCATACTGTGGCTATTAGTCTCCACAGCACGCATGCAAGTACACACACACTTGGACACCTCTGAGGGTGGAATGCTAAAATGCAACCATGATACACAGGATGAAAGGAAGGAGATAAAAATTTGAGCTTAATACTAGGGAGGACTCCCTTGCACTACATGCTAGCTAATCTTGATTAACCTCTCAGAGAAAGTGGTGGAACTGTATTTAAAATCAGAGCAGAGAGCTGGAAGAATGTGCAAAGAATAATCCTGAAACGGAAAGAGGAAATTAAGTCTTTTCCAAACAAGGTCTGATCCATCTCTGAACTAAACTCTTTAACATTTAAGAACTGCTATGCAAAAAATGCAGGTAACTTGCTACACACTATGCTTTTCGCAGCACAGCTGTACGTGAAAAAGCTCTTCTTGTAATCTCTTCCCTCCCCTTCACACAAGGAATTTCACAGGTGAACCAGGAGGATCCAGCTGTCCTACGACTGGGTGCCAGTCAGCCCTCTTGACAAAATCGCATTTCAAGTGCCTGACTGCCTTTCATTCCATCCTCCTGTGAGAATCACCTTCCGCTTCCCCTCTTCTGCCACAACTTTCCTCTCCCCCTAAGGGTCACGTGAACAGGATGACTAAAATGATACTGCACAGGAATTCCCCAGCTTCTTTCCTTTTTTTTTTTCTTTTTCTTTTTTTAAACAACTTGGAAGTAAAGGTTTTCAGCCCCACACTGTAACGCAGAGCATGATTTCAGAAGGGTGGCTATTCCACCAGAACAGCATCAAGTGAATACTTTGCTACTTTTCACTGAAGAAGAGACTTTTGTAATAATAAACAAATGCAGAACTCAAGAGCCTTACTCCTTTCCCCGCGCGCCCCCCCCCCCCCCCCCTGCTGTTGGATCAGTGCCTGAGGGAGGTGACTCATGGGGGGCGGGGAAAGGTGTACATGTCCTAATGAAGTGACATGCAGCTCCAGCCGGTCACATCCCAGTCTTAGCTGCATCTCCAAAAAGGGCTGCTGTATTTTCTTAATGCCGATAGGATTTGCATGTTGATCATATAAGCTTTCTGGAGGTCTCAAAACAGGGCAGCTTACAGCTTCAATGCCAAAAACGGAACGTGGGCAGGTTTTGACTGGCTGGCTCAAGGCTAGAACGAGGAGTCAAAGCATCCTGAAAGAGGCAACTACAAGATGCAGCTGCTCCCAGCTTCGGGTCCCACTGAATTATGAACAAAACCAGGAGCTCCTGCTTTGCATGCAGATAACCTGATCAGCGCCACTTTGGCTCTCAGGGAGGAAGCATCCCTCAGCACGCATGGGAATCCCTCACCTCTTAACTCTGGGGAGAACAACCACACCATAGCTGCACCTTGTGTTTCCACGGCTGCGGATGTGCTCCACACCCCTAAGAGAAAGGGCCTGCTTGGCTTGGAGGCCCAGGCAAAAGGAAGGCGTGGAACAAAAGGGTGTATCTGCAGCCTCTGAGCAGGGTCCAGGGTTAAGCCTCTCCCTTATAACTATGGCAGCACAAGCATTTCTGGCTTTCAGTCAAGAGAGGTTTATGCCAGGTAGGTCTGATTAGAAGGAGCAGCATGTCCAGAGGGGGAGCAGCAAGCAATTTCACTGAGGCCTGGTTGGGAAAGTCCCAGCATCTAAATCAAGATTAATTTTTGAGTGCAGGATCCAGTGCATGTATAAACACCCTCCTCCTCCCTCACGTCTCCACGCCTGTGGAAACGCAGTGGGGAGGCCAATGAATCCAGGCATTATCAGCCCAGAGAGATCATTTGACATTATCAAGTTCAGGTTCTGGCTTCATATCCCACGTTATTCTAAGTTTCTCCACTTTACCACTAGATGTACCCTGAACTCTATGGTATTGCACATGGCTGTTCCTCATCTCCCTCATGATTTCCAAGCAGTTTGATATCAAAATCAAGGGGGTAATCCTCATACATCTGATACTTATTTAAAGACAAGGGAGGCGCACATCCAACCATTCTGAGACTAAGAATAAAAATCAGTGCTTTCCATCCTTCACCTTATTTAAAATATATCTTTTTTTTCTCCTCCAACATAAAGAGTTACAAGTTGACCAAGCTAGTCTGGGAAGGACTGAGCTGCTCAGATGCCCTAAGTACAATTTAGCTGATACAACTGCTTTACCTCTTCTACTGTTTTCTTCCCCGAGATCTTTCTCTTACATTGCTACCTTCAAGTAACAGTAAATAATCTCCGAGGAATAACACACACCCCCCCACCGTGATTTCAATAATTTACAGTAAAGAAACATGACCAAACATCTCTGTTGGGAAAAAAAAAAAAAAAAAAAGTCTGCTTTATCTAAGCTTCAAATTTGTGCCACGATATCAGAACCAACACGAGTGCAGGACTTGTTCAAGACAGGTTGAAATTTGGACCATGACATTCTTCAGGCCCCATGGAATGAAAGATGGCTCACAAAGTAGAAGACAGCCTTCAAAATGACACTGATAACATGTCTTTTTAAGGATTTCTATGTCACATCATCTTAGTCACTGGTTTTGTTTCATTCTGCTTAACAAATGTTACTTCAGCCCAAATTGTCTAGAAATGTAGGAAAATACAGGGAACTCCTCTTCAAAGCTTCTGCCATTTGACATGCATGGGAAGTAAATCCTAAACAAACAAAGTGAAGCAGCAGCATTTTTAGGAGCAATTACTTAATATACTGCTGTTAACCCCCTCCTTAAGAGTCTTGTGAATATGACTGGAATTTAAGTCCTATAACAAAAGTGCAGTAACATTATACCCTTCGGTTAGAGTTTAGTCAGTTGTTTGTTTGTTAAAACATGTAGAAAATCTGTATTGACAATATGTTTCCAGTGCTAATTATCAACTTTACCCACTTAGGAGAGCAACCCACTCAGCCCTTGCCAGTGTAATCACAAGAACCAGAAAGGTGCAGGTAATTTTGCAAATCAGACATAATCTGTACTTGGACTATTTCTGTTTGTCTTCTCTTCTTGGCTTGTTTGCTATATGTAGCCTCAAAAAACCTCAAAAATGACCTAAAAAGCCCCCAGACACACATGCACGCTTCACACATAGCAAGCTGAGAGACATTCGAATACGAAAACCCCAATCATTTGGGAAATGCCCTCTTACAACTGCGGAGCAATCTCAAAACAAATTTCAAGTACCACCAAATATTCTAGTGGTAACCAGTGTTGAACACTAGCACGGGATAAACAAAATTAAGCTGAACTGCAAGAAATCGACATGGCTATGCTAGTAAGAAAGCCATTGCAACAGATGCAGTGAAAGAGCAGAGTGGGGTGAAGGGGTCCCAGGAAGATCAGACTGGAAGCACTGATTCATTTTAGCTGCATGTCTGCAACCAGGCACAGCAGGAGATCCTCCAGATAGTGCTCCCCACGGCACCCAGGCGCTGCAATCTTGCCGGTGAAGCGGCATGGCTCGTTAGCTCTGTCTGTCAGGGCTAACAGGGCCCCAGCGAGCCTCACTGCATAGCAGCATGTGGCAGCATGTGGTACCAGACCCCTCAGCATCCCCCTGGCAATTGCTGCAGCCCAAAGCTCTGCACAGACGTGCCGTAAGCGTCCCCCTCAAGTTCAGTGCGGGCTGCAGCATGGTCTATCTCCCTGCACAACGAGGTCCTCCTAGCAAAGCAAAAATAGCCTTACAGCAGGGCAGCAGATAGCATCATTAGGACAATATGAGCATGGTTATTTAGATCCACCAAGACTAGCTGGGTGCACTAAGGCTGCAAAAGCCACCCGTGATTACGTTCGAATGCCGGATTAGAAATCCCTTTTCAGTGCTACCAGGACAGTCTGCAAAGTTAACCAGTGCCATGCAGCTGCCAGTACATGATACCTGAGGATATATGATACACACACATGCACACAAAGCATTTTGTATTTTTATCCAAGAGTGAAATTTTGCTTTGCTGTGAATAAAGGCAAGTTGTAAGCACGAGTGAGAGGAAAGATACTGATCTACAAATCCAAAGGTGGGGGGTACCATTTCTGAATAATTACGCTGTATTCTCATTTAAGCAACTACTTGCTACACAGAATCAGCAAGTTCAAACAGGCTGAGATTGATACAACTGCATTCCCAGCTTGGCTCAAAGTTACTCCTGTTCCCAACCAGCCGCGTTGTCAGAACACCTCAAAGGAAAAAAGGGAGACAAATATTTGCCTTATGATGCTGTGACAGGGAAGTGATTCAAACCATGCCTCCAAAGCAAGAAGCTTCCCAAAGGATAGCAGAAGAAAGCATTCATTTGCAGTTCGCATCAACCCTTGCATAAGGGAGAGCAGAAGAGGAGGGAAATGCAGCGTGAGCTTCCCAGTATCACTTCACCAAACTGCCTGCATTCAGCCTGCATTCAATTCAGAGCAGACCTAAATTAACTGTGCCAAATACTGCAAGGAGGCTTCCAAGCCGTAACAAACTCTTTCATAAGGAATAGTATTAAACGAGATCCTTCTGAGGCCCCTGTACTGCCTTAAGCATGGAGACAAAAGTTTACGAATAACAATAAAATTAAGCAGGAATAAGATTTTCAAAAGTGTACCAAAAACCTGGCCTGGGACATTGTGAACTGCTGTTTTCTTTCATCTTTTTGGAAATTTGTAGGTTTTAGGCACATCCTTTAGTTACCATGGTATATAACCATAGTCAATTACTTCATTGCTGATCTTTCAGGAAACTTCATGTTTCCAACATCAAATTTTAGCATCAGGGAATTCCAGAGAATTCGAGAAAGGATGCCAGAAGGGGGAAAACTTTTATCCTTGAGAGCAAACAAGGTACGGGTATGTCCTGTCTCACCCCCAAAACCGCACCCCTTTACCAACCAAGCAAACATAAGCCCCAACTACTTCTCAGAACCAGGCAAAGCCCTCATGCAGTTGCTTAGTTGCTTCCTTCTCACACTCCACTGTTGAGCAATCCTGATGGCACCCAGCACAGAACAACTCGCTGCGTCACACAGCTCAAGGAGGAAAAAATAGACAGCCACAGCAATGCTGGGGACGCTGGGCAGATGGAGCCGAGTACCTCCCCCTAGCACACACACACACACACACACGAACGCATGCAAGCAAGCAAGGAAGCTGCACAAGATAAGAGAAGCACATCTCCGTTAAAGCAGGGTCTCTGCATCACTCCGATATCAGCAGTCACCAAGTAACTCGAGGGGCAAGGAAGTAAGAGGTTATCACTGGACACACACAAGGTTGTGCAAACTTTTCCTAGTGCTGAGGACGGCATCCTAGCAAAAGAGGTTTCACGTGCTCAGCCCATTTCCTCTCCTGTTCCTGAACATGTGGTCCTCCTTCCTCACCAGCAGTGATCTCACAGCATTCCCCCGCTGAGCTGAGAAGCACTACGAAAAGGCTTCACGTCTTGTTACGTGTCTGTTTAGTCAAGCACAGTAGCTGGTAACAGAAGTCCCTGCATGACTTGTGCTACTTTACAGGAGTTTGGGAACTTTCGCTCGCAAGAGAAAATAATTTCGGTGCAGTCCATGAGCAGTATGGATTGCCTTAATCTCTTTCAAACCCTCAGTTTGAAACTGTCAAGAAAGACTACACATTGAGGTGGCTTGATGTCAAAAATGAGCCACACAGAAGTTGTCGTAAAACAGAGGAGATGTACATCTTTCCACGTGAAGCACTGGAGAGCTGATTCCAAGGATGTACCAAAAAAATCGTTGAGAGTGTTTAGAAAACTTCAGCTAAGAAAGCAGCCTGAAAAACTCAGCATATCTGTAGATGCCTTCAAGAAACAGAAAGCAGCGTTTGCATATTGTGTGCTATTTACCAGTTGTATAATGGCACTACTACTTTATAGACTGTGTCTTTGCCTAAGCCGTCTGTATCATGTAGGTGAGCATCATGGCTCAAAAACCTGAGTGAAAGGCCTTGGCTAAGCCCAAATGCCAAGATTCCCCTCACCGTTTTTTTTTTTTTTTTTTACAGCTAGAGAAGTCTCCCCAAATGCTGACAATCTATTGTTAACAAATAGCCTATTTTTAAAAGAGGGGAGGAAAAAAACCTGCTGACCCTGAGAGGGGGTACTTTCTGCAGTTTGCTGGTTCCAGCATGCTGAACTAGAACAGGTTGAGCAGGTTAGATACTGGGGGGAGAAAAGGTAAAGCTGGAAGACATACATTAAAGGTGGAACGACAGCAACCACAACTGCAGTTCAAGATAGACTTTTTCCTCATTCTCATCAGTACTTGGCCCAGGAGTCTTTTCAGACAACAGAAGGAACAGAGTGAACACACATTCATTACAGAAGCGATGCAAGTATTTCTGACATGCACGCACAACAGGCTGAGCAAAGATTACCTTAACATAGAAACTTTCCCAGCAAACTTTCTCACCACCAGCATTTTCTACACTGAATCACCCAACCGAAGTACAAGCTAGAAGACAAACCACCAACCGAAATGCCAACAAAATATGTTACTTGTTAACCTTGAGAGCTAACATCTCTGCAAGAATCGTGTTAATTTCAGGCTTATGACAAAGGACTAAAAGCACCTCAACTTCCCACAAAGATCGCCTGGATTTTCTAGTGCTTGCTAAGTTAAGGCTTGTATTTATTTTTTAGCTCTTCAAGGTGAGAAGGGGAGGTAACATCCCTGAGAATACTAGACCTTCAGAGGAGGTGATGTTCCTGAAAGGGTATTTATGCGGAAAGATCAAGGTCTCGCGCTGCCATGTGCTCTGTGACTAGAGCCTAATCTGTCAAGTGGCTTGTGCTCATTTGAACTGTGACACGGGCGACAAAGCAGCACTAAGCTACGCTCAATATGCTCTGTTATACAGAGATTTATGTTATTGCCCATGAGGAGGGTGGTATTTCTCTGCTACATCAGACCACCTTCCCCTTGGCACCAGTTGCACCAGAAACCTAAACTTAATGAAAGCAGTGTGTCCCCTTCTCTTGCAGAAAACCAAAACATAAAAATCCACAACCTTACAATGCACAAGATCAGACTTAGCTACTACTTAAAGGCAAGACACACAAAATCTAGGACTGAAAAGCACACTGAAGTTTTTTCTTAAGTTTAGGTACTGAAGAGCTTTGGAGATGCAAGTATAATGTTCCTCACTGTGTACACTTCAGTTCTCAAGAACAATGGAGCTAATTAAGGTCTGCATATAAATCTTAACTCTGCACTTCCTTGCTTCACTTGATTCTAATCAGATCTCGGCATTCGTGTTTTTGTGTTAACTTCCTTTGCTGCTCTTTAATGATAACTGAAGGGGGATACTGTCCAAGGCTACAAGCAGCATGAAACACATCTGATATCATGGCATCTCCCTTCAGCTCTGACGGCCCACAGAGGTACTGTGGCACAAGAGCTCCTTCAGAGTCTCTTACTACTGAAGATAGCTAGGGAGGGGTTTTTTGGAGCACCCTATTTATGCATCATGTGAATTAAATAGAAGTTTATATAAAGTCTTTACAAAAGATGACCAATCTACTCAGCAACAGTGAGACAGACTGAAGTTTCTGCCTGGGACCACTAAAAATACTGCAGTCTTCTAATTCTCATCAAAGACACAGAGAAACAGATTCTTACTGCTATACTGTTGTTGAAAATGTCTGATCTCTTCTTTCTTTTCTTTCTTTCTTTCTTTCTTTTTTAATCTTCTCCAAAACACAGGGATCCCACCAGAATACCAAACATTTACTCTGGATTTATCTGCTGGCAGGAGAGAGACCAAAAAACTTCCCTCCACCTGTTTGCCCAATCTTATTTACAAAATGTTATTAGTGAAAATGTAAGAAAAATTTTTTAATTCCAAAGAAAACCAAAACAGCTATCGCATCTCACCTGTCTCCTACAACTACGGTCATCAATTACTAGAAGCAGAAATTAGTCCTTTGTGTTCATTATCCCTGCTCAAGAATTAGGGCACTTGCATTTGCTGAAGCTTATCTTTCACTAGCATGCTGACAGTGGTTAAATCATCCCCCATGTATAAGGAATGGATTTGAAAGCCTGTAATACAGCCTGTTTCTTCATATTTAAGAGCACTGCCTACCAATTACTACATTGAAATAAAAGCTCCTTAGGAGATGACCAGAGACATTTCTATTGTGCAAGACAATATAAGAGGGCCTTTTCACATGCATGAAGTGTCAATCATATTCAGAGTGACAAGTTCCTTGGCTACTTTTTTTTTAGCTTCAAGATCTTGTATGTTCATTTTTTCAGAGCTACTCAACGTTTAACACCACATTTCCACTTGGCCATCTTTGCAAACCACCAGAAACCAAACCATGTTATAATGAGGCAGTTCCTCTCCTCTTCTGGAAAAAAAAAAGCTCACCATCAGATTTGGCTATGCTCTGCCTCCAAAAACTCCCATCTTAAGCAAATGCCAGACTGCACACGCTAGACTGCAGAGATCCTATTTGTACTGAGAGGCTGGGCATTGTTATTGCACTGCACTGCACAAAGCACACACAACATACTGGAAGCAGGCCAATGCCATAAATAACATGGGAGTAATTTGCAGGTGGAATGCAGGGAGAAGATGGATTCAGCCAGATCTTGAGGACACTCTGCCTATCGGATATTTGCAAAGTCGCAGGCAGCCTGTACACATGCCTGCCCAAGAAACACAGATCCCTGTTAGAGACAGCAGGGAAATCATTAAAGCATATGCATCTCAACCCCTGTGCCTTTATCAGGATCCAACACTCATCTTCCAACCAGCATGTTACAATCTTCACCAAGCGTATGCTCTTCATTTGCCAGTGAAGATGGCCAGCTAAAACATCACAACTCATAGGTTACCCTCCAGCACGCGTGTTTTTGATTTTTCTCAAAATATTCATTCAGCAACATACATACACACACAAAGTGTTGTTTAAAAAAGACTGAATTTGAACATCAGAATAGTACCATACCCTAGTAACAGAAACAGCTATTTGTCTCTCTGCAGCGCATTAAAAAGAGAAGTTTGAGAAAATTATCTAGCACTGAAAATAAGATTGAGAATGAAAATGCCTTCTTAATTAAAAGAAGAAATACCTTCTTTGATAGGACCCTTTGTAAGCATGCTTCAAAGCATAGCTTCTGCGATCCAGATCTTCCAATTTGAGTTTCAAAGACTCCTGCATGTGGTTGTTGCATGTGGTGTTTTGCATGTGCCAAAAAAAAAAATTCCCCAAACTTTGAGACCTGCTCCTGAGATGCTGCATAAACAGCATACAAGTACCTAAGAAGGATGCACATAAAAAGCCATTATGAAGAAGTTTGCTATGTATGGAGTAAGGAGTGGAAGGAGAGAAAGAAGGTAGATAGCTGTGACGTTTTGGTTTCACATGAAACCATAGCCTGCAGTACCGCACTAATACGGACAGCCTGGCAAACATCAGCCATGGACACTGCAGCTTCATTTACCAAAGTGGGGAAGCTGTGGCTGAAATACATGTATTAATCCTTTAGCCTTTTCAGACTTGCCACAGAGTCTCTAATAGCTACCCACTGGAAACTGGCAGGAAGGTCATTTCTCACCTCCCTTCCGGCATTTATATCCTATTAACATTTTCAAGTTGTGCGAAGAGCCTGCCTTTGGTAAGGAGGAAAATGTGATTTTAAAGTGATAGGCACAGACCATCCTCAGTCACAGAAATGGAAAAGGAACTGTTGGTAAACTCTCTTACCCCCAAAGGAAAACCTTTTGGAGCAAGTGGAGGCATCACCCTTCCCCCTGAAGCTGGATGCATGTTCTACTGGAATGCAACACAGTAAGTCAAGCAAAGTCTCTTCTCTACCTCAAGTCCCTCAATAAACCCTACAAACAACCACCACCACTAAAACCCACAGTAGCAGCCTAACTCCTCTGTCTGCATTTTGGGGAGATGCAGCAGTGGAGATGGAATAACAGGCTTGCCTCCTCTTACTTGGTGGCAGACTCGAGACCCAAAAGGGCGCCTCAGAGTTGGCACTATTTGTAGATAAACTCCCTAGGGAGCTACTGTGACAGTACAGATGGAAAGCCTTTGGAAAGCCTTTAGTAATTGCAATCTATTGATTAGAGACACTACTTTGGAAACCCCCAGCTCTTTCAGAGCTACAGAAAACTCTGTATACACACACACTCCTTCCATATAGTTTATGCTCCTGCTGGAGATCTGAGAACGTTCAACTTTAATTTACTGTGACCATGAGAAAGCCACAGTATCTGTGTCTCTAGTGTAGAAGTATGAGGATTAGCATGTCCTAGATCTCAGATTTTCTTATGTACTGATCATCGCAGTAGCATTCCAGCTACAGGAGTTTTGAACTCAGAATAACTGTGATCCAAGTCTTTCCTCCAAATTCCTAAAAAACCCTAAGAAAACAACCTCCCAAACCCCCAAATCAGTCCCTGATGCTATCTTCAAGAAGACTTGCTCTTTCCAGCACTAGTAAAAAAGAAATCTCTGTAAGAAACTCAGCATCATCTCCAACTCACCTCCTCCAGAGCAATTCCTGTTCCTCATACCAGACACTGACAGATCTCCCAGTTATCATACCAGATTGCAACAACCCTCCCCTAACACTAGGAGCAGTACTGATAAAGAGGCAGTTAGTTAGCTTGACGGCACACTCGGAAGAATGAGAAAATCAGCTTTTCATGTTGGACAAAGAGCACTCTCCAGAGACCTTTGGTCTCTGCAACAGCAACTGTCCCCACAGGGGGCTCAGGCCACCCCTGAACAGTCTGGCAGCTGTAAGAGAGTTTTCCGAGATGCCCCAGGCTCATGGTTCCCTGTTGAAAATCCTGGCCAAGAGTCACCCTGGTCAGAAAAGGATGCAGGTTTTAACCTCTTTTTCTGAATGGTGCTGCGCAAGAGAAGCTTGCCCCTCCACCCCTGTCTGCTGTGCCCATTCAACCTGACTTGCTGACAAGGAGCCAAGGAGCACAACAAAAAAGAAACTGGACTTTATGTGAGAGGCTATGACTCATTTACAAATGAAGTGTTGCACTTATTGTGGGAGTCAGGAAGGGCAGCATCAATTTAACAGGTAAAGAGTAGAGGCAGCACAGCTAGACTTACCCAGAGAAGAGATGAGCAGAAAAGAGTGTTTCCACTCCACAAAAAGTCTGGCTATTGCAAAAAGTTTTGCCCACATGCAAAAGAACAGCAAATAAGAGCTCTCGAGGGTCTTTTCCTCCCTTCACTTAATAAAGTGAGGGAGACAAAAAATTACTTTCTATGGAGAAGATGGGCACTTGAAAGTGTAACAACGTTGGTATTTTCTAACCCAAAAAAGCAACCAAAACTCCTTCCCTCCTCAGCTCAGCTGAATGTCTAAGGACCTGGCTGCTCCGAGGTGGCAAAATGGATCAGAAATTTCATCCTCTGCTGGAACGGTAATAAGCACTCCTATGGCACAGTATTCCCCTTGACAAAACCATTTCGTTAGACTTTTTCCTCCAAAAGGTCTTTTTAAAGTCTGGATTAAAAAAATACAGTTAAATAAGAGCCAGAACAAGGCAGAGGGGGAGAAAGAGGAGAGGATGTATGTAGTATGTGCCTATACATTTTTTTCCCCTGCTCAGATACTGCTAGACTAACTTCTCTCTCTCATGCACCAAGCATTTTTGATGCAGATGCAGTAATACTTGGGGAGGTTCCTGCAGGACCTTCACACACTATGTTGATTCTTTAACAGCACATTCATAACCTTCTGTTAAGCCTACAACTTCTCTCTCTGATCCCCCACTCTGTGCGATGCTCCAGGGATACCACCATGCTGGCTACTAGGGGCACATAAGAAATCTCATTCTTTGCTGTTTTGGGCATGTATCTGTCACTACTTAGATACTGTACCACAAAAAAAAGCAAAAAAAATTAAAGAACTGTGCAAAAACAGAGGAAGATGGATTTGTATTATCATGCAGCTGGCATGGAAGAACAGACACGGTACCACCACAAGCAAGGCCTGCACAGACCTGGCCAGCAGGTCCTTGCTCCGGGATCCTGAGGCAGAAGCAGTTTTGATGCGAGCGACATTCAGCACTGGCAGGCCATTGGACCTCATGCTACAGCTAAGGTTGAGATGCCTATGAAAGAATTTACTTCACACTTTCTTAGACTAGAAATACCTGTTTTGGAAGGAGGTACTCGGTGGGCAAAACAAACCTCTTCCTTGTGAGTGTGTCATAGCACCAGATAACAAATTTAATAAATAAAACACTTTGCATTTATCCTCATCTGACTACTTGCACATTCATGCTTTCCACTGCAGCAACAGGATTCACTATTACAGTCTGTTACAGCAACAAGAAGAGTTTACTTACTGCAAAAAATTGGTGGCACAGTCCTGCCAACCACAACCTTCCTTTAGCAAAACTAGCCCATTCCAGTGCGCTCAGGAATTTGCCTGTCATGGGTCTGGGGTCACTTGTTGCAGTGCCACCAAGCTCAGTGACAGGTTTCTGCCTGTCCCACCCAGCTGCTGCGGTGCAGGCCTACACAAGAAGAGTTTTACAGAGCAGACAGGAACCTATCAGATGGGAAGAATTTTTAACAGGAAGATTTTCCTTGCGTAAACTTAGGTCTTTCTTAATGCAGTCCATCCTGGTCAACTTCAAGCAACATCTCATTAAAAGAAAAATTTAAAACCAAACAATTTTCTCATCAGAAGGTTCTGATCTGTACTTCTTTTGGGCAAGTCACTGGAGCCTGGCAATTCCAGCAAATTTGCTACTAAGGCATGGTAAGAGTTGCTGTACAGGGAAACATGCACAAGCAAAGGTGACTGCAACAGCCTCTGACAGGCCTGGAGTCAAGTCCAGGGAAAGCCTCCCTTTCCTGCTCCTGGGAGAGGACAAGGAGACGTCTAGCAAGTAAAAAGCCGAACATAGCCTGCAAGCAGTCCTTCAGCAAGCAGCCCGGGCTGAGGACCTGGACACAAGTGTCTGAACACCCCAGACTCCCAGCACTGGAATTCACCCTTGGATGCTGACAGTGGCATCAGCTGCAACTCAGCAGCTGCCCTGCCTTCCTCACGGCAGACAGAGTAATAACCCAGTCTGGCAAACATGTGGCTCGCAACACCACTGGTCAGATGAGTCACACGTGTGATTTATTCAATGCCCAAAGCCAGTATCTCCTCTGAATGTCTTTGTGTCTTTCCCTTCTCATTTTATGTCTCTCTCTCCAACTCTCCCCAGTTCCAATCAAGTTAAGTTAAATAAACATGGAATCAGAAAACTGCATTCCCTCCTGTTTCTCCTCTGTTTTCACATAACTGTTTAACCTGGACAATATGATACAGAAAAGGTAAAGCTGCAAGCAGCTATTGCTTCCTTTGTGCGGCATTATGTTATCTTTCCTTTGTCACCAAAATCACCCCTTTCATTCCACCCAAAGCACACTGTATGGAAAACGACTGGTAATAATCAAGGAAACAAGATCTCTTCCCTCCCACACGGAACCAGTCTGTAACCATCGCTCTTGTCATTTTGCTTATAAGCTATATTCCTTTCCCCCACCCGTCTTGCAGTTTCTTTGTAGGTTGTGAACTCTTTGATATGGGGACTAAAGCTATGTGGGAATTCACAAAGTCTTAATCAGCTCTGAGGTGTTCCACCCATGCAAATAAATGAATACTGAATCGGGGGATGAGAGAGGGGAAGGAACATCCATGTGATTTAACATTTTATTTCCCCAGTTGACAACTGTACCTATTGCGACAACCCTACAAAGGTATGAACTACATGTAGCAGGAACTACATTTGGCAACTTGGGCTATCCCAGATCTACAATGCAGTTAGTTGTCTACAGTACAAGGAAGTACTGGTGTTATGTATTTAAACAAGATCAATTATTCCAAAGAGACATCTTCACAGCAGCACTCGGATACTTAACTATATAACATCCAGCACCACCACAGATGCTCCAATACAACCACTTGCACCCCTGACTCTGAAGCTCCTGTACTTGTCTATGTATTTTTGTCCTCTGAGAAAAATCCACCTCATTTGTCAAAATACTATTACTACTAATAATAATAAAACAAAAAACCCCAATACTTCTGGATATCAGTAACAACTCTTGATAATATGTGAAGAGAGCTGGATGACCTTTCGCAGTTCTGACTTCCTTCTACAACTTAAGCATCCTAGTAGTTGTAGTGAGTTTGTCTATCATGCCATATTTGTAGACCACAGATAATCCACATTTTCTGCCCAAGTAAGTGCCTTTAGTCAGCTTGCAAGTCCTTCCAAGGACACAAAACAGCCCCCTATCCTGTAATCCTTTCCAAACTCCTGGGTCACGATCAGCACTCACCTGTGCATGTTTCCATTGGTGGTGAAGGACTGTCCACATACTGAACATTTATAAGGCCTTTCACCTGAGTGCACCAGCATGTGGCGATCAAGGGAGCTCGCTGAGCTCAGAGACTTTCCACAGATGCTGCAGGAATGGTCTGTCCCTCCAGTGTCAGTGTTATGCTAGAGAAAGCAACGATTTTTTTCATTGAATGCCCCTTCTCAAGTGTCAGTAAAATATCAGCAAGAACTGTAACATCTTAAAAGCAGCTTTAAAGAGCCACTCAGCACAACACCTTATATTAAGGTGTGCCCTGTACATACTTCTCCTCCCCAGCCCTCCCCCTTAACTCTACCCCCACCCTTCGTTTTTAACTACTTAATGCACCAGCACAAGTAGCTGTTTCATACAGCCTGCAGTGCCTGCCACATGCAGCATTTCTACTGGGTGTGCAGCAGAAGAGGACAGAAAGTGACAAATGGTACCTTGGGATACTTTAAGCTGTGCAGTGGTTTGGGGTTGGATGAATGGTAAGGGGGGAAACACAAAGAGGATGTAACTACAAACTTCATCGTGGAAGAAAGACACTTAAAAACAAATACTCTTTAAAGACATTAATTTTGAACTGACTGTGTAGTAAGAAAACAGAAGTAAACTGCTTCTGAGGGCACATGCAGACTTCTACTGCCATAAGAAAGCATTACAAGGCCAAAATATGGCCACTAGCTACTGCGCTGTATGTACCACTCTTTCTTACTTGCATTCAGACATGTGAAGATTTCTTCACATACCAAAAAAAAAAACCCCGCCAGAAGAGTAAGGGGAAAAAAAAAATTAAGTAACAGCTACAGTACAGGAGGGAAAACTGAAGTAATAAGTATCTAGTGGACTCACAGTGGCGAACCACAACCCTAGCATCCAAAGCAGAACCTTCTGACACAGAAAAGGCCAAACCTCCTTATAAAACATGCATGTATTTCAAGAGGAGCAAGAAGAGGCCTGTAGCTGACAAAAAAGTGCATTGTCCATTTAAAAGTGTGGTTTTAATTCTGCCTCCCAAAATTGCTATACCCTGTGAAGGAGTGAGAGGCTCTTCTACACTGAGATGATTTAAAAAAATGTGTCTTCCTGCTTCTTAATTTGCATGACCAGTAAAGAGATCTGTTCTCAAACAGGATAACAAAACAGGACCTATGCCTCACGATGGAAGTGGTTTTACAGATCCTTGGGATACCTTAAGCTATGCAGAACAGGACATACATCCTTGTTCGAGCCACTGCAGGGGGCGTGTTGGGGAAGGAAGGGAGGAAAATTACCCACCTCGGGGTTGCGTTTGTGGGGTGGGGTTTTTTTAAGAAAATACAAGGGAAAGGCTAAAAAAAAAAGTAAAACAATTGAATAAAGTTATAACGACAGCATTTCTGGTTTGCACATGGAATTGTTTCTCGCCACTGCAAAACACATCCTGGCAAACCAGACACTCTTAGTAAAAGCAAGAAATGAGGAGCCGGTACTCTGCATACCTGACGAATGTGCATAGTTAGCTGGTGCTGTGTAGTGCAAATCTTTTCACACAGAGGACAGGTATAGGAAGACTTCTCTTCTTTTGTTTCCTATGAACAAAACAAAACAAAACAATCAGAAGGAATATCAATATAAAAGAACTTGAAAGCTATTACTGCTGGGGATGGAAAAAATATAATCCCTCCTAAGCACAAAAGGCCACTGCTAACAGAACAACTTGCACATATACATTTATAATCCTGACAAATCCCTCAGGGAAGTTTCAGAAACTTCTGAATTTATAAATAGGGGCCATTTCAACTATCGCAGAAGTGCAGCAGCTGTTTTAACAGAACACAGATACTCAGTAGTATCAGTTTAGGACAGGAAGTGAAGGCAATTATTGTGACCAGCTCAAACTGCCAGGAGGAATTTAGGTGAGCAGAAAGTAATTCCTGGAACATTGCCAGCATATGTGGGCAAACACCACTAATCTTCCCAAAAGATCTTTAATAAGCACAAGTCGCTGGGACCTCAGGTTTTCCACCCCATCTCGATGGCAAGGCACTAGCTCGGTGCCCTGTTCTAGGGGCTGTATGTTCTGCTCCGTGGCTGAGTCAGAAGGAAGAGTGGCATTTACTGAATCACCCGCACCATTTCCCTTAGCATCCTGTGTTTCTCCTGGAAGCATCCCATCCAGGCACACTGGCCAGGCCCAACCCTTCTCAAGCTTGCAAGATCTGATGAGATCATAGCAAGAAAGAGGTGACAAAGCAGGAGTGTACGTGACTCAAAAAGAATACATTATGAACCCAGTTATTCTCCACCCAGGTGAGAATCAGGAGTAACCATGGTCAAACCACAAGTACAAACAATGAAGCTGACTGGAGAGCTCAGCCTGATTTAAGTATGCCCTTGAGACACTGAGCAAAGCCACCATTCTTTCAGCCAAGGATGAAATGGCACTCTTGCAGGAACCAAAGGCGTTTGCCCGCATTATCCGCAAGGATGGCTACTGCATGACATAAAGGGTATTTTCACAACCTCACTGAGAAGCTCAGGTGCAGCTTCTGCACCAAGGCCTGCATATTAAAAGGAAGATGGTCTGGCACTGAAAATCAATCCTCAATTTTCTGTAGAATGATGCAAATCTTCACCAACTAGACAGATCCACAGCCTCTTACCTACACTTCTGGTGACAAGAGAGTACAAAAAGCATCTCTACACGACTGGTGGGGAAGTATAATATTTATGCCAAAAGGATACGTTCCACCAAACCTCTTTGCTGGCTATTTTAAGTATCATTAGTAAAACCACGAAAACAAGCAAAAAAGAAAAACTGCCCTCAGTAGCTCTGTAGTTGGGAGGGAGTTGATGAGTATGAGTGTATCTGTGCATTTTCTGTCTCCACACAAATCTCTTCCCCCATCGCCACCTCAAAAGTCATCAACTCAAGAGGCAACTACTTCCAGATTGTCAGACACAAGCATTTGTGGAGAACACCGAGAATGACTAACCCAAGTCTCTGTGACAAAGTCTCTGGTATGTTAGGAGGGAAAACGCTGACACAGTGTTACAGAAAGGTTTTTTTAAGTTTCAGTAATGCAATATCCCCTCCTACATAGATTTGGGGAACCATTCTACAGAGTGTCCTATCAAAATCTAACACTGTGTTTTCAAAAACAGGGCCATGATAATTTTCTATCAACTTCAGTGACCTGTGGACATGGATGAAGAGCTATTTTCACATTTTGCCTGAAGTAAACAAAACTTGTGACTTCACTTCTAAAAGGATCGGGACTGCAATGATTAGGTTCTCCCACTCCTCCCTACTGTTTCTCTTGTACATCTTCTTCTAACTGTATTTTGGGGCTCTACGTCCTAAAGATAATCACTGCAGGCCACACACACAGGCCAAGGCTTAATGTACTATTACCCTCAAAATATTAGAAAGTAAGCAAGAAAGGATGCTGTTTTGAAGTCTGAACATCCCAAGAAAATTAAAATACATTAACCCAGTGCCCCCCCCTCCATTGTTTAAATACAAGCATATAATTCGCACACGCTCATTCCATCCTACTTATATAACTTTAATTTTACTACATGCAACCTGTCTGTGGAGCAATGTTCAGCTCCAATTATACTGCAACCCTGCTAAAGTTGGCTCAAGACAGAGAACAAACACACTGTGCCGTGAGGAAAATCCCTGCAGCTGTGCTGACAGTTTAGATGCTGTTTAATCCCCAGGGCATTTCTGTGAAATTATCAACCTGCTACTTTTTTTTTCGCCCCCTCCCCTTTAAACGAGTGCTGCAGTTCCACATGATGCATTTGATTGTTTCAAAGCCTGCTTTCCAGACTGCCTGCCCTTCGAATCAGCAAATTAACAGAAGATAGAGTAATTACTGGTTCACCTTGAAGCAAAGATCAGAAACACACTATAGCTCAGCCAGAGCTGATTAGTATTGAATCTGGGGTTTATTATTAACTAAAACCCAAACTTTCTCCAGTGGTCATACAGAGTACATGCTGCATACCGTAACACAGCTCAAGCAAATCCAGGGTAGCTACAACAGGAATCCTGTTGACTGACCCAATCCAGACGAAAAAACATTATCATCCCTACCATAAAGCACCCCAACTCACAAATTTAAAACATAGCACTCAGCTACTCCACCAAAGCCAGGCTGGTGAAAGCACACTTCCTGAACTGAAAGATAAACCTGGCAGCTTATTTGTTAGCTGCTCTCTAGCAGTCCACCTGGCAGCACTGCTCTGTGTTCAACTGATGGCAAATGCTTTCTGAGTTGTGCATTAGGTCTATTTGATTTTTTCCAGCTCAAAGAAACACCTTTCTCACTCTTCTTATTTTCTTCAAGAGCAAAGCAAATGAGAAGTTAAAAACGGATGCAGGGTGATGTGAGAACATGTTTATTAGAATATGGGTACATTAGAGCCAAGATAAAGTCAGTATTATAAAGAGAACCGCACACTTTGGGACAAAGGTTCAGAGCAAAATGTTTTGCTGCCAACTCCTGGGAAACAGCAGTCAGACCCAGAAAACTAGCTAACTGTTATTACCCTTGAAATTATAATAAGGGGCACATTCTGACCAGAATCTGAGATCTGTGCACTTTTATACACTGAAACAATTCAGTGCTTTCATTCTGCCAGACTGAATGTGGAAATTCACTGTATTAGAGGTTGTTAATCAGACTGATACCCACTTAATATTTCACATCTCACTTCTATTTTCTCAGTAATGTAGCCATTTGCCCCTCTGGTGATAACGATCTTTCGGCCTAAAACCAAATAGGCTCTTTACTATGTTTTTTCAATGTATTTGTTTATCTTTATGCTGTAAGAATCCCTCTTAATCCTGTCACATTTACTCCCAAGCTTCCTTTGATTCGATGCCCACCGAAATATCAGGTGGAATAAAGGTCACTAACGCTAATAAACTTCCCTGAAGCCAAACCACATGGTGTACCAGTGGACAGCTGTGTAACAGCACTGCCACTGAGACCAGTGTGAACTCCAGTGCCTCACCTCACATGATGAAATCAAGGAGCCAAGGCAGCCCCTAAGTGGGAACATTGCAAATAAACCCTAAAGCCAGGTGCTAGACAATACAATCCCCCCAACACAGTTGCCCATATACTGCCCAGACTCTTCATTTAAGAATGTTCATTTACAATTAATGGCTTTTAACTTCTTTCAAGCAAAAAAATCCAAGACAAGTCATACGTCTGTCAACTGGGCTGCTACTCGGCAACCTATTAATAAACTACTATAGGAACATCATGAGTCATGCCTCTCAACCTTTCCAGTCCCTGTTACATCTTGATTAATTTACAAATTCCCTGTGCTTCACCGCAAGTTCTAAAGTCAAACAGACACAGGGATTTGGGGTATTTCGTGATGTTCTGCAGCACCTTCATTGGTAGGGCCTGTCCCAGCAGGAGAAAAACATGGATATAAATAATCATAGCTTTAACTGATACGACTGTCTCCTTTCATTTGTTTAGATCAATATTGCTATCAACTGGTGCCATCAACTGGTAAATGGAAAAAAACTGATAAAAGCTACATATATTTGCTCTGAAAGATTTGTACAAAGCATTCTGCAATGTTTTTTATTAACAATGAAGTAAGGGCACCTTACACTACACACATGCGAGCTGAGCGTCCTGATGGATGTTTCATTCTAGTGCCACCTTTAACCTTAAATCACTTGGATCTTCCCCAGAGACAGCTGCATACCTCATAAGGGATCCCACACATGGCCGAACCAAGCCCCCTGCTACACCACGCTGTTCCTCTCTGAGCTATTTCTTTTCCCTTAGTTTCATGAAATGAACTGGTCCCCCAACAGATTAGGCAAATTCATGAGCCTGGAGAAAGGATGCAGTGGGGAAGAAACAGCAATTCCTAGGTGGCTTTGCCGCTGCTAGCAAGATCTGCTAGACCAGCTCACCACTGCATGACATTGGAGCTCGTGCTCAAAGGTTTTACATGTGAATCCAAGCACGTGGACCCCTTTGATTCCCAGTTTTTCAAAGTCATGTTCTAGAGAGCCACCAGAAGACACACACAGACGAGCAATGGCAGAGGCAAGAAATACCGCTGAGGGAAAAAAAGGCAAAACAATCAAAGAAACTTAATCATGTCTTACCACTTTCCAGGAAGCTGCTTGTCTCCCCTTTGCCCTCCCTGCATTTGAGTTTACATACCTGGTTCCTCCTGCCAATCCGATTTGGTGCAGGAGACTTCGAGGGGGATTTGACGTTTTGAGAGTTCCCGCCATTTTCAGCAATCTTCCCCACATTCATCACTGCTGACATCATGGCATCAATGGAGGACAAGTCTGCTCCGTCCAAACTGTTTGGTGAACTTGGTGATACCTTGTAGCTGTTTAAGCTTTCCAGCTGCTTCTCTGGAATTAAAAACAGAAACACACATAGGAGTTGCTAGGCCATCTAAAAAAAAAAAAAAAAAAATCAAATGCCACAGTATTTTCAGCTGCCCGTAACTTGCATCACACTCTGCTGGATCATCACAGAGCACAGGCAACAGCCCACAGTAACTGGAGTTCTTGTAACAGGAAAAGTTTCTCACATTGGAATACATAGGATAAGGTGTACACTTCTTCTCATAGGACGTTCACGTTATCCTCTTTTTCAACGTTCATTCAGTATGGGGCTTATAGAATGATTTACCTTAAACTCTCTTGCTGTAAAATGGTATTCATGGTACCTTGTGATCACCATGAACTAGTAGAGCAGTACTGATGAATGCACGCTCTGGCAAGCACAATCATTCAAGCAAGCACGTGTTTTGAGCAGAACTGCACAATTAAGGCATTAGTAACACAGAGTAGGGTTCTCTTTCTAGCATAGCTTAAGCCAGCTTTGTACATGAAATAAGCTAAATTAGCAAAAATCCAACCAAAACAAAACCCCAAAAAAACCAAATGCCCCCCTCAAGTGCCTCTTTACTGCCACAGCTGGCATATATGTCATTTTTTTTCTTTTTGGACTATCAAGCCATATTAGTCCATGGTGCATGTGTTACATCCACGACTAATGCCACAGCTCAAGCTATTCAGATTCAGACTCTCCAACACATTCTGCACGTAGCAGGAATGCTCCTGTCTCAGATACCAAATTCAAAACACACCTAAAATCCCATCTCTGGTTTCTCAACATACCATGTCAAACACACAGGTAAGGCCTTCCACTTTCCTCTTTACGAATCTGAAAAGGAAAATACTTCCAAACTAAACACTCCTTTCCCCCAAAAGAAGTCTCCCAAACAAACACGAACACTGTGCAAGTCTATTGCTCTGTCACCTCTGGTGGAGAGCACAGAATCTTAATGTGTGTTATGAGAAAGTCACTGTAACACAAGAGGATGTGAGGATGAACAAGGAGGAACAAGTCTGCGAACATTTGATCTCTGCATAATGTTGCCTTTGGAAGATAAGTTTGAGCATTATAAACAGGTGGTTTTTTGAGGCTAAGTAATGTGGTGCCAAGTTTCTGGAAGCCAAGAAAGTCTTAGTTTGGAAGCCTGCAGTGGTAGTCAAGAATTTATGTGCCCATGCTTCTGCTCAATATATTTTATACTTTTCAGACAGATAAAGGTTAGGGATGGGCAAAGAAATGTATGCACCAGTGTTTCTTCTCATAGATAAGGGGTATGGATGGGTAAGAAATGTTTCTACAAGCTTTAATCAATGTCCTGATTTACAGAGTCACACAGAACTAGTCAAACCAGTTACCTTCATTTTTATCCCCTGATTGACTGTGGCTCTCTTCTTGGTTGCTGGTCTCCTCACTTAGTGTTGTATGTATAGTAGCGTCTGGCTCTTCAGCCTCTTCTTCAGCAGCACCCTCTAGCACTACATGAGGGAGAAGGGAAAAAAGAGAATGAAACTAAGTTTTTCTGGAAGCCATTTTAGCAAAACAAGACTACAGCCCTTTAGTTTGAGGGTTTCCCTGACTGGTACGTAGGTCTGACGACAGAAGCACACCAACAGTGCCAGCACAGCCAAGCACCCACTCCCACATGTGACTGAGCACTGGGGTGGGAGAAGCTGCTGCCTCTGCCAGTGGCAAAACCTGGGCAAAGACCCTTACCAGCTTGGTCCCCAATATTCAGCCAGCAAAACAAGCAGGAGGGAGAGAAGAAGAGAGCAAGCTAGCATATCACTGATGGTTGTGACATTTGATTAAGAAGCTGGAAGAGTACTCTGCAGCTAGATAATTTAAGTAATTCAGTTTCACACATGCACTCCTCCCCTCTTCTCTTCTTGGAGGATTACCATTTACTTCAATACACGAATTCATGGTGACCTTTTTCTTCCTTCTAGCAGTGGTGAAATGACTACTGAGGTTTCTGGGACCACTTGGCACATTCCTCACACCCACTGCCCAAGGTTTCCAGATGAGCTGAAGACATAAGCAACCATCATATGTGCTGACAGAATTTCTCCACGCTGCTTTCTGAAACCACAAACTTATCATGCTATCATTGGGGTTTCAGGAAGGATGCCTGTTCTGGCTGGAGAATGACAGGGCAGTTAAACATAATTTTTAGAGGTGACAGGGAATGATTGACGCATGAGAAAGAGAGGAGCTCTCTGCCCGCAGCACCCATAGCGATAGCTTCTGGAAAAGGTTATTTGTAATATGCAAAACTGATACATTTTTAATGGCAAAACACATCTTACAAGCAAAATAGTTATTTCATTATGGAAATGAAAACACACTGTGGACATTTCATCATCTCAGATTTCCAAATCGCATCCAGCAAACAATATAGGTTTTCCTTTTTTCAGAAAGCAGAGACCATCAGCCTCAAACTGTCACTAGCTCTTCCTTCTAAAAAGAAATTCTCAAGGATGACATGCAAATCAATCAAGTAACACATCCTCAAATGCTGTTTAAACAGCATTTGCAAACAATACATGACTATGTTATCCCAACTACTGTCATTTTAGAGTACACAAAAAAAGGCAGACAAAGAGAAAGGGCCCAGCTTGTGTCAAGCAGTTCCTCATTTCACGGAATGCCAGACAAAGCAGCAGATTGAAGCTTCCTACGTTTAACCGCCGACCCTCTTCGGAGTGGCACACAGATGATTTGACATAGCGAGCCAGTGCAGTCTAGAGACAAAACCTAGGACCTCAGTAAGCCCCATGTCTAAGGCTCTGGGTAACACCAACTTCTTAACAAACACCGTTTTCAATTTGTGTCTTCAAAGACAGACAAAATGACTACTTTTATGGTATCCTGAACAACTCAAGGTAACTCTTCCCTAGTAATTTTTGTTCTTTTCTGCTAAGAAAACACTAGTGGTCCCTGCAACACAGGGATTTCTTGCTTCAAGGTGAGGCCAAACACCCATCCTTCTGTATGTTCTCCAGTAATTATGGGATCTGTTTATTTGTTTGTCTTTATTTTGTTTGTCCTTGGCTGTTGTAACTTTGCTGTTAATCTGTTTGCTTTTAAAAAAGGTCCATCTCATTCAAGAGCAACAGTCTTTTTTTTTTTCTGTCTCGATCTTTTTTTAACCACTTATGTGGTAACTGACTTAATTTTGAATGGAATAAGCTCAAAAGAGTTATTTTCGAGACAGCCTAAATCTTCTAAAAGTTGTTTGCTATCTCTGTTTAGTACCACCAAAAATAAGGACCAGTTTAAACCATTAGGACAGACTTCTGTTAAAACAATGCAATTCAGTGCTTTAGTAAAAAAAAAAAAACAACCTAAACAAAACCCAACCAAACAGAACAACTATCCCTTCCAAAGTAGACCTATTAATTCCTTTTTCAGTCAATACCTAGGACATTAATGTCACCACTGATTCATCCTGGAAAACATCAATCTATTGTGTAACTGTGAAAACTCCTATGTTGGCCAAGGTAACTTTGAGATTGCTGAGGAGCTTCCCAGAGAACAAGACTCAGCATTCCTAGTGCTGCTTTCAGCAATAGTGAAAATGTGAAATGTTCATCACAAAGAGAAGAGGCAGGCATACATGCCCACATTAACAAGCCTACCCCCTGGTTCTGAAACACCTGCCAGCTTGCTCTCTGTTCTTCTTTCAGGAGGAAAACTATGTATTATGCTATTACAGCCTTTCACAATTTCTATGAACCAACAGCTATTTTATTTCTGAATTTAAATACCTTCTTGCTAGCACAAACAAAGATGTATAGTCACAGACCTTGTTTTTAAAACTGTCTTCCTTGTACCAAAAATTTCCTATTTTGGAAGCACTTCAAAGATCGCAACTTAATTTCTGCAAAAACAGGTATTATTGTTGCATGCTTTTATTTACATGTTTATTTTCCACTCTCTTGCATGAAGCAAAAATGCACCACTGAAACAAAGACAACTGCACGAGCAGCACACACTGATTTCAGAAGCATAACTTTCTATTTGCAATAGGATATAGAAACAATAAGAATACTGGGCCAAATCACTCCTTCCTGTGGGAAAACCCGTGGCAGAGCGCCTTTAGGCAGGAACATACGGAGAGGTTTCTCTTGCAGTGGGTTGGGGTTTGGGGGGGGGGGGGGGGTTTGCAACTTTTTTGTTTGTTTGTTTAAATAAATGCACCACTGAGGATGGGGAAGTGGTTTTTTTGTCCACAGCACCTATGAAACTCAGGGAATCAGACAGGCAGCAACCAGCACGGATACCCTATGCTAGGCTTCCTTCAGTGCTGCAAGCCTCCTCAGCTCACACCAAATGCCCCTGCTTGGAGGTCATGATGATGAAGCCTTTTTCCTCCTTCTCCCCAAAAGAAAACAAAGACCTCCAGGAAAGAGGACAAAGGGGAAATAGGCTGGCAAACAGTGCAGCCTCAGGTCGCGTTCAACATCAGACCAAAGCCTCTAGGAAACAGGGAAGTGGTCACAAGCATTCAAGTCATCTTCTACTTTGAAGAACGCCCCCAGTGTCACAGTCTCATCCTCTGTGAAAAGGAAGAAAAGCAGAGAGCAAGCGACCAAGTGAGAGCTCTAACACATGGCGGGGGAGGGAACCAAACAAAACAACGCAGTAGCCCTCTTTGCACGGTCACAGCAATAGGCCTGGTTCTTCTGTGGGAACGTGTGCCTTCCACTTGATGATGCTGCTGAAACCATGACTGAGGCAACCTCAGTCCCCCAGAAAAACCTGAGGGGCCTCTAGCTCCTGCTTCTGACAGAGGCCCACCCCTGATGCCCCACATAACCAGCTAATGGGAGAGTCACTGAGAAAGCAGAGAGCTAAAAAAAAAGAAAAAAAGCCTTGTTGCTTCCCATGCAGTCTGTACAGGAAGACACTTGCTAGACCTATTTCCTCCTTTGGGATAAAGTGTGACTCCACTGTATGTTAAAGCTGAGCCCATCAACAGTTACTTCCCCCCCCCCTTTGCTTATGTGCATTTATTTGTATTTAATTTTCTTGGTTTAAGACCACTCTCAGCAGTTACAGCTGCTTCTCCTTCTGGTGAAGAGCATCGCAGATGAAGCAAAAAGGAGAACATGGGCCACAGGGGAAGGAAGAAGAAAGGAGAAGAAATTATGAGTCTTCAGAGTCACAGTCACTTGACTTGCTGTTGAGAGGCAGCTACACAAGCATGGAGCGGCGTGTCCCGGCCCCTGGGAGCTGGTACAAGTCTCTGCTCCAGTTTGCTCCACTGTCTTTGCACATGAGCTCTCCCTTTGGAATAGATAGGAAGAAACACACAATACATGCAAGGAGGGGGAAAACCTGGTGTGTAGCACAAAGCTGCTCATTGTTCTGCCTTCCGAAAAAAATCCACATTAACGTTAAAGTAGAAGCCATGCACTAATTGGGCCAGGGAAAGATTAACACTCTCAGCCAAATACTTTTATTGGTTTCATTAAACATGTCGTAGTGCGTAGTACAGAACGTGGGGAGGGGCGGGGAGAGAAAAAGGGGAAACAAATGATAGTTTTAGGAATGTGCACCCCCCCACGCATGCATTTCAAACCACTTTTTCCCGTGAGGCCCAAACAGGAATCCTGAGCCTTCTTCATCATTTTCATCTTAGCAACGCTATTAGCTTATTCCCACTGTTTTTTTTCTAAGTGGTAGGAAAAACCCCAAGGATCATTTAAATGAAGGCCAGACCTTCTAGTATACAAATTTAGATGAGAACAGAACTTCAAAGAGGGATATCGCGTTTGAATAAACAAAGTTTACCATTTATCCTTGAGATTATAATACCTAAGAATTGCTACACCGTGCTCCAAACTGTTTCTGATGTACTGATCTCCTACTAAGCTTCTACACAGAGGAGCAGATTTTATGCCCAGAACTTCCAGAGCACATGGTGACACTCCCAAGCACAAATGGTCTCTCCCACCCCAAGAGATGCACACCATCCCTGCACTACATTTTGAACGCGATTTTTGCATCAAAGCTGTCAGGAAGGAAAGAGGGTGAATAGGCATCGTGTGGGAAGAAAAAAGGGTTACACTATTCAAAGCACTGCCTCACGGCAAAGGAAAACCAAATGAAAAAAGTTTTCCCGACTGACCTTTTTAATACCAACTCTGCCCTTGCTACTGAAGTGTTGGTGCTGACTCGGCACCCCAGCGGTAGAGAATTATACTGGCAGCGTCACCTCACTGTCACCACTGCTGGAGCACCAGTACAGAGCAGCCTATGGGGAAAGGAAGACAAGCATGTAAAGAAAGACAGTGGCATGGGAGTATCTGGTGGTCGTTCTTTCACCTAGCATCCAGTAAAAACTAAGAAAGTTACCCCAACGGTTTTGAACTTGTACCTGTAACTAACATTTTCCTCTAGGGAAAAACAAAACCAACCAAACCAAACCCTCAAAGACAACCAAAAGGAGCAACACTTCTTAAAGGGCACTCTCTGAGCACTGAAAGACAGACCACTCATCCTGCTGTGAACTCTAAGCTATCAGTGATACAGTTGTTTTGCCTATGTTAGCGCACATATAATACTTTGCTTCTTAAAATAACCCTACAAATCCACAACATCCATATGCCTTTTCTTACCTAACATGTACACAGACAGATACACCCAAACACAGAATAAACAAGTGAAGCACATGCTCATGGCCATGCCTTAAAACTGAGCTAGGGACCACCTTCTGTTTTGGTGGCAGGGCAGGGAAGAAGCACCCAACAAGAATGAGACGATCCCTGGATTTCCAGATTATTTTGTATACTGTTGCTACAACACCTAACAGGCTAAATTTTAAATATTCAAAATTATTTACTCCTCCTGTTTTATTTCCTTGCGTGCACAATGGGATACATGCGTGCATTTAGTTTTTACGTAGGTTTTGAAAATCACTTTCTGATGACTTATGGACCACTAATGGTCTTCACGACTGGCTTAATGATCAAAAGCATCTCTTCATAAAGCATATCAGGATTTGAACTTACTTAATGCCTTAAGTGAACAACAACTCTGAATCATCATGATACTCTGGTATTATATTGATGTATTACACTGAAAACAAGGAAGCTATACTAGTGTAACAGTGAGATGCCATACTGGCAAAGCAGGGGTTTCCTGGATGAAATTATCCTATATGGTCCAACTGGTTTACAGCAATGCACAGAGACATCAGGCAGCCTTAATACAAAATGCATTCATACCTATCTTCTTGGCCCTGTGCTCAATTTGCTAACTGGAACAGGGTACCAACATTTGCTCCTTTCACAAGCGCTGTGTGCTGTGCGAATAGCCCTCACACAGGAGCCTGCGGTCTTGCTAGGCTAGAAAGGAGAACCGAGGCACATGCTGCTTCAGCATCAAGAGCGAAAGCAAAACCCAATGGCCACCAGGCTCCCAAGAGGAAAGCTCAGGTCTCCACCAGCATGCTCGGCAGGCACCTCATAGGGTTTTATCC
Source organism: Leptosomus discolor (assembly GCF_034619465.1). Classification (NCBI taxonomy): domain Eukaryota; kingdom Metazoa; phylum Chordata; class Aves; order Leptosomiformes; family Leptosomidae; genus Leptosomus; species Leptosomus discolor. Next base: position 31,079,409 of record NC_141398.1, on the reverse strand, counting down.
AAGCCTGCACCAAGATCTCCGAGCCTGCACTGAGCTCCTGACCAGCCCTGCCATTCTTGGGGATGGCAGCGCCACATCAAATGCACAGCATCACAAGAGCTGCAATAACCCGCGGCTTCATTTAGGTTCAACAGCTACTGATGAATTTTGAGATTTTTCTAACGCTTTAGCCCTCCTCTACCCCCGACCGAAGAAGTATCTATGAGCTGTTCCTCATCCTCCCTATTTGTATCAGCTTGTGGGTGAGCACCTGGCCCTCCAGGAAGCCTTTGTCACTGAACTGCAGTCAGCTTCGAGAGCTTGTTCAAGCAAAAAGCGTAACAGTGTAACAAAGCTGGAGCCATGAACACGAAAAAAAATAAAGTCAGGGCCACAGCAGAGTAAAACAACTGGCTGTAAGCAGACACCACTCCACTCCTTCCCGTTCAGACAACTGCAAAGACCCCGCCATCCTCACCCTTGCCTGCTGGTGCAGTGCAGCCGTTGGGACGCAGCCGTTGGGACGCCGGCTCCCCCAGCGACTGGGAACCACGGCAACAGGGGAAACACAGGACAAGACTAGGCCTTAGGCCTTACCCGGCACAACGCCTCCCCTGCGGCCTCCCTGCTGGCTGAGGAGGGACACAAAAGCAATACTGTCTGTCCTTATAAGCTCTGCTTTGCATGTGTTCAGGGAGCGGGGACAGCTGTGAGGACGGCTCGCAGAGTTCCAGGAAGTCAATGTGTTTCTTGGCTTTGGCTCCAGTTTATTTGCCTTAGATGAAGTGGCGACCCGAGAAAGTCCCTTCGCAACCCCCCTGGGGCTGGCATCGGCCGCAGTGGGGCAGTACTCCTTGGGCCACAGTTCTGGGTCTCTCCCTACACCGCTCGGCCTTCCCCAAACCAGCCGCCACGTCTCTCCCTTGGGCCAGGGCTGGCTCACATCCCACCTGGCAAGGGGATGGCCTTGGGATGCAGCACAGTGGACAGTGGGAGCCCAGAGCAGAGCCAGGGACCGAAGGGAGCAGGCCCTGAAGGCTCTCCCCTCGGCAGGTGGGATGGAGGTGTCTTGCAAAGGTGAGAACAGATCAAGTGAGTGGCATCATGCTGCCTGCCAAAATCACCACTGCCCACACGGCCCTGAAGGAGCCCAGGACAAGGCAAGAGAGTGGAGGGGCAGAGGGAAGCTGAAGCAAGGACCAGCGGGCACCCCCATCGCACGTGTCTCCCTGCCCAACAGGCAGAGGAAGGGGAGGCACACCTGCCCGAGGGGAGCCCCAGTGACAGCCCCAGGACACAAAACCTCATCTGCTGATGCTGCCACCTCAGACAAGTGAGAGGGGACGAGGGATGCAAAATGAGGAAACAATCTAAAATGTAGCTCTGCGGGTTTGGGGTTTTTTTCATTTTTGCTTTGCCCTGCCAAACCCAGTTAACTTAAAACCCTAAGGGGGAGGAAGCTATAGGTTGATGTTCCATCACCTACGTGGCTAGACAGATTGCACTTGGGAGAGCCAGATGGAAAACATTCCTGAGCAATGGAGAAGAAAAGCGACCTCCCCTCCAAACAGTCCGAATTACAGTGCCCCTCGGCTCCAACTGAGGAGAGGCTGCAGGGACGTGGGGCGGGTGAAGCGGGACACTGGGCTTGGCCGGGTAGCTGTGACGGAGATGCTGACATCCCTGACAATATATGGCCAGTCTAAACCACAGGATATCTTGTCCTTTTAAGGTGGGCCAAGAGCAAGCATCTGTGCAGCAGCAGCACAGCCCTAGCTTGCCATCAATAGCCCTCGGTGTCACTGAATAAACACGGGCTCCTGTGCCATACCAACTGGCCATGCAGATGCCCAGGCACCTACCCCAAGACGAGACAATTTATTCGGTTGTTCCTCCGCACAGCATCACGGAAACAAGAAGGAACAGTAACAACAAGAGGAAGAAAAGCCACGAAACCATGCGGCCAGGCTGCTCGCTGGCAATTGGCGCCTGCAGCTGTCAGGGAGGGAGGGCCTGTCCCCATGCCTGTCCGCATCCCCGTGCCTGTCCCTCGCCCTCATGGCCAGCAAGCAGCTCAGCCAAGGGCAGCTTCAGACCCGGGACTCGAGACAAAGGTTTAAAGCAAATCTGTGGAGGGAGAAACAAGCAAATGTTTCACTCCTTTACACTTGCTCTTCACACATAGCCAGAGCTGTGTGTGCACAGCAGGACAGGTTCGGCAAGGATTAGAGAGGCAGGATGAATCACGCCAAGGAAGATACAGAAGATCTCCTGTGCTAGTGCCCTGCTTCTTGTGCGGCTCCCTGGTGGTGATCCTCTTCCTCCACGATGGATTTAAAGAGAGCTTCCCAGAGGGCCTGAATGCACAGGCAACTTTACAAAAACTGTTCTGGAAATAGGGTCAGCTAAACTAGGAAAAGACTCTTTCCTTTCAGAGTAGCTATGTCCCACGTGGCGCTTCACATGCTAGCAAATTTCCTTGCACAGGAGCCCAAGGAGGAGTGCATCAGTGCACCTACAGCAGAGCCCCCAATACATCCTTTGCAGCATGACTGCATTGTCTTCAGGAGATGCCAGCACACTCTGCTTGGAGCACCATACCAGGTAGCACGCCAAAGCACTACACACCTCACAAGATAATGCAGTAAAATGATGCACAACATGAGAAAAGAAAGAGTAGAAATTACATGGATTAAAACTCATTTCCTGGTGGTAGCACTGTCAACCATCATGATTTTATCATGAGCCCTGTAAAAATCTGACGGTGTTAGATTACTGCACAAAAATCTCAAACTCTTTTTTTTTAAGTCAAAGTTCTTGTTTTCCAGGTTGTGGAGGAAGGACATTACATGCTCAGCAAAAAACAAAAGGCAAATTGAACAGATTAATTTTATAAAGCCTCAAGCTTTGAAGGATAATCACGATCTCAGATGCTCAACCTGCAATTTCTTAACACACAGGGATAGCAACACAGAGCGTCCCTTCTTTACACAGCACATTTTGTACCCTGGAACATATACCTGCCAAAACTAAAATGGTTTTATTCTTTTTTAAAGAGGGAAAAGAATCACAACATCTCAGCACGTTTCTAACATTTTACTTAAAAACCAACACAACTGCACTTTAATGCTACTTGAAGATGAGAACCTCCACCAAATTACCAAACTCATTTTAAGCAGAAAGAGATTCAACATGTAAATATTTTGCAGAGAATGATTCAAGAGTTTGCAGCTCTTCTTGCTGCTCTTTTCCAAGGAGCACGACTTGCTGACAGGATTAACTACTGCCAGGCTCACAAAGCTGGGAGACAGCTGCCACATGGCAGCCATTAATTACAAAGCTCCACTCCTCTAAAGTTAGGGAAGAGGCAGAGGAAGAGGCAGACTATTTCATCTGTGTTATCAGCAGGGTTCCCCTGCTCCACAGGCTTTAGTGACTAGGCTTTTTCTAAACAAACACCTCCTTTTCTCCCCCACCTTGTTAACATCATTATCTTCCCGTCTTCTGTTTCTAGTCAGCACAGGAACTATTCCCCCATCACACTCTTCAAACAACAAAGAAAAATCTATAATCAAGACAATTTAAAATGTTCAGAAACGCACATACTCCCTGATATAGATTTTTTAATTAGAGAGTTTTAGCTTGAAATTTTAAGAGGGGAAATCACATGCCAGAGGAGGAAAGAGAGATGTGCTGGAGCAAAGGGATTCAGAAGCATGCTGTACAACCCTCACTCTCCCATCCACCCTAGGAGGCATTTGTAATGTCAGCCTCTGACTGCAATACCCAAAGCAGCTACACAGCTTTTTCATGAGTAAGACAACCTGTAGCACTCCTTTCTAGCTTGTATCTCCACACCAGGCAGACCCTCTGCAGACCTGCAAGCCAAAGCCAACCCCTTCCCTACACCATATGAGGCACAAACAGGTCTCGAGGCAACCACCTCCTGGTCCTGCTAAGGACCAGGAACAGGTACACATCATCTCCATCATCTCCATGCAATGTTATTAAGCACAGATAACTGTCGTTTGCCTTTCTCCTGTTATTTTGAACCAGAGCTAAAAGATACAAGCTAGCTGTTTAATTTTACCTGGGATTATTCTAGCTATGTATTTGCCACAGATGTCAAGAGTACCACAGAACACTCAAACTAAAGTTTATCACTTCCTCCCTCCAGGTGAAGAGAGAACCCAGCCTTGAGAATAAGTGTCTCTCTCCCTTCACTGATGAACAAGTTGCCACAGCCCTGTGAGCACACCCACCGGCTTATACCAGCTGGGCAGGCAGCCTGCTGGGTTGTTTGCAGAACTCTAAATTCTGAAATACAAAATTTCTTTCTTGATTTAGTTAGGTAAATTAATTGCAGCAGTAGATGGTGCTGGCAAGCCTCTCCAAGTTCAGATCCTCACAGGAAAGCCACTAGGAAAATTTTAAACAGCAGTGCTACTTGCCAACAGTATTCTTCAGTACAAGTTTTCTTTCTATTTTGAAGTACAAAATAGTGAAACTAATCTGTGGGAGGTGCTTCCTGCACACTGACAAAATGAAACAGCATCTGTTAATTTTCATAGACTGCAATATGCATGCAAAAAAACGGCACAGGGATCCAGTTCAACAATCTCTTATGTAATTCAAAAGTCCGTCACCTTTATCAGATGAGTCCAAGAAGCCTTCTGAGAAACGACATATCTCTATCCGACTTGAAAAAAAGATGTATTTTCAAAACAAGAACTGCATACACACACACACACATCCCCCTTCATCCACAACCACATCCAGCTGCTGACCTTCCAAGTTCCTTGCAGCACAGCCTTTGCTCTGGGACTTTAAAAGCCTAGCAGGCATTTCTAAAGGATTTTACAAAGTACACAGGCCTGGCCTTGTAAAAGCTCATGAGGAATCCACGGAGGTCATCGTGGAGCTTAGACAGTCTGCAAACAGCATAATCCACGTGCTGGTGAGGTAAGGAATGACCAAAGTCGGGTGGATAGGCCTGAAGACTTCTGCAGCGACTGGCTCCTCCAACAATGCTGTAAACCCTGGAGGAAATGCCTGCTGATCTTCAAAGCCCTTCAGTAGGAACAGCCTTAAGTTTCCTGAACATGAGCATTCTGGTTGCAAGGCCACAATCCTCTTATGCATGAAGACAAAAATATAAAAACAAAGCAAACAAAAAAACCTCAAATCCACTAAGGTTAATAACTGCAAATAATGAGCGAGACTGACCCTCTACTCTGCAACGAGCTGTCGGATCCATCCAGCAAAGTTTTGATGCTCCTCGGCACAACAGCCACACGGGTCAAGCAGCAGCTTACAATCTCTGCAGCTTTCCTTTTTCTATTCCAGGCAGTCCTCCACACGTGTAGACTCCTGGAACGCAACACTCAGTTGTTCGGACTAGGAGGGGTTGCTACAGCCTGTAGCTGTACAAGGTGTCCACCGTAACTATATCAAGACCATTGCAGTGTGTTGCACTGCCAGCAGAATTTTAGGTACAGCCTTCAGTCGCCTGACGGGCTGCACAGGCGACCATGAGTAAAGGGGAGTCTGGACACCTGCACACTGAAAAGAATTGCAGGAAGTTTATTTCAGGAACGCTGGGGAAAACAAAACAAAACAAAACAGACAAAATTGTGAACAAGTTTCTTCAGTAAGTGAAGTTTTAAGTTGCTATTCCTCCAGCCAAAAACGTCTGTTGCTAGTCCAAATCCACCCTCCTCTTCTTAAAAAACAATTCCACCACTAGAGCTTCACACATTGCCATCAAACAGATGATACAGGCAATTCTTCCCACAATTCACATATGAAAAGGAGAACTCGTTTCCTTCTGCTGACTCCCATTGACATGTAACATACCAAAATGTTAGCCTGAAACAAACTAGTATGAATTATACATAGGTTCAACCCAATTCTGGCTAAAATAGTAGTTGCAAGTGTTTACCATAGAGAAAAATGAACGACAACGACAAAAAAATCGATCAAGTGGCTTGTGCACCCACTCACACCCACCCCAATTTCTGCAGTAGGACAGTAAGAGTTTGCCAGTGGAACCTTGACTAATCACTTTCATGTATGCACACATAGCGAAGCGACATTGAAATATCATAATCAGACCCATGATATTGAAATTCATGCGTCTTTTCAGGAGTGGTTTCCACGTGAACATTTTCTCAGTTGTATATACATACACACCCACACAGCCACTTTCTTTTAATTCTAAAAATGAAATCACCTTGCTTTACAGTTTCAAGCCAGTACATACTATGGCAATATATATATTTACATTGATCTTGCTGAGGTCACCTAGAATGTGCTCTACCACCACAGACGAACAAGACCTAAAGTGTTTAAAAGAGCCACAAAACAAAAAAATAATCTGATATCGTTCCTTGATTAGGTTACAACTCTTGAAAGGAACAAACTGTATTTCTGCCCGATTGACAGATCCCATCCTCCAAACTTCATACAAAAATTATGTTCATTCAGAGCAAAAGTGAAGGACAAAGAAAACCTCAACACCAGAACTCATACACTTTCACTCAGATACTAAATAGCAGGAGCTATTTCCCACTTCCAGTTCAGACATTATTGTTTTGTAGCAAGTTTTATCCGCCTTATGGAGTCAACCTTTCAATAAAGGGATACAAGAGAAGAATTCAAGAAATCGGTAGCTGTCTCGCCTGTATAGCAGACAAGCGTCTATTTGAATGAATTAAAACAAGAAACTAAAAGGAGAAAGCAAGCAAAACCACCAGCTAAATAAATTATTTTTCACTGTAAGGTGAAAAACTTTTCTAAATCTACCCACGCATTTCACACACAGTAATGTGCAACTATCATTCTACCAAAAATTAGAAGAGTCACCACCAGATTGTTTCACTCATTCCTTCATCTAAACTTCAAACGGGGTTTCCAAAGCTAGAAATTTTTGCCATCCCTACTTACTGACAGCTGAAGACAGAAACTGGCCCCTTCCTCATCTGTTAGGGTCTGGCATGCTGTGGAGGCTACGGAGGTAGGCACTTTCATAAACAGAAGTGGCAGCAGCAATTCTGTATTTCACAAACTTGAAACGTTATTCAATACAGCTTTGACATAAAAAACATGAAAGCTGACAATTTCAAATGCTCCTCAGCAAATACACTTCTTTGAAACTTCCTAAAATCTCTAAACATGGATAATTTTTGAAGTAACAAGGTCTTTAAAATAGCAGTGAGCAAGCTCCCTGAAGGGTGGGGTAATTGGGAGGGTTATCACACCTCTGGGGGAAGTCACAGGCTCTATCTTGGCAGTGTTGCATCCCTTCCTATACCCAGGGGACTGATTAGTTCATGATAAGCAATTAGGCACCCTAGGGAGGACAGTTAACCGTCTTACCAAAACAAAAAGGCTGCACAAATGTAAGTCTCACTAGATTAAAGAAACACTACCCAAAGAACAGCAAATTTGTGTTTGTTCCCTTCTACTGGAACCAGCAAATATTACATTTTGCCTACATATGGCACACACAGATCTCAGAAATCCCAAATTTGAGCACGTACTTGCTGCTAAATTGGTAACAAATGCTCTGAAGCATTTTCTTTCCCAAGACACCAGTGCTGTGATGCAGGAAAAAGGGAGGGAAGGAGGGGAGGAACACAGTAAATAATGATTAGATGACTTGAACTAGCAATCTCATTCATTTAAATTCTCTTCCTCATTGTTAAAATAGTCCCTAACCAAGGACCAGCTGCAGAAAGTGGGACCTAGAAAGGCTGTGCATTTCAGAAGGAAACCTCCAGTCAGCAGGAGCCCCACCATTACACGTGCTGCTCCTAAAAGAGTTCTGTGAAGGTCCTGCCCACTGTAAGGCTCGCAGTGAGGCACCTATGTGTATCACAGTCTCCCTCACGTTAAACATTTATCTCTAGTAAAGCAGAGGGGCGAATTCACCTTTCGCCTGCCAACTGATGTAAAAGCTCCAACACACACCAGAGCTGCCGATGGCGCTGTTTCTGACTTACATCAGGCCCGATGTATCTCAAAGTACTTTGACGGCTTAAAATATGAAGGAATGCTTTTCAGTAAGACGACCCCCTGTTCTTTTCTGTCCTTTTATCTTTACTCAACAGTTTGCCATCCAGTGATAGGAGGGAACCCCAGCTGCACAGCCTGAGCTTTTATCTTCTGCTGACCACGCAACAACACAAAGCTCAGCTCTGGATTTCCTGCTGCTTGCCTAAAGGGGCTGTTCAGCTTGTTTAAATATTACTTGCCTTGGGAGCCCTGGAGTTGTGCCCAAGCACTGTACTGTATCTTCCCAGCATCCATTTCAGCATGTACTTTAAAGGTCTTTAGGTTCGATGTACTATGCTCTCCCTTGCTATGGGAGGAGCCTAATGCCTCTAGAAAAAAAGACCAGAAAACCCACCCAACTCCTCCCTCTCTCCCCATTCCCCCCATTAATCCCTGTGTCTCATTCTGTTACACAGCTAACAGAAGTCCCTCTTCATCCCAAAAGCAGCAAACATATTTAGCCCAGTAAACCGAACCAATTGCAACCAAGGGAAAAGACATTCTGGTATGAAAGGCTACAGCTAGGAAGAAATCAGATGCCTTGCACCACATACAGCAAGCCATCAATGCTCAGTGAGCAAACAACCAAGAAAGTACAGTAGCAAAAACGGGCTTTTAAACCAAGTTGTGGTACAGCAGCCTCTTGCCACGCTAAATTTGGGAAGCCTCCACAGTGGATTTTAGTAGAAAAGAATCGTCAAACACAACCTTCTCTAAATCTGCAAACTTAACATCAAGGCTCTTTCTTCCCTCATTCAGAGCAGCGATGAAAATAAAACACGGCTTTTACAAAACCAGAAAGGATATTCCAGCCTTCACAAATTCTTTCTGAAGCCCTCCTTTTCACAATTACCATGCCACCGAGAGGCTGAGTTCTGGCTACAAGGTCAGCAGGGAGATAACCTTGGCCAATAGAAATGATCTGCATCAGCCCAAAGGCAGTGCCTGGCGGCCACCATAAAGCAGCCCAGCAGGCTCCCTGTTAACCTGTTTGTGGCCGATAACAGCTGATACAGATGGAGAAGAAGATAAAAATCCAGACTCAAAATCTATTTGTGAAAGTTGTGGACACAGCAGCTCAAATAAGGGAAACTTCAGCGAATACTGACTGTGAGAACTGTCCTGTAAAAAGATGTCTCTCATATTCCTCAGCAGCTGAGATGCAGAAATACGCGTACCCCCACAAGCTGACACAGAATTGCAGCTGTGAGGAAACTCAAGGCTAGAAGCAAAAACCTGGTTTTAATCCATTCTGCTTCGCCTCAGCCTGCAGCGTACAGACTGATTTAACCTGATGTAAGCCACAGCTGTCACTCAGAAGGACAGACTGCCAGTCCTCACTTCACCCTGCAGCTCCGGCCACACGTTCTCCCTCCGTCCTCGTGTCAGTCCTAGCATTTGAACAACCACACAGTGATCCAGGACCACAGAACTGATCTGGCTTGGGATTTGCATTTGTTTGGGGCTTTTGTTTTGTTTTGTTTTTCACTTAAAAACGTATGCACATACAGTTTCATCAACAGTCTTCACACAGGGGAACTGAAACATCCTCAAATTACACCTCTATTTGAGTGAGGGATGAGAGACCTGAGTAAGAATGTTGTCGGTAACTCTACTCCCGTGGTGCAGCAGTACCAGGGAAAGGTGAAAAGATGTAGTGGAATGAACCCACAGCCAGCTCCATCTCCAGACTCCCTCCTCCCACTCCCCCTTGCTCCCTTCTCTCCAGCTCAGAGCTTGCTTGCAACCCCTCTGCCATGAAGAACACTGCTATCATTTAAAATTCTACCTGAAGTTCAGTTCTCCAGTTAAAGCCAGTGAAAATAAGTTCACAATAAAATAAACTACCACAACTAAAACATCTGCACCGCGCCTCTCCCACGGCATCCCTGGAAGAGGCGAACAAGAGAGCAAGGGGAGTCCCACGCAGTGAGTTAGTAACTTTTTGCTTACCTATCTAGTTTTTCCTAGATCAAGGACTGGGTGTACCTTTTGCACAGTGCAAAGCACAAACCAAACGCAAGTCCAAAATATCCTCCCTCCTTCCCCGCCTCCTTCAGTCTTTACATGGCTGAATTATCATAATTTTCAACTTGTTTGTTTGTAAGCATTTGCAAATGACTCCCATGCACAAAGACAAAATTTACCCCCTCCAATACAACTCATGCTTCATTAAGTCACATCAGCAACAATGCTGAAACAGTCTGCCACCATGTGCCACCACATGTACCAACCACAGCTCCAGAGTCCCCAGTAAGTAGGGCAAGCAGCTCACCTGAAGTCCTCAGGTACTTTAGAAACAATATTTACAAACCTTGGGCCTTTGGACTTAACATACAGCACAGTGTGAATGGCACACATGCTGCCACACAGGCAGCTGATCCCCTCTGGAGAGCGGTATTTATTGTAAAATGCATCACCTTAAGGAGACAGGATGGGACAGAAGTGGAGAAAAGAAATCAAAGCTGCAGAGGGAAAGGACATGTTGCCGGGCTACATGTCCCCAGGCGCTGCTAGCTCACGTTGCTTACACCATCTGATCGCTCAAAGCTAAACATGGAATGTAGGTAGCAAGTCATAACGCTGTGCAGGGCTGGAGACGTGACCCATCAGCTGTTTCTGCATTATAATTATTGCACTGGGGCACAGCAGGACCAAAAGTTTGCCTGGGCAGACTTCTGCAATGTTTTGGCTTGTTGAAAATGACAAGAAAGGCCACACGCCGCTTTTCCGCAGGCCCAGCGTTCCCTGTTTAAAATCTCAATCCGCAAGAAAAGCAGAAGGCCCACAACTATTTCACTTTATTCAAAACAATGTTAAGAAGTCAGATTTCACAGGGCTGTGATCTCTCTCTCTCCCCTCCGCAAGACAAAAAGGAGTTTCAAACAAAGATGCAGTGAAGCAGCACTCCTGAAACACCATTCTCTGCATTTCTAAGCTGGTCTTGGTCATTTCCCCTTCAGGCCACTTCTGCTCCCAGCCTTTCTCTCGCTCTCTTTTTAAAGTTTCTGCTACTAACCAAAAAAAAAAAAAAAAAAAAAAAAAGAAAACCTTATTGCAATACCATCATTTCCTTGTATTATCATATTCTCTAGTGAACTGATTAATTCTCAGAGTGATCCTGACCCTAAGCTCCCACTGGGCCTCAAGTGATGCAAACGATTTCTTTCAGCTCTTCCTCCATTTTATTTTTGTCCTAACATGCACCAAGTACAATCAGAGGACTAAGTTTTGCAACTCTGGATTTAAAATGCAAATATCATCACTGGTAGAGCTGGAAAGGAACTCTTCACTTTCAGGCAATTTCATTGTTTCTGTAACATGCTCAGAATTAAGTTAAAACTCAAAGAGTACAAGTCAGTAACGAAATTATTTAAGCCAATGTATATTCAACATGTCTTACTGTCCAGGCTTTACTCTATAAGTAAAGCTTAAGTTAGTAGGAGTACAGTTTGTCAGGCAGTGACATGATTTTTAGTGCAACAGGTCAATGGAGAAACAACAAAACCTGTAGGACAGAACAGAAACTTGCAGCAGTACACGGCCATGGCATTTCTGTTAAATGAAGCAGAGCAGGCAGTGCAAATCTGGATAGCACAGCCCCTTTCCAAATGACTGCCTTTAGGAGACCACGAGCATTCACAGGCCGGAGGGATGCTTTCAGGAGGTCACTTGGAGCTACCTCAAGCTACCTGTTTGACACCATGTGGACTCCTGACCTACCACCCATCCCTCAACCAAACAATAAAAATTTTAACACTTTTACTATATTTCCAGATGAAGATGCACTCAAAACAAAATCACTGTGAGGACTGAATCCAAAAGGCATATCCCCCAAACTTCAAAGTTGCTTGCTTGCAACTCCTCTGCTGTTCTTTGCAATAGCAGAGAGGTACAGGGATGCCAGGTGGTTAACGGGAAGGCAGGCAGAAAGGAAGACATCAGTAAGCTACAAATGAGCTCGTAGGTCAGAAAAGCACTCTCAAGGCTAATAGACCAAAACTTCTGTTAGCACAAGAAGAGCACCCATCTCTAAGAAACCACTTCCTATCTTATTCTCCCCATCCCCTCCCCAATAGCCTTCTCCTTATTGTGATGCAGAACAGCCAGGCAACCGATCTCTAACCATCCATCAGAAGAATTGGCTAATACAATGTCACCCGGCCCACCACACGAACAAAAACCACCAACGAATCCAGCCAGTGGTTAACTGCAAATTTTTGTTTTACTGATGGTATTACACTGCCAAGGGTTCCCTTGCCCTTGCACATACACTGCCCTCTCAGAAACCCCCTCTGCTCAAACTCAGATTCACAAATATATCTACAGATATTCTACACATCTGCTTCCACCTGGTGGATTACCAGAGACGGAGACTGCAGCGTTTTTTAAAACAAATGTGTAATCCCAGCTCTAAAATTAGTTGCATGGTAATTCTGTGGGCAAGAGCAGAGGGGAAGAGTGGTTGCGCTCAGGGGGCAGTTCGTAAGAAATGGAACATGAATCGCTAAACTGTTTAACCCATTTTGAAATTCAGGTTTTTTCTCTCTTGGAAAACAATAAAAAAATGGGGGATTTTTCTTTCACTTTGAGGAGTTCCTTGAAACAGAAGAGGACGGAGCTATTCAATTTTGCTCCTGGGTGCTTAACATGAATAAATGACCTCAAGTGTCTTGTCAAAGAACTTAAAATACTCTTTTCATGGTCTTCCTTTCCATAATCAAGCAAAGATGCAGTTTTTAAATGCACATTAAAATATTTATTATACATATACACTGTATATAATCAAAACAAAACAAAATCCTGAAGTAATTGATTAATTGCTAGCCATAACTATGGAAAATGGGTCTTTTAACACTTCAGCAAAGCAAATGAGAAATGTTAGGGAGTATCCTGAGATACTGTTCTAAAACCATTCAGGCCTGGTTTCTAAAAATTTCCTTGCTATGATACCTGCAAACGCAGCTTTGCAGTAACTTCCAGTTCCATTTTCATATGCATATTTTTAAAGACAGCAACTGCCTTTGCCCTGCGTACACAGCATCAGGGGTGCCTCATTCTCTGTGGCTGAAGTTCCCAGAAAAGCCACCTCCGGAGATCCTAGGTGTGGCACATTCCTTTTTGCTCTAGATACTCCTCCTGACTGGAAGCGAAGGTAAATATTACTCCAGCCTCAGTCTGTTTCCCTCTTGCACCCACAGCAGCTTAGTAAGATAGTCAGCAGGCTACTGCAAATTACACTTCAGGGCTCATTACAAACCAAGGCCTCAGTGTTGCTAATGAATTGATACTAACATGGCCAAGACCCATTAGCTTCAACAGAAGCTACAAAGGTCCCAGTGCCAGCTGTGGTCTGCAAGGGTGGGCTATATGGCCCCTGCATGAGGAAGTTTGTTTACATCACATGTACAGGTATTTATGAACCCCTGGTCCTTCGTTTTTATTTAGGAGACCAGTGGTGTTTGGCAAGGTGTGCAAATCCTGTCAGACAACTTTCAAGCTACCCTTACTCCATATGGAAAGAAGTGCCTACAAAGTAAAGCACACTCATAAGCACAACATTTTCATCTTACACTGACAAACCCCTCAACCAGAAATTCTATACCTATACCTGTACATCACAGCGCAAAAGAAATGGTTGTGCATTCCCCATGCCTTTCTTGCACATGAAAGAGCAGACAAATACAGACTTATACAAGACTGCTAAATTGCTAACTGGGCCCAGGTTGCCAACTTCAGCATCCACAGAGCTGAACCGACTTACTCCGGTCTGGACTGAGAGAGGCACAAGGATGCTTGGCTTTCACTGGGTCACGCACAGTCCTTTTTACCATCTGCATTGCAACAGATGTTAAGAACAGGACGCACTGGATAAATCATCATTGCTGACGATTATCAGCTATGATAACCAATAGCTAGCTTATTCAATTGATAGCTGTAACTGCAATTTCCCACCCGCCTTGCCCTTCCCAAATCTCAATGCCCCCGCATTACAGCTTTGAGGACTAGACGTACAGGTCAGGCTTTCTCCCCCTTTTTTAGGGATTCTAGGTTTGTCACGTTTTTTTCTTCTTTCCAGTAAGAAAAGAGAGGACATGAAAAAGAATTCAAAACCTGAAGTTACTTCTCCCTTAGCTGCATTCTTAGAAATGGCTGAAGTATCTTTTTTTTATTAGTTTTTTTTATTACTTATTTTTCTTTCAACCAACACAAATGTGGCCTGAAGCTAGACACCCAACATGTACCGTTTCAGCACAAATGGTCAAAGTGTGGTAGAGTCACATGCAAGAGAAGACAGGGCCTGTAATAAAGCTGCCTGGTGATCTCCAATTGAAAATCCTCCTGGCAGCCCAGCTTCTTTCACGCAGAGGAACTTACTGACATTCTCTCACCATTCCTGTCCCTTGATGACTCTCAGTGTACTTGGAAATTAGGAAGCTGACTAAGCTCCCTAAAAACTGGTCTGGTCAGTCCCAGTCACCCTCACTCGAAAATGGTGAAAGTGGACAGTTTGACATCTCAGCAGATGAAGTCTCAGACTACATTGGTGGCACTGCCAGCAAACAATAGAAGTACCTTTTCTTCCCTGGACTCCAGTTGCTGTCACAGCCCCACATCCCAGAATCCACGAGAGATTTTCAATGTATTTTTGGGACTGCCGACTTTTACACCCATAGGATAAACTCCACTCGTGGTTGTTCACAAGTCAGAAAGTGTTTGCTTGGAAAAGAAAGGAGAAAAAACCTGCTATTCTCTCACAATCGCTTGAGCCCAAAAGCCACAGCCTTAGCACTGCCAGTTTCCCATCTCATTAAGTGTCTTGCAATACTTGTTTTTGTAATCGTTTTCCATGCTGTCTACACAAAAAGCTATCTCTGAAGCCAGAAGAACTACATTCCTTAAACATGGACCCTTTCCAGACTCACCCCAAACCCTTCTGTGCTTAAGGTTCTATACTTACATGAACACACAGATCACTACAGGCCCAGCAGTTAATTCATTTTCAAGTTGCCCTAATTTTGAGGCTTAACACTTCCTAAACTTCTCCATCTCTGATGTTCTCCTAGCTCTTTCAGGAAAGCCAGACTGTCTCCTGCTTTCTCTCCATTCACAGTTGCTAACAGTCCACTGCATTCTACCACGTTGCTCCCCCGTAAGCCACTTAAGGGTGCTACCATGCATGCAGAGCGCAATTCACATTAACTGCTACGTCTACGTCTACGTTCTTTCCAAGAACTTCATAGTGAGTAGTTGCTTGTTTTCCAGTTTTTCCTTTTCTTTTTTAAGACACGGACACCTCCTCCTCCTCCTCTTTCCTAATCACCTCCACTCAGAAAGGCTGAAGCTTGCTGATCCCACAGGAAATGGCAAGGCCTTTGAAATCAGTGGCTGGTCTTGAACCAGCTTGGGCAAGGTTCAGACAAGATACAGCGCACAAATACTCTTCTAGAAACTTTAAAATTCAAATACAAATTCTCTGCCCATCACCTTGGATGTCAGGCAATAAAAACGCTAGTAAAAGGCACAGCACAAGAGGCCATCGGCTAGCTGTCTGGGGTCTGATGACTGCTGACAAGCTGTTGGGAGGAAGGGATGGCGATCCAGCCATTGCTGGTGGTTGCCTCCCTTAGCCTTTCTTCCAGATCTTTCCCCACTGACCAGGCCCCATGTTCACCTTACCTGAGCTCCTACCACGACGCTACTGACATCCTGGGGCTCAACAACACCAACTCAGAGGCACAACAAAAAATAAACCGGTCGTCACCTCCCGAGGTCGGAGTGTACCTACAAATACAAGCTCACAATGTGATGCACATTTATTTCCTTTGCATACTTTACATCCTCTATGCCTAAGTCAAGACAAACCCCATTTTGGAAAGCTTTTTAAGAACAAAAAAGCCGAGTCCTTACAATTTTTTGCAAGTGGCAAATCCTCCAACACTCGCTTTGTGTGCTTAGGGCCCTGAAAGCTGCCAGATGAGGGGAGAAGGAAGATTTCTGTGACAAATCCTACTTTTCAAAAGGTTTTAGAAATAACTGTATAATCAAGCAGACACAATGCGTTGCTCAAATCAGCATGTAAACTCAGAACGGAAACTATTTTTAAAATCACTATGGCTTTAGGTTTTCTACTACTATTTATTTGACAGCAAAGGACAAGTGGTCTCTTGCAGAATAAAAGTACTTTTCAACTTCAAGATAAAATTAACACAGGAACTGGTATCTTTGCATCTTTTCTATGCATTCGTATCATAGACTCAATGGTACAAACACAAGGATGCATACCTGCAAGGTTCATAACCACACCTTCGCATTAAAAAGATTACTGAGCAATCTAACAAAAGGGTGTTTACTTTTAGTGCACACAACTCTCTATCACTTGGCCCATTTGCAATCTGTAATACAGATACCATTTAACATTGGAGAAAAAGGGACCCATATTTCTCCACCAATCAGATGTAGTAAATCCACAGAAGCCAAAACAAAACTGGTCAAGAGACGGAAGAATCAGGCCTTTGGGATGCTACGCTACTGTCTCCTGCATGGTTAACTTTGATGAGCTTGCTGAAGCACAGCCTTTAGCCAAGTGCTTTTTCATACGAACTCATCTATAGCTCAGAGACGATTCATCACCATTTATTACTCACCTTCTGGCAACACCCACTTTAAGCTAGGCAGACAGTCCCAGTCTGAAGGCTCTGTGGTAAAAGGGAGTCATTTCTGAGAACCAATCTGATGGACAGACAACTACAGACACCCGTGGTACTCTGCATGGCTACTAGGATCTGCCAGAATAAAGCTGCTCACAGGATAACTTAAACACGAATGCAATTCTTTCAAAAAGGGACCATGCATGTATTAGATACACCTGCTATACCTTCTTTTCAGTGCCTGTCAACTGCTACTGTTATGGCACAAGTAATCCTCGTGAAAGGATTTTGCTGAAGAAATACGGTGAATCTTCAGAGTTATCGATCAGAGCAGTCACTTGGTTACAGTACATAGGAAAGAAGTTATTCTGTTCTTCTGCAGCATTAGTAACTTCTCAAACAAAGAAGCTTGATTGAGGCAGACAGTGAGGGGCTTATCAGCTTAGGAAATGGGAAGGATGGTCCAATTAACTGCCAAGCAGTCAGACATAATTCACTCTGATGAGGCCAATGAGAGACAAGCCAGAGAAATACATGTCCTGTCCATTTATGTAACACCCAAACATTCCCCCCCTGCAAAGTCTCCCCTTCTGGAAACGTTGCCTAAATAAGCAGCAAGTCACTAGAGGAAAATTCACCTGTATGGATCTGCATCTAACCAGCACCTTCTCTGATTAAGCAACTGTCTCGGTGGTACAGATACATTGCCAGTTGCTAAACTGCTGGACACAGGCACTAAAAGCCATCACCAAGCAGACACCCAGAAAGCTCTGTGCAAGGTTATCTGGGGTCCACACTACAGCACGGTCTTCTCATACATCAAGGAATGGGGCAAGAAGTAGAAGGCACACAAAGGCACAAATATCCAACCCCGCTCTAGGTAGGCAGGCTTCATCCCCTTTTCCTGAACCACTTTTGCTAGCAGAGAAAGTGTCAGAGTGTTACTGAAGTCATTTCACAAGGGGGGGGGGGGGGGAGCTGAAGGCAAACAATATGTAACAGCTGATTAAGAAAGCTGTGAATCCAGCCACAGTGCTGCTCTTCAGGTCCTGTGCCATGCTTAGTACCCTGCTAGCATGGGATAAACAAAAGAGGAGAAAGAGGAAGGGGAGAAATGATATGAAAGATGCTAGAATGAAAAGAGAAAGTTCTCAGTGAATCATAGCTCCAGCTTGAGACCCATCACCTAGGAGGCAACAGGCATTTGAAATGGAGAGAGGAAAAAAAGAAAGAAAAAAAAAAGTCCCTGAAACATTGGTTCACAAATAGGAGCTTTCATGTTTACAGAAAGAGTGGAATCTTTATTCTGCAACAAAAACACACAAGTAGGACCCAGTTCATCCTTTGATAAGCCACCTTGTTTTGTATAATCCTCTCCATTTTTTCAAAGTGCCAGACTTAAGACTGTCATGATCAGAAACATGTGCTTTATGCACTATGAGCAGGAGTGTAAAAACCCCCAGTTGTGTGGAATATTTACGTTACATATGGCAACATCCTATTTGTCAGCTGGTTACCAGGAGCTAAGGAATCTGTGCGGTACCAGCAAAGTCGCCTTGCAGCAGGGTGTTATAGCAAGCATGAACCGGACTATATATGGTATGTTTACTGAACGATTAGGCATAAACATGTTACAGAAGAAATGATGTCTTGTATTAGATGCTAGGCTTGCTGCTCCAAGGCAAACCATCTTGCTCGGAAAGCAGTTTGTCACATATTCCTCATATGCTTCTGGTTGCGGGTGCCAGTGAAACCTCTAGAAAACAGGAACAGGTTATGCTGCAAGTAATGATTAACTATGTGGAGGATCAGCCCTCCAAGCTCCACCCGCCAGCATTCCCTGTCTCCTTGCTGCTCTTCCTCCCCCGCTACTTTCCAGCTGGGACTGTTCGCAAGGCAACCCTGCCGAGGGCACGAAGGCACACACACAGGCGCATGCCGTGCCGAGCGCTGCCTCTGCGATGGGATGACAGGCATGGACAAGTGCAACCTCTATTTCTTAAGAAACAGCTGGCAGCAGGCAAGCAAGCGCTGCAACCATCCGCCTGCCCCATGCTCAAACCCAGTCAGCACAGGACTATTTCATAACGGGGGGGGGGAGGAATCCTGAAAGGGTAAGAGGGAGGAGGGTGTACTGAAGATGCCTTAAAGCACGGGAGAAGGTTCATATCTGGCTTCAGCGTCCTGCCTAACCTGTTTTGTGGTATGTTCCAGTTAACTCTCCTTTTGGTCCAGGTTGTTGGGAGATTTTTTTTGGCAACCAGACCCAAGCTGCAGCCCCTTCTCCAACTCCTTTCACGCTTCATCGCCCTTCAGCACAAACATAGGCACACATAGGAAAGGAGATGCCAGAAAACAAAACGCGAGTCAATCACGGACTGAAACTGGACACACAATTTCTTTACTGTAGGGAACTGGATCTTCCTTAGCAACTCACCAGGACCACCAGTCCTCAAGTACCAGACTTCCTGCCTTCGTTGCTGCTTTACTACACTAGCAACTACTGCAGCTCCTCAAAAAAGCCGAAAAACTATACAAAGTGGTAAGGGGGGTGGGAAAACAAAGCAAAAAAAAAGCCCTCAAAACCACACAGCCAGAAGACTGCGTGCCACGCAAATCTAACCATATTGCGATGCGGGGCAGCAGCAGCGATCACAGCATCAGGATGTACATCACCACAGCAGATTTATGTCTTCCCTGTGTATAGTATTCACAGGGTTAACGGACAGCCCAAAGATCAGAAACGTACCTGCTAAACAACAAAAGCATCAACTCAAAGCTGTGCTGGGTGGTTTTTGACAGGGGTTAAGCAGTTGGTAACCAGTGACAAGAATTTGGTGGTGGTTCAGTAGCCATTTTAAAGTAGCAGACATTAATCATGGGAGTGCAGTAACAAAAGAACCAAGGGCAAAAACATGCTACAGAAATGAGGACCCCTAAAACCTCAGCAACACGTGCATACCCCTCTGTCATGTGTAAAATAAACTTAGAGAAGCCAACAAAGAAGAAAGATTATTACATGACCTCCAGAGCACAGCAAATCCCTCAGAGCAATGAGTGCTAGGCATCAGAAACTTCCTGGTTTCCAGCCCGTTGTTTCACATGTTTTCTGGGGAGTTTTCATGCTGTGGGAAAGATTTCTAAGTACACTGAAAGTAAGCCTGCAACATCCCCTTCCACTCCCACAGCAAGTATGCAGTTCATAAAAGATTAAAGTGTTGGAAACATATGCTTGAGCAAAGACTTCTCTTTTTTTTTTTTTTAAATCATATCAACAGTTTAGCACTTGATGCGTTTTATCAAACTACTTCGCCATCCCCTTTTTAAGGCAGCAAGGGGGGGCGGGGGCAGACAGAATGAGGGAGAGCGTGTGAGACGCATGCAGTCTGTAACTTGAACACCGTTCTACAGATGTATTTACTATACTGCTTTTCTTTGGGGGCTTTTCAGGCCCAGGCAGCCTTTGTCTCTGTGCACTATATGCTAGCTAGCTCATAACAAACGAGCAATCACAGAGAAAGCAGATCTGGCTCTTTCTCTGAATCTGCTGGGATGCCGAGGCATGAAGATGTGCCTGAAAAACTTCTGTCTGGTTACATATCCGATCGATCCCTTCAGTCACGCAAGTGCCTAAAGTCTGGTACAATTATTAACTGTGCTGCAGTCACATGAAAGAGAACAAGCTTCCCCCTCCCACCCTCATCCCGCGAGTAACATTATGTGGGCAGTGAGTATGTGAAAGAGTGAAGCGGGGCGGGGCAGGGGGGCGGTGTAGAAACTTCCACAGAAAGGCTGCAAAGCTGTACTTTTAAAAATTATTTCTTTTTGGTGGATGGATTATTACATTTCAGGCAAGCCTGCCCGATGCTCAGACTTGTTCGGGTACCCAAAGGAGGCTGAGGTGGGGAATCCTCATCTTCTCCACTCAGTACTGCCTCCTTTACAGAGGGAAAATTATAGGTGTTTCCAGTTTTCCCCATTTCTTGAACACAATGATGATGGAGCACGGGAAGTATATTTACTGAAGCACAAGTGGGCAATTTCTAAGCTGGTGGGGTTGCTTTAGAGGTGTTCTTATTTGCTGGGGGAGACTCAGCAGGTATGAGAGAGGAGAGGAGAGATGGGGAAAAAAGCCCACTCAACTTCCGAGGAGAAACTCCCGGCATCGAGACGAATGAGATAGGTAGTGTGGACTAAAAGCCTAAACTGTGATTCAGCGGCTGGGACCAGAGCCTCATACAACCTCCCTGTGTTACAGCCTGCACTCATGTAACTGAGAATGGGGACGGCACCTTCCAAAAGCTGTTTTTCAGGGCCAAGGAGGAAACAACAGAGAAATGGCATGCAAACAGCACGGTACCCACTAACCCCCAACTGCACCTCCACCCCCTGCTCATGCACCTCCCAGTCTGCCAAAAGGATGGTGTTGCATTATTTTAAGTGCAAAGCAGGTGTCGCAGGTGTGTGTCCACTGTAGAAAGCTGTGCTGGGAGATATTAAATACTGCATCTCATCTAGGATAGGAGTCACCGCATTTGATGGCCACTCAGCCCCTCCAGCCACCCCCAACACGTCCCGTCCCAGCGCAGCAGCCCAGAGCTGTGCACACCGTTTTGGCTGAAACCAGTGAATTGTGCTGACCTTAGAAGGCGCATAAGTGGGGCAGGCAGCAAGAAAGAGCAGCAGGTTTGACATCAGATGATGTTTGCTAGACACAGTTAGAAATGTAAAGCACAGCACATCTTTAAGTGGTTACATCTATACAGTCTCCAGCCCTGTGGCACTTAACAAGAAAAGGCAGGGGGGGATACAGTGGGTTGGTGACATACAATAAAACTTAAATGAGTGCATATACTTTCAAAGCATTGCATGTATTTTCAGTTAAGTTATAACTGTGTATGTCCCAAATAAAACAACTACATCTGTAATGTTATACCATGAATCCATTTTATAAAATATTTTAAAATGTGCTTTTGCCTCAGCCTGCCTACCCAAAATAATGAAGAAATATCACTCATCAGGAACTCCCTAAGAAAAATAAACCTTAAAATAGCACGGTATGCTCACTGAGTAACATGTATTTCTGCAAAACTGCTGTTCTTTATATATTTTGCATCTGAAAACTGCAAGTCTCACACAGGCACACACAAAAGACAGACACACTGCTGCTGTGGACAAAATGGTGCCATTTAATACAAAAATCTGGTTTATGCACAGCCTGGCTGTAGTGCATGCTGGTCCCAAGCAGAGTGGGATGCAGCCAGTTATATCGAACAGTTGTGCCCTCAGCAACAAACGGTGCATTCATAAAACTGGAAAAGCCTCTGTCTAGGGGCTTGCAGCTCTGCAAAGGAAACAATTGCTTGCTGACATTTTCTGAGGGAGGGTATGGCTGAAAAAGGTTGAGGGGGAGAAGTATGATCTACAGGAAAGCTATGTACAGAAAAAATACCAAAATATAAGGGAAAAACTCCCAGATCTGCCAATGAGTTACCTTTGCACTCTTCCTGCATTAGCTAGCCTCTAACAAAAAGCAAGGACACCTGAAAAAGACATGCTCTTGGAAAACACTTGGCCAGTCAAGAGTATAGAAGAAAAAGAAGACAAAGGAAAGAAAAAAGCTTTCTTGTAGAATGCTGGCCTATGAAGAAGCAACAGATATCGTGCAGGCCGCAGTACATAAAGCCGCATCTGACAAGCAGTTTCTCACAAATTTCTTACCCTTGCCTTTATTAGCTATGCCACCTCCACACTGGTAACTAAAAGCCAACATCTGGTGCTAGCTAAACATCAGCACAGACAATCCCTTTAATAAAAATTTAAAGAGTCTGGGTCCCAACGAGGAAGTCATTAGTGCTTTGAATGTAAGACCCTACATGAAAGCTGCAAGACTGAAACAATCCAGGCTTTTAAGCCAGGCAGAGCAGGGACTTCGGTGTGCACTAGGCCACCTCCCCAGGCCCCCTGCCACCTCACACTGGGGATGCTCGGCTTGTGGCCACCAGCTTATGTGTAGCCCATCTAGATGGCTCATCTGGTCAGCACCCTGCACCAGAGAGTCCAGACAGGTCTATGGGTGCCCAAGTCTTGCTGCAGGATCGGAGTGTGCTGTACAGTATGCCCTTGGCCTAGGGAGCTCTGGCTCCTGCAGCTGAAATGCTGGGCACCGCTGCCTGCCCCAAACACCCATGGCATCTGCATCACTGGAGGCGAATCCTGCTTGTCCCTAAAATACGAGACACCCACACAGGTCGACGCAAAAGTACTCCTCAATGGCAATTAAGAAGCATGGTTTATTAATGAATACCAGTCACCTGCTCCGTTCTACTGAGCTCAGTAATCAAACAAAAAAACCCCCGAATCACACGCTATAAGTGAAGTTCAGTGGGAGAGACAGTGAAAGTTTCCATAAAGGGAGAAATGAATTGAGGCCCACCTGTACACCAACAGGAAAAAAAAACAAGCCTCCCCAAACACTCCTGGCTGCCCCCCCAAGGCTGTGGTGGGGCATCCACCCCCTTTTCTCCTGGTGCTTACATGGCACAGAAGTCTCTTACATCTCACTCAACAAAAATTTTCTACCAAGCCAAACCTGATCACGATAGTTTGGGAGTAATGAGACTGTCTTCCCCAGCCAGGGGGAGCCCAGATGAAGGAGGGAGGACAGAAATTTTGTGTAATGGTTGACAGAATGAGTCCCTTCACTGTATTACCAAAACACTTCGTGTGTTCAGAGATTTAAGAGATTAGTCTTGCACTGAAGCCTTTGCAAGAGTATCTAAAAAGGGGATGCATATAATTATTGCTGCCCACAGTGCACCTAATGGTCCTCTGGGCACCTTTTATGTAACAATTTCAGAGGGGAAAAGGTCTGTGGTCTCACAGACTGACAGTACAAGTACTCTTCCACAGAGGTTAAAAAAAAAAAAAAAAAGGGCAAAACAGGATGAGCAGTTCTTCAGAGAGAGCCCTTCCTGCACCTCAGTGCTACGAGCAGACAAAACCTGTGGGTCTGCCAGAGTCGAGGACTAAACACGGGGAACACACATGGCCAACTACAGTGGTGAGAACCAATCAGAAGCTATTGAGGCACTGAAGAATAATGGCAATGTTTTTGTTTACCAGCTGTGCACTGTAAATGATTGCTATTGCAATAAACTTTGCACTGTATTTACATAAATAATTTCAATAAAACTGTATGAAAAGCCACTTCATTAGTGCCGGTTATCAGCTGGAGATCGACAGCAAATACAACACTGTATACGCTTTTGCAAAGACATCAAAGCAATCCAAAAATTGTCTTTCTGACTTTATTCCTTGGTCACTTTCCAGACAAGGCAAGAGTTTACACATACATGTAATGCTTTGCCCATGCTCCCATTAAACAGGCCCTTAGTACTAAGTGAATGTATTTTAGAATTCAAGTAGCACACACTATTTTGTTTCCCTCCACAGACTTTACAAAGGCTTCTAATACAACATACGATCGATTTACTAGGAAAGGAAGTTTGGTTTGGTTTTGTTTTAAATTTAGAGAAGGATGCAAAAACACCTGGGAAGTTGTGGGAGAACATCAACAGAGTTAAAAAGAAAATTACATCCCAGCCTCCTGAAAAACTTTAAAATAAAGCTCTTTGGGAAGTCTGTGAATAAGAGATGAACAAAGAATTTCTCAATTTGAGAAACGTCTTTCCTTTGAACACTGAGTCACAGAATGCAAGTCTCCACATCACCTTGCAAAAGACAAATAGAAAATAAATCCTGCCTGAAATGTGTCACTTTTTGCTGCTATTTACTTTGTTTGTTTGTAGTGGTTTGGTAAAATCCCACAAATATTTAAGACCAAAACCACAGTCCGTATTTTATATTTAGATGAACTGCAGCATCTTCCAAGAGCTGTAATTGCAAGCCTGCATGTAAAGCTCCTCTCCCTCTGCCATCCCCAGGGCCATGCAGCCACAGGAGGAAGAACACGGGCCACCACTGCAGCCCTGGTGGTGGCCATCCTCCATGCACTGGCCTGTCCGCCCCACAGCTCAGCTCCAGCGGGACTTGAGACCTGAGCCCTTGCACCTCTCATGACAAGGGATGGTTTTCAGTTGGACAGCTAATGTCTGTACATAAAACCAACAATAAAGTCACTTCCCATCTCTCTTTAATCTCCCAGCTGATCCAGGTGGCATAAACACGACGGGATTTGCCTCTCGCGCTGATGCTGCCAGTATCAGCCCCAATTTAAATGAGTACAAAATGCAACAGGGAAAGGAGCCCGAAGGTTTCTAACCGAGTGTGTTGAACACCATGACCTCCTCACACCCCCGCCCCACAAATGCTTAACTGCTGAATGAGATTCCTCTCATTTCCTGCACTGAATCATCTGTGTCACCACAAAGATGAGATTTTTAACTGTGCGCACACGTTTCTTATTTGAGGGGCACACAGCGGAGGGTGTTTCTCAAACTACTCTCAGATCAGCCACAGACGGTTTGGATTTCTTCAGTGTTTGATGTATCATTTAAGTAAATCTGTGTTTTTCCAATGAGGTACAACCTTTCAATGATGCTGTTTTCTAGGAACCATGCAGGTGAACGCTGCTGCTTCTTTCTTTTTCAAAGTATTATTTGAATGGACCTAGGAGGGCCAGGATATGTTGATTTGCACAATTAAAAATAACTTACTTGAACTTTGGCATCAGACACTTCAACAAATTTCATTAGGGCAGGTCACATGCTCTTTTCAAAATGCTTTTTCCCCCCCGCCCCACCTCAACTTAAAATCATTTCACTACTTTACCTGCAAACTGCCTCACTTCCATTGCTAAACTGATCAACTATTTTTTAATTACTATGGCAATTCATTCTGCAGAAAAATTAGCAGTACTGCACCCCTCAAAAGCAATAAAGAAACATCCAAGTCACCCAAGAGAAAGAAAGGTGAGGCAAACTGCTAAACTGCATTTCCGTAACCACCCTTCCTAACCAGGATAGCTTTGTTGCATAGATTCATGCAGGCAGGGAGGGGAGGAATTTGTAATCTCACACTGCCTGCACTTGGCTGTGCACTCTGAAGTCAGTGGGAGCTTTGTGGATGCTGGGTAGGAGCAGGCCCATATAAAGATGCGACAAGCAATAGCAAAGACCATATTCTGCTCTGGATTGATCTGAGTCATGAGGAGTTTGTGCTGTCAGTCAGCAAGAGCGCAAGGTGGGCTGATGTGTTCTGGTCATCTCACTAGAGAAAAAGAAAAATTAAAGACGTACGTCCTCCTCGCAGTACCCCCGTGTACTCTCACCTGGATGAAAGCTTAAGGACAAGAACCACATTTTTCACATGGGCCTACTTTTTCCACTAAGTGTTGCCAACCTTCTCCACCCCTTATTTTAATAAAGAAAAACCTACCATCCTTTTGACCTTGGACTTGTTCAATTTCTCTGTCTCTCTCAGTACATGCTCTTTGCTAACCATTCAGCATGCTGTGAGCCCTGATAAAAGTGGTTAATGTTTACTGAAACCTGCGTATGAACTGTACTAAACCTGATGTGCGGGGAGGCAAAGTTCTGCTAGCAGCATCCATGTCCAATTAAAAAAAGTCTTGGTTTG
Organism: Leptosomus discolor; assembly: GCF_034619465.1. Taxonomy (NCBI): domain Eukaryota; kingdom Metazoa; phylum Chordata; class Aves; order Leptosomiformes; family Leptosomidae; genus Leptosomus; species Leptosomus discolor. Next base: position 31,053,124 of record NC_141398.1, on the reverse strand, counting down.
TTTTTCTTTTTAAACTCACCCCACACACACACACTAAGCAGCTGCATCAGTAGATGGGCAGGCAGCACAGGGAGAAGACTGAAGAAATGCTTCTAAATCCATCCACCTAGACACTTCAAAATAAGTCACTGTTCCATAGGCCTTCCAAGAACACACAAAAGCAATGAAAGAATTGACTATTGGTGTTCTCTTTCTGGGGGATGTACACTTTATCCCCAAATAACTGTTTTCCAAAACAATCTGAAAACCTACAAGTCTAGCAGAACTGCTGAGTGTTCCCTTCTGGCTCTTCTTGTAGGAAAACCATACACCCTTGCTTAAGTGGTCTTCAAAACATCCCCTTAATGAAGTGAAAAAGCAGAATATTACAACTGTAAACTCAAACTACAACTAACAGTTGATCGGTATGATTAAGAGACCTTAAATTCACCAGAATTTCTTCTCATCAGAGACACGTCCTTAGAAATAATCACCTGTTTCAACAGCTGTACCCGGGCACTATTTAGGAAGAATGTTTTGTAGTGAAACCCAAATGTACGCTTCACCCATTCTCAGCTTAATGGCGTTTTCTCCATCTGCATTCTAGTATCCAGCCCAGAGAGCTGTAAGAAACAGCTCTTTCCTCCCTCCCACCATCTCTGGTGACAGTGGGATGCTCTCAGGTGTTTAAAGCCAATTTTGCTTTTGTACTAGAGGGCAGCAACAGCACCCTGGTCACCTTGGAAACAACCATCACCCACTGTTTGCAGAACAAACAATGGTACCTTTTCAGTCAGCTCAAGGCAGGCAGGGCAAGGGGCAGCCAAGCAATTCTGGGACTTACAAGAGTGCTAACATATTGCATTCATTCAGTGCATCAAAAAATAGTTCAACATGAGAAGCAAGGCGCGCTCAAAGTGAGATCCTTTGGCTGCAAACGACAGACAAGTGCACAAGGCTCAGAAGGTCAAACAAGTCTCCCAAGTCAGCAATGAGGTCTTTTCCCCTGACTTTTTTACTTGCCCTCCTGTTCCCCTCTCTCATACACACAGAAGGAAGAAAAACGCACCTATTTAAACTGATCTTATCCACAATAAGTCAAGTGTTCAGCTTCCAAGGAGCACTCACTGAAGTTTTCTCAGTGTGCCAAAATATTTTAAAGAACTGTTTACCCGCACTTGTAGTGCTTTGTACCCAATACATCAAGAGCCGTTTCCAGAAGCGCTCCTTGTGAAGTTAGTGAGAATTGTGGTTATTCAGCATTTCTGACCCTATGTCTAAGCACTCAAGGAGTTACATACCCCTCTCCTTTCAAAATAATTCCATTTTTGTAGAGTCATGGACAACCTGACTGCTTTAAAAAACAGATGCTGTACATCTGGCTTAACAGTAACTTCTGGGTGGCTTCCGATCTCCTGGAGACTTCTTCCTCTGCTCAAAAAAACCCCATCACCAAACAAGCCTTTTTTTCCTACAAGTAGGGGAAAAAAGCTAGATGTTTAAGGATTCAGCTTTTATCAATTTTAACACGCTCTCACAAGGTGCTCGCTCCTGTGGCCAGTCACAAGTGGAGTGTTTAAAGCAGAACAGGGACTGAGGCATCACTCGGGTACTTCAGTGCTTTATAACCTTCCCACACGGGCTAGCAGACACCTACATTGCTGAGAACAAACTGACAGAAGTCCAGCTGCCCAGCTCATCTGTAAGGCTGCTCAGCAAAGGATTGTGAGGCCTTACAAAATCACGCTACTGTCTGATTTGAGCATAAAAGAGCATCCAGGTGTGCTGTGAAGGAGTGCCAGGCACAACACACCCAGCTGAGAACTGCACTGAGGTGATGAGCACTGCACAAAGGTACAACAAAGCAATTCCTGGGCAAGATCTGTAGATTTCCACATGACAATTCTTGTACAGCCTTTGCTTGTCTTTCACAGTGTGCTCAGCTTTGGCAAAAAAAGAAAAGTAAAAAAAGGCAAATCATCTTAATTAGACAATGACAGACACTGACCAGTGTTGTCCTGCTAACTAAAGCCTCTAGCAAGCTTGTCCATGTGGGCCAGACAGGTTCACTCATGACTACAACCATGGTAGTTCAACTGAGTCAGAATAACATTACTAAAAATCTATCTTAATGTTCATTAAGATGCAGGGTAACACATTAACTGGTCTAGCACAGCCACAAACATGGCTTCGGACATGGTAGGCTGTACCTTAAGGAGCATCAAGGGAGCTTTTTTTTTTTTTAATTGTGTTCAGCTAACTTAGTTGACCTCAAACAATTGAGACACACACCCTTTTTGCCTGTCAGGACAGGGTCCTTCTCTGTCTTTAACTGCTAGGACAGGAGAAGTGAAATAGGTGTAGAGGTGATTCACATGCAACCCATCCTTCACTTACTCCTAATGGAGGGTGGAGGGGAGGGAAGCACATGGGTGAAAAGCTGCAGCTGTTCCAAGGCTGTTCCAACTTTACAGCACATGATTTATGGAAAATAAAACAAGAAGAACAGAAAAATAGGATTTGAACACTACCGACCTGAAAGAATCATTATAAATACCTCCTGCTCTGTGTAAGGGCTACCCTGGGCTCCATCTGCCTTCAAGGCCAAGAAAGGAAACATTAAACTTGAACAGCAGCCAGAATTCACTGCCTACTTTCTAACAGCACCGGGCCATGCTTAGACGGGGAAGTCTCTACCTGTGGCAGAGCAGCAGGCAGCGCGTCGGCCCAGCCTTGCTGCTGCTGCTGCCGCCTCTGCACTTCGCACCATGTCAGCAAGCTCCAGCCAGAGCCCGGCAGAAGGACAAACATGCAGCTCTGCCCCACAGGCTGCCCTCGCCCTGAGCATCGGCGAGCAGCACCACGTTCGCGCAGGAGCACGCTCTCGCGCCCCAGCAATAGGTTCCCGACTATTTTGGCAGAGGTGCATGCTCTGGAGGGCCCTGACTCAGCAGGCAAGGATGGCACGGGTACCAGTCAGACGGGAATGCTCTCCTGCATGGGACAGCCTTCCAGTGGGCTGGGGTTGCTCTTCGAGGCATTGCGACGATGTTTAAACAAACAAGGGCGGCAGATGCACGCATGTCCCCTCCGCTCAGGCACCATCACGAAAACTTCCCAGGGTCCCGCCGCAGCCCAGTGCGCCCGTGGCCGGGCCTCCCTGCCCCGAGCAGGACGGAGCGGCAGGAGCAGCAGTTGCTGCAGCAGGGCCAGCCCTTCCCCTCCCTTCCCCCCGCACAGCCACCCCCACCCTCCAGGAGCTATATCGCAAATCCCCAGGCCTCGCCGACTGCCAGCTGACATAGCTGTTTAGTCAGCAGCCAAGGAGAGGAGCGGCTGCCCCCCTCCATCCTTCCCTGGCTCCTTCCCGTGGTACCTTCCCCGCCACCAGCAGCCACCAGGGAAACAATCTCTGCTCCCCAACCCTTCCCCGCCCCCCCAAAGTATTCACTTTTCCAAAAAGTTTGTTGAGCTTTACACATAGCTGAGGGATCAGGGTTGTTGGGTTGGGTGCTTTTTTTCTTCCCCCCCTCCTTGGTGCTTTGTGTAACCCTCTTTCACCACCCTGCCCCATCCCCCAGGCGAGAAGAGATCCAGAAGCACTGCTTCTGCTCGAGCAACTTCCTCCATTTGCTGTGAGAACATCACTCCAGCCGGCCCCGTGCCACCCTGCAGAGGAAGCACAATATAATAGCCAGGCCCCAGGTGCCAAGGTTAGGTTGTCCTTTTCCCCTCCCCAGGATGGTTTCCACTCCTTTTAATACCAGCCTCACGAAGAGCAAGGGCTTAAAAGCCATGCAAAAGTTATGAACCAAAAAAATAACAACAAAGCCTAAAACTGCTGAAGCACCACACTGCCTGTGCACACCAAAACTTCCATGTGTTTCAGAATGGTTTAACCTTTGCTATGGAGCGAAAAGTCGGGTTTCATCCACGCACACAAAGGCTGAACGACTTTAACCATACCTTTTTAACTCAGAGAAGCCCAGCCCTCATCAGCAAGGCAGCAGTCCTACTGGCATATGAAACTGCCCGTGCTGGCTTTCTCTGCCTGCCTAGTGTGGATGCAACAACTATAGCAGTACAGATGTCTCAGCTGAAAGGAAAATCATACCCCAGACCAGGCTGGAATAATGAAAACCCTGAGCAAAAAGCAAGGATTTAGTCTGCAAGGGAGATGGATGTCAATACCTGAATCCCGTTTCTTGGAATGCCGAGGATGCAGTTTCCACCCTCTATTCTGACAACACCTGCGTAACTGAATGCATAACATATTTTTTTTTAAAAAAACAGATTTTAATGGAAAGCGTCACAATGTGTTATCACACCTTTCCCTTGTCAGTTTGCTTGCATGGTACAAAAACGTGCGTCTACTTACCCCAAAATGCAAATACTCATAGTGTTGAATTGTTAGAGGGAAGCTGCTACACCAGCTCATTTCACAAAATCCTCTGCCTTTCCAGGTGTCACAAGGGGAGATTAAAAGGTGTAGCTATGCCCTAGGTGTTATGATGCTATCCATAGTTTATGCAGAAACAACATGATTTGTGCTGACATCCCTAAACATTTATTTGGCTTATACAAAAGTCTATTTCACAGGTGAAAACCTGAAATCTCCCCTTTCCTCCTCTCCTCCCCATAAAAAAAACACACACATGCTCTTTTTTTGTATTTCCCGCAAGCTGGGTATCTGTGCAACTGATTCCAATTAATTTGATTACTAAACTGTAGAATACCTGAGAAAATTGAATAGGTAGCGACCTGTCTCAGTTTATCATGTGGTGAATATAAGGAGCTACCGAATGAAAAAAAAAAAAAACCAACTCTACAAATAGTCTCCTAATAACTAAGCAATGGTGAGGACTGAAATTCCCTAGAAAAGAAGAATGTTTTAAGCTCAGAACTCCTTAATTCACTCTTCCACGCTTCAGCGCTAAAACCTCACATTCTACACAGGCTGCCTGCTGCCAAGAGATAGACAGCTGCAACACGTAGACACAAAAAGGAGGTGTCTTTTGGCTGGAGTTTTAGATTTCTACATGCTGCCCTGTTTTACAGGCTACTCCCCTAAACAGTTATAAAAAATAACTTCAGAAAGCTAAAAACAAATGGACCATTGTAACTGATGATAACTACTGATAGAGCCTGTATTAAGCATGCAGATGCCATAAAGCCCCTTCACAGCCCATGTTCCTTTGCAACAAGACAACTTTCTTGGAAATGTGCTGTTGCAGTTACTGTACTTACTTGGCCTTTAGCATATCTTTAGTTCCATATCTTGGAATAGAAGCCTGGGCATTCCAATAAAACCTACATCAGTCTTCACTATTATTTTCTTTAAGCTGTTATCTCTGTGCAGTGATTGATACTGTGCTCCTGGCTACTCAAATTGACTTCTTCCACAAAAGACACTGCACTGACACTGGCAAAGTTGCATCAGATTTGTACCAGTTCAGCCAGAACAAAACCTGGACCACAATCCTACGTGATGAAACATGATCTCCTTACACAATATCAAGCCTAATTAAGAAAGATACTCTCTTAAGATGGAAATTAATTTGGGAGCCGAAAGAACAGCTAAAGGAGACACGATTTACAGAAGCAAAAGAATTTTTGCACAGCTAATGCAATAAAGAGATCTGCATCAACAGAGCAAACAGAGAATGTGTGGTAAGGTGGAAAGACAAGACTATCTTCACAGCTGAAATGCTCAAGCCTCTTGACAGCGTGTAGTTTTGTGCCACTTGCACTGAGTGAGGGTCAACACCTCTCCAGAAGCTCTTCCCCTTCCTTCAGCTGCTCATTCCCATGCCAGGGAAAGCCTATGGTTTGCTTTCCCTTTAGTGACCAAAACAATAGTTAGTGAGGTATGACTGTTGAAAGACAGAAAAATGAGAAAGGACTGGCTACCCAGATCATTTTAGAGATAAGGCTCACAGAAAAAACCCACAAATCCTTGTATCAGCATCTCTGAAGCGGAGGCAAGTTACAGTACACTAAAGGAATGAACTGCTAGGGGTGAGGGGTAAACAAATAATGAAAAACAAAAACAAAGCCCCGTCCTTAAGCTGGTTTTGCTGCTGCTTCATCGTATGATGTCAAACACACATTCAGACTGCCAAGGAAACCATTCTGAAGTCACTAATTCAACATCATTATGAATTTCTTTTAGTTATCCAGGCAAAGACACACCAGAAAGTGGAAAGCTGGGAGGAAATACCTAAATATCAAAAGACTCTTAAGAAAAAAAGCAGCTTCAAAGAGATAACAAACATCATGCACAGATCTCCATTGATATTTTTCCCTCTGCATTGTTTGTAGTCACATACCTGGAAGAATACTTGCCTTGAAGTGGTAGGGGGAAAGAGTGTTAAATACAAGTGGTGTTAAATACACCCTTTGAAAGCAAACACCACAAGGTACCTGAAAGACAGAGACAAGTGGGAAAAGCAGAAGGCGGGGGCAGGGGAAAGTGACTCTAACAACATAAGTCTGCCACTCTTACAGTTACTGGCATCGGGGTAGAGAGATGCCCATGAACCCAAAGTAGCCATGGAGTGAACGCTCACTCTTACCTTCAGTGAAGCTGGAAGCCACAACGCAGATAAGAATATACAAATTAAAAATGAAGCCTCTCTGAAAACAAAAACAAAAAACAAAACCACAGCAGTTGTCCTGCTTTTTCAACACTGCAACTCCAAGCCAGCAAAGACCCTACGCCCAGCAACACAGCAGATGCAGTTCCTATATACAAGGACAGATATAACAGACATTGCTAATGCTCCCCCATGCATGGAGCAGAGCTTGGATTAGGCTCCATGTGTAGGAATTCATCAACCCAGCAACACTGCTGCATGGATTCCAGGATCCATCCTAGCAAACAATGCCAAAGGCTGACTCAAGGCCCCTGCAAAGATAAACTGGCAAAAAGGCATTTCGCTTGGCTCTTCCACTTTTCCTCCTGGCCCCTCCTTCACTACAAAGACATGACGGTTTTGACGTTTTGAGCACTGGCCTTTTTAATGATCATTGCACAGTCTTCTAAAATTTGTTCTATTTGCATTGCAATCAGAAGTCCTGTCCTCCTCTGCTGTGTCTTCTCCGCTGCCTCCTTGTGCCAGCACAACTGAATCAGCTGCACAGTAAGTCAGACTAGAGAACTGATCCAGCCAAAACCAAACTTTCAGAACACAGAGGGACAAATACAGAAAGTCCTTATCAGCTTCTTGGCCTAGCACTTTAGGGCATACCTTTAAGATATTTAAGATCTTTGATATTTAGGATGCGTACCCTAAGAAAAAAGGCAGTTAAGAATCACTTCTAATTACAGGAACATAAACATGTCCTCCCGCTTACACATACACAATGACTTTATTTTAGCTTTTAGGTTTTCCTTTTCTAACACCTAAGAGCACAGAGACATCTGCAAAGCATATGCCACACTAGGGCTCCATTCCTTGGTCCTCACGCAGCCTTTCACAGAATCATAGAATCATTCAGGTTGGAAAAGACCTTTGAGATCATCAAGTCCAACCATCAACCCTACTCTACCAGGTACACCACTAAACCGTATCTCCAAGCACCACATTTAAATGACCTTTAAGGACACTAAATTTAAATTTAGAATACTAAATGTGTAGAGCAGCAGCAAAGCAATACAAGACAGGCTCTGAATTCAACAATCAGAACTACAACCACAAGTTGATAGTTTGAAAGGACAGCCCCTGCCTTCCTTCTCCAAACAGATATGCTTGCTACTTCCAAACACTGTATAATTCACAGAGCCCACAAGCCCAGCACTAAGTGCTGAACAGCTTATTAGAATGGTTTTGTACATAGTGACATTGAAAGATTATAATTATAAATCAGTACGACATGATGAACAGGGCTTGTTTTTCCTAAGACCACTATATTTCATCAATCCTGAGAGGCTTAATAAAACAAATAAGTAATCTAGATAAATGACAAATTCTCATTGTGAAAGGCTTTACCAAAAGGTTTGAAATCACTAGCGTCATCCTTGCAGCTAAGTTCCGAGTTCCAGCAAGTTGGAATAAAGTTTTTCATCAGCTAAACACAAGTCAAGTAGCATGCATCATTTGGTAGGCAGGTTAAGGTTGGGCTTTAAAAGCCAAGGTTCCTTTTTAGGCTATGTCAGTACTGAAAAACACGCAGCACTTTACACAGAGAGAAAGGGGTTAGCATGACCTGATCTAAACCTCTCCTTTCTCTCTCTCTGCTTCAGGAGAGGCTGCATTTCGGTAGCACTGTAGGCACAAACTTGTAAAGCACCCTGGGAGCGATCTAACATAATTAAATACTAGCAGTATGGTTAGTACTGAAGTAAAATCCTTTGGTTGCAAAAATTAAAATCACCAAGTCCACCAACATGGTGCAGTCCTACAGGTGGACAAGTGGGTTAGCTGACTACCAAAAGAAAGGGATGGGAAAGTAGAGTTACATCAATAAACATTTTACTTCAGAGAGCTCAAAACAATTCCTCTGATACCTGCCGAGACCAAACAGATGGGTGAATCCTAGCCATCATCCCAAATAAGCAGGCTAGCACTGGAAAGCAATCAAATTTTTTTGTGGGTAGTATCACTTGGTTTGAGTGGAGCTCAAAGAAATACCCCCAGAGCTGGCAACGACAAAGCCCCTTGTCTCTGGGTAAGTTGCATTCACTAAGGTTGTTACATACACAGGACGTGTGCCATCTGTGGGGGGCAAAATAAAATTTAAGTGGAGGCTACAGGTACACTACTTAGAAGGGGGAAGGAAAGCAGCAAGCAAAGCACCATTTAAAGAAACAGTTCTCAAGCTATCAGGATGGAAGTAACTGAGCCAGACCCGCAAACACCCTCACCAACCAGCATCTTCTGCCTGTAACCTGCCAACACTGAGAACGTTTCCCAAAAAAAGCTGCTGAAAAGGAGAATCCTGGCAGCACCTGAAAATCTTTAAGCCTGTCCAAGTATGTGTCTTACAGCAATAAATATGTAGGCAAATAAAGTACTTTTGGCATGTGCCTGTGATAGATGTTAATAACGCAAACTGAAGCTTTAACGAGTGTTGGTGAACAATGTAATCAAAAGCATGAAACAACTCCTGCATAATAACCAATACTCTGATCGGGACTCTAACCTACGAGGAAGGCCACAGCGGTGATACAGCAGAGGTCCACAAAATCCTGAAAAGTGCGGAGAAGGTCGGTAGCGAACGATTACTTGCTGCTTCCCATAGCACAAGTCCTAAATGGTATCAAGTGGAAGCACCAAATGGCACGTTTAGAAAGTTGTTTTTTCACCTCCCCTGCAACACAGCATGTAGTTACTCTGCAAAACTCACCACTGTAACATGCCAAGTGTCAGTACAGGTTTAAAAAGCTGTTGGACAAGCTCAGAAAAAAGATTCTTGAACCTAATACTGAACCTGTATAAAAACCCTTTGGCTCAAGAGATTTCAGAAGCTGCACATTGCTGGTAGACTACACTAGGAAAGTATCACCAATAGGTGCCCTTTTGCCATAATCTGTTTTGATAAATCCACATTGATCAGCATCCTGGGCTAGATGGGCTTTAGGTCTGACTTGGTATTAGACACAAGTATGACTTCCTCTAGTTTCGAGTTTTTCAGGCAATAAAAGCAGCATATCTTACTCCACAGGACTTAAAAAAACCTTCCACCACAGGTCCAGAGGCATTTCTGTCAGCTTGAAGGGGCCCCTCCCACTCTGAACCCAAGTTTCACGAGAGAAGCAGGTACCAGGAACTGCTCATTCCAGTACAGGGCAGTCCTGAGGAAATGTTGCCGGAGCCACAGCTTCAGTGTGATTCAGGTCAGGGTGATTTCAGAGGTTACCGTACCACAGCTGTCTTCCCTGTCTGACGGCCAGCGGTTACCACACTTGCAGCAGAGACACGTCCAACTCCAGAGCTGCCCATAATTGAAGTTTTAACTACCACTCAATTCAATTTAAGCACAGCAAACTGTCGCTTGGGAGGGAAGCACCTTCTCTACAACATCAACCAAGCCCTTCACCCAGGGTCAGAGCAGAGCAGCAGGATGAGAAACCTCTGGAGAACCTGAAGTCCTTTCTGCAGCAAACATTTGCCCGAGGCCCTCACCTGGGCAGGCAGTACAGGCACGCTTACTTCCAGGCCTTTGGGCAGGGACAGTGGTTAGAGACTCGTTTGCGGACCACCTTCTGCAGAAGAGTCCAGCACAGAGCCAGGCCTCTTGTTGCTACTGCCACAGGCCATATTAACTTGTCGCCTTCAATATGCATCCAGCAGAGTTCAGGTCATGGATTTGCTGGAAGTTCATCACTTATTCAGGCTTTTGTGCGAGAGGTCATTGCTGTCAAACTGTCTGCTTTCACAAGCACAAAGGCTCATGTTAAAATGTAAATAGTTACAGGTGTTCCACCAGGCACTCAAGATGAAAGTCAGAGCAAATATATTAGCCGTAGCTGTATTTTACAATGCTGGTAGTACTTGAATGTCATCTGTTTGGGAACCAAGGTTTTCATGTGGGTTCATCTGCCTAGACAGGAAGCATGATCTAATGGTGAAGACACAGGACTGAATTTAGAGCATTTGGGCTCTTTTTCTGCCTCTGTTACTGCCCCCCTCTGTGACCTTCAGTAAATAAATTCTTCGTGCCACCATCCCAATTGAAAAGAATGTGAATACATGCTTATTCAGTCCCATACAACTGCTGTGACCCTGTGTCATTTTTGCCAATTACTTTAAGAATTCTGGAATGATATAGGAAATGTTAATCTGACTTGTAAAGTTAACCTGACTTAAGAAAAAGGAAGATACCTATAAAAGAGCACAACACCGTCCTCCCCGAACACCTATGTTACACTGTGGTTTTCCAAACCAGAATCTCTGCAACTTATTATTACATTGGTCTTGATGGAGACAGCATTCTGCAAATTCAGCTTTGCAACAAGCCTGGATAGGCTGGCTTACCCCTGTCACCTAGATTTGTGCTCTGCACACCACCTGCAAGCAATTCAAGCACAACTTCTGTGTTGGGGTGACACCACAAGACTAGCAGCAGGACTATGCTGGCACAGGCCTACTGGGAAAATCAACTCCCCAGCTGTGGGAAGAAGCAAAGCCAGCAGAGGCTGCAATCACCACGTCACCCTGGAATCCAGTTTCATGTCCGGTCCAACCTCGTTCTGTGATTGAGCTGCACAGTTCTGGAAAAGCTGGTATCCTCTTCCCTCAGCACTTCCAGCTATACGTCAGAGTCTCTTGCGACTTTCAGAAACTACTGTATTAGCTATTAAATTGGAAGAAGTAATCTCAGGCCTGAGAGGAACTTGCATTCATTCAGTTCAGTACCTATCACAGAGGTACTTCTGTACTGTGCACCCCATGTCATGGAAGTCACGACAGATAGTCCCACCACCCTTAACCACACAGAGGCTCCCACCATCACGGACCCTTGGTATTAACATACAAGGAAAGACAGCTTTGGTAAACCTCATGGGTAACATGAAGTGCCCTCTCTGGAACAACAGAAGGGAGTGGAAGGGAGCTGCGAACAACTGTGTTCTTCTGATGTGCATTCCCTTCCTCTGCTCAAGCAAGTGCAGGAGGCCAAGCAAGCACACATGACATGCTCCCTGCAGGATGCCACATCCTGCCATATTTCATACGGCATCCCAAGGCAAGGCAGATACTTTTCAAACGCAGTATGATGTTTGACAGTATGATCTGTCACAGCGTGACAGGAGAGACAACATAGGGGAGAAAGAAGTGAACACATTGACAGATTCATCCAACACTGCTGAACTGTTCCTAGCCACACTTCTCTTAAAAGTTAAAGAACCAAGCAAACAGACACACTACAGACACACACGAATTTTACAAGGCATATTATTCCTGCTCCTTGCTTTCGGTAACTTGTGCTTTTATGAATTTTTTGTAACTCTCACTCACTCATACAAAACCTTCTCATTCCTACAGAAAGCAGAGGTCTGTTTTGAAGGGGCGGGGCAGGGGGGGGGGAAATCACAGGAGGTTGTTTCATGTACTGCTTAACCCCCTAAACCTGCTCCCAGCCCTGCTCCCCCTCGCCCCCCACACACAGTGCGGCGTTTTAAGGAGCACTGGTTATGCTGACATCAGTGAGGCTCCGGGGGCCATCTAGGCAGCTGCTCCTGCTCCTGTGTGTGGCCAAGAGCCAAGTTGCTCTGCTTTTTTGGTGATGTTCCCTCCTGACGGCTACCCCCACTCCCGCCCACACGTCTGCAGGGTGGGGCGAGGTGGCCACTGGCAGCCTTTCCAAGAAAACCTAAGCGAAAAGGGGTGTGTGTGAGGGGGAAGCAGCTTTCATTTCCAGCCTCTGGTCAGAAATGCTCAGCAATTTTTGACAGGGTGCTGTGAGTTGAAGGAACTGTAGTTTTTCTTCCCATACAGCCAAGGCCCAAGTTGGCCTTAGGACTTTGTCACCTAAAGGAGAAAAACACATGCTCTGTCCTGCCTCTCCCTGTGTGCAGGGTCCGCCCGCCAGCATCAGGGATGGCTGGTGGGCCTCGCTCCGTACAGCTGTTCCCCTGTTTTAAAGCAGACCCATCCTCAGAGGCAGCTGTTCTCCAGCCAAATGATGATAGCAGAGCAGCAGAAAGCTCACCCAGACCAACCCGAGAGCGCAAGGCGGGTATAAGACATCTTCCAGGTGCAGGAAAGGGGCCACCGCAGCACTTTTTCTTCCTTCTACTGCTGCCCGCAAGGGCAGGAAGCAGTGTGAGGGCAGGCAAGGTGTGCTGGGGCACCTTTTGGCCCAGCCAGCCCCACAGCAGCAGGTTTTAGGCAACCGGCTACCTACAGCCGGTAATCCCAGTGGCGAGGAGTGTCCCCGTGCTGAGCCACAGCCAGATCCAGGGAGTGAAAAGGTGACAGCCAAGCCAACTCCACGTACGCCCTCAGAGCCTGCAGCTCAGACCCCATGTCAAGATTAGGAAAGTATGCACACACAGAGAGCACATGAGCTGCTGGAGTGCTTTCGTTTAACTCTTGCAGACACCGTAAACTGGAAGGAGTCCAGGTTCATGGCCACGTTTCTTGCCGTCTCTTTTCAAAGCCAACTCTTCTCAGGCCACAAGACCTGCGACACTTCCTTGGGCTGAGCAATACCTCCTCAAGTAGGTCAGAAACTGGTGTCAGTGAGATGAGTTTGGAGCTGCAGCTCACACAGGTTAAAGATTCTGGTTTGCGTCAGGAATACTTTTTCTGAAAGTTAAACGAAGGCCCCAGCCCTGAAACACTTCCCCCAACTTCACCCATGCCAGTATTTTGACTTAAATGGAACAACCTACTTAAGTAGAATTATATCTGTGTTTAAAGTGTCTGCAGGATCAGCGCTCGGCACGATCTAGACTTGCCTCTGACATACACACACACCCCCCAGCAAATTTAAAAAATAAAGAAAAGGATAAAGACGGTAACCCCCATCACGACATATTTAAAATTTATATCTGCCTATGTTGTAGGATGATTCACTGGGGCAGGAGAAATAGGGATGCCTGAAAGCTATGGCTGGAGTGAGAGAAGTGTCCCTAATACTCACTTTATCTGGACAAAGAGGAGTCTCAAAATCAAGCAGACCTGTACAGTATCAACACCAGAAACACTGACAATTCTGGGAGTCAAGATTTTCTTAATTTTACCTCTTCTAAGGAATAAGAATTTAAGCACAGTAATGTTAGCAATCCTAAACTGCAAAGAAACCCCCTTCAGCCAAGAAGCAAACTCAACTCCTTCCTTTGTACCAAGCATAAAAGCAGCAGATACAAACATGAGCTTCCCTGGAACAAACCAGTCAAATTCATTCAAATCTTCCCGAAGCACAGCAGGGCAGAACCCATTCCTGTTCCCAGAGCTTATTACAGTAACATGACTAAACATGCTGAGCAGTCCAATGTGATAGGATGCATCCATTTGCTGATGCCAGAGGAAGATGCATGTCTCTTCTACATGGCACTGCTCTCACAGGCTGCTTTTCAAAAGATGTTTTGAAAAGCGACCTGCTGCATACATTCTTAACAAGTCATAGTATCACTGGCTGTACAAGTGTTTGACCTCTACTTGCTATGCACTGTGGACAAAAATCTGACATCAGCTTATTCCAACCTTAGTAACACCAAACTGCTCCTACAAAGCTGGTTGGAACAGACTACAACGCACCGCTAAACTCCCAGACGGACCCCTGGAGTGCTGAAAATGCAACTAGTTTAGTACATGAGCCCACATGTTTTAAATTTGGGTTGGTTTAATCCAAGTAAGTAACCTGATTAAACTGGGAGTCTTCTCTGGCGGCCTAATTTCTAGATGTTTCCATTACTCCATATGCTTTCATGTTGCATAAACATAACAAATGATACATACATCACTGTTGGGATGATTTTAGAATTCAGTTTAAAGCTACAATGCAAGCCACTCAAGGCAAGAGAATTAGATTACTTTGTGAACAGCAAGAGCCAGCAATTGTACTTCATTTCAGTCTTGGGAAGGTGACATGTTGAGGGGGAGAACATCTTTCTATTCCCAGTTTCTTCTTCTAATTTCTCAGTTTCAGAACCTTGACATTTGTCATTTTTATATACAAACCTAAAGCAAAAGGGAGAGAGAAGGACATGGTGTGACAGTGATGCTTTAAAACACGTATTAAAGCTAGGAGAGTATTTGCTTCTACATCAAACAACCAGATGCAGACTCCTGAATACATGTATATACTTGCACCTATACTACCTAGGGAAAAAAAAAGGAATCTTTGTCCCTCGTGCAAACTAGACATTTATGAGAGCTGCCCAAATTCTGCCTTGCAACCAAAGCTCTCTGTTTATATGCAGACACCTCAGCAGCAGCAGTGCGGGTTCCCAGCATGCCTCAACCTTGGTATCTGGGAAGGCTCCACTATGGGGTAAGAAGATAGTTATCATTAAACATTTATACTGAGGTAGTGTCGAGCAGGTCAGTTCCACAACGTGTTACGTGGCTTTTCAAAACTCAGTAACTGAATGCCGATCCCTGCCCCAAAGAGTTTACAGTGTAGGAAATCAAAGCATAACACTCGGCATCTCTACACCAGGAATTAAACAAAGACCACCACCAGCTCATTTTTTTGATCTTTGGACTAGGCAGCTCTTACAAATATCCATTACCAGAAATGGTGGAAATTTTTATATCGGCAGTCTGGACTTTTCTAATCCACATCTGTGCTACTGGGTCATGCAGCTCCCTTTGAATCACTAGCTGGGACAGTAACTACAGTGTGCAATTTGCACATGCTGCTGGCATCTTCTTGTCCAGTGTAAATTATTTTTGGCCCAAATACTTTTTAGCCATCATTTTGAAAAGGCAGTGAGCACACAAAAATGGAAACGTTTACTGCAAGTCAGACCATTCAGGCAGTGCAGGCACAAGAGAGGCTGCCAATGCACGAGGTCGAAAGTCAGGAACAGCAGATCCTTCTGCACAGGGTCACCCAATACTCCAGGACAACCCCAGGCAGCCATCAGAACATTTACTATGCAATACCAGCATACCTCAGCTATCAGGCAGACCACAGCCACATGCAAGTCTGTGGCATTGCAAATCTACTAACCCACATCTTTTTCTATGGAGATGAAGTTACGCAATGGTGTAAATAAAAACTCTGGCCCCAAACACACAGGGGCCATCTCTGTCCCAGATCCATCCTCAGGGAGAATTCTCTACATTCCCCCTTTCCTGCAGGGAAGGACAGGACTGGGAAGGACAAGTTCTCCTCCTACTTACCAGAGCGAATATACTCAAGGAAGTTGAGGCAAAGCCTCTAGGATTTCAAAAAGGGATGCAGCAATGGCCGCACTGTTTCAGCGATGCCCAAACCAGGATGGAAGAGAATTTAGTCAAAATAGGCTATTATATCGCAAATTCAGTTTCTTGTTTACCAAACAAGCTCCTAAAACAGACACACTGACTTTGTAACTACACCTGCAGGAATTTCAAGCACCAGAAAAATACAAAGACACTATTAGTGTTTCATTTTGTTGAAGTTTCCTGGAGTCTTTCAGGCTATGAATGCTCAAGAGCTTCCAGCTGTATATACCCCACATAAAATCGTAGTCCGGTGAAGCCTGAAAGAACTTTGCTGTTGATTCGAATGAAGCCATGTTTTCCATTTCTACATACTATTTACACACCTATTGATTTATTAAACACATAACACCAAGCTTAACGGGGCACAATCTGTGTTCAGTTTGGCCCACTAAACTGTTCTGTGAACACTTTAATTTGCTGACTTTTGAGCATTTAAAATGAGTGACCTTACCATTTATTTCTATCTTTATTTCTTTCTCGAGGGAAAAGGGAACCATGGAAAATCCTCAGTCACTAGAATTAAAGAGCTTACAAGTTCCAAAAGCTTTGCAAGTAGAGACTGGGAACTGCTTGAACTGCAGTTGGCAGGGATGCAGAGTTCACAGAATCCACCAGTTTCTTCCTGCAGAGTTTATAATGTGCATGGCTTCCTCCCAAGGTAACAGGCATCCACTCTGACGTATGGATCATTTCACTTACCCCTAAAAATTCACCCTCTGGTTAGGTCGAACACGCTGGCCACTTCACGCTCAGCAAAAAGATGCTGCTATTTCCAAAAAGGAGGAATGGAGACAGGGGATAGAGAAGATTTCTCCCACAAAGTGTAGGTAGCACTGATAGGAAAATAAAGTTTTCACTATATGAAGAAAAGCACAGTTTCCAACAATAAATCGAACTTACACATAGGAGCACTGTGATACAGCTCTCTTTACCCTTTTGCTACATGCAGAGTCAGGCTCCTGACAGTTCAAAGACAGCCAGGAGCTCTTACCAGGCAGAAAAGTCACCTATCTGCTGTAAACGCTAGAAGTTGCTTCCCAGACTTGTTCCAGAAGGACCACAGTTTTGAACCTTACTTGGAAATGTAGCAAGATGTACTAAGCAACATCTGGCTGGACCATCTGATAAGGAGGAAGAACAAATGATACCTGCAGCTGTTAGAAAAACAGACCAAAAGAAATATACCCTCCAAACCAATCAAATACAAGGCATAAGTTACATCTCTGTAGAGAGGCACTTGTCATTGCTCTCATACTTCTTCGCCTGAAAAATACAGTCAAACCTTACAAATGGAAGCCCTTAGTAACCCAGCTACATCTTTTTTCCACAACGGCTTCTATGGCACACATTTCCATTTCCTGGACCTTCAGTGTCTCACTTAAAAAGCAAGCCTCCTCCTGCAGCCCTCCTTCCTTCCATCCAAAGGCATCAGGATGCATAGAAAGCAAAATACGCAAGTTGTGCTGCAAGTTATCCAGGCAAACACCGATTCAGGATACCTTAATGGTTTTGGGGAGAAAAGCAGGGGGATGAAGCAGGCAAGCACATGCACAAGTTGCCACAGCCACTGGCCATCCTCGATACACAGGCCAACTGCATCAACATCAGAAAAAATGCACACATGAATGAAGAACAGCACACAGGTATTCATGTCCTGGCTGCTTCTCACGCTCTCAAAACACTAAGAGCAATGAGACATGATGAAGTTAACTTAATGAAGAAAACGCATTTTGTGTAAGAAAAAAGAGGCACTTAAAACTAAGCTCTTTCCCTTACTCAAAGCTGTGAGTGGTCCAAATTAAAAGTGATGTTGCTCCCTAAAGGAAATACAAGGAAGTACCGCTGCTTATTGGTGCAAAATCCAAAGCAGTTCTCCCTTGTCCAAGCCATAATGTTAGGAGTGTGAAGGAGTTTGGCCTGAACACGGGAATGGAATTTATGGCTGTGATACAAGCGCTCTGAGCAAAGCACTCCCAGGTACCGATACACCTGAACACTGACATCACCTGCTGTACGGAACAGGACTAACAAGGGCTCGAGTTAAAGCCAGCTAATCACACCCGATAAAAGCAAAGACCAGCTATACTTCAAAATTAACATTTTGCTTCTCTCATCCTCAGAGAGGAAGCACACACCTAAATTAACTAAAAACGGGTTTGTCAACAGCTGATCACCCTCCATTTTCAAAGGACAGACGATGCAGGCCACCCATTCCTAAATCACCTACAAGTATGTTTGTGCTGTTTCAAGAAAGCACATGCTAACACCTGTTAAAATATCCACCAGGAGATGACAAGAGAAGTCTTACATGTATCAGAGGCTGGCAATTCCACTACGAACCACAAAACACATTTCTCTTTTAGAGCCAAATTAGTAAGTCACTTGAGCACATCAGCATAGAAAATGTCCAAGATGCTTAAAAAACTTTTTACCTAGAGTGACTTAAAAGTCAAAATTCAATTTTTCAAAGCTGACAGAAATGACACGAGGAAGTCGTCACCTGCCATGTCACACGTGTCATTGTGTGCAGGCAGCTCTCCCACAGTTTTTGAGAACTCTACTCAAATATCACCCCTTATGGAAATGGATCTTTAAAGAAACTTCAGACATCAGGATGTCTTCTTCAAAAGGAAAAGGTTCTCTCAAAATCCTGAGATTAAATAAGTAAATAATTAATAACATTAAATACAAAACATTTTTGCTCAGGATGGTTAGGTGCAGGAAAACAGTGGCATTTGAAAGTTGCATTCCACATGCTTCTGTGGGAAGATGGGCAAAGGAGACCCGGGAGGTAATCAAGGCCTGAAAGGCCTCCCCCTCCAATGGTCCTTGGAATACCTATTTTAGTTCAGGAGCCTAACAACGCCCTAGGGGATTCTGACAGCTTTTCTTTCCCCTTGCTGGAGCACCTCTGCGATGCCTGGGACTCTGCAGGTGAATCCTGCTGTTGAAACAGCTGCCTCTCTAGATCTTTAAAGAGGCATTCAGATTCCCTTAGCCTTACCGAGTTGAATCACTCTGAATAAACAGTCTCCACCCATCAACTACTTTTGTGTATAGCACCTATTCAAAGGCAACCACGTTTATTGACTGCTAGGCTGGCCAACCTGAAAGCTGAAATGTCAGTATAAAAAAAAAAAAAAAAAAAAAAAAGCAGGATACACCAGGACACCAGGCAGCCGCTGTTGTTTCTAAAGGAAGCACAGGTCCAGGCACTGCTCAGTTACATCAGGACAATTGCCTTCTGACTGCAGGAGGCTGCTCTAACAGGTTTAACGCCAGCACAGCCACGAGCCAAGTATCCCACTGACTCTTCTCCCTTTTGTCCAGGCCCTTGTCCTTGTTCTGACCCTTTTCCAGCACAACAAGTACAAGTCATCCAACGGGATTCCACAGCATATGCCCCAGCTGGCAATTATTTGTACTTTTAAAATTTCATAATAAAGCATCAGCCTGAGCTCTAAGTAAGTTTTCTCACCCTGCTCTGAGTAAAATGCTGAGGGAAGGGGGGTGAGATGCTCCGGTACTGCTGCCTCAGAAACTTGAGCTCTTCTAAGTCACTGGCTCTCAAATGTTGCTACTCAAAACAAAGCAGTAGGGTGGGGTGGAGGGAGCACCTTCGGGTGGGAAAAACATCATGACTGGCAGATATCAAAGATAAGCGATCATCGGATTTCTTGCACCGAAGAAGAATGAAGAGTCAATGCTCCTGAAATTCCTGTTCAGAAGTACCCCAGAACAGAGCCAGCACTTCCCACCTCAGCCAACCTCACCTATTTCCATTTGTAATCAAACACTGATAACCAGACCTGGCCTGGCAAAGCTTGGCAAGTTTCAAGCCCTTCCTGGCTCCGCACGAACAGCAAACTTTCCAGTGTATCACCTCAGAGTGGCATTTCCAGAGATACTCTAGTCCTGCCTTTGAAATCACTGCCTACAAAGATGCTTCTAAATGCGGTGGGGGGTGTGGGGTGTGGAGGTACAGCTCCTGTAGTTGCTGGTTTATGTAGGACATTAAAAAAAAAACCCAAAACACCAAAACCCAAACCCACACAGAAAGAAATTATTCCTCATACACCTCCCCAAAGAAAATCCGCTTTAACTGCTGAACAACAACTTGGCAAGTCAGATCTCCCACCCAAAAATAAGAAACGAGCTGTTGCACAGGTTCAGAGGGCAGTTCCTTCTCACCCCCTAAGTTTACATCTGCTCCTTGAGACACTTCCCAGCAAAGCTGCGGGGTACCTGAGCACTCCATCCACGATGAAGCTGTACTCAAAAGAACACGAAGCAGTTCCTGGACCCTTTCCAAGCTGCAGAATACTCTTGGAAAAAGCGTATTTTAAAGCTGTAATCCCATGACTGACCGTCTTGCTTGAATTCAGAAAGGAGGTAAAAGACAGAGAACAACTGACATTCTCACCAGCTTCAGAAGCACCAAAAGCAGCACTACCATCCTCCTTACAAACAATTATCTCCCAAGAAGCTACCACATCATCAAGGTAGCTGTCTCAAACTGGTCCAGTTAACAGGGCCCAGTAATACACTCTTTTTAAAACAACCTTTGTGGTGCTGAAAGAAGACATGATTTCACATGTTTTAAGAGTGTACACCTAAAACACACAGTTCCAGGCTTAGGCATCATTCATCAAAAAGTTAAAAGGGGCTTTCTCTGCACATGCATACATTTCAGACTAACAGGATTTACTTGTTTTGTGCCTGTTCCTGGGGAACCTTTGCAGTTTCTTTTTTCCCAAGACTGTCCCTACAGGCTGTTATCCAACATATATCAGATGCTCTTGGAGCAACAGATAACTCTGGAAGGACATTTGCAAAGGGCACGAATCAAGGGCCCAATGCTGGTAAAATTTGGGCATACTGTGGGAGGGTGGAATTACTCCTGTATGTAGATAACTTAAAGACTCAACATAGTCCCCTAGAAAGCTTCATTCATGCATCTAAGTATTTTTTCAGATGTTTTACTATGAAAGGATGTATTTTAAGTCACTAAAAACAATTATTGCAACTTAAAAAGTGAATCCCTTACAAAAACCCTCAGGTTAATTTTAGCATCCTTCTGTTTAGCTGCTTAGCAACACTTATCCTATGACCTTCTAAGCACCACCTACTTTTACAAGGGATAATGAATATAACCAAAGGGATTTATCTATATGTTTTTAATCTACACAATATAAGTACATAAACAGGTTTTATTTCAATGAGAAATCCAACTGAGAGAAATCCAAACTATTTCTGCTTCAGAAGAAACTTTCACAGGCTAAAGTCAAGCTACTGTTATGATCGCAGTGTGACTTCAATGCAAGCAAAGTGATAAAATCCTTAACAACCAAGAAAAGCACAACACAAGTCCGTGTTTGCATGCCTTGGGAAACACTGCACTTGCCTTCGGTACCAAAGGAGATTATCAATACTACTAGCAGATAATGAAGACATTTGTCTTTCCCTATTTTGAAACTGTAAGAATCTCCTGACCCTCAGAATCAAAAAAAAAAGCTATTTGGTCAGAAGGCCAGTGAATGTTATAGACGTAAGAATGGGTGCACAATGGGAGCCAAGTCAAAATAAGATGCTTCACTGTTCTGAAATCTGCAAGCAAATAAAGTTTCAAACACCCAGGTCTGGGTGAAGAAAAAAAAAAAAACAACCAAACCAAACAAAAATAAACAAACAAAAACCAAACCAGAAAAACAGTCAGCAAACACCCTCTTGTGTTTTAATACCAAGCCAAATATATATTCTTTAGGGTTGTTAATTATTAAAAGAAATGTGTAAGAGCGGCTACACAAATAGTCACTAGTGATGGACAAACAACAGTTTGACAACTAGAAGCTGCCTGTGAAATTAGGACAGAAGAAAAGTTTACTCAATTGTCCTTAAAGGATGGTGGTTTTCCACCTACATGACAGGAATTCAGAAAAACAGCTGCCAGGAGGAGGAAGGTGAGGGAGCAGAAGAGGCCACACCAGACTGAGCACAGCTGCCCTGTAGCAAGAGAGGAGGCTGGATGTGTCCCTGCCGGCAGGTGAGGGAGAGCCCTGGTACTCTGATTGATTGGATGATGGATTCATGCTGTTTCTGGGTTTCTAACAAACAAAAGGGCCTATTCTTCCCTGGATGTACCCAACTCCCGTTAAGGCTAATCGGCATTATGCAGGCACACCAAGAAAAGACTATATAACCTTACGTTTTCAAAGGGAAAATTAAAACCTAAAACAAATATGGCTGGCCTGACCCTGAGTCACTGCATCCCTTTCACGCACGTTGACCCTGTGGAAAACAGGAACTGCGGTAACAAAACTCAGTGCTTGTGTCAAAACTACAGACCTCAACGAAAAAACTTCAGCCATCATAACAGCTGTCTGCTGTGCGCTGCAGGGGGGACAAGACAGCGTTATTTAGCAACTGCTCCTGTTGTTAATAAGCAATATTTTTTTCATGGCACGCGTCTGACGTTGGAATGGTAGAAGCATCAACTGCATTTGCTGTCTCTCCTAGACCACTGCCCCCAAATCACACCGAACTCGTCATTTAACTACTTTCTCAAACACCTAATCATACTTGATCTTATCTACAACAGAAGACAGGCGAAAAGGGGAGTCGGGATTAAAACTGGATGGTTGGTTCCCCTCACCCCCGTTCCCTCCAGGAATCAGCTCAGTGGCTCCAGGGCGGGATGCTGGCTCCTTGGCGGGCAGGACCAGAGCATCAGCTCCGGGCAGGAGACCCCGGCGCGGCCGTGGGAGGGCGGCAGGGCACGGAGGCGTCCAGGCCTCCGCGGGGTGGGCAGCGGAGCGGAGCGGGCCGGGCAGGGAAATGTGCTGAGCCAGGAGAAGCGCTCTGCTCCTCCTGCCTAACCCGGCGAGGATGCCGAGCAGGCGAAGACGATATTGCAGCCGAGAGGTGAAACTGGGAAAACTGAGGGGGGGGGGGAAAAAAAAAAGGCAGGGGAAAAAAAAAAAAAGGCAGGGGAAAAAAAAAAGAAAAAAAGCAAGCGTGCGTGCGGAGGGGAGGCGGGGGAGAAGTGCAGGGAGAAGAAGCCAGAGGAAACTTATCTGCGACATGACAAAGTTCAATCCACCGCCCTCCCTCTGCTGAAAAAAAAAAAAAGTTGCAGCATCTCGGCGCGCCGCGCTCCCCGCGGCCCGGCTCTGCCCGCGCCCCCCGCACTGCCGGCGGATGAGGGGGGCGGGGGGGAGAAGAGACACCCCCCCCCCCAGCCCCCTGCGTTCTGAACTGGATGGGAAGATGTGCCTCGCATCCTCACCGCGGCCCCCGCCGGGGGGGTCCCGGCCCGTAGCAACGGCGATGGGGAGAGCAGCCGCCCGAGAGACGGGTCGCGGCTGGCTCCCAGGCTGGCTCCCACCCGCACCGGACACCGCGGCGGGAGGGGAGCGGCAGCCGCGCGGCCCGAAACTTTGTTTTCACCTCAAACACCGCCGCTGCGGGGGAGTCTGCAGCGCCTCCCGCTCCCCTCCCCGCCAAGACTGGGGGGAGGGGTGTGAAGGGGGCGAGGGCCGCCCGGACCGGACCCCCCCCCGCCGACTCGGATGCTGCCCGGCTCCTTCCTGTAGTGGTGACGCCGCCCGGGCGTCCCTGCCCGCCGCTGGCCCCGCCGCCGCGCAGGGATGTGTCCCTGGCACCGCACAAAGACAGCGGAACGGGGGGGACCCGCTGGAGGCCCTGGCCCCCCCCGTCGCCAGGCCTGACTCCCACCGCCCCCCCGCCCCCCCCCCCGCCGCCGCCGCCGCCGCGCAGGCCCGG
Organism: Leptosomus discolor; assembly: GCF_034619465.1. NCBI lineage: Eukaryota > Metazoa > Chordata > Aves > Leptosomiformes > Leptosomidae > Leptosomus > Leptosomus discolor. The sequence goes on along the minus strand of NC_141398.1, from coordinate 31,029,479 downwards.
AGGGGAAAGGACACGCACGTCCCTACCGGGGGGGGGAGGGGGGTTGTGGAGAAAGAGGAGGAAAGGCGAAAAAAATAAAATAAAATAAAGAAGAGGGGGAGGGAGGCGAAGGGAGAGGTACCGGGGTGCCGAGGAAGGGCAGGGAGGGACGGACGGCCTCGCCAGGGGGTGGGGGGCGGAAAGTCAGCGGAGAGATGCGCGGCGCAAGCCGGGTCTACCTGCGAAGAAGGGGCGCCTTCATCCCAACTTGGCAGCTCCGGCGGGGCCCTCCCGTCCGGGAAAAGCGGGCATGGGGCCGCCGCGGGACCCGCCGGTAGGAAAATAAGCCCGAAGGAAAAGTTAAAAGGCAAGCGGCTGCGGGCTCGGGAGACGGGGGCGAGCCGGGCTAGAAGATGTTGCTTCCTCGCAGCCCCATCCAAATTGTGGCGGTGGCTGGTTAAAAATAAACTTTGCAGCAGGAGGGGGGGATGATCTGGCCGGATTCCTGAGCTCAGACGGTTTAATATGGATGAGCATCAGGTCCTGAAGGCAAAACGCCGCGGCTGGTGCCGCTGGTTGGTAGAAAGTCTGCAACAGGGAAGGGGAAAGAAAAAAAAAAAAAAAAACAGGAGCCGCGGAGGGAGGAGAGGAGAGGGAGGAGCGGGGGAAGGGAAGAGGGAGGCTGCACGAACTCATCATCATCTCCGACGCTGCCAGCCAAACTTTTTTTCCCCCTCCTTCTTTTTTAAAGGAAACTTTTCCCCCCCAACAAGCATTTCATTTTTTTAAAGAAGTCGTACGACCAGCCGACACGCTGCAACGTCCTCACCCCCGCGCCTGCCCCCTCCCAGAAGTTTATTTTTTCTTCTCTTTCTCCCCCCCCTTAAGAAAAAGCAAAGAAGAAGAAGAAGAAAAAAAAAAAAAGAGAGATCCCTCCGGAGTTCAGGCACGCTCCTGCCCTTTGTGAGGGAGCGCGGCGGCTGGGCAGCCCCGCGGTACTTACGCCGGACTTTGCTGGGGCTGGGCTGCTTGCGCCGCGACATGCCGGGAGGATGGGCCGCCGGGGGGGCGCGGGGGCGCGCCGGGGGGAGCGCGCACGGGAGGGAGCCGCAAACTTGTTCCGGAAAAAGGAATCAAAATGGCGTTTCTGTGGATGTGCAAAGTTCATCAACTCCGCTCTAACTTCCCGTCCTCCGCGCCTCCCTGGAGGGGAGAGATGGGCACGGTTAAGGGACCCCGCCGCGCCGCGCTCCGCGGGCGCCCCCGCCCCCTGCCCGCCCCCGCGCTGCCCCGCGCACCCTGATAAGGAGACACATCACGTGTCGCCCCGGCTCCTCTCCCGGGGACGCGCTACCGTGGCGGCAGCCTGTTGCAAACAGCATCTCTACTCGCCCACGGCGCGGGGAGGGGCGCCTCCGCGGAGCGGGCACGACTCGCCCCCTTCCCCCCCCCGCCCGGCCCGGCCCGGCTCGGCTCGGTCCGGCCCGGCTCGGCTCGGTCCAGCCCGCCGCGCACCGGTCCCCGCCGCCGGCAGCGCAGCGGCGGGATGCCCTGGCCCGGGGCGGCGGCCAGGTGCCACGCGGCGCCCCCCCGCCGTTCCGCGGGGCTCTCCCGGGCAGGCCCGGCCAGCGGCCGCGCTCCGGGGCTGGCGTGTGCCCCGGCAGCCGGCGACGCTCCGCGGCCGCGGCGGGCGCCCGGGGCTGGAGGGCATCCGGAGCCGGCGGCTGCTGGCGTTGCGAGTTCAGCTGGGCGCTTCGCTCGCCGTGAGGATGCCTGTGCATCCTCCTCCTCCTCCCGGCCCGGCGCCTCACCAGGTACAGCGGCCGCAGGCAGGAGTCGGCTGCTCTGGGTGCAGAAGTCAGCTTCTGGTGTTTTTGTTTATTTCCTCAGAAAACTTTCGTCCTTGTGCATATTTGGGGTCCCTGCTGGGGTCAGTCATCCATCTGGCTGACAAAACCTAAGCGACATGAAATTTAACGAGACCCAGAACATCAGCGTAGGAACAGGAGGTCCAAATGCTGTGTCTGATCAAAGGCAAGACTGGGGCGTTTGCAAATCCGGGTAGTTACAAACTGCCCAGGCACTGTGTACGGCGCCGCACCTATGGTCCCTTCCATTGCTCTCACTGCAGAGGGAGTTCAAAGATGTGAAAGACTCAACAAGTGATGGACAGGGGTTCAGGGTTGTGGGGATTTCACTTTAAAGCCAGAACAGGTTTAGAGTTGGGTGACAAATAGTAACAGTACATAAAAATAAAATATCTGCAAATACTCCATCCTGAAAGCTTGCTGGAGAAAAAAAAAAAAAAAAAAAGTAAAGCAAAACTGCTTGCGAGGAGTGCTGTAATGAGCATAGGAGGAACCAGTTTGCGCTTTAAGGAAATGGTTATTTACACAATTTCTAAAACTAGGTTTTTTAAAACTGTTATTGATGAGGTGGAACCTGAAGTTGCAGACTGTTTTTTAAAGAAATCAAGTCATGGCCTTGTAGACAAGAGGTTTGTAACAGCTTACGTGCTATCCTATCTCCTGATTGAAAAGGGATTCACATGGAAAAGAAGGCTGCATTCCAGGTATGTGGCAGTGAGCCCTCAACAAACACGCTTTTTCGCAGTCTTTTGCCTGTAAGGTGTCATTATCAACTTCTTTTGCACCGCTCTCGAAATATTGGATAAAGGCACATAAGTCAGAAATACACAGGACCTGTCTCAAAGACATGAGCTGTGCTTTGTGTTAGGAATAACCCTCTTCCCTTCCAGGCTCAAAGTAAAACACTTGCAGGTCTGATGATCAGGAACCTGGAAATGCCAAAACCGCCAAACTGAAAGGCACGCGCATGTATTCAGAACACTAAATTGCAGCTTTAACCCCTGTGCATTTGTTGTGGTGGCTTCTGCAGGCCGAAGTTTTGTGGGCCGAACTTTGTACAGTGTTACACATGAGCTTTGTGTATAAATTTCAGTACCATTAAGTTCTGTTAAGCGGAGTTGCTGACTGACAGAACAGCTACGTAATAGTTTACCCCACAATATTAGCAGCAAGCATTAGAAAGTGCATTCTGATCGTTCTGCTACCGGGCTCTTATTTTGCCAAAAAACAATCAAGGGAAGTCATTAAAAATAAATGCATTGTAAAGTGTCTTTAAGCTTTTCGTCTCTGTCCCTGCTATACCTGCCAACCTGCAGTGGCAGGGCGGTTGGTAAATCCCCTAGCTTCATAGCCAGCTTACATCTTTACTTCAATGGCCCTTGCAGTCAGGCAGCCAGTTGAACAACAGCCTGACGGGTTGTCCATCTCAAGCTCAGCCTGTAGAACATGTTACTCACACTGGAAGACTGCCATGATCGAAGCCTGCGTGGCACTTGCATGTGAACTGCGTGGAGATCAGGCCTACAAGTTTACAACCTCAGGCCTTGTTTGCACAGACATTTACAGAAATTGCTGTAATTGAAATTGGTGCAAATTCCTGTATAGATAATCATCGTTGGAGGCTGGCAACGCTTGTCTCATTGACCTGTGGCTAATATCTCTAGCACAGTCTTGGAGGCATTTTGGACCACCTCTGCATGAAGATTCCCGTCCACCCTCGCTGTTTTCTAACTTCAGAGGTGCTGAGGCAGCCTTCCGTACAGGAGCTTTAGCAGGTAGATAGACAGAACAGGAAAATAAGCACTGTTCATTTCAGCATCTGAAATCTACTCTAGAAACATGGAAATGCAAATAATGTAGGTATTGTAAGCTCGCACTGGAAAAAATAATTAGGATTTTTGTGCTTGGAGAAAGTATGTAGATAATTTTTTTTATCACATTTATATGGTTTTATGTTTTAAACATCCCTGTTCTTTCAGAAAGATGTAATGAAGGGTGAACGAGCACATACTGCATTACGTTAATGCTGTAAATTAAAAAAAAAAAATGCAAAAAAGTTTTGTGATACCTAAAAAAAGATTCACTACCAGGGCTTGTGAAATAGTAAAAAGTGACGTGTCTTTAACAGTTTAGGAATGGATTCCAATTCTGGGCTATCACAGGGCAAGAGAAATTAAAATAACTCCATTTTCAAACTTTCCATCATTCGAACTTTTGTAACACATCAGAGAGGTCAAAACCCACTTTGGTCTGAGACTGAATGTGAAATTTTGAGCAAATGGTTTCTTTTTTATTTTATTCCAGTGAAAAAGAAAGTAGAGATACCTTTTTGTTTAATGAAAACCACTTTTATGAATAAAATGACTCTCCCGAAATGTTGCTACATTGCTTACATGACACAGCTCTGCTTTTCACTCTGCATTTTCTACCCTCTGCATTGCTGTGTTTTATCCCATCTCCTCTGATCACTCTGTGACAGGTGAAGTATTAAGTCTCTTTTTCCAAAGGCTGCACATGGTGTGTATACTTTCAGGACATCGTGACATCAATACTCAACAGCGATGCTAAACATGCTAAGGGGCAAGGAGACTTGCTCTAACTCCTGTATAACCCTCACACAGATCTCTGATCCTACACAGTGATGTTAAATGCAATGAACAATAGTACAAATAAAACCAACAGTTTTGTGAAGGTATTTGGTGTATTATCCATTTCATTAAAACCACTGAATGACATAGCCATGCTGATGACATAAAAGCCATCTGCTGTGGTCCCGAGAAAAGGATGACTCTGCACCCACCCACAATTCAAATATCAGAGATGCTGATTAAAGGTATTCAAGGAGAGAAGAAAAACAGGCTATGTAGCTTACAAGAAGGCCACAACTTGAGGATACAACAACATCTTAAGGTGCAGAGACCACAGCTAACATTGGCATTAAAAGAGGAGGTAAAGGTTAGCTAGAAAATCTTTTTCCCCCATCTTGCTAGACATTATCGATGTTCTGTGCTTTAGATTATGGTATTTAGAAGCTACTTTAATTTCTTGGTTATGCATCACTTTGAGCCAAAACAGTTTGGAGTAAGGCAGTTCTCTTACTAACCAGGAGTCTTTTACATGCTGTGAGAGGCAGCATTGGGCCCTGACTTTCTAACAAATCACAACTGGTGGGTGAGGGTGGCTGCCAGGATCCAGCTCCCTCGCCCTGCCGTGTGGCTGTCCAGCCACAGGGGCTGTCGGAGGCGTTGGAGGCCCCAGCTGCTGCCCGAGCTTATTGCCTGCAGAGCATCCGGAGTCCTCTTGCCCCATCCTTTTTCTGACGTCCTCGCTTGTGCCAAGAGGCAGAACTCGGCTGACATACTAACGCAGGAAAAGCCTGCTTGGAGGATCAGAGAATACAGCCCCAAGGGCCTTAAGAAATAAATCTTTATAAAACATAAGACCAAAAGAAATGCTTGAATTTCCTTTACATTTCATCCAGGTATTTCCTTAAATGAACAAACATGCCACTGCTGGGTCTTCTCTTGGGTTGGAGTTTTGTTTCACTTTTGAGTTGTGGGTTTGGTTTTTTTCTTCAACTGAGACACAGGTATCTTGGGTCAAAAACTCCTTAAGAGCAACACAGAACTGACAAGTGTGACCACCACACAGGTTGGGTAATTATACAGAATAAAAGGGGGAATGTCCGATTAAATATATTTCCTAAAAAATACTTGGAAAACTAAACCTGATGACTTTGTGCAGTGGAAAACTGCACAGAAAAGCACATCATGTAAGACCAGCTGCAAACTCTCTCAGAGCATTTGTCAGGTGACACAGCATCACACAGCATTCTGGCTTTCCCCGTGCGGGTAAATGTGATGCACCACCATGCTCAGCTACCTCAGCCTCTGGAAATCAGGCAGCTGGGGAGCGAGGGAGCGGGGCGGTGGAACTTGCTCCTGCACCAACCCCACCCATTATCTCCAAGGGCAGCTTTGGATGATGAGAAAGTCAAGGCCGAAGCTTCAGTCCAAACTTATGTTAACATTAGCCTTTAGTAAGTGAAAGAACAGCTGAGGTAACACAGTGTACTTGAGCAATTTCCCTCACATCTCAACAGGCTAGCAGTGGCAAAGCTGGATATAAAATCCAGCTTTCCTCCAAAATCCTGGTGCAGTTCTTCAGGTATCAAGCTATCCACTCTGCTTTATGACCTGTTCTCAGCAGACAGTATTTTAGCGGTAACACACAGCAAAAATAAAAGATTGAGTGCTAAGTATTTGCTCCCTGTTTGCCCTGTGCCATTTCCGCAGTGCAAAACAGACCTTGAGCGGACTCACCCAGCCAGCTAAGGCTACCTCTTGTCTAAGGGCTCCTCCGGAAATACGAAGACAGCACTTCTGAAACCCACGCCACTTTTTTCCCCCCCGTAGATCACAGCCTACAGGGCATATTGCAGGACTGCTTGAAGGCTCTGGCTGCAGTAATTGCTGGCCCCATCTCCTTCTCTCCTTTGGCTGTGGGAGTCTCCGGCAGATAGATGCAATGCAGAGCAGCCCTGCTGCTGGGACTGGACCAGCTTGACGAACTAGTCCCTTCCCAGCCCTGATTTTCAGGCTGTAAAAAGTAGCATAAACTATTCCCCAAAATTATTTTAGCAGTGACCAATGTTTCTAAATTTTTTCTGGGGAAGATCAACTACTGAAACCTATTCTTTCAGGTATGTAGGTAACTGTAGAGAGTGGCTAGAGTGATATGTAATCCACTGACATGTCTTTCAGCCTTGTAACCAAAACAACAGGGGCACAAAAAAGTGCTATTAGTATTTAGTAATCAAATTCTTAAAAGAGGAGGATTTTAAAAAATAGTAAATTTTAAATGAGTAAAACTAGGTAAGATCCCCCCTGCATACTTAACTACTTAGCAAATTTTGGAACAGCACAGCCTACTTACTCCTCAGACTGTTTGAAAACATAGCATGAGAAAACTAGGAAGCAGATGTCTGACATTTACATTCCTAAACAGTTCTGTGATCACTAATGTACAGCCTCAGAAACAGGTTGTATAGACCATGTGCAAGCGTGTCCGTACAGAGATGGAGCATGAAAGAGAACAACGGTAAGCAAACCCACCTGCTGCTACACTTTCACTTCTTTCAAAGCTCAGCCTTGTTGCCCAGAAGCTTTTGTTGCCAGGTAATGCAAAAAACACAGGTGTGCCAAAAGAAGTTAGTGTTTAACGTCCAGCTTGTGATTTGGTACCAAACGTGACATGTTCCATTCGTATTGACCACCCAGCCTCTCACACCTAATTGATTGTTAGTGATTATTTTCCCTCCTGAAGGCAAGTAGTAAGCCAGCTGTGTGTTTCCCCATATCTCATTTGCTAGGGATAGCTGATTCTGAAACCTCTCACAACCAAAATAAATGCTTACGCTATCAGCGACTTCTTCATTTTCAGTGGTAGCACCAGCAGCGACGTCAGCAGCTAAAGGAAGGCAGCGATATCCAGGTGAAGCATTACTCACTATCTTTTGGTATTATAGGCTAGAGATGGAAAATACCTGCTATTCATTCCCCAAGGCTGCCACAGTGTTGCTCTATGCAATATACTTTTCAGTACTGTCTTGGTTTAGTTTTAAATATCCTCAGTTACGGAGGATTCAACAGCTTCTGTTGGGAGCTTGGTCCGTACTCTTGCAGATTTTGCTGTTAGGATGTTTCTCTTGATTTTTCCAGCCTACATTTTTATTTTCTTAACTTCATTCCACAGCTAATTATAGCTCAAAGAGTGCAAGTAGAAAAGTGGGTGGGGAAGAAGGAAACCCCATGCAGCCCAGGGGAAATACGGCAGAGAGTGCTTTGAGATGCACCCACAAAGGAGCAGAAAATAGTCAGAGAAGGACAGCAAGAAGCAGAGAAGTGAAGAAATAGGAAGTGAGGCAGCAGTCATGAAGAAAGTATGCAAGGGAGCAGTTGCCCTGCAGGGAAGGAAAAAGCAGGACAACTTCCAAGGGCAGAGATTAGTGTAACTTGGGGGAGGCTGCAGTGACAGGATTTGGGGAGGAGAAGAGAGGAAGCGAACTAGCAGGGAAAAAAGGCCAGTGGATGCAGTAGACAAAAAATCAAGTGGGAATCAGAAGAAAACGGTAGAGCTCAGGTAAAGGAGCATGAAAAGAGCCATTTGTGCTTTTGTAGCTACTTAAATTGTGCTTTGTGCCTCCTTAAACCAGAGGCAAAATTGCCTCGGGACAGGTCTATGCCATAAAGTTGTACAGGCTACTTACACTACTCAGATGTACAAAGGGGTATGATTTGCAACTGAGATTAAAATGAAGCTATGCTACCAAAAGCAGCGAATGTTCACAGTTATGCAGTCAGAACTATATTTTCACAAGCACAGACAATGATAAGGTAATGCATGCTGGCAAAAGCACAGTTTTGGTGATGTAAATTGTATTGGGGGTAGATATACCTGTGGTGCAGCATGCAGGGCTGTCACTACATGAACAGAGCTCTTTGCTTGTGAAAACAACCACGCTGTATTAACAGATTGTCCATAACAGAGACATGATTAAGAGAGGTAAAAGGAATTCTTGTACTGACATAACAATATGACTTCCACAACAACAGCAAAAACTGTCAGCGGAAGGTTTCTCCTGGCAGAAAAAGATAGCTTAGTGGACCAGAGGGGAGTAAGATAGGGAGGAACGTGCTTTAGATCATTTCTGGAGATTTCATATAAGAAAATACTTAATAAGCAAGCTTCCACAAAGAGAAAACTCAGTACTTGCAAAGTGTCTGAATATTAGGAGAAAGTGGATAAGAGCATTTAAGTCCTAATACTGATACTTTTCTTTACCTTCATTTATCATTCAACATTCACTTATCTTAATTTTTAAATAAAGGATTCTTGAGAAGAAAGTATTCTCAATACGTTTTTCTGCATTCCTGTCTTCAACTTGTATAATAGATAACATGTTCCATAATATTGTTTCCTCCTGTGCCATATAAAGAAGGTGAAAACTCTCTTAATGAGCATCTAGAGAGGAAAGATTTGGTAGACAGGGTAGTTGTGCTACTAAACTTTTTTTTTCCCTTTTCAATTACTTTAGTGGTCAGATGGGACTGTGCTCTATCTAAAATGAAACTTGAAAAGGAAAAAAACCCCAAACCACTATTATTAAAATGAGCATAAGAGAGCTGTTACCTGAAATGATTCACTGAATGGAAATCTCGACTCTTGAAATAAATGTTTTCTAAGAACAGGGCACAGAGATCAGCCTCTTCCTCAAAAGAACTCCAGGTAACTAGAAAGGGCAGAAAACATTTAAACTCCAAATTTTCAGCTTGCAATCAGCGACCCATGTGTTTACAGCAAAGGATTAAATCATTTGGGATTAATGTCTGTGAAAACATCCTGAAATCCTAACAGTCACACAATATTTTTCCCGCAGCTTCTTGTGAACTGATAATAGACTTTTGTGGCTCCCTAAACTCACCAGTGGAATAATCTTCTCAGCTATCAATTTTGATTAAATGGCAACTGGATGCAAATCCTGATTTAAAATACACATAAAAATGAGTGTGATGAATTCACCTTTGAGCCTTATGAGCAGTGGTCCACATGGAAAAATACCATCTGTTGAAGAACACCCATGTCCTCCACAATTACTTATCCTCCTACACACACAAATGCACCTGCTAAGTAAGACTAGAAAGTTGTGTGAAAGGCCTCTCTGAAAAGTTGTTTCCTGTTCATTTTTACCTGGTATTTATAGGAGCTTTGCTATGGTTATAGCTATATGCAATAAAGAACTGAGTAGCGAATAGTCTCCTAAGTGACATGAAATTCTGAATTGTGCTTTCTGCTGTAAGTGGGGATGGTTCACCTCAGAAGATCTAGTCTGTCATTCTCTGGGCGCAGACTTAATCAGTAAAAATCCTGCCCGATGTTTTTGTGTTAGCTGTTAAACCCCTGATCCACCAGCCAATGGACACGATTCACCACAGTCCACACACTTTTCCTGGGATAATCTTAGAGACAGATCCACAGATGATGTTTCTGGTCTAGACTTCAGGTTACCGACACAGCAAAAGAGGGGAAATACTCCCTGTGCCTACTTGCATGTGGTGATTCAGTAGAGCTGGTGTCATTATTCCTGTCCTATGATGAACACTGGATTACCCAACCACGCTGGAAAAGAATGAGCAGGCTCAGATTTCATATCTGGAAACTGACAGCTCTTGTAAAACTTGGTACTTGGACAATATTGCATGTAAATAGGAACTACAGCAAAATCTTGTGGCAGTAAATTTAGGCTAATGATAAAAATGGACATTTTGGAGAGCTGGGACAACAGTGGAATATAGAGGAAGTAAGATGAGAGTGGTGTATAATAGTTCAGTATACAAAAGTTTGGTAACACGGGAACTAATAGAGACAGTTCCTGGCATGACTTTGGGCTAGTGCTGACTGCAGAGAACTGCTGTACAGCTGGAGTACTCGTGTGAAAATGTTAGCAGCATATGTAATAAAAACCACTGAACTGGAATTATACAGAAATAAGTTATTATTGAAACACAGCTGTACTTTGAACAAAGCCTTGAGGAATTTAAAAGACAATGATTTGCCAAAGGGAACAGCATAAACTTATCTCAGCCAGAGAGCCACAACCAGTTCCTGTGGCTGCTCCCCACCACTGAGTCGAAGCCCTGTTTGCCTGCAGTAATGAAATGGGGACCAAAAGGTTTAATTACACAGCGTGCTCCACATCAACTTCTATAAATTGATGTCCTTTCTTCATAGGAACTAAAACCACATGTGCAGTGTCTTGCAACTTTTTTCATCCTCTCTATCACTGCTGTCATTCTTACCATATGAAAGTTGATCACAAGGGAACCGTAATTATTCAGCTAGCAGCTAGTGGCCGTAACATCAAAGCAAAAGCATGTTTATAGGGTTAATGCATGATTATTTTAGCATCCCAAAGGATTTGGACTGCCATACTATCCCAAGTCTATGTGAGAAGAGGGAACTTCATATAATTAGGAGGGCCTAAACTAAGGTTTCCAGATCAGTAAAACACATCATGTCACAATTCACACTGTCAGCTATTTGTCCCCAAATTTTACAGAACATAACACTGCCTTTTATTAGAATTTAGAAAATGAATCAAATATGTTGAAAATCAGGCTATATGATTAGTAACTACATTTTAGTTTTTAAACAGAAAAATCATTACATTTGTCAGACATCATAAATATATGGATCAGTTTTATGACATCTGAATGAGCAAAAGATCCATTAAGTCATATGCCCTGCTTCTGATATGAACTAATACTTCATCCATATCCAATAAATAAATAAAAAAAAAAAGGCAGGTTGTTTTTTTCCGGTTAAGATGCCTGTAGTTAGATATTCGACTCTGTATTTGTTAGGCACCTACATAGCCTGACTTTTAGAGATGTCGAGCACATTCATTGCTTCTATGGCTGCTGAGCAACCCTGAAACTTAAGCGCATGAGTACGAATGACATGCCAAACTACAGACATTCAATTTTAAGAATTAATAGCATAATGCATATAATTAGTTGTATGATCTCTGATGAAAATGGGATGAAGATGAATGGAAACACTTTTCTACATATCGGGTAACTACCTAATCTACTGGGATATTGAATGATTCACCTTTGACTCAGTAAACCCTTCCAAGAAGGGCCTAATCAGCACTCAAACATTTAAGTGAAAAATTTGGGATGTAAAAGTAAAATTGCATTTCAGAAATTTGTGGAAAAATTCCAGTGCAAATCTACTTACTAACAATCTGTTCTCTGAATAATACCAGGAAGTTAGTTTAAAAGTGAAACTCGGTGAGAAATACTCATTTAGAATCCTCTACAGTTAGTAAAATAGGCTGCAGCATGTTGAAACACTCAAAAAACTGTTACTAAGAAGGCAAGTTAAATTCTTCCCAACAAATTCTAAACAGTTGGGAAAAGTTGTGGAGGCCACTGGGATTAAAGGGAGATAGGAAGGTTGCTATGAACGCAAAAGAAAAGGCTTTCAGGAATATAAGTAATATAATGAAGAAATAGGTTGAACTTTAAAGAGTGACATAAGTTAAGAGCTGTTTATATAGATAATTTGAAAATGAATATGATTAGTAAGGTATTATTTAATTACTGAGCACCCATAATAAGGATTTGGAAACAGGGTGACGAAATGATCTCCTAAAGAGATATTCTGCTATAGCATTTATGTATGAAAAATGAGAGGATGGAGTCATCTATCTATGAATGGAATCCAGTTTCCTGGTACAGTGGGAAGGAATTAGTGTGGAGATAACAGCAAAAAGAGCTGTTAAAAATATTGCGTATAAAAAAATGCCAGATAACAGACATCCAATTGTAAATGTGACCTGCAAACATCTTTAAACAATCCAGTAATATTAGAAGATGTTTGCCAAATGCTTCGGAATATCACAGGGTTCTACGAATTATTAACTTGAACATTAAATAGCCCGTGTGTTTTGTGTCTCTACAGAATCCTGGTGATCTGCTCTTAGCGATGATCCCGCATCCTCTCTGCTGGTCATGTCTCATCCATAAACCCTTTCTGCAGACTTCAGAGGGCCCACAGTTAGAAAGATAAATGTTGTCTTATTACAATGCTTTCCATTCTTCGGGGCCTATTTTTCATTTCAGCATTATATTTATCATTTGGCATTCACATTAATTCTCCAAAGCAAAATTCCTGATCCCATTACGCAGACACACTGCTCCATTGTAGGAATATACAGAATTATAATATCACCCACACAGTGCTTTCTGGGGCATTCTTCGGAAAACGGGTGTCTGACCCAGTGTAAGGCCATGAGAGGACCTGGGGACAAAATGGTGTAAGGATGAAAAGGCTCAGCTTTAGATTAATAAAATGTGGAACTATTGCGCAGCTTGTATAGCCTGTTGCTTTGGTGCAGGATTTTTCATTTCAGAGGATGAGTCAGAGGAGGGTGAAAATGCAAGGCAATTACGTTCTTATCCTCTCCAGAACCAGCCTAACCCAAAATCTGCATGTGCATTTCAGTTACTTTAAAAACAAAATTAAAACTATCCGTTAGCAAATTGAGATACCAGATTAAGGAACAGTGCCTCTGATATCAAAGTTGTGTACATGATTCAGTGCAATGATTTTTTAATATTTTTTTTTTTAAATTGGAAGGACTTTCATTGTCATAAAACAAAATGTCACACTGGGCATATTCATCAGCAAGAAAACAAAGCAGTGTAGCTGACAGGTCTAAATGCTTATAAAATTGTTCCTGAATTATCCAGTATTTGCTACATCCTTCAAGACTAGTTTTTGAGGCCTGCTCTAAGAAAAGACGAAGTTACAATGCTGATATGCCCAACTGTAAGCAATTCCAGAACGGTGTAATTCACCGTCAGTTTTCTGTAAAATATTAAGAGATATACAGTAACATTTAGTAATAAAATAACAACACTTAAATTATTAGAAACCATCCTGATTTCAGAGAACAAAGAAAGAGATATTGTGTTTACCACATTTACTACCTCCTTGTCTCAAGGTTAATAACTGGTTAAAAGAGAAATAGCTTTGCTTTTTTTTTTTTCCTCAGTGCAAATAACTTCTGCCAGGATCCTGACAAGATCTTAAGAAGACCACAGTAATGATATCACACTCCACAAATGTTATCTAAGATGCTATTCTACCCTAGCCAGGCTGAAGAGCAGAAGATGTTAACCTTGGAAAAAGTTTTGCTGCATTGTGTATACTAGTATGATGTTGGAGAACTCCCCACACAGTGACAGTGGTATATAATACACCTGCAACAGCTATTGCTGTCTAATTTCCTGCCATGTTCTTCACTGAGAATCTTAAATCACTTTATAATAATAAGGACAGTTTTGTGAGACCCACTGCACAGCTGAAGGAACTGAGGCAGTGAGAGGCGAACTAATCAGCAAGACGTAGAAAGGCCAGGAACGGGAGCCCACTCTTCTAGCTCTGGGCCTGCTCATATTGACAGTGCACACTTCAGTGCACGAAATAGAATAGGCTCTCATTAAACAAGGAAGAGAGGTATCAGCTGTATAACCATGTTTAAAGAAAAAGTTTTAGAAATTGCACAAATCACGTCACTGACTGATACAGTTCTGCTTTTACAGCTTTTGAATACAAAACAGCCTGTAGCTGGACCTCTGCTCTATACACAATGGCAATAAAAAAGAATCTGCTGCTCCTTGACAACTCGGGAACAGACACCAAAATAAATATAGGGAATGATGGACTGATGCTTTTAGGAGGGCAAGCTGTGGGTTGAAGAACACAGAGGAAAAGAGCAGAGAGTCAGAACATAGAGTAGGAGGTGAGAGGAGAGAAGGTTTAGGGGGAGGATTTTGCCTTGTCCAGTGCTTTTTTGTGAGGTCACTCTCGACCCTAACTTTTAGGGTGAAAAAGCCTTGTGACACAACAGAGCTGGTGCGCTTTTGTCACATAGAGAAGCAATTTGAGGAGGGTGTACAGGTGTTTCCTGTGTTGCAAAAATCATCTCTACAGAGACTCATTTGCTATTACCCAAGACTTCAAAGAAAATACCAAGATGTATGTGTAAATGGTGCTGCCAATACCAGGATCCACCATTTATCCTCGACTTACCAAAGCAGACACAGACACAGCTCCTGGGAATGCCTAAGAGGAAGCACCATCAACAGCAGCTCTTTGAAACAGCCCTAGATGTGAAGAACCTTACTGTTCCCTGCTGGGTAGCATACCCAGTGAGCCACGCACATTTCTAGAGTTGGGCCCTACAGTTTTGTAACACAACACAGACATTTCTTTCACTATCCTGGTTTTTCTTAAACTCCTATGCTGCTGACCAGCTGTACTGGAAGACCAGCAAAATTTCTTTTTTTAGTCTGATCTGGTATGCTTCAAACCCAGTTCCCCTTGTTCTAACATGAGGCTACCTTTTGTCTGCATTGTCTTTTCTGTTAGGAAGCATATCCTGAAAAATGACATCTGTGACTTCTTCTAAACCCTATTTTCATCTTGTGACACTCAGTTCTGGGTTTTCAGAGCAAGCTGTATACAATGAAACTGCATTTTTCAGGTGTGCTGAATAACCCATTCTGAAAACCCATTGACACACTTTGCTATGCATCAAAAAAAAAAATGGGGTGCTGAGAAATACTGAGAAATCTGCAGTTGGAAAGGGGGAACCAAATAGGAAGCTAGTGTTTGCAAAGTCCTTATCCATGTCTTCCCTCTTCAGACCTCCAGTGCAGAGCAAGCACTGCCAGGTGGCTGCAGAGGAGCTGATCTGTTAGGCACTCGGACTGTGCCCTAGGCCTGGGTGGGAGGACCCATGCACAGCCCTGTGACCTGAAGCACAGCCCTTTTTCGACAGAGAAAAAAAGAGTACAGCCTCGGGCAATGAAACCTCATTTCACTTCAAGGCGCTCTAGTTAATGGGAACTCAGAGAAAGCAGGATTATAACACGGTGACTCTTCCCAATGAAGTACAAACTGCTTGCATCTCCCATGGTCCAGTCACTGCATAGCCTCTCCTGTGGGTGTTGGCTGAATTATAGTGAATTAGATAAGGGGAGCTGGGTGGGTAATTAAGACTTTTATATTCATGTTTTGAAACAGGATCCAGTAAATTCATGGATAAAATTTTGAAAAAATAGGGTAGGTTAAGCATTTTAAGTCCGCCGTGTTCTTACTTGCAAGATGCAAGTCTTTTGAGCTCCTTCTGAAAAAGGGGCTATAAATCACGAAATACCTGACTTTCGTTGTTTGGGACACTACAAAAAACAGGGAAATGTGTTTAATGAACATTCTTTTTGTTCAAAGCATTTCAATAGTTCAGCTCTGATATTGTTTCAAAACTGTTTTCTCAAGGCCCTCCAGCACATGGCGTTACGAAAAAAAGTTGTCAGACTGGTTTTAACACATCTTTTCAGTACTGATAAGCAAAAGTTCACTGAAATAATTCTCAGTAAGATACATATGGTATATACTTTTCTTAAGGCTTTCTTGTTGAATTCAATCTTTAACGAGAGCTGTTGTATTCTAAGCTTAAGCAGCCTCTTTCAAAGTTATTAGAAAAGTACAGGGATGTGTCACATACTGTGCCGAAGAGAGTCTATGTCACATCCTGTTAACCGTGTCTGCTTTTAAACCTGTTTTGTAAGTACAGTGAGTGGTTCATAGTCTCCAGCTGCAAACAGCTTTGAAAGTACATGAGTGAGTTTCAAAAGAAAGCCAGACACTACTGTGTTTTGGTTGCTAAAGGTAGAACACTCAATAAATAGCATGTTTTTCTTAGTGAAGTAAACGATTTAATCTTGAGACTACTTTGCTTAACAATGCCATCATTAAAATGGTAATGGCCTTTGAGGTCCATACTCAGCATGGTAGGCATCACACCTTTGTTGCTATTGTTTCATCCTGTTTACACGGAAGTTTCTGCAATTCAGTCTGGTAAGAACAAGATACTAACCAAAGAAATAAATCTCAGAAACAGCATTTAGCTAAATCTTTAAATCTATCCTAACAGGGCCAAATCTATCCTTTCCCTGGAGCCCAGTCAGCCACTTTAGTAGGATGCAAAGTAGTTCCCCTGTAAGGTGGAAAAAAAGATGAGCTAATAACTTTTGAAAAATTATTATTATCTATGTTGGAAATGGTGGACTTAAAAGCCAAAACATGATACGATTACTCAGAAAAGAAGTATTTTACTAAACCATGCACACTAGCCTGCTAACATGATTTGCTAAAACTTTATCGTCTTTTTTCTAATAACCAGGGGACTCAACACAGCTAGAAAAAGCCCTGTTTAAATATGTTTTTTCCCCCTCCTAATCTTCCAGTGTACAAGTTAAAGCAAAAACAAAGCAAAAATACTTTTGCAGATGGACTCAGGTATCAGACCTGGAACTTTTCCAAGTTTCCTTTTCCATCCTTTTACATTAACTAACGTCTCACTGCAGACTAGGCCCATGCCCAAAGCTTGGCAGTAAAAGACTAGTCTGGGATGCCATAACCAACTCCTGTTCAAAGTAGCCACAGGCTGTAGGTCTAATTCGCTGTTATACCTAAGCTGTGCTTCGTGCCTTGTTATATTATCTGGTCCTTCTGGGGACCTCTAAGACATCGATACAGATTTAGAGCGGCGTCAAGGTCCCTGCCATTTATCCTTGAATTGAAAGGCCTTTGCCAGAGCCAAGAATAACTAGAAAGCAGCGATGTTTGGGCCACACCTCCTTCATCACATCGTCCCTACAGAAAGGGGCAGTGGGGGATAGGAAACACCATGCTCCTTCTTGGAGCACAGGAGGATTTTCTCATGACTGTTCCCATAAGTCTTAACATGCCCTTTGCTTGTCCAGAAGGGCATAGAAAGGGCCCAGCCTAACAATGAAATCAGACCCTCCCTGCCAGTAAGTGAAGGAATGGTTGCTAACACAAGTGCTTCTTCTCTGTAATGTTTAGTTTTCCCAGCTCACTGGATTGCCTCAACACATATGGAAATATGCTGATAATAGGTGGGACCCTCAAGACTTTCTGTAGCAGTGCCAGAAGTGGAAACTTTCTAACCTGGCATTTTCACCTGATAATGAGAGAGACTTGAATCCCCCTGCCCAAATCTGCAAGACTGCATGATGGCAAAGGCCCATGCAAGCAGATGGCATGAAAGACTGTGTCCACTGACTGTTCTGGGTTGCCAGGAGAGTCAACAAAACCAAGTAATGTTGTTCCACAAAATATAAGCATGACATACCTAAGCAATTATTGATTTTAAAACTGTGGGTAAAGACTGTCTAAATATTTTCTGTGACTGGAGGCAGTGGGCTATATTTAGCTATAAGGTGTCACCCAGGCCCTCCACTGATTTCTTTTTAAGAAAAACTTTGTGGCCCACAGAACTTAAACCGTTATTGGTTTGTAATTTTTTCTCAAAACAGGAGTAATAGTACAATAGACTAGTAATATTTCACCATAATTTGCTTATGTCCATGTAACTTTTATTATTAAATTTCACTTTTAGTAGAAAATGATTTGGGAAATCAACTTGACAAATTATGTCACAGAAAAAGGAGAAACAATAACATTCATTGTGCATCCTTGAATGTCCTTGAATTAAAGGGTATGGATGCTTTTAAACACTGAGTAGCTTTCAGAGGTGAAAGAAGCTAAAGGGATTTTTATTTATAGCAATACCTCCTTGACAAATAATTCAAAGAAGGAAAAGGAATAGCTGCCCAGTTTGCTCCACAGTCTTTTGTTCCCTTAATGAAATGCACACGTGCACCCTCATCCATCGACTGGATGCATACCTAGCTGCTGTGTGGCCTGCACTGACACACTCGGTGTGTCCCCTCACTCCTGATGCATCTGTGAGCCTGACATCTCAGTTCTCCTCTGTCGATCCTCAGGCTGGGAGCGGAATTTGTCCTATGTACAGCAACCCATTTTTACCTCAGAATACCAGTGCTGTAGAAACAACATGACTCTGTAAGAAAACTAAAGAAGAAATGGGTATTTTACAGTATCTGTCTTCTGTGGTTTTTTTCAGTTCTTAATTCTTACTCTGAAAAGCGATTCCCCATCCCTGTGAATAAAGGGCTGTTTCTCTATAAGAGGAAGACGGAAAACAGATGATAAGAACTAGAGGGAATAGCAAAAAAATACACATGACTGGGCCTCAAATTGAATATTTTTTGCTTGTTCTTTTAGTTTGTTTTCCACTTTGAAAGTATTTAGTTTAGGGATTTCCTATAAGAGCAGGAAATCTCTTCTAATCAAAGTAACAATATCAAAAATTGTTAAAGTAAAACAATGCTGAAAAGAAGATGGATGCAAACTTAAGGTTTCGAGTGAGCGTTCACCTTCTTTCGCACCCCTTAACTTTCAAAAATTCAGGCCATCAAACAAAAAGGGCTGCACAGGGCTACCACAGGATTGTGGGTGAGCTCTGCACCTCATGGTACATCAGTAAGGCAGTGTGTTTCTATCTCTGTTTTCTTAGGAGTTTACAATACATAGGGGATAAATTCTGAGAGTTTTATTGCATCAGGAAATGTAAAAGTCATGTATTTAACTAACACAGTTTGTTGGGACGTTTTTTAAACATTTCCTGACATGACTGCAAGAGTTATCCAGCCTATACAGTTTCAGCTTCCTCCTCCTCCATTAGCAAGGCTCACCTATGATATTTACTGCATCATTGCATCCAAGCCAAACTTGGTTACTACGGCAACTAAGTTTTTCTTCTCAAAGGGTCACAGGGAAACACATCCTTCAGGATCCCCTAGTAACGGTCAGCCGGTACGACTGGGGAACATCAACAGTGAAATGCCTGCTTTCCATCGCTAAGGCAGCGCCGCCTGTGCCTGCAACAAGGGGGGCAGAGTCTAGTTACATTCCTGACCCACTTTCACATCCCTCCCTCCTCCTCCTCCACCTCCTCCTCCCTCCGTGAGCACAGCAGCAACCAGCAGGGCAGCAGGAGCCTCCATTTAGCAAGCCTCACACACCCGCAGCCACCAAGCTGTGTGCTGTCTCTTAGCAAGCTGCAGAAGCGCAGGTTTCCCCAGCAGCCTGCGGGGAACGGGAGGGGGAACTGCAAACCCCTCGGAAAGGAAGTCTTTCTTCTCTTCACCCTGTATGTACAGCGATGGTGCTTCTGTCCTTTGTCCAGCCCTTTCATGCACCCTCGTCGAAGCATGCACCCGGACCAAGCGCAGCATAAGGCTGTTCCCCTTCCCTCCACTCCCCAGCTGGCCAGCCACGCTTGGACGGGCGTTTAGTTTCCTCTCTCAATATCCCTCTCGCCATCCCCTTGCCTCCAAATTAGCCTGGGTGTGCACGTCTAACTGTCCTGCTCCCCTTCTCGCCCACCTCCTTTATGTAACCCCACCATTCCTCTCCCACTCTCACGCTCCCAGGGCTCGTCCCTTTCCCCAGATATTGCAAAACCTACTCCTGCCTGCTGTGGCCAGGCAGGTAGGTGAGTAAGAGGAGGGAGCTCCTGACAGGTTTTGCATGATGGAGGCTGCTCTGTTACCCTGCAAGGGACACTCCCTTCCCCTGCGGGCAGCTGAGAGAGATTTAACCCCACTCTGGGGGCAGACATTAACCCCTGCACCCCACCCCACCTCACCTGGCCACCGAGCTGCCCACGTATCCCTGGCCTTGCACTTGCACGGGCAGCTGCAGGCCTTGCCAGGCCACAGGAGGCCCCTGAGGCTTGGGAGGGGGGGATACAGAGAAGCCTGGGGCAGGGGGCCTGCTGCTTGGGGGGTGCAGACATGGCCTGGGGGTGCATGTACCGCCCTGAGAGTACCAACGTTTGGAGCTGGTTGGGCCTTGTGAGGCCTAAGAGGGGTCTGCTACACGGGCAGGGGACAGGCGAGGCCTGGCTCCAGACCTTGGGCTTCCCTGTCTCATGGGGAGCCCTGCAGCCAGGACACGCACCAGCCCGCTGCAGCAGCTGCGAGAGATGTTAATGGAAGATATTTTGGTGGGGTTTTTTTCAGTTCTGTTGTTGCAAAATACCAGCTATGGCCACGAGCACGATGCTCTACAGCCGTGCCGTGGAGCCCTCCCTGCGAGGGTGCTTTGTTCGTGCTGAGGGAGGGCTCCTGTCCCCTGATGTCAGACACCCACCGGCCCGGGGACACAGGCTGCTGCTGGCCTGGCAGTCTCTAGGAAAAAATGAAGGCAAAAAAAGTGGTTCCCTCCACTCCACATGGTGGGAAGGAGCCTCAGTTTTAAAATTACAATTTAGATTTCGCATGTTGCTTTTTCAGCCTGCTGGGGCCTTTTTTTTGGGTGGTGGAAATGGGAATAGAAATAGCTGTTTAATTTCTGAACGCAAAAAGCGGCTGCTTAAAAAGTTGTTCACTGTTCTTTGTGCTTGTGTAACTTAAACCCACCTGTTTTCAAGTTTGGGCTTGATACATATTTCTGTTCTGTTCATGTAAGCACTTCAGCATGTTACGCACATGCTTATTTCTGTGGAGTCGGGGGTCTGAATCTTCAATGACACCCTAAATCTTTAGTGCTGTACCACATTTACAAAACTAGTTGAGTAATAGATTAATAAGGACTCAAAATAACATTACACATGAGCGGCATATTACTTCCATCACCATGGAAGATGTGGTTTTCCAGATACTGTCTGTCTGTCTATGGATGTTCATGTAGCAGAGTTCTAGGTACTGAGTATTAGTACATCTGTATTTTTAATTCTTAAGTTTTAACTAAATGTTCATACTTCTCATTTAACCTAATGTTTTACACATAAAAGGGCCCTAAAACATATTTATTATTTACGTAATCTTTAAGTTGGCATGCACTGTCCTGTGTGCTGCCGGTACTAAGCTGGTAGCAGTACCTCAAGCATCTTTAAACCTTCCTCACATATTTTTGCACAACAGTGAGTTGACGCCTATAGCTAGCCATGCACTAGGGAAAGGTTACACACCTGCAGGGGTGTTTGTAAGGACCCAAGGTTGCACACAGATTATTTTGCTCCCTGGTAATGTTTTTTAGCTTGAGTGAATACACTGGGCTTCCCTGCATCTATTGTGAACATGACAGTGACTGCATGCTATAAAGTGTGTTTGTCAATGACAGATATTTAAGTGGAAACAAGCAAAGAAAAATTACAAAAGAACTGGAAGAAACCACCAGGAAAATAATAAATGCAGAACAACAACGGTGATAGATGTAAAAACTACTAAACTAATTCCGAGTGCAGTATTTTTCACTGAGATAACCAAATCTTGTGATTGAGATAAAACACACTTCTGAATAGGCAGCAGTAGCTGTTCTGCAAATGGATTTTTCACCTCTTCAGAGGTTTTCAAGAAATTAAAGAACAGTGACTATTTGCAATACTGTTTGATAGCTTATTAATAAAATAGTAGCCTCTCCATTCCTAATGTCAGAAGGCACAATTGAAAGAAACTGTTAGGCTGTTTAATGAACGCTGTAGAAAAGAATGTATTGTCTGGATTTATTCCATAAAATATTACTTTGCAGTACTTTATAGTGAAGATTCATTAATTAAACAACTTGTTTGGGGAGCATTTGTTATAGTTCCTAGAGGCAGCAGAGAAAGGGAGGTGAAATTGTATGATGTAAGTTGGTACAGACAGTAAGCCTAGATGCAGTTGCTCAAGTTTAAAGATGCTTTGCAGAGGTGTATTTTCTGTATTGCAAGGCAAGTTTTAAGGTTAAATCTTTACTGTATCTGCTGTAGAAAAGAAGATAGTTGTAATACCCTGGTCAAGCACTCTCCATTGGTGAGTTTGCGTTATGGATAAAGAGTGGTTTGCTACAGAACAGACACTGAAATATTGTTAGCAAAGTGATAAAGCAGATGCATATGTAGGAGGTTTCGAAAGGCTCAGAGAAGCGTGGCGGGGAGGCTGTCCTAGGCTGTCCTGGGCTGCTGGGGTGATGCGAGGGAGCGTGCCGAGGGCAGGAGCTGGGGAGCAGCCTGAGACAGTTACTTAAGATGGCCTTTATTCAGGCACCTACTGCAGCCATAAAAATAGGCATGCGAGGGAATATCCTGGGAGAGCCTTTCCCAAACAGCAAAGTGCGCCTCGAGGCACATCGCCATGAAAGGTGAGGTGCAGAGAGGCCCTGCTGTAATGAGAGACATGTGAAGGATCCTGAGGATGGCTCTCCTGGTCTGTATCGTAGTCGTCGTCGTCGTCGTCCCGTCAGTCTCCCCATCCCCATGTCCCGTCCCGTCCCGTGTCCGTCCCCGTGTCCGTCCCCATGTCCGTCCCCCCGCCCTCTGGCCGAGCCGCAGGGCAGAAGGTCTGGGGGTTGGGAGTGAGACAGAACTGTCAGATGTGGCAACATGGAGGGGGGCATGAAAGGGAAATGGAGAACAAGAGGCAAGTAACCCCAAACCCCTCTTTATACTCTGTATTTCAAAACAGACCTTAGGGCCTGTCTTTCCTTCTCTCAAGGATTTAAAAATTTTTTTTTTTTTAAACCTTGCTGTAACTGCTGCTGATGTGGTAAAGCAGGCGAGGCCAGAAGCACACCCCCCATTTGGGGCTGACCTCGCCTGGTTTGCCTTGCAGTGAGGCTGAAGTTGCTCAGCTCCACTGCTTTTTTACCTTGGGACAGGTCAGAAACATTACCCCGAGGTAAGAAACTGCTCTTCTTTGCATGGCGAAGGCAAGGCCTCGCTCTGCCTCAGCCATCTCTCTCAGTAATTGGAATTTCAGCAAGTACCTGCCCCTAAGATGAATGTTGTGCAGCATTCCCAGGCACGCCCGACCTCCAACATCAGCCCGATCTTCCTCCGGGCCCCAACACAGCATCAACAGCCTTCTCCTGCCCGGAGCGACGCACATCGGCTTCGCAGCAAAGCTCCCTGCTCTGCCTGAGCTACCAAATCATTCCGCTCTCCCATCAGCAAGCAGGGAGATGTCTGCCTCATCTTGGCGACCTGGGTATGAGTAGTCACCCAGGCAAAGTTTGTGCTTGGAAAACCGGGCTTTTTCTTTCTCCGCTGGCCCTGTTCTTGGCGATTTATGTGTCCGATTTATGAACTCTTCTTAATTGTAGAGATAACATGTTTAAAACGCACGTGCTTCCCGTAGTGCTGCACGCACTTTGAATGCTGTCTGGCTCTTGCCCCATCTACGTTCACAGAAGGTACTCGTGCATATGGAAACAATCAGGCTACCCAAAAGACAACACACTTGATACTGCTAATTACACGGAGTAAACACCGCTGGGACTATAACCAGTCTCTAGATCTGAGTCAGTGTTCTGCTGCTGAGCTAAAGAAGAAAGTCCATTATGCGCGCTCGTATTATAGCCAGCTAAGTCCCTGCTGCACATATTGCTGATTTCTGTACATGCTACATGGCAGAGAGCCAAGGAATTGTAGCACAAACAGGATTTTATAACCAGTGTTATTTAAGGATGGGCAAACTGTGAAGCTCCAAAAGTTAATGATTCTAGCGCACTTTCAATTAATTTTTATTGTCAAGCTATATTTCAGGGTACTAAAGACCTCTTGTGATGACAAGAAGGAGTGTGTGGGAACAGGCGGGAATACAGTATGCATTGCTATTCTCTCTGATTTATAGATCGGTGAATAACCTATCCAGCTGACAAGTTATTTCTTTCCTCTCATGTTAATTGGAATTCATCTCTGTCTTGAGCTCACCCCAGAAAATGTAGTGTAAATGCAGTATCAGGCATCATATTGCACAAATGGTACCTTTGAGGCCCTGCACAGAATTAAATATCACCCTTTCTGCACTAAGGATGTCTGTAATACTTGTGTTGTTAAGACAATTAATCTTACAATAGCCTGATACAGAAATCATTGAATGGAGTTAAAAGTATTAACTACATCTTAATGACTTACAGAAGGAACTTTGGACAGGATGCTGCATTTTAAAACACAAGTACACACTGAAGTCTACATGCCATAAGTTTCAAAGTCTGGATTAAAGCAGGCTGTGATGAGCAAGGTGATAAAGCCTGGCCTCATACGGTGAGCATGAGGTTCACCACCTCAGTTCCCTCCCTGTCCCTCTGGAACCGTAGGCCAGAGTCTTTTGTCAGCTAACTGGCAGCACTGGCTGGCAGCTGGGTTTTGCCTGCCTTTCTCCTTGCAGAGGACATGAGTTTGGGCTTCCACTCAGGCACTGGCCAATGTAGAAGGACTTGCTATGTTCAAGACTCTTCTAGATTTAAGTGTGATTGGACAGCACATTTGAAAGGGATTGCAGGAAGACTGAGGGACAGAGCAATTGCTTAAGCCTAATTTCCTTAGAAAACCTAAGGCAAAAAACCCCCAAACAATTCAAACCAAAACACACACTTTGGAAAGTATTGGTAGAGCTGGGCCGCAGTCAGGCGTCCTGCTCTAGCTTGCAGCTGAGGGAAGCAGCTGCTCCGGTCAGTTCCTTCTCCGCTGCCCCAGGTTACTGCTTCATCGGCTGTGCTGATTCAGCTGTTTGTCTAGCTGCCCTTTAAGCCAGTTCTGTGAAATGATCCACTAAAGAGAAAAGAAGTGCTTTTCAGGGAGGATGTATGGTGTTGAGTTTTTTTAACACAAACGTCCTTAAAAAAGTCTTTAGAGCTCAGCTACACAAACACTTAGTTCGGTGTCATGGGACAGCAGGTGTAAGTGTCTCTGGGGAAGTGTGAGGGATGACAGGGAGCTACACCAAGGGGCTCTGATTCAGTTTGAACAGATATATGTCCATAAGCTGAAGTGGCAAAACCAGCATTACATCTGTTCTGGTGTTCCTACTCTTCTCAAGTCCGCCAAGACCATAAAGCGACCTTACACCTGCCTCTGCAGTGTATGCACCTACTGGGTGGTCACCCTGTGGTTGGCTGCCGTCCTCACTGCAGGGTACCCACTGCAGCACAATGCCCTCTTTTTGACCCACCGGTTCTGGCAGACCTAGCCTACACTGGTTTTTGCCAGTTAAGCTTTATCTTACCAACGTGAGAATTTAAATAATGGCAAAGCTATGCCCACACCATTTAAAATGTTAGCCAAGCCTAATGCATTAGCACCAGGCTCATCTCCATGTGAAAGCTGGCATGTGACAAGCCAGAGTATGAACTTCTTGGACATTGTCATCCTGCACTTAGTCTGTAGATGTTTGTGTAGGCTGTGGCAGAAATTACCATCTCCAGCTCTTCCCTGGTGCTGGAGGTTCCTGCTGCTTGAGATCCAGGGAGTAGGCTGTGGGGTGACCACTTCCCGTCTTGCATTGGGTGGTAGTTTATAACCTTGAAATACAAGGCCTCTGCTAACCTTCCTCATTCAGACTGGAAAAATGTGAGAAGCATTCAAGCACAGTTCAGCAAAGCAGACCTGAAGGGATGGTAACCGCAGGCTGGGAGAACAGCCTTTTCCACCAGCACCTTAGCTTGGGAGGATGTGCCTCTGTAGCCCAGCCCCCTGCATAGATGTTGTTAGATCTCTAGCGAGTTTATTGCAGAGAGACCTGCTGCTTATTTCTATCACGAAACCACACAGCTCCTCCTTTGGGCTGCAGCTAATGCGGGCAGCTATTTGGATCATCTGTGTCTGCTTAATATGGGTAGACATAATCTTTGCGTACACTAAGTGGGAGGTAGCTCACCTCTCTTTGAAATGCAGGTGAGCTACTTCATTGCTGACTGCAACCCAAGTGTCTTCACAGGGAAGTTTTCTGCTGAAACCAAAGTGAAACTTTACCCTTGGCTTTCTTATTGCTACCTCCTGAGTCACCACATCCTTCTCTTGTCACCATCACCTTTCAGTTTAGAAAGTGGCAACAAGCTATGGTGTTCAGCAGTAAGTGAGAAGTGGGTCTCTGTGTTTGCGGGAAGGGATGAATTTATGGAGGGGTTAAAATGTGCTCTTTGAAAGCAGCGAACACCGAAAAGGTCCACCTGGGGAGAATGTTCCTGGCGTGCTGCAATTTTATGTTGCTTCCTGACATTTCTTGTGGAGACAAGCCCCAAGGAATCTGAAGACTTGGCTTATTTTCCTGATCCTGCAACAGATCTCCTGTCTTGCCAGCCATGGGCAAGTCCTTCAGGTTCACATTTTCAAGCATGGGCTTTAATTTTAGCCCTGTAGCTTGAGATACCCAGAATCTGTCTTGTGCATATATTAATCACTTACATCTCTAGCCAAAATTTACAGAAGCTGCCTGTACACAGAAGTGCACTGAAAATTAGATGCTACTTAGAAAAAACAGGGCCAGCTCTGTCTTACTCAGCTTGCTCGTATGTTCAGTGGTGATGGTAACACCTGTCCAGCTGGAGAGACATCAGGCTAAATTAATTAATGTTTGTAGAGCCTGCGAAGCAATTATTTATTTTTTGTTTTTAGCATTATTTGCAAATGTAACGGAGAAGAGCTCTTTGAGCATTTTTTCTCTTATTTTTGTGTTTTTATTGGTTTCAAATAAGGATAAATATTACCTCCTTCAACAACAAGCTTGCTGCCCATAAAGAATTTGGTTTTGCGTGGAAGGATTAGGGCATGAAGTTTTGGTTCCTCTCACTTGTTTATGCGCACGAATTTGCTACACATAAATCACTGCAGGTCAGAACATTGCTGTTCCCTTAGTGCAAGGTAAGGGAGCACAGAATCACTCTTTAATGTTGTGCAATTGGACAGGATTTGGCTTGTCCTGATTTTGTGTTTGGAGAACTCAGGCTGCCCTTTGTGCTTGATGTTTTACCTCTTTTTCTCTTGAAAGTCTGGTGGAGAAATCTGACTAGGTGCATCTGCATCACTCACTCACTGCCTGCTCTTTGTCTGTGTTCAGTGTTTTGCTGAAATTAAAGTATAGTTTCCTTCTCTTTTGCTCTCTGTGAGATTTCCCAGTGTTTTGCCAGGCTGCAGCTGGGTGAACTCTTCAAGCTGGCACTGACACTGAAAGAAGCAGTTGTGTTTTCTTTATACCTGTTGCCTTGTATCTAGTCCAGAGTGCGTGTGGCTGTAAGGTGGACCACAGCAGGGAAGCAATCTGGCTCAGAAAATAACCATTTCTGGGGTTTCATCAGCCGGATCCTTCAGGTGGCCTTGCATGGTGGTGTTTACAGAAACTCAGTCTTACTATTTGCCACTCTGTGTCTCTCTTAGGGCCATATCTCTTGGTGGTGGGGGCTGGTGGCAATAAGTTAATGTTACTCAGTAGCCAGCAAGCAATGGGGATAAAGACCCACATTGTGCCTTTCTAATCCCAAGGCTATCCCCCTCCCCCTTTCCATTCTTTAGTTTACTTGGTAGAGCTACCCTGATTCACATAAGCTAACAATCTGTTAGAAGAGAAACAATTAGGCCCACAGAAGTTGTTGACATCTTATTTTCATTTTATTCAGTGGCATAACGGATACTCCCGTCCAGCTTGTCCTTTTATGTTCTTCATCCCAGGCACTCTTCCCAGATGCAAAAGACCCCGATGAGGATGGGGACAGAACAGTGGCCCTCCCAAACATTTTGAACCAAGACTGCTAATGATGCTCAGCATTCTCACAGACCATGGTGTGGCTGCTGAGCAGGCTATTAATTGAAAACACTGTGCATTTCACTGCTCAAGCCAGCAGTGGGTCGCTTCCCGTGCCCTCTGAGCCCACAGTGCTGGGAATTCTTGGGACGAGCCATAGAGGCCAGTGAGGATGGACTGCAGTTGCAGGAGGCCATAAGAACAGCTTGGGTGTTTTTTCCAGGAAGCTCCGTGTGTCTTCTTTCTCTGTGGTCTTTTGGAGTTCAGCTTATATCAGATCCTGAAAACAGCATCCTGCTGCAGAAGAGCTGATGGTCCTAGAAACAGACTCCTACTGTAAAGAATCCTACAGGAGCCAGATGCCCCCGACCCTGACAAAGATTGATCAAGTGGCTGGTTGTATCACCTTTCACTTCGCTTTGGCAAGGGGGCGAGCACAGAATGATGGAAAGTTTTCAGGTGGAGTTGAATTAAAGTGGAGTTTTTTTGTTGTTTTTAAGTGCTGCAGATGGGAAAGAGTCATTCTGCACAATGCAGTGCCAGGGCAGAGACACAAACACAGGAGGACTATAGGTACCGAGGAGCAGCCATTCCTGAATGCTCAGTGCTATAGATTTAAGCTTTGTGAGAGGGCGGATTAGACTATTACCATGGAAAGGAAATCTGTTAAATGTATGTCCTGGAGGTATGGGAGGCTCTGCAACAAGTCTCTTGGGGCAGGTTTGGCGAGAGAACCACTTTGGAGACAGGAGAGGAAAGAGCGAGATGCTCAACTGTGCAGCCAGTCTTTGCAGAGCTGCCCTGCCAAGCCTGCCTTGCAGGTCTTCCTGCAGCTGAGGACGAGCACTCGGCCGTCGGCGGGTCTGGCTGTGTCCGACCTGCACGGGAAGTCACGACACTTCTTCACAACGCTGCTTAGGGTAATCGCAGACGTAATTTACTTCCATTCCCAGGGCCGCTCCGCCGCTGGGGCTGTTGTGCCAGGCACCGTCCGGCCCAGGCGCTGCGCGCCCGCGTTGGGGCGCGCCACCAGGGGGCGCTGCGCCGTGGCGGGGCCAGGCCGCCGCCACCGCCCCCCCCCTGCCCCGCCGGCCTCCGCACGGCCGGGTCCGGCCGCAGGCCCGCCCGGCCCCGCCGCAGCCCGCCGTGGGGCCTGGCTGGGAGGGCAGGCCAGCCTAGCCGTGAGGAAAATGCCTGCGGCTGCATTGCTCCGCACGGGGAAAAATGTCGAGGCGGCGGTTGAGGCGGTTGTGGCATCCCGGGTGTGTGTGTGTCGGCAGCAACGCCCGAGGGAGCCCGTCTGGCTGTTCAAAAGGATCAGCTTGTTAACTCCTGGGCAGCGTCACCAGGCATCCCTTTACACAAGAGGTTTAAGACAAAACCGGGGAGAGCATCAGTCTGGGAATCCCGTCCCTTTGCTTGTCTCCTGTCCTCCACAGCGTTTGGCCGTCCCTCTTTGCCCCACCGTGTGCGGTGCCTGGGGTCCCCCAGAGCTGGGGTTGTTGCGCAGAACATTCCTTATAAAGACATCTCCTGGCACAAAGACAGTCCCTGGGAGCAGGATCCTAGGTTGAAATGAAACCTTCTTGGAATAAGTAAATACCAGGGTTTTATTTCCTATTAAGCTAGCAGATTGTTCGTTTTGCCACAGTTCGCAGTGCCTGACCAGATATGGGTCGATACTTCTGGTCTTCCTTCCTCTTTATGTTTCCAGTCTGGGAAACTGCAAAAAAGTTAGTGAAAAGGGTAACATCTGTGAGAGAGAGAGAGAAAAGGATGAGGCGGGCTGGCCAGGCAGCCAGCCTCAGGAGATGGTAATACAGAAGAGCTATTCATTCAGAGAGCCAGTTGCTCCTTGCCCTGCTAGATTATAAATTGGACACCTTATTAAGAGCTGATCCTCCAGCAGCCCCACCCAGGACTGTGCTCATGCTCTAAACCGGTGGAACATAATCCCATTTCGCTATTGATGCCTGTTACTGGATAAGCACATGTGCAAGCAGGGCAGAGGATACTAGGCAGAAAGAAGCAGCACCCTGGCTGTTTTCTGAATTGTCAGTTTAAGAAAAGAATGTAGAGTTTTGGGAGAAAATGGGGAGGAGGTTTGTTGGCACTAAAATTTGGGAAGTTTCATGATGATGCCTTACCAAATAATTGAACCAGCATCATTTTTTCTTTGTTTGTTTTCTCAGTTGTAACTTAAAAATGCTGACTGACAGGCACAGTGTGCCAACCGAATGTTGCTGCTGGATTCAACCACTGGAAGAGCCTGACAAGATGTAAGCCCATCATGGCATAGGCTTTGAGCAGGCCTCTTTGGTAATTCCAAATTTCTCTTCTGATGGTTTGCTTGGTCACTTATTTGTCAGATTAGCCCAAAGGTTTGTACAAATTTAGGCAGATGTCAAGTTGAATAGTTGTTGTGGTGAAAATTTCATGGGAACATAAGTTTAACAAATTCAGCAAAATGTTATCATCCTTGGCAAGACTTCCAAGCTTTTCAACCTTTGTGCAACTTTTAACCATTTGAAATGCTGTCCAGCTGGCATTTGAAATGCACAAAGTTATTGCCAGTTGTCAGAAATATCTGACATATATTCTTCAGGGCTTATATTTGTGCTGAAGAAAACAGGATGGAGTATTCTAAACCTGTTTTAATGTCTCTGAAGAGTATCCCTGCTCATACATACATGTTTTTCCTTCCAGGCAAAACCAGCTGGGGGTTCGTGCAATGCTAGATGCATCGTGAGGATTCTGCGTTGTCATAGTATAGATACAGGGCTGGTTGGTTCCCCTGTGGATGGACCTCTGTTTTACTTTCCTTGTCAGGCAATTTAAATGTAGTTAGGTGTATTGCAGCTGAGCAGTGGTCAGGAAATTCAAAAGTAACGTGAAAGTGCAGCCTTAAAACAAGGCCCCCTCCCTGTGTAGCAGTGAGTTATGGACATAGATGCAGGTATTTCAATTCCATTTCAATGATATCTTCTAGATGTTTTGAGTTGTTTTGCATCTCATATGATTGAAAAACAGCTTTGGTGTTTGTTTCAGGAGGAAATAAATTTCTTTCAGATCTGACTATCATTAGTGACTCATTTGTCGCTTGAAAACGTTTGTGTGGTTCTCTCCAGGTTCTGAGTCCCTGACTGGCACTGGTGTGTTGGAAAGCAATGACTCCTCAGGTATTCCTGGATACCTTTATGTATCTGCCTCCAGCTGCTTTTACGAGCTTGTGAAAATGAACACAAGGCATCTTCAACATTTCTCTCTCTTTTCCTCATGTATTCTTTACGTACGGCACTTTTGCCGATAATGGTTTCCTAGTAAAACAATGCCTCTGAATTCATGCTGTATGTGTATGTCTGTCTGTGTGTGTGATTCCATGTACCCTGCCTCCCCACCTCCCCAAAAGCGTGAGCCTGTTGATCAGTTAGTTTGCCAAAAGAATACCGATCTCAAAGTGAAGTTCCTGTAAGGTTGAAAGAGAGAGGCAGATGGGTACACGAGAGAGCCTGTTTGTGCTGGAAGCATCAATGTGCTGCCAGCTCAGGTCACTTTTTATCAGGCACCAGAGAACCTCCACTGGAACGTGCCCTTGGAAATCAGGCTTCATCCTGTCTGTCAGTAATGGACTACTTGTTCATACTGGTGGTCATGGTACGGTTGGAACAGAGATGGGAAGGCCGGGTGAAAAACTGGAATTTCTCTTTTATTCAGCACTTTTGAGATTTACGGCTGTCTCCTGCAGGTAATCAGGAGTTGTGTCCTAGGCAGTAGGGAATCTCTGTGCCCGGTGCACACACCCTTCAAATTGGGTATTTATTTTGTTACAGAGTAATGTAACTGTCAGATTTCAACATAATGCTAGAAGTGTGGATGTCCTGAAACAGGTTGTTGCTAAGGTCACGAAGGCTTTGAAAATAAGGGCAAAGCCTTGAATTTGAGCTGGGACTGAGTGGTCAGCAGAGCAAAGAACAGAGCTTAGGCTTATTTGGCAGCCTTGTGCTGCTGAGTAAATGGACTGAACCATTCTTGTACGGGGTGT
The DNA here is from genome assembly GCF_034619465.1 of Leptosomus discolor. Lineage (NCBI taxonomy): Eukaryota > Metazoa > Chordata > Aves > Leptosomiformes > Leptosomidae > Leptosomus > Leptosomus discolor. The sequence continues at coordinate 30,997,563 of NC_141398.1, read as the reverse complement.
CATTTCTAAACCCACTAGGTTGTAGGAATCAAGGACAGGCAGAAATGAGGGCCAAGTTCAATCTAGCAAGCCATCTGATCTGAAATAGTGCTGAAGGATTGAGGGTTTTGCAGCAACAGTTATTGGGGTTTCCAGGATGAATGAGTTCAGATGAACATTAAATCTTCAATTAGCCTTGATGCCAGTGATGGAGAACGGATGACATTATGGAAATGTAAAGTATTTTCTTGTACCATCGTCAGCCGAGGCTCTTGCGACGATTCAGCTTCTGCCAACTTCTCTTCATTCATTTGCTGATCTCAGCCAAGCCCTTGAAGAGCTGGGTAATGGTGTTATTTGCATGGGAGGTGAAAATGATGTAGAGATAGGTGTCATATGTGTACTGCTGACAAGTCAGTCCGTGGTGCCACCAAATCTTCTCTAGAGTCTTTATATAGATGTTGAACAGGCTGGGTGAGGGGAAAGAATCTTGCGTTATTCAGCAGGTGGAAAAGGTTTTGGAGGTTAAGGAAAGAGCAAGTGTTTATCATAAATCTCTTGAGTGTACAAGAGATTTATGTAAGGGATGTCTGAAGATGTACCAGCTCAGCTCCACAAGGCTGCGGACAGACATTTATTTTCAAACAGCTGAGCTGGTTGGAGACCTTACAGCCATTCCAGATGCTTGCTACCGATCCTTTGCTAATGCTGCCTGTATCCCCTGCTCTGCTATTAGAAAAGGTGGTCCAAGGTCTTCCTAATGTCAGGCGAAGCATCTCAGACAGTTTTAAGTGCTGACAAAGGTGGTGTTAGTGAACTCAGCTGACATTGCTTTACCTTTAGGAGAGAGCTGTTTACTAGCACAGCCTTACCCTGAGTTTTAGAGAGGAGGAAAGGGAAAGAAGGCGACTGCAGCCTTTCCCACAGAACATGTCTGCAGCCCCAGATAGTTTCTGCGTTGCCTCCTACAAGTCTGAGGATGGATAAGGCATGTGTGTGGGACTGGATATGTCTACTGGAATAGATGTGGGTATGTACTTGGATATTTTGTGCCAAGCACATGAGTAAAATACGTATGAAGTACTTGTTTGTTACATGAGCAACTAAAATGGAGTATTTGGAGCTGTGTCAAACTCCTGTGTAAACAAGAGCTCTAGGATGGGTACACAGGGTGGTAGAAGCCCAGGTAACTAAGACATTGTTATTATTCAAATTTACTAAGAGACCATTTACAAGAAATTTTTATTAATTATTGTGTTAGTACCGGTGTGGTTATAGTTGAACCAGCAAGTTATAATAAAATCTTTAAGAATATCCAAGTGGGGCAAAGAAGAAAGCTCCTGTGCTCAAGGGATCATTCAGAAATGGGAGGAAGCGAGAAGAAAATATGCAGGTGGTTTTTAAGAGGCCCTGGAGTTCCTACAGGGTTTCCAGATCCAAAAATACAGAACAGATTGAAGAATCGTTGGTGCATGCACAGATGAAATGGAGCAAGCTATAATACTGTCTGTGGCCTAGTGGCAAACGTGTCCGTGTGCTGGTAGTGCTTTAACATGGAGAGCTGATAGTACCCACTACTATGACTTTCAGGTAGTAAAACGTGCTCTCCACTATCGAATGGTCCCCTCTGAGGACTGAGAATCGTGAGTCTTTCTAGCGTCCCAGAAACAACCTGCAGCCTTTCTGAAACATTGAAATAACCACACAGTTTTAAAATCCTCTCTTCATCAAAAAACAATCCCACACTTTTGTGTAAAGCTGCTGATTTATTGTATGACAAAAACCTGTAAAAATGGGCCACCCTAATGTCTGCATCTGCCTCTAAATGAGATCCCTAACTTACTGGTCATCCCATTTCTGAACTGGGCCAGAATGGAGCATCCTACCTTAACAACAGTCTGAAACTCTGGTGGAATTTGGACTTGTATCCAAACTCAAGGCACAGGCTCTTCTCTAAATAAAACCAACTAGATCACAAGCTATTTTGGGGTAATGACTTTTAGACAAGAAACGTAGGGCTTATGTAGGTTTTTGCTCCTGTTGAATACATCTGGATGCTGTCCTCCTTCCAGCTGATACTCTTAAAACGCTTGCATCAGCTCAGAGCCAAATAACCCCAACTGGAAGATGGAAACTGTAGAATAACTGACATTGTTAATGGTAAACACCAGTGGTTTTTTTGGTTGTTTTTTTTCTTTTCCACACAGCATATTCTGCTACTCTGTTTGCTGGTGATGCTGATATAATTTCTGTCATCGTCTGTGATGAATAGCATATTGAGTGCTGGGTCAAGATAAGAGCCAACAGCATGATGGAAAGACTTCTCTAAATATGAATCCCCATGGTTCTGGCTTGCTTGGCAGGGAGGCGGTTAACGGAATTGCCACGCCTGGTGCCATTTACATAGCTGCCAAAGCTTCCTCTCACACCTGCTAGCAAATCTTCAGGTTTTTTCCTGTTTACTTGGCTATACCTAGTGTAATGATATGACTAGTTTACATTTATGAAGAATGTGGTGGGATATAGCTGGTTATAAGGGATAGGAAGCAAAGGAGAAAGCAGTATACTGGGACCTTATTGTCAATGGCACTAAGTAGCAAGTGCTAAAGCGTGTTTTACATCAGTGGGAGCTGGCTGTGTGTGATGCCCTACTGCGAGTCTTCCCACTGTGCTCAGCAGATGGGCAGCAGGAGGGTTTCGTTGCTGTGTTTTGAGGTAAGAGTACTTTTCACCTCGGGAGCTCCAAGCAGTCTACGAACTTCTGTTAATTTAAAGCTCTGGACTATGTGTGTTATTATCCTGTTGTATCAAGGAGCAAATGGGTTTGCTTAAGATGTCACAGGAAGTTTTCATCTTTGTTGAGGGTATAAACTAGATCTTCTAACTCGTAGGGCTGGGCTTTAATCAAAGGAGATTTCTTCCTCTTAACATAGCTGGCCTACCTTCTCTTTGGTATTATCCCATCTTCCCCTAATCACTGGGCGACATCTGAGCTCTCTGACTTTTGTACAGCATCCAAGATCTATTGTATCTGGTCCAAGATCTCATCTTTCATTTCTGGCTCTTATAATTCTGTTTCAGTTGCCGGTGATTCCAGGAGGCTCATCCCAAGCCCGGCTGATGAGACCTTGGAAAGCAGTGTGCGCCTTGGTGGTGTATCTCACCACAGCATGGAGATTTCCCAGGGCCAGCCACAGGAATGGTTGCAGTGTCCTCCACTAAACTCTAGCATGGAGGATGGCTATTGCCACCCACACACTTCCTGCCATTTCTGCTTAAACACAGTGTTCTTTACTCGCTGCCTGCGGTTGGCATGTAAAGCTGCTTTCTGTAGGTTTAAAGCTGCTGCCCGCTCCAAAGTGGCTTTATTTTAGTGTTCAGTTCAGTAATGTCTACAGAGTACTTACTAGCTGGTATGTAAGGTTTTGTTTAGGATCAAATTAACATGTAGCATTCCTTTTGTCAACATTATTGTCTTTGTTTTGTCTGTAATCTCACTAATTGTTTTAGGACTGTTGTCTCTTTTCCCCCCTCTCCTTTAAGGATTTGCAATTGTTCTCTTGGGCTATGGATGTCATGGACCAAATCCTGTCCTAATTTATACCTGTAAGACCAATGGAGCTGCATACATGCACATGAGGACACAGTTAATAGGATGCTGAGGTTGTTTCCCTGTTTTGAAAAGTCATGTGGTCTAGAGGACTGATGCTGGGAAATGTCATTTAAGATTATAGAATTCCTAAATCTGTACATCCTGATGTACAGACAGCTTTTTCCCCTGGCTGTTTTCCCCTCAATACTTTTGTTGCTGATAAAATATATGTATTTTTAAAAAGATTTAGATGCTGTACTGGTAGAACCCCTTACTGGGGTAATAATGCTTTTATAACAGCTTTTTACACAGTGTAACACTTTTCCCACCCTACCTGGTACTAAAGGCTTATCTACACAAGGAGATTTCACAGATTGAGAATTGTATTCAAATAATGTTTAACACTTGTACAGAGGGTGAAAACTGAGATTTGGGTTCAGTTTTGTACAGGATTTTTACTTCTCAGAATTTGATTTGGGAAATTTTAAAATCTAGGGGGGGGGGGTTTGTTTTTTTTTTTACTCCCAACTCCTCTTTTTTTTTTTTTTTTTTTTTTTGATCAATTAGAAGCTTTGCTATTTTAGTTTTGCAGCTTACCTACTGGAATATAAACAGACACAGAACTAAAATGAAAGTAGTTTTGAAATTTAAAAAAAAGCAGCTATGTTGCATTTCAAACATACTGAAAAATGTTTCGACACTGCTGGAACTCTTTGTTTTCCTGATTTTCTTCTTGAGGGAAATTCTGGCAAAATTATCAGGATTTGCAGTGTGTTTTGATTCCAGCAGAACAGGATTCCAGCAGAGAATTTTTTCCTGGTGGATGGAGAAGAGCAGGACCAGCAGATCTCCCTATGCAGAGGGTGTTATTCCAGAAGAAGAGCACTCCCTCACCCGTGGAGAGGAGCGATCCAATACGCCTTCCATCTGGGGGCAGGAGGGGGAAGGAGGGAGGAGAGAGGGAAGAAGGATGCTTCCTTCCCAGCGCTTGGGGCTGCTGGCCAAGAATGTAAGTCTAAATTCAAGCCCGGCAAGTGCTGTGCCAGATCCAGAGAGTTTGGAGTCCCTTTGTCCAGAAGCTTGCAATACTTGAGGGAGTTGCCAAATGGGATGTGTGGCATCCATGTAATATATCTGATGCACGAAAACTGGTTCCTACTGAGCTTACCATGATGCCTGAGGCAAATGTACTTCTGATTCCCTACATGATGCAGTGATCACCAGACCACTGCTATTCTCCTTAAACCCAGCTACATTGGCTGTTCAGGACAACTTCCCGCCTCAGGTCAGGCTGAGGCAGATGGCATGCACAGAGAGAGGAGAGGTGGTGCTGCCTTTGACCCTGCCCTCTCTCTCTGGGAAGGGAGGACCTGATGTTGTTTGCATTTCTCTCTCGGCTGAACCATTAAGTCTGATGACGGAAATGAACCTTTCCCCCTGGACACGGGCCAAAATACTTTTTTTTTTCCTTTCCTTTCCCCTCCTGTCTCTTTCATAACCGTCATTTTCATGTATCTCTGGAGCGTATCACGTACTACTGTCATGTGCCGTAGGTGCGCTTGCCTTTTTTCTTCAGCTACGTCCTGCTTCCCAGCTGCCAGATAAGAGTCTCTGCTTGTCTGGCTGATGCTTGTTTGCCACAGGTGACAGAGTGGACCAAAGCCATTGCTTCTGCCCCAATGGAGAGCCTCCGCATCTAGGAGAGAGGGAAATCTGCTCTCGAAACACCACCTAGCAGCCTCTGTGACAACGAGGCCATAGCAATTCCTGTGGGATGAGAGTGCCTGTGTTCCTCTGCCCCGCCGGAAAATTCAGCCGGTTGTGCTTGTGTAAAACCCCTGGAGGGCTCTGAGGTTGAGCAGGTGTCAGTGAGGACATAGCCTGGGTTGCAGAACTCCTACGACAGGCTGTGCCAGACAGAGAGGAAACTTGTCTTGGGAGGCAACTTGTTTTTGTGTTTCATAGGGATGCCGATGGAGGACAGTAGGCAAGGAGAATCCCATGATAACACTTCCCAAGCCAGTAATACCCAAGGTGGGTTTTCCATTTCTGTACTAATAGGGTTCACATAAAATGCCAAGGAGTTGCTGAGGGCTGCCCGTGGAGCAACTCTGATACAGGACATGCCATTGCAGAGCCCTGTGCAAGGGCATTGGTTCAGCTGGTGCCCAGGCAGAGGTGGAGCAGAAGCAGTGTGGTTTGATGCAGTGTGGTTCTCTAGGCTTGAATTCCCACCAGTGCAGGTTTGCAGGGGCCACTGGGATGTGTGGTAATAGGTTTATAACCCAAGTCTATACCTGGATCCAGGCCATTGCTAGAGAGACTAAAAGAGAAATGATCCCTCTATCCCTTGTCCTCCTGATGTCAGTCATGATCCTGGCACATGTTCCTCCAGTTTATGGGGCTTCTTGTCAAAGTCGTGCTGCTACACTGAGAGCAAGATCTCTGGACCAGAAAATGAGATCTAAAGCTTTTTCTTGGGGCTATCCCAGCATGGGCAACCATGCTGTCTCCTGGGCCGCAGCTCAGCTGCTCCAGCTCTGCAGGCAGCAGCCCTGCTTGCCCTCTTCAGTGTGTGCCAGGAGTGGGGTTTCAGCTGCGAAACGGAGCATGGTCTCTCCTGCCCTCCCTGGGACAGGGTCCAGAAGGCATGTCCTTTCCCCGGCATCTCACCCACATGGGAGATGCCCTTTCCCTGGCATTGCACCTGCTCCTTCATCCTTTCCTCTGTTCACATGGGGGCTGCTTTTTCCTCAAGCACATTGCGCAATACCCTGCCTTTCTGTCCAGTGCTGGCCGGGAGCGAGGCTTTCTGTGTGAGCCTCCCAGGCAGTGTGACTCGTTTGCAGCATGCTACAGGCAGGCCTCTATTCAGATGAATGTCCCTGTTAAATATGTATGAATCTGATTGACTTCAACTTCCTAGTTGCCCAGGTTTTATTCCTTTTTATTCATTTGCAGATGCCTCTTACTAAGCAAGGAGTCCTGGCCATGTCTCGGTGAGTTTTGACTCATTTGAGAGGCTGCCCTCAATCTGCTGTCTTTAAAACTTCTTCCCCTCCTCCTCTGCTCCATCTCCTTCTGGCTCATTTCCCCCCCCGCCCCCCCCCCCCCCCCTGCAGCTGCTGGACAGCTTTGTGACCACCAGTTAGGATGGCTGTTTGCCACTCTCCCATGATTGCTGCCATGTGCTGTTTTCCTTATGCCTGTTCCCTGTTTTCTTTCCCTGGTCAAAGAGGAATTCTCCTCTGCAGAGAGAGAAGCAGGCTCAGTTGTCTCTGGGCTGAAGTGGGAACTCGTGCTTAGCTCTTACTCCATGGAAAGCCTAACGTTTCTCTTTTTTTATGGCAACCATGTACGCTTGGAAAGCAGCAGCAGCTTTCTTAACCCAGCTGTTCGCTGCTCTGCTGCAGGTTACCAGCGTCAGGCAAGCGAAACTGCCATGCGGAGCCTGGCAGCTTCGCAAGAGCAGCTGATGCCACCGAGGCTGCAGAGGGTTAGCGGAGCGGCAGGAGAAGCACTCTGGGATGGGCAGGCTGTTTGTCCTGAGCGGGGGGTGAGCGGTGAGGGGCAACCTCGCAGCTGCAGGGGCTCGCTTGGTGAGCACTCGCTCATTAATGCTGCGCGCACTGGTGGTGGAGCTGGAAGAGGAAGCTGGTGCTTTATAAATAGACTTACTGTTGCGAATGTCCTAGTGACAGGGGTGCCTCCGTACAGGCAGGTGAGATTGTGTAACCTGCCTGTGCTGGGCCTGAGGACTTTGGATGGGATTTTCAGTGGAACTTCAGTATCTGACTCCTGCTGAGGTTTTGCTTTTAAGCTTTTGGGATGCTGTCATTTCCCTTCCTCCCCAGCCATCAGGGAATCCTCCCAGACAGGCCACACTTGCAGTGATGTGAAATAACAGCAAGTTTTGGCAGAGATATCTCCAAGCGCATGTACTGGCCTACAAGCTAGTGTGCCATGTGCTGAAGCTGTGGCTGGTCAGAAATGCCACCTCAGCCCAGGTGAAATTAACGACTTGTAGATTTTGCAGCCTGCTCCTGCTGCGCGTGTCCTGCCAGTGCCTTTTGGGGAAGCTAGTGAGCCAGCTGATGCCTTGGACATTGCGGGCCCAGGAAAGAGGACATCTCCTGTGCCCCGTTGTGTTCACTGGAGATGTCACGCTGGGTGGCAGTCCCTGCAGTGACCTGCACAGACTACCTGGCTGGGCAGGTGATGTCAGGTGTCCTTGTCCTGCCTAGTCTGGGAGGGCATAAACTGAAAAAGGTAGCGCTTTCCCCTCCTCTGCTGCCGAAATCTGCTCCTGCATTTTCCCAGGAGCACTCGTGGCACCAGCCCTGCTGGGAAGCCTGCTGGGGCTTGCCAGCCGCTCCAGCCTTTGACCGGGGCGTCGGGTTCCTATTGACTCCCCGCCAGAGCCACCTGTGAAATGGCAGCATGAACCAGGGTGAGCTGGCACCCAGGGAGAGGGGAGGCCTCTTTGCCGCCCACCTGGGCACAGGGAAGCCTATTGCTCTCTTTATTTTTGCTTTGTTCCTTTTTGTTTTACTTTGCCCATCTCTGTCTTATTCAATTCCAGCCCTGCAAGTGCTCTTCAGGCTGACAGTCCCTCTCACCCCACTCTCTGCACCTCCCTGTCTCTGCTTGGCAGGAAGGTTTTTCCCCGGGTCCTGGAGCTCGTCCTGCACGTAGGCCATCATCTGGCTGAGGAGCTGCGTGAGGGCCATCCCACCGCCCTGGCTGTGTGGCAGTGCCCATGCCAGGCTGGTCTTCGCTGTGTGTGGCTTGGGTGTCCTGCGCTCCTGTGGCCACTTGCTCCCGCACGCTTGCTGGGCTTTTCCTGCCAGGTCCAAGATGGGGCCACAGGCTGCCTCTCCTGCACCCCTGTCCCTCTTTAAAGATATGATATGATTCCTTTATCTCCTGGTGCCAGGCAAGCCTGGGATGCTCAGAGGTGCAGATAACATTGCTGCTGTGTGCGCTGGGGGCCGGGCAGGCGAGTGGGGACCTCTCCTCTCCCGCAGTGCTCAGCAGATTACTGCCTGGTCATCTCGCTGCCCTTGCTTTTGTTTCTGGCGGGCACAGAGGGATCCAGCTGCTATTAGCAAACTGGTGCGGCCCTTCCAGGTCCTGGCGGCAGGGTGGCTGGGCAAGGCCCATGGGGAAGGGGCAGCAGTTGGGAGCCAGCGGGCATTGGTGGCCACCGGCTGCCCCACTGGGAACTCCAGGGCTCAGTGGGGCCATGGCAGCATCAAAAGGATGGATGGGTTCAGGCTGTGGTGCCAAAGCTAATAGGGAAGCCAGGTCACGCACAAAAAAAGCAGTTTATAGCCTGGCAAAGGAGTTAGGAAGAAACTTGATCCCTTCCTAAACCCCAAGTGGGTATTTGGGGTTCTTGTTTCTTTGGGTCTGCTTGTCCAGGGGGACAACGTATCTGGCCCCATGGATGCTTATAAATATCCAGTTACTTATGGGCTGAGGCATGAATTGAAATCTACTCTGGATAAAAACACAGAAGAAAGAGCAAAATTTTGGCCACCATTAGAGAATACTGGTGATGCTCCCGTCCCACAGTGCATTTCCCTGTGATATTTTACAGTGAGAACATAAAGCCTAGCATCTTTCAATTTTACAATAGAAACATGTTTACAACAACAAAAATTTGTGGGAATTCAATATTGTCCAGGTCACTGGATTAAAAGCCTGTCTCTCAACTTATTTACCTCTCCACCCATGGCTTTTACTACACCTGTCTCCACAAGCATCGGAGCATTCGTGTTTCATCTGTCTTTTCCATGGCCAAATGAAATCATCTTGGAGTATGGGTGTGGTGGTGAAAGATGCACGTAGTGGATTTGCATCTCTGGGATAAAGGGAGAAGCTGAAGAAAGATTGCCTTGTGAGCTGGCTCTTATTGTCAGTGCGAACATCTTAGTCAGCACAAGCCCAGACAGCCAAAATTGTGCAGCCAGGTGCTGTCAGAGTTGCAGTCCCTGCAGCTTCCTGGTTCCCTGGATCAGCCAAGGATGAAGGCTTCGGGAGCTGGTGCTACTCTGGCAGGGACTGCTGAGCCCAGGTCAGGCAAGTGGCAGGTGTCTGAAACTTGGCATATGACCCTGCTCCTCTGGAATTTGGGAAAACACCCTCCTGTTTGATTTTAACAAATCACCCTGAGGCCAGGTCCTGTAGCCTGTTGAGCATCCATGGATATTGGCTAGAGCTGGGAGAAGCCTAATGTTTTGGAGAATCATTTCCATGATACAGACACGACACTCAAGTGAGATATTGCGTGTTTAAGTACTCAAGTTTCCAGGAAGCGAGGATGTGCAGATACTCTGACTCACTGGAAGAAAAATTACTTCTAATGACTCAAAGGCTTGGATGCTCTTGTTTCCTAGTTAATCACTGTGCTCCACCTTGGTCCAAAATCCTCCTTTGAGGACCAGAGAAAGTTTGTGGCCTTGAGGATCCTTCCTGCTCTGGTGCAGCTCTCTGGGTGGAAAGATTAACCTCTTGCTTCCCATCAGTACCATCTGCAGACCTGATTATTTTCTGGGCTATTACCACAAATGATCTGGTAGGCTCTGAAAGCCTGACAGTGGTAGTTTTGCCTAAAAGGTGGACTTTTCGGGGGACACTTGGACTTTGTTGGAGTTACCATGTGATTTGAGGAATCCCCACAAAGGTATACTGCAGGTTCAGCAGTGGTCTTGTGATCTGAGAGTGTGTGGGTGTGCATGGATGCGTGGATGGTCTTTCCTGAGAAGATATGGATCCAGTGGTGCACTAGAACTGGGGAACTAGTTCTGGGCCTCCCAGTTCAAGAAGGACAGAGAGCTACTGGAGAGAGTCCAGCGGAGGGCTACGAAGATGATTAGGGGGCTGGAGCATCTCTCATATGAAGAAAGGCTGAGATACCTGAGGCTCTTCAGCCTGGAGAAGGCTGAGAGGGGACCTTATCAACTCTCATAAATATCTAAAGGGTAGGTGTCAGGAGGATGGGGCCAGGCTCTTCTCAGTGGTGCCCAGTGACAGGACAAGGGGCAACGGGCACAAACTGGAGCACAGGAAGTTCCGCTTGAACATGGGGAAAAACTTCCCTGTGAGGGTGTCAGAGCACTGGAACAGGCTGCCCAGAGAGTCTGTGGAGTCTCCTTCTCTGGAGATACTCAAAACCCGCCTGGATGCGATCCTGTGTGACCTGCTCTGGGTGGTCCTGCTTTGGCAGGGGAGTTGGACCAAATGATCTCCAGAGGTTGCTTCCGTCTCCTGCCATTCTATGATTCTGTAACCCCAGGCAACCCCGCAGCCCTGACCTTTTGCAAGAGGACGGTAAGAGATGCCACCCTTTGCCTTGGTGTGGCTGGTCAACCGGGAAACTGTTCTCATTGATCAAAAGGTGAAATTTATATATATTGTAGCTTTGTGTTTGATTTTTGTGTCCTGTGGTTATTTTGTACCAAATGGTACAAAACCTGAGTATTGTGCATTGGGATTCCAAATAGCTCATCTCCTCTGCCCTAAGACCAAAGCATATGCTGCTGTGAGTGCAGGAAAATAGTACGTCCATACATACAAATAGTATGGGAGCAAAGAATATTTCTTTTGAAAGTTTGTGATAATTTTGCACTTAATTGGTATGTAAGAAACCTAGCAAAGCGTAATTAAAAGCCAAGTTTTCCTTTTCCTAAAACTAGGTCTTAAAATGTAACATGCCTTAAATATCTGAGACGAAAAAGCAAGCTTTTGAAAGAGATGAAGCATGCCCTCGTGTGGCAATATTTTTTCCTTATAATACCTGTTTGTTTTGGTTTTAATCCCCAAATAATCTATTACAACGAGTTATGTCATTACATAAGAACTGGCATACAGAGTGGCTGTTGTGATACAAAGCTGGTGTACACACAAAATGCTCAGAAATAATTATATGGGCTCTACCTCTCTTGTTACTTGAGTCCCTGCATGAGTGCTTTTATTCTAAAATAAGAATAGCTCCACACAGGAATTCTCAAATAAACAAAGGTGTGAATTAAAACTTGTACTGTCCTCTGCTCTGTTTGGAAGTTGCTTTCCATAACCGAAAGCAAAGTTTAAAATTGTTACAAAGCCCTGGGTGGTCAACTTTAAAACAAGAATAATCGATCTTAAGCTAAACCAAAATAAACCAAAAATGAAATACACATTCACAGAGATTGCCTGAATAACTCACTTTAAAAATCATGTTATTTGTTGAGCTGGTAGAACTTCCTCATGTCTACATAACGCTTGCAACTGCGTGGATAAAACTTTGGAAGCCTGGCTGTGCTGTAAATTTTACGTTTTTGACACCTAGAGGTTGGATTTTAAAACCCCAGCTGACACTGCTGTGATAAATTGGGATGTTCTAGTCCAGCCTGATACAGTATCGTTTGCTTTTACTGTAGATCAATTTTCTTTTTTTCTTCCCTGAATTTAAACAGTAAATGTGATTTATAGAAATTACTGTGTCCTAGCAGCTTATTGGGGCTTTTTATGGCATTTTTTCTGTGTGGTTACAGATGGATTGATATCTTTCATCCAGAGTACCATAGGGAGAGTAAAAATAAAAATGCATGAGGATCATGGGATGCCTGATTTGGAGGTGTGTTATGATTGCCATCAAATTTTAAACTGTGGGGAAACATTTGAAAACCCAGGGTTTTCAGGCTGCTGCCCAGTCACCGTTTCCATTGGCTCACTCCTTACTGGATTTTCAGGAAGATAGAGGCAAGGAAGGTGTACTGCACCCCACGATGGAGCAACCTGCAGCTCAACCTCCCTCAATCCATGATTTCTCTTCTGAGGGACCTGCCAAAGGCAAGATTCATCTGCGTGGGGGACCTCTGACCCCTCTGGCAGCTTGTCACCCCTGTCACTGGGTGATCACCTGTGCTGCAGGTTCCCTAAGGTTCATCTTCTTCCTTGCAGAGCCTTGCAAAGTTGCATGGGCTTGCATGGTGGTGAGGTCAGCTGAAGTTGATTTCTCTTCTTGTCTTCTCCAGCCCACACTCCCTGCTAATACAGGCAGCTCCCTCCTGTGCTGAGGATAGTTTCCACAGGGTCAGGAAATATGAGAAGCAGAGAAATGGGAAACTCAGGATCCACTGGGTTCCCCTTGACTCTGCTGGGGGGGGCTGAATGTGTGTGAGAGCTGTGAGTGGTCTGAATTCTGGGTGCTTGATCTGGAGGCTTTGGATATTAGTGTGGATACCCAAGTTGCTCTGAGACTACTTCAGGCTGAATGAGAAATGAATTCCTTAAATCTCTCCCCTAGGGTCTCATTGACTTCAGTGGCAGTGAAAATCTTCCTCAGAGACAACTCGGCAATCTTCATTCATCACATCCTCGGCAACACTATGCTATCGAGTTCCCTTTGAAAAGGGTTTTGTGCTGTAATCTGCTGGCTGGTTATTTAACTAGTGCTGCTTACAGACCTCCGCTAGTTGTTGCATGTCTTGTAATTTTTAAGGGTTTATTTCAGGTCCTTTGTGTGTGTAAGGAAATGGATGATTCTGAAAGTCTTCCCAGTATTTTAGAACATTAGAAAATATTGGAATCAGGGCAAACACACTATTGTTTTCCTGGGAACTGTGAAAGAAAATAAGACTGCTAGATCAGCCATAACCCTGCTCTTAAAATCACAATTCTTACACACTGTTTTTTGCACTTTGGTGGAAAAACTCATGCGTGAGAATGTGTGCTTATAATAAGCCAAGTTATTCATCACTGCAAGAATCCCACCAACTTTGTCTCCAAGCTGGTAGTGAATATGGGCCTGGACACGTCCAACCAATTTTTTTGCAGAAACCTTCTTGTACTATCTACAGTCAACAACAGCAATGACCTTCAAATGTTGGCTTTGATGCAGTAAATATAAGTGCCAGTTCTGCTTCGCTTCCTCTTGTTGCTGTGCCCTAGGCTGGTTGTAGCTGTGCTCTGCTTCCTGTTACCTGGCCAGAGACACCCTGCATCTGGAAAGGGCAAGTGGGTCAGCACTGCTGGAGAACTTGAGTCAGCCCTCCAGTGGTTAGTCCATCCCTGTGCCTTGCTGCCCATTCCCATGGCCTCACTACCTGAGCCAGTGTGTTTCCAGCTGGCTGGGGTGCACCTGAGCAGTGCTGATGCATGGAGGACCAGAGTGATGTGGTTGGAATGGAGATGCTTGCTGATGTAGCTGACTAGCTGAACTGGTCGCCTGGTTAAATATTAGTGGCAATAGAACTTGCAAAGCTGCTTTGAAGAAGTGGGTGGGTCTTGGCCATGTCCCCACTGGCTTTTGTGTTGCATCCTCAAGCCTGATTTCCATTTTCTGGACACCCTTTTCTTCCTGCTCTTCTGCTTGTTTGGCAGGAGATGCTGGCCAGTTGTGGCAGGCTGTCAGAAGTGGACAGAGACCTCTGTTGGATGAACAAAGCCTGCCCGTTCTCTGCCCAGCCCGAAAACCTCACAGAAGGTATGGGATGACCAGTCACAGTCCTGTTGCTCGTCTTTCAATCTGCAGGAGACGAGTGACAGTGGCATCCCAGGACATACGTCCCTGGAGGCATTGCCATGAGACTTATGGCAGCGTGACTGGGGAGTTGGCTGGTGGTTTTCAGATGAAGAGCACCTAAGGTCATTGATGTGAGCGCTCTCTCTAAACCCCTTTTTCCCAGGCCCCTTATCAGTTTTTAATGCTTTCTGTTCAGATGCATCTGAAACAGGTATTATAGGGGTACACGGCTCCTGTTGCTCCCCTCCAGCAACACCAGGGGGTGTGGGGCAGGTAGTTCCCTCTTCCCTGGGGGGCTTCACCCACATGTGCTACCTGTGTTGCAGGGGGCCAGGCTGTTTGCAGAAGTGGCATGTTGACCATTTTTGCTTCTCACCATACACTGGGGAACCCCAGCTGCTTTCCCACTGATGTGACTCACCAAGACAGTGGGATGTCAAGGTGGCAGAGAGACAGCAGCTGCTGGGGATGGGGGGAGAACAGCTGGCTGCTGCCTCAGCCCCGCTGCATGGGGGAGACACTGGCCAGAAAGGTGGGGGGCAGGAGGGGCGAAGTGCCTCCACGAAGGCACCGGGCCACCACTCTCACCTTCCTCTGAGCCCATCTGCCCCTGCTTGTCAAAAGTGACATCTGCACGGCCGCCCAAGGCTTTGACACGTGTAGGCAGATGCCAGCAATGTTTAATCCAGCTGGCTTGGGTGCTGGTAGGCAGGGAATTGCTGACCCAGCCTTTAATCACCTGAGTGAGTACCGTGTGAGCCTGAAAAGCTCAGTCTGAAAATGGTGGTGTTGCAGTGAAAGGCAGAGGTTTTGTCTGGCACTGATCCTGGCTGGCAGGTCCCTTGTAAGGGACAGGAGGTGATAGTGGACTCAAGGTCCTGATGTCTGAGGGGCTCCATCCCTGGCTTGCAGGGAAAGGAGCGCTTGTCTGTGCCAGGGGAAATCCCGAGGGCCTTGAAGTGTGTGGCCAGGTCTACTCCTCTTCCAGAAGGTCCTACAACAACAGGAATATTGTACAAGGAGGTGACTTAGACAGGATCGCAGGCTTTTACAGCATCAGGGCCCCCACCCCCAACTGAAAATTTGCATAAATACCTTTCCAAGTAACGCATTTTTTCTAAAGAGGACCAAAACCACATGAGAGGCAGGAAGGGGTGTTTACAGGAAAGGCAGGTTTGCTACTATGCTGGGGCCTCATGCGAGAAATTGGACTGGTATTGTCCACTAAAGGTAGACCATGAGTTTGGAAGGGCCTAGTTGAGGAAGCTCCTCAGTGCAGCTGGATCGACCTTGGTGTTTATAACCCGACGAAGTCAATTACTGCCAAGAAGCAATTTCTGTGTCCGTGGCAGGGAGAAGAGGCCAGGAGGCCCCGTGACAGCTCTTCAGGGCACCTCCATGTGAGCCTAATGGACCAGAGATGCCCACATGGTATAAAGAAGGTTGCTGTTGAAAACTGTATCCCTAAAATCCAAGAACCACCTTCTTTCTGAGGAGGAGATTGATGAGTTAGGGAGGAAGCAGGGGAGAAATTAGTTCGTTTTATAGTTATCCACTTACAGTCTTCTCCTCTAGTAGCTCTCAGAGCATTTTGCAGGGGACACTGTTATTCTTACCCTGGCTTAACCCATGGGAAAACTGAGGCACGCAGCAGTAAGGTGACTGATCCATGGTCAGTGCAAAGCCTGGAGAAGAATCTTGGTCTCTTGGATTCCAGACAGGTGCTCACTGCAAGTTAAGTTGTAAGTGGTATAGAAAGAGCTGTTCTGCTCTGTTTATTTAGAAATCCTCATTTCAAGCAGGAAGCAGGTAGAGGGGGAATCAGTAAGCCCTGCTGCTGCTGCTGCTACTTTTCCTTACCAGCCTGCTTTTTACCATTTTACATATGGTCACTTGATACCAGCAGCTGCTTTGGGACATCTCTATCTGTCACATCTTTCTTTTTATTTCAGTGTCCAAAAGCTTCAGTGCTCTACAAAAAAAAAAAAAAAAAAAAAAAAAAAGGTACTAAAAAACCTACCCCTGGTAGCTGAGTTTCCTCCCAGGTTCAGTTCTAAACATGTCACTTTAATGATGTCTAAACTACTCAGCACTTGATGAGCAAAACGTTGCTATCTTCTAGCCATGTTTGTTTTCCCTGTCTCCCAGAGCATTATAGTCACCCAGGGAGAACTGTGTGTTCTACTTTGCTGCTGTAAAGCTATTATGGGTATGAAAAGTTCCCATTAATCTGCTCCACACATGGATGTTTCTGGATAAAGTTCAGTAGCCAGATCCCTCTTTCTTTGTGTGCATCAAACGAAGCAGAAAAATGCCTCCAATTTAAAGACACCAAATGAATAACCAAATAGATGAGATTAATTTTTGTTTAATCCACGTGGGCAGCGAAGCCAATGGCCAGTGTTTGCATGTGGACTTCTCCTGGGAGTTCATTACCAGCCGAGTCTGTAATAAGTTAATGCAGAGATTCCATGGAAATAGGGGGTTAATTATATGCAGAGGATGTTGGCCAGTGTACAGCTTTGAACAACAAAAATAGCCCAAAGTCTTGTGTTTTGGATGTGGAATCAATTAATGAGGTCCACGACATGTACCAGAATTTGTGAAGATAGTTGTGGTACTATAAGGATGCTTTATTATTTTTTTTTCTAAAAAGCTAAGAAAGTAAGTGGATAATGGAAGGCGAGGGACAGAAAGACATGAGACTGGTAATAAAACACCGGACTTTGGCCTGGGGCCAAGGCAAGCTTTTCAATGGTTCTGAAGTTTGGACGACAGCAGAGTTTGAACCGGTTTTCACTAACTGTCCAAAAGGTTATACTGTAATAGATGGAGAGAAGAGGTTGATTTTAGTTTACCAACTCCCTTCTTTCTGCTGGCAGGAGCGTTCTGCTGCTAATACGCCGAAGTCATTAGACTGACGGATATCAGCATGTGGTGTGGTGTGCTGCGGATTCAACTCCAAAGCTGAAACATAAAAAAATTCTCCTCGATGTTGGTTGGCACAAACCTAATTTTTTCCCCCTTTCCACATCTGGTGCTGATATAAAATGTGTCTTTCTCCCTCCTTTTTTTTTTTTTTTTTCCCCTTGCCACATCTTTAGAAATGGCTTTTTTTAAAAAAATAGAGTATCCCCCCTTTACCTTATATTTCTAGGGTTTAGAATTAATTGTATGTATGTGTGGTAGTTTAGTAGTACTGCTTGGGTACTGAATAGAGCACAGCACTCTGCCTTCTGCAAAGCAATGTCATTTTACAAAAAAAGCAGAGAAAGACTGGGTTACTTTTACTTCCTTTCAGTGTTCAGAGCTGTGAAACACACTTTTGGCTGTTACAACATTTGAAGGAGCCCCTGAAACAGGTAGAATACAAATTTAAAAGAAAAAGACCTGACCCATTTTCAGCCCGTTTCATTTTAGTACAAGCTCTGGGCATGCTCCAGGCACCTCAGCTCCCACTGCTTTTTTTCTCACCCCCTTCTCCCAAACTGATCTCTAAAGCCATTAGTTTGTTCCTAGAAGTTATCTACTTGTTTGTTGTGTTGTGTTTTGGGTTTTTTTTTGTTTTGCACACAGAAATTTGCAGGCCAAAGCAAACAGTACTTCAGAAAATTCTTGCATGACAACACAGTGTTGAGCCAAGTGCCCCTGATGATAACTTCTCAGCACCTTTGCTAAAGTGGTGGAGGCTGGAGCCACCGAGTCTCCATAGGAATCACAGTGGGTAAGGTTTGT
Source organism: Leptosomus discolor (assembly GCF_034619465.1). Taxonomy (NCBI): domain Eukaryota; kingdom Metazoa; phylum Chordata; class Aves; order Leptosomiformes; family Leptosomidae; genus Leptosomus; species Leptosomus discolor. The sequence goes on along the minus strand of NC_141398.1, from coordinate 30,979,744 downwards.
TTAATGAATTAGTGGTAATCCTGAGCAACTCTGTGGGCTGTAATTTATGGGGTTTCTACCAGGTTCTGTGTTTAACTCCTCACAGAGAGGGTGGGCCCCTGGATGCTTTAGCATATGGAGTCCTGGAGGCTGTCTGGCGTGGTCTGGAGATCTCAGAGGAGCCACCCAGGGCACAGGGACATTGCTGGAGGTCAATTGGCGCTGCTGTCCTCTGCCCCTAATCTGGCCCTTGTCCTGAAGGTACTCGGTGTGGGGGGGATCTAGGACAAGGGCAGGACGAATGCTGTCAGGGTTTACAACAGTGTGAGGAGGCTGACTGTATGAGGCACCTCGGTGGGCCACGCTGGAGAAATGGACTTGGTCAGCAGAGGTGATGCAGGGACCACCCAATCTCTTGCCTACCCGCCTGGCTGCTCGGAGTTAAAGTGTTACCAGCGAAGGCGGCTGCAGCCTTTACACAGCAGATCTGGTGTGACCGTCACCTCCTGGGGACACCCAGGGACAAGGTCAGAGCAGTGAGAAGGGAAGCTTATTTCTGTGGCAGCTCTTTAGATAGATGAGGAAGAGGAGGCAGGGGAGGTCAGGCAGGAGGAGGATGCGATAGCCAAGCTGAGGTAACCAACCTTGGCCCATCAGGTCAGTGAGGAGACAGAAGCTGTGGGGCTTGATAGTCAGGGTCCCAGCCTGCCAAAGGAGCCAACAGTAATGAGTACAGTCTCTTAGATGTTGCATGGGAATGACAATACCTTTATTTTGCCTGTAATACCAGGAATGCCTTCAGGCTCTGTGTTACAGGTGCACTAACAATGAACACTGGCATGCAGCTCCCCCATGCCCCCCAGTACCCACCAGGTGTTACAGCAGAAGCAGGCTACATCTGCTCTCTGGCTTGCCAAAACTTCAAATGGAAAAGGTATGTCCCAAGTACCAGAGCGCCACTGAACTCCCTCCTTTATACCCTGCAACTGATTCAATTAGGGTCATAACTAAGTGAAATGGGAACATCCAGCCCCATTTATGCCATTAGCATAAGCAAACAGCAGATTTTTTGTTTTCTGAATGATCTGGGGAGCGTCATAGGAGAGTGAATCTTTGCAGTCTCTGGATCTGTCAGTTTTAGTTCTTCCTTGTTAGGGTGTGCTTTAGGATGGGGCGACCTGCTGCTGACACAGCTGAGCAGTGCTATGTCCCATGCCTTCAACTCAGCTGAAACCCTTCACAGAGCAAGAATGGACGATGGCAGCCTAATTCCTCTGTGACCAATCTGAGCAAGGAAGTATAATTAAGATAGTTATCACTGAGGGATGTTTCAAAGGGAATGCATGCTAGATACTCTGACTAAGCACTTAATTTTTTTCCATCAAATTACTTCCAGCCCAGCACTAGCCCTATGTACATAATAGCTCCGTTGCCCTCAATGAGGTCCTCCAGCTAAGGTCAGCTGAGCACCTGCCCCATAAGAGCAGGCCATGGAGCAGATGCTGGATGCCATGGTGTCACTTCATCCACTCCTTTCCCCTTCTGCTTCAGACCTCCACCCCACTGGCTACTTGTCAGCATTTTGACTTGTATAATTTTAAATGAACCAAGCTCCATCTGATTTTACTCCTAAACCACTCGATCATTTCCTTTTTAAAATTCAGATTTTTGTTCACACTCAAATAAAAATACATATCAACATTTTATAATTTCTGCAGAGTATCCCCAGGCACAAATTATATTGTAATAATAAACTAGGTAGCTTGTTTTAATAGTTCCTGGCTTTTGGCTTTATGTAACACTGCAGGTGTGATTCTAGTAGCAATACTGTAGGTGTGAATTATTGTGTTAATGTAACAGGCTGTACTTTATTGTGCTTCATTGCTTAATTGGCTTCTTCCATATAGATTCTGCAGTTGTTACTGGGAAATAATGCCAAGCTTTTCCATGAAAAGAGTGATACTCTCTTTTGGTGTTTACTAAGGTCAGTCTGATTTCAGCACATGGCTGGGTTTGGGAAATGAAGGAAAGATGTCATTAAATGAATTAAGAAAGTGCTTACTAAGTCCTTAATAGAAAGCAGAGCACGCTAAAAGATGCTTCTTGTTATGCGTAGATACTTGTAGCCCCAAAGAGCCCTTTGGGAAAACAGCTGGCTGAGCTTTTTGGCAAAGGAAGCCCTCTCCCATGTTCGGGGGATTCCCAGGTGGTGGGCAATACCTCTGAGCGCTTACCTGCTCTGTGATCTCGTCTTCCCTCTCTGTCCTTCCCACCACCCCACCTTACTTATTCCAGAAGATGGAAGAAGATCAAAGTCATCTTCACAGCAACGCACAGGCCCTGATCCCCTTGCCAGCGTGCCTCTGTGGGAGTGCACCCCTGAGCCGCCCTGCGCAGGGGCACCTGCCTGCCCCAGCCATGCTGGCCTGCCCGAAGCAGCGGGGATGCAGGAAACCCTTCAGAGCATGTGCTGGTCCTGCTGCTACGCCCAGCAATCAGAGGAGCAGGGAGAAGTCCCAGGGTTGCCCAGGTGCCCCATGGTCGCCTCAGCAGCTACTTGGAACCTGAGACACCTCTGGTACGTGCAGCCACACTGTGGTGTGGGGACCAAGGACATTTTCTGATGGTTAGAAATAATGAAAGCTGCTACTCCTGTGAGTCACTCAAATTCCCACCGCGTACTCTTGCTAAATGACTTACGCTTCTGCTCCTCCATGCTTCCAAGCAGAGTGCCTACTCATGCTGCTGAGGTTCGTTGTTGACCTGTCTACTTAATTTAAGCCTTTTTATGTTTGTCTGGAACTGCAGCTTTAGCAGCGGGGTCTGTATTTGCTTTCAGCTGGGTGAAATGCTTATGCCTGCCACCTTGTTTGCAGGGACAGTGGGATAGGTGATTTCTGAAGCAGGACCTTCAGCATGCAGAATAGGAAACTTCTGATTTCCCTTTCTTCTTATAATGGAATTTTCCAAAACTATTAATGAAAGGGCTGGGCAAGAGCTACAAAATACGGATGCAGATCTAGATTTTGCAGGTTTTTTGAGAGTTTTGCTTGGTTCCTCCAAAACAGTGAGGCTGTATGTGTGCTGAATGCTATCTTGCCTTACCAGGGATCAAACTGAAAATCTGCAGAGCTGAAAGCCCAATGGACGCACCATTAATGACTGTGTTCACAGGAGTTAGCTGTGCAAAAGATTGTCCTTTTCTATGACTGAGGCACAAAAAAATACAGTATTTGTGTCTTGCTTTTTTTGGGTCTCACCAGGTCTGACCCATGGAGGATGAGCATGTTTGGGCTGTGTTCTCACTGTCTGCCCGGGAAGAGAGGACTCGTCTCAGCCACAAAGGTCTCAGTGGGATTTGTGCTGAAGTGGGTTTTCACTGTCTGGGATCTACCCAAGAGCTACATCATACTCTCTTAGAGACAGGAAAACTTCATAAAGAGAAGACTTTGAATTAGGAGTCGTCTGTGCATTGCAACATTTATCATCATGATTCACGTATCCCCAGTGTTATTGCAAATCCAGACAAAGTGTGAAAAGGTTCTCTCTCTTATCTTTGAGGAAATGCAACGTGCTCCAACCCTGATGACTCTGGAAGCCTGCCCTGTTTTGGCCCACATAAATTTTCAGGTTTATTGGGAAAGCTCAACAAACCTCAACAGCATAATCTACTCAATTAATTTTGAAGTACTTCAGGAAGCATTCAGTATTTTTGCTTTTCTTTTCACCTTATGCAACTCCATAGAAACCCTGTGAGTTCTGCAGGTACATACGGAGTTATGAAGGAGCTGGAGACACTTAAAGAGCCGGAACATGATTAATAACCGTCAAATTACAAGGAACACTTTTAAATCCCTTAAATCTCTTAAATCTCTCCCCTCCCCTATTTTGTCCTAGGAACTAGGACATAAGGCTTTAGCTAGGCTATCTTTCCCTGATGCAGTCCCTCCATTTGTGATGGAAGAGGATCTGAAGCCACAGGCAAGGCGTTCAGAAACTTTAGGACAATGTCCTGACATGGAAAAAAAGGGAGAATGGGTGAGCTTCAGCACAGAGGATCACAAAAGGGAATAGCTGGTACGTGCATGCCAGCTCCAGAGTCCTTAGACTCTTTCATCATGGAAACCACAGCTTGACTGCCAGATAAAGCACCTCCTTTTGTATTCACAATTGCAAAATATCTCTGAAGCAGCAACTGCTCAGAGAGAAAAGAAATAGAAAAACTTTACTTGCATCCTTAGCATAACAGGTGTTGTGGTTTTTTCTGGGTTTTTTTTTTTTTTGAAGTTAATTGTGCATTTTCATTTGGCCCTTTGCTGTATCTCCAATCTGTGTCTGAAGTGTTTTCTTTGCCAAGGAGACAAGCAGAAGCAGTTAAGTCTTTGCAGACCCCTGTCGGTGTTTTTAAGTTTAACAATTCTAATGTTTTTTTACTGTACAGATTTCAGTATTAGTTTTTGCTTTAGATTGCATGGAGTAACTGTATTTATTTTGCTGCTGTGCTGTCTTCTGCAGAAAAATATAAGAAGTTTGTTTCTCGTTCCTGTATGCCATGGAGGCCGCAGTCTCAGAGTAAATTATAAGAGAAACTCAGAAACAGTTAATCGAATGTTAAGCAAAATGAATGAGGCTTGTTTGGTGCCCTGAAGGTCATTGGACTCAAGGTCTGAGTGACTGCCAAGGGTAGCGAGCTCCAGGACTGGAGCACTCATCTGAGAAATCCCTGTTGCTGGACGTACAGGGGTTGAACCTGGGAGCTGGCTGCAGGCGCCTTCCAGCTGAGCTCAGCTGCCATGGCTGGATGCATGATAGGACCTCACCCCTTCTCATACTCATGGTACAGAGAGCTCTGCAGGTGGATGGGAGGGCACGTCTCACCCCATGGGAGGGCATGTCCCACCCCATGGGAGGGCAATAGGGCCTTGCCTATCACTCCAGCCGGCTGGCTGCTTCCTTTGCTAGCTGTGGAGCGAGCAGGTAGCTCTAAAGTCCAACAGACAGCTGCTGGGAGTTAGGGCTGTTGGAAAGGCCCATGGACCACTGCTAAAGTAGAATTCTGGAAGTGGCACAGAGCCAAGGAGTGCAGCAGGCAATGCAGAGTGACCAGTGGTCAGCTATGCATCCTCTGAGCCACTTTCCGTCCCACCTCATCTTTCTCTCCCCATCAGAGTGACTGCGTAGGGGCTGATGGTTTATCTTCCACTTCAGTCCTGTCTCTTTCCAACTTGGAGGTGGAAGTGAAACCACAGGATACGGATGCAAGATGGAAACAGAGAGGCAGAGTGTTGTGATGTCTGTTCAACTTCAAAGTGACTTCCAGTACCTCACTCTATGTTATAGAATTTTTACTAAATAAAGCCATTAAGTGAAAACTATTATGAGCAACGATGAAGATATCCAGATACCCATGCACTGTTATTCATGAAAATCAAGCAGCATGTTGGGCCTTCCTATAGATCAGTTTGTGTATCTGTGGAGCTGTCTTGATACTTTATTCCTCATGCATGCTGTAATTGCAGGAATCCTTTATGCCAGTGTAAACACTGATCTTATTGCACGTTGGAATTACAAAGTATATAAGATGAGGAGAGCTGAAATAATAAGAATGTGTATTTTCTGAAAAAGTAGGTTTTTGGAGGAGGAGTTTTCCCAAAGGGAGCTAAGTTTACAGATCTAACTCATTCAGGCCTTTTTGCTTCTGAAGCTGACACACACATGCACAAACATACACGGTCCAGTATCTATTTCATGGATGCATTCTTCCCATCTCAGTGCGTAAAGGTCTTGAAAGCAATAGCTACTGGCAGTACCCCAATTCAACATATCTAATAGGTCCTTTCCAGTTACAAAATCACTAAGGACACATGCCCAAATGAAAGTGGGGCTCAAACTACCTTGCTGTCAGAAGCAATGAAACAAGCTGTGTGTCCTTGGGGGCTTGATTTGTGGGTTCTTTGGGTTTTTTTAGTCTTGATTTGCTGACTGCATCTTAAGAATTGTGTTGCTAAAGCAACTTTGCTAACGTAACTCCAGGAAGTAACTCCAACGGTCTGCAGGACTTTTCAAAATCTAATAATAAACTGCAATGGGTTTTCATTGTTTTCCCAATTTTGTGGATTAATAGGCTGCAGGTGGAAGGAAAAAATACTAGATTTGATTCTTTGCAAACTACCTCTGACTCAGTGGATCTACTCAGATTTAGGAGGGCATGCCCTGCCTTACATACTTAAAGCAGATAATTTGGATCAGCTTCAAATGGCCTAACTCTACTGACTTAAACATAGCATTTCCAATTTATATCATCTCAGTGTTCGAACCTGATGTTACGTGTGCAGACGTGTAATCTGAGGAGTGACATTGCCTCCCTTTGGCTTTACATTTGACCTTCTCTGTGTTTATGTGTTAATATGCATTTGTGAGTCTAGAGATACGGGAGTTCATCTATGAACACAAGATATCTATACTTTACCATGTTTTCCTGTCTGCTTAGGTGGGAAATCTTAGCTACAGTAACTACCAGAGAAAACTTTTTGGTGCAAACAACCATCAGAGGAAACAAACGCCTTGAAAGCAGTCCTTGTGGTTTGCACCTGGTAAGGACATCCTGCTTCTCGAGGCTAACAGGAACAGAGTTCCTTACAGGCTGACATGCATTTTCCAGGGCTAAATTTCTGTTAGGAATCTTTTTTTTTTTTTTACATTGCCGTCCCTCCTAGCAATTGTCATGCTGCCTATTCATACTCCTCAGCCTAGAGGAACTCTGGCCAGGTTTTATCTCAGTGGTCTGTGTTCCTGTGGTCACCAAAACAGTTCAGGCTTATTCTTTCGAACAAAATTAATTATCATTAGATTATCTAGGAGTTTGACTCAGACACTATATTTCACTAATAAGCATTGGTTTGAAGAGCTTGTGTTTTAAAAAAAAATGTTATCTTATGCTTACTGGCAGGTTTTGAATCTTACATCCCTGTTGAGATTGATTTCCTGTACATGCCTGATTACTGATGACACAGTAAGATATAAGCTAAAGAGCTATCTTGCAACTGCAAAAAAAAAGCTCGAAGCCAAGTTCCCTTTGGCTTAAACAGAAGCAGGCTTCATTTTATTTCCTTTAGTAAAGTCACCATGGAAGGATCCTCCTCCAAGAACTTGCAGCAATATAAAGAGTGTGTACAAAACAAGTCCAGACATCAAACAGGGCAACTCCCAAAATGTCTCTGCATTTGTAAACATGCTTCACATCTGCTCAGCTTTGCAGTAAGCATGAAACATAAAACTTGGGATATCTGTCTTATTCATTTGAATGGATGCTAGTTCAGGCTGCAGCTTGATGAGAAGGAGCTGCAGCTGGCTTGAGAAAGTGTTTTAAGAAAAAAAAAAATGCCCTGAAAAATTAAAGATATTTTTATTTAAAAAAAAAAATCAATTGTCTGATCTGGTTTGCAGTGCAGCCCTATGAATAGCTGTTGTTGGAGCAACTGCCTAAGCGCTGCAGTCACTGCCAGTCTTTTCCTGGGATGAAAGAGCAATCTTTGATTTGAAGGATATTCTCTGATGATGAAAACGTGGAGGGAGGGAGAAAAGCTTCTGCTTCATTGAGATAAGTGTCCTTTATTCCAGAGTATGTGTAAAAATGGCTAGGGAGCCTTTATTGGGATGTATACTGAAGTTTTGTACAACCACCACAACAGCAGACTGGTCTGCCTCAGCAGGTGTACTTTTCCAAGTAGAAAACCTTGCAGTGAGAATGGGAGTGTAGCAGTTTATATGGATGTAGAGTGGCATGGCTTATCCGCAAATTAAAAGGATAATGTACTTGGTCAGTAAAAAGCAGTTTTATACTAGCACAGGTACCTGCACAGCAGGGATAGTGCTCTTAGAGACCACATAAATTAAAAAATATATATAGTAGCATCCACCTATATTTGGTACATAATTATAATGTGTGGAGAGTGTATAGAGAGCAAGTCTGAGACATGTGTGCTGTAAAGTGAATGGCATGAGATGTCCTTCGTTCGTGGCCAGGCACTAAATAAGAATGTTTTAAATGTTAGTGTAATATTGTAGGTGCTACACTATTAGTTAATATGTCTTCTGAACCCAGATGCTGGAAGAAGTTTTTGCCCACAGTTGCTTATCACTGTCCCTTCTCTGCAAGTTTACTGACAGAACTGCCAATCTGATTTGCCTTGTGCATTTTGGTCAAAATATCTACCCGTACATCTGACTATGGAGAAGTGCATCTGTCCGTAGCCTGAGGCTTTTGGCTTGAAGCAAACCATACTGAGTACAACAAGAATGAGCTGACCAAGACTGATCTAGACTTTCAAGAGTTTGGGGAAATTAAAAAACAGGGTCTTACAGTTTTACAAGCTCCTGTGCTATTTGAATCCGCAAATATAAGCACCACTAATCATGCCATCGTTGGACTACTTTCACACACTGGTTAGTTAGTAGAACTATTTTCTCTCTCCCTTCATGCCAATTTCTAGTCAGATATGCCAGCCGGGCACACTTATTTCCGTGGGAAATGCTCTTCTTTGTGTAAAGAATTTACACAATTTTTGATGTGGAGACAGTAAATCTGTCAGTAGTTAGATATGTAAATCACATTTCAGGAGTGCTGCAACCTCCTGGAAAACCTGAGCTTCGCAATGGTATTAAATACCATGTAGTGATAACTCTGGGTGGATGTTGGTGGAGGAGAAAGGGGAACATAAGGCACATCTTAACATGTAAGGTGATGCCTGCTTCTTAAGGATGTAAAAATGGCTTGACCTTCTGTCTTTGGCAAAACTTCACTTTCTACGTGCTCTGTGGCTTGTGTCACTTGGCCATGTCCCAACCTTAACTCTAGTGTGGCTACATTTCAGCAATGCGGTGTGTGCAGGTGCTATGAATTATTATTTATATGACACCAGTACCTAAAGGCTTAAGCGAGGGCTGTAACCCGTTGTGTTAGGCACAGAGCAAATACACTGTGAGAGGCAGTCTCACTCCAAACATCTCATGGTCTAAAAAGACCAGCAAAAGAGTGGAAAGGGAAAGAGAAACAGAGAGGTGAAAAAATTCATCCAGGGTTGCACAGTGTGGAAACAAAGCAGCAGAGGTTCCTGCTAATGGGTGGTGGCTGTTTTAGTGCCTTCTCAGCAGTGAGTGTTGTATCACTTGGTGCTGCAGAAGGTAACTTTTGGGTCACATCTACGCACAGGGCTTTTGCAAGGCAGCTCTGGTGGCTTTTCCCACTGTGACAATTTAAGAGCATTTCTTGTCTTGTGTGACTGCCGTGTCCTACTGCCAGAGTAACTGTCCTAATGCCTTAGTCAGTGAAAAAAGGTACATGTGCCATGTAGTGGTTCTTCTAGGGCAAAGTCCAGCCTTCAAGTTTCAAACTGCTTGTATACAGCAGATCACTGGTACTACTGGAGGTGGGCCTCCTAATGCCCACTAGCCTCCACCATACACTTCAGGCTAAAAGGTGCTTGGCAAAGGGTATGTTATATTGTTAATACAGCCAGTTTTCCAAGGGAGCTGTGTGCAAGAGGTTATTTTTGTCCTTTGTTGTTTTCCTAACTCACAAAAGTGTTCGATTTTCTCCAGAGTACAATAGACTTCGTCCATGCTGCTAATGCTTGTTTCTATTCATCTCCTTAATAGGAGTGAGAGAGCAGTGACTGGTCACCCCCCTGCAATGCCATGATCCTTCCTGAACCTTTTGAGTGACTAGGCTGGTAGGAAATGACGACAGAGTGCTGACAAGATTAGCACTTCTTGATCTTCAAAGTGAAAAAAGAACCTCAGGACTAACTCATTCTTCAAGCTCCTCAATGACTAATAGGTGTTTTATCATCCTTTCAATTAGAAAGCATTTATCAGCAATCTTTGCTAGCTCACTGCATGAATTGACCTGTCATTCACAGTCTCAGCCCTTGGAACTGGTAATTAAGTTTAGCAATCTGCCTCAGCAGCTCCGATTGAGGTATGTGGTATGTTTCCATGTGAGTAGGCAGATACTTTGGGGTTTTATCCCCCAAAGGAAAAGGCTTTGAGAAAACTGAATGAAGGGTCCCAGCAGATGCCTGCTTATAGCAGGTACCTGCAACCATCAAAGCCTTGCAAGCAGAGTGTGGTGAGTGCCACGGAGCAGCTCCACCACAGCTGGGGGTATGCTGCAGAGGCGTGGCACTGGGACCAACCTGACTGCCTGTGGCCCTGGGACTGGAGCAGCTTTACTTTGAGTTGGTTGTCATAAGCTGGGACCAACGCACACTGCGCTCTAGCCAAGTACCTTTTTCGTCCCCAGTCTTTCCAAGTTGCCTGCTTTTGAGGCTGTAAAGGAGATCCGTGCTTCATTCTTGATGTTTGGGTATGTCTGCCTTGAAGTTTAGGCACAGACCTGAAACTCTGAAGCCCGGGTACCTCTTTGTGTTGAGCAAGGGGTAAAGTAAAGCAATTGCAGTGAAGCATGTTATGTGTGATGAAATCCAGAGACCAAGTACACTGACATAGGTCCTATGACCCTACGTCTTCTCTGGTACAGTTCTCCTCAATACCAATAGAGGACATATTTTATTGACAGTGTAAACAACAGCAACAAAAAACACACCAGCCACCTGATGAAGGAAGTTTTTTAAGGAGGTAGACCATATAGAAAAGTGACTGAATTGCAATTTTACCCCATAATTTGCTGTGTTAACTTGATGGTAATGCTAGCAATATCACAGGTATTGCTGACATTGAGGTTACAAATCTATTGTTATCTCTTGGCCTGTACAGGCATCATTTTCTCTTTAAGATGAGAGGAAATTTGTGGATCGCTTACACTGAGACTATACATCTAGTAAAGGAGCTTTTTTCCCTCCTTGACTAAATCTTTTTGATACAACTAGTGTCAATTAGATGACGTGGGTTGATGGAGGCTGATTTTCAGTAACTAGCCCACTGTTTAAGCAAACTTTGCCCTGAAAAAAACCAGACGTCTTAAAAAACCCCAATCAACTTTCTTCACAACTGCCAAGGGGTACAGAAATGCCAACGTCCCCACTACTCCCTCCAAAATCAAGTTCAAGTTGCCTGGTTTGGGGTTTTGGAGGAAATGCACAATTTGCAGGGTTCACTGAACCTCACAGAAGATTTGGATTTGAATTTGTCTGGAGTTGCCCTGAAATATTTCTTACCGTTCCTGAAATATTCCTTACTCTGTTTTACCACAGGAAACATCCTGAGGGGATTTTTCTGCTGCTTCTTTTCCCCTCCTTTTGCTACATCAGGCTTGTCTCCCTGCTGTCTTAAGGAGACCACCTACAATTTAAAGAAATAAAGACCTCTGTGAAAAAATACAGGCAAACCTGATATTTAAGGGTCAGTTCCCCAAAACATTTATCTAGTTGTCTGAGCTGGTCTAACCACAGAGCAGGGGGAAAAAAAGTATTATCATGTGGTGGCTGGGAGGGAAACCTCTGTTAAAAAACAACAACAAAAACAAAATCTGGCAACCTAAAAGTAGTGGGAAAAGTGCCAAGTAGAGGAAAGGAAAAGGACTCCAATATTTATGAGGCATAGCAAGTAATAGTACTGGGAGGTAGCACTGCTTACAAAGTATGTGCTTGGTGAGAATAAAGCAGCAGACATATTTCTTTAATTTTGGAGCAGAGAGAAAGGCCCTTGCCTAATATAATTTATTTAAGGGGTTTCTCTGTGTTTTTAAGGGGGAAAAAGTGGTCCTGACATGAAAAGAAAAAAAAGAATGGAGCTTGGGCAACAAAATATGCTTTCTTCCCTGAAACTACCCAGAGGTTCCTTACAGCCTCCTGCTCCCTGAAGATCATGTGTGTTAATTTCAGACACAAAAAAAAAGAGAGGGAGAGAAACCTGTACAATTTGGAGCAAAGGCCTCCCTTCCTCACCGAGGCACTAAGCAGGGACATAAATTACAGGGTATCTGTTTCAGGCCCCTTTCAATATACAGCTCCTATAAGAACTCCAGAGTAAGATAATCCTCTGGATATCAGAGGCAGCATGTTATTAGCAGAAGCTCATAGGTTACATTTAGTGGTGTCTGGGGTACCTTTATGCTGAAGTGTTAGTATCAGCTAGAGAGCACATAATCTTTCTCCTGAGTCTAATTACATATTCATTGTGCAGGCAACAGAATATGCATATGTATTTAATTAGTCAAAAGATTGTGCTGTAAACCCACTAAAGCAAGGCAGTGAGAAGTAAGGATGAAAAGTCAAATATCCCTTAAATTGGTCTTTTATCTAATCACATCACTGACTGCCTGGGAGCCCCCAAGCCCCAATGTGAAAGATGCTGTAAAAACATTCAAATATAAAGGCATAGTTGAATAAGCTACAGCCAGAGCAAAACCCTAGATCTCTGTTACGCTTAATGACCAGCTGAATTCTTCCTGATTTACACTAGTTCATATGGAAATGGAAATGTGCACAGTTTGTGTCTGCTCAGCCCCTCAGCTGGATTACCTATAATGTTTGTGATGTGGGTGAAATACCTTCTGCTGTTTACAAAAGCAGTTCGTTACCTGCTCTGGAAATTTCTCATTTATATTTTCCCATTACAGAATATTAGGTAAAGTTCTCAAGAACTTGCAATGAAGTTAAGTTAATATCTTAAATAGGGGTTATATTTAAATATAAACCATAAAAGCTTCACCCTTGAGAATAATGCCATTGTTTTGTCTTCTAATCTGAAGTATCTTATTTTTTTTCTTTTTTTTGGTGCGGTAAATTAACTGGATTTTGCAGGTGCTTTCTGAAATCTGATGGTGACATAATTGTTATATGAAGTTGCAGCAGTTAAGTTTTTACCACAGAGCCTGTGGCTAAAGAAGAGATCTGGGAATGGGGAGAACGGAGGCATCGATTGTGCTTCTGCCAGCTCACTCGCTGCCTAGCCCTGGGCGAGCTCTTTCAGATTTTCAGGTGTGGTCACTCAGTTCCAAAGCCCATTGGCATGACATTATTGTTTTTAACCCATTGCTGAGTATTGACAGCCCCAAAGGAGACTGTGTGTCTCTGGCTAGGCAATGCCCCCCCAGTCAGGCATCTCCAGACTCCCAGGGGAGCCTAGTGCCCCAGCTGTGCTCTGGGTCAGCCCAACTTCATGCAGCTTCAGCTCTGCTTCTCCCTGTTCAAGCAGTATAATACCTTCTTCTAAGAGATGTTTCAGTTGGAGGGGCACCTTCAAAGTAGGGCCATCTTCCAAGTTAGATCAGCTTCTTCCCTGGCCGGGACAGGGACCTGCAGATACAGGTTTTTCCAAGATATGGTCTGTGGTATGTGACTTAGTGCAAAGAGAGTGCAAGACTGAAAGGAAAAAGAAAACCATGAAGTGAGCTGAAAATCGAGCTCCTAGAATTAGAGGAGTTAAGGGGATTCGGACCTGCCTTAACAGAGTTCAGACAATTAAAATAAGCCATTGCTATTGAGGATTAATCAGCTCAGTTGGGATGGGTGATAACAAATGCTCTTCAGGGGGCTGTGACTGTGCTGGTGCTGCATCCATGGCCCAACTTTTGGAAGCTGCAAACTATCCCCAGAGAAGGATGTCAGAACAAATCCACTCAGTATCCCCAAACTGAAAATTTATGAAGGTTTCATCCTGGAAAGACAAGACCTCAGTGAAAGCAGAGTAGAAAATAGAGGGCCTCTTCATGCTAAGCTGTATCATACAATATAGCTATTGTTTTATTTCATACATCTAGGCTGGGAGCATCATTCCATATGCAGAGCATGAATTGGAATACCGTGAATTTATTCCTTTAGCAGTTTTTGAAACTGTCACGTCTGTGTATGCAGCATGTGGAATTTGTCATGCAAAGACTTCTGTTTTTTTTAGACACCCTTATAAAGGGTTTGAAAGGGATCTCAATGAATGCAAGATATTGAGAGACTAATCTCTATTTAGCGCATTGGACTAGAGACAGGGCTCCTAACCTGTGGTCACTTGCTTTTGCCACAGGCACTAACTGTGGGAAGCATAGATGGCCATACCTCCATTGTCTCCTCCCAGATCTGCAAGTAAATGCTAGGTAAGTTTTGACCAGCTGGGCAAACCCGGGTCTTCAGAAGTATTTGAATGCCCAGTTTGTCTTTGGTACTTTGGTCCAACTAATGTCCTCCTGCGTTGACTCTCTAATAGAGAAGATCTGTTCAAGCCACACTTTCTTCCTCCTTACCCCTCTGCAGCTCCTGTCATTCAGAGGTGTAGCTGGGGGCAGAGTTCATGCCAGTGCATCTTTAGAGGAACAGCTTGGTTTGTTTTTTCTTTTTACCTGAGGGGGCGATGACCAGGCTATGGCAAAGGTATTTAGAGGGCTGGAGCCATTGTGGCATGGCTGGTCTCTTCCTACCTGGAACTCGTGGGACATTGAGGAGGAGGGAGGGAAACTGCAGTTGTAATTGTAAGCACAACCTCTGGCCATAAATTTGATCCGTTGGATGTTTTCTTGTCCTAAACCACCATCTGCTTGCTACTGTTTATATTCCATGCCAGCCCCTGCACCTTCAGCCAAGTCCATGCTACTGGGACACCCGTGGTCACAGCCAGAACGTGGTCAATCTCGGGAACTGGATGTGCACAAAGTGACTCCCAGGCACTAACAAACCAAAGCAGGCAGAGGTGGGGAAAAACAAGGTGTGTTTTCCATGGCCTGCCTGTTTCAGGCATGCTTCTGCAGCTAAGGGGCTGAGGCGTCAGGGTTTATTTTCTCTCTTTCAAGAATGGGGAAAAGAAAGTGTCTGAGTAGGCTTTGAGAGAGTTATGTAGGGCCCTAGGCGAACGGCCTGACTTCCAGGAGCCTTGAGCATTCCTCACCAAAATCATCTTTGCATCTTGCGAGGAAGGCGGCCTCTGTTTTTACAGGGCTTCAGGTTGAATTAACAGAAAACTGCCAGCAGTTCTGGACACACTACTTTGGGTGTTTATGCTGCTTATCTGGTACCTAGAGATGGTGGTTTTGAAGACACTTTTAATTTTTTTTCTTTCAGCTGCTAATCTTTAAGTGGCAGGAGCCTGCACTCGTGGGAAAATTGCACCAAGTTACCTCAAGGGTCTTTAAATTTAAAGTGTTATCTTGATGAGAAAAACCAAGGTTTTATGATAAAATAGAAAAAAAAGGAAAGTCTGTGAACCGGGAGGATAGTGTTACAAGTGAAGTGTGACCTTGCAGCTTCCCGTCGTGCTCTTTCACTTCGCTTTTCCTGCCAGTCACGAGAGCTGAAGCAGAAGACAACCAACTCACCCTGTCTCACATTGCCTTCGCAGGGCTGGTGCTGTGCATCCTGCCGTGGGACAGCCATCCCTGGTGTGAGTTTTGCTCTCTGACAGGCATTTGTGAGCACTGGTGGGACTCTGGCCAATGGATCTGCTGCTGGATGGGCTCAGCAGATGACTCACAAAAACCAGGTTTCTGCCCTCATGGCAGGCAGCAAAGCAAGCAGTGATGCTGCTGGTCCTCCCCAGGGTGACATAAGCTTCCCCAAGGCAGCCCTTTGTCCCTTGGTGGAAGGATGAGGAGGAGGTGTAGATCACAGCTAGGTTTCCACACGATAACCTGCAGGCCTTTACCTCTGCACGGTGTTTCGCAACTGGCACAGTGGGCCAAGAAATTACTTTTATGCTCATACTTGTTTTCCCAGCCAGGCTGGCTTGGTTCTTCATGAAAGTCAGTGGGCAGCAGGTTTCTTGGTAACTGCTGCTTGGTGACACAAAATGAGGGAAAAACAAATTGGAAAAGATGGGATGTTGGATTTTACCTTGCTCATCTTTAAGGGCTGCATGCAGGTGTGAAGCACCAAAGGTGAAAATCACAGCTCATGCCATTGACTTCAGCTTTCTTCCCCTTAATTTTTTATTTCCACCATTACTGGACAGGATGAGTGCAGCCTGTGGACACCCATTCCCACAGCTCTTTCTCAGGATGATTCCCAGCATCTTTGTTGGGGTGAGGACAAGGGTTTCCTATGGGAACCAGGTGTGGCTCAGCCCATGGGACTTGTTACCAACTCTGGCATCATTAGCGTGCCGAGGGATGAGCAAGGAGGCTCTTCAAGGAGGAGCGCTCACAGCTTGCAACTGCAAAAATCCCAAAGCAAAACAGCAGAAAATTGGCTGGATAAACGTGGAAAGCTCTTGGAAATAAACACCCCACGGAGGCACAGCCAACCTTTTCGAAATCAGTTTAAAGCGATCGGTGACTGAGTCGTCCTCCATGTGGGCTGAGCCTGCGGGGGAGGCTGGTGTGCCCTGCGTGGTGTGCATGGGGCACAACGGGTCCCTTTCCTGGCAGGGAGCCTGCCAGGGCTGTCACATGGAGTTGTGACGTGGTACCAGCCGGTTGTGCTGGAGGCCAAAAACCTGCCTTCCCAGGGCTGGAGCAAAGTTGAGGGCATTGAGCAAGACTTTGGGCTGAGCCCGGCATCCCCCATCGATGGCAGGGGAGGGTGAGGGCATGGCAGGGTTGTGCGAGATGTCGTATGCGTGTGTCTGCCTCTCAATGCCTTTAAAGTGCTAACACGTTTTACGACGCGATGTGAGTAAAACAAAATAGTGGCTCCTGGCTCCTTGTAACTTGTCTAAATTCCAGATGTGACAATCCTTTTGCTGGCAAACAGAGCTGTTTATCCCCGTGCTCTCCTCAGATTGAATTGGCTCCTGCTAGGAAGAGCTTGCTGAAAATGTGCCTGCCTTGCTACTAAATGGCTGCATAATTGTCCCTCTGCCCCTTCCCGGAGCTGCACATAAAAAGTGCAATCCAAATTCCTGGGCAAACCATGCAGAGCCCTGGAGAGCACTTCCCACCCCCCTTCAGGAATTGAACGTCATTCCTAAAGGATAATGCAGGATTAGGGCAAGGGGAAAATGAGTGGCTTAAACAGATCTGAACTGCAGTACGGCTCAGCAAAACGTGTCCTTCTTCCCACCCCTGGCCTTCTCTTGGGGTTTGGTTTTTTTTTGGTAATAGAATTTTTCTTTCTCACAAGGGAAAGGAGGAAAAGGCCTCCAGATTGTGAAACGGGCAGAAGAGGAACAGCGTTAGTTCCCCGAAAGCCCCCAGCCCTGGCAGCAGGGCAGCCCTGCTCACCACCACATAGCAGCACACATGGGAAACCCTTCCTGGCCCTTCCCTGCTTGTCCTCCCCCACCTCCTCCTCTCCTCGAACACACAGGCACTAGTTATTAGGGATTAGGTGGAACAGATGCATGTAAGATGCTTACGGCCTTTTGCAGACACAAGGCCACTTTCCAATCAGCTCAGAGGAAACAGGGTAATTAGATGGAGTCGCGGGCAGGAGCAAGGGGGTATTAGCCTGTTACCCAACCAGAGACTGCAAGCCCAGCTCTTCCCACCCCCCCTCTCTTTTTCTCCCCCTCATTCTTCTGCTCACGCTGTCATTTCAAAGCTTTTAATTTTTTTTCCCTTTTCCCGGAGGCAGCTGATGCTGGCCGGCTGCTGCCAAACAGGTCAGGCCTCTGCAGCTGAAACTGCCCATGATACTTAAACAGGGCAATGAATCAGCTGTGTCCTTTAGAAAAGGCATTCTCTCTTGGGCTGCTGCTGGGATGTCTGTCCCCCTGACTGCCTTCCCCCCAATGTGCTCAGAGCTGCTGGCTGATGACAGTGGATGGGTTGATGAATTTGGGTTAACTCTTCCCCTTCCCCCTCATAAACCAGCTTCACCTGATGGTGAAGTCGTTGCCCCTTAAGCTGATGATAGCAGCTATAGATGTCCCAGTGGAGGAGGAGTGCTGGGTTTTGAAGGGAAAGATGCCTTGCTTGTCATTTGCCTGCCTTTAAAAACATATTAAGGCAGCTCTGGCTTGAGTGCCCTGCAGGCAGAAATTCTGAGTGGGGACAGGCTGGTTTTCACTGTGTCTCTCCCTGCTCCCAAAAAAGCCTTTGCAGTTGGGATTGTTGGTGTGCAACTGCTGCAGACTTGGGGCTGCCGTTCCCAGTCTGCCTTGTGCCTGATGGCTCTCTGATGATGCAGGTTTATTTTTCATTTTCAGCTCCTTAAAAAGTTACTTGGGTGTGCTTACACTCCCATGTGTGTTCATCCCTGGAGACATTTCACTGGGTAACGTCCTCCAAACATGGAGACCTGTCCCATCACCACTATGCACAAGGCACCTGTGACAAGGTAATGGTTACCAGGCACTAGGGGTGGTGATTAAGAAGCTGGCTATTGTGTTTATTACCATCTCCTCCCACAAGCTCCTGCCTCACTTGTTTAGCTTATGAGGCCTGTCTGTACTGCTGTTTACTGGGAGAGCAGTGCTCTGCTCCAAGATGTTTGGGTTTAAAACCATCAAAATGTCCCCAGGGTATTTGAAAGAGGATGTGCTGTGTCATGAAATGCTGTGTTCCCCGTGGAAGAACCTTTTTCAAGTGGCAGGTCAGTTGGGCAGTAAACACGTGAAGGAGGATTGCCATCACAGTTGTAAGTGAGTAGAGAAGAGCTGACCCCAGTTTTCAGGCAAAGAAACCAGCCAGTGTCTGAACTTCTCCAAACGAAGGTGCTGCTCCTCGCTGGTGGTACACTTTTGCAGATAATTTTCTGAGATTGACATTAACCTCTTGTCATAAGCATGCATAAGCAGTGAGTGTTGAAATCCACTTGAGAGCTGGATGGAAAATTTCTGACAATGGTTTGCTGCCAGGAAATGCTGGTTCAGCAAGAGGAAAAGATGTCAACTTCAATAGTAAAAAAAAGGATCAGAAAGAAGCAGAAAAAAAGCGCCCCAATACCATTAAGGATACTCTCCTGAGGGCTTTTTGAAGCAGTGGTTTTTATTTTTCAGTGTTCCGTTTTTATTGTTCATTGACATGTGGGATGGACACAGACAGGGCAGAGGCTGCACCATCTTTTCCCCCATGGTTTTGCTGCTTACGTGGCAGGTAATAACTTCTGTGTGCTCACACATCCTTTCCAGTGTGTGCAGTCACAGAGGCGTCAGTGGTGCGGCTGGACAGGGAAGAAGTCTCTCTGATGCCCCATCTTCCTTAAGGGAGAGCAAAGTGCTTCTGTGGAGCATGAAGCTCCCACAGAGTCGTGCTGGGATCTGTCTTGGAGCTGGCTTATCTCCTTCACTGACACCCTGCACTCCTGGCTGTGTGGGTTAGCTGATGACCTAGTAAAGCTGTTGGCTTCCCTCGAGGCTCAGCGTACTGTTCATTTATGTACCTCCAGCTACTTAGGTCCGGTAGTTCTAAAAATGGCATCCTTCCTGAGCATCCAAGTCCTTGCGGGAGTACAAAAATAAATATGCAGGACAGGAACAAGACATGGGTGCTCTAGAAGAATAACTCTGTGTCACATGGCAAGTATATGTAGTGTCGGTTACTGCTCTGCATTTTTTTCTGTCTACCAAATATGCAAGATTGAAAAGTAAACAGACAAAAATATATATGTTGAAGCAAAAATCTAAGCAAAACAGTATTCTAGTAGTATTCTGGAAACAGCCAACCAAAAATATCTCCCAAAGCACACAGTTTTGCTGCCCAGGGTCAATGTTTGGTTCAGGACCACCGCAATTAGCGTTATAAACAGATCACAGTGCTATGTGCTTTTTAGAGTAAATTGCATAAATAGATTATTACTTTTGGATAGCAATTAAAATGATTGATTAGTCTAATCTATGTCCTAGTATAGTGGCAGATACCAGAGCTCCAATTTGTGCCCTCCCCCCTCCTCCCATGCTGTTTCTGAAATGGGACAGTGTTTAGATGGGGTTGAGGAGAAGCCTAGCAGTGCATGGGACAGGACTTCTGTCACCAGCATCAGGCCACTTGTGTCCTGAATTCCCCTCCAGGAAGTGGGACGGTGAGAGGAGACGGGCCAGTGAATGGGGCCAGGCTTGCATTGGACTGTGGGTGAATGCACTAGACCAGACACTCATGCATATTTCCACACCCACTTGTTCCTAGGAAGATTTCTGAGGATTCCTTTGGTATTTTACATTATGGTGAGGTCCCTGTCTTGGAACTGATGCTTGTATTTTATTGTCCTTTTTCAGCGCTGCCCCTTAAGGTGGAAGATACAGGAGGGGAGCATCATTTTTATGACAACAAGAATGCATCCTTTGAGACTGACTCCCCTCAGTTGGCATATGGGATGCTGCAACCGGCCTGCTGTGTTTTCTGTCTTTGTCCGGGACAGCTGAAGTGAGTACAGCAGTGCTAACATGTGACAGATAACTTCATGATGGACGTACTGGCAGAAGCAACATGTTTTAGAGAGGTTAATAAGAGTTTTGTAGCTGTTATTTATTACCAGGACAGGAACCGCCTACGTGTGTCCCTATCTCTTATTGCAGTAGTAACGCTTGTCCTGAAAACCTGCTTGTCTGCTTTCCCTCAGGCACCTGTCTGTTTTCCCCCTCTTTACAGTTTCTCCAGACCATGCTGCCCATTTAGCATTTCCCTAAGCTACAGGGGACAGACTGAGTGTCTGGGAACATGCGCACACATCAGATGACCCGAAACAGCCTGATTTTTTTTTTTTCCTGTTACTGGATCACTCAGGTGCTCTTGCTTTGAATCTCCCTCTTTGTTACCTACCGGGGCATTTGTAGCTGGAAGCATGTCGGGACAGGGACAGTTTGACACAAGCATGTACAGCACTGAGGAGCAGTCTGACCTGCTTGCAGGCTCCATGCGCTGCTGCTCTAACGATGACGGTGATTTTTCATGCATGTTATTGGAAGAAGGAAGTAACTGCAGTAAGCCATGTATTAACTGGGAGCTGGATTTTTGGGGGCCTTTCACTTGTTTTCCTTTCAAGTGACTCGCTTCTAAGCAGGGCGCTTTGCAGCCCTGAGCCTTTGTCAGCCCTGCTGGGGTCTGGCATTTGTCAGTCACTCAGAAGATGGGAGCTCAAGCGAGAGGTTTTCCCAGTTGCCAAACATCGTCCCTATTTAGGGAGGCTTTTGGTCCCAACCTCAGAGGAGCTGCCGGAGTTCTGGCTGCTGGGCAATGCTCCTGCCAGCCTGCAGGCAAAAGAAGAAAGAAAGGGTTGTCCAAGTCTCTCAGCTAGATAACGCCTGGATTTCACCTCCAGCACGTGATGCAGCTGTTTTGCAGCTTGTGCATGCACACACTGTTAAAAACCAAAGGGGCATGGGAGAAGAGGAAGAAACATTTTGTTTCTCCTCTCCCCTCCTCTGCCTGTTCTTGTCATGCTGCCGTTCTCCTCCTCCTGCCCCGCTCCTCAGCTATTTGGCAGACTTGCTGCCATTGCAAATGTACGTGACTAATCTGTTACTTGAGGAACGGGGAGGCAGATTCACAGGCACGAATGACCCAGTCTGTCAGGAAGCTGATGGGATTCTCTGCTGGGAAAAGTTTTTGGGTTTTTTGGGGGGGATTTTTTTTTTTTTTTTCCCCAGAGGGCTGCTCCTCTTGTTAAATGATGGGAGAGAGATATTCGTCTGAGTATTAGATGTGATGGATATGATCTCTGTTAAAGAGGTGGCCATCTTCTTCCCAGCCCCGGAGGCAGATGTGCTGCACCAGGGCAGCACATGCCCCTCTTTTCCCCCCAGACATGTGGATTCTGTTCCCTTGCAGTGGCACGGTGCCATTAGCCACAGCGTGCTCGCTGGAGTACAGAGGCTCTGGAAGGTCTGGGTGTGAGATTAGGGCAGATCCTTACTCGTTCATCTCCTAACCAGCTCAGGCAGAGGCCCGAGGCCGTGGGACCTGAATGCTCTGACCTGAATACAGCCAGGTCCCTGCGCTGCAAGCCACCCCTCGCCTGCCTCTGCCACTTTGCCTTGCTCTTTTTCAGCTGTGCATCCTTAAATGATTCAGGGGCTCGGGGCCAGAGGGCTCTCTGCCTCACCAAGCTGATCCCGTGATGTGCCAGGAGGTCTGGGAGGTGAATGCCATTTCATCACTGTTCTCCTGGGAGAGATAGAGGGATCCAGCATGGGAACAATGGGGGTGGGGGGCAGGGGTTAATGAGGAGAAATGGGATAAATTAAAACAGGGAAAATGTGGGCCAAGTATTGGGGAAAAACATATGTTTAAATACTTGCAAGCCAAGAATTATTTGCTCAAAAAATATAATAAGTAAATTCCAGAGAATGACTAAATTATTGGACACAGCTCCTAACTAAGTACCTAGAAAATGTGTCAAATCAGGCTGTCAGTGAGAGTTACTAGCCCAGCTCTGGAAAATGTACCCTAGGGAGCACCAGCTCTCCTGGTTTTCCACTGATCATAATGCCAAAGTGAAACCTCCTGAGGCAAAGGGCTTGCACATTAACTAACTTACAGTGCCATCTAGCCCCATCTGAGACATAAGACATTTATGAGTGGTTGCTAATTTTGTTCTTGTAACCAGCAGACTGAGTCACTTTAGCTTGAACCCACCTCCTAGGTCATGTGCTTGTGGATGTAAGTGTATCTTGGAGTACATCCGTACGTGCACTGGGATGTATTTTTAAAGCCCTGTCCACAAGTCACAAACTTAAATGTCTGACTGGCAGCCATCCTGTCTGGACAAATCTTGCGTGTTTTCACGGCCACTTGATGTGGGGAGGGCAGCTCAGTGTTGCTTAGGCCTGCCTGACGCTTCCCATTGATAAGACCTTACTTTAGATGGTTTAGAGATTTGCCAGCCTGCAACTGCCTGGTCTGGGATCGCTGGGTGCTCGCTGTGGGGTATTTGCAGGAAGGTTCCCCCAGAGCAGTGTTTGTACAGTTTCTGAGGGTGAGGTATGGACTGATGCACAGGTTTGCTCATTCTTGGGGAAAAAAAAAAAAAAGGCAAATACAAGAGCGATAGTGCTGCTGCTACTGTTCCTCTTACGAAACATGATGGGGGCAAAGGGCGGTGGCTCCACCTCCCACTGCCCACGGTGTGCGGTGGCTGCATCCCTGTGCCCTTCACTGCTCGCACTGCAGATGCATCCTCCCCTGAGAGACCAGGCCATGGGGTGAGATCTGGTGATCCGCCAAAGGCCACAGAGTGGAGAAAGATGCAGTGGGCTCCCTGGTGCAAGGGTTCAGGGCCCCCTGAGGTCTGAGGGAGTCCTAAAGTTGCTGTGTCTGCTCTTTGGGCAGCTGCTTTTTGCCCATGTGGGCACTGAAGGGCTTCAAAGGGTGCTGATCGGGGCTGTGGGTTTGGTGTGGTGCTGTGTTCTTGAGTCTGCTAAGCTGCTGTCAGCCTTTCCTTTCTGCCTTGCAAAAGACTAATGTAGAGAAGCTGGCCGGACTGCCAAAGGTAGCTAAGTAACCTTTTCCTATAGAGGAAAACACCCATTATCCTAACTGGGCTTAGATTACAAGAATGTTGTTTTGCACTTTCTCTTTTATGTTTCTCTTTTTTCCTTGTGTGCTCACAGTAATGTCCATAGCCAGACATATGCTCATGGCCTGGAATGAAGTCGACTGCAATTACCTCCTAAGGGAGTCACTCAGCGGGGGTTTTGTGAAGGCAGGAGCGGGCTTTGGTGGAGCTTGTCGCTATTGCACATGTGCTGTTAGACCTCCAAGTGCACTTACCCTGCCTTCAGCTTTGTGGGAATGAGGAGCAGAAGGCTCAGAAATACAGCCAGTCTGGTGCACATCTGGAGGCAGTAACGTGAGGCAAAGTATACACCTCCTGTGCTCGAACAAGGTGTTTTCTTGCATTAGCGATTTCAGCACATCAGCACCAAAATGCTGCCTTTTAAACGCACTCGTGCCACGTGCCCCATGCTCCGTGCTGGACCAGACCTTCTCCAAGTGCAAAAGTGCTCAGAGCTGGGTTGCAGGGTCAGGCCTCTCTCTGCAGTGCTTTCGCCTTACTTCCTTTATCTCCAAAAGCAGCAAGAAGCACATGCTGCGGCAACGTAATCATTTAATCCAGGCTGGTGAAACCTGTTCTCCAGATGAACAACTGACAGATCATTTGCTCTGTAGCTCTGCATATGAATGCAATGTTTGTTGGGGCGGCTGGATGTCGGTGCCAGCTTTCCACTCTTGATTCCAGCAAAGCCAAACATCAGCCTGGCCATGATTCTGCTTCCAGCTCCTTCCTCTGCTCCCTGCAACATGCTCGCTGCAGCCGTGTTGGTCTCAGGGCTCTCCCTACTCGGCTGCTCACCGCTGTGGTGGATGTGGTAGGTGCGCAGATACCTGCCAGGCGAAAGCAGTCCTCTGAGTGCAGCAGGCTTGTGGTGCATGGGGTAGAAACGTGTTTGCCGGGGAGGCAGGTGATACCTGAAAGGGTGCAGCCAAAACTAACAAAGGTGTGTTCAGAGATAGATACAGTTTGATCTTTAGCCCCTGATACCAACCTTGCTTTGGCTGGGGAGGCTGCTGTTTGTAAGGGCGTAACAGCCTGGCAGATTGCTGGGGATGGAGGTGCCAGCAGTGAGTTGGAGGGGGTGTCATTTGCTGTCGTTTCCCTTGCAACTGCTGTGAGTTAGCAGGGGCAGGAGAGAGGTGCATCCCCTGTTTCAGGCCTCTGAAATCCTTGTGTCTGAATGCCAGATATGAGGGGCTGGTACATGTGTCCAGGGCCAGTGGTTCATTGCGCATTGTGCAAATCCATGCACTCACGTAGGTTTTCTGGGTGCCCAGCACTGAAAATCTGTCCTCTCCCAAGTGCTGGAGGTACTCCCAGTGGGCAGCCTGTCCTGCTCTGCTGCAGGAGGCTGCTAGCCCTTGTTTGCAGCTTCTCTGGTTTCAGCTTCCATCTCTCTTCCAGATTTTGTAATGTGAGTAGCCTGGGCTGCTAAGTAACAGCTGACAATCTCACAGCCCAGCCGATGGCTCTGTGGGGGCACACTACCAGGGAGAGGACTCTGGCGTGCTCCTGGTGGCAGCCACTGCTCCGACAAACAGCATTAGAAACTTTCCAGGTGAATATGCAATGGCTTTGCAGCTGCTTTCTTTCTTTTTTACTTAAGGAGCAAGCCCAGACATCGGGCTGAGGCTCTACTGGGGCCACTTTATGCTCCTTGAATTGCTTGATCTGCTTGTGTTGCCTCTGAGGATGGAGAGCTGAAAGAAGCTGCTTGCATTCAGTTTGCAATCCATATGTCTTTAAAATGCCTTTATTAAGAAGGGCACAAGTTAAATATTTTTGAGGCCAGCACTATGAGGTTGGCTCATCCTCCAGAAACACTTTCCAAAGCTTGTTGTCTAGAATGGTGTGCTCTAAAAATGCATTGCAT
This sequence comes from Leptosomus discolor, assembly GCF_034619465.1. Classification (NCBI taxonomy): domain Eukaryota; kingdom Metazoa; phylum Chordata; class Aves; order Leptosomiformes; family Leptosomidae; genus Leptosomus; species Leptosomus discolor. Next base: position 30,954,577 of record NC_141398.1, on the reverse strand, counting down.
CTCCCTGCGCTAGCTGGTCCAGGCTCCTGCTGTGGCAGCTGGTTGCAGAAGACCCCCTTGCAAGAGCGTCTCTTCTTGCAAGCTCAATTATTTGGCATCATCTGAACTGTGTGAGACAAGCTTTGAGGCCTCTTGCTCCAACTTATGGTAGCCCCGTTTACCTGCTCTTTCTGTCTGTCTCCCATCCACAGCTCTAGCTGGTGTAGGTGGTTTTTAACGGACTCATTTTATTTCTCACAGATGATGTCAGATTAACAAGCTTGGATGTGTGAAGTAACCTGGCCAGCTACCAACTGGCCGCGGGTGGGAGAACAAGGACCCTTCTCCCACCCCCCACGGCTTTGCCAAAGTGGCTGTTCTGGAGCAGTTGCCTCTGTGGTTGAGTTCATTGTTCAGTTCAGGGTTTTACCCATCAGCTGGGACTGTAAAATCTGTTCCAGCTGCCATGATACTTACTACTGGTTTTACTGTTTTCAGCTGAAGCTCTGTAAAGGCATTGCAAACCCTCACTGATTGATTTGAATGGGCCGAGGATCCATAGTCTTTTGGGATCCTAAAAGACCTATTAGGATCTGTATTTGCTGCACGTTGCAACAGCCTCTGTTTCTTTCTTGCTCCCTCTTACACACCTCCAGTGCCTAGCTCTGTGCTAGACGAAAGCCCGTGGGGCATTCAGGGAGTGCAGGTCTGGGCCATGTATCACCCTGTCGCCAGGACCAAGCTGGGAGAGGTCAGTACACGTGCACAGCTCAGAGCAATTCGTGCTGGGGGGGATGGGAAGTTTAAAAGGATCACTGGTATTTTATCTTCAGTTTAGCATGGCTCAGGTTTGTCAGCAAGACACCACAGTCCTGAAATTTCAAGCCTGAGGCAGAGCTGGGAATAACATCCTTGAGCTCCTGGGTTGCTGTCTAGGGTTTCGGACACAGCTTCAGTCAAAGACTCCCCCTTCCTAAAAGCAGAGAGATGTCGAGGTGTGATGTTTGCCTTTGTTATGTGAAGTCCACTCGGATCTATTCACCCCCCTGCCATTGCATCATTTTTTGGGGCAAGCATCAACTAGTAGGGAAGGCAGTAGCTTTAAGCTTTAACCTCTTGCTTTAAGGTTTTTTTCTTGCTGCCCCCATGTCCCACCCCCAGGCTCCCCATGCCAAATGCTAAAGAGAAGAAAGTCAGCTCCTGCAGAGAGAGATTAGCAGCACACAAAACGATCACTCTCTTCCTTGTGCACCTCGGAGTCTGGAAACTCCTTCATCTTGCTGGCCTTGCAGCCCAGCTGTCCCAAACCCCAGACAGCAGGGACGGATAGCAGCAGGCTGCTTCCTGCACTGCAGCCTGGGCGATGGAGAAGATAATGGGAAGGGTTTCTTGGTACAAGTATGAGCATGAATCCTCTGAAGAAATATTAGTCTAGTTGTGGTGAAAAAAAAAAAAAAAAAAAAGAAAAATAAGGCAAGCACATACACACACGCACATATGACCTCAGCCTCACGTAACATTGGGGGGTTTAGTTGAGTCTGAGTTTTCTCTCAGCTGCTGGTCCTTGGACTCCTCCTGACATGACTCCACTGCTGGAGCAACATCTGGAGTGCTGAGGTGCGCTGCGGCGCTGCCAGGTCTCCTCGCTGCAGGTCAAGCCTTGCACTGTGATACTCGGGGATTTCCTTGAAGCCCTCGTGCGCCTCTGGCAGCGTGCTGAGATTGGATGAGGATCTTGGCTTTCAATGGAAGAAAAAGATGGGCGAGGGGAAAGATAATTAAGAAAAGAAGTTTCTCGCACTCATGATTGTGTAGGGAAATTTGAAAATGGGAAACGAGTGTGACCTGTAGTAAAATAATAATCAAAAGTGTATTCTACCTTTTTGCCCCAAGTGGGGCTGTGTGAATTGTTCAGATGATGAAGGGGAGAAAATGGGGCCCCACTCAGTGCTGCAGCCCTGTTGCCACTGCAGAAGAAAGACCAGTGAAAACTTGTTTTGCCACTTTGGATGCTAACTTGTGAGTTTAGTTATGGTGAATGACAAGGCTGGCGCTCCCTGCTCCTGGTTGCTCTCTTCTGTCAAAGTTTACTGCAGGTGATAGTGGTGGTGGCCCGATGAAGGGTGTGATGGTCCATCACAGATTTACTCCTAAGCTTTAGGATGTTTTCCTAAGTGAGGCGCCAGTCCAGTCTGTGGAAATCTCACTCTTGAATAATTCTTTTAAATGTTAGACCCTGCCTGCAAAGATGAAGTTTTTCCTGGCCTTGCTATTCAGTATTGCTACTATTCTTTCTGTCCTCTATCTTCATTGCTTCCACCGTGGGTACAGAGACAAGAGCTTTCAATACCTGCATCCTGTTTGTTAGCAGTGCTCTGCACGAAAGGGGCCATGAGAAGTTGGAGATGCTACAGCTAAGCATCTGAGAAGTAATCCTCACTTCCTCAATGAGGCAGTGTCTTTTGCATGGTTAGGGGGGCAGAAACAGGACTTATGAGTGACAGAGCAAAAAATCAGTGATTACTATTTGGCGGGAGATACTTAAAACTTTGTCAGGCTAGGCAAGTGTCTCCATTGTGGTCTCTGACTCACAGTTCAAATATGCTGGGAACATTTGAGGGGGCTGGGTCAGTTCTTTAAGCAGTGGGAAAAACAAGTCTTTAATACATCACGGTGTAGCTTTGGGTCTGTGCTCTACTGTTCTGCTTTTCTTTGAGGAAACGGGTGTGGCTGGCGGTGGGGAGAGGGAGGTGTTGTGAAACCACACACACATGCACATGTGATTTTGATCCCTCCTAACAGTGTTTCAGACTCATTTGGATGCGGTGGCTGAGCTGGACCACTTCTGACTTACCCTCTTCAAGGTGAACAGAGGATGGGGCTGCGTGCTATGGCTGGTGACAGCTTGGTCTCCACCTCTGCTGCAGCAGCTTGGCTGAGGTATGCAATGCAGAACAGCTCACGGAGGGGCTCACTGGCCCCTTCCAGCTACTCTGTACCACTCTGTGGACACAAGAGTGTCACAAACTGGCTGGTTAAACCAGGTTTGCGGCTCTGGTGTGTCATTATGGTGGCAAAAAGCAGCTGGACTGTTCTGGTGAATCAGGCTGTGAGGGTAGGAAGGCTTGTCGGCAGCTCAGCTCTCCCTGGTCCTTGCACTGCTGCAGATAAAGCTGTGCAGCCACCGGGGGAGGGGGATGCATTTATGCCCTTAGGAAAGGTGCTTTCTGCTGATATGGCACATTCCTGCACACAGAAGGGCAGGCAGTTATGTCCAGACATCCTCTCACAGATCCTGTTGTGCGGGTTTGCTCCTCAATGCTCCTCTGGCTGGAAGCAACCACCCACTTGGGGATGCTTCCCAGCAAATACAATTGCAAAGCGGGCAGATGCTTTCAGCCCCTGGCTTTGCACCTTCTGCTCCTGGGAGGGGCTGGAGGGACAACTGGGAAATGGTGCTGGAGGAATATGGCCAAAAATGAGCAAGACCAGGCGGGGACCTGCCATATGGCAGACGAGCTGTTGGCTCCGTAATTAAGCCAAGTGCTCGGGATGCGAGAGGCTCAGCTTCCTGTGTGTTCCTCCACGCTATGATTTTGACCAGAAATTCCATTTTTGACCTGAAAAATCTTCCAGATGAAAATTTAATTACAGAAGTGATGTATTCCCACAAGAAACTTCAGCGTCAGCAAATAAGCATTTTTTTGATGAAAAACTGTTTTATGCACACACACAAAAAACTGGCTGCCATTGATTCCACACTAGAGCATTGCCCTGGTAAAATCTCTAGTGATTTGTTTAATAAAAAATTATTATGATTTGCAATTAGCATCCATTAGGCATACAAATCACAAAGAATTGGTACCGACACTGCGGTCCTCCCATACTGGATACAGTTTGTTGGCGAGTTATTAAATGATGACCTGTGATTTATAAAAGGTTACTGGCGGTGGAGAAGGGGGATGAATGAGATGTGGGAGTGTTAACCCGGAGAACAAGATTTTCTTTCCTTTTGTGCAACAGATCGGCTGCTTTCTGCACAGCAAAGGTGCAAGTGTTTTCCTCTGGCCGATGAGATTTGTAACATGGACTTTGTAAATATTTTCCGTATGCAAAGGTCTTTGCTCGCAGTTGTTATTAGTTCCATATTTACTTGGGATTTTTGCATGCAGAGGATGGCTTTTGGCTTGTGAAGAGGAACTTCTCTGAGGCTGGACCATTTCCTCTCGCACAACGAGTCTCTTCAGGGTTATGTGTAACGCACAGAAAGCGTGCTAGGGGCAAGGTGCTTTTCTGTGTAACAGAAAACTTTGCAAGCTCATTAATAAAGGCCAAATAAAAAAGTTTATAAAGTCAACATGTTTGAAAAGATATGCTGTTCTGGGAAAGAAGCGGAGATAGGGTGTGTGTTTACGTGAACAAAAGAAGTCTAAAATGTAAACTATAATATATCTGTTAGCTCATTAATGCGTCTGATGCTGACTAATTCCAGGGGTGTTCCCGGTGCCCGGCAGCAAAAGTGCAAATAAGTGGACAGCTGTGATTTAGTGCCAAATATTTAAACACATCGTGACAGTTCAGGCCACCCACACTCTTAAGTAAATAAGACTTCTGGAGAGTAATTTCAGACTGGACTGAAGCACAGAGCAGCCACTTTCATGTGCATCTAGGCCAAAGGGTCTTCAAGTACTCAGGGCCAAACTTTGCCCTCTGTTACACCCTGGGAGCCCCCATTCACCCCATGGAGTTTGCACTAGGTAGCTGAGGGCAGAGCTGACTCTTGGCGCTAATTGATTTTTTTCTAGCTCAGTAAGTACAATTTTGCATGTAAATGTGAATGTGGAACAGATCTGGACTCGATTAGCTCCTGAGTCCTTGACAAAAAGCCATAATTGTTTAGCCAGATGATTTCTCTTTGTCTCTCTTATTTTCTCTACACTTTAAAACCAAGGTTTTAATGGGCTTGTAAAATAAATACATGAGTGTAGATTACAGTGGTATAAAAGGTGTGAGGAAACCCCTTCCCTTCTCAGCAGGAGTAAACGCTTACTTGATGCAGGCTTAGGTTGCACTTTCCATAGCCTTGGGCAGGGGTGGCTGTGGATCTGACGGTAGGAGGGAGGATGTTTCCAAGACAATGCTTAGCCCGGGGCTCCCATTATAGATGTGAAGGACCTGCAATATGCATTTTTTTCTTCTGGTAGGCAGTGAAATCTGTGCTAGTGGCAACATCTGGGGCACAGGGTTGTTGGGGAAGGAGCAAAACAAGAAATATGAAAAAATATTGTATTTATCAGGGTAATCTAGTCTAGAAATACAAGTACTAAAACGTTTTAATCACAATCATATGGTTGTGTGTCACTTCAGGGCGGAATTAAGGCTATTTGTATGCCTTGGTTGCACACTGCCACACTTCAACAAGTCTGAATTTATTTTAAGCATAACTTTAACTCTGATTTCCCTGAGTTTGTAATGCCTGATCTGGAACTAAGTGCAAGCTCTTTATATCGTACTTTACTCTTAAATTAGGCTTTCCACTTCAGCTCCGTTTCTGTTGGCTCCGCAATAGCATGGGCTGTCATTTCCTGCCCTGCCGGGTTTGCTGTTTAAATGAAGAAAGCAGTGTATCTGAATAAAGGAATAGAGCAGTAAAAGTGCGGATGGGAGATGGATGGCACACACCACGAGCACTTCCAGGGCTGCTGTGTGCCCAGCCCAGTTATTGCTTTAACTGCCCATGCCTGGCTATCTCGTGTGTGAATGTGTGGATACCCTTGGCGCACAGATGCTTTTGTTGGGGGTAAGAAGAAACCCACATGGGGTCAGAGGTTGAAATTCAATTTCTGGATGCGGAGGCAACGTTGTGATGCCAGCTCCCAGTAAGGTCACTGGAATCAGTGGGATGATGCTCAGCTGAGGGTACCTGTGAGCTTGGCCTGCAGCTCTGGGGCTAAATGCTGTAGCTCTCTGTGTGCCATGATGGAGAAGCTCCACTTGGCCAAGGGGCACAGCGATAGTCCCTTGCAAGGGAAATTGCCTCCTGCCTCTTGTGATGGAGAGGGCTGGTGGCTCTGTGAGCTCTGGGGACAGAGTCAGCACCCTGGCTGTTTTTAACATGGGTTCCTTCGGACAAGACTCCTTGATAGGAGGGAAGTGGCGTCATCCCTGGAGCTCCTCTGACTCTGCATTGTCTTCTGCCTGGAGCCATTGCCTCCTCCCCCCAGTCCCAAGCCCCATCCTCCTTGGCTTCTTGCTGCAGATCCAGAGACACAGTGCATATGTCCCCTCTGTTTCTCTTGCTCTCCCTCGCTCTCTCCTTCCTTTCCTCCCCCCCCACACCCATGCCCTACCACCTGACTAAAGCAAAATTGCCCTTTTTTTTGGCAGCTGGCCTTCCCAGGGGCCCAGACTAACAGAAGCCTGAGCCCTGACTCTGCCTGTGCCTTGGCCAGAGCAGAGCAGCTCCTTGCCGACAGATAGCGTTGCCTTAAAGGAGAACGGATTTTTTATTTCCCCATCTGTTTCCCCATCACAGTCACTCATTTGTTTCCCAGGTCCTGTGGGGAGGTGGATGCTCGTGCTGGGGACTCACCACCACCCAGTCACCTACTGGGAGTTCCCCTCTTCCCTGCAGGATCATTCCTGGCTGTGGAGTTCATCTCTGAGCCAAGCCTCCTGTAATTAATGCAAGTCTCACGGTTGACTTTCAGTGAGCTTTGGATAAGGCCTTTCCAGGACTTGCAGCTTTCCTCCAGCTCGGTACTTGCATGCCAAGTGATGAGGCTTCCAGGGCTTCTCCCGCGGGATGGCTCCAGTGTGTGTATCTCACTGTCAGGAAGCTTTTCCTGACACTCGGCCTAAATTTTCCCCTTTTCAAATGTCATCCCAGCACTCCTACTTGGCATGCACTTTCTGTGTTTCTTTCTCCCTCTGAGCAGGCTGATGCTTTTCCCTCTCCGCTGCCTGGGCTCTTCTGGTGCTTGCTGGCTGTCACCTGCTTTTCTCACACCAGCCTCAGCTTAGCCAGTCCAGGCACATTATTGTACAGCTCATTTCCCTCTATAAAACTTCCCAGCCATTTTTTTCTGTTTGTTTGGGGTTTTTAATTTTTTTTTTTTTTTTTAATTCTCCTTTTCCCTCCTGCCTGTGACACAGGAGTGATTTTTGAGTGTTTGCCCCGTGGTGCAGAACATTTTTCTCTCTTGTTCGGCCTGACAAGGTTTTTAGTGTAAAGTGCTGACATTTCTTTGTCACTGTGGGCAGCCAGCTCTCTGGGTAACAAACGGCTGGGGGTGGTTTAATGCACAACTACCTTCAAGCCAGAGGTCCTGGGAGCAGCCCAGGCTGGCACCCCTCAGCCAGTGCCGCTCTCGCGCAGACTCTTTGATATCAATTATGGGCTGAGCTCCTGCTGTTGCCTTTCCCTGTGCAGAGGCATGATCGCTCCTCTCTGTTTGTCCTTCTTCCCATGGATTTTGTGGATCTGAGGGTACTAACTCTCTGCAGCGTCTGGTCTGTGTGGGCAACGGCCTCGAGTTCAGGGGGGAATGGGAGGGAAGAGAGGCAAGCTCTGCCCCATACTGTGCACACATGGAATGACTGCATGTGCCTCATTTCTTTATCAAGCCAGGCTGAATGTTCTTCCTTCTGAGGAATAAAGCAGCACCAGAATGGAAAAGAGTAAGTGACAGCTTGCTTTCCCTCCTGGGTCAACTCCTTTGCTGCTGCATGGATGCAGGTTTTCTTCGAGCGCAGGACCCTGGGTGACAGGCTGAGCTGCCCTCCTGCTCGCACCACCACTGGTTTTGTGTTCGTGCTTTACCGTAGCCAGAAATCGAAGGTTTCGCCATGCAAAGCAGCAAACATGACCATGGAGGTTGCCATGACAGCTCCCAGGAGAAACTGGGTCAGCCCTGCAGCCCGGGGAGGGGACCAGCCATGGGCTGCCCGGTGATCACCCGTAAGCCCGCAGGAGCAAACATGTTCCAGCACTCGTTATCAAGCTGACTGCATCGATCCTTTATTTCCCAGAAGGAAACAAAAGAATTGTTAACTTGGTTACCATTTTAAACTTAGTGTGGCTAAAATGGTTGGTAATAACTCTCACCACCGCCATGGCAACGGAGATATATATATATTTTTTTAAATGTGCAACAAGAACAACATTTCTTGCCCATAAGTAACTCTCCAGAGGAGAAGACATTGAGAAAATAGAATTAGGAATGAAATACTAAGGGGACTGGAGATACCACCAGCAGAGTTGAACACAAGATCATTTCAAAGTTAAAAAGAAAGCGAAGGATGGATGCTGAGGCTGAGAAGGTGCTTTGGCCGGTGAATTTCCTTAAAGAATAGTGGCCTCCATGGACTTAAGACCAGGTTTAGAAACACACCATTGTTTTGACATCAAAATAGGTTTTTCAAAAGACAAAACTGGGTGTTCATTGATTATTGAACCCTTTGGAGAACGTGGTCACAATCATTTCAGGTGATCATGGCTGATAGCTGTGGAAGAGCGATCCTTTTTTCCAGCCATTTACCCTCCTCACCTTCTATATCTTCCCCTCCAGGGTATTATACTGATCTGTTAACTCCACTTTTCTCCTTCTACTTGCCACTTTCTAGACAGATGACACCAGTGCCTGGGATCTGGGTACCCTCCTTGGAGAACAAGAGGGCTGGGTGAGGCACATCCACCAGTGCCTCTGGGATGTCACTGCTGTTCCTTTCCTTCAGCATCACCCATAACGCTGTTGTCTGGTCTCTGTGCAAGGGAAGGACAGACACGAATGGCTTACCTCCTTGTGGGTCATGTATTATCAGCAGTTTCATAACAGGAGTTAGACTTATGTCTGGCTCTACTTTTGTGTTGCTATCACTGACGGGTAATAGTGAGACCTGTTTAAAAGGGTGACTATACAATCTGTGGTTATTACCATGTAAAAGACACTACATACTTTTGTAGGGACTGGAAGATTTTTTTGGGAAATTGCACGTGTGGAATACAAATGAATACACTGAATGCATTCTGTACACACATGCGTGTGCACACACACACACACATAGAAGTGTGAGTCTAGTTGCATGCTCTGCTCCACGAAAGGGGTGCTGATTTTAAAGGTTTTGCTGCTGCCGTCTGTAGCCTCTTTCCTGTCACAGAGGCAAGGAGCACCAGAGGGTTTGCCCTGCAGGGTACCAACAGCTCGGCACTTTGTGTTGCATGGCTGGAGGGTCACTGAACCTGGTGTCATCTGGCCTGGAGCAGAGTTGCTCCTCTGCTGCTAGTGACCTTGTGGTAGTGACCTGGCCCTTGGGAAGAGGTGCCTGTTTCTGTGTAGATAGCAAATATTGCACTGCTGGGATAGTGGTTTAGCTAGGACAGTGAAGTGACGACTGTTGTTTGTGCTCACCAAGCACTACCACTGTACAAGTAGACTACTACTAGTTATTTGGGAACAAACCGAGCCTGGGCTGAACTGGCTGGCAGAGAGGCTGGGCTGGGCACAGGGTGTCTCAGCATGGGGATGGAGCCCCTCTGAGGCTTCAAAACATGCAAATCCTTCCTGCCGGCCTCCTCCCTGCCTGGTTTTCTTTTTTGTCTTGAACATCTTCTCCTTTCCGAGTTCATCTGGAAGCATTTCTTTCCAATGTTTCTAGAATCCCAGAAGGGAGCTTAATCGCTTCAGCATCCTCCTCGTGCAAAGTGTACCTGGGGTGCCGGTTGGCTGAATAACCTCTCATGCACTGAGAGCCATTAGCATTTGAATTAGTGACATGAGGATAACAGGCGATTATCCCATTTAACAGCTGTTGAGTGCTGTTAAAGGGACACCTTCAAGAAAAAGGAACAAAAATGTAGTGGATTTTTCTTTTTTGGTAAGGGCGTCCCTGTTTCGTGTGATTACTGACATCCTCTCGTGTTTGAAAAGTGGTGCAGTTTCCACGGGGACATCTTAGAATCTTTAAACTTTTTCAGTGTAGAGAGCTGGAAACCTAAATACACACACAGTGTGCCAGCAGACAAGAGCGAGAAAGTGGAACTGTCCCCAACCAGAAAAAGAAGTGGTCCCAGGTATTTGGGAGCCAGGCTAAGCCAAGTGTAAACGGAAACAGTCATAACAAAGCAGCAAAAAGAAGCAAGAATTAAAGCATCCGCTCTGCTCTGGAGTGCTTCGGCTGTGAGGAGAATGCATGGGATAGGCTGAGTATCATCTGCCTTGGTGGAAAGGTGGCTGTTTCAAGGGGCAGGATGAGCCAGGCACCAGTTAGAGCCCCCAGAGTGGTATAAAGGATGAACAAAACATCCTCTCCCTGAGGATTTGGCTAGATGCAGAGAAGGGCATTTTGAAAGTGTAGGATTTATCATACGTATTGCAGAAGAAAACCTCTCTGTATGCAGAACATCTTTTCAAAAGAAGACTTAAACGAGCAGGAATTTTTACAGTTATTAGTGTAGGTGATGCTGCAATACAGGTAAGTCTCTGCCACGGGCCATGACTCTATTTCTCTTGACAGTGTGTTAAGCAGGTGACAAAATACTGGTCCTCGTCATCACAAGGAAGTGTTGTCTGGACTCCCACATCAAAAATGTTAAAACATAACTCTCCCCGTCTCCCACTTGAGTCTCAAACATGACTCTTTTTGAGGTTCTGCCTTTCACACTAAGCTGAACAAACTGAGGATGCTGCACTTGCACAAGGACTCATCCTATGCCAGCTTGCACCGGGGTGCTGGTGGCTGGCCTCCCAGCCTTTCAGAAGGACTGACCACTCATTCAGGTGCATTGCTGATGCCCAACCCCCTTTCTGAAAACTGACTCAGACTAGGTGCCCTGAGAAGTTTGTGGAAAGCTGGCTTCCACTTCCCCCCAGACAGCAGCATGTCACAGAAAACAGAAATAAAACTCCCAGGCTTTTGTCTCCAGCGGAGAGTGAAGGGGCTCAGTGACATGGACAAGATGAAGAGGCTATTTTGTTCTCACATGATGCTTTTGGGAGGGCAGAAGTGCTGTGCTGGATCAAGGCAACAGTGCGAAGTACCCAGGGCTTTCAGGCCAAGGCAAAACGCTTCACATGAGACAATTAAGGGTTAAGCTGCCTGGAGAGGGACCTTCTTCCCAACCATCATTCACTGACTAGCATCATATTTGAAACCTGAAGGCTTATATCCTTCTCAAAGCTATCAGTCACCCATACCTGAGGCTCTGTGCTGAGCCCTAAGCTGGTGGCAGGAGGTGTGCCTTGGGGTGGGTTAACCCTGCAGGGTAAGAAGATCAGTTTAAGATGGTGAGGTTGTCCCTGGGGCAGAAGTGATGAAAGTGGACAAACAGAAATGTTGCTCTAGCCTTTTCTGTGCAACTGGCTGTTTTGGCCTCCCCTAGGCTTCAGGGGAATAAACCTTCTCAACAAGCCAGAGGAGCCTATGGGGTAAAAGATTTCTCCACATGTCTTTTCCATCTTTTTCAATACCATTTTTGTCATTTCCCTCTTCAATCCATTCTTTCTCTCTCAATAAACATCCTTTGAGGTGGGTGCAGTCGCAACACCTGAGCACAGGTGAGGATATAGAAATATTTATAATGGTAAATAACATCCTATTATTTTCTCCCTAACTATTTTCACCCTCTGTGATGATCAGTTATGGTGTAACTAATGAAAGTGTTACTTTCATACAAAGTAGCAGTAGCAACAAAGATGAAGGTACCTGTTTTTAATGTTACTTGTTTCTAAGCAGGCCTTTTTCATACCAACCTTACCACTTATCTAACCATTAAATCTGCAAATACATGCAAACAGTATTTACTGTGTTGTTACGTATAGCTTGAAGCAGATGGTGAGCTGGTACAAAAGCACACATTTTTACACCTTTATGCAACATCTGGGGAGCTGGATTAAATTTCTGCCCAGCTTGGGGCTTCACACAGACCTCTCTGCCTCTGTGGCAAGCACCTCACAACTGCTGCCAATCCTGACCATGTTATTTTCGAGTATTTTTCTTCATACAGTATTAATAAAGGAATGTTGACAACACTTCCTCCACCTCCCTGTCCTCTTGCCTCCAAGGAATATTTCCAAAGAGCCATGCCAATGTTTTGAGCCACCACTGTCTGCATTGCTGGTGTCTCAGTCACCTGGTTGTCCTCACGCTTTTTCCATACTAGGTAGCTCGGTTCAGCTGATACTGCGGCATCCCCACGCCTTGCACATGGGCTGTACAGTGAGGCAGATGCTAGGAGCTGGGGGTGCTGCAGGATGGAGCCCAGGGCAGAGAGCTGAGCCCCCTTTGCTCACTAACATGGGAAAAGTAGTGGGAAGCAAATCTCTCTGCTCTGGGATGTGAGCTGAGCCTGTAGAAAGACTCCTCACGACATTAAACCATCTGAAGGGCCGTTGTTAATCACTGTAAGGAGATCAGGCAGGTCTGGCCTGTAACCAGGGCTAGCAGCAGGCTCTGTGGGACTCGGGTGACACTGAGGACACCATGAGCTGCTTTGACGCATCCACATGCAGAGCAGCAAGGAGAGGGCAATGGCAGAACGGCTTCCCAAGCCAGGGCCTGAACTGCAGCCTGTTTGAGAGACACACCAAAACCCACCACCATGGCCACACAGGTGCAGTGCCTAATCCTGCAGGCATCCTTGCTGTGCCGTAGCCACTGGCAGTGTGAGGGTCCGTGCCAGACCACAGGCTGTGCCAGCACCTCTTGCAGTTTGTCCTGCAGGCTCGCTCATCGCTCCTGGACATGGCGTTTGCTTGCTGGCCCTATATGCATCCCCTGCTCAAAGCCTGTGGGGTTAAACATGCGAGATGGGTGTTGCCAGCAAAAGTGAAACACTACTTGTGGAGTTTCCTTGGGAGAGTCCTCCCTGCTCACTAGTTCAGGAGTGAAGCAGCACTGAAACCTACTCATGTTTCCTTGGGCAACACCCAGGCCTGGGGAAAATCTCCCAGGAGATAGCCTTCAAACACACACACAGACACACACACACACAAACGCAGCCCTCATCCCAAAGCTCTTGCCACCCAAGAGCAAAGGATTATTAGGCATAAAGGATTAATTCACTGAAATTTGACCTGCACAGTGTGGATGTCTTCTTCTGGCATCATTACCGTAGGTCCCCTTTTCAGAGAGAAGTAGATGTAGGATGTATCTGACATCTGCTTTGGGATGAGATGAATTGCACCTTCAGTACATTTGTTTCTCAATTGGATCTGACATTTTTGTATGGCCAGATGAATTCCTTTGCCTCACAAAGTGACCTTCATCACCTGTGCAGCCTTCATTGCCACTCCTCCCCTGTAGAACCCACACTCATTTTCACCATCTTTCCTCTCTTTTTACCATGATGCTGTGTCTTTCTGCCTGTTTTAATGTGGCACAATGGATCACAATTCCCAACCTTCCTATGCACAGATCCTCACAGTCTCTCCTCCCCACACCCTCTCTTTATCCCTCTCTTTTCTCCTGAGCAAGGGCTTACTTCCTCTTTGCTGAACTTGGTCCTTTGGGAAACACTTGTGCTAGTCCCCTCAAGCTCTGCCTGCACAGCAGGCTTCAGCGCAGCATGCTGTCACCCAGCTTAGCTCCCAGCCAGCCAGTAGCCAAGCGCTGATGGACAGATCTTCACGGGCAGAAGAAGGAGCTTTACTGGAAAGATCCTTAGTGGATGTAATGTCATTTGTGAGGGGAAAATGGGCCTTGGGATGCACAGTGCTGATGCTCTGCAGTCAATACACCTCCCTGGGATTCACTGAGCTTCATTTTCTCTACGTTCTCCCGCATAGCCAAGGACAGGCACAGGAGTACTCATTGCGTGTCCCCTGTGTCCTCAACCAAGCACAGGACTCCTCAGCACCCTTTCTCCAGCAGCTGCTGAGTGCAGGGATCCATTTATAACCTTATACCTGTCACACAGGGGTGGCAGGCAGGGGAGGTGAACTTAAACCCTGCTCTGCAACCCTGGAGCATGATGCACAGCAAGTGAGCTCAGCTGGGAAGCTCAGCAAGTTTGGGGTCTGTTCTCCCATCTTGTGTTGGACTTGTTCAGCTGGGAGTGGACCTTCTTTTAAAGTAGACCCCAGCCCGCAGTGCCCCAATGAGCCCTTTCTTTACTGATGCTTCAGAAAAGACCCAGCAATGGGAACTGCTGGGGAGAGAATGACTTCAGGCCACAGGCTGTTTTTCCTTGTGGCTGAGGAGAGGCTGTGTTTATTACCTCTTTCCCTGAGAAAACACAATTTCCCAGGTTGACCGCACTCTGACACTGTCCCATTGTTATAACAATGGCTGATAGATGCTCTTTCAGTATTCAGGCTGTTTTGGTAGTGAGATACAACAGAGCAAGGAGCCGTACAGGTCAAGGAGAGCCGTCTGTGGATGATGGCAATATTTGGAAAGAGGGTGTTTCCCTAGGCATCACTTCAGAGACGTTTGCCATTTATTTCTGATTTAATCAGGGTACCACTGGCAGCACTGATCCAGGCTAAGTCTCAGCGTGGTAAGTTCAAAAAACTATGTGTCTCCACATAGGGCACCCAAGTTTGAATGCTTGGACGTGTCTGCTGGTTTGCCTTCAGACCAGAAAAAGCAGTGCCTATTATTTCTTCCTGCCATCGGAGGCATCGTGAAGGTCTGCACACAGCCTTTGCATAGCCAGAGCACGCAGTGAGTACGCACTCTGGACATCAGTCCTATGGCTCTCAGCTTGGGCGTGCCGGCACAGCGGTGTTTCTGAAAGCGTGGCTCCGTGCTGCACTCATCTACAGCTGCCCTGCTCTCAAACTCACACAGGCATCTGCGGGAGAGGGGAAATACTCCTCCGGCGCAGGCATCAGCCGGATGGCAGCGTGCCTTTGACCAAGGGGAAAGGAATGCAGCATCTCCTGGTGACTGAGAAAGCTTGGGTGGTTTTTGCCCATAGGAAGCTCCTTTAAATGTGTTTCCTCCCACTGCCTGGCCTTTTGTTTTTCAGTAATGCTTGATGCCGCGTTGGAAAGCTGAACTCCCCAAAAAGTGAACTTCCTCTCCTACTATAAACTGACCCTCGGGGGTTGCTATAGTGACTGCAGAGCGGCTGGCGAGCTGTGTAAACACTCCCTCCCGCTTCCCATCACACTGCAGGCCGAGCCACGGGATGTGCACAGCAACCTGGATTATGCAGGCAGTTGTGAAATGCAAACCCAACAATTTCTCTGCTTCCTCCTCGCTTCCCCTGCGGGAAGGCAAACGCAGCAGGCTGGTAGCAGGCACGAACATGCCCGTCCCTGATGAATTTTGGGCACATGATGTGGTACCACAGAAACCAAACCCAGACACTCACCTGGGAAGCTTGAGCAAGACAAGGAAATGTATGGTGCAACTGGATCCTCTGCAACATCTGATTCCCGTGGCCTCACTAACTGTTAAGCTTCCAGCTGTGCATGTGGGGAGCAGTTTAGTACGCACATTCTCACAGCTCCTTCCATGTAATTAATTGAAACAATTAACCAAGTGTGAAATCCATTGGTTTCTGAGTCCTCTGTTGCTCACTTTGATGTCAGCTTTTCCTCTTTCATTTTATTCTTCATTTTTTTTTAAAAAAAATGTATTTCATTAAAGTCTATAGCTGATAGGTCTCTGAGTCACTTTCCAAATGCTGACACTTGTGTGTGACTCTATCCATCCCTGTAAAAGCAGGTCAGGTATTTCAGCAGCAGTAGCCTGGGCAACACACTGAAGCATCCAGGGAGGTGTTTCCCAGTGAGAGTGGGGTATGCATCCCCTAGGGCCACTGCAGATGTGCTTCCAAAATGGCAGATACTGCTTAGCCAGGGATTTTGTGAGAAGTGAGTGAAACCACCCTGCCAGGAGAAGGTGATCAGCTCTGCTCCTGCCATCTCTGATTTCCAGCAGCACCAGACCTTCAGGCTAACGCAGTCATCACCCCCATCTCATCATTATCAAAGCCTCCCCTTCCCTGCTGTGCCCACCCCAGCGCCCTGTGGTGCATGCTGCCCTGCCCTTGCCCACAGCACTGCCCAGCTGTGGTTCGCCTGGAGCCTGCTCCCTCTCCCCATGCCTGCAGCCACCTCTGGCACAGGCAGGCAGAAGGGCTCTGGCCCCAAGCCGCCTCGCTGAGATGCGTCTTGCTGGGTTCACGGGGTGAGAGATGTCTCCAAGAAATAAGGTTGCTGTCCCACCACAACAGATATGACTCCTTCAAAAAGCACAAAGCACCTCGTCTCAAAGGTTTGTAAAATGATGCCCCTGCTCCATGCTACCATGAGGCCCATTCAGAAGTGTCAGGCATCCTGCAAAACACCCGCCTATGTCAACTCCCAATACACACTTTTGTTTTCTGTTGAGACATGAGGATGGACGGACTTAACGTCATCCCATCTTTATGTGCCTGGGAGTCCCTGATCAAGCTAGTCAATAGGTACCTTTTTGATCAGACACCTGGCTATATAGTCACAGGCTGCCTGGGGGTTTCCTGAATTTTCATTCTTTCTGCCACATCCAAGATCATACACAACCTCTGTTAGCAAAGACACTGGCAGAGGCAGGAGAAAAGGAGGTTTCTGGAAGAGTGCTTGTCTGTAATCCTAAACATGTCCCTATAATCCCAGCTGGTGACTCAGAGCTGGGGGGGGGGGTGTGTGTGTGTGCTGCAGAGGGTCAGTGTGGTCCGCTCATCCACCGCAGTGAATCATTACAGCCCAAAGAGAAAAGGAGCCTTCAAGCCTCACTCTGATCGCTGTGAATGATGGCAATGGGACATGTTGCACAAAGTACGCTAAATCAAAGGCAATTCTGTTGTGCAATACATTGCAATACCCAGCCCCTATAGTGTCTCACTTAACAGATGGCAGGAGCTGACTCCGATTAAACAGTGTTTTCTGAATCACTTGCAGAGACAACAGAGAGGCAGACAAAGGCACAAAGCGACACACGTCTCGGAGTACCTTCTAGATCTCAGTGGGTTTGTGCTTCCCCTTTCATGCTATGCCTGTCTAAATGCAGCATTTAAAAATAAATCAGCTGAATCAGTCGGTGTGAATATGTGGTCTTTCCTGCTCCTGTCAAAGGAGCTGCTGGACGCTCCACTGCCAGCTCCAAGAGCATCCCAGCATTGAGCAATGCTGCAAGCCTGCCTGTGCTCACTGCAGAAAACGTGGTAAAACCAACACCGATGCTCCCTTTTCACTTGGAATTAATGTCACAGAAATGAACCCCTTATTCACATAGGGTCTTAGAAAGTGTGAAGTGGGCTACACGCATCTGCGAGTAGCTGGGGGGAAGGGAGGCAAGAGGAAAGAGGACAGGCAAAGATGACCTGCTTTGGTAACTGTGGGAGCTCAAAGGTTGCCAGTCAGGCGAGTTTAGCAGTTTTCTTCACAAGAAATCTTAAATCATCTTGGCCCTGATGAGGGGTGGGACAGCCTTAAACGATGCAGCACCTGAATTACATCCATAGAAACAGGTAACAACATGGATGCTTTACAAGTCATTGAAACCTCTACAAACCTTAAGAGACTGGGGCTCTTTTGTGCAATTTTTGATAATTATGCTTGGGAGGCCAAGTATGGGGGCCACATAGAGAAAGGCACTGATTAGTTCTCCAAACCTAGCTCCCCAGCACCAGGGCTGCATCTCAGCCAAATGCCTGGCATGGTTGGGGGGCATGAGTAGGCACCACCTGAAGTCAGTCA
This sequence comes from Leptosomus discolor, assembly GCF_034619465.1. NCBI lineage: Eukaryota > Metazoa > Chordata > Aves > Leptosomiformes > Leptosomidae > Leptosomus > Leptosomus discolor. The sequence goes on along the minus strand of NC_141398.1, from coordinate 30,936,908 downwards.
CCTGTGGTCTCTGTCTCAGCATGGTGTGCACTAAGGAAGCCTGAAGGAAGATAGTGCAAGGGAGCTTTCAAGCCTTTCCTGCATCTGGCTCCGATTCAGCTGCAAATGGTCCAGGGATGCCCTTTCCAGATGTGGACTGACACCGTGGCTGCTCAGGAAAGCTGCAGCGGGAGGGAAGGGGAGAGGAGGTGTTATTAGCACGGTTCAGCTTAAAAATGACGGGATGTTTGGGAGGTTTCTATAAGGTCTCCCTGCTACAGGGAGCATGTTTTTGGAGGCGCCTCTGGCTGTGATTGCGAGTGGCCAGCCGGCACTGTGGTCGGCTGCTGCTGCTTCCCAAAGCCGCAGCAGCATTGTCAAGCTGCAGACGTGCAGAGCAGCTCACGCCAAGGCTGCGCACTCACAGGTGATCTTTTGGTCTGTACATTTTCCAGCAGAGCTGGCAGCTGCTCCTGCGGTGTGTATGCTTTGTTGGCTACCCAAAGAAGGAACTGGGCGGGCGTTGATCCAGTTGAGGTGGTTTTGAGGAGCAAAGGCAGGGAGGAAAATTACCAACTTTGACATATGTTGCTCCCTGCAGGCCTCTCTTATTATAGCCTGGCGGGATGTCAAGGTGCTCAGACACGACCCAGAGCTGTAACACCCGATGGCTGCTTTGCCTCCTGTCCCTCCCCTTTCACACAGGCAGGACTGGCAAACCCATTTCTGGCATACCAGGAAATCCTGGTTCTTGCTATTATCAAGGAGGGAGCGCAGTTATACAACCACTGCTGCCATCAGCGGGACCGCGGGAGGGAGGGAGGGAGGTGGGGGAATAGTTCACTTGGAAAGGAATGCTGCAGTGAAGGGCAGTGGTTTTGACATGCTGGAGTGAAACTTGGCATAGGGGAATAGAGGGAAATCGTTTGCCTGGTAGACGTGGCACTTGAGCAAGAGATTAAATGAAATGGCAGTGGAAATCTTGAGAGATCTTAAGAGGCAGCTAGTTAGCACGGAGCATGTGTCTGCAGCCCTTAACGCAGGTTTCATCGTGCTGGGTGTCTGTAGCTTTCTAACAACTATTATTTATCAGACTCTATAGCTCTTTCATCCCGCCAGCACACAAGAAGCCAGCTGTGTGCACAGTCTTACCCGTGGTAGGGCCTCCAACTTGACAAGAAGAAATGAAGACCCAGGGTTCAGCAGCCTGAAGTGTTTGTCAGATGTTTGCGATGGCAGAAATCTACTTTTCTGAGAATATTTATCCACTCTAGTGTGCCAGGAAGAATGTAATGTGGCATAGCAGCCATCCATACCGATGGCAAATATTTGTTCCTGGTAAAAATTTGCTTGCCACATGTCTTCTTTTGCAGCATATCTCCTCTCCTGGAGCAGAAAGGGGGTCTGGGGTGTCTTTCTGAAAAGTCACTCATTAAGGACTGAGTCTTAAAGAGAGCACTCATGTGGAAAGGCTGGGAGAAATATAGACATGCATCAAGAAGCATTAGGTGTGCATTGGATTAACACCTTTCATTCACCCTCCTGACAAGTCCCTGCCAAGGGCTTGACATCTAAACAAAACACATTAAACCTTCCTTTTCGTGTATTCTTTCTTCTGGGGCAAGTTCCCCATCGCTCACTTTCATGCTGTGCTTTCAGCCGTTGCTTTTGTAGTCTGTCAGCACAACCTTGAGAGAAAGGACTTTGGCTGAGAGCTGAACACACAGTACCAGCTGTACTGATTTCCATCTCCTGGTAGCAGTGGACTTTCACACTGTGCTTTCTTCGCCTCCTCCAGCTAGGCTGAAATCTCTTGCCAAAGTGTCTGCTCTGAATCGTCTTAGCCATGAGAAGCAGCGGGTTTAGGCTCCTGCAGCCCCGCTGTCAGGACAGGAGCCCCTTGGCAGGGCACAGGCAGCCACGTGGGATGAGGAGCTGAAGGCATCAGAGGAATGTTGATGTTCCAACAAACTTTGGGATGAGCGGGAAGCTGGAATGCAGGAGTGGATCAGAGAAGAGGAGGAAGAAAGCAGAAAAGGGAGATACCATGTGATAGATGGAAGGAGAGCAGAAGGGCAGTGTAAAATCACACAGGGGATGGGCAGGGTTTGAAGAATAAGGGCAATAAAAGATGAGGGAGTGTTATAAGTGCCTAACTCTCTGGAGAGCTGGTAAGAAATTGGATGTCCTTTCCCCCCTCATCTCTGGCTTGGACTGTATTTTGAAAAGATAAAACCCCCAAAAGATATTTTAGTGACTATCTTTTTTTTTTTTTCCTGTGAATTAGTCAGGTTCTTGTGCCACAATTCTTTTTCTTTGCATTCCTCTGATTATAGCAGTGAAGTAGACTAAAACCAAAAGCACCATATTTTGCACTTTGTGATGTGCTTTGCTGTCCTCTCCTTTTCTCCTTTCTGTGACTCTGGCAAGGAGAAGTACAAAGCATAGACTTCTTCTCCTTAGCAGGGTTTTTACACTGACCTCATGACCCGTGTAATGCAATGTTGTTACCTGGCAGTTATGATGCTCTTTAGCCTTAAACAAAGGTTTGTATGAAACACAGGCCCTTTGTGTGAATAAAGGGAAATAGGATGAGGAAGTTGGGTAACACCAGACTAGCAGTGTTCCTGGAACAAAGGCTTGGAAGGGTAATGTGGGAAGGGGGATGCTCCAGTCTCCTACTCAAACATTCTCCAGTCACTGGGACATGATCTGGAAAGCCATCGTTGTCCTAATGTTGCTCAGCTGTAAGGTCTCTTCATCCCATCACTTGGCCTGCAGGTACCAGTGGCCACTGACTCCTTTCACCTGCTTCCCCTTTGCATACCTTGAAACGGGTGTAAACTTTTAGTTCTATCCTGTCTCCTCTCTTGCTGCTGTTTGTCCTTCCAAAGCGTACCTAGCACACCTAGTTTCTCTGGCAGTGTGCTGATGAACTTTTATTTCTATCTGAGGGCACTTGTAAGAATTAGGGTCAGCTTGACATGAGTGGAGTACTGTACAGAGATATTTACAGCTGTTTGCAGCGCTTGCGTTGAGTATGAGACCGGCAGCAATTAGGATCCAGGCCAGTGCCTTCAGTGAATAATGGTCTTGGTTACTTGGAAATATCAGATGGCTTCAGCTTTACGCAGTTGCTATGAGGAAAAAAAGTTAAGTAAACAAAGAAAAAGAATAAGAGGAGGGAGTGGTGTTTTTTTATTGGCATAGTCAAGAAGGGCAGTCAAGAAGAGAGAAAGAAACTGGAAAACAATACCCTGGGTCTTCTCTTGCGGCCCACAGCACAGAACATACATTTTCATGCCTTGATGTTCAATATCCTTCTCCATGAGCACTTTTGGTTCCTGTCCCTCAGAGACCTTCCTTGGAGGCCAGTTTGGCTATTTGGGTCCCCCACTGTTAAGATTTTTTTCTAATGCCTAACATACAATCTTTGTTGCCACGGAGTCCTGGGACCTCATCCCTGTGAAGCACCCTCAGATCTCATGGCCTCCATGGCAGCTGGTGGTACTCAACAGCATGTGCCTGGGGCCAGCACTCAGCAGTTGTCCTTCTTTTGTGAGGCTTGTCTGAACAGTCCACCTGGTTTCCCCTGGGGATTTGAAGATGGGAGATCCTGAGGTGGGAGACTGAGAGGAAGATAATTTCTGGATGACTGGATAACTGGATAAATGCCTGTTGTATTAGATGCCTTCCTCTCCTATTAGATAAGGAGAAATGCTTTAAGATTCCTGGAAATATTTTAATTTTGTCTTTCCTTGGATAAATAAGATAACCTGAGGGAACCAATTATGCTGTGTTTCTTGGTGTCTAGCTGTGGAAACAGGCACTCGGCCACCTTTGCCAGACCAGTCTCAGAGTCTGTAGTCTTTTATGCTTCTTCTCCTGGCCTGGACCCAGGAGCTGTACAGGTAGCTCCTGTGAGTTGGGGGCCTCCACCTGGGCTACCCCTGAGCACAGAGGTGGGCACAAGCCTTCCTTACCATGCTGCTGTTCAGAAATAAAGCAAGCCTGTTTTGATACCCTGCAATAACCCCTCTGAAGTGAGGTAGGAATTTTCCTCCTTGCAGCTTGCTTTCCCTGCCTGCAGCAGGGGCTGCCTCCTCTTGTGGTGTTCCCCACAGTGGCCCACGTTTCCCTCTGAAGATGCAGCCTGTAATGAGATTAAGGTGGAGGGGCAGCTTTTTAGCAACCCTTCAGCCTGCTCTAGCAATGGAGGAGGGCTGCCAATGCACCCGTCAGTGGGATGAGGTCCGGGTAGTCTTGCCTTCTAGCAATGATGGAGCCTTCCAGGGCAGTATACTCTCGCTTGTGATGACACCAAAAAAGCCTTGGCTCCTTGCAGGCTGCTGGCACGCGTGGCTTGCTAGAGCACTGGCAAGTTTTTAAGGTTTTGTCAGATGGGAACAGTGGTGGAGAAAAGAAAAGTGAAACCAGATGTTTTTCCTTATGGTTGCTTCATATTTATATGGGGGGGGGGGAGAAGAGAGGCCATAAAAATGTCATAACCCTTGATCCCTGAGGCTCAGCATTATACTCTGCAAAAGCCAGTGCCGTAAATCCGCACCTCCACCTCAGCAGCTGTGGGTCCTGATGGGGTGAGACCATTGCGATAGCTGGGCGGGGAGAGCCTTTGCCTTTGTCAGCACAAACTGGAGGGAAAGCCTTTTGGAAGTTAATGCTGATAGGCTACTTTTATGGAATCAGTTATTTTTTTCACATTTCTCTAGGGATGCATCAGTGCCGAGTCCTGAGGCTGACCGGCAGACTTAGAAATTTGGGATGTGTCTGCACTGCAATCAATCTACCCGCAGGCTGTGCCAGTGGAGCGGAGTTAACTTTATCCTCCCCAGCCCAGGATGTCCAGTCAGTGCAGCCAGGGCAGTGCAGCGCTGGGGTGAGGACTCGCCACCAAATCATTCACCTAACTTGCCCTGTGCAGCTGCAGCTACATGGGTCCATGTCACCTCAAGCACCCAGCCTGAGTGCCACCATACTGCAGTGCAGTGCCAGCAGCTGTGTAGAAGCAGAGGGTCCAGTTGGCACCAGAGGAGACCTGCTAGGAAAAGTCTGACTCTAGTCATCTCATTTTTTGTATCGGAGAGGCCGTTTGTTGTAGTCAGGAAACAACTGTGAGGAGTGCAAGGTAGTACCCTTCCAGCGAAATGTGTGCTTGGGTGAACACGGGGATGGAGGAGAGGTAATGAAAGTTGCGTACACACATGCCTTGAGCCAAACAAAGACTTCAACAGAAGGCAGCTAGGCTTTTTCTGACCTGTACAACAAGGACTGTGATAAATGGATATTTTTTTCTTGATATTTCTTGGTATTTCCATGCACAGTTTCTGCCTGCATGTCAGCAGTAAGGAAAGGCTTCCCCTAATCTGATGCAGACTGTATGGATGTGCATCTGCCTTGCAGGGGCTGGGGTGGGAGGTGACTCAGCCACCAGCCAGGATTCTGAATCTGAATTTCCCTGCAAAGTCAAAAGTGACTAGGTTTAGCACTGTTTTGGGGGGATAAGCTGTGGGTTTGAACTCAGAAGGCAGTGGGCTTGGACTCAGAAGATTTCATTTTGGACCTTGATTCAGCCGAAGACTCCTGTGGTTTGTCTGTGGTCAAATCATGTAAAGCAGCTTTTGGAGCCTTCTGCCCTTTTGCAAAAGCAGCGAGCTGCCCTTGGTAGTCTTTGCTGGGTGCTGAGCTTGTACGCTGCTCGGGTATTATGACGTTACGGCCCAACTGGCTAGAATAATTTTTAGAAGAATTTTCATATGGGTGTCAGTCATCCCGTAAAATAATTTCATGGAATGACTGCAGTTTTCTTTGACTTTGCAACATATTTTACTCACAAAGTAACTAGAAGTTTAGTCTGTGACAGGAATTGCTGATGTTTTACCTCACTGCTTGATTTCTTTTCTCCATTGCCACATCAAGAGATGGAAAGTTGGAGATGTTCATGAGAGGCCTGGCATTGCTGTTGCACTACTTGTGCGAATGCCGGCACCCTGGGCACCCTGGTGCACTGCAGCTATCAAAAATAGATTATTCTGTGGGCAACTGCGCTTCCACCTACTCTGTATTGACTGAGCTCTCAGACAGATGCAGTTCTTTTGGTCCTTCAACACTGATCACTTTTTCTAGACCTCTGGTCTATCTCATGCCTCTCTTCTGGACTCTTCCCAGTTGGTTGGTGCCGAAATGTTGTGTCCAAAACTGGAGTGCAGTCCACCTCCAGCCTGGCTAGTCCTGGGTGGAAGGTTTACTTCACTTGTCCCAAGGGCTTTTCTCCTGTTTATACATCCAGCACGTTGTTTGCCTTTTTCCTAATGGTGTTGCACTGTTGGCTGACACTCCGCGTATGACCCTGATCCTCCCCTGCAGAATGTGTATCGAGGTGGTGGTGTCTCCATCCTGGATCTGGGAACTGACATGTTTCTCCCAGCATATAGTTCTTTGTGCCTGGGCCACTTGAAACGCACTTTCTCTGTGACCATTTCTTCAGTTTTCCTGTGGTTAATGGAAAGAAACTGTTATGATGGATTCAGTCAGTTGATCAGTGTTCATTTGGGGGAGGCCAGCTTGGGTGATGGAGTTGCATCAGGCCGGAGACAAAGGCAGATGTTACGGGCAAGATTGAAATGTCATGGCTACAATGCTCAGTTATGAAAATACTGGTTAGCTCTGTCAAGGGATGGGTGTTGCTGACCGGCTCTAGAAGTAATTACAAAAGATTGCCTAGTTGTAGAAATGAACATAAGAACAGTTTTGCATCTTTCTTTGAGTTAGAGAGTTAGTAATAGCCAGAGGGTGTATATTTCATGTGCATACCTATTATCTCCTAGCATTTTGCAAAATGACTGAAAACTTCAGCCAGTTTGCGAAACGGCTGGTTTCACAATATGACAACATAACATATGTGACTTAAAAAGCTACTGTAACTGAAATGGAACAGTAACTCAACACCACCTTCGAGTGTTCAGTGAGAGATGAAATTTATCTGAGGAGAGAGGAGTCTGCTCCCTCCATCAGATATTCGCCCTGTCCCTGTTGCAGCTGAGCACATTGAAGCTGTTAGAAAGGACAGAATGGCCTTAAGACCTCTGTTAACCTGGAAACTCCCCTAGTACTGTTTTTTGTTTTTGTTTTTTTTTTCTCTGGCATCAAAAAACTCTTCCCGTTGCACCCAGCTGCTTCTCGTTGCTACTTTTGCTTTAGGTCAGTGCAGCAGAACTTCTCTGGGATTGAAAACCTCTCCTTCTGCCATGCAAGTGTTGGGAGAGGAGAGGGATTGCTGGGCAACTGATGAGCTGGGGTGAAAGTGTTGGGAAAGAGAGCACAATGTTCTTTTCTTTTTATGGAAAGTGATATATTACTATAGACCACAGTAATCCAAGGTCTGCTCTTAGCTACTTCATGATTAGCAAACAGGCTCCACTTGTGCTGTACTGACCATTTGTGCAGCTGTGGTAAGCACGAGGATGTCAATTAATCTTGATTTGTGCTATAGGGTTACTTCATAGGAGAGGAAATTTATCATTGGATTTGGTTACAGTGTGTGTAGATGGACATCATGCTATCTTTGCAGGGAAAGCATGGGCGAGTCACTGGTCCTCGCTGGAACTTCCCTGGCAAATTCCCTCTCTTCTCAGGAGCCCTAACTCGGTCTGAAAGATGGAGCAATCAGCACACAGCACAAAATGTTTTGCAAACTTTGCCCAGTCTGTCCCTGTGTCACACCCATTTTAGGGAAAAGAAAAATAAGGCTTTTGCTCAGCCATATATATGCTTGTAATTATTATTTGCACAGCAGCTCAAACTTTGTGAGATGTAGGGTAAACACAGAAACAGGTGAAGCCCTGGTTCTGCATCAGGGAGCACAAAGTCTGTGTAGATAAAAAACCCCAAAAGATAAAAAAGATGTAGGCAAGCACACCCTCTGAGAACAGATGTGTTGTCTTTTAATATTCCTTCTACCACCATCTTGAATCAGAGAAAAATGAATTTACCTTCAAAACTGCAAGGCTCAGAGAAATAAACAGACAGCAAACCACAAACCTGGTATTCTTCTGACTGGCTTCTTTTGCAAGGTGGTGTTTGTGCAGAAGAATGAAGCCCTTGTCTCTAAGGCGTGATGAAAAAATACAAAATAACGTGACTTGTGACAATATCATGGGACTTGCCAGACTGTTTTTTGGTCCACTGCCCAAGTGTACCTGTTCTCCTTCTGTATCCAAAGTACCAGCCCCTCCTGCATGAAGCCAGGCTCCCCAGGAACCAGACTGCTCTGAAATGGGTGCAAGGCAGCACGTGCTGGCTAATCTAGTCAGTACAGGTCAAAGCAGGGAAGAGGGAGCAGCATGGCCTTCAGCAAAAAACAGTTCAGGGACCTGGAAAACTGGCTGCCTTTGTGAGCTGGGGCTGAAGTCCTAGCTGCTGTGCCTCTGCTGCGATTGCTCCCTGCCTGACCTCGCTTGGCTGCAGCTAGCTCAAGTATGCCAGCCACGCTGATTGTAATGTGGAGATCACTGTATGCGAGCCAGAGGAGAAAATAGCTGGGCAGATGGTGCTATATTAAGGAGAGCGTCTCAGAATTATCTGCTGGGATTCTCTGGGGGCAAGGGCCCATCTTGGCCTTACTTGCTCTTTGCCTCCCCAGTGTCTCCTCCTCTTCTGCCCCTTTTCTCCCCTATAGATCCTCGTTTGTTGAGGAAGCCGTGGGGTGATGCACAGCCCAAGGGGTGCTACCTCCAGCTGGAATTTGGGGGAAGATGAAAGCTGAAGCGTATGAAGCCTGTGCCCCATTTGTGTTCAAGCAAGCCAGAGGCCCCTCTGTTCCCACGCCCTGGTCCAGCTCTTTGCTCTGCCACAGGTCCCAGGGCAGGACCCGAGCGGCAGTTTTCTGCAGGGATGGGCTGGCACGGGTGAGGGAAGGCCTCCTAATCTTCCTTGTCAGCAATCAGCTTTCTTTTCAAACTCCATGGTGGAAAGACTTGCAGCAGCATGTTTTTCTTCTTCCTCTCCCAGCCCCAGCTCCTCTCCTTTCCTCCCTCCCACCGCTCCCAGCCAGTACCAGCCCTGCTCCTTATCCCTGCCAGTTGTCTCTGCTTCCCTCCCAGCTCTCCCCTCTGGTTCCCAGCTAAGCTCCAGAGAGCAGGGCAGCAGGCAGAGGCGGGAGGGGAGGACAGTGACAAGACACAGCTGCTGGCTGCTCTTAGCAGCTCTGAGAGTGGCCCCTAGTGACAAGCAGCAGAGCGGGCTGGGCATGGATGGCCGCATGGCAGGATGGAGGACACCCTCGGGAGGTTGGCGTGCGCTCCCCTGGGTCACCTCTTGTAAACAAACAAGACCTGTCTAGTACAGAAAACAAATGGGGGAAGAGAAACGCTTTTATTGATGATGCCATTGAAGGGCTTGAAGATTTGTGGCTTTGCACTATTACCTGTAAACATTTTTGGTGGCACTAGGACCATTTCCTAGTGCATGGAGGTCTCAAGGAGGCTTGGCAGAAGTTCCCCTGACCCATGTTCTCCCCGACTCTGCTGGAAAACAGAGTCCACACATTGCATGACTTTTCCAGCCCTTTGAAACATCCTAATAGATAGTATAAAGACGGCAGCTGAAAGCACATGGAGCAGTCATCCTCCTTTATCAGAGCAGGCATCTGGCATTTGGGGGGGCTCAGAAAAGAAGAGAGCTGTCTGGTCAGATGTGATATGAGCTCCAGTGCAGTATATTGGGGCTGTGGCTGGGATCCCTAGCTGGTCACTGCAGAAAACAAGTGCAGAGAAGTCCTGGAGTTGCTCTGAGTAACGGATGTTCAAGATCCTACACGTACAAACAGAAAACTGGATGCTTTCATTAGTCAGACTGTGGAAGGATCAAAGCTGGAAATACTGGGATTGATCATGGTGGGCATCAAAAGGGATGCTGGAAGATAGAGAAGGACAGCAGCCAAACAAGAGCAGTAATGCGGTCACTCAGAGATGCTGCAAAAGACATGTGGGGCAGTGACCATTGCTTGCTCTTTAGAGCACACATCTTTCTTGGTTAGCTCTTCCGTTGTAAGAATAATTTTACTGTCTGTGAATGGTTTTCGTGACACTCCCTTTTCCACACAGCCCTTTCACAATGTTTTTTTCCACTAAACTTGACAGGTTTTTAAGTGTAAGATGGCCACAGAAAGAGAAGGTTGACATTTTATGGTTCTTGAACATTAAAAAATATCTTGTGCACAGCATTGCTCCTAAATATTTTTTTCTAGCTGTTAAAATATGATTCTCCTGGGTTTTTAATATACGCTTCTTCATATCACTGTTACTGAGTGGTATTTTGTCCCAGCATATCGTGGTCCTCTCAGGACCTAGTTTGTTATTCAGGATGACTCTGCATCCATGAGGAAAGAGGCAGGTGAGGTCCCCGGCTGCCTGATGCAAAGTGCCAGTGCTTGAGAGACGGAAATACTAATTCTGTTGTAGAAAGCAACGTGACATGCCATCTGCACAATGCGGGGCAGTTATGGTCATTCATGTTCAAGAAAGATTGATTCATGCTGGAACAGGTGCAAAGAAAGGGAGTGGGAGGATTAGGGCGTTGGGGAGCCGAAGTTATAAAAGTAGACTAAAAGAGCTTGGCTTATTTAGTCCAGCACCACGAAGACTGAGAGAGGGGTATGATCGCTCCCTATAAATACATCCTGGAGGTTAATGCTAAGGAGGAAGAGGAGCTATTTCAGTTAAAGGACGATGCTGACACAAAAGCAAATGGGCATCATAAACCCGGCCTGCAGAAACTGAGGTGGGAAGTTAGGTAGATGTCAGGCACTGCTGCTGGCAGGGTGAGAGCAGGGGGCTTGGGCAGCTCGCAGGGAGGCTGCGTTGCTGTGGCTACTAGTGCATGCAGGCTGGGCACAGCAACCATGGGCTTGCAAGACCCCGATAGGAGGCATCTGCCTGAGCCTGTTTGGTGGTGTGCCAGGGAGGTGGCCCAGCAGATCTGCAGATCCCACCCTGCCTGGACCATGAGGGCACCAACAGCCCCGATGTCTCTGCCTGGCCCCCCATGGCTCCCCCATGGCCCAGGACCCCATGTCAGCCCCCAGGGCTGTCAGCCCCTGCCCCCATGAAGCCACAGCAGGGCTGGTCCCCACGTACCCTGCCCAGCCATGGGCCCCCTGTGGATGCTGCTGCTTGCTCTCAGGATGCTCTGCTGGTACAGTGCTTGGAGCATACCCTGTCTTCGGTGGCCAGGCCACCCGTCTGAGGACCAGGTAATATAAAGTAATGGACACCATACCTAGCTGACAGAGTCAGCTTTTATTTTGCCTTGGAAAACAAATAACGCCGCGGTCACAAATGTCCCAGCTCATGTGTTTTGGGGCTTTCCCCCCCTCCCTCCCCTTTTCTATTTTCATTGCTTCAGGCTGAGGGCAGCCCATGGGATGAATATTTCACTCCAGACTTCCATTCAGCTGTTAGGTCAGGATGTTTGCCAGAAATGTAATTCTTTCTTACATCTGCAGGATAATAGCTGGGCAGGATGGCAGAGGGCTCATTCAGGACGAGACATTACAACATTTTTATTCCTAGCATAGGATGGTATGTGGCTGTACTGCCTGTGGGTAGGTGCTTGGCTAACAGTGCTTCTTTAAGGAGATTTTTTAATTATTATTATATACTTTTTCTCTTGTTTTGCCTAGTGAGTTCTGCCGGTTGGGACATCCTCTATCAGAAAGAGAGCCGTCAGTGCATGTGCTAGATACCTGCTGCCCTCTAATGGCTGCCTGTCCCTGCGAGCCTTGGGACAGCATAGGTTTTGTGCATTCAGTGAAAGAAAACTGCTTAGCTCAGAGCTTTTTGCAGCGATTTCATAGCATGGGACAAATCTTTGGAGGGAGAGTGTGGAAAGATCTCTTTGTTACTTTTCATGGTATAATGCACCTCTTCCTTTTCCCCACACTCAGTGCAAACCCCACCTTTTGCTCCTTGCTTCTGCCACCTCCCATGCTGCTTTGATTCCTGTTGGGGAAGTACTTGCCTTTCCTAAAGCTTTAGATACGGTTTAGGGAGTGGACAAAGAAGAATAACAACAGCGCAGCCCTTTAACTCCATCAGCTTTCTGCAGACCACAGACTGGAGACCTGCAGAATGACACTTCTCTGGACTTGCCAAACACTTGGAGAGAGTTCAGACAGCTCTATTTGTGAAATGCTTTACTATGGTAAGGAAGACACATAGCGTCAACTGCTGCTAGTTCACTTCCAGATGTGTAATAATGTCTGCTCTGTTCTGAGAAATCTCTTGGTGCCCTGCCTGCCTTGTTGACTTAGAGGGGTTACCTTTCTTACCAAGCGGGGACCATGCAGTTCCCTGCTGAACGGCTTGCTGCTGCTTATCTGTGGCCAAGGTACAGTGTGTTGCTCCCTCAGGAGCATTTCCTGAAGCAGCACAGGCTCCCTGAAAAGCCTGGTGCTCATTGACCGTTGGGGAGTTCGTCTGGTTTTCTCCCCAAAACCAAAATCTTTAAGACTGTCTGGAGGTACACTGTTGTATTGGAACAGCACAAGGGAAGCAGTAAGATATCTGGAAGGAATTTTGCATATGAGTTAATGATCAGTGGAGTATGAAGAATGGTACCAACACAGCCTGCTTCTCTTTGCCAAGGAATCTAGCATCCTACTGAGGACTGGAGGCCGTAAGCGACAGGGGAAAGTGAAAGATGAATTGCAGTTAAGCAGACAAACAAGCACTCTGAGAGCTCTTGGAGGAAAGTTCCAGCGGCCGGAGCCCAACTTCGTTCACAGCTTTCTCCCTCTTTTGACTTAACTACTTGTGCTAATTTTGATAACGATCTCAATGAGAACACAAAATCACAACTGTTGTTTCATCACAGTTAGCCAGCCTAGGTGAAAGTTTAATGAAAACAGCAAGGCTGCAATCTTTGATGTTCCTTCTTCTATCCAGCCTGGAAAGAACAGTTTCAGTGCTATATTTACAAAATGTATTTTAAATCTGGATTTGTACATTTTGGAAGGTGGGGGTTGAAATCCTGGCTTCATTCAAATCAGTGGGAGTTTTGCAATGATTTGCATGGGCCAGAATTTCGTCCTTGTTTATGTAGTTTTGCAGCCAGGCTGAAGAACTATTAGGATGCCTGGGCCAGAAAAAGAAATCTTGAATCTCAACACTGCTGCAAACAGTTGGAGTAAAAATGTTGGGAAAGTCCCAAGGAAGTTGAACTGGCATAGAAGTCATGTGTTTAGCTGGCTGTATTTTAGATGCTTTTTTCGCACTCTCCATCTCCTCTCCCATTGCCTGGACTGGAAATGATGTGCTACGGACCAATCTGATCTGCAGAGAACTGCGATTCTAACACGTAGCCATCTACAATGCCTTCACCAGTGAGGGAAAGCTGGGTAGCTTTTTAAGATCAGATAATAGATTACTAGAAGTCTGAACATACTTAGTAAGCAATGTTCCTGACTAATGCAGGCAGCAGTCGGTTTAATAGCAATCTGCACTTTGTAGCCAAAGCGCTATGGGATGTGCTTGGATCAGGTTTGGGCACGCACCAGGTTAGAAAACTGCTCTGTTAGACATGTTGCTTTTTCTAAGCTGCCATTACAGGTCAGTGCAGCACACTGAACTAGAAGCCACCTGTGAAAAGGATTTTTAGGTCACATGTCTGTGGCTGTGAATTTGCACCCAAGGGATTTTCAGGTGGCCTTTCTACATCTAGTAGCACTCATCAGCTTCTACATTGCTCAGTCTGTGTCGGCACAGCAAAGAGCATGTGCAGCTGTTCATTTCATTTGACAAATCCTACACCTCATATTCCAGAATAACAGTCAACTTACTTAAAAATGTCTATTTTGCTTAGAATAGTGAAACCAATAATTTGCAGTGTAGTGTTTTACCTCAGAAGCTGCACTGATTTTAAAAATGGCTACATCTATGCAGCTTCTTCCACTAAAACACTAGGATACAAGGTGCCATACAAATGAACCTGAACACATCTGCAACACTTCAAAGTGCCCGCGTGATTTTAAACTCATTTAGTTTAATATTGTACCACTCAAGCATAGCACTTTTTGTAGGGAAAGTTTCACGGGTACCACCAAGGGCTGTGCTGGATTGTTAGAACAGGCAACTCTTGAGGTAGAGCTTTGAGCTAAAAATAAGTTGCTTAGTCCAAGTGTCCACATAAGGTTGTGCTATGCTCTGTAGCTTATCTGGTAGCAGTGACTTCAGAGGAACCACACTGAAGAACGCAAGAAGAAAATTTGGTTCCAGTCTGTGATCTCAGAACCTTCTGTAGGCCCCACAAGCACGTAAAGCAAACATTGATGCTTGCTTGATGCAATATTGTCCCTTGTTTCCACAGAATTTGCCTCTGAAGAATGAGGATCCGATTAAGTACAGACTAATCCTGGACCCAAACATGATGGGTGAAGTGTTGCTGGGCTGGATCCTACAGGCCTTGCTTAAAACAAAACAAAACAAAAAAGACAAACCCAACAGTCCTGCTGACACAGGTTAAATTTTTTGCCTGAGGGAGACCTACCAGGTTTGACACTTGGTGGATGAAAAGTGAAATTGTTGAGGTGACTTTCCTATTTTCTTCAAATAAGCACACCAACATTCCTATCAAAAGCAATGCTCCGTGCAGAACCAGTTTGGCTTCCTCTGCTAGGCAGGACCCACCAGAGAGAATTTTGTCAAATCTTGCCAAGATGCTGGTGGCTGTAATAAGCTAGATATAAACAGGGCAAGGGAACAGCCCACAGGCCTTCCCTTGCCCCTACCAGTGGAAAAGGGATGGGTGAGATTTCCCTGCTGCTGTTCAGCTGCTGGTTTACAGAAGAAGCTGTTTTCTATTTGGGCTTGCGCTGGTTGAGCAGCCCTGTCTGCAGCTGTATCGTGTTACACACTGTTATGCAACCCCATCCTCTCTTGCAAACAATGACAGGAGCAACCTAAATCATGAAACATAAAGACTATAATTAAAGAAGGGAAAGTGCTTATTTTGCATTCGGATACCCACAGCCAATTCAGACTAGCTGAACTAGCAAATCGTTTGGCACAGGCTTAATGAGGATAACATTTGCACTGGACTAAACGATGATTGTTTTACCTCACTGTCGGCCAAGACAGTATTGTAACCTGACTGATGGTGCCATGGCTTGGGCAGTTGTCTCTCGTCTTAACAGACAGTGAGATTTACACCATGAGCAGGAGGAGCTCTGTAGTTGAAGGCTCTGCCTCAGGTTCTGAAACCATCAGCACCCAGGGGAGCTCTGGTCCAGGATGATGCTTCGGTTCTCTTTCTTAGGACTGAAAGTTTGCAGGTCTACAAATCTGACAGTGTGTGCTCAGACTGTGCCCTACGTTTCCCTGCCGGGCTTACCCTCTTCATGCTGGTTGAGGGGCTTATGGATCTATGCAGCTTGCTGTGAAAAGTGGAAGTCCCCAGCCAGGGACTCTGAAACTAAAGAGAGTGTGCGACTGTGCAAAGCCTCTGAAAGCTTTGGAAAGTGCTTCTGAATGCCCTATTCCCTCCTTACCACCTCTTCAAGAAAAAAGAGCCAAAGTTTTTAAAACCTGATATTTCTTTCAGATTTTTCTTGCTGGAGGTCTTCCTTGGGGAACCCAGATTAGTAGCTTACGCAGGCATTAATGAAACAGCAGCTGTTTAATGTTAAACAAAGAGAGATTTTCATCCAACTGATTGCTAGATATTTGAGTTAAATAAGAATTAATTAAGAATAAAGGCCCTACATCCCTTTTAGCTTGCAACTCTTACTCTGGTGAACATCTCCAAGGGACTTAGTTGAGTTTTGTGATTTGTGTCAGAGTCATCAGGACACTAAAAGTTCTAAGTAAGCTGAAAAATAAAAGTGAATGTTCTTATGTTGCTGCCTTGGGGAGTATGAAACTATATACCTGCAGGATCTTCAGTTGACTGTAGGGATATCTAGCGGGCGGAAGGAAAAGAGCTTAAGCTTAAGATGTAAAATATGGTGAAGATGAATCAGCACAGTTTTGACCCTGGTGGCTCCACCCACCTGTTTTAATCATGCATATTCCCCTTTTTTTCTGCTGTAATCTCTCTGCACATAGTTAGAATTATTTTACAGATCACTGAATGCCAGAAATGATGCAAATTACACTGTCCCTGTATCAGTGACACCCACATCTTTCTAATTTATTTTGGCTATGAAGATAATTACCCATGACTTTGGGCAAGTAGGTCAACAATTTACTTTATGGAGAGTTCTGCAAAATACTGATGACAAAACACTGCAGCATCTGCACCGCTGGTTGCACAGTGAACACTTTCTTGTCCCACTGCATTATCCCTTCCCACAGCCATCCCATCACAGCCAAATGCTTATCTATCTGAAAATTCAGGCAGCCCTTCAAATGGAAAGACATTGCATGATATTGAATAACAGCTCTGCTTCTCCATATGCACACATTTTTCACAGTTAATCTCTTATTCCTTTGCCTCAGTCCCTGAGAGGAAAATTTCAGGCATCTTAGCCTTGAAAACAGCTCTGCATTGCTCAGACAATTGGCTAAACTTGAGATGCATCAGGTTATTCCACAGAGGCATCATTAAGGCTGGGGATTGTGTATACCAGGAGGGAGCAATATCACATTTTACTGTGTTGGTCAGACACAAGACACTGCCTCTGCTGACACAGCAAGCCAGGTCTCCAGCCCAGGTGTACCTATGCCCCAGCTTCCTCTCAGAACCCCACGTCCAGAGATGTTTCATCACTTCCCCCAGGTTTCAGGCCCCTCATATTTTTTGTACATCCTCGGATGAGAACCTGAGCAGCCCTAGGCCACCCTAGCTCTGTTCCTGATTAGCTTTGCAAAAGGCTTTGGATGGGTACCATGAGGATTTTGCTTGCTAACAAGCCCCTAATTGCACCTGCATTTAGATGCCTCCTCCCCTTAGTTTAGCTGAGCTGAGCTGAGCTGAGCTGAGCTGAGGTCAGCTGAGCTCACAGCATGTGGTTCATCATGTGCCTGAATGTATAGCAGATGACCAGTCCTACGTGTTGATAGAGCGAAGCTTATTTGCAGCTGGGATAATTTCTAAGCTATAAGGCCCAACAGAGCCTGGGCAGGTTTGTCTGTGGAGGTTGAGGGGGAGTTATAAAGGAGAGCTAAGGGGGTTAATTCAGATCTCCCTTGCCTTTAGGGCTGTCCCAAGTTGCTCACCTGCTTTTAGTCAAGTGATGAAGCAGCAGCTGGTGCAACCCACCATTTTCATTGCCTTTATATTTGGCTGTTCAGGAAGCTAAAAAAAGAGTTTGGACTTGGTCTTACTAGTAGCTCTTATTTTCCCCTCTAGGAAGGATGGATGTGTGAGATAAGATAGCTGGAAACATTGCTCCTAGTGTGGTTTCCTGCCCTTTATTTCATGGATAGACAAGTTGACCTGATAGTCTCTATCTCCAGGAGTTTCTCTGACTTCAAAGGTACTGTTGCCAGGCAATTTTTAAGGAAGTATATTGTTTATTTTTAATTTTCTGAGTACAGGCTTAAATTTGTAGACAACTGTTGGTTTTATTGCATTTTTTTTAAAAAAAACTACTTTGGGAATACTTAGACCTAGGCTGATACTTGATATCAGAACTTGTCTGTCTGTGATGCTGTAAGGAGCACTAGGAGAAGCAGCTGCCTATGAACTGTGAAAGGAAGGCTCTTCAGCAGCTAATGGTGTTACCCTTGCAAAGATGCTGGGAAAACTGTTTCTGTGGATTGCAGTGCAGTGCCTTGTTGGATGAAGCAGCAGTGAGGTATTTGATACTTCTTCAGAAGTCATGTATTTACGGAGTCAGATGCTGACATCAAATGCCTGGTAACCGAAGAAGGTGGAATTGTATGTTATGTTGGTGTATTCTCTTCTCCATGTCTTCCCTTCCTCTAGACTGCCAATCTGTTTTCTGCGTTAACTCTGTAATGCCAAAAGCTGTTTGAAACATGTTGTTCTCTCTTTCAGCTTCCAGGTATTCTATTGAAATTCAAAGAGTTAATTTCTTCTACATATGTTAAATACAAAGCTTCTCTTCTGGCTCAAGTTGTGCTTTGCTGAAGTCTGTCTTTTCTCTCTATTTTTTTGGAATCAAATTTATGGTTGCCTCTCCACAGAGTATGAAAGTTTCTTTTTATTATTATTTTAAGTAAGAAATATAACTGCCGTGGTGTCCCACTTCCTGGATGACATTGGCAACTTTGTGGGGCTACTGACATTTTAAGAGAACCATCTTACATAGGCAGCCTGTGTTTGGCTAAATTTAGCAAGCCACGGATCGAGTGGCAAGTACGTTCCACCCTGAAACCTATTTTAGGGAGCAACTCTGCAAAGGCATCAAGAGGTTAAAAAGCTGTGTGGTGGAGAAGAAAAAAAAGACAAGAAGCAAAATATTTTGCAAGAATCGTTGCTATGTTCTGAACTTCAGCTCTTGAACGCTGCGGCTCTGAATCACGTTCACTGGGGAAACAGCTGCAGCTGGTTAAGATGCTACTGCTCCTCAGCTGTTTGTTACCTTCCCTTTGCAGGCTGGGTCTGAGCACAAATGTTCCTCAGCAGTTTAGGCTTGATGTACCAGCTTCTAACCTGAAGAAAGTAAGACCCAGGCATGCACCCCTTTCCCCCAGCATTGCTGGGCAGCTCAGCAGTCCCTGTAAGAGGGCTGGGGTGGGTGCGGATACTGTAAGCAGCTCCAGCAAGTTTCTGTAATGGGTTTGGGAGGGCTGCATTTATGTGCACTGTGTGCCTGACAGTCCTGACTGTACTCTGCTGTCCCAGATCATGGAATATGTTTCTACATATTCAGTTGTGACTGGGTTAGTTAAAATTGTTTTGGAAAATTGACTCGGCTAAATCACTGAGAAACTGTGGTGTGGACATGCTGGTCTGTAATAAATTGATGAGCACTAACCAGATAAAAACTGGTTGTCAGCTCGTATAAGTGCATTCATATGGGTTGGTGTGTGTTTAGCCAAACAGATTAAACCTTGTTTTGATTCCACTGCTTCTAGATGCTGTTCGTTCCCTCCTATAAAAGTGTACGTTAGCAAAAAGGAGGGGAATGCTGTCTCAGAGCAGTGGTGTACCACTGCGTGCCCGTCCTCTCCATACTGCCAGGGCTGCCCTGTGATGGAAGATGCAAAGCAGACTGCCTCCCTGGGAGCCCTGCCAGTGGCTGACTCAGGGCGAAGTATCTCGGGGATGGACTGTAATGGATAAAAGCTGCACCCGGGCGGGTTAAGCAGCACACCTGGTGCTGTCTGTTCCAGCAGCGATTGGGAAAGACATTGGTGTTTGCTGGCATAGTCCCCTTGACAGCCTGCTCGTGGTTTACCTGGGCTCCAGCCGCAAGCAGGCCTGTGAGCTCACACAGCTTTGGGGTCTCGCGTTGCCCCAGCCTGTGCAGGTGGGGAGCTGGCACAGCCCCTCTCCTCTGCTGGCAGATGGAGATGGAAGAAACTAGGCTGTGGGCAGCTGAGTCATGGGCTGGCTCCCTGCTTACTCTTGGGGCAACTTCCTGCTTGAGGATCCAGAGGTAATGTTAGAAACAGGAAAGGGACAGCTAGTGTCTACTGGGGATGCTGGGCTGGGAAATCTGGAAGTGTCAGAGATTCCCAGCTGTGCTACTGGCCTCAGCTTGCACTAGAAAAAAACAGAGCTAATAATGGAATTCAAGCTCTGGAATATTGAACACTACTTAAGGGAGTATTCATGGGACTGTCCCTTATTTTGTGTTTTATGAACAATGCTGGCACTTACTAAAATGGAAATAGTCTGGGGATCTAACAGGCTCTTCATAGTGTTGCTTGCTTGCTTATTCTTTTACTAAGTTCAAGTCAATTGATAAAATAGTTCAGGGTCTTTTGTGTCAGCCATTAGTGAAGTATGAGAATAAGCATGATTAAGAATTTTTTTAAAGTTTTTGTACTATAGTTGCAGGAAAAAAGTGTTCCTTTATTTTATTGGGATGTGCTAAACAGGTCCTTATTAAATCTTAACACAGAGGTTTTGACCAGCCTGAAAGGCATCCTGGCAATGAGGAAACTAACGTAGTAAGTGCTTTTGGTGCCCAAGTGTTTAGGAGACATGCTTTCCTAAGCATTCAGTACTTTGTCACAAAAGTCATGAAAGCACTCAGTACTCAGCTCTAAAAAACCTGATCTCTGCAAAATCTGAGAAGGCTGTGTTTAGCTTGCTTGGTATTAAAGCTGGAGGACAGGGTGGGGGGGGGAAAAAAAACTCCCAACCAAGACCTGAAAGGAAGAACACTTAATTCTGCTCTCCCCCTGGGAAAAGATCAAGTATTTCTCAAGCCCCAAGAAACTCCACTGAAAAATTTCATAAAGATGTTTTTGCGAGCAGCCTTAAAATCTCAATAAAAGACAACAGTATTAAACCTCTTGAAAACATCACCTTGACCTTATGTGGGGCAACACAGGTTGGAGTAAGGGTTTTCAGATCAGACTTGTCCTCTCTTATTTTCTCTTCTATGAAAGTGAGCAGAAATAGAAGGGATCATTTCAGTCCCTGCTTGCAGGACACAGCAGTGTTGAGGAGCAGAAAGCAATACTTCAAGGCTGCTTGGAAAGAGAAGGAATCTAATTCCCAACTGAATTGGTGAAATGGGCTCTTTCCTATTGATTTTGATGAGGGCTGCTGCAGACACTAATAGACTGAGGTGAAATTGCAAATAGACTAAACCTTGCTGAAACCAGTGGTGGATGGAGAATCTGTGCCACCTGTTTATGGTAGAAGTAGGAAAAAGATAAAGTCCCTAATGGAACTTGAAAGGTGGAAATACTGGAGCCCCTGACTCAAACACACAGTCATGACCGGCAGCAGGGACTTCAGCTGGCCATTGACTAGTCAAATATGAAAGGATTGACAAGAGCAGGGAAAAAAGTTGGTTTCCTTTTAATGATATAAGAGGGCTGTCCTAATGCCTAACTGATGCTAAACACACCATCCAGTCCTCTTCTCTGTTCCTCCTCTTTGACTCTGAAGCGGGCTACCTGGAGAGACACAAATCAACCCAGCACCCCTGACCCTCCCAATGTGATTTTTATGGTTTTTTTCAGTAGGATCAGCTTGCTGTGAATCAAAGGTATGGTCATGCTGGCCTGAGGGAGAACCACAGCTGCAGACAGATGTGAGGAAGTAAGAGGCAGTGATTGAAGGGTGATTCTCAGGAAAAAAAAAAATAAAATCTTTAGAGTCTTGTGCTTTCAGCTGTACTGTTAGTGAACTAGCTATGGGTTTGCTTGCAGAAGATGGGCAGCTTTATTAAAGCCTGGTATTGACAGGTTTGCTAATGCACCAGCCTGTTACAGGAGGTGTCTTGGGAGCAGGTACATGCTTTGCTCAGCTGTCCCCTCTGCAGGGCAGTAATCTGTGGCAGAGAAGAGGTGGTTGGCCAACAACTGGCAGTGCCCTTGAGTCCTACAGCAGGAATAGCCAGAGTGGCTGTCAAGGTTTAAAGAGGCTTTTAAACAGAGTATGAAATTCAAAAGGTGACACAAGAATGTGAGCAAATACACTGCTTTGCGTTTTTTGATCTTTGCTGTGGTCACAGGGGGGACACAAAGACTTTGTGTGTTCTTTGCAAGGGATGGAGAGAACACCTCATTCAGCTACCAAATCTGCTTGTGATGGGAACTTGCTGCTCCCTACTTCTTTTGGCCAGCTGCTGAGGTCAGAAGGGATAACGGTAGCGCTGCGCTGGGGTTAGTGTTGCTCTAGTTATGAGGGAGCTCTGTCTTGATTTCTTAGGCTAAAATTATCTCTTACTATGGACATAGATGATGTTTAAGCCATTATCACTCCTCACATGGTAAAGTCCTAGGAAAGTAGCTTTGATCAAAATCAAGATGACTGCTTAACTGGAAACTTTCTGGTTTTGAGGCACTTGCACTCTGTTGGTGTATGACACTAGACTTGCTCCAACAAATAAGGGCCTGATAAGCAATTCAAAAGGCTCATGGCCTGGCCCTTGTTGCCTGTTTGGAGGGCCCTTCCAAGCGGGCAGTAGACCACTTTTATACCACTGGTGATGGCAGAGGTAGCAGCTGAGGCACTGCAGCCCCAACCGTGTTTCACAATGATCTTTCCTGCATCAGGAGGCCAGCCATGAGTGAGCTCTCTGTGAGAGAGGAGGGGCTGCTAGGTCCTCAGGAAAGCTGGTGCTTGGGTTGATTTCCACAAAAACTGGTGCTTCTGGGTAGCTCCTCTAATGAATCCCAGGACCTCTTGGAAAATGGTTTGCTCTAGGACCACCCTCCTGATGGCCTTGTTGGGAAGCACAGTGGGTACAGGCTTGTGTGAATGCCTGCAGCAAAGGCAGTGTTTCTGAGAGGTGCTGAGCTGATTGCTCTTGCACAGGTCAGCTCTTCCATCTGTGTGTGATATGTGATGTTCAGGGAAGATCAGGTGTGGTACTCGTGTGTGAGAAGAACTTGTGGCCTGTCTCTAGCTACAACTTTGGACACTGCTGTCCCAGAGCATGTAGCTTGTAAGACCTCATTTGCTGGTAGTTTCTGCAATTGTGGTAGGCAAGGGCCAAGTTTCAGGGAGGAAAAAAGCAGCTATGAGAACTTTTAAATCACTAAAAAAAGACACAGACATTGCAATCTTTGCTATGACTCATCTGGGCTGTTGCTTGCAAAAGGCAGGCTGAGCAGTTGTGGACCTCCTTACTCAAGGGAAAAGCACTCATTCGTGAACTTAGTGAAGCCCTGAAAGCAGAATTGGTGTAGGTAAGCGGTTCCTGTGCTGAGCCTCTGACCACTGATTTCCTTCCAACCACGGCCAGATGCAGCTTAGGGAGAGCTAGCAGGTCATGGCTGGCTAGATTCTTCCCACCTGTTGCTTCCACTGCTGCTAAACAAGTTTGAGAAGTAGAAATCCAGCAAATATGTTCTCAGTGTCATCTTCCTCCTGCAAACAAACAATGAAATAACTACAGGAATATCAGTAATTCCTGGCTGATGGGGCTTTGCACTGCTGAGTGTTGCAAGTGGTGTATGGGGAGTGTCTATGAGGAAACCTGGTGTCTGCATTATTAAAGTGTGAGTTGAGATAAATTCAGGATGTTTTGGCAATGTTTTTTCTACTTTGAATTTTATTCCTAATTCACAGAGAGTCAAAGCACTGCTGTGAACTGCAACAGTGTGTTTGATCACCTCCAGTCAGTGAACAAACTATGCTCCTATTGGGCCTTGCTGGGATATGAAACTGTCAACAAATGAGTTCTGTCATACCTCTCAGCATCACTGCCTTCTCCCTGGGGATCAGGGCCCCGCTGAATCCCAGCAGCAAAGAGTACGTCCCCTCAGCTCAGCAAACTGTGGTGCAAACTGCTGAGGAGGATAGGTCTGTGCACTGGGCGGAGGAGTCCTCAGCCACCTCTGCTGTTTGCTCAGGGAGCGGGAGTCGGGGTGATAATGTCTCCCTTGTGATAAAGCGCTTTTGTTGTTTGCCTGCTGGGTCAGAGCTAGGTAGATGTTCTGCGTTGCTGGGTGTTAAGGGTGTAGACTGTTTAAAAGAAATTAAAAAACGGACTTTGAATGGGGTGGGTCCAGGTGTCAGAGGGTTAAAACACAACAGTTCCGCCAGTCACTGGAGGGAGAAAGTTGTTTAACATCACCTTATACCGAGTAAACATCTCCATCTTAGCTAGCTAGCCCTTTAAAATCTTGATGCGAGGAGAAACACTCATGTCATCATAAAGCCGTCATCTGTTTAAGGAGCTTCTATAATTTTTTTTTTTTTTCCAGCCAAGTTTCTGCAATGTTGTATCGCCATCCTTAAGGCAGGAAAAAAGCTTACTGGGAGCAGGTGGGAGGGGAAAACCAAAATAGACTAGTGACAAGGCTCAGTAGTTTAACAGTGCCACCTCCTGGATGGCCGTGCCAGGCAGGGCTGTCCCAGCTTTGCACTGACGTGTTCCACACTTACCAGTTACCACCAGCAGCCTGTGGTCCCACGCACGGACTTCTCTGCGTGGCTTCAAAGGGGAAAATCGGCTGCAGTTTCCACTGAGTCCGCACAGCGGCCAGGAACGGTCTTTGGTGTGCGAAGGTTGGCCCAAGCAGGACTTTTCCACTTGATGCAAACACCACAAATCTTCAGTATTTTTCATATGTGTGGGATGAAAAGAAGCCCTGATCTTGCCTCCTTTCCCAGGGATGGGGGGCTCAGAACATAAACCGGTTTGATTCATGGGAGGCAGGACAGATCCTCTTTGTTTAGGTCTGATCAATTGTCCAAATGCCAATATTTAAATTTAATGAAGTGCTAATTAAAAGCAACAGTTAAAAAGGTTATTTTGAAGTGACAAGCACCTTCCTACAGCACTCTTGTAAAGCTGTCTCCTAAGGAACAAGCTAGGATTTCCTGGTGTGAGGGGGTATCCACTACCCCATCCTTGGGCCCCTGATCTATTAACACCAATTAGCACAGGACATGGATGTAGCCAGGCAGCTCTGCTGGGGCTGTCCTGGGTGCTGCTGTAAATGCCTCCTGAGCCAGGGTGATGCGAGGGTGGCATGGTTGGGCTCCTCCTTGAGATGCAGTGTCAGCTGGAGAACAAGGACTTGTCTGGGACCTTGAATTTGATGCTGCTTTCCTGTTTCTTAGGGAACAAACCAAGCTATGAATAATAAATACAAGCTCTGGGGCAAAACTGGCTTTCTTCCCATTCATAAAATTCAACAATAAAGACTGAATAGTAATTTCTCAGCCTGCTGCAAAGCAATAGGAACTCCAAGTTGGGACTAGAAAGCTACTTCAGCTTTTGTTGTGCCACAGTTAATAAATTGGTTTGGTTTTGATTTTTATCTAGGTACAAAGGTGTCTCCAGCTAAGTGATGCAGATTAGTGTAGTTTCCAATCTAAGCAATTTGAACTTGAAAAAAGTAAAGGCAAAACAAAGCCCCTTCCTTCTGTTGGCTTTTCTCTTGGCTTTCAGAATGGGAAATAGCTGGGGCATAGCTTCAATAAATCAACTAGAGAGAACAGATGAAAGTTATAGCATTGTGTTTTGGGCTGAATGAAAACCTGTTGCACAGACACTGAAGTTTCTGCTTCAGTGATGATGGGGTGAGAAATCAAATCATAGGATGCCAATAGCTTTCTATGCTCCTGATCCTGCAGTTATTTATGTTTCAGCACCTGAGGGGGTCCTGTGGGAGCCCAGGCAGAGCACTGCTGGGAGTGAGACAAGGAGGAGGGGTAAATCACTGTCAACACAACAGTGCAAAGGCTGAGCAGGATCTTTTATTTGGGTGCTCTAGTAATGAGCATCTCTAGTATTCAGTGGGGAAAACTGATTATGACTCACTTTCTGCCCACCCTGGAGCAACCTGCTGTCTTCTCAACTGATATTTGTCAGGTAGTAGAAAGAGGTGAAGTTTTGCAAGGGGCAAGAGAGCATCCTGGATTGAAGTATTTGGGTTTCAAGGTGAAGCTGCATTAAACTGTGGAGAAGCAAATCAGCAACAGTGAAGAATAATCTGTGCATTTTATCACTCTGTTAACCCCAGCTGTAAATTTTATCATAGGAAAGCTAATAAAATGGGAGCCACACAAGCAAACAGAAGGCATGGGATTATCGGCAAACATTTATTTTGGCTCTGATGGAGCCTCTCTCCTGATCAAAGCAGCTGGAGTTTGAACCTCTTTTAAGTTGTTCCCTGCTTGGTCTGGGAGCGCCCTGTTCTTGCATCGATGGCATGAGTACCCTCTGTGCAGCTGAGTTGAAGAGTATCAGCAGAGAGAAGAAAAGTATGTGTGAGGCTGCTTTACTGCAGTGTGAGACAACAGTAGCTTATTTTAGCTCTGCCAGCTACTGCCTGTTTTAAGAAAACAACCCAAGGCTTATTGTATAACTAGATAGTACAGGCATTATCACAGGGCCAACAGGGAATGCTTTACCATCTTGCAGGCTCATGCCTGGCAGACTGAGGAGCTCTGCAGCACTTATCAACAAAATACACCACTGGCAGAAATCACCTTGAGCCTCAGGCTGGGCCCTTCAGGAGCCTCTTCACTGTCTGATCTCTTTGTTCAGAGTTCCCCTCTTCTCCCCCAACTAGAGGTGCTTGAATCCTTCTTGGCAATTAGTTTTCTGGCTGAAATGAATTACTCCTCTCTGATCCTTTCAAGGCCCCATGGTTGGTGTCTGGTGGGGCAGCTCGCTTGGTGAACATGCTGTTCTCGCTCAGTCTCACTTGCTAGGGAAATACTAAAGAGCTTCTCGGAGAAGGTAACAGTGGATGAGGAATGCGGTAGTGTGTGGAGAGGGGCAGAGGAAGGAGAAAGTTTTAAGGCCTCATGAGCAGGATATTTCTATGCAGACATCTTGCAACTCATTCTATATGTGAAGAGAAGAACAAAGGCAGCTTTATTTCTGACTTTCTGTGATTTCTTTTCTTGCCATTTTTGTCTCTTCTGTACCTTTTTTCTTTTTGTACTCTGTTGGGGAGATTGTTGCAGACATCAGTGTGCTTGAGTTCAGATTCAATTTAAGACCAGCTCCTAATGTGTTTACACTAGAGAGGCAAGTGGAGAGCTCAGCTGGAATATACCTGCTAATATTGTGGCTCTCCTTGCTGAGTCAGGGCAGCACTGAAGAGCCACGGTGTCCCTGCCGCAAAGGAGAGGCCAGGCTGCGCAGCAAGGGAGGAAAGCAGACAGCGGGAAGTTAACACTGTGTTAGTCTGCAGAGGATTACTTCATAATATTTTTTTTTTTTTTTTTTTTTTACAATTCTTATTTTTTTTTAAACGGTTCTGCATTATCCAGCCAGAGCTAGGCCAGAGTACTTGCTTTTGAGGGCCTCCCTGGAGGTGTGAGTATTGAGGGGAAACTGGAGGAATCTGGAAGGACAGCAGAGCAATCAAAGGAAGACTTTCCCCTCGCTGTTCCAGGGGACCATATGTGACTTTCTGTCCTGATACCTGCCACAGCCAGCTCTCTTTCACTGTGTGAGGAAGGTACTGTGTCCACCACGTGAGGTCCAGGAAGGTTTTCCTGTTCTAGGCTGGCTGAACACATTCATGTGCCACATTAGTCTGAGAGCTGCCCTCCAGAGGAGCCTTGTCCTACTGCTACAAAGAAATGAGGGCCTCTCCAGTGTACAGCCACTGGATGAGGCTGGATGGGTGAGAGCTAGATTTGTGGGTGGACCTTCATGCTGATCTAGGGATGTCTGGTGCAAAGGAGCAGTGGGAGATCTGTTTGTGTCTGGCGATCTTGGACCTTGCTTGCTGAGATACAGAAGTCTCTGTGACTAGGCTTTGCATCGTTTGGTAGAAACATTGTAGTATCTGTTTTATCTCAGCTTTAACTGATTCTTGAGTGTATTTGTAGCACACTGATCATTGTGTTTGAGCCCTGTGGTAGTTCCTGGGGACCAGACTCCCATCCCATCTGTCTCACTGAAGCATTTGTCAGTCCTGGGAAGGTTGGTTCAGAATAATCTACTAAAGAGACCAGGATCTATATTCTAGGCAGATTCTTCATCAGTCTGTTGCATGAGAGCTGAGGGTAAAGATAGCTCTATACTTTAACTTCCCAGTGTCCTCTGGGACAAAAACTTGGGTTTTTTTTGAGTAACACCCTTTAGATGTCCTGTTCCCTTTGCTCCTCTTTCTCATGCTGCAAAGCACTATCCAAACAACAAAATGAAGCCAGTCTGTGATTATTTTAGGGTTACACTGGAGAGTGTGAAGATGGTGTAATGAGAAATTTAAACAATGGATCTTTAAGGAAAGAGTAACATCTTTCAACATAACAGAAGTAACAGCATACAGACCCTTCCAACTCAGGCAATCTTGCCAGCAAGGGCTAAGAGCTCAGACAGACCTTCTGGGACAGCAAGGGATTCATTAGCTGTGCTGGGATCAATGAAGATGAGTCCTGTTTTTGTTGCTTGACTGTGCACCATGGTGTCTGACTAGAAACAGGAATTCAATGAAGAAACTGAGGCATTTCTTAGGCTGAAGGGGTAAAGCCCTTCTTAATTTTGAGACCAGCTGGGGCCTTGAGCTACTAAGCCCTGAATGGGGTTTTTTTGAGACATCAAAGCTTCATGGCTCTGGTATGGCAAACACACCTCTTTCCTGCTATGGAGAAAGCTCCAGTTTAAGCCTTGGAGTGTGGGTTTAAGATTTAGTCTTGGTTCTTCAGCTTAATTCCAAGAGAAAAAGGGCAAGCAATTTTTGTGATGGGAAGCCAAATGTTGTTTGGCTTGTACTGGGAGCAAGTCTCTGCAATGTCTGTGTGTGAGCTGGGCAGCGAAGGGTCAGTGATGGAAGATCTTGAGGGCCAGAAGTCTGATGCTTTAGAGATTAAATTTCTGCTTCTTGGGCAGCTGAAGCTTCCTGCATCAGCTTCTGCTACAGATGCTCTAGGGGAACCCCTGCACCATGTGAAGGCAAAAGCTGGCTTGTTTGCTGTGGTGAGCCTGGGGGCCCTTTCAGGTGTGCCCCACGGTGTAAGGAACCTGGAGAATTTGGCTAAGAGGATCTTGGCTATTATGGGATGGATTTTAAGTAGAAGTGTTTAAACTAGCACTGGGTTTATTTTTCATCTGGTGAGTCTTTCATCAGATAACAGACCAAGAAGCTTGGTGGCAGGAATTTGGGTTTTAGTTATGCTTTTGTTGTGTGGTTGCGGTGGAACAGAGCTGAGCAAGTGGACTCTTGTGTGACCGCTGCTGCTGAATGCAATTTTGTTAGCTTCTCCTCAAGGTATGGCTCTTCTGATATCCTATGGGAATCACGGGGAGAGAGGTGACTCTAAAGAGCTACTGATGTGAGGAGAGAAAAATGAGCTTGTGTCTGTGTTGTGATACTATTTTATTAGTTATGAAGATCTAAAACACAGAAGTATTGGTGATTTGGATAAACTGCTTTGAAAACAGCATCAGCACATTAGAGTTGAACCCTGATATGGGCAGTGGTGACCAAAGCTGTGATGAACTCCGCAGCCTTATTTTTTTTTTTTTTTCCCCCAACTCAAGGTGTAATAGAAATGGGCTGAAGCAGCAGGGTGTTAAACATGCTCTGTCCCATTTTGTGGTGCTTGCTGGTTCATGTTCAACAGTGGTAAGCCTCTCTGATGTGAGTCAGGCCTCAGACTTGCTCACCTTTGCTGGGATGGCAGGTGAGAATTTTGCTGCATGGGAGGGAAGCAAGGGACTATCCCTTGCCGTTAGCTGTTGGCTGCTCTGCAGCATTGGTCATCCGTGCAGCAGGGGTGCTCTTGCTATTCAGGAATTTGTTTGAGCTCCGGCATGTGGGTGTGTAGGATGGAGGCAATGTGTCAGAGTACCTCTGTGGCCAGCTGTGAGCCGCAGCTGCCCTAGCTGTACATGTTGTATATGTCCACGATGAGGCATGCAGCCTAGTGCTTGCTACTAGACTTCATAAGCCTGTGCTCAGCTCCAGGACCCTCCTGTGCCTTTGATTCCTGTCCATACCATTCCAAATCAGAACCTAACCCTACTCCTGGTCTTCCCCCTACACTTCTTCCAAACAGATCTCCATGGTCTCCAAACCAAGATCCTAATCCCATGTGCTGCTCTAAGCTTGGTTATCTTCCTACCCATCAGCTATGCCAGCTGCAAAGGCTCCTGGAAGAGAGGGTTTGGGGATGTGCTGCACCTGGGACTGTAGTTTGTGTTTGCTTCTCCTAGGGCTTCATGCCCACAGCAAGGAACAGTTTGTCCTCTGCAAACATAACACAAAATGTGTCAAAATGACTGATATTTCATATTAAAAAAAAGTACTCATTTAACTGGTTTCCCTCAATCCTTTTTCCCTTCCTTCGCCCTCCCCTCCCCCCCTCCCCCCCGCCCCCTTTAAGCATTGGATAGATCCTAGAATCATGAGGGGAAAAAGGAGAAAAAAAAATATTCTTTCATTATGATTTTATTGAGAAGCAAGAAGAGCATGCAGCTTAGGTACAGAGATTCATATATCACTTAAAAGATATTAAAGAAATAAAAATTCCAGGTAGACTCCAGAAGACTCAAGTGATATGAATCCAGTGACAGGACATGGGTCACTGGAAAAAAGGCATGTTCATCCTATTTGGTTTTTGTTCTGTGGTTATAACAAAATCTATACTTAGTGGAGGGTCCAGACAGGCTTCGGGGAAGACTGAAAATGTTGAGTGCTGTAACTGCATAATATGTGATACATATGAAAGTGGTCCTTAGTTCGTGTTAGAAATGGGTACCTCTAACTTACTGCAAAAAAAGTTTAGGCTCTTGCCTGTTCTGCCTAATGCTATTTTCATCCTAAGATGAGAATGTTGTTATCAGATGTTCTCTGCTTGCAGCTGTATGTATAAGAAGAAAAAAGTGGACTAAGTGTGCATTTAGAGATAAAATTACCACTAGAGGATCTAGTGACTTCTTGAAAATAGTGAATTATAACGAGGAATAGCATCAGAACCACCACGTGGGGATTATTTCCTTCAGAATCATTGTAGCATGCAAGCAGCTCGCTTGGCTTGAATAGCTTTGGTAGTCTGTAGCTTTCACAAAATTGCTTTGTTGCTAATCATATTCTAAATAATTTTTCACGGTAAAATCAGCACAAGCAATGGTCACGTGGTCTTCATTAGTCAGTTTTGCTGAAACAGTGTAATCTCCCTGTATGAGACAAACACAAAGCAAGAGATTAGCCCATCAGTAGCATATAATGCTTTTGTTTCTATGAGGGATTCCTCTTCCTAGAAACAGAATAACACTTTTCCCATCAAGTTCCTCCGAAACCTTTTCCATTCAAATATTTCAGAGCTGGTAAAGGACTTGACCATATTTTCTGCCAAAGTACTCTCATCAGGGATATCAGTGCTGACAGCACAAGTTCAAAATTAAAACAGCACAAGGGGAACAAAATGTTTTGATGTGGAAAAAAAAAAAAGCACCTTCCAAATCTGTGTAACATCTCATGTTTCTTATGAGCAAGTACAACTATGGCCTGTGCTGTTTAGCAACTGGAAGGGGAAGAGGTGCTCAGTTGTCTGGCACTTCTCTTCCTTGGATCTTCTTGTTCAGTGTATACACTGTTATAGACATGAATTTTTACAAGAGAGCACCTTGGGGGATGTGTGTGTGTAGGTGACTCAACCTGTGACGATTTCCTATATAATAAAACAGAGGTAGTTTAATTTCAAATTGCATAGTTGAAACTACTAATAATTCAGGCTTTGGTGAGAACTTGTATCATTGCAGTGCAAAAACCCTCAACATTAAAGGAGCCATGGCTTTTTTTTATTGGTCAAAACTGTTCTCTTCAGACATCTGGAGTAGGAGAAGCACTGGGCAAGGGAGGTGACAAGGCTAACTTAACAGATTTGGAGAAAGAGGTGAACTAGATTTCATTCACTTGAGATTGCTGGCACTCCAGTATTTCTTTCTGTGTTTTTTTTTTTTTTTTTTTCTGGAGTGTGGAGGGGAGCAAAACCTGGGGTAGGCGAGCTTGGCAGCAGTGACCTTCTGGCTTTGAACCATAGAAAGATCTTGCCCTGCTCAGAACTCTTCTGGTTGTGGAGTAGAAGGAGGCATAGCTAGAATGAGTCAGGTTTCTTGCCATTTGCTTTTTACCATGGTATTTTTAAAGCACTAACTGGCCTGCGTCCTCACAGAGAGGTTCAGTTTAAGTGTAACAACCAACTTTAGAGAGAGGCCCAATGGCAACATGTTCATGAGAATACAGCCTTGTTGTAATGGCTGTGCAGACTGTGCTAATGTCCTTTGGGCTGCTCAGATGAGGCTGTTCTTTGTAATGAGCAGAAGACAATTGCTGCATGGAATAACTCCTTATTGCTGGCATGGAAGGATGGTGTAATTTGCCTGACTGATTAATTAACAAAAAAGGCTTCCTGTTCCCTTTCTCACAAGTGTGTTAATTCTCCAAAAGCTCATAGTTTCATTCATGGAAGGGAGCTTATAACAACTTATTTCCACTGCTTGTTAGTGATTAGATTTTTTTTTCCTTCTCCAGAACAATTTTTTGCTCATGGGTAAAAATTGTTATTAAGAGAACTGTGAACAATCTTAGAATTTCTGGCTCCAAATTAAGCTAACTTGCCCAGAATTGGGGTTTACTGGCCTGTGTGGATGTTTCTAGGGCTTCCTCTTGAGCTAAAGACCTATTCCTCAGTTTGTCTAGAGCCTTTACTACGTAAGCATCCTCAGTGTGTTAGTAAATCTGCTCCTGGAGCAAGATGCTGGCTGATACAAGCTTGGGCATTCCAGTGTGAGACATCAAAAGGCATTGCCCAACACAGTATCTGTAGGTGTAGCCTTTAGGGAAGCAGGATGGTAAGGGTGGGATAACAGCATGCATAAGGGGGCGCAGCTCCCTGTGTGAAAGGCCTGGAAAATGAAAGTTGTGGTTGCTGCTATCACCAAGAGAAGACCGAGATGTATGAGATGGTAGCTGCTTTAAAGGCTTGATCCTCCCAGAAGCCAGATATCCTTGTTACTGCCTCCACAGGTCTTGGTAAGCCTGGCTTTCTGGGACTCATGCCCTTGTTCTTTATTTCTGTTCTGGTCCTGTTTTCTCACTTTTTTCTGCATCTGGACCAATCCAGTGCTGAGCAGGCCCCAGACCTAATCTTTGAGGCTCTGACACAGGTTTTACCTCTGCTGCTGAAGAACTGAGAGCTCATGCTGTGCTTCTGTGTGAGTAAATCTAAGGAGTGTTTGACTGACCACCTGAACTGTGTGCTTTTGCAGTGCTTTCTTCACCACATTCTCAACTAGATGCCTTGATGATACAGATCTTGCCTTCTCCCCATCAATCCAGTCTCTTTATGTATGTGGCTAAAAATCCTGTGTAATTTACTGGTCAAATATAGCTTCATGTTGTGCCCAGTTAAGAGATGCTGTGGTGCATTCAGCGTTTGAAACCTATCTTGCTTTGTCATGTGATTTGGTTGACCTTCTAGAAGGGAGACTTATCTGAGAGTGGAGAAGACTGCTTGTAAAGAGCATCTGTAATGGATGATCAAGAAATTTAGAGCAGTGCCTAGGGTACTGTCTGCTTTCTGGTCTTTCTAAGAAATTGTTTTCTTATTTTAAGGCTCCATAAGTCCAGAGAAAGCATTCTTGGCCTGGTAACTTGTACTTTCAGTTGTGACCTAGAAGACCTCTGTGTCTATGTACAGTGGAACACATACAATCGCAATAGTTATCTAAATTGCATTTACAGCCAGTGAGGATGAACAAGCTGCTCAAAATTGTTCAACCTTCTAACAAGTGAGCTGAATCGCAGCCTTGGTCTCAGTAGTCCCTTCGAGCTGTGTCTTTTGTTGCTATTTTAAGAGTAATAGAGGGGGAGCCTACTAAAGAACTATATAGCTGCATGATTTAGTGCTGGTAAGAGGGGGTCTGCTATCCTAAGAAAACCTGTCCATCTCTGGATAACAGTGTCTCTCTAACAAAAAGGATTAGTCATGTAAACATTATCAGATCTGGTGTGCCAGCTAGGGGAGCTTGGAATATACTGATCTGATTGCTGGCAGTCCTCTGACCATACCTCATCCAGAAAGCCCTTCTGCTTGGGAGCACCACTGTGACCAACTTACCTGTGGGATTTCTTTGATTCCCAGTGTGACTGGTCCCTCATAGTAGAGGTGTTCTGAAAAGTAAAAATGGTGGTGGGTGGTTAGACATGCAGCACATGAAGGAAACGAGCAGTTGATTGTAAACACTTTTTTGTAACAGCACTTCAAAGTGCTCCAGTGACAAGTATTATGGAACTGCAAAGTGCTCTATACAGTCTTGCAACAGACCTCCAGAGCAAAAAGCCAGGATGTGTACGGCCTTACGGGCGAAGTGGGGCAGAGCCTGGACTCAAGGAGGACCTGCAGCCCCTCTCTGAGTGGAGGAGGGGGGGCATGGCTTTGCACAACCAGGTGGGTGTTCCTATGTCAGCACGCATCCTGCAAATGGGGAAATGAAAGGGGAGAGGGATTGCCAGATACAAGTCTTCTAGCATGATCTATGAAAGACTTGCAGCTGCAATAGTT
Source organism: Leptosomus discolor (assembly GCF_034619465.1). Classification (NCBI taxonomy): domain Eukaryota; kingdom Metazoa; phylum Chordata; class Aves; order Leptosomiformes; family Leptosomidae; genus Leptosomus; species Leptosomus discolor. The sequence goes on along the minus strand of NC_141398.1, from coordinate 30,902,834 downwards.
GAACTATACTGTTTTGGTAACATCAAGAAAAAACAATCTGAGCTGAGTGTTTCTGTAGGTGTGGACTTCTGACTGCTTGCTGAACATGGCCTTAAAGTAATAAGAACATGTCTATCTTACTGTTGAGGGAGCGTTCACCAAGAAGTTACATGATGTACTAAAGCCATCACAAGTTGTGTTGGTAACTGGAATAGAGCCCAGGAGTTCCACCTTTCAGTCCTCATCTCCCTAATTGCAAGACATGTTTGCCCTGTGCTGTTGAAGAAAGGGCAACTTTGGCATTAATGGACAGAATTAGCAAGCTGTTCTGCAGTTCCTCCTACTTTTTCGTAGCTTAGTGGGCCAAACTGTGCAGACTTGACTGAAAATAAAATTTGTAGATGTTTCAGTATTTCAGAATTTCTTGCACAACTTGCCCTCCACAAGTCATGGAAAAGTCTAAGAACTGTTTAAGGATTCTCTTTTGTAGGTGTCATGAAATAGTCTTTACTTTGACAGTGATAGAGGAGTAAGTGTTTCATCATATTTATATGAGCGTGTGCTGGCATCTTGATGCTTGTCACTTCTGGAGAGTTGTTTTAGTGCACTCCCACTGTGGTGGCTTAAACTTTCTCGTGGAAAATTGGATGAAAGGTTTGTAACATGTTTATGTCGTATGGTCCATCCCACTGTGCAGTAGGTATCTGACTTGGAAAAGACTCCACAGGAGGTCTTCTTCATGCATGCTATGAAATATTAGTCAATGCCTTGTAATAAACTTATATGAAAGAATTATAACTGTGAGAGAAACTAGGAAAATAATTCAAGAAACTTGAGACATCACCAATGTTCTACACCTTTGCATTAATGAGGAGTTTGTTAAATGTAATGCCCTGTGATCCTGGGAGGTGGAGAAGATGCAGAACTTCTTAGGGTTGCTCTGAAAAACATATTGGCAAAACAGAGACTAGAATAAGTATGTTTTTGGCTTGTGGCTCTCAAACTGCTTGACTATGCTGCAGCACTCATCCTGTACTCATTCCCCTCTACATACCTGGCTACTTGGGACCAGGGAAAGACCTGAACACCAAGTCTTTCCTTTTCAAAGAACAGTCACCATTGCTGCTTGTTTCTGTGCATGAAGCAAGAACCCTGGAGTCTGACACATCTCTGCTGCAGAAAGCAGTGACTCAAGAATTTTAAAAATACAGTACAGCCTACTTCTCAGTTCACAACTTTAATGGAGCCTAAATGGGAGTTAAAGGCACTGCAGACTGCATGACTTGAGTGATGAGTGACTCCACTGGGACTTGAGCTGTATGTGTGTTGATGTGTGCCAAGTCATGCTGTGAGTTGCTGCCTCAGGGTGGTGTGGACCATGTAATGGTGTGGCTCATGGTTTGTGTCCTTTTGTTTGATTTTTGTTTGACTGTGACTCCTTTAGTCAGCTCTGAGCCTAGCAAATCTTGGATGGATGCAGAGGAGAATGGAAACTGGGCTATGAACAATTGCTCTTTCCCCAAGTTGCCCTCCACAGGGACATGGATGCTCCTCTTGGATCCTGTGGCTTGTTAGGGTCTCACCTAGGCTGTCAGAAAGCCATCCAGAATCTAAACATAGAGATGCAGCATTCAAGCTCTGCAAAGCCTGTATTTTAAAATGAAGTAGGAATCATTAGGCCATAAATTTGTTTCTGAAATGATGGCAATGTTAATCTCTCCTTCAGTGTAGGTAGGAGCTGCTATTTCCCTCCCCTCTTTGTTGTGACAAAGTAATGATTATGTCAGAAGTAGATGCATGCAATCTTACAGCTCTGCCTCAGCCCTCTGAGAAGTTTTCCATGATTGCCCTGAGATGTGGTAGCTATGCTTGTGCTTGGTAATCAATGGAGTTACTCTCGTGGGTTGTACTATCTTTTAGGGAACCTCCAACTGTGGAGCTAGGTGCTGTGTGTCCAGTTTGAGATCTTCATTTACTTCATACTGCATATGCTTCAGTGTTGCCCTTGTTTAGCTCTTCCTATTCAGGAGTCGGAGCTACAGGAGACAGTCCAGTGAAGGGCCACTGATATGATTAAAGGACTGAAAAATCTTTCCAGTGAGGAGAGTATGAGGGAGCTGGGACTGTTCAGCCTAGAGAACAGAAAGATTAGGGGAGAGTACATAAACACGTACAAATAGCTGAAGAAAGAATGTAAAGGAGATGGAGGCAGGCTCTTTCCAGTGGTGCCCAGTGACAGGACAAGATGTGGTGGGCACGAACTGAACCACAGGAGGTTTGACATCAGGAAAGACTCTTTACTGTGAGGATGGCTAAGCACTGGCAGAGGTCGTGGAGCCTCCATCCTTTGATATATTCAAAAATGCCTTCTGGATGTGGTCCTGGGCAACTTAGGTGGCCCTGCTTTAGTAGGTGGGAGTTGGACAAAATGACCTTAAGAGGTCTTTTCCAACCTCAACTATTCTGTGGTTCTGTAACCAGGCCTCTAGAAAACTTGTGACCTTCCTCACTTCAGTGGTGAGGAGAGGAAAAAAGGACTATGCCGCTTTCAAAGTACATCCTGATAGGAGAGCAAGGGCAGCTTTCATTTTCAGCTGGTTGAGAGCTGCCAGGAAATAATATGGGTCCACAGATTTGCTGAATTTTAGTGTTCATATTCACTTTGGACCATGGCAATCTCCTCAGTGCCTATGCTGGCTGGATCAGGCTTTTCAAAGCCCATTCAATGTTTCTCTCGCATGAGGATTTCTGCTATAACTCCAGAAGTGTAAACATCCTCCAGGACTTTAAGGACTATAGCTTATCACAGCATCCTTCATATACATTTTTCTCTATATATTCATACATTTTAATATTCCTCTGTTGAAAGAGGATGAACACATCTGCTGCAGTAAGTGTATCTCACGAACACTAAACCTAGCTCACTGAAAGAATTCTGTGGTCTTTTTAGAGCAAGTCCAGATGTAGTTGCAAAAAAGTGCCAACATTTGGACCAGCATAAATCACGAGTGGATTTTTTTCAATTAAAAATTTCCCTATGTCCCCAACCTACCTAAGCTGTGGTATCTGTCAAGCATGCTGTCATCAGTGGTGTGCTTTCAGTCCACCTTCCATTTTCAGCCCTCTTTCTTAAAGACTTAATTGAAGGTGATTTCTGTAGAGCATCCTGGAAAACACTTTCTAATGTACCACTGATTCAAGGTCATATTACTGTATTTGTTCTAACAGCTTTTCATTGTTGTTCCTGCCAAAAGTAGTTCTTTTCTAGTGAGCAGGCCTCTAGTAGCTTCCAGTCTGAAGCAGAGCTTTCAAATGTGTAAGAACCTCCTGATGATTGCTTCAAGTTACTACTTATCATTTATCGTGGAGATGCTTCTCATTCCTGACAGAACACCTATAATGAAATTCTGACTCCTCTTTCTCAAATCTTCCTTGCACTGAAAATCTTTTTACATTCTCACACTCTTGTACTATATAAAGGCCCTGTACATCTGCACCCACCTCTTCCTTTTTCTATGTTTAAAATCTTTTTAGAGCTTAAATGCTCCATTTTGGAGTTCTTTTAGGACACGATCTTGCACCCATGCAGTTGACACACAACTTCTGTGACTTTTAGGGATGCAGGAATGATCTGAATAACTACCAGCTATAGATGTATAGTTAAGTGAGAAAAACATATATAAATACATAGCTGGTGAGAAACATCCACTCTCTTTACCAGGGAGAAAAAAGTGAGATGAAGGGGCTAAGCAAGATGGCATTGTGTGTAAGCCCAAAGAACTAGCTTTGTGGTGTAGCTGCTTTCTCAGAAACATGTACCTAAAATATCAATGTGATACCCAGTTCTGTAATTCATGTTATGTTCTCTACATTTATTTGCAAATACTATTTTAGAAATTTGCTCACTGTAACACCTACTGAAAGAGGCAATAATGTAAAGAATGGAGGTCTGCAGCAATGGGGGTTCTATGGTTTGGGAGTGTGCACAAGGAATCATGCAAGTGCTCTGACGGTGCCTTCATCAATTGGGTCTGAAAGAAATCTTGCAGACTTGCAGAGGCTGCAACTAACTTTTATCAGAAAGCTTTATATTAAGCCTGCAAGTTGTGGTTGGCACATTGCTAAATATTACCCTGGTAGGTTTTTTTCTCTGATTTTAGTGATTGCATTAGGAAATCTGTTAAACTTTATGTAACTGTGTTCTTTGGAGGAAATGGGGAATAACTAGCACTTTCTACTAAAAAAGAGGAAGAGCTGAGTTCATGTTGTGCCACAAAGAATTTAGCAGTTTTGTTGTTATTGTTCTTAAATGGACAATGGTCCATTTCCTTGCAACTTTTACACTAACAACTTCACAACAGGCATATAGCTCAAAGAAAAAGATCTTGGAGTCCCATTTAGGAGTCCCAGTGAGTAGTGCCAGATGTGACCTTTGCTTAACATAAATAGTAAATACTACATGATTATGATGAGCATGAAACCTCCAGCTATATCGAGTCTCCTAAAGTATTTCCAGTCATGGAAAAACTTTAGCATTATGGGAGAGTAAAGAAAAATAAATCAACTCCAAACACCCAAGACTTAGCCACATCCAGCTCTTATAAGCCTTTTTTTTTTCCTTGTAACTTCTGCTACACTTGTCCACATCAGTAAGTGGACCAACAAAACCTATTGCAGAACTATATTCTGTCTCATTTTGGGAGAAGGAGGAAGAGGCAAATTTTGGCCTCCTCAGGGAAGGCAAACAAATTCTGTGTGGAACTATATCTGAACTCAGGTCAGGTCTGGCCAGATATTGGAAATGTTGCCTGTACAACAGGGAAAAAGGAGGACTGCATGAAAAGCTTCAGTTGAAAGGGCTATCTGTTCTTCTGAACCTTTACTAGGCTGCATAGTTAGCCATTCAAAATGTTGTCCTTTCTGCATAGATATTGGGTCAGATTTACAGCTGTGCTAATATGGTGAATTGTGGCTGTGCTGAATTGCCTCAAATTGGTCTTCAGCTCAATTTTGTGTCCTAAAACATGGGTTAGAACCAAATGTCAGCTAATTAAGAAATGCGACATTTTTGGTTTGAACCTTAGTCTGAGAAAGTTCACTTCTTTCCTACTGTGATTTAATTACTAAATAAAAGCAGCTACTGAACAAGAGGATGTGTATTAAAAAGTGTGTGGCAGAGGTCCTTGCACTAACTTAAAGATGCTCCTAAATGAAGATATATAGTATTATTTAAACAATCAACTATGGTGTATATCATAATGTACTTCAATTAGTAGAAACAATCACCTGTCTGTTTAAGATTAAGGGACTTGGAAACCCCAGGAGATTTTGACTTTGGCTGAACGTGTGAATAGAAGTTTGTGCTCAGCTCAGGACTTACTCTATTTCTCCTTAATGTATTCTCTAAAGGATGTTTAGTAATTCATCAGGATAAGGTAGTTTTTCAATAGATCTGTGGGTGGATATTTTTTTTCCCCTTGTAATTCAATACACAATTGAAGAAACCGCAATTAATTTTTTTTGTCTATCTGGCTCACAGGATTTACATAATTGGTTGCTCATGTAGCATTTCTCTATGATTCTTTGTGATTATTTCTATGCTGTGTGAAATGTCTTGGTAATTTTCCAGGGGCTATCTTAGCAGTAGTGCTGTGCATGGTCTTTAAACTCATAGCCCTTGCACATGAATCATTGCAGTGTTGTCAGGTTGGAGATGCAAGCGAATGGAAGGAAAGCAGAGCTGTTGAAACTAACTGGTGCTCTAACAACTCAAACTTCCCTGCAGCTCCACCTGTTTATTTTAAAATCAGCCTAAAGAGATGTTCATGATGTAGGAGGGATTTCAAAATTACCATTTAAGATACATGGATATTGCAGTCCAGAAATGCAACTGTATCTCTTCTGGACATACCATGGCTAGCTTTACACTACCTGCCTTGGGTTGTGGCAGGAGGGACTCTGAGGTGCCCAGGCTTACCTGGGATCAAAGATGCCTGCTTTCTAGGGGCAGCTAACGCCACTGTAAACCAACTAGTGCAAGTCCTCACCAGTTGGCAGTTTGGCTGTCATGAACTGAAATAATCTGACTGCCACACAGGCACGTGTTGAGCAGAAACAAGATGCAAATCATAGATGGTATCAAATAGTATCTTGGTCCAAATTTCTGTACCCAAGCATAATTCCTCTTAAAGTGCGTTAAGAACTGCCTTTGAGGACAGGAAGTGTTACTTGCTCAATAGTGAAGAACATGTTCAGAATGGCTTGTTTGTTTGCTCAGCAATTTCTTTTACAGAACTGGCCTTTATTTTTTTGTCATATTTCTTGCTCACATGGCAATCATGTGGCTATAAATAGGGCTTATGAACCTTTCTGCTGTTGGATGGGGTCACATTAGCACAGTTTTTTTTTTTTATGGACTTGAAATCTCATGCGTGTGCAATATTCTGTGATTAAAAGAAAAGCAAGCGAACAGGTTAGGGCAAAAAGCAGGCTCTGAAATTAAAATGTCTTTGTCCTACTGTGTTTCTGTCATTCGTTAACATGCTATTGAAGTAAATAGAACATTATGACGTATTGGTGTGTTTAACAGCACAGCGTGTGCATCGTGCTTGGAGCATTCAGTAGCCATCAAACACTTAGTGCTACCTAAATTACCTCCTTTTTTCTTTCCACAGAAAACAAGTTTAGAATGACCCGGCTCACAAAGCGTATCTGAGTAGGTTAAGACAGTCTTCCCATTTATGATCAGGTCAAGCTTGACGTACAGTTCCTTGATGCTGTGTCCTATACACAAAGCAGAAGGAGAGCTCAGAGAAAGTGCAAGGGTAAACAGTTTTATTACTTTGTTTTTAAAAAGATTCAGTTTTTTTTCCCCGCTGCTGTTCGAGCCACTGAATGTTTTCTCTTCACTGAGAACTCCTGATATATAGAAATCCATGCTTCAGGAACAGGCCTCTAAATTGCTTAAGGTATAAACAGGGGATATAATAGCATATATCTTTATTATTAAATAAACTATGCCTATGACATTCTTTGACTCTGAGGCCAGCTGGCATAGTAATTTTTTGTGTCCATACATCTAAACTTTCTTTCCTACTGTCCCTAGTACAGGGACCACATCTGATGGGTGTATGGAAACAGCCTGTGGCCTGTACCAGCTGCTTGGGAAAATGGTAGCTGGCTCAAGCCAAACATGTGCCAGGGACCAGCATAGCAGCTTGGCAGTGCTGGGAGGTTGCCTGCTTGTGCCTGGCTTGTGAACATAGATACAGTCAGTGAGACTACTGGATTTAGAGGGAGGTCCTGTACTCTGAGTTGTTGGAAAGGTATTACAAATGCCTGTAATGCGATTTTACAGGCCTGTATAAACTTTGCAGCCACCTGAAAACTGATGCTCGCCAGGCAAAAGGAGGGAGACCTTTTGCGTGCAAAGAAGCATTCCCAAGTGCTAAAAGACACTTGGCACACAAACTTATTTTCAGCACCAGGAGCATTCAGCATTGGTCTCATATTTATGCTCAGGTAGTAGAGGTTCTAAGTGAGCTTGGGGCCAACAAAGTTGCAAGAAGATGGCTTTGCTGTGCAAGAATCACAAAGCAAGCTATGACTAATATTAACTTGTGCACCCAGCCCACGAGCTCAAATGCAGTTCTGCTTTTGACCTTTTCTTGCTGATCAGTCAAGTGCTGAAGAGTATAATTTCAGCTAGCACAGGTGGTGAGCTGATGGCATGACTGTTGCCTCAGGTCAGCACTTCCTCAGCACTCTCCCAGCATGCTTCTCTGCATGCCCAGGGTGGGCAGAGAGGTGCCCCCACCTTGCTTTGTGGGAGTCCCTTTGGTTTCCTGCCTGCAAGGGTCAGCCTTGGCAATTTGGCGAGCGCTGCTGGTGCTGACAAAAGAGTGTTGGTGCTCTAGCTGTCTCATTCAACAAGGCTCTCCCCAGGAGACTTTGTTGTGAAAACAAGCTCTAGAGCAGCCCCCACCTTGGCTATCCATATGTACAAATGAAGCATGTAGAGAGGAATAGGGGCTGAGGGGTGATATGACCCACTTAAGAGACATAGGTAGTCTGAAGCTGGGCTGATAACAGAACTGATATTTTTGTAGCCCTGCACAGGTTTTGAAATTTCTCAGAAGTGAAGCCCATTCATATTTCATAGGAGGTTGTCACCCTTGCTTACTTCTTAATAGCAGCACTCACACATTAATTACCTGTTCAAAGAATAAGAAAATAGCACTTCACTTACTTAGGACCATTGCAGCTCTGATGTTAAAGGTGTGGGTTGTGATATCAGAGCAATGGTCAATGCTGAAAGCAAAATCTTGCTGGGGATCTGTTTGGAGACAGAAAGCAGTGGTTAACTATTTTTATTTTTAATGATATACCGACTGTATAGAAGAAAACAATAAAATATAAAAGTGTTATAAAAAGCAGTTTACATATTCCTTAAATTCTCCAAGATGTGCTCAAAGCTCCCATACCCTGTGTTTAATAGCTACTTCTGTTCTTCCTGCCACTTCAATCTGAAGCGCATTTAGATGATAGCCTATATGTGGCTAAAACCTACTGTGTCGGAAAATGAGCCAAGTTCAGGGAAAGCAAGTTCCCCACAGCTGTCAATACTCATTCAACAGTGAAGTTGTAGCACAGCTGCTCTTCCCAGGATTTGTGCATTACCATTCCCTCCTCAGCACTGATGAGCCATTGGTTACGATGGTGTTTTTTAACTCATTTATATCACAAGATGGCTTGGTAAGGCTGATTAGGAAACTGAATCCTGAAGTGGGATGAAAAGTCCAAAAATGGAAATAAAATTGTGTAACTGAGATCTTGCAGTATTTCATGCCGAGTCCACTATTGTGTGATATTTCTAACCCAGGAAATACTCTACACTTCTCCCTCTCTGGGAGACATTAGCAGAGCTGGGGTCAAAGGGAGCCCTACAGTTGATGACTGACATGAACGTGGTTCTTGCCAGTTCCTGCAGTTCCTTTCTCTGCATCAAGCCCCAAAGTCTTGTACAAACTTAATCGCTTTTTCCCTGCTTCCACCTTCTTCCTTGCTAGCCTCCATGAGACTCCACGCTGTGCCTGAAGTCTTGCCAACATGCCACGCTCTGGTGACAGCCGGCAGCAACAACTGACAGCTCAGCTGCCACAACCAACAGCACATGGAAGTGTTTTCCAGAGCCGTGGCTGGAGGTGGAAGATTTGGCCAGTTTGGAAACATATCATCTTGAGCCTCAAGGCTTGCTTTAGTCATAGGTTTGTCCCTCATAGTGGCTTTCCAGCCAGCCTGTGCATCTAACTTCCTTCTCTGTGGAAATCAGAGAAGTGACTGTGGCATGTGCAGAAGCAGCTGTAGGCTCCCTGGTTTACATAGAGCTGGTGGTGACAAATATAGACTTAGGAATTGAATTATGTTTCTAAGTTATTGTTGCTTGAGGTAACCTTCTTGCTGAATTGAAAATAACAGGTTGGGAGAATTCTCCTTTGCTGTGGTGAAACTTGAGTCACAAGTGTACTCTGTGAGGCTGAGCTAGCATCTCCATAGTCTGACTCTATTTTTGCAGCAGTGCCTCATAGCTGTAACAGCTAGCAGGGAGCAAGCCTGGGTGACCAAAGACTGATTGCATAGAGGGGAGCATGAAATGAATGAAGTGCTGGGAGGAGCTGGGGGCTCTAACTAAGCCAGGCTCTGCAAGTACATGGATTGTCAGTGTGGTCCAAAAGGAGCTCCTGAGTTCTAAGTTCTGGTAAATTAAAAGATCTGTTAAAGAGGGGAGATAAATGACACTGGTATTTCCCACAGCTTTATGTCCCTGGGCTGGATTTTATCCTCCACACCACTAAAGCAGTCTCTGATCGAGACAAAAAGTTAGTTCCTGGAGTTGTTTATCAGCTCAAGCATGACACAGAGTCAGAGGGCTGTATTTCTTCTCTTCCCATATTTCTGTCAGTTCTCGCTTTGTTATTGCAGCCTCAGAAGCTGTTGCAATCAGGTAGGAGAGCAGTTTCCTGCTCCAGGCGGAAAGCATGTCAAACTTCTCTTTTCTCCAGGACCGTTATGTCTGCTTCCCCTCTGGTCTCTACCACCTCTCAGGCCTTGGTTTCCGCTTTGCTCTGGACTTCTGCAAGAATGCCTCTCATTTCTGTTTTTCACGTGGTGTGATAATAAGGCTCAGGAAGCAGCCGCTGAGATTCAGAGCAACTTGGGAATTGATGCCGACAAACAGTGCTGTTGTCATATGACTAAGATTGTCAGCCCTGTAATTTCCAGAGCAAGATATGGTCAAAAATGGCACTGCAACCTATACAATGCTCTTCTCTTTTCAGAGAGACTAGACTGTGCTTTAGTCAACAAATTAAACCATGGTATTAAGGCTAGAAGCTGATTTTTTAGTTCAAAATTTCTCATCAATAACTGTTTGGATGGAAAGGTGATGTTCATGAAACCAAGCTTCGATGGAAAGCATAGGCTTCTTATAACGAACCTGCCCTCAGGGTTCTTTTAGTTTGGATATCTCATGTCTTTTTTTTTTTTTTTTTTTTTTTTTTTGGTGTGGGGTTGTGTTTGGTTTTGAGTTTGTTTGTTCTTTCCTATGGGTTGAGCACTCTTGCCAGATGATATATTTCATGGTGCATTGTAGCCATGGTTGTCTTCTACTGCACCACTACTGGTACAACATAGGACTCTGGTGTATCCAGAGAAGTGTTGTCTGGTCCCCAGACAGGAAGAAAACATGGAAGCACTCACACAAGAAATTCCAGCAAAAATTGCGGTTTAGAGCATTTGGGTTTTTTGGTGTTAGTCCATTGCTGAGAAATGCAAACTTTTCCACTGGGAAAAGAAACCCCAATTAATTTTCTCACCATCTCCCTGTGGAAATTCAGGCTATGATTTTGCAGTCCAGCATCTTAGATGTTGTGGTGTATGTGGGGTCTCCTGCTGAAATCAGTTGAAATGATGGCTGTGTTGCTAAAGCTATGGTGCCAGGGAGTCTGGGTTCCAAAACATGTAGGCAGAAAGGTTGCTGCTAAAAGGAAATGAAATAAAATAGTGGCTTTTAAGAATCTGATGAGTGAGGATGTCTGTAAATTCAACTGTGCACTACGAACTAAGGTAGTGTGCCATAGTGTGGCAAAGGCAATTCGAGGCAATTACCATTTTTCTTTCATTTCAGATGCACAACTGTGAGTCATTGTGTCTCTTATGGAGGTTTAATACTTACTCTTCCTTGTTTGCCTCAATCTGAAGTGAGCTGGTTAGACTGAAAAAAATACATGTTATGTCTTTCACATGTGTAGAGCAATAACATTTACCGTTAAATCTCTTAAATACGTGGGGCTGCCCTTCAGCTTTCCACTTCCCTGCAATATTTCATAGTGCACAGTACTGTATGTTCCCAGACTTCCCTCCACCCACTCCCTTCAATCTGCTCTGTGTTCCATAATTAAAGCTAGAAACTCTTCAACTGGTTGCAGAGTTTTTGCTTTTCCAGATCAGTTTTGATATATCACCAACATTTAAAATGTTGCAGGAAGTTTTGCAAACATGTTGAGGTTTATCAGTAAAAATCTGCTTATTGTGGGGGGAAAGGGCCCTTTTTTTGTGTCTCTGTGTATCTTTCCTATCCACCATAGGAAAGAACAGCCCAAGTACTTCTCGCAGCTAGCACAAAGGTGCCTGGGAGCAGGCTTTTGACCGAAGTTTGCGTCTAGACAGTTCTAAATCTTTCAGGTAGCTGCACTGAGAAAGAGGCAAGTCTTTGGCCTTTGTAAACAATCAGTGCACTGAGAGATCTCTTAGACCCCAAGTTATTTGAACTTGGTGCTGTGGCTAATGATGAGCTCTCAGCTGTATCTAGCACTGAATGTACATCTCTTACTGAAGACTGGCTTCTGTAGTACAGTCCTGCTTTGAGAGGTAAATTTGGGACATACCTGGCAGCTTGCCGCTGATCACCCCTCACATGATGTAGTGACAGCTGACCTCATGCATCCCACCTCCCATTTCGCCTTTACCCAAGTACGCTAATGGAGTTTTATTGCTATACTGGCTTGGTATGTGGTTTTCCTTGCATATGACCTGTAATAGCACCATAGTGCAAGATTTCAGCCTTGCTTACTATTGCAAGGTGCTCATGGTGACAAATTTGGCTGTTTTTTCTAGAAGACTGAGCAGATGTGCATAGTACAGCATAGAAGCTCAGATGAGTTCCTGAACTCTTCTTCCTATTTTTTTTTTTTTCCCCTCGCTCTTGTTCTTGGTAGAAGGTTCGTAGGTAAGCTAGCTCAGATGTATGTAAAGTGGTGTATCTGTGTGACGCTCCTGGCTGCAAGCCTTGTACCTTTGACGGAGATTAACCCTGTAACAGGGACAACAGATGGGAACATAATTTCATGCCTCAGTTACTGCAGTTGCGGGCTACCAGCTCATGCTACTGCTGAACATGAGTGTGCACCAAGCTACAGGGCTGTGAGCTGGGGCTGCCTTTACACCCTGCAGCCTCCTGTGCTCTGGGAGGTGATCTCCAGCAGGAACATGAAGCAGACAGCTAGGAATGATCATGTGCTAACTCACTATGGCTATGTCCATCAGAGGCTGAGCTGCTAGATGACTAACTGGGCATTACAGAAACTGCATGGACAGATGGGAAGCACCTGTTATAGCAATTTTGCTGGGCTGGTGTACAACAGACTCTGTCTCTTATTATTCTCTCTCCCTCCCCCCCATCTTGTTAACTATCCTTTACTGGCTTTGCTCTCATCTGAATCTGCTCTAAAATCACACTGTTTCCATATGAGAATCAAAATCAGTGGCATGAGTGAATAGAAGCAGCAAGCAGGCAAGCTTTGCTTGTAAGAGTCCACATCTGTAAGTCTTGCAGTGGTGAGAAGATCTCCAAATAGGTAAGTTTTGGGTGCTTCAAAATAACACTTTTAGGAGCTGATAAGCCACAGAATTGAATGGAAAGACATAGATGCACCTGGCTAGGGTCATACAAGGACAGACTGGTGCTAGAGGAGCTGGAAATTAGCACAAGGAAGAAACATTTAGTAATTACCAAACACTCCTCACCTTCAAAGCTCTTAATAAAATTAAATCATTAGTCCTTACAACATTCAAGGTGATGAAAGGAGAGGGAAAGAATGAGGAACTGTTTGGGATCTCAGACTTTATGTATTCACTCAACATTTTCCCTTTAATGCTTATTTAAATAAATTAACCTGAATGTTCAAGATTATATTTGGCACTGGAATCTACTTATAAGGTACTGAGGAAGAAGTATCAGGTGAATTAGCAGCTCTCCAGTTATGCATCTAGATTTCCCTGAGCACCTTCATTTAATGAACTTCCCTTTGGGCCTGCCTTCACTGCGTGCCACTGCTATGTCCAGACATGGCTGGGAGGAGCAGTGACTCTCTGTTCAGAGGGGAGCAGAATAAATTGAGCAGAAACTCATGTTGGCTGTGTCTAGTTTATCACGAGGATGCTTCATCCCAAGATGCTCACCTCAGACATGACCAGCTCTGGGCTCTTGCCTAGTTCAGACTGGCACTCTGGCCCGCTTTGCAGAAGTCATGGTATGTTTTATCTCCTGTACCTTTCTGGTTTGCTTAGGCAACATGGAGGTGAAGGAATAGGGAAGATTACAGTTCACGTATCCTTAATGTCCTGGGGAATTGTGAAATTGAGAAATGTCCCTGGGACTGTGGGAATTCCCCTTTGCAAACAGCCCTTTCAACTCGTGGTCTCTGAGGCCTGCTTAAACCTGAAACTCTTGGAGATGTCTAATGGACTGAGTAATTGCTTCCTTTCTGATAAAACTAACACAACTATAGAGGGAAGCCTGAAGATTTGATCTCAATATAATCTAAAAAACCCAAGAACACTAGCAAGAGAAACTTAAAATACAGCTTTAAAAACAAATAAATGTTTGTGCAATATTTAAAACATTTCCAGTCTCTCAAGAACACTGAACACTGGTAATGCAAAGAGCAATTGCACACTGCTTGGTTAAGTTAAGGCACTGGCCCTACTGCCTGGTGTTTGTGGCCCTAGTTTTGCAGCAAGGTGATTCCAGTGTCTTACAAAATTACTCTAAATAAAGGATGAAGACTTTGTCTCTTGCTACTTCAAATAAAACTCCTTGAGTATAACGGATGTCTAAATTTGCAAATATTCAGAAACAGTGACTCAGAAGGCTGGCAGCTTCTCCAAATATGTTGCTGGGGCACTGGAGCACTGACTGCAATAGTAGCAGCATTTGGCACGTGAGGAACAGATATGGGATGCAGGATTCAGCCTGTGAGCAAAGGGCTTGAAGTGTGGCAGGTGGAGAAGAGAGGAAGAGATTTGCCTGATACCAAGCTGAGCTTGCCCAGCCACCACTGATGGCCACAGAGCTGCTGGTGGCCTGGGCAAGGAGCTGTGTGGTGTGATGAGCTGGAGGCAAGCCCCTGTAAAGACAGAAGGTGTGAGGGGCTTGCTGGAGGGCTGAATTTGGGGATAGGGTTGTCACCAGCATGCATAAAGCAGCCTCGCCAAAGACTTGATCTAGGTATCCCTGCCTTTTCCTCCCTAAACCACCTTTCTTGACAGCAGGCTTATTAGAGCTGTTTGCCAGGGCTCGAGGGGAGGCACACTGTCTGAAGGTTCACGGAGACTTTCCTTCCTTTTGCCAGTGGTTGTATTTGGAAAGGGAGGTTTCTCTGTTTTGTGTGGTATGACAAAGTTTTGTCTAAGTCTGAGAAGATAAAACTGAAATATGCCATCTTTGAGGGACAGCACGGACAGATCTGTATTTGTATTTGATAATCCTGATTTGTCCCAGTTAGCTTGACAGAGAAAGGGGAGAGGCAGGGCAGGCTTCATCTACAGCAGTGTAACAAGAAAATACTGCATTAATTTGGGCCCAGTAGGGATTGTATTAGAGAAAGAAAGTCTTTGTTTTTCTGTTCTGTTGGTGAGAAAACACCATGCACTGCATGAGTGAGATGCATACAGTAACTGCCTGTATTCCTAATCTGATCTTTCTCTTCTCTCTCCATGTGGGTTTTTTTATCATACTTTATACTGCTGTACTTGAGACAGATCTCTGGACATCAGTGATTGCCAGTATGACTGGGGATTCACAACAGACTTGCAGACTTGTACCAGAAATAGAAGCAAACATTACTAGAAACTGCCCTGCTGTTAGACACATGCCATGCTCTGGGATAGCAGGCTTTACAGCTGATTATACAGAACAGTAATCAGCAGCATGTAAATGGGCTAAATATTCCTATTTTCCCAGGATGGGTTGAAAACCAGAACAGGAGTTTGGCAGTAAGCTATAATTGGAATGGCATGCTCCCTCTGCTGAGGAAGCTAGCTGGGTTCCTGCCTGCTTGATCACCACTGGATCATTTGACAGGAGCCATCCATCTTCAGGTGAAGAGGAAACTGGTGCATTGAATTAATTAGTAGCAGCTTTCAAGATCCTAGCTTTTGGCAGCTGGAAGCTCTCCTGAGTCTAAAAGCAGTATCTGGGACAGATCAAAGGTTTTGGATTTGGTACATGGTAGTTCTGTACAGGGTATTTGGACATCTTGTCCCTGATGGCCACTGTTCCTCCATGGTTTTAGGTTGTCATAAGCCTCCTTGAAGTTGGTGCAGTGACATTAACACACAATAATGCTGAAGTCTTTTTTTTCCTAAGCTGTGTTAAATTTTCTTAGATTATTCTGGATATCTTTTCTGGTGGATGCTAAATCGCTGTGAGAACCTCATTTCCTGCCTCTGTTTTCTTAAACTGTAAGAATAGTAGGGTCTAGAGCTGTTCTGAGGCCTTGATGACAGCTCTAGATGACATGATGTGGCAATGTCAAGAAAGCCTAGCAATGTTTCATATGCTTACACAGAAAGGTTTACACTGGAGCACTTACGAGAAACTGTGGTTTGTTCTTGCTCCTGACTTTATGCAGTGACTGTGCCTTTTGATAATTTCTACTTTATGTAATATAGGAGCTAAACTCAAATTTTCATCAAACTGTTAATACAGCTGTGAGACACCTGTTCAGCGTATCGGACCACTCCTCTGTAAAGACTCAAATTCAGCATGCAGCAGCAAATGACAGTTCTGCCTTACCCACAGTACTTCTTGACTGTAATGCAAAGTTTTCCAGGTATGTCTCTCCTATTTGTTTCCAAAGGGGAGAATACATTTTCCTGTGGCTTGCCTTGCAGGCTGTTACCCCTCCTGCTTGCAATACATTAGTGACTCAGTGGCTACAACAACTGAAGACATGGCAAAAGTCAATAGGTGGAAAATGTGTCTGCTAGTTTAGATTTAGCAGCTGGAGATAAGCAGGAGGGGCTGTAACGCATAAACAACTCTTGCAGTCCATGATGCAGGACCTTCGTTGATTTGGTGAAGAAATGGACACTGTGAGGAAACATCTGAGAAATAAATTAGATGGGAAAATTTAAAGTGTGGTTGGAAAAGTTCAGCTGAGGTTAATTCTCTCCATTACTAGTCTCAGTGAAAGCATTAATATTGCTTTTGCTAAATGGTTCAAAGTCTAGATGATGAACTTAATTTTTTGCCGGAGTACCTTGGAGGTATGAAATTGTCTCCTGCTCCTCCTTACCATTCACATTTTAAAACTTACTATATACTCTCCCTTCTCTGAAAGAAGAGGCAAAATGAAATCAGAACCACCTTAAGAGGTTACATAGGAAAGTAAAGTTTTAATCCTCTCTAACAAAGTGGAGAATTAAATAGATGAGGTAGTTTTAATTCATAGAGGGGACCAAAATTTTGAAAGAAGATTTACAGTTGCACTCATATTTATGCTACCTTGATTCTGACAGTAGCTTCAGTTTGTTAGGATCTGGTGCCAGAAATATGCATGTCAACATCTGGCCTTCCTTCTGGAATAAGTAAGCTATACCACATGAGTACAGCAGCAAGGCTATGACACTAAGATGGCTTGGACACAACAAATGAGAATTTCACTTGAAATAATTTTTAAGTTTGTTGATTTTTTGCCCATTAGTGATCTATGCAATGAGAGATCAGAGGGGAGTTGGTGTTTTGTGACTTTAAATAATTTAGAAGCAGAAGTCATTGCTGGAGATTGCTTGAGGGAAATAAATAAGTCGAAGAGAAGCATCTGGCTCAATTGGTCTGCCAAAAAACCCAAAGAATAATGGAAAAACCTTCTCTTACCAAGTGTCTAGAAGAACATTTGCCCTGAAGATGCACAAGGTGAGAATTTTTGGCAGACTCTTCTTTGCCAACTGAAGCTATTGGATTCCTTACATCCTTTAACTAAAGGATGTAGGTGTGTGGCCGGAGAGGAAAAAAGAATTAGTAACATTGGTTACATAAAAAAGGGAAAGTGATGTTCTGTAAAATTAGTGCTGCAGTGATGATAATTTAGCAGGATTGTTTACAAGTTGGTATTGCTGATTGAGCAGGGATGGGTGTTACAGGTCTATTTTTAAAAAAGGAAAATGAAGATTTTAAGCTAGTTAGTATATTTGATCTCTCAGTATGTAGGAGAAAAGGATATGACTGGCTGAGTGTGCGAAAGGGAGCCTAGTAAGACAAAAACTATTCATCATGGACAGAAATAATCAGAAAATTGTAATCTAGCCAGTCTATCAGTCTCCACTTTTAGGCACTGAAACGTTCCCTCAAAGCAGAGTTTAACAGGAGAGTGTCTATACTGTGCAATCTGAACAGAATAGGTTCTACACCAGAATAACCCTGATGACTTCAAGGGGCCATTTTAAGAGATCCAAATCCGAGCTCACAAGTTTAAAGAAAAGCTGTACAAATGAGAGTTTCTCTGTCTGTAAATGCAATCCAGTGCAAACTCATACTGAAGTGGGCAGTGCTGCTCTCTCCTACTGTACTAATGTAGCGCAGGAAAAAGCTTTATAGAAATGACCCTGCCTGAAGTGTGACAGAGCTATGAGCCATGGAGCTCAGTGGATGTAAGTTCAGTCTGACTTTGCTCTGTTTAGGAAGTGACACTGGCACATAAAAATAATTCTGTAGATGACCAGAGGGCCCTGCTTCTTTGACTGGCAGAAGACATTAATTAAAGCAAATGGTTACCCCTATCCCTAAATAATTTTTTTTTTTAATTTAAATATGTAGATACATAGCTATAAAGCTTGTAAAGAAGGGTGCAGTGAGTTTCATACTTGGGTTCTGGAGGTTGAAATGAATACTGATTGCTTGCTGCTTCTACTGAAACTTCAGCTAATGGCTATTAACCTTTCTTCAGATGGAAAAAAAAAAAAAAAAAACACAAAGAGAAAAAGCAATTAAAGCCAGAGATTTATTGGGAAATGTGTTTGTTTGTGATAGTAAAAAATCCCATGTGATCTGAACAGTGCTTTATAAAGCCAAGGGAATATTTCTCAAGATGTTGTCTCCAAATACTACTATTTTGACTCTCCTGAAGATCTCCCTGAAATTCCCTGTTATTTACTCCCATGCACAGAAAACAAAGTCCTTAATGGCTGATGCTCTCCAGACCATAAGAACCTTTTCTGCACTGTCAAGAAATCTATGGTTTCAGGGAGCTCTGAAATGTCCCAGGTCCTAATCTGAATGTAGAGCTTTAATCACTGAGCACACTGGGCTGGGTTTGCTGGTTGAAATGAAAGCAGACATTCTGAAATACTGGTTTGTTGACATAGGCTCAACTAACATTTCAAGAAAGAGCAGTAAGAATAGCTGGAAAAATTTTTCA
The DNA here is from genome assembly GCF_034619465.1 of Leptosomus discolor. Taxonomy (NCBI): domain Eukaryota; kingdom Metazoa; phylum Chordata; class Aves; order Leptosomiformes; family Leptosomidae; genus Leptosomus; species Leptosomus discolor. Next base: position 30,884,097 of record NC_141398.1, on the reverse strand, counting down.
TGTGTCTGCAGCAGCAATCACCTGCTTTATTTACCCTATGAAGAGGGCCCTATTTGAACACTGCATTGTGATAATGTTTTCCTGGCTGATTAAGACAATTAAACTTACATGAATAGTCTAGAAGCAGGTGCTGGTAGCTGTGTTGAGGAGTTGTATTTTTTAGTCGCTGACTGGATTGCACTTTGCGCTTTCAGATGCCTGACACTCAAATAACAGTGGAATCTGCTCAGGGCACTTTGCTACTGTTGCCTTCCTGCCTTTCCCTTCCCAGACAATCACCTTTTAAAACATGTCTCGAAAGATAAAAGTTATTATCGTAAAAATCACTGTGAAATTAAAAGGGCTAGGAATCAGCCATTTGTGTAGCGGATTCTTTTCATGTCTCTACATAGACTTGCCAATTACGATTCTCTTTTTCTCAGTTGGAGATGTTAACCTGTGCTGCTTTTATCTCGGGATCCCTGCCTAGGTTTCTGAAGTGATTTGTGGTCATCGAGATCTTCCTTCGTTGTTGTCACTTGTTCCTGGGAGGAAGATAGGCACTGATAGGAAATGTCTTGCTATTTATAGACTGTCTAGCTGTTTTATCTCCTGTGGTTATCTAGAGGAGGCAGCATACTGTCTATTTACTTCACTTTTAGACCACCCATATCTCAGCCTAAGTTTCTCGCCATGGACTTGCTGCTGAGACTTTTTTTTTTTGGTCTGATTTTTTTAGATGACTTTTTTCTTTACAAGTGCATTATATTGATCGCTAAGGTCTTGTCTAGCACTTTCTTTTGATACATGCCTGGAGGTCCTGGTTATTGAACGTTTAGTCTGATGTGGCTGGGTGTGAATGGGGATCCTTTCTATAGCATACAGAACATGGACTGAGGCTGAGGGCTTGATGCATGCCTATATATTATGCATTATAGGGGCAGGATACAGCTAGAGCAAGTGCTTGCAATGGAATGGGGACTTGCTCCTGGATACAGGCCACTGCTATTCTTTCTGTGTCTTCAGTTATCCACCTAAGCTTCTCTGCTACACTCATCACAGTTATATTAGCTCATATTCTTGGCTTTAGTCAGTTTTTTACTGCATTATAGGGGAAGATCTGATGAACTGCAAAGTAAAAATGAACACTTAACTACTCTTTAAATGCTCAGACTGAACTCTATTAATCTGTTGATAGAGGGCATTCAGCTCCAGAAGTGAAGTTGTGAAGTACTTGGCTAAAATTCTCTCAGCTTCCTTAATTTTTACTTAATTCAACCCTGATTCACTGATAACATTCTAGAGTTTATAGTAACAGCAACAGGGATGAAATCCTGACCCTTTTGAAGCCAACAGGAAATACTTTACCCAAGATTTCATACCAGATACCTCACTGCAGCCGTTGTATCACAAAAATGTGTCATCCTCTGGCACCTTCAGTGGAGCAGGAAATACCATGGGGATTTCTCAGACTGGAGGGACACGTGGGGCAGTCTTCCCCTGAAACAGCTAAAGAGTATGGGCAGTTGCCTAGCATTGACTCTGTGCTTGCTGACATTACAAGGTTGTCATGAGAAGGATTGTTGCGAAAGGGTTTTGTCAAACCTAGGCACTAGCACGTCTGTTTCCTCCTGGGTAAGAACAATTGACAGGACACAGATAAAGAATGAAGCTATGTTCTACCCATCTAATTGTGTTCTACAGTGAAACAAAGTGGGGACAAAGCTTCCCCTCCCCTGAAAGGGTGATCGGCACCTTTGGCACTTTTGTGAGCTTGCCAATGAGCTCAGTAAGAGCAGTAGCAGTGCCTTCTCTGAAGGGAACGTAGACTAGTGTATTTGGATTTATACTCCCCACCCATAGATTTTTTTGGGCTCAGCCCAAAACACCTTATATTATTCTACTTTATGCAAGTTACCAGACTATGAGCTGGGTCAGCAGAGATGCAGATGGTGCACCCTGGTCTGATGCTAGAGGTGTGGTAGCCTCTGGAAAAAGGCAGGGCAGAACATTGTGACAGCAGTTGTGAGTGTTGCCACAACTGAATCTGCCAGAGCTGTGAGGAAGCAAGGAAGTGGGCTTCAAACAACGAATCTGATTTAATTCTTGCATTGTTTCTACATGTGTGTAATCTTCTCATCTCCTATAGTTGTGTCCAGGAGAACAGAAAACCACCTTCAGTATTGGGACCTGACCTGTGTGATCTCTGGCTTGTGCTTCTGAAGCTGTGAATTCCTCCTGAATGAATGTACCTCTTACCTTTCTGTGTGTGGCAAACCAAAATAAGTGACATACAAGCTCTAAACAAATGCATTTTGTTAGCTAGGCCCTTGGCGTGCATAAAAGAAGCAATACTTGACTGACATGTGCCTAGGAGATTTCATCATCATTTGAATTGACTCAAACTATAGGCTGTGCCTCTCTGTCAAGGCATCTCATGCTACCTGAGACCTGTTGAGGAACAGAATTAACTTATACAATGAATTCTTACTAAAATAAAGGTAATACCAAAGATTGTATTCAATATCTAATTAAATAATTTCATAATATAGTATACCCATTTATAATATGTGGAGCCTGACTTTAGTCTTCTGGGAGCAGGCCAGTAAAGAACAGTATTACAAATATTTATTTACTTCTCTTGTCCCTCACTGCCTTTATTTTAATGGGTGTGCAAAACTGCATGAAAGCTACAGGGGAGAAAAAGCCCCCTGGGAAACCCTTTGTATCAGGATGAATTGGAAAAACAAACTCTAGGGTGCTCATTTGCCATGAATCGCTTTTCACATCACGTGCAGAAAATGAATGAGGCGTCTGTGAATCTAATTCCCTTTGTCCCAGTTGTAAAGCAGATAAGCACAATAGGAGAGGCACAAGGCCAGCAAAGCAAGAGGTGGAAAGCAGGCACCATTCAGTGAATTAATTTTCAGTCATTCCAGTGCAGCTTGCTCCTTTTCTCGACAGATTTAAAGAACAAACAAAACCCTATGGTCCCTGGGAAATGCCTCTGTTAAGTGCTGCCGCTGAAGTCTTGCTAAGCACAGTGGCAATGGTGGAGGACATGAATCCTTCCCACTGTCATGCTGGGTCCCTTGTCACTCCAAGTGGGAGGACAGAAAGCACATCACCATAGCCTTGCTGCACATTAGGAAAACAGCAGATCAGTGCATTGAAGAGTCTCTGTCGTTCCACAGGTAAAAAAGATAAAGATCTAGGATCTTCCTCTTTTTTTTTTTTTTTTTTTTTTCTTTTAACCTAATTTCAGGATAAAAATCCTAGTCATCTCTCATGCTACAGTGGCTTTTTGACAGCTGTTTATTATTCTGAATTAGGGTACATTATTTCTTCTATTTTCTTCTATCTAAATACAGTTAGATTTGTGTGTGTGTGCGTGTGTCAACCAAACCAGCTATATTTGAAAGACTAAAAATATTTTAGCTGAGAAACCCGGTGCTGGCTTGGGAGTGTAACCCTTCCATTCATTCCCTGGTTTATAAGACTCTCTCACTGCATAAGAACAACTTTGTTGCCCAGCTAAAAGGAAAATGGAAATTTTAAAAGTCTCACCACAGCTTTTGTAATGTATTTCCAAGTTGTCCTCTTTGCAGACTGTGTGTATAGGCCATTCTGTGCTGGCATTGATGTAAAGCAGGACTAAGATGAGAACAAGAACATTTGATGTCTTCATGGTGGTGGTGGTAGCTTGCAGGATTACTTCTGTCTCTTGCAAGCCCTCTGTGGAGGGAGGCGTTCCTTCCTTTCTGCAAGGGAGACAGGAGTTACTACATTCACGCCTGCAGAAGGGTTAAGTGAGCCAATGCAGCCTTAGCTTACCACAACGTGGTATAAACAAGAGGCTAATCAGAATTGGAGTGTGCTATTTCCGTGTGCTTAGACTTCTGCTTTCTGCTTCATGTTAGTTTAAACTAATGAAAAATAAGCTAATCGCACCTACTCCCTGCATGGCATAGCCCTGCCTCAGTGCATGTTGGAACAATGCAGCAAATTGTTTAGTTTTTCTCTCACTGCCAGTTTCTTTTCTTGAGGTCAAAGCATTTGGGTCAAGACCTCAGACAGGCCTATTTAGCCCTTCTGGCTGCAAAACATTGCTATCTAAACCACCCCATCTTAATCACACAAAGTCAGACCAAATTTTGCAAGGCTGACAATTTGGTTTCTATGTTCTTCTTAGTAACAAATCTGTCTGTTAGAGGGAAGGGAGGTATGACTGATGACTTGACACCAAATAAAACAGCCTTGAAAATTTTAGGAACAAATCCTTTCTGCTTGACTATGCTAAATACTGTGTTTATGTTCATTTTGTTCAATGGTTCTTAGCAGTGTACTATGTAACAGTATACCAAATCAGGGTATACTGGTTTTTTCCTTCTGTCTACCTGATTATTTAGCTGCCTGCTAGCGACACTGTGCACTTGTTGTTTGCACTAGGTTTTTTAAAGTTGTGCTTTATGCAAAAAAAAAGTGGATGTTGCAGGTGGCAGGTAATGATCAGTAAGGAAGAGAAGGGAGGTTTGCTGCATCTCGAGTAAACTTCTCCCATTCAGTTTAAGACCCAGGATTGGAATAGAACTTCAAACTGTAGTTGCCAAAAAGTTCTTTCCCAGTCAGAGCACCAATTGGAAAAAGCTACAAGCTAAATTCAACCCTAAAGCAAATGTCTTCTCTGAACTGGAGACAAGGAGAAATTGGCTGAGAGTTGGATAAAAGACCACTTTGGCCACCTCAGCCTTTCTTGCTCTGAAGGGTGGGAGTATAATTTGCTCTGCCACCGAATAAAGCTGAAGAGGGGAAAGCCTATGTACTCTAGCAAACAGGATAGCACATAACAAGATAATTATGAAATAATGCTAAACAGTGGAGCTGTTACTCAGGCAGAATCCTGGCCTGAACAAAGGTAATAAAAGTAATCCATAGACTAAAGAGGGGGCCAAGATTTAAAACTGATGCATTAAATTTAAAAGCCAAGTCAATGCAATCCAAGAGACCTTGCTTTGAATAATGAGGCTCAGGCCTGCTTCGTGTTTTTGGACACTATCATAACGGTATATTATATGTCCACGGCCAGGGTGAGAATCCAGGCAACTGTCCTTAGGCCCAAAACATGTACAAGTCACATAAACAGATTTGGGTTACAGATTTGTCTGGTTTGACAGGACTTTGGTTGTACCCAGCTGACAGCTGATGAAAGCAAGCACAATTGTGAAAGGAATAGTAAGGAGAGACAATGTCTAGGGTTACAGTAAATGCATTTAAACTAGAATCACATAAAGTAAAAGTCCCTTCCTGCTAAGGTCTACAAAGACAGTGAAAACTGGATATAGCAATTATTAGAAAATGTGAAGTACTTCAGATTAGGACTGCGAAAACATAACCTTGAGATATTATCTTTTTTAGGAATGATATTATCATGGTCCTTCATTTAAAATGTCAGCTTAATGCTCAATAACAATGAAGAAGGCGAATCGAACGATAGGGCAAATGCTTCGAAGAGACCCACTGAGGGTCACTAAATAAACCAAATCAGCCTCTCTGAAGATGAAAATCAGTGGAAGCTGGGAAAACACATGGGAGAAATACCATACATGCTTGACCTGCTGTTACTCTTCTCTGCATACCTGCTTATCCACACTGCTGGGAACAGGTTACTGTGTTAAATGGAGCCTTGGTCTGGACTAGAATGGTTTACTTGGACACACTGGGCTTGTTCTTTACTGGACCTTCCCTCTGCCCAACCTATTCAGTTGGAACAGTGTTGCTGGTGCCCGTGGATTTTGAAGCGCTGACTCAAAGCAGCCTTTTTTCTTTGCAGAAGCTCTACAGAAGCTGCTCTGCAGATATCCAGGAGTCTGGGCCTTGCCTTGCAGAGATTTCAGTCAAAGCCCAAGCAGACAGCCCAGGAAAGTGGAATGACACTGGACTTTTGAGATACAAGTCTTCCTGCTTCACTGAAAGCAGGATAGCTGGGGTAGATCTCTTAGCAGAAACCAAATAAGACTTTGTAGATGATCTCAGGACCTCTGCTATACACAGGCAAGTGCCTGCACAGTTTTCCTGGCTGGTGCATAGACTCTCTCTTGCTCTTTTGAGACAGCTACTTCATTTTTTTTTTTTTTTGGCAGTGCTCCTGACGCTGACTCAAAATGACAAGTCACAAGATTTTAATTTTTCTTTTGTGGGTGCATGGTTGGAACGTGTGTCTCAAGTAGTTTTTGCGTAGCCAATGTTCTGAGGGGAAACAGCCATGATAGCTAATGTTTTGGAAAGTTGTGCTGTCACTTCCACTTTGCCCCACCATGTTGTTCTCGGTGGGAAGGGAATTTTACTTGAAGTGGTTCAAGTTTACCATGTATACTCCAGACACTGTTTCGCCATTTCATTCCCTGTGTAATTCTTGTGCCTCCTAGAAAGAGCTTTATTACCAACTCCATCTGTTCTGAGAACTGCTTTCCTTTCAAACAGCCGAAGCCTGTGGGATGAGAAACTACATCTAAGCGAAATGGTATCAGTGCTGGCAGTGGGAATTCTGTTTTGGCAGGTTGCTTAGCTGGCCAATAAGTGTGTTGCTTTATCTGCCTGATTGAAGGCTTTGACCATGGAGACAAGCAGCTCAAAAATGCCTGTAAAGAAAGCTCTTTACTTAGAGGGGTAGAGGCTTCATATATCTAAAGCACTCTTCACTTTGGATGCTTCTGCAGCATTAACGAGTGAAAAAGCCTCTTGTTCCTTATCAAGAAGATTATATCATCACTAATATAATTGGGAAGAGTAAAAGACACAAAGATAGCAGTCTAGTAATCAGAAAAATCTTTTACATCAATGTCTGTAACTTCTTTGATTGGCTGATACAGGACTGTGGATATAACTATATCAGCAAATCACACCCTCCCACACTGCCAAGTAGCTTATACCACCAGCCTCTCATACCTATCACCAATAACTAGTACAAGCTTCTTGGAGAAAGTATAGCAATAAAGAGGATTCATTGGTTTGTATTTTGGCTGGGTTTTTTTTTTTTTTTGTTCCTTGTTGCTTCAGAGTCCACTTATCCTTTTAGATTGCAGCTAATATTAGTCATAACTGATTTAATAGACAGCAACATCTATTGATTAAACAACATACTAGTAAGTAGCCTAATTATAGCTCTACTAGTAATAGATACACTGTTGCCATTAATTTATAATTGTATCATTTTGCACAGTTACAACCAAATATAAAACTAATTCTCATTCTTGGATCTTATAACCCACACCAACTATTTTATTATAGTTCTGCCACCCTTCTCACTCACACTACTTGGTGCCAGAGTGCATGCCAGAGTGCAAGCCTGTCCCTCTTTACTCAACCCTACTGAGTCTTTCATGCACAGACCTGACCGAGGGTTGCATGGGTTGTCCACAGGGTTTCCCTTCAGTGTCCTGGTGGGCTTGGGTGCACAGGTAGCTTCAGTGATGTTTGTAGGTTCCTGTGCTCCTACTGGAAGAAGATCCCACTCTCTTTTTTTCTTTACCTGATATTATGTTATATTTCCCCGTTCATCTATTGCAGGACACATACTTTTTTTCCTACTTTTACTGCGACCCTCTACTGCAACTCTTTGCAAACAATCAATTAACTTTTTTTTTTTTCCCCCTCATTGGTCTCAACTCTGCTACATCCTCTCAGATGTAGCAGACATTTTCAGTCAGGCAATGTTGGCCTTATGTGGTATTAGTGACACATTTGCTGAGGCACAGGCAGCCTCCTAAGACTATATCCCAAAACTCCCCTACAACTATCTGGTTGGTACTAGCAATGTGGGTGGTTTTTTTTGTTTTGGTTTGTGGGTTTTTTTGTTTTTTTTTTTTTTTTTCCATACACATAAAGCAAACTATTCTACTCTAGCCTTGATTCTTCTACCTACCTCCAATTAATGCAAATAGCTTCATATCTGAGGCACAGCCTGCATGCCAGAGCAACAAAGCTATGTGTTTTTCATCCTCTGTTTTGTGCTCACACAGCATCCTTGCCCTGGAATTGTTTTAATTACTCTCTGGGTTCCCTGCAGAGGTTTTGCTAGTCATGAGGTCCAGTGCTCCAGCAGGGCATCTTGCTTGTGTTTGTGTGACTGCACCTATGCTATGACTTCTGCCAAAATAGTTATGGGTATATTGTTTTTCCTATATTCCTAGCCAAGTAGTTGAGTTTGCAAAACTTTTTCAAGCGTAGACCTGGGTAGTGCTTCACCTGATCTCAGCAACAGGTTTTCCTCGCAAGAGTTTCTTTTATTTAAAGAGTTATTATTTTTTCCTCTATCATGCAAGTCCAGTATAAGGTGAGTCCTAACCAAGGTTTAAGCTCTTTCTTTCAAGGCAAAATCTTTTTTTCTTGCCTTTGGCATCTTTGTGCAGGCCTGTATCATACTATGAAACATTTCCACAGTGAAAGCTTCACATTAAAAGCTTCACTGATTTATCTTACTTTTTCTTGCAATTCTCTCTGAACAAAAGCTTTGTACTTCATATTTCTCCGTGTGGGCCTCCTACAGTGAAAGACAGTGAGTGGACATTTCTCACCAAATAGATGAGACTTTTCAGAGGAGATACCTTCATGCTCCATAAAAAGACAACTTTTCCTACTGTCCTTGTAATAGTTTGTTTATTTAATATTTTAGTTAAACACCAACAAGGTTTAGAAACACAGTACAAGGTAGTGTGCCACCACTCCCCCTTTCCCAGCTGCCTTTTCCTGGAGGAAACTGGTGGACAGTCATGGAGAAAAAGCAAAATGTAGCTGTGTTTATGAAGCAAACATGTTCTTTGGGTCCAAAGGAGGGCCATAAAAACAATCAGAGGGATGGAGCACGTCTCCTGTGAAGAAAGGCTGAAAGAGTTGGGGTTGTTCAGCCTGGAGAAAAGGCGGCTCCAGGGAGACATTGTTGCAGCCTTTTAATGCTTAAAGGGGTCTTATAAGAAAGATGGGGACAGACTTTTTAACAGGGCCTGTAGCAATAGGACAAGGTGTAATGGTTTTAAGCTAAACCAGAGTAGATTTAGGCTAGATATAAGGAAGAAATTTTTTATAATGAGGGTGGTGAAACACTGGCGCAGGCTGACCAGAGAGGGAGTGGAAGCTCCATCCCTGGGAACATTCACGGTCAGGTTGGATGTGGCTCTGAGTAACCTGATCTAGTTGAAGATGTCCCTGCTTATTGCAGGGAGTTTGAACTAGATGGCCTTTAAAGGTCCCTCAAACTGTTCTATGATTCTGTGAATTCTTCTAGATTTTAGCATTTGAATCCTTACACTTATAATGTCTGATATTTCGAAGACTTGTATGTAATTTCTGTGCTGTGATTATCTAGTGTCATCTTATAAAAACATAGATTATTTGTTAAAACTCCATTTAACTAATTTCTAAAGTGCTGGAAGACAAGATGGAAAGATTCGGATTTTTGGGCTTGCAGACTTCTACTGGTAGCAGAAGCATTTGAAATGTAGGTATGAAGTTGACGGGTGGTAACCAGGCAAGAGTAGTTGTCTGGCTTCCAGCTTTCATTTTTCACTATGTTTTTATTGCCCTCAGTTGTACTGCTGGACCAGAGACTCTTCTGTAGTGACACAAACTCTGCTCAGCCCAAAGGAAAGAACTAGGCTGTCTCCTGTGTGACCTCTTCTCTTTAGTATCCTCTTTCCAGAAGGAAAAAGGTATCAGAGACACGGAAAACATTCAATCGTGGTGGGTTTAGAGCAGGAAAGCATTTTTTATATGCTATTCCTCTGTTATTTATTTATTTGCATGCAGGAGGAAAATGTAAGATAAGTTTGTTTTGGTGCTTCCTGAAGATAATAGTCATACTTGTGATGTGGCTAAGGTGATGTATGTCCATGTACAGAGTGAGTGACTGTGAGTCTGGGATGTTATTCTTGGACAAGTGTTGCTGCATTTGTCAACTTGTCTGCTGTGTGCACTTTTGAATAACAGAATGGGAAGGGGGAGAAGGCAGACTTAGCACCACTCAGAGCAGAGGCAATGATATGTGCATGCATTTATTTGTGGTTCGCATTGCATGTTCATGAGGCAAATGCACGTAAGCCTAAGGCTGGAAAGAAATTCTGGCCTTGGAGTCACATGGTGTCTCAAACTATAGTAGGGGTGGAAGCAACAAAACCAGGTTTGGTGCGAAGAGAAAAGCATTCATCTGCTTCTGCATCTCCCCTCCTCGGTTCCACCAACTGATCTCAACAGCTGCGCGATCTCAATAGCTGTGCGGAGTAATTACTCTGGCAATTGGATTCTGAGGTGGGTGGGAGTTTTCTAATTGAATACTGTTCTTAAAAAATACCACTTCACTGAGTCCAAAGCTTCTTATGGAAATGCTGGTAATATGTGATGGGTATGTGCATCCCAGCAGGGGAATTTTCTCAGCACCAGGAACAAGTGCTGCAGAAAGCTTCCCTTCTGGAACAGCCTGTATAGGTTGAACTTTTTTACTTCTGATGCTGGAGTTCAAAGTGGGGACTTCTGGGCTAATAGACTCTGAGCTGCTATGGAGGTGGCCTCCTTTTGTTCAGATGAAGCTCAGAATGGGAGAAGCTTTGAAACCTCAAGATTGAAAGGAGTGAGAAAGGGTGTTTCATGTTGCTGTGCTGTCCCTTTGGTGGACTGCCTCTCTGTACATGGCAGTGGCAGCAATATGGTGAGGAACTGCTATGGTGAGCAACCTTTAATTAGTTGAGAAAACAGCCTCTGGCTTGGCATGAACTTGGCAGGTCTTGTTGTGTCAGGAGTCACTCTCCTCTGTCAGTTCAAGGCTGCGCTCATGAGCAGCTCTTCAGCCAGGCAATATGTTTAAATTGATGTCAAATCAGGATGCCAGTGGATCAATGGCCTCTGTTAAAACCCCATGGCTGGATGGACTGAATTTGTTTGCAAACATTGTGGTGCTGGTGTGCAACTTTGGATAGACGCAGATTGGTGCTGGTTAGGTGGTAAGGAGTGGTACACCAGGACAGTTGAACTGAAGCGTGATGTCAGCTTTTGTAACACTGGTGGAAATGGGTGTTTCTTCACCCATCCCAACTAACGGAGTTCCATCTGTGATCATGGGGAAGTGACTCTTTGTGTAGAATAGACTCAATTTGCTGCCTGGGAAATGCTCAGCAGTGTTCAGGAGGTCTTTTCATAATACACCCTAGGACCTTGTGACAGAGTAGACTTGGTAAAGGACTGGTTAATGTTTGATGGAAGGAGTAGAGTTACTAGCCCTACAGACAAATTCTGTTTACAAGTGACTCAACAAGGCAGGAATTGATATCTATAGATAGCAGTTATCTATAGGCAAATGCACACAGTGGAACAGTGTGGAATTTCGTAGTCATGCAAGTATTGTGTTGGGTAACTTGGCAACTCAGCAAGGTTTTGCATTGAATAATCATCCACAAGTAGGGATGAATGCCCGAAATGGCTGCCCTTGAGCTCCTGGATTACTTAGCACTGATAGTTCTTCTCCCCTAAAACGATCCAGTTGACTTCCACACAGGTCTGACATGAAATCTTTAAGAAAGGTCTTGTAACTATGTGCTGGCATGTATGTAAAGAAATGTTTGTTCACCAAGAGCACTGTAAAAGGGAGAGCAACTGAAAGTGGAGGTCTCTCACTAGCAGCAGACACTGTGAACAAGCAGCTTTACCCTTCCAGGCAAGAAAGCAAGGCTTAAATTTAATTTAATCGACCTACGTTGCTGTTTGCTCCCTTTTGGTACCTGAGCGTTCCCTAACCTACATTTCTTCTCTCCTTTCTGACTGATGAATGGTGGGGTTGGCTTTGGATGCATGGAAAAAAGAGGTGAAGGAGCTACAGCTGAAGGAAGACTAAGTTTAAATTGGATTCTGAGGGATTTTGGGAGTGAATCTCAGACTGGTCAGCCTACTGTGAAAAAGTTATGAGTCTGCAAATGAATTTTGTAGCTGCTTCTGATGCACTTCCAGCTACGTTCTTGCAGCAGAAGTGTATCTGCGAAGGGAGATTGCAGTTGCTCCTGTTGATGCTATTCCTGAGCTTATCCTGCTGTTCTCAGACAGTAGAAATACAGGGTTTCTGAGTGTTCCCTTATCATCAGCATGATGCCAACAACAAGAGTGCAGGGAGGCCACTTTCTTGGTGGTTTGTGCTCCTTCGATGGAAGATACTGCTCCTCTGTGTTGAGCAGTATTGTAATTGTGCAGGGAGAGCTTGGCTGCTGAAACCGAATCTAAGTCTGACAGGAAGGAGCAGAGCCTGGTACAGGCTTCTCCTTTCTAGGTGGGGGGCAATGACATGCTACATCCATCCCTTCTTCAGGCCCTCAAGGGACAGAGCTGGTACAGGGTTGGCTTCAGCCGAGGCAGGGGGTTCAGACTTGCTGAAATCTGGGTTCTCTGCTCAGTCTCCTAAGGGTGCCAGTGCCATGAGCTGTTCTCTGCACCACTACCTCAGCCAGGAGCTCCAGCAGGCGCAGGTTGGTGTGGATTGCATCTGATATGAGGGTGGGATAGAGCTGAGTGCAATCTGTGACAGGAATTTGCCAACAAAGCAGCAATTATAGATATGGGATTATATGTGTGAAGGGCCATTGCCACTTCTCTAATGTTTCTAGAGAGAATGACAGGAGCCATTTTGGGATGATGTCAGGGCTGTGACAGCAGGGATCCTTCCTCAGTGGTACAAGAAGATTAAGAAGTCCAGAAACAGACAACTGTAATCTGCACATTACTCCCGGTTGCTGCTGAGAAAAAACAGTGAGAAAAATATAATCTTTGGTCCAGGTCCTGGCCTGGTATCACATTATGATGCTGACAATGCTATTGTGCCTCTTCAGGAAGCCAAACTTTCTTTGGTAAGAGTTTCTTACAGATGGGACAAGTAATATATTAGGGTAAGCTGCTTTTCCTCAGTGGGTATTCAGAGAGCATCATCTGGGAGAGCTTCCAGCTCATTCTAGTTTCTGTTTCCTTAATAGAAGTCAGTATGGATCAGCCACAAAATATTTCTAGTATGCAGATTGCCAGAGATCTAAAATTAATGTATAGACCTTCTTGTCCCAAGAGACCAGTGTGGCTATAGATAGCTTTCTTCAGAAAAACCTGTCTATCTGTCTTTGCGTGACTGCTTTCACTTCCAAGGAGGCGAATACAGGATTTCTGAATTAGCAAGGACATGACAGTTTGGACTAGCTAAGCTCAATTTGGATGTTGCTGAAATGAAAAAGTGGGATTTTTTTTTTTTTTTTTTAGTTTCCTCTGGCAGAGAAAAGTTTCCCTAGCAGCCTTGGTCAAAGCCTGTCTGAATCTGTTTCCTAGCAGAAACGTGCTCATCTTTCCTCCCACTTCTGTCACAATCTCTTCCAGAGGATTGGTGGTGGTGGGAAGCAGCAGTTGCATTGGTTTTGAGGACTCAGTTTGCTGTGAGCACCCCAGCCCGAGCTCCATGCTGGCTGGAAAGAATGAAGTGAGGAAATAGGATCGCAGAGCCTGGGGAGAAGCTTTGCAGACCACCTGGTCTTCAAATTCCTGGCACTGCTCAAACTTGTCTCTGTAGGAAATCAATGTTCCAAGTCAAGCTCAGGTCACATGAGAAAATGAATTTGGCAGGAATATTATGAGTCCCTACTGATCTGCCAACAAATCCACCCCAAGCATCTTGCTCCATGGCTCTACGCTTAGAATAGAGCAGCACAACTGACAGCCCAGCATAGAAAAAATGTACTTACAGAAGTTCCTGGAGGTGGCTTCTGCAGGCTTTCCCATGAACCAATGCTGCTGCAAGCTGACTTTCTTTAGCACTACGTTCTCCTTTTACAGAAAAATAAAAGACAAGGGCTGAGGAAGGGCTTGGAAGCAAAGAGAATTAAGGTAACAGGAAAGAAAACATTCCTTCTTAGTTTTCTGTGTTCCTACTGTCCTAGGAAGACTGCAGTTCTCCTGGGTGCTGTTTAGTCACTCCAAAAGTGTACAAATGTAGGGGCAATTCATACTTCTGTGCCCACCTGACCTCCTCTGACAACATTAGTAGCAACTGGTGAGACATTGCTGTGTGCGCTTAAGTGCTGTTTTGTGCATTGTTTTTCCCAAAATATCTTGGCTTCAGAGCAAGGTGCATAAAGAAAACGAAATTCAGAATTACTCTGGCACAATTATAGTAGAAATAAGCAGATATCAAGCTTAATGCAGATGCCATGATGGGAAATATAATCTCATTTCCTCCTCTTTTTTTGTCTTTTGTGTTAGGCGCTCCATTATCATCTTTATGTGGGATGTTCAGAAATTTTATTTCATTGAGCATATCTGGGAATTGGGAAGCCTCTTCATTACAGAAGGTAGAGACTTTTGAAATGGGCTGTTAACAACTTGCAATGATTTAACATCCCTTCGAGGTGAAAGGACGATGTGCTTCGTGCAGAAGTGCCCCTTGGGGCAGTACAACTGCAAACTGGACTTCCTGTTCAGACCACAAATTTTTGAAAAGTGGAGGCCTGAAATTAGGCCTTCTATATGCATAAGCACACACATAACTACAGAAGATCCTGATCTTCAGAGCTGCTGCTGTAAGATCTAACTGTGGGCACTCGAGGCTGAAACTCTGAGCTGTGGTGTTTCCTAGAGGAACTGAGTAACAACACATTTGAGTGGTTTTCCTTTAAATTTGTGAACATGACGGTGTTTATTTGTGTATTTATTTCTAAATCTTATATAAATGTAAGACATAATATTTATCTTCTGTAAGTAAACATAAATATGTATAAACAAATAAAAATAAAAACAGCTAAATATAAATATTTATATGCATTTCTATTTAGATGACCTAAATTCTGCTACGAGACAATTAGAAATACCCAATTATTCACTGGAGTGGAGAACAACCTGAAGAAAAATATTTTAAAATCCAGATATGAGAAAAGCAACTGAGACTGATGGCATAGGTCCCTCCCTTGGCAGTGTGTGTCTGGCTGTAGTCACTGCAGCACTGTGGGTGAAACAGTATTTTGTTTTCCTTCAGATTGTCTTATCCAGCACTCTCCTGCCTTTATGAGGATAGGTGAGGACGAGGCAGGAGTCTGAGGACAGAGGTTGTGACATGCCTGAGGTCTGGAGTCTGGGAGCTGAATTCTCTTCTGTTACCTTTGTGTGCGTTGGGACTGTATCTGCCCTGTGACTCTCAGGGCATGGAAGGGGCTCTGGCTGGTTAGTGGGAAATGCTTCTGCTCTCAGTTTGCACTAACCAAATATGTGAGCAGAGAGAGAAGGCAGCAAATATGCTGAAGGAGCCAAATTATTTCAAAGGCTGTCTTTGGTGAAAGAGCACCTGCTTGAGGCTGAACGAGGCATCCTCCCTCTTCTCTATGCAGCCAGAGGGAGGTGGATGCCAGCAATGGGCGAAAGCAGGTTGGAACACGGGGCATAGTTTTCGAGGTGAAAACATCGATTTGCCAGCACCCCTAAAATTTGAAGAGGCTGGACGAGTCAAGACTTGTGCTCTGCTCAGACTGGTGCTCTGGATGCCAGAGCAGGCAGCCTGTTAACGAGTCGTTTAACTATGTAGTTAAAGCTGAGATACATACAGCTGTCAGCAGCGAAAAAGACAAGACGTCAAAGACTTGCATAGCAGAGGGGGAAGCGGCGCGCTGGAAGCTTTCCCTTAAAGCTTTGCCTGGACGTGCCCTGCTGCTGTTGAAGCTTTCTCTTACAATTTCGGAGTCGGATTTTCCCAGGAGGGGCTGTGGGCCCTCCCTGCTTGAAGGGCTGGAGGAAGAGAGCGGAGGGATGGCCCGGTCCGGCTGGCGGCGTCCCCGGTGGCTCCGCACAGCCGCCGTTTCCAGGCGGGCCACCTGGTGGTGCTGTCTGCTCGAGTTCCCGGCCGCGGCGGGCCCGCCGGGCCGCGGGCCTGCTGCTGCGCCTGCCTTATCGCGGGGCGTTTGGGTAACAAATGAAGGATAAAACCAGGTCTGCATTGCCCACCTGGCGCTGGCGGTGGGAGCTCACCTTTCTGCGCGGCCCTGGGGCAACAACAGATGGGATTATTGTGGCTTTTTGTTGTTGTTGTTTTTTTTTTTTTTTTTTTTTTTTAAGCTCGATTTCGAGGAAGTGCCTTGGAAAAGGTCTGGGGGAGGCCAGGCCCCGGTGCTTCTGCATTTTGTGGAGACTGACGATGGCTTGCTAGGTTTTCCTAATTTATTTTGCATTCTTCTCACAGTTTCCATTGTGGAGCTTTCCCATACGGGGATTAACCACCACAAGCAGTGCAGTGCAGCGCTGGCAACCTCCCTGGAAATCACGCATCCTGAATAATGATGAGAGCAGAAAGCAGGACAGAAAATCCACCCTTCTGCTCCCTAAATCAGCACAGGGTAACTCCACCCCAGACAAAGAGCAGTGCTTGGCGATACCCCCATTCCCACAGCCTGCACACCCCACACCCCCCCCCTGCAGGGGCTCGCATGCAAACATGCAGGCAAGGTAAGAAATGCAAACTGTGGGGGTGCTCCTGCCCAGCGCCAGGTGCCTATTGGGACAGCCAGGCTCCTCATTTGCTCTGGGGGGTGCAGGCTTGTATTTGTCATCTTTAGGGACCAAGTCCCTCAGTTAAAGACTAGCAATGAGGTGCTTTGTCACGTAGGTGCAGGGGATGGGGGTGACTGGTGTGGACCAACATGTAGGGAGAACAAAACAGCTCACCCTCTTGCCTTGCCAGGTTAACTTTCTCATTGTGACAGAGGACAGGGAGTAAAATTTAGCTGAGGTTGCCCCACTCCTGCCACAGGCAGCACCACCAGTGGGTCCCTCTGAAGTGAACAGGCTGGCTCCTCATTTGTTTCTCACTGTCAGGATGATGAGTCCAAATAGATTTCTTTTTGTTTGTGTTTGCTGCTTGTCTGTGCTGACAAAACCTGCATAGTTTGTAGCTCACTCGCTTCAGCTGGCTGCTGTTCCATTTTAATGCGAGGTGCTTCATTGGAGGTCATTTACTCAGTATGTTGCTAGGCCATTTACAAATATGAGCTGATGAATATTTCATTGTCATTCACCAGGAATTCTGTTGGAGTGTAGAGCTTCATGGGAGTGAATCACTATGTGATGCTCTCAACCTGAAATAATTTCCTTGCTGCATCTGTCAGATGTGCTAATTGCTGGTGTTGAGGAGGTAAAGTTAGTGGAAGGGGGAGGAATACATTTATATATTAATATAATAATACTATTTATCTCACCTTGTTTCTGCTTAAATGTCCCTGGAATCAGCTCTGCTCAGGGAAAGAGTTCTTTCAATGAAATAGCAAGAGCAGACATCTCTTCTTGTTCACTCTAAGAGCAATACCCAGGCTGGCTTTCCTTCCCGCAGTGCCACACCTCCGGGAGGGAGGCTCTGCTGGACTCAAGACTCCCTCTTAAGTGCCAGGAAGAGTGAGTACTTGCAGCAGAGTAGGTGGAGAGACCAATTTATCTTGCTGCAAAAAAAGCGTAGTGGAAGCAGGGCACAGTGTGCAGGGGATGCATGGTGGTGTTAATGCCTGCTTGAGACTGCAAAAAGCCTGGAGCACTAATTCTGCAGAGGGAAACCCAAGCCTTTTGTCTGAGTCCAATGATGATTCAGGCACCAGCATCACTAGATATTTTACTGCTGAGCCAACTGAAGAAAACAGAGGCTGGGATAGAGTACCAAGGTTGGCAGCAGGGGTCTATAAAGGAAGTTTACCCTGCAGCTGCCAGCTGAGAGGGAGGATGTTGCTGTACCACAGCAGTGGAGTGGCAACAGAGAGTCCAGCTGCACACAGAATCGTGCAGACATGCTGGTGGCAGTGCCTCTTGCCTCACCTGCTGACTGGGGAAAAGCCAGTGGGAAAGTGTTTTCATGTTATGGTGTTGCATGCCACTGTGAAATAGTGTGGTGCACTCCTAAATTTTCTAGACTGCACAGCCTTCATGGTGATCAAAGTCTCACTGATAACTGGTGCTATGGGCAGCATTAGGGCACACTGTTCCACTAGAGAAAAAATAATCTGACCAAAGAGGTCCTGTAACGACCTAAGCTTCTTCAGCCCTCTACCTTGGGGTGCTGAAGATGAGCTCTGGGGGTCTACCAGTAACAAAGGTTGTTGTAACTGTGTCAGACATGAGAGGGAAAGAAGGCCATGTGTACCTGGAAGTCATCTACTTCCCTGCATGCTCAAAAGCTTCTCCCTGCTGCCCAGACCACAGGGATGAGCTGCAAAATGTGCCTGCTCTTCATTTGCTGCTGACTGGTCATCTGGTGCTTCAGAGCTAGAGCAAAGGAGAGAAGCTGTGAATATATCAAATTTGATAGCTGTGTGGGAAGTAGGTGGTCATCTTGTGAAATGCAGGAGGAGAAAGGTTGGTAGCTTGGAACTAGGCTCCACAACTCCTCTGAGGGCAGAATATGAGATAGGCTTCTCTTTTTTTCACTTTTCCATCTCAGCTTGGTCTACGTTACATAGTTCCTGCAGCTCTCAACATTGTGGTTGGTCTGGTACAGCATGCCCTTATGCAACAGGGCATCCCATGCTGCGCTGTAGGTAAGGTCTTGCAAACCTGTTTGGGTGCCCTGCTTTGTGTGAAGCTCTTGCCACACACTGTGCAGAGCAGAGACTGGATCTGGAAACTGGGCAGATATGGACTTAGTGTTGTGTTCCCCGGTCTGCTGGATTTTTTTAGGACTGAGCAGGAGTTTTGTGCTGGTGACGCTGTCTAGTCACTGTTGTTCAAAGAGGGTGTGAGCTTATGGTATATGATCTGGCCCTCAGCTCCACACTGCCTGGAAGGAGCTTTCATCTGAATGATCTGTGGGGATTTTACTTTGGGGTATTCTTTGTTTTGTTTTTAAGATTCTGTGAAGACTCTATAGCATGGACAGTCCACCACTGTGCTATAGAGTTTGCCTGTATGTGTGTATATATATGATATGTTTTCTCTTATTGCATGTTTTGATGTAGTTTCTAGAAGCACCACCAGGAGAGACCTGGTTGTCCTAGGTACAATGTCACAGATGTTTTTTGGTTCCTGGAGCTGGCTGCCCAAACACGACAGGGCTCAAACCTAGTAAGGACAGTGGGAACGTTTGCTGTAGAAGTAGGGTTAGGCTGGAATTGACTTTTTGTGACTGGAAACTTTAATCTCAGTCCTGACAGAAGCTTCACTTATGTGTCTGGGAGAATCAACCTTTTTGACTCCTTTAGAAACCTCTGTGCTTCATCTCTACTTTTTTGAGTAAGTTTTGGAAGCTTTTTTTGTTCGGTTGTTTGGGTTTTTTTCCTCTTTAAACTTGACTGCTGTCTTTGCAGTTTTTTGGGCTGGTACCCTGTGGTACAAAGGATCACTGGTAACAGCTTAAGGCCAGCTTGTAAAGGGAGGACATCATCTGGAAGTTAGGTGTATGGGAACTTGATGCCAATATTCATGAAATTCAATAAAAGCAGGTGGTGTTTATTTGGCTTCTTAGTAGATTTTTTTAATATAATTGGATTTTTAATTTGACCAATTGTAATGACAGAATGAAACTGATTCTGTAGCCGGTTCTTCCAAAACAGCTCAATTAACCTGTAGATCTTTAAGACATAACTAATAACTTTTTGTACAATGAGACTTCTGTGGGGGTGCAGGCGTATGTGGGTGGTTACTGAGAATACATGGTACTCTAATCACTTCTCAGTGTCTCTGTTCCACTCTTTCTGAGGCACACAGATATTATGGTCCAAAACTTGCCACTTCTGTCATCCCAGAAATAAGCAGGACTAGTCATAGGGAGAAAGCATGACTTACTACAAATACAAGTGACAGAAACTGTACCTGAAGGAACAGGAACATTAAAAATGGTAATTTTTAATAACAGTTGGTTGGTTTCCAAAGTGGAGAGCAAATGAAGGAAGTTGTATTATGGGAGAGGAAAGAAGAATTATTACCATTCTAGAGAAACTTGGTGAGGGGAGGGCAGTTGCAATGGAAATTGCTATTTGAGGCAGAGTGTCTAAATTTTGATTCAGGCTAGGTTTTCTCAGCAGCATAGCTGCCATTTCCCACTTTTTCACACTGATTTTACAGTATTTCAGCCGTAAGTTAAGTAAGTTCAGATATTGCATAAAAGAGTAAATGTAGCAGATTTTACTTTTTTACTAAAAAGTAGGTGCTGCACCTGTCCATATCCTCAATTAGTCACTTTTCTCACCAGACATAGATGCTGTGTGCTCTGTCAGTCTGTCTGCCAGCTGATGTCTTTGCTTGTCCATCTCTTAAGGAAGCCTGGGCTGTGAGAACCATCAAATGTTTTAGACCTCAGTGTAAACTGATCTGAGCCCTCCCACTGTTCTCAGCTTTCCAGGGCGGTGGTTGGGAAGGCAGGGATGCTGGTAAGAACCCCAAAGAAACATGGAGTGGGGAGAATCCCTCTGTTTATCTTACATCCTTTATTTATCCTGTTTATTTTACATCCCTTCCTCTTACCAGCCTGTGCAGAACTGCTTGGCTCCTTCTGTCTCTGGAAGCCCTGCGTTTGGGGATACTGAAGACCAACTACAGGCTGAGCTGTGTTAGCAAGATCTTACCTATTAAGTTAAGGGAGGTGGTTATCTCTCATTGTATGTCACTTGCTAGGCCGTGTCTGATGTACTGTGACCAGTTCAGAGTCCCTAGCACAGGAGGGATATTGGCAAGTTGGAGTGAGTCTACTAAGACATGCAGAGGGCTGGAGCAGAGGAAGGATGAGAGGCAGCAGACACAAGTTGCAGCATGAGAAATTACAGCTAGATATAAGGAAGAAAATCTTCACAGGCAAGGTAGTCGAACACTGAAAGAGGTTGCCTGGAAATACCATGGGAACTTATCTTTGGAGGTATTCAGCTTTGGGAGTTGGAGTAGGTGACCTCCAGGCATCCTTTTGTACTTAATTTATTCTGTGCTTCCATGATTTTGTGCAAGAGTTTGAGCAAGCGTCTTGCACAATCTGTATTACCCCTGTAATGCACCAGAAAGACTTCCAAGCAAGCATCTTTGTGCTTCCTTTCAGAAACAAAACTCCTTCAGGACTCTCCATACCATGAGCAGCTTTGCTACAACTTTGCAGGCTGGCACTCTTCACCCCATTCACAATGAATTTTGCCTGTATTTTCCTGTATGTGCAAATGGCTATTAGACCCATCTCCAGCTGAAAACATTATGTGCTTTAAATGAGGAGTCTGAAACAATAGAAAACATGCATGAAAATTAGGCGTATATCAGCCCAGTTCTTTCCAGGTATTTCCCTGTGCTCTTCAACAGATACTCATGGAAAGCTCCTTCCTCTGGGAAGACTTACTAAGGGACTTGAGGGAGGATTCCTCTCTCTTTTCACCAATAGATGTCATCGACGAACTCTCTCCTTTTTTCTTTAAAGTTTCAGGCTACCAGGCTTACAGACTGCAAATAACCACTATGTCAACATTTAAAATAAAACAGATAACTTGGCTTGGGTCTCAAGAGATCGAAATGAAGGTCCATGCTTTGGATTGGCCAAATGCTGTTTAGTCCATACCAGCATATCTAAATAGGACACAGGGTGGATAGGATTTTTTCTTTAA
Source organism: Leptosomus discolor (assembly GCF_034619465.1). Taxonomy (NCBI): domain Eukaryota; kingdom Metazoa; phylum Chordata; class Aves; order Leptosomiformes; family Leptosomidae; genus Leptosomus; species Leptosomus discolor. The sequence continues at coordinate 30,862,522 of NC_141398.1, read as the reverse complement.
GTTAAAAAAAAAAAAACAACTCATCTCTTATTCCATGGGAGAAAAAAAATTACAGAAGACTGTTTATCCACAGGTCTTCCACATTTTCACAGGATCATAGGATAGTTCAGGTTCAAACTGCTCTTGGGAAGTCTGTAGTCCCATCTCTTGCTCAAAGTAGGATAGGCAGTGAGGTTAGACCAGCTTACTCAGGACTTAGCTGGGTCCTTAAAACCTCCAAGGACAAAATCTGCACAACCTCTTTGGGCTATGACTCTTTCAAGGAGGTCAGCTGTTCCAGATTTTCTGGAAAAACATCAGTAAGCTGAAGCCCTAGTTCAAAGGAGTATGTCGCATTGTCAGCAGAGAACCTGACTATGGCTTGAATAAGTCATTAAAATGTCCTCCAGCTTTCCCTTTGTAAAGTAGATCCAGTAGCACTGGAGGTGCCAGAAAGACTGTATCCCAGTTCGAGTTGCAGCTGAGCTTCAATGCACTCACAAATGCTGGCACTCTCCTTGCCTTCAACCCTGGAACGTATCCAGTTCTGGACAAAGTCACACTGGCCTTAAAATCCAGAGCTGAACTCTGGAGGCAACATGGGGTTGGTTTTTTTTTGTTAATTTGGAGTGAATGAGAGAGACAATTGCTGAAGGGCAGCCTCTTGTTAGCAGTCAGTGAAGTAAAAGTTAAGGATTTTTGTTTGAGATCTTATGGAAAGATATGTTAATTTTGAAAATTCTTCGCAGAAGCTGCTGCGAGCTGGGAACATTGCAGTGTATGCCAGCTTAGAAAGGTGCCACAAGTTAATGAGTTTGACCCAGGAATTTCTGGTTGAAAGATTATGGCCTGCGCTCTGTGGGAACCCTGACAAGTGCCAGGTTTTGGATCAGCAAAGTTCCGAACGAGCACTGCGTGAGCACTTGCAGTCTCCTTTGCCAAGTTTTTTGTGGTTTCGGTATTAGGACTACTTTCATGAGTTTCCATGAGTGAGTGGATCTGTGATGGGAATGTAGAACAACAGTGTGGATAACTGCATCTGAGCTTACACTGGTCACAGAAGCTTTTTTTGAAGTATCTGCTTCAAATGCTGACAAAGACTAGCTAGTTTTTTGATAAGATGGAAGAGTTTCTTGCTTCTTTGTCTCTGTCTCCTTTTCTATGGACTTGAACTTGATGAAGCACCTTTTCTGGGTCAGCCTCAACAGGGTAGATGAATTTTTGGCATTTATCTTGATACCCAATGCCAGAAAAAAAAAAATCAATATTTAATAATTCCTTCTTAAAACAGCCCTCCTGTGTCCCTGCTCGGAATATTCAAGGTCACCAAGCAGTGTTCAAAGGCATGGGAACAGTAAAAGCTGTGCTCTGAATGCTGTCATATACTGTCTGTTAAACTCTTGGGTTGCTTTTGGGGACTCTCCATCTTATAATAGTAATCTTAATCTGGCATACTCAAATGGTTTTCTTGTTAACCGAGTAAGTACGAGAAACGGCTTGTTTGAACTGATGCACATGTTTCTTTTTGATAAAGATACCCTCCGTCAGCCTATTAATAGTAGAAGCAATCTTTAGTTAACAGCTTTCCTACAGCCTCTGTCCCCCTCTCATCCAGCTCTGAGCTCAGTCATGGTGGTTTTCTCTCATTTGTCCATTGCCATAGAGGTATCTCTTTTTGTTCTTCTAGAAATGGATGACAAGCTATTTTTTTTGTTTTTTGGGATCAGTTAAGGAGATAAACATTTAAGCTGTCCCCAGCCTGCTGAGTTCACTTCACGCAAAGGGAGTGAAGGAGTAAAAATCATCAGAAGTGTGTAAGTGACACAGGCTCCAAATTTAAGGAGGCCGGGGTACATAGAAGCCTAAATTTCACTGATAGTTGACAAGATCTAGACTCCCAGACTTTTTCAGGGTGTTGTACCCATATGTAGACACTTTCCCCACACCCTAGTCGCAGGACCACACAGACAAGCTTAGACTTGTTTTCCACAAGGCACAAAGTGCTTTTCAGCAATTGTTTCATTTTGTAGTGTAGACTAGACATTCTGTTTCTTTTTTCTGATTTTTCTCCTTTCAAACTGTGCTGTTATACATCCTTTACAGTTCTGCACATCATTCCGTGTAGGGGCCGAATCCTTATGGGAGGAACCCCTATGCGGTCACTGATCCCCAGATAGCTCCCTGTACGATTCATGCAACCTAGTGCGTACATGGTCATATTTTACCTCCTGTTTTGATCAACTCTCCTGCTTTTTACTTTGTACATTGTGCTCCAAGTTTCAGGGATATTTGCTATTTGTATCTGTGCTGGCCCTACTTCTAACTTAATTTTATATTGCTTTTTTTCGTTACCTTTTGCAGACAATCTGCTAGCAAAGTTGCACTTAATAATGACCAGGTAAAACCTCTCATTCTACTGAGTAACCATAGGCCTACCTTTATGGTATCATATGCAAAGAGCTGTGTTTTAATACCAGCAGTTTCCATTATAAGCAACTTTTGCCATGTTGATGTTGCCAGTAACAATTGAAAAAGTTTGGACACCTCACCTCTGCCTATAAATATACTAAATGACTCTTTCTTAGCCTCTTCTGATGTCTTGTAACTTAAACTATGTGGTAAAACCCAACCACTGACGATTTATGTAGCTTGGGTAATGGCAATTTATTGACTTCAGTGTTCTTGTTCATTTACAAAGACAGTCAGCTGAAGGAGAAGCATTCATACTTTATTACTCTTCCTTGAACAATGACATTTTTATTTCTGAAGAACTGTTTTTCTTTTTAATTTAAAGGCAAAACACAATTTCCTTTTAATTTGACATATAACAGAAGATTTGCCTGAGATGCTTTAAATTCCTTTTCTAATAATTACAAAATTCGCAAAAGTCCAGTCTTACTTTCTAATAACTGTAGGATTAAAATTTGAAAACCAGACTGTTCAAGAAGAATAAAAGTTATTGCTGAGTTGATATCATTACATTTTTTTTTCTACAATAAAATATATATTTTTGATTGCTCCTTCAAAAATCATCTGAATTTTAGTGGATGCTCCACTATTACCAATACCTCAACAAAATAATAGAAATGGTTATGAAAATAGCTGAACTAATTAAACCTGGATGCCTATGAGTTTGTGTCCTAAACTACATACCAGTGTAAAACTACCAGCTCTGGCAAGAGCAAACACCAGTGATGCTAGTCTGCCGTTGAATGTTGTATGGCTGTCTCAGGCTTGTTGGAGTATATAGTGGCTGAGTTTGCATGCTTTCCCTTAATGGAAAGTGCTAATTTTGGTCTTTCTTCTTTCTCTCCAGCTGCCAGATCCCTGAAACTTATAAAAAATATAATTATCTGTGAGACTCCAGCCCTTCTTTCAAATTTAGTTAAAATTAGCTAAGGAGAAAATTCGCTAAAGGGAGATGTGACAGACAGGAAACAGGCCAAAAATACATCAGGCATCATGTCAGTTGTGTGTGTCATGGGCAGCTGTTAATTTATTACTGCGTTTCTCCCAAACCAGCCTGTGGAGACAGCTATTCCAGTGTCCAGGAGGTGCGATTATTCTGTACCTGCTTCAGTGAAGAGCTACTTGGAAATGTTTGGGTCTGTCCTCTCCAAGGACCGCTCAGCACTGAGCGTCATTGCTTGCTCTCGGAGGAGGCTCAGCAGCCCGAGGTTTTCCATTCCTTGTGGCTTTGGGGGCACAGCAGATGGCTCTGTGCAGGGCAGGTCGGGCTGCCCCTACAGGCTTGCTTGTGGCTAAGGGCTTTAGGTAAAAGCAGCAACCAGCACAGGACTTCTCTCCGGAGGAAGACCTTAGCCCTCAGTGAGCACCAGCCCTCTGTGCACAAGTTAGAGTTGCTCTGTTGTTATGGGCAGAAATAACATTTCTCTCTAGATCAGAGCTAATGCAGTAAGTCCTACTGTTCCAGCTGCATTTTTGACTGTACAAAGCTCAGTTCAGCTCTTCTGTTTTGAGCCTGTGTAGACTAAGGTGCATTCAAGTGTGTTGTAAGTGCTGTATCCAAGGTACAACACCCATTTGTGTTTGGCAGTGTCACCCCAATAGCATGATATCTTGCAGAGGCTCTGTTGAAGAGCTGGTTTTCATTGTGTGTGTGTGTGTTACCAGTTTTAGGCCGTACTGCTGCAGAAGACCCATATGCCTGGGTTTAACTTTGTGCCTGAGAGCACTTCTGTTGAAATTTATAGGCATATTCATCTGTGCACATTGAAGCTGGGGTCTTTCTTTAGAGTATACACCCTATGTCTGCAAGGGTACTGCAACCACTATTCTGCTGGTATAAAGGCGATACTAGTGTGATACCTGCCTTTTCAAGGTGCTCTGCAGTGCCAAAGACCAAGAAAAGCATTTCTCCATTGCACAGTGCAATTTAGTGAAGAGATTTCAGAGAAAGCTCTAAACTAGTTAGCTGTAAGTACTGTACGCAATATAGCTGCATTAGCACAGAGCTCAGCTGGATAAATTAGCATTGTGCAGCATAAACATATCCTAAATTTCTGGTGTGGTTTCCTCAGTGACGCTTTTTCAAACCACAGCTTGAAAATAAAATATGATTTTTTTTTTTTTTTTTTTTTACCCCTCCAAAACACTGTGCTAGGAAAGCTTGCATACATTTTTCTTTTTTATTATCTTGCTATCTCCTCTTTTAAAATAAATTCAAACCTGACTGCCTCGTTTTATTTCTTTTTTTTTTTTTCTTTTATTGGTGGCATCCTCTCATTCGTCTGAGTCTGGATCCCCTGTAACCAAAGCTGTTTCAGCTGGGGCACCAAAGATACTGTCTCTACAGTATAAAAGCTATTGTTTCAGTTCCCTCATGACCTTGTGGTGGAAGGCTAGATATGATCAGAAAAGGAATGGATATCTAACATCATTATGTCCCTATATAAATCTATGCTGTTCCGATCACACTATCTTAAATAGGATGCTGTAGGACTGGAAAATGCTCAGAAAAGGACAAGAAGAATGATAGATGCTGTAGCTTTTATAGCGTGAGAGTAAGCCATATTTGCCAGTCGAGGAAAAAAAATAAAAACCTGTCTGTGGGGAGACACTTGAGGGGTGCCATGGAGGTCTGCAATGAACGGCATGGAGAAAGTAAGGAACTGCTATGGGCTGCTACAATGCAAGAATACCTGGTGAAATTCACTGGGGGAACAGGTCTAAAGGTCTTAAAGGAAGAACTCTCCTCACAGTGAATGATAAGCAGTGGAAATCAGTGCCACAGCATGTAGGCAAGAACAAATGTTTAAAAGAAGTTAAAATGGTGACATGGATGAAGTCATGATAATAGTTGATAATAGTTCAGCAATGTTTGAGGGATTTAGTATGTGAAAATCAGGAAGGTAAGGATGGGTTATTCCTCTTGAAGGGAGAGTAAGAGGTTATTGTGCTTTGCCCTTCTAGGAGTGATTGTGGGCATCACTGGGTAACCCGCTAGGTTGTTCTAGGTACTGAGCTGTCCCTACTCGTGACAGTGAAACTACCATTTTACACAATGTAAGTTTGTAAGCTAAAGCTTTTAAGAGCAAGGGAGAAAGACATAAAATGCTGCTGGCTGAGGTGTATTTGCTCACTCAGGCTCCCAGAGGAAGAGTAGCATCATAACGGTAACTGTTTGAAAAGACTGTAAGAATATTAAAACTGCCACGGTGTGTCAGAGATTGATGCCTACCCTGACATACCTCTCCTGCATCCCACAGTCAGGTGCTTAGGGAATTCCTGAGATTAAAGTTACATCAGGATTGCTCTGCTTAATCAATTACAGTGGCTATTTTAAACCCCTGTAAATCAGAAATAAGGGCAGGGGAGAAAATGAGATACAGCCAAGATCACAAGAACCTATATGAGGCTTCAGTTCTGCAACTGTTTAAACATCCTGTATAAGGTTCTCTTTCAAGCAACTTGCTAAGGAGAAGGTGTTTTAGCAAGAAGAGTCTTGGTTCAGTGGAGAATGGACTACATCCAATATTTGTTGAAGTCTTTCATAGCTAACTTTTCTTAATAGGCCGTAGTTTTCCATAGCATTTGTTTAATGGCTACATGGTGATTTTCTTCTTTCTGGCTCCACCGTCCCAAGTATTTGATGAACGAATGGAGTGAAAATCATGGACCACTGGCATTTTTCCATCCTCCAAATTGATATGAGACAAAATTTTAAGCTTGTGATTGATATATGGATTTTGGAGTTGGTTTCATGTTTGGAGGAGTAAATATGAAAGTTTTGGGATTAGATAGTTTCTACCCATCCGAATGATCATTCTGGGGCAGAACAATTAATAGAAACTGGACCGCATGCAGTAAAATACAGGTTTCAATACACAGAGTGTGGAGCTGGTTAATAAGATAGCGTGACTGACGTGAGAAATCTGATCCCTGATCTCGGTTTTGTGCGAGCAGTCAAAAATAGTGTTATTTTTGCTGGAAGAGTTTGTTCTGTCTCTGCCTTTATACCTGGCAGAGAGGCAGTAACTCTGAGGCACAAATCAGGAACTCCCACACACAGCCCTTGATTGCTTCTTTTTCAATTCACCATGCAATTGCCATATGTGAATCTAGCAAGTGACACTTCCTAATGTAAAGCACTATCACTTTCCTGAAGGTACAAGCTTAAATTGACTGTATGATTGTATAAATTAAATCAATACCAAGCCTAGAATGTGAAGAAAGATAGACTTCTAATAGGACAAGTGATCTCTGCTAATAACAAATAGTAGTTATTGATACTGGCATCAAAAGGCCAATAATTTGGATGTCACAGAAACCTGGGTTCTTGTGTGCACATGAAGTAAAACTTAGTGACTGCAGGGTATATTGGAAATCTGCTATGGTGATCAAGTTGTCCTCATCCTTTTCTGGTTTTGTGCTCTGCTCGTTTTGCTACTGATGTAGTCAACATATCAATCAGGGCAGAGCACCGGGTAATCACATCTGATCTTCTTTGCTTAGTGCATCTCTTCCAATGTTTTAAGACCTATATTTCACAGGTTCTCTGGGCATCCCAGCAATATGTGTACAACATATAGAGGCTGTTTGCAGAGAGTAGGGAAAAAAGTGAGGCAGCCTGGGAAATGTCTGTCTTATTCTCCTCCACGTTGAAACAACAGTGTTTCTTCAGAAGTGATTTAGACCCAGCATGCACAGGCTCTGCAGGAATGAATAAGATGGATTTGGGTCTGGATCTCCAAAGCACTGACAGGTAAAATACAAAGGGCAGAATCTTCATTACTGGTGATGTAGGAGGCATAAAGAGACACAACTTGATTTGTGGATCCCAAGTAGGGTTTTCAAGGCTGACAATTAATAATACTAAATCGGCTTGTAAACTAAATGAATCTGACACAGGGTCATGGAGAGAAAATTAAATTTGGAAGCACTAGTGCCATTTTTCTAGTTACTTGTGAGAAGAGCGTGGAACTGTGTTTGCAGATACCTTTCTACTTCTCTCCTTCTGTCCTTTTCTCCTGCTCTCCCACCCCAAAATTCAAGTCTTTATTTGGGGATTTAAGTATTTAACTTCTTAATCTTGTAATTTGAAGTAACAAGACAGTTGGATGACATTTAATAAGACGAAAACCGTTGAGTCAGCCTCTCATAACTACACAACTGTTAAAATCCCCATATGACTAAGCTCTAATTCCCAGCAGTCTACTGCAAATAAAATCATATATTGAACTATGCTACTTTAATATCCCAAATAAAGCTCTCGCACAACTTCCAGTTCAGCTTAGTGCTTGGTTACCCTAAGACCAGGGTGATGTTGATACAGGTCGCAGACTACATTAAATAAAACTCTCCCCGTAAATGTTTTGGGGAGATTATATTAAGATAAACAGTCTATGAAATTTCCTTAAAAATGCAGGGCGCTTAGCTTCCTGTGAAACAGTATTTAAGAACATTAAGCCACAACAGTACTTCTGAAAGTGTATCTTCACTCCTCCATAACTGAAGGACTATTATGAAAAAAGATTCCTTTGCCTATGCTGATTTATGATCCTTTCAAACTTGCATGCAAAGGGCCCTTTGGGAAGCAGCTTGCTTGGTTTGCTCTCCAGACATAGGTTCCTGGGCCCAGGAGATCTCATTTGCTCTGGTTCCTTTTCAACTAGCTGCTCACAGGTGATATTAGGGGATGTGTGATATTTGTACTCTTTCACAGTTTCTCTGTTAGCTTTCAAAGCGGTGGAATGATTTCTGAGTTGGAGGCAAATAAAAAAACATCAAGAATCAAACCCATGCATTTGTAAAGAAAAGAAGGGGCATGATCCCTGCCTATTTTTAATGTCATCCAACCCAGAGGTGGGCAAGAGGCTGCTTCTGGGCTTCCTGGGGATTGCAAAACGTTGAAGTGCTGCTCTTCTGCACAGCACAGGAGCTGTCTTCTATGTGAGCAAGCAAACAGTGGCTCCTCTGCCTGCTTTTAGAGGGACAAGCAGCACCTTGGGTAAGAGCTGTGGCAGGGCTGGGGTCCTCCAGGCCCTCAGATGCAGAGAGGTTTGGGGATGGATCCAGGCTCTTGGACATGGAGGTGTTTGAGGATGAGGTCCTGGCTGGGGGGGAAAGAGAGAGCAGTAGGAGACTGGTAAATGGTAAATGAAGATTTTGCTATGCGGCTGGATTGCTAGATCAGGAAGTCTAACCTTTCCTTTACCTTGCCTTTCAAAGAAGGGCCGTGGTACAATGGTGGTATATTCTGGCTCTGTAACATATACTGTGTTTTCAAAAATGGCTTGTATCTTTGGTAGCAGATGTGTTTCTCTTACACTGCAGTTTCAACACTTTGTAAAAAAAAAAAAAAAGCTCAATTGTCACCAATCACTGTGCTGAGGAAGCTTCAAGCACGCATCAGTGCATCAGAGCTGCCCTGGATGACACAACATTAGGCCTTACGTGTTTCTCTTCACTTAGCAAACACTGAGACTTGGAGGATGACCTGTGCTGCTGTGGGTTTTCATAATATCTTTATTGTGAAACACACAAAAGGGGATCTCAAAGTGCTGCATGATATACAGCCTGCGTGACTGCAGTCAATGGTATGTTCCCAGTACCCGATGTGGGAAAGAGAAATGCAAATGAAACATTTGTCTCCTCGGAAAAGGCTCTGAACTGCTTGTATTGGAGGGACAGGCTGAAACTGCTCTGCAGATCAGAGCTCTCCTCTATCCATGCAGTGGAGAGCCACGTCTTGACTGTTGGTACAAATTTGTGGTGCCTGCTTGCCAGCTGGTGACATGAGGTGGTGGCTCCTGCCCCTGCCCGGGGGGGGGGAGACCCTGCATAAAATTAATTGATGGCTGAAAACTTGGCATCTTTCAGCAGAGAAGCTAAAAAGACACTGACTTAGAGTCCAACTCCCCCCTGCTGTGGTCCCTTTGCATCAGGATGGTGTGGGGGACGTGCACAGCACTGCCCACTGTGCCGCAGCTGCTCCAAGCTGCATCAATGTGCTGCTTTTGGGTTGTCGGTCTAGTAGCTGTCACAGTCCCTGTGTGGATGCAGACTTTTAAAAGGAGCTGCAAAATGTCAGGGATTTTATCTGTGTGACCTGCCCCTGCTGTGCAGACCAGAGTTGATGCACAGTACAGAAATGCAGGTAGAATTATGTAAATAAGGACACAGACACTCATGAGAACTTCTGCTTAGTTTAATTATGAGAGGGGATTTATTTTTAGGGCGTATGTTTATTTCTGGTGGCTATACACATGCTGCACACAGTGGGCTTTCATCTCCTTCTGACAGGGAAGACCCCCTGATCTATCCAGGGTAGCAGCAGCATTTTCATTCACTTCTCTATTTTGGGCTGTTATTTTAGTGTTTTTGTCTTAGCATCCCACCTGGTTACAATGCCCAGGTAGAAATGCATTGTCCCATGTGGGCTATCTTGCCACCAGCGTTCTGTAGATGAAGAAGGCAGGCAGCAGGACTAAAGCCAGATCCCCGTTAGACCTGGAGAATAGCACCTCTTCTCATGTCAGATGTAAAAGTCTTAGGGGTCATCTTTGCCTTTGTTCTGTAGGACACCATACTCCTATAGAACAGATCCCAGCTTAATGGTAATTATAGTGAAATACTGAGAGAGTTGAGATCTACCTGCAGAAAGAAAGGAAAAACTTTGAAGGCTGAAGTGAGTGACATAAACATTTTGATTCTAGTCCTCCATGTCTTTTCAGATTTTTACTTTGTTTTTGTCACACATTTTTCTGAGACCACTTATGCTGCCAGTGAATATCTAATGTGATCCTTTCCTTGGAAATAAATATAGTCTAGTTTGATCAATGCTGGTCAAATGTTCCTAGTCAGAGGGGGAATGGAAACGGAAAAATGTTTTGTTATATAAATAAGTTTTGGTGTCCCCTACCCTCTGGCTTTTTAGCAGCTAAAATCGCACAGAGCAGGAATAAATTATTTGGCATGAATATACTCTTTCCCAAGATCTGAAGTTAGTTTTTATGTGGCAGAGTTTTACTACCTGTGCATCTGGTGCATTTTGTGGTTCATCCAGACTTAGGTCTGTGTGTGCATTTCCACTTCCTAGACTCAAAGATGATAATAAAAATTTTGTCCCTCACTTAGAGGTATCTGACTATTGCTTCTGGTTTCATTGCAATTGAAATTTAGAGACCAAGTGCATTACTTATTGACCTCATGCCATAGCTGCAAAAGGTGCAGCTCATCCCTGTGCACCTCCTGCTGCTTTCCCTACCCCAGAGGGCAGGGATCTGTCATCCTGCTGCTGCCTCTTATCCCTCCAAAAAACAAGGACTGCCTACGTCTGGTCCTGACGCTTTGCTCTAGATTGTCTAGAAAGCTTGTGAAGTTAACAAATAAACAAGACTATCAAGCTTTATGCATTTATTTTGACTATATAGCATGGACTTCCGGAGCCATGTTATTTCATATGGCTTTCATGTGTCTATTTTTAGATTCTGATTGTTGGCGGCTACAAAGAAGAGTTTGAGAACCAAAACTCATCAAAAATCTGAAGATAAATAAATCTCTTCAGAACTCGTAATTGTTTAAAATACTGGTCTGTTTCTAAAGCCATCTGATGAGGAACTGAGTCATTAATTTTGAATGCTAATGGCTGATGAGTACTGAGAAGTCTGAGTGCGCACTCCAGTGAATCAGACATGGCTGAGTTTAACACTGATCAGAGAATCTAGAAATGTTAAGGAAAGCATCTGCACATTTGGGTTTTATTGTAGGAAACCCTGCTATTATGCTGTTGAGAAGCTTTTCAGCTAATGAAGTGTGTGGGACATTTTCATGGCTTCTAGATAAACATGTGAAGTACCATATGAGAGAGCAGGGTAAAGATAGGTAAGGACCAAAAACTTGTTAGTTGTCTTGTCTACATTTTTTGGGGCAGCTGAAAGGTAGGTGGGAGATCCCTTTTGTTCTTGCCTGGGACTGTGTCTGGGCTAAGGCATATGCCTAAACAGCTCTCAGTTTCTGGTATTTTTGAGTGTTGTTTTCTTAAATTTGTTTTACAGTTTACACATGCTTTTACCTGATTCTTTTCAAGCACATAGGGCCTCAGAGACATGTTTTTCATCATTTTTCTTCAAAATAACAATAGAAAATACCACAAGGAAATTCCAGCTTCAACTCATTCACTGTTTCTGGCTGTGTTTGGTGAGGAACTACTATGAAACATCTGATCACATGAAAGTGTGTTTTCTAGCAATATTCATGCAAAGGATTCCAAGCAGAGGTAGGTGTTCCTGATTTTCTATGCTAAGATTAACAGTGTGGAAAAGCAGTCACTCCACAGTAAAAGATTCTTTTGCATTTTTCCCACATTTTCCCATGTGTCTTTGAAATGTAGAAAGTCATACTTTTGAACATGGTGAGGGGCAACAGGTGTTGTAGCTGAGATGTTTGAGATAAGTGCTATTAGAAGCAATAACCTGCCCGGGTATGAATGCGATACTTACTGTACACAGGTTCCACAAAGTAGTTTATCCTAAATTTTAGGGTAAATTTTATCGTATGGGTATAATATGGAGAATATATTCTTCAGATTGATAAACTTGATACTACCTTTATCGTACTATCTGGACTAAGGTCTCAGTTGAGACCTTCTAGCATGCAAAGACTAGGTCAACCACAGGGCAGAGTGATGGAAACCCTGGAGGGAGATCCACTGCAGATAAAACCAGAAAAAGAAGGTTTTTTCAGATTGGGTGCTTGTAAGGAGTGTTGGGGGTTACATAGGCGTTATTCCCTACCTAGGTTTCTAGGCAGAAGGCTGAGCACACAGTACTTTTTGCAATCTGTTCTTCTGCTTGAGAATGGTCTTGGCAGAGATGCCATGTGCCAGCATTGTATTAAAAGTAGGTTTGATTATTTCTCATGGCAATAGTAGAGCAGTAGATGTGACATTAGGAAGAGAAACAGTAAAATGAGTGCAAATGGAAGCTCATTTCAGTGGATGTTCCTATTCCACTGCTGCTTCTGCTGCTAGAAGAAAGGTGGCTGAGAGATAACACAGATGATGCAGCAGCCTGTCAGCTACCTTTCTTTGTTAACTTAGACTGCAATAAAACATAGCTTTTTAAAACAAAGTTCAAGTAGCCAGAGCCTCTCTGTGGAAATACGTTTCCTCTGGAAGCTAGTTTCACGTAACTCATCACCTCCTTCACTGAACATTATTCAGCCCTGTTGCTGGTGACAGAAGTGCTTGACAGAGCTGCTGTAAACTGGGTCATGTGGTGGATAAAACATAGCTCACTTTCCCAGGTGCTTTTAGTGTGGACCTCCTGAGATCTCAGTAAATAATAAATACCTGCAGGCCACCGTGGGCACTTTGTGCAGTGTTGCAGAGCTCATCTTTAGTCCGTGAGTGGAGGAGATCATATAACGATACAAACCCACAAAGTAGGTATACAGAGAGAAACTTCTGTCTGCCTGCCTGCCTGCCTGTTTCTGAACTGTTACTGTACTGATTTTTTTCCCTGAATATAGGGAGGTGTGTATACTGTTGGATGATGCAATTTATACCCTCACAGGCCTGCTTCTGAGGTTAGGGACGATTTCTGAGATCTTCACAGGCATGGTGGTAGCAGCTGTTGTTTGTAGATGTCTCACCAGTTGCACTGATGAGAGAAGCCCTGTGGACACTGCTCCTGGGTAAGCACCCAACTAGGCCTGATTACAGAGGGAAATATTTGGCTATAAGAACAGCAGTTGCTGCTAGAACAGCCATTTCATGTCTCTGCCATAGGAAAAGGCTGTGGGCCACATGGAAGTTAATGTCTTTAAGAAATCATTACTCAAATTGCAAAGCAGTGCTGTTACAGACTTTTAAAAAGTCACATCTTTTACTTGAAAAGGACCCTGCAAAGAACTAAAATAAAAAGAAATTTGTGATCTATTCTTGTGCTGTATAATGATCTATTCCTTTATCTTCCCTTTCCCTCTCCCATTTTCCTTTTCCAGTTCTCCCTAGAAAGGTTAGATGTTTTCCCAGTTACTGTTTAACAGCTTGTTATCCAGCCTGTAAATGCTGGATTTCAGTGCTTCCTCTAGCTGGAAGAAACAAGGCACTGAATCATTAACAAGCCTATCCTTTGTGCCAAATGTTTGGTTGTGATTAAAATTAAGCAGATTTAAAACAAAAAAGGGTGGGGGTGGGGTGGGTGTTAAAATATCCCCTACTGAAATACTCGTTCTGTAATTTTTTTCCACAAAAATCTATGTTTGGACAACTCTATTCACATACATTTTTTTTTATTATTTCTGTCAGAGCATACTCCAAAGAATTTTTACCCTTCCTTCCTCACCACTCTGCTTGGATGCCTTTGTAGTGATGGAAGACAACATCCATGTGATCCCAAAAGTGAAGTTGCATGTTATGGCTGAGTCTTACAAACAACTTTGTAAGGGGGGAAAGAACCTCTTCCTCCTTGTCCTCCCTGCCCCTGCTCTTGCTCTCAGCTATGCAGTCTCATGCTGACTCTGCAGCCTGTAAGACTTTTTACTGAACCAATTTCACCCCTATCCTGGCAGAAAACTCAATTGTTTTTTCTAAGATAATTTGCTGCTGGATTACTGGTTTCTATCAATTCCCAGAGGCTCCCAGCAAGCACCAGGGCTGGTGGAAGGTGAGCAAGAGGGCATGTCTAAGAGAGATGTAGGGGGTTTAAGACTTCCTCCCTTCAACAGTGGCAGCAAAATGTTGGATGGGCTCAGCCATCCTGTGCTGCTCCTCCACTGAGTCACTTGAGCCATAGTAACTCACCATATGTAAACCCTCAGCCTCCTTCGGGAATGAAAGGCAAATGTGTTCATATAGAAATACTGTCCTGAATGTTCAGGTGAGTTGAGTGCTCCTGCTGTCCCTCAAGCCACATTTCACCAGGATGAGAGCTGCTCTTATAAATACTGCTCTCTAGTAGCAGTGTATCCCCTTGGGTGTGGATGGGAGTATTCCTTCAGGGGATTTCTCAGGGTAAAGAGATGTGGATTTTGTCCTTCCTGAGTTGTTTTGATAGTGATTGGTCCATGATTTGCCTTAAGGTGATGCTAGTCAGAGGAAAAAAAGAAGAGAGCTGTCCACGCTGGAAATGGAAAATTGGATTAACAAATACAAATTGCCAAGGATCACAGAGATATGAAAGACAATGCCAGTGGATCAGCTTCCATTAATCTTGCCATGCTGTCAGCACTTCATCCCCATTGCCTAGCGGTTACATCTGGTGTCTCCCATTTCCCTCAGTACAGGCAAGTGAGGAAGCAGAGATCCCTCCTGGGAAACAAAACCTTTGTTAGGCTTCTGCTTGGTTGGGCTACACAAAAGAAAAAAGCAGGAAGGGCTTTGATAGCAAAATAGAGAGTCCCAGCAGACTGAGAAGTATGGACATTATGTTGGTAGATCGTCACTGTCGCCTTTAATAGGTTATCTTTTTCCATTAGAAGACTGTTTAAATTTTTAAGTGGTACACGAGCTCATAAGGGCTTTTACTGTGTGGGTTCTGATTTTCATGTGAGTTTTGAATGTGTGGGAGAAGCTGATGCATTAAGAACTGCTCATGAATCTCCTCTATTTCCAGTCTTCCCACTGGGAATTATTGATGGTCATTTCATCTTTCTTATGCGACTTTTAAGATCCTCAAAAAAAAAAAAAAAAAGAGGTTTTCTGGTCACTTACCAGTGGGATATCTTACAAAGAAATACCAGAGCTGAAAATGAGAAGTAGAACATAAATTCAAAACAGCTTAGATTCAACTAAACCCACAATCAAGATCCTCAAAATTTATTTTGATGTAAGTTCCAAATAAAGTTAAAGCCCTGGAAAAGTAAAGAAAAAATAGCAGAAATAAACGACAATTTATGGGAGGTGGGGAACTGTGTTTTGATGAATTATGGGTCTGACAAAAGGTAATTTTTTTTTCCTATCACATATACTTCAAATCAGTCAGTGTGTCTCACTTGCTCTTTCTTCTAATCAGAATGCTGCATATTCCAAAATCTCTTTTCCCTGGTGTTTTGCAGCTAAAGCAATTTCTAATTTTCTTTAAAACTTGTTACAGATATGGAGAGAAGCTTAGTCATATAAAGAAAATTCTCCTCACTTTGAAGATCTCATTTGGAGGGCTGATGAAGAAATGCCCTGAAATTAAAGATATATTCAGGTTCAGAGAACAAAGGGGGGAAGCATATAGACCCAAAGAAGAAAGGTAAGTGATTTATCTATTGGAGAAATTGCCTTGAAATAAGTGAAATTATTTCCCCAGAGATAATTTGGTCTTAGGAGTCAAATTTCACTAAACAAAATGCCAAATAAAGAGTACTAAATTGATTTTCCTTGCAGGGTGTTTCCTCCATTTTTCTCCTAATTAAAAAGTGATGAAGGATGTGATAAATCCAGCTGTTTTTTCCCTCCACTGTTGCACTCTGCCCTTCAACCTCCTCACTGTATCCATTTTATTTGGGGGGTGGAATGAAAGCCCCTAGGTTAAATTTTCAGAGATAAGTACCTACATTCCATTTAATTGGAAAAGTAATGGTTGTGCAGATACTGAACATCTGCATCCTCTACCTATCATTAAGGAAAGTTCTATGTCCAGCATCTATGAAAAAAGGATTACATAGACAGATGTGAGGTGTAAGCACTCAGGTCAGTGGTTTTGGACTGAGTGATCCAGTCAAATATGCACATACAGAAACTCGTGGTGGGGAGAGGAAATGAAAAGTTACCAAAAAAAAAAATTTAAAAATTAAGGCGTTCAAGTGTCTTTCTTCTTGACAAAAGTTTGCGTGTGTGCCTTTTGTGATCATCTGTTTCCTCTTCAGATACATGCACGCATAGAGACTACATGTTTCTTCCTGCTTTTTGCTCTTGCACAGCTTGCGTTCACTGCTCCTGGACACTCAAAGCACTTTGCACAATACTTCCTTTTTGGCTTTTCACTTTCCCATCTCTGATGCTAGCTTTTCTCACCAGGTTTCTTCTCTCTGTTGTTCATTTGTTAAATGAACACTTTGTCCTCCAAGTTAACTTTTTTTTTTCCTGGAGAATGGATGACAGGGGTGCACATAACACATCCAAGCATTGCTTGCATGTTTGGAGACAAGAAAAGCAAGGTGCTAGCTCTAGGGGAAAGCTCAGGGTTTGTGCTGTGTAATTTATGTTTAATGCCACAGCAGAATCTGTTTTTGTGTCTGGCTCTTCAAAGATGTAACTTCTGTGACATATTTTTCAGTTCCTCTTCTGCGTGAGAGAGTAAAGGACACTTTGACTCACTTGAGATCCCTAGAAGTGTTAAAAAAAGAAAAGGAAGAAAAAAGTACAAGACAAGTACAGTCACAGAACTGCTGAGGTGATGTAACCAGGTGTCTTTTCATGTGTATCCTTTATTTTCCCTTCGATCTCATAAAATTTAAACAAGTAATCCTATGAAGGATTAAAGCTGTAATGTTGCCATGCCATATTTCTGTATTCTGGGCTTTTCTCATAGGTTAGCATTTAAGCTGTAATGAGCTTCAAGGTTTGGTGGAAGCAGAGGTGGCAACTATTTACACATGAAATGGTAAAAGGTGGTGCCTTTTTCTTGATGAAGTGATGTTATTCTTACTTTCAGTCATGATAAAATACCTTCAGTTGATCATGCTGCCCCCTAAAGCACCTGGGAAATGGGATGTTTGATTTGGGTTCACTGAGACCTGATTTTCTCTTTTTGGTTTAGGGGGAGGAGAGCTGATGCTGGAGGAGAGATGGCCTGGGTACAGTTCCTGTTCAGAGTGGTAAAACAAATTCTCGTCTGCAGAGGCAACCTACGCACCTCTGTGATGGCGTGCAGAGCTCAACTGTTACTTCTTTAGCAATACAGAAGGTCTGGCACAGCTGGTGCTCAGGCTGGAGCCACTGGGGTCTGCTGTTACCCTTGTTGTCAAAAAGGGCGGTGTTTGAGTTCAGTTGGAGCAATCGACAGCCCAGGGAGAGTAAGAGAGTTATGCAAAAGATTAATGAACTTAGAGATGTGGAGAACATCATGCAGCAACCTGCTCTCGGAGAGAGCATAAGAAACTCGTGCTGATGGAAGAACCAGGAGCGCTGTCTCCCTGCGAGGAGGAGAGAGAGGAAGAACAGCACTGTGCAGACAGGCAATTGCATTTGTGTTTCCTGCAGATGCAAAGCAGTTTGCAGGACTGGTTGGCTTGGTTTTATCCAGGCAAGGAAGCTGGTATCTTCTGGTAGGATCAGGGTTGGGAAGCTTCATGTTGTAGCCTTTCTGTTACTACATGATAGGCTTCATGGTGTTTTCTTAGGTCTAGCATGTCTGGCAAAACAAACATGAAGACTGCGTGTGGAAGATTTGGGGCTCTTTGGCAGCCCTGCTGCAGAGTGCATCTGATCTCTGCCCCAGTGGTTGCCCAGTGGCTCCTAGGTTTGGCCATGCTGGGTTCCTGGGCAGCATGCATGGAGCAGTCCCAATTCCTCACGCTTGCACTAGGGTGTTGACCAAGGCTGACTGCCTGCTACCAAAGCCGGTGCATCTGGCCAGTGGTTTCCCACCAAGTTGCTTCTAGGTCCATCATGCCAATAGGAGAGGAAGTCAGGAAATGTGTGTTTGCCTGTTGTCAGTTAATGTCTTTTATAAAATACCTTGAGCTCTATCCAAACCACACTGAAATCAACAGGATTCTTTGAGTCTGAAGAGCTGGACCCTGCCTGTTTGTAGCCACACACTCTGAAAAAATTCAGGGTGCATCTGCCTTGCACTCTGATACTTATTCCCACTACAGATTTCATTCAGTGTGTCTCTGCTTACAACCATTATAATTTGGTCCATGATCCCTGCCTAAACCCTTTTGCAGTCCAATATTGATTTATTAATTTCCTGCTGTGACTAATAGTTCAAAGAAAACACCCTGGGCCTTAATCCCTTCTCTGTCTCACACTCTGTTGTGTTTACTCCAGGTTGAGATTGTACTAAGTGTAAATGATAGTTGGTTATGAGGAATCTGAATAATTCTCCATAATGAGAGAGAGTTGGTTACCTCTTGCTCCATATGGTTAGATGTTCACATAGGGAAGTCCTGTCTTCCTGCAAGTGCATAGCACAGACCCTGGCATCATAGGCTCCTTAACTGCTCCAAATGGGAAGCAGAGTTCACTCCTTGTTTGTGGCCCTTGTAGAAGCAACTTGCAAAAAGCGAATGAGTTTTAACTGTAATGTACTTGCATGTCTGCTGTGGAAAGGACTGGCTCCCAAAACTGGCTTTTAAAGTCTAACTTGCTCTGATCTGACCTTCCTAGTTATTTGCAAGCACAGTTCGACATTTGGATAATTAAGCACATAATTTATGTCTGAAGAGGGAGTGCAAGTTTTTTTTCCTGGGATCTGACCCAAGATGCGGATAGGGCACGCTAATAGGAGTCCTTATATCTCTTTCCTGACTTCTGTAAACTCACCCCAAATAAGGTTAAAACTTATGTCAGTAAGTCTTGGCTCTGAGAGGCAGCAGGTACGGACAATCTCTGCTGAAGTGAGTTGGTACTGTTGTAGTTAGCATGCTTCAGGATATCTCAAAGGAGTCCCTGCTATGCTTTTTTTCTGCATGAAGATAATGCTTGCGTTAAATATTTATACGGGCGGAAATATTTTCTTTGTGGTTGGCACTGTGGTTATAACAAGATAACCCATGCAGTTCCTGTGAAACCACTGGTTGGTCTAACTGACATAGTATCTGCTGGGGTGAATAATGATGGTCTGCATCTGAAATGCCTTGACAAGCCTCACTTTCTTGGTCATGGCATGAGCACACAGCTGGGATGGGAGTGGGATCATTTGAGTATGCAATGGGAGCACAGCAGCACAAGCAAACAAGCAGCTCTCATCATGAGGAGTCAGGTTTCTGGAGAGAGCTTTCCATTTGCAGAAAGCCGCCTTTTGCTATATTTCATAAGTCTCCACAATTTCTGTAAGTGCATGTAAAGACAAAATCAGTCCCTGCTGTAGCTTTATGGGAGCAGAGAAATCTTTCGTGAATGATGAGCTGCCTCATACATAACTTGCCAATGGCAGCCATAGCTGGGTGTGTGCTTACTGGTTTGTCCTGGCGTTATGGTCAGTAATTGCTGTGTGGCACTTGGCTGCGGTATGGGCAGGACTTTTGTCTCTGAGCACCTTGGGTTGGTGCAAGGGGCTGGCAGCTGTTGTCCTGCTGGAGTTGGATGTATCATGTTTAAAAAGAGGATATCTACATTACACTTGTGCAGAAAAAGCTTGCTTACAGCTTTTTTCGTTTTGTAGAACCCTCTTCATACTAGTTTAGATTACAGTGGAACTGCTAGCCCATTGTAAAGGTGGTGCATGTGTGTGTTGGTGAAGGAAGTGATGAGTGACTAGAGGTTGGTCCTAAACTTGACCTCTAGGTCCAAACTCCATGAAACTTTGAAAAAAAAAGTCTGAGTCCCATATGGAGCTCTGGGTCGTGGCTGATGGGCAGCTCTGATGCTGGGCCACAGGATAGATACACAAAACCAGTTGTGATGTCAAAGTTTGTTTCTAACTGTACAACAGTAGCTAATGCCTAATGCAGAGGCCTCTCAGACTGGCTCTATAACGTGCTGCAATCTGCTTTATGAAAGGGAACTTGGAACTAGTTCTTGAGTTGGAAATGGTCTTTAGAGCTCGTAATACCAGAGCTTGCTTGGGTATGACCTTGTGCTTTAGAGCCATGTTTTCCAAACCTCGTGTCTGTTGCATAAAAGATGTAGATGTACTTGAACACACAGATAGTTCACTCTGTGCCCACAGCTCAGAAGCATGTTTCTGTCACCATTTTAAATACAGTAGCTGTGTTTTTCCTGAGACCCTGTGCATTTCCTGCAATGATGTCTATGAAGATTTCTTGGTTTACTTTGGATGGTATAAATAGCCCCATAATGTCCAATGTTCTGTTCTGTGATACAGCTTTAGGTTGCTGTTATTTCAAATGTTTCCAATGGTGCAACTGCTTCCCCTTTCTGTGTATTAGAGTGAGGAACCAGTCTTGTAACATTTGCCAACACAGTTTCTGTTTTCTCACTAGGATCGTTTCAAGTAAAGGAAAAATGGGTTGGTTTAGGAGGATGGGGTTTTCTCTGCCACTCTAGAGGTGGAAAAAGTTCCTGCCTTTCAAAGGTGATTTTTTTGTAAGCTGTTTGAAGTCTCCTCTTTCTTGACCTATCAGCATATAAGGGTTAAAATGGAAAGAAAAAGTGATGAGAACGAACCTTCTTGGCAGTATCTGTTAAAGCTACAGCCTTGAGTTTTTGCCACTCCATGCTTTTCTTTATGGGACCTGAGCCTTTACTGACCTGTGAACAAAGATGGTCAGGCTATAGCTCTTCAAAGGGCAATTTGTTTTACAGGGACATTGAATATCGAAGCCTCAGCTGAAGGCTATTTTAAAGCACGCTGGTCTAGAGAAAGCACAATAGTTTCTCTCCTTTTTGTTTTATATATTTTTTTTTTCACTTCTTGGATTTTTCATCACCCGAAAAACATGCAACCAGCTGAATGGTATTGAATGTTTTCTAGCCTCTAGGACTGAAAACACTCTCTGTAATTGATGGTTTGTTTTAAGACCACAGGAAACTACTTGTCACTATCTATTAATGAGCACTTTGCTAGCTGTTTGCCATCTTAAGAAAATTAGATGGTGAAGCAGAAAACCCTGCCACCCACAGTCTGCTATTTTACCCCTCCATCAAACTAATACTGAACTAAACCTTTGCACAAAACACTATTTTCATTAGCTGTGCTCACTCTTTTCCCCTAGCCTCATTAAAACCTGCCAGAATAAGAAAAAAATGAACTAAATCCTCAGTGAGCAAATTCTGTCTTGGGAGCGGGGAGGCTGTTACTCCTCCCAGTGGTGGCTGAGCCCACACTGAATCCCATTCAGTGTAGGATAGGGAATAACTGCCCTGGCACATCAGTAGGTGTCTGAAGTTCAGGTGGGCTGTTTATGCTAGCTTGTATGGGAAGAAGTGGTGGAGAAGATAGAAAGGCCAAGACGCTGATCCATGTTCGCAACCTGGGTGCATAGGCAGCGTAGCAGCAATCTTATCTGCACCCAACGGGCATGTCTGGCTGCAACAGCGATGTAAATAATTTAACAGTGAGATTTATGGGCTTCTTTCTTACTGTGGTGTCTTAGATTGTATTTAGTCACATTCACCAAGATAATTGCCCTGAACTTAATGTGTAAAAGCTGAGCTGACATCTTCAAGTCACTGATTAAAAGGGAAACCTCTCTTCTGTTCTCAAAAAAAAAAAAAAGCGTTAAAGAATTTATCTTTGGGGTGGGAGGGGCAAGTTTTCAAAGACACAATGGAATATCTCTCTACAGGTTGAATTGGCATCTGTTCGAATTCAAGGCTCTAGCTGTAAAAGCTCATTGTTTTGCTTATTCTTGCAGTAACCAAACCAGTGTGTCAGACTTGATACGTATACTCCGTACAGAGGAGAATATAGCAATTGCTTTCTGAGGGGGGGAAATGGAGCCATTGCTTGCAGATAACCTATTTCTTTTTTGAAAATTGGAAAAATTCCCTTTTTGTTTATTTGCTGCCCTGAATAATTGATGTTTTTCTATTTTCCACAGCCATTTTCTGACATGCAAACAGCAATTTATTTTTATATGGGATAAATCCTTCCTGTGTGCTTCCCACTCTGTGAAACGGGGTTGTGGGGAAATATGCCTTTTTCCATGAAAACACTTGTGACTGAATTAAAGCATGACTCAAGTGGGCACTGTTCTAAGCAATAACATCAAAGTTGTCACAATGGTGTGGGGGCTTTAATGTTCCTGGATGGTACTTGCAATTAGTCTGCAGATCCATGAGTCCAGGCAACTGTTAAAATCTCTCTGAACCTTAGGTGGGGCCCAAATGACTTATTTCGAGGTGCTAATAGAGTAATTTGAAGACATAACAGAGAACTGACTGCAAAACAGGGCCAGCTCGGAGCATAGGTGTTGTAGGTTGTTGGCTTAGACAGCAGCAGCCTGCCCAGGGCACAGCAAAATGGTCATGTCTTCATTGCTTGCTCTGCCTCTGCCAGCACACAGGGAAATCTGGTTTGCTGCTGCTGCCAGGGCAGGGACCAGGATGTGTGAGATTTGGGCCAGGTGCTTTTGGCAGTCGCTGCTCCTGCCTGGTGATTTACCTTCTGATAGCAGGAGCTGCCTGAGATGAGATGTTACAGGGTCGTGATTTAAGGGGATGGATTTTTGTGGTTAACATAGACATAATCCTTACCAACCATGGTGGTTTGTTCAAATCCTGCAAGTTTTGTAGCCTGTGTGAGCATGGATAGGGTCTCTGTTATACCTCTGCTACCAGACTGTGGTGCAGCCCAGCTGGAGGCCATGACCCTCCTCTGCCCTCTGAGTGGGATTTTGTACAAGTGCCTGCTGTTCCTATGGATGGGATGTGGTGATGCACCTTGGAGCAAGGCTTGCTCAGGTGGTGATCTTTCTAAGCACATCTTCCCTTTTTGTCCCATAATTATAGAACTATTTGTATGGGGGAATATGTTGACTGTTTTTAACCTGGATTCTTCTAAGTAATGTCACAACAGTCATCTGACAACGCTGCAGTGCATGCAGGGTGGTTAGATTTTCTAGCACATGGAGGTACGGATATTGTCAGAATCTTTTATATTGATTTCAATGTAAAAGTAAAGTAAATTTTATTACAGTACACAGAATTTATGTCATGTGAGGAAAACTTTATTAAAAGTTCAGGCCCCCAAAGACATGAGTCCGATGTTCTGGAGTCAGTGTCGCTAATGCCTTACAGGCTTCTTATTGCTTTGACCCTCTCCGTCCACACTGATAAATCGTTGACAATTAACTAAGATGACTATTTGACTCCCCATTACAAAATAGTTGTGTCTTCCGTGATATTCCATAATGTTGGGACTGTGTAGCAAACTAGAGTTAGGGAAACCTCCTCATGGTTTCTGGAGACAGAACCCTCTGCACAGCATAAGCACCAGTTCAGAATGTCTATCTAAAGGATGTGTCCAACTTTCACCATCTCATTTCATGACTTCTCCCTTCAGTAAGAACTTACTGAAACAGAAGTACGGTCCCAGCAGCGTACTCAGAGGCTGAAGCAGAGTGCTAAACAGAACTAGGCAGAAAATTATATGTTCCAGCTAGAAAGGTGTCATTTTCTGCTAATCCTTGCCCAGTGCCTACACATACTCTTCAGGTAGTTGTATTAGAAACAGTTGTGGATACTGCAGTACTGATTGGTTTTGGGAACAGAATGGAAAGTATTTCTCTGAGACATTGAAAGCCAGAAATTGTTTTGCAGTTGTCTGTAGGATGGACGTTATTATTTCTGAAAGCAGCAGCACAGGGCAGTGTGACTGGCTTGGAACAAACATCCCAGGCAAGGCTTGCTCAGGCGGTGATCTTTCTAAGCACTTCCTCCTTTTTTTCCCCTTAATTATGGAATTATTTTGATGGGGGAATATGTTGAACATTTTAAACCCAGATTCCACTAATTAATGTCACAACAGTCATCTGACACTGCCATAGTGTTTTCACTGGTAGAAAGCGGTGGCGGAGTAACAGACTGGCAAATATCGGGTTATAAGCGAGTTTCTTCTAGTAGCTATAAAAGATAAAGGTTTCTCCTTTGCTGTTCTAAGAGACAGCGTTAAAGACAGCATTGTCTTTAACCAACTTATGCATCTTTTTTTAGAGATATTTCTGTACAGTTGCAAATTACTAGTTTATTGTGGCTGACCAAGCGAGTTCTTATCAGTCAGCTGAGCTGTGACTGCTGAACACATGCCTCCTTGTAACCTATCCTAACTGGTAAGGAGAACACATTAGTATAAACTGCTTCCTGATGTCTTCAGTGTAATAACCCTCATGTGGCACTTCAGATAGGAAGAGAAAAATCCTGGAGACTGGAGCTCTATTGTTGATGGTGATAAGAATTCAGATGTAACTGCTTTACGTTGCTTGTATTTAAGCACCTGAACTGAGACCTTTTTCCATTTTGGTCCATGAAATTCAACTCAACACAGGAAAAGAAAAGGAGAAGCTTTGGAAAAAATAACTCTGTAGAATAAGTAAAACTCGGCAGAAATGTTTCCAGGCTTTCCAGCTACATGGTAAGGTCCAAGTTCAGCACAGAAGTAGTACCTTCCATTGAGACTGTATGAAACATGTATACATTTCCTGGTACTACAGTAACGAGGGAGGCAGTATGTGGTTTTAGCTACATAATTTTTATTTTTTTTTTTTTACATAAAAAGAAGCATATTTGATCTCTTCAAAATGTGGGATTATGGTATGCGAGGTGGTTTCATACTTACTTTTAAATGTGCAACTGTTTTATGGTGCAGACTATCTGACTCAAGGTGGCTTCTCAAGAAAGGGGATGCCTCCTCTTCTCTGAAAAACATCTGTATACCTCTGCTGGACATATGCAGAACCTGCACACCCTTTGGAGTATTGCATATTGAAACTTGATTGATACTAGGAGTGAGCTAGATGAGTGTGGCATCAAAGAGGCTTCAGCACCTGATGGCAGACTTTGGGTCAAAGTGCTGCTTAAAACAAAAATCAAGTGATTTTCAAAATACATATTCCTGGCAAATAAGTTGCAATTTATTGCCTTATTGCAGAGAAGGGTACTCTCAGTAATTCTAAAGCAGTTGTCACTTTATCTAAGCACTGGTACTGCCACTGCATTGCCTTATGGCAGTGGGAGCAAACCACTGAATGATGAATATTTAATTAAAAGCTTGACGTATATCTACAGTGAATAATTTTGCCACAGAATTGTAAATAAAACAATATTTTTAATTCACTGCCTAGGGCTATTTAAGTATACCATGTATGAGTTATGTCCACAGGGGAGAGAAGCTAAGGTTAGAGTAGCCTGGGCTGCAATTTTGGTAGCATATAAATACATATTTTATCTGGTGGCAGTAGGAGTTGTCTGGGTCAATTTTCAACACAGGTATGTGTGTGTTTGTATGTCTGTGCACTAAAACCTAAATGTTCAGATGTGCCTGATTTAAATTCAGCCATCCAAACCCCTGATTTGTCCCCTCATCCTTTTCCTCTGTTTTGTGTATGTTTGCATTAAGACAGTTTTCAAGTAGGTGGTCGCACTATTTTCTCACTTTGGACTTCTTACCTCACTCAAGACGGATGGTGTTTTTTCATTTCCTTTTATTCTCCTTTACTTTACTTCATACACGTCCTCTGAACCCCACACTGAATACAGACTTTCCTCAGGGACTGTGAACACTCTGCTCATAGTTTCTAAGCTCATGAACACAGGTGGATTTCTGCCTAGCACTTCAGTGAGGTGAGGTGATGTTAGCCCCATCTCGTATGTGAACCTCTGAGATGCAGATGTTAAAGCCATTACTGCCTGATGTACCCACTGATTTGGAATTCTGTGTCTGGGATATATGGGACCAAGGTATTTAGCATTTTGTTCTCTTGTATTTGCATTTAAAGCACAGCTCCCTTTGACCTTCACTGGGAGGTGTGAGTTCTTGTGCGTTATCCATGTACCAAATGTCCCAAAATGAACACTTGGAAAATCAAACATAGGTACATTTAGGATGCTGGCTTAGGAAGGGTCTTGGGGAATTCCATGCTGTAGGAAAGCTGTGCCCAGAGAAGGGTGAAAATCTTGTTTTCCAGGGTGGCACAGAATTGCCAGTGCTACAAACCCACCCTGTCAAGGCAATTTGGGAGACAGCTCAATCTTTCTGTCAAACCTGCTGTTGGAATTACAGTTCGTCCCTGAGTCAGGTGTTTTGGCTGTGCCTCTCTCTCCAATATTGACTGTGTGGGCATTTTTTACTGTCAGCCCCTCTCTCCACTGCTCAGTTTGAGGGTGAGGACCTCTGGGCCTGAACAAGAAAAGCTTCTCTGCAAAACCTAAATCATTTCCGTATCTTCCCTGTGGACTCCTTTCACAGCCCCAGAGGTTCCCATCCATGGGACTTGGCACATATGTGGTTTTTCCTTCCTCCTCTGCCCCACTCTCCTAATGACCTCGCAGAAGGGGATTTAGGTTAAGAAGAGGGGCTCTTGCTCTACTTTTGAAGCCTCCAGCTCTTTTGTGGGTGTGCAGGAAGGCAGTCCCCGATACCCTTCATTTGTACAGCCACTAATCTCCAGGTTTATCATCAAAGGGAAACACCACACATCTCCCAGCTTCTGTGATTGTGAGTCCTATCAGACCAGAGTCTACTTTAATATGCCCCCTTTGTGTCTGAAGCAGAATTCATCCTATACACTGAAGGAGGCTGGATACTGTGGGAAAAAAATACTATATAACTAAGCATTGGATCCTGGAGTATACAATCCATGGGAAAGAATTAGGGTTTGGACAGGCATCTCCTGACTTTTGGGGGCTAGAATTTGCAACACTTTATTTCTTTGAACTGAGGGATACAGACTATGTGCCTGGTCTTTCAGAAAGGGAGAGAACTTCAGGCTGCCTGAAAATGGGTCTTTGGTTCAGTTTTTTGCTCTCTGTGTTTATGTGATTTCTTAAAACTGACTTTATTCCTGAACTTGACCACCTTCCTTGACAAGTAGCCTCACAAGTTCAAAGCAATGTGCTGCAAAACAGCACTAGTATGGAGATCAGTATTTGGCAAGACTGGCTGTTTTAAGTGCTGTAGAAAAAGAAAATAAGCGAATGTGAGACCAGAAGGCCATTTATCCTACTAGCAATTCTCATATGTGCTCACTCAAGCTTGCTGTGACATACCCTGGGGACTCAGCCTAATGACAGAAACATTAAACTTTGGCATTAAGGGAATGGACTGTGTACGTTGGCTGGAAGCATACCCAAGAGGTTTTATTATTTTTGCCTATGATATTTATGGTGAAGCAGCTTCAGTTTCCTAGGAATACATCTTATTTTGTTTCCTTCTGAGACTTCTCTGTTATAAGAATTGTTGATTTAAAGAAACTATGCAGAAGTAAGCAGAGAGTAAATTTCTCAGAAATATTTCCATTCTGTTTTTCCAAATGTTGTAGACATCTAAAAATCTCACATTGTTCTGCGAGACAGGATGATAAACAGAACTGAAGATCAATTTAGGGTTTTGGCAAACAATACATATTCATGGGGCCAAAGAGACTGAGAATAAGTTGGTATCATACCAGCCTGGGCTCTTAGTGGGGAACAGAGCCACCTGGAGAGATTCAAAAGCCAAAAATTTAAAATAGTCTAGCAGGTGGGAAATTCTCCTAAGATCAAACCCTGCTCCTATTCTATTAGAAAGGAGAACCCTGGTCTTCAGTGTCCCAGACAAATACCTTAATCCCGGTAACTAGTGGAAAACAGTCAGAGGCTTCCCTCACCCCCACCAGCTTGGTGCGAAACATGTGTGAAAAGTTCCCCTTCCTCATTTTCTTCCTGCTTGGATTCAAACATTAAGTCTGATGCCAGATTGATTCCATTTCCCTTTCTCCTGAATTTCAAAGTCTCTTTGAGGGGGATCCATCCCACTGTAATTGACTATCACTTCCTCAAGCCGCTGACATGAGCCACTGCAACCTGGTTCCTTGCAGGGCTTGCTGAGCCCTGAGGGGGTGGCAGTGCCCTCACTAAGCCGCAGCTGCCTTAGACAAAGCTGCCTTTGAGCTATAACTGCTTCAGCTCTCAGCCTAACAGAGAAACAAAATGGAAATTAATCAGAAGCATGAACCAAAGTGGAGGTGCTCCTGGTACTGGTGGAAGAGGCAACCCAGAGGCCTTTGGCAGAGGATTATAAATGTCAGCTTTTGTGTTTCCTTGGTGAACGAGTCACTGGCTGTGCGTCTTCCCTTTTTAAGCACTCACAACAGCGTTTTTCCCTTGTTCATACAGCTACTTCCAAATACTAACTTCAGATACACCCGTGTGGGCTTTTGCAAATCTGTATGAACTCTCTTTACTTTGCTGGATAGCAGCCAACTTTGACCCAACAGCTATTTAGCCATGTTAGCACGGTCCAAAACTTGGCCAGATCTCTCTGGCAGGGTTTAAAAGCTTAAGCTTAGATTTTGCTAGCTGGCTTTCCATTATAAGAGTGGGTTTATGTGCAGATGGATCAAAATAGAGGCAGTCTGAGCTTGCAGTTACTTGCAAAGCAAGGCTGACTGTCTTATGAATTTGCAGTATAGGAAACAACAAACCTAAATAGCGTGTCAGTTCCTGAGTTCATTTTTCATTGCTTCTCCTGTTCTGGGGGAGCTGCTACCTTGTCAAAATACAATATGTACAGGAGAAAATACCAAAAAGAAAATTAAGCAGCATATGGGACGTTCTCACCATATTGAATTTTGTGGTGGAAGATGGGACTGTTCCCTGCGATGCCATGTAGCAGGGATCACACTGTGATATATAAGTTTAACTTGAACTTTCTCACTGCCAGTTTTGTTGTGTCAATGTTTGAGTGCTCTGCTGAGTCAGCACTGCCGGATGCAGATTGTTCCTTGTCAAGTGCCGGCAGGAAATATTGCACCAGAAGGGTGGACACGGAGACCCTGGCTGCTGGGCACTTGCAACGGGACATAATTTCCTGAATGACATGAGACAGCATGGTTTGTTCATCATGTAAAAAGCCCAGCTCTCACAGCATTTTTCTGATTGCTAAGTCCACTGCAGAAGAGTAAAAACATATGACACTTAAAAATAGGATATATCCTGAACCATTGCAAATGCCATCTGTTCTCAAAGAAACAACTGGTGGAAAAAAATAACCTTGGGTTGAAACCTTGCATGAAGTTGCCATTTAAAATAAGCGGGGTTGGCTTTGTTATTTTTATTTTTTGGAGGTGTGGAGAAAGAGCTGTTTGGCAACTGAAAGAAAACAGAAATGTGGAACCGGAGTGTACATGTTACAGACATGTAGAGAAGTCGTGTTGTGAAGACCTGTTAAGCAGCAAACTCTGGGATCTAAAATCATAGTGACACTGGAAGGGACCCATGTATTGTTTTAAATCGGCTCATGCAGATGACTGCAGCAAGGTGTCTGCCCACCACCAGAAGGTGGTTTCTAGGGAGAATGTCTGTCTTGCAGATAAAACCTAATTTTCCAGTTGGGCCCAGTTCTTTGGTGAATGGTATGGCTTCCTCACCTGTTCAAATTCCATCCAGTCTGACAGTGAGGGGTGGATCAGTAGCTTAGGGAATACTGACTCCATCCCCTCATGCTGCTCTTAAATCCCACCCAGAGCCATCTCCTGTGGGAACACAAGCAAAGTCTATTTGGGTTTGGCTGTTCCCAGCAGTCAGCACTGCTTCTTCTGCCCCCCTGACTGAAAAGAATTGAGCTTGCACACGGTGGCTAGTTGCTGTCCCCCATGGAGCTGCCATAACTAGCCATGCAGCCTGCCCCAAGTCTGATGAAAAATCCTGAAAGTCCATTAGCAGACTTGGCCACTTCTGCTTTTTTGGATACCCTATTGAGGAGTCAAGTACCTTTAGCATATTCCCATGATTTCCTTTGATACTGGAATAGTACAAAGATGAACAACCAGTTACTGAGCTGAGGAGCAATTCACTTGCCTCCTTTTATGCAAGTTGATGGCTTCAGGGCATCTGTGGGCTACTTGTAGGTGCGGTAGCGTAGGAAACTGGCAGGCCACAGTACTGACATAAAGCCTATGTCTTGGGAGTCTTATACGGATTAGAGATAGGAAAATGGAATGCCTGTATTTCAATGAGTTTACTCCTGTTCTACACTAATGTGAAGAGCAGCAGACTTGTACATAAGACATGTGCCAAGGAAGCGTGTGTGAGGTAAAGGCAATGAATGCTGCATGCTGTTTTCTCAAACAGGATAGTCATGTTCTAAGGCAATGTCCTAATCTTGTCAACCTCACTGTTTTCACTAATTTCAAGTGGGACAGGGTGGTGAGGTAAGAAAAATGCATTTTAATGAATAGGTTTGATAGTGATATTTCTGACGCTTTTCTTTTTTTACATCTCACAGCCCAGGAATAGCTGCAGTGATGTAATGTTGCTATTTAGAATTTTTTCAAAGCATGTTTTGAGTTTGGTGTCTGTGGAATTTATAGTTTTGCCTTGGAAATGAGAGCACCTAAGGTAAAAGGCTGTGTGTATGCATTTTCAGGCTCTATCAGTCTATCTGAATTTGGTCTGCTGTACTTCCGATCCCCCTATCTGCAGTCTGAACAGCAGAAGATTTGAACGTTACTAGCTTGTGCTCAGCCTTTGTGACAAGCAGCTGAGGGTTGGGACAAATTTACTAAACACGTTCTCTGCTGTGCAGAGGAATAAAGCAATAACCTGCTTGCCAGTGTTTGGTCCTAGTAGACCTGACTCCTGAGTTTAAGACCTTTTGGTACTTGCCCCAGGGAATGAATAATTCTTTTGTGGTGTACTGCCACAGCACTTTTCTGCGTTCTGGAGACGTGCCTTAACTGTGCTGCAGCAAAACCTGGCTGCATTGCCCCACCATAGAGTGATAAATCACTGTGACCTTGAGGGTAAAACTCCCTGGAAGCATGAGGAGTGATGTGGCTGGCATAGTTCACAGTGGGTGGGAGAGCAAGCTTCTGATTTCGCAAGTTGACTACAAGCCAAAAACCTCAGTTTTGCAGGAACTCTATTTTTTTGGTCAAAAGTAGTTTCATACTGCAACAGTGTGGCTAACTTACCAGCCTAGAGAGAGAAGTAACACTGAGCCATGTTTAAAACAAAATATACCATTCTTGCAACACAGCTGCTGTTTCTAGATTTGAGCCTTGCATGTGGGTCAACTGTAGTTCATATTTTAATAATCTAGCAATATTTCAAAAACATTCTGCTTTTGTCTACCAACTTTTCCATTTCTTGGCAATGATGGTCTTGATCTCCTGTGGCAGAAGTTCAGTATCTCTCTAAGTTAAGGTAAAATCTTCTGTACTCTGAAATGTTAGATCAGCCTCTTTTTTTTTTTTTTTTTTTTTTTTTCCAGCTGTCAAGCTTCATGTGTTTTCAAAGCATCCTCCTACTTTGAGGTACAGCTAAACTTGTGAAAAGTGACTATGTAATTGCATATATATTTACTGTACATTTATCTGTCAGAGAACTGGACTGAAAACAAAATTCTGCCACCCCCTAAATCGGGCAGAAGTTCAGCCCTGCTCACAGCTTTAGATCCAGCTAGATTTTTATAATGAGTTAAATGAAAACTCTGGTTTTAGATAATACTAAATTTTGTCCCAAAATATATGAGTTGGCTCACATTCCCACCATGCACTTCTATATCTGTATCCTATCACGTATGCTTCTCTGACTTCCACCTCATGTTTGCCATGCTGCCTAATATTTAAATGAGTTCATTAGATATGTCCATGTTTTAAAATACAAACCATATTTTTCAGGCTATGGACCAACATGTTAAAAACCATCTGTGATATCAATTGCTCAACTTATGCTCTCAGAAGAGCCTGCTTTACTTAAGGCGAGTGCTCTGCACTTACAGAAAATTAGGATGGTCATTAAGTACCTCAATTCACTTTTTAATATTTCAGCTGAGACTATTGTTACAGTTTTTATTGTCTCTAACCCCATGGGCTCTTTTGAAAATGTGGCAGGGTTAAGTACTTCTGTCATTCATCCCAGTTATTTGTGAGCCCAAATATGGAGTTAGCTAATGGGTTTCAAACACATAACCTTGAAAACAAGTGATGAAAGTGGTGAGTAAAAACTAAATGAAATTCCACAGTCTGAGGCTTAGGCAAAATGTCCCTTTGGCTGTTCGGGTTAATGTGGTTACCAGAGGAGTCTTCTTTTTCCTGAAGCATTTATTCCAGATATGTTTCTTTAGCCCTCTGCTCTGCTTGGCTGACTGCAGTCCATCCTTGCTCTTCTGTACATAAATAAATTGAATAGTTAGATATTGAATTGGGAATTCTCTTCTGATATCAGAATGGTCTCTAAAGAGGGTAGAATACTTCTGAGAAGAAAAAGATGTATATTTCTACGTTGGCTTTTGTGAGCCATGCTGAAGTTACCTAAAATTGTAGCTCTGTAAAATGCAGCAAAGCTGACATAAAAGTGAAGGGGGAAATGCATGTCACCAAAATTTCTGTGTTTACAAAGTGATTTTCTGCACTGCAGGGACACTTTAAAAAGGAACATTAAGGGTTTTAACCCTTAGTTGTAGAGCTCTTCCGAATTTTAGTCCTTTTAAACATATTTGATGGTCAGTACCTTATGCCATGTGGGAACAACAAAGGACTCCTCAAAGCAGCAGCACCAAATACTGCCAACTTGATAAAAAAATCTTTAACGCTTTCTCATTTCTTGCTCAGTATATGTTTCTTCTGCCTTGAGCTGCTACAAGTGGTGGGTGTCTTCATTTAACCATTGAAGTAGATGGGCTTTCTGCAGGTCACTGGAGATTTCTACTCTGTCATTTAGTTCAGAGAGGAAAAAAAATAAAAACCTCCCAACCCCCACCCCCAGCCTGGGCTGTGAGCTTTTTAAACTGACACTTGGTTGTACTCCTTGGCTGCTGTAACCCTACATTCAGGTTCTCCAGTTTTGTCTTTTTTTCTGCCCAGAATTTGAGGACTTCAGACTTCTTCAAGGATTCCAAGTGATTCTGTAGCCTGGTTGGAGCAAAAGCAATTGTAGCAGCAAAAAGAGCTATTATAGTTCCAACAAGACTGCAGACCATGTAGAAATGCAGTGCATGTCCCCTATGGATGTGCAGACCCATTGCATAGCACCAGCACTGTGGCTTGCAGTTCTGCCTGCGCGCATCTCTGTGCATCCTGAAAGTGTCAGACTTGCAATGCGTGCCTTGTGTTGTGTATATGCATATACTTCTGCCTGGGAAGCTTTACCCTCTGCCCAAGCTTCTGAGCATGTGGCTGTGAACAGCCACAGTCACCTATTACAAGTTTATTTTCTTGTATTACAACTGGTACAGTCACCACTGGTCAGGGACCGAGACTGATGTTAAAGAGCTATAGACTCAGTTCTTATTTCTACATAGACCCTTTTTTACGCACTTGATGTATCATCATTAACAGATAAGGCCCTTCGCCCTTGAATACTACAATGCATTTTGACATACATAAGAATCAGGAGCCAAGTATCTCAGAGTGCTGAATGATTTATGAACATACATTTAGTTAAAGGACAGATGACTACAGCATTCGATGTTTCTCTAATGTATATATTTTTTTTTTGTATCCAGAGAGTAAAGTGTTGAATGAAGCAGGGTGTCTGAGGGCATACCTGCATAAATTAGGGCTGACAGCCTCACCTTCTCTGCCCACACTCTGAGAGCTGTGTGAATTCCCCACTGCTCCAAGTCCAGCCAACATGGAGCATGAGCAGTGAAAAGTTTGAGTCTGTGACAGTCTGTGTACGTGTGCCCTTCTATGTTTCCCAGTTAACATCGTGGCTTGGGTCTCTCTTGCAAAGCTGCTCTCAGCTACTCAAAGTGGCCCATTCTTCCAGCAAAGGTTTTAGATCCCCATTTGTTTTTAACCATGGCTTTTTGCAACTCTGGAAAATTCCAGTGTCTTCATGCAAGACTCTATTGACCATTACAGTTTGCATAAGACATGTTGAATCACTGTATAAACCGTTTTCAGTCATGCACGCGCTTGGCTATTCACTGAACTTTGCTCAGCCATCTGCTTACACGAGTTTCTTCCTCAGAACTCATCAGCTTATCCCTTTGGTCAGGCAAGACTCCAGGCTCACTTCTGTACTTCTAACTTTTCCTAGAAATACCAGTCTCCATGTTTGATTAGTTTGTGGTCAGCATTCTCTGAGTCATTGTTATTATCTTGTCATATGAAAGACCACCATTTTTTGGCTCGGTTTGGTCCCTTGCTGATAGAATACAAAAATTAACACAGTAATGTGAAACAGCTTTGTGCCAGGACTGGGATGGTCCCCACATTTCAAGTTAGTGTGGTTGGTTTTTATTACTGTAGAAATATCAACTGAAAATTTTCATGAGCCTTACTTGTTTCAGTTCTTACTTGCTACATTTATTTCTGGGTTTTTGTGAATGTGGGGTTTTTTTGGGGTTTTTTTGGTTGTTTTTTTTTTCGGTTTGGGTGTTTTTCTTGTTTGTTTGTTTGTTTTGGATCACCTTAAATGTTCCCTTTTCATACCGGGTTCCTAGCTTACCATATGAATACATCAGCATCCATAATAAAATGCAAAGACCTCATTAGCACATCTTTCTTTATAAAACAGTTGGGATTGTCAAATTCTGAAGGTATAGCTAGTGGCTGAGTTTACCAAAGCAAGGTTTCTTCAGAGCAGAGGTCTGCTGCTGTGCTTGGTCGATTAACTCTCCCCTTTTATGACCATGTGGTCATAGCTGAAGTTAAAAAGCTAAAGGAAAAATTTTCTCCTTCACCTAGCAAGAGTTTGTGGCCAAGCTAACCAGCTGCATGGCACACAGAAGGCACATCTGCTTGTTGCCTTTCAGATCAGCAGCACTGTACAGGCACAGAAAGTTATTGCCAGTAACACTCTCAAATTTGTTGCCATTATCACACCATCTGATCATACAAAGATGGTCTGAATTATGTAGGTAATATTCTGCTTACTGAGATGTCTGAACAGAAACACAAAACCCCCCTGTATTAGCTGATGAAGTTGCCCAAGGTTCCCAGAAGCAAATAGGAATCTGGAAGTGTTACCTTGCTAAAGAGAAGGAAAAAACCATAGTACTAGGACTCAACTCATGCTTAGCTATGCTTCACCTAAGCAGCTATTTCTGTTCCTACTTTAGTGTATGCTGGAAAAGCAGATTCTGGATAAAGATCTTAATTTTTCAAACAAAAATTTGTTTTCCAGTAAAAATCTGTATCCTTTGAAATTCAGATTTTTTGAAACAAATATATTTTTTTTAAAATGTACAAAATATTTTTTCTTAAACCACCTTTGTTCACTTCCAAATATGAATAAGGAAAATCATGTGGTTTTGGTGAAGAGATGTGAAAAGGCACTTGGCTGAGGTGTTTCCTAGTCAGGAAATAATGTCCTTGCAGAGAGCTTCCCCTTCTTTTCAGCCTGTAGTCTGCAGTTTCAGATGGTAACAGTGGTTCTAATATTTCTGGCTGAGAAATGGAGACATTAATATTCTCACAGAGAACTCACAGCAGTGACTGTAAATTACATGGCACTCTGGAAACACAGCAGGAGTTGTTTCCTTCCTTGGACAGTTTAATACATGGCCTTCATCCCATAGTGTATTACCCACGTTTGACTTGCATTTTGTGTTACATCGTTGTGTCAAATAACAGTGTTGTGGTAGCTGTAGCACATCTCCTCCTGGATAGAGGGCTGGCAGGAGCGCCTGTCCATGCAATTGAGCTGTCCCTTATAGTCTGTAGCTTATCCTGTGTGCGAGCAATGAGATATAAGGTCTGGGCAGAAATTTTCAAAGTCTTCCTAGGGATTTACTTACTGGTTTTTAAGATTTATGAAGATTAACTCCTTCTCAGCCTTGAAAATATCTACTCTATTTTCTTTATTCATAGCAACGTCAAAGGTTTTGAGAAGTTTCTTTTGCTTTGTCTGGGGCCATTGTTTGGGTGTGAGGTGTTATCATTGAGTATGGGATTTTTTCTGAATAATAGTAATATCAGATTAAACACTTCATGGACATTAAGAAGGACCCTGTCTGAACATCCTGAATTCAATCTGAGGTGAGAACAGTGTGTTCAGCTGGGATGTCTGTTTTACTGGGGCCCCTTCTAGGAGTTGTTTCACCTAACAGCGGTGAATAGCGATGACTGTTGCTTAATCAGGACAAATTAAGATACGTTTGCATAATGAGGATATATTCAGCTGGAGCTAAGTCATTAAGTGTTGCTTAAATTTGTATTACAGTCTAAACTTTTGGGAGTTTCCAAATAAGCGTTAAATGAAGATGCAAGGCAACAAACATAATTTGTAACTTTTGATTTTTTTTTTAATTTTTTTGGTCATATTTTACAACTCTTAACAATTATTTAGATGAGGCTTTTTAATAGCTTTTCTTTTTTACAGCTGTTAAAATAGAAAAAAATTACTGTTGATCAAAGTGCCTTAATTCAGAGGATTTTAGTGTATTGTTATTGGCAGGTAAAAGTACAATTTTTTTCACATGCTTTTTTAAATGCAGGGTTTCCCTCTATTGGCAATTTTCTGCACATCCTTGTAAAAGCTGTGACACCGTAGTGTTGTCTGATGTCAGTAACCTGGTTATTGCAGGCATAGGCTAGAGCAGCAGGTAGAGGAAGCAACGTTCTTGGGTGCTGCCCCATGCTTGGCTTGTGGCTCCAGAAAACAGTACCCAGCCTTTTGCTGGCATGGCACTTGTCTCTGAGATGGGTGGGGAAGGACCTTTATGCATGTGGAAATAGAAGTACCAGAGTGCTGGTTTGGGGGGGGAGGGACACACGACCCCTCAGAGAAATGGAGTTGGTGGAGCACTCCATATTTTCTGGAGGAGCTGCTGCAGGGGTGGGACCTTCTCCACTGTTACTTCTGTATTTCCAAGACCCCAGCAGCATGCCATCCCCCTGGGGACAGGGAGGAGGTCTGAATGATGAAGTCGCTTGGCATTTTTACTGGTTTGATTCCCACCTGAACATTGCCTGTGAAAAACTACATCTTCCTAACAAGAAATCAGCTGCTGCCTGAAGCCTTTGACTTTGAGGTAGAGAGAAAGCCAGAAACTATGTGTGCATTTGCACAGGTAAGAGCAGGGCTAACAGGTAACCATGGTCTATGGGATAGAATTAGTTTGAAGAGAGATTACTGCAAAAAGTCTGACTTTGAACAGACCTGTGATGTCTCTTAAGTGGGATGTTGAGGTGACAGATTTTTGGCCACAAATATTTTCTCGCTGATATTTTGGGTCAGGTGTATTGCTTAATCATGAATGAGAACCAGAAAACATTGTTTAGAAGATCATATGTGTACTTGGAAGAAGAGCCAGAGACTCTGCCCCCTTAGGTCAACAGCTTTATTTTGAAGTCACACAAGTACAGCTCTGTGCCACCCTGGAATATCAGTAGTCTTTGGCTAATCTTACTGAATTAGATAGCTTTTATTTTGCCCTTGGAAGATATTTGGTTTTGTTTTACAAAGAAATAGTTAGTAGTTTTGATAGATGGATATGCTTGTAACATCCCTATTTGTATGTTAGTGAAGGCTTGAAAGCACTTACTGTTCTTTTTACATGGTCCTGAGACAGGGGAAAAAAGACTTCTATCAAGCATCTTCATGGCTCTCAGATCTGAGGTCAATATTGTTCCTATTTTTATTTACTGTGACGTAACGCTACAAAGCCATCCCAGCTTTGAGTGTAAAAATGAGGAGCCTGAAACCCATGCTTAGTCATTTGTCTCCCTGGCAGGTCTGGGTTTACCCATGGTCTGGGAGGATGCACACAAGGTGATTTTCCCAGCCTTACTGTAGTGTGGTGTCTCAGCTGGCAGAGCAACATGTTGCCACAGGGCAGCAAGCCAGCTCTGAGGATTTCCATGTACACCTTCCTACTCACCCTGAGCATTCAGTTATGCATGGAGAGGAACCATGGCCGAATGCTGCACAGCGGGTAAACATGGGGACTCTCTGGGAGGCCACAGAGGAAGGCCAGCAGGAGTCTAGGCTCAGCTCTGAGTGTATGACAAAAGGTCAAGCTTCTTAGTGTGCCAGGATTTAGACCTGTGGCTAATAAACACGAGGCCTGGGGAGCAGCTCTGTGGAAAGGGACTTTGGGAGTCCTGGTGGACAACAAGCTCAATATGAGCTTTCTTTGCTGTAGTGGCAAAGAAAGCCAACAGGATGCTGGCTTGTATCAGCAAGGGCATCACCAGCAGAGATAAAGAAGTCTCTATCCCACTGAGAGCTTGTCAGGCCATGCCTGGAAGATTGTGTTCAGTCTCTGCTATGCAAAAAAGATGTGGACAGGCTGGAGAGGGTCCAAAGAAGGGCCACAAAGATGATCAAAGGACTGGGTAGCCTGCTATATGAGGAAAGGCTGAAGTAATTGGGTTTGTTCATCCTTGAGAAATCACAGAATCATTGGAAGGGACCTCT
Organism: Leptosomus discolor; assembly: GCF_034619465.1. Taxonomy (NCBI): domain Eukaryota; kingdom Metazoa; phylum Chordata; class Aves; order Leptosomiformes; family Leptosomidae; genus Leptosomus; species Leptosomus discolor. Next base: position 30,823,947 of record NC_141398.1, on the reverse strand, counting down.
GGAGACCATCTAATCCAACCCCCTGGTAAAGAGGGTTCGCCTAGAGCAGGTTACACAGGACTGCATCCAGGTGGGTTTTGAACACCTCCGGGGAAGGAGACTCCATAACTCCCCTGGGTAGCCTGTTCCAGTGCTCTGTCACCCTTAATATAAAGAAGTAAGAAGGCTTAGGGGAGAGCTGATCACCATGTTCCAGTATTTAAAGGATGGTTACGGTTACAAAGAAGTGGTTGAGTCACCAACCCTGGAGGTGTTTAAAAGATGTGCAGATGTGGCACTTAGGGACATGGCTTAATGGTGGATTTGGCAGTGCTAGGCTAATGGTTGGACTCAATGAACTTAAAGGTCTTTTCCAACCTAAACGATTCTATAAGACTCCCTTTTTTACAAGGAGTCACATGGAAAAGATGAGGGGTAATGGGTAAAAGTTACGCCTGGGGAGACTGATTGGACACAAGGAAAATTTTTCACAGTGAGTACCATCAGCCATTGGAATAATCTCCTCAGTGAAGTGGTGGATTCCCCAACGTTGGACACTTTTAAGATTCAGCGGGACACGGTGCTGGGCCGTCTTGTCTAGACTGTGCTTTTGCCAAGAGAGGTTAGACCAGATGATCCTTGAGGTCCCTTCCAACCTGGTATTCTATGAAATAAATTACTTCCAGCACTGCTGTTCCATCTATGCTATGACAAGTAGTAACTAGTTTCCTGCATTACCTTTTGTATCCACCTTGTAGTCTCTCTGCTGTGCTGCATGCTGCTGGTATCAAGGACCATAAGCAGAGTGGAGGTCAGTCTCTCAGCTAGTTGTGTTTTAAATGCAGCATGGAGAGAGGATTTTATCTGTTGAAATATCTTAACAGGCTTCCTGAAATCCAAGAGTTTACCTCACTTAACGCACATGGAATGTGGCACTTAGCTTAAAATGGAGACTCCTCTTTCTCCTTGACTGGAAACCTCTTTAAAATCTCAGCACACCCACACACTGAAGGTCAGGCTCATATGATGCAGACCCAAGATCTCCCTGGGTGGTACAACACGTTGCTGCTTCTGCATAGCTTTCCTTTTAACCTGCTGTGCTGGGCTTTTCGGCAGTGAGACTATTCCAGTCTCTCAGAAGGAGTTTACACTGTTTCTGTGAGAAACAGGTTGACTTTTAAAAAAGGACATACTGTGTGTCTAAACAAATAAAGGGTTTGGGTCATAATGTGAATCTGTAACTTTTGGTGTATATGTTGATATGCTAAATATGTGAAGAGAGATATTTTAATTTATGAAACATATACTCTCTTCTAATTCTCTCCATTATGGTAAGCCTCAAGTCCTGTTCAAATTCCCATTTGGGTTATCCAGCCTACTTACCAAAAATGGCATAATGTTGAAATGCAGTGGAGGCAAATTATTTTATAGCTGTCATAATGGAGGACACTATTACTACAGTAATAAAGTGATGGTTTCTAGTTAGTGGAGCCCATACTTTCAGGGCTGAATTATAGCCTCTCTTGATAATACTTCAAAAAGTGGATAGGGGCCCAGGAAATGGCTTTATTTGGGGCATTTCCTGCTAATTAATTTCTTGCTAATCCTCTTTGCTGGAGGAGGATGATCTTAGCACCTGCTGTTTTGACTCCGTTTCATGTCTCACTTCTCCATAGTGCCATCTCTCTGTTGGTGTCTGTTTTGGCACTATTAGCTGAGATACATACACTATGGAAGAGACAAAAGGAAAATTTAGCTGCGAAGGAACTTTGAAAAGTACATCAAGTCTTTAAAGCGAGTAAATCATGGAGAAGAAAAAGTTACAGAAGATGGAAGTAGCAGAACGGAAAAAGGTGATTAATTAAGTGGGTTTATGTTATACCCAGGGTCCACTAGATTCTGACCACATCAGTTTGTCTCTCTTGGTCCTTCATAAATCAGAATCAAGTTCAGCCAATGACTTTCAAAGACTTAAGAAGAGCCTACTGAAATGAAGCCTAAATGACAAAGGTCATGAAAAGAGCAACTTTTGTCCTTCAGTGTATCAGGATGTCCTTCATTTGTATCCTGATCTACTTCAGGTCGTGCCACTCACAAATCCAGGTCTCATTCTCAAGGTGTCTAATTACTGGGTATTGGAGATCTAAATTCCTCAGCCTGAAACTTTCTTGAAACCTGAGGCCTGGGCTAAGTATTCCAAGGTCTTTGCTTTAACCTTTCACAAGAAACTCATTGTGTTGGCAGTTTTTGAGTCATATCTGTACTTAGACTGATTAAATATTTAAATATGTTATTGCTGGACAAAAAAAGAGTGTTTTTTAATTTCAGTGCCACTTTTCAGTTCACTTGCAATGGTGATACTTCTCATGGTGGCAAAAGAGAAACCAACTTCCCTTATCCTCTTCCTCAGATAAAGAATGGCTTATTGGACTGAAGTACTCATGAGGGAGACTCATGGCAAAAATCCTGTTCTGCTGTTCTCTCACGTCTTTTGTGAGTTCCCTGAAAATCAGCAAAGAACTGCGGCTCTAGAAGTCAAGAATTCTCACATAAGGAACCTTGATGATGATTTTGTCAGTTGACATTTTTCTCTGAAACACTTTTTGATGACCAATTTGGTGTATTCTAATAACAGAGCTTGTTCTGGAGATCTTTTTGGTAACATCTCATATGAATAGTTTGTATCGAGTCCTAGTCACAACTGGAATGCAAGTTATAGTTCCAGGGGATGAGGTATGCGAGGATGGATCGCAGTGCTTTTGGAACAGGTTAGAGGCAAATGCCCTGTGCTCATTCTAAAACAGACCTTTGCAATCCCAGCATTTACTCATCTCTGAAGAAAAATAACAATTACTGTCCTTCTCAAACTCTTGTTCCACCATGGCAGCATATCTCTAGGTAATGCAAACCATAGAAGGTCTGAGTGTATCTTCAAACAATATCATGCAGCATTGCCCCATGGAATAGCCATGATTCAATGGTGGCTGGTTTCTAAGTCAAGTCTCAGATCTTTTAAAGATCTCTGCATCATTGAAGATGAAGGTTATAAATAATTTTCAGAAGAGCACATTTAAAGTAGAGACATTTTCTCTGAGGAGAAAATTTAGAAACATACATTTATCACTGTTTATCAATTTTATCTGAAATGTCTGAGCATATCCCATTCAATTTCCTTTTCTAGCATGAAGTATAATCAAGGGCATTGTTTTTCCAGAAAGTTGTAGCTGCGTTAGAAAGCACTGCTAGGTCAATTCTTAGTCTGATAACATAGTAGCCTGAAGTCCCAGTGCTGACCACCGAAGTGCTTCTTCAAACATCTCTTTTGAACAGTGCTGGCTGTAATGAAAATAACAATCACACTTGAAGGTCCACATGAGGAAAATATGTTTGTGTAGCAGGTCAAATTGGAGTTCTTTTTCTCACATCTCTTGTAAACACATATTACAGCAGTCTCTCGGTAAATTTATTATTATGATCTGTTAGTAAGAGCTTCCAGATAATTCATAGAAATGGTGCTTGTTAAGGCTAGCCTTGTAGGGCTAGGTCTCTGGTTGACCAAATGATATTGTGTTAATGGAAATAATTGTCTTTAAAGAAACTGTATCTCTTGGTCTTTTAGTGAAGAAAATAAGAATCAAAGATTAGGCAAAAAGTGCAACCATGACAATGTGCAAGACTGCATTGCTTAATATTACAGGATTCCACAGCTGGAGAAAAATTACTGTGATGGTGTGCTGAAAGAAAAAAAACTCCAGATCTCTACCACTTCTTTTGATCAATAGTCATTTTAATAAAATCTCAAACATAAAAGTTGTTTGGCTCTAAAAGCTGAGAGAATATAAGCTGGTGGTGAAACGAGGTGGCTTAGGTTTTCTGGAATTCTGTGGAAACACTTGTGTTTTAAAGATTAATTTTTGAGAACCATTTGTCAAGTCTCCTTGGGCAGCACCCCATTACTGACTTAATAAATGTATTACCAGTGCTGTTATGCTTCTCCAGAGTAAAGACGCCTTGTCACACTTCATATGTCTGTTTTGAGCAGTGACTGTGCAACACTAACCACAACTGCAGCCACAATCGGCTTCCCACAACTCTCACTAACACCTATTCAAAAGGCATTGGTCTTTTTTCAGAAGCCATGTCCAAGAGTAGATGCAACTCTTATCTAAAAGGTTGAGCTCAGCCAGGTTATGTGTGGGACTAGGTGTTGCTGGTGCTAGAGCAGACAAAAAGTCTCCATACCTTCACACGTCCCTCCTCTTAACCTAACTTCTCACACTGAGTGCTACCTGGCTTCTGACCAGCTAGCTTTCTTGGTGACTGTTTCCTTAACTTATACTCTCATTTTTGGCAGATTCCAGGCATTTTCCTAAAATGCCCTTCTTAATATAGTATGTCACTGCTTTCCTTTGTGTTAATCCATACTCTCAGCAATAATGTGCCACATGTCAGAGCCCTCCTAACTCTGTTGCAGTTGAAGCTGAGCAATGTGTGTGCTGTAGGCTTTAACGTTCTTGGTCTTATAGGGCAGAATGTCTATTTAGCATAGCTCACTTTACATTAAGAAGCTGCCATTTCCAGTGGTGGCTTGCATAGGGGAATCTTACAAAGAGCCTGAAAAAGCATTTGACAGGATGAAGTTAAAACATTTCATGCTCTTTTCAGCAACATGTTGGACTACAGGGTTTTTTAATTAAAAAAGAGAAAAGGTTATTTAAAAAAGTTTTCCTTTCTATGTTTTCAGATATTTGTATTGAGAATCAGTCCAAAACATTACCTCTCAGAAAAACTTCATTTTGAATTTGAAAAACCATTTTAAAATCACATTTTCCCTTGCTTTTTTCCTTCTTACTCCTCTTTATAAGTACATATATATATGAAAATGAAAAAACGGAAAAATAAGCCTGAAACTTTTTTTTTTAATTTGAAGGAATGATGCCCATTTGAAAGGAACTCTATTAAAATAGGAACTGGTAAAAAAGAGTATTTAGCTTTAGTTCAAGTTCTGCTCATGAGAATGTGAATGGAAATATTTTTATGGTCTAGAGATTTTTACAAAAGCTTGTTTTCACTAGCTCTGAAGAACTGGGTAGCGCTAATTTGGCAGTATTTGCAGAAAATTGAACAGTTGAAGGGATAAAAATGGGTTTATGTTATCTTTGGGGGTTTACTGTTACTTTCTTTAGATATTAATATATAAAATTCAGTTACCTTCAAAAGGCCTCACAATCATTATCAATTGCTCAGCTATTGTTATATTAACTATTTATTTTGCAAAAGTTATTTGTTATCCAGTATCTTATCTAAACAGTACCTGATCTTATTAGAAAACAAAGCAAAACAGAGATCCAAAACTTCAAACCTAGGTTTCTTAGGAATTGACATAACAATTCCACAAGGAGTTCTATTTTTTCTAATTCGTTTGTTTGAACTTCAAAAGAAAAGCCAAATATTGTGTATTTCTTGGAAAAACAAAAATTGCTTTGTTTTCAAGTAAAGGGCATGCAGGTGTTTAGATATGACAGTGAGCATTTTTTTTACAGTGTTTTTATTCAATTTGTATCCATTTACTTTTAAGTTATAGTAAGATATCAGTAACATTAGAAGTATGTTAATGGAATGCCGTACATTAGGCTCTTTAAAAATCAAACCTGTGTACTCACTGTCCCAGTACACTTTTTTTTTCTTAAGGATGAGGGTCTGTAGAAATAGCCTGGTTTGGGACATGATCTCACAGACATCAGGGGTGGGAAAAACATCTTCCACAGAATAATGACATCTGGGAAAAATTCGTGGCTTGTAGAAGAGTGGCGAGCAGATATCCACAGTCCTGAAGACAAGGAAGGAATTTATGACATACACATGGACCCATAATATGGTATTTAAAATGACATGTTCATCCTGAAGTAGAAGAGAGACATTTCAGCAGAGTACTAAAGCAATACTCCCACTTTTCCTGCTGTAGAGTACCTGTAAATCATCACTATCTTATTTCTATGTGTCTTTTGAAATATTTCTGTTCAGAACATCCTACAGTGGGAAAATCACAGGTGTACCTGAAACACTCTGGAGGAGACAGTGATTCAAAGGCCCTCCTTAGACTGTGATGGGAAATGGAGAACAAGACTTCAGGTGTAAACTGGAGAGGACTTTGCTGCCAGCAAGACGTCCTTTGAGGTAGTTGCAGCTCAAAAGATTGTTGAAATGAGCAGAGCCAGAGTTTGACTAGAAGCCAAGAAAAAGAGTAGCTCAGGTCAGTTAATCTACCACATTGCATGTGGGGGATCTATGATATGACACTGTCTCTGCCTGCTCTGAAATAGTGTAATTGAAGGGATACAGTCTTCAAACGTATCCTTGCCTGAACGGTAGCTGTTAGGGCTTACTAGGCACCACTAATGTAGGACTACCCCAGAAAAAACATGGAACTGGTGAGAGAAATGCTTGTGTAGCAGCTTGTGTAGTTCACAGGCGGAGTCTTTGGGAAGGGATAGGAAAAGTATGGAGAGGGAGACCAAGCTCTTCAAAGGTATGAAACAACTTCTGTGCAAGCAGCAGCTGAATACAGTTGGACTCTTCATCCTGTCAGTGATGGAGTGCCATGACAGAGACTGATAAAATCGTGAGTCTGAACTGCTTGCCGACTTGAAGGTGACTTCCGATTTTGTCATTATTCTTAGTCGACATTTAGAGACTCCAAAACCTGAGCAAACCTCCTGTGCTTTAGACACAGCTTTCTTGATATGTCTCAGACACAGCTGAAGATACTTATTTTGCAGACAGTTATAAAATCACATTAGGAGGGGATGCAGGAATCGGAACTATTCAATAAATGGATATTGGAGCTTGGAATAACAAGCATTCAAAGGGGTGAACTGAAATCGCAGGCAATACGTTCACCATCACCTCTCCATTCTGAAGAGAAATTCAGTGCCGAAGTGGTGATATTTCAGTACTCTACCGATATGACAAAAACAAGCAGAGAACTGTGTCTATTGGTAGAGGAAACATTACATGAGTTAAAAAAAAGTATCTCTCACTTTCATGGAAATTATCCCTTCTGTGTTTTCCCCACTTTCATCACACATGCACTCACACCTACCTGCAGTCTCCTTCCCCCAAATCCTAAAGGGCAAAGCCCTCAATGGGTAATGAAGAAATTAAGAAGTCTTAGCCTAGCTGCACAAGAGGATATTAGCTGATGTTGAAGTCCTTGTTTGACATCCCAGCAAGGGTGCAGCGTTGATGTATTTCTGGAAGATATCCCTGTTTTTCCTTTAACCTTTTCTGACTTCTGAGAACTCTTGCATGATTGTCCATTCCACAAATCTCTAGATGTGCTAGAAAAATTTGTTGCCCTGAGGTCAAGATTCAGCTGTGTTGTGTCATTGTTGAAGGCTGTTCTAATTTCTGGTTCTGGCAGGCTAGCTACCTGGCTTCAACAAAGGTGATCTGTGTGAACTCCAGTCCAGATCTGAACACATAAGCAGAAGATTCAAGATGGTCAAACTGGATCATTTGAATGCAAATCTGAACACTGTAAATACACATCTGTAGCTTCTTCCACAGATTTTGGAATTGTGATAGAAATTTCCACTGAAAATTTCAGCTGATTCATAATGGTTACTGCTATGGCTAATTTTATTTGGAGTGGGTCTGCTGGATGGATTTGTTGATCCCTTGAGCAATAAGCCTTGCAGTAGAAACAGTCAGAAAGCAGAAGGATTCTAATGGAATTTCCACCTAGAAAATTTCCTTTAGGCATAACCCAGGGAGACATGCACAGCTATGGAGAGCCTGATCTTACAAACAACCTACTGCATGATTCCTTCCACCATATTTGATGGCACCCAGCACTCTGTGTGATCAGGTAATCATGGTTTTCTTCATGTTAGTAAGAGACAGCACCAGCCAAAACTTTCCTCTAGAAGCAGTCATGTAGCTCAGAGGCTAAAATCCCTTAATAACTGATGATCCAAATGAAGTTACTCTTTCAATAGTATCGTTCCTTGCCCTGTATTGGTGAAACATGCATTTGGTCTGAACAAAATGACTCAACTCCTTCCAGACAAAAAAAATCTGAGCTCTGAAGCTGGGCTCTGCCTGTCGCTGACATGCTAGGGTTGTCATGGTTGTCTCAAAGGACCCAGGGAGACTGTAGGAAGAACTCCTAAATAATTTGGCAGTAGGGAAAGTGTCCTCTTGTGATAAATGTTTTCCTTAGCACTCTAGAACAAGGTCTATCTGTCTGACAAATAGTTGACTTCTAGTTTCAGAGTTAGAGGCAGATTCATATTTATTTTATTAAGCTTCTTTTAAATATAAAGCAATTTATATTTCCAGTGTGGAGATAGTCAGAGAGGGTATGTTGTTTATGAGACATATTTGTCCCACGTCCCACCCTTGGGGCATGTTAATCACATCTGGATTGAATTCACGTGGACTTTTCTGGGAGTGCTGGACCACATCATGCTGAAATGGCAACAGCTAGAATTATATTTGATTTTCATCAGGTACATTTGAATGATCTTTCTTACCTCGGCAACAATATTGATGCTGTTTGTTAATCCTTCCCAAAAGCAGTTTCTCCTGTTGTGGTTTCATGGCTCTTTTAATTGCAAATTCCGCTAGGCCAAAATCTTACTCAGCTTTTATTTGGGGAAAAACTGCCACAGAAATTTTTTGAGAACTTGTGCAAGTGAGGGCTCAGGAAAAATGAGAGCCAAAATATCTTGTCTGCTTTAAGAGCTGTAGAAAACTACTTCTCTTAGTTGTCCCATCCCTGTGCTATCACTGGTTTCCCCAAATTGGCAGTGTCAAGTGCTTTTTTTTCCTGCATGTTCACTGTTTAAACTCTGCTATCCTTCCCTGAATTTTTTCATAGTCTGAATATTAAGCTGAAACTTCTCCCATTCAAATTCCTTTCCTACTACACTGCTACTCGTGTTAGTGACCTTGTGTCACACTAAATACCCTGCACTGGGCAACATTTCCATCTTCTTCCTTGGTGCTGTACTGTAGGTCTCTTCTGGGCATTACAGTCCTATTGAAGGGCTGACTGTGTGAGAAGCCGCTGAAGATTGTCCCTCCATGACCTCATAGCTCTTGAGTCCTCTGTAGGTTTTTTTTTGCGGCTCCAATTAGGCTACGTGACAGATTTTTATTCATGTGTACAGCAAGGACTTGCGGACTTGTGGAATAGGTGGCATTTGTCAGGATAGGAAGGTGTCCAGCTGAATTTGAGTGCTCCACTCAGGGTGCCCTCAGCTCCTGAGGTGCCTTGAACACTGTCACGTAGGCATTTCTCAGGAGGGCTGTGAAAGAGAAACGAAGACGTGGCCACTGTCTGTTAGTCACTAGCTATGCATTCATATGTGGTCTACATGGAAAGAGTATTGATGCTGGCGTACTGTTGTCCTGTGGGTGTACGCAAACATGCTCAGTCACTCAGGGACTGTATGGTGCTGTGGTTGGTTTAGGATTCTACGTATTATTTGGGCTGTGGCTTTGCCAGTTGGACAGTTTATAAGCTATGTGGATTTTCCTAGAACATAACTCAGTAGAAGTAATCAAGAACTGTTTTAGACAGATTTGGAAAATATGTTGGAACTATTTTTATCTGTTCATAAAGATGAATGCTTTAGTTAGAAGTTCTAATTTTTAGAGTTAAAAAGCAAGCGTAAAATCCCAGAGAGAAGATAAATCACCTCATGACACTAAATGGAAGGCTTAGGACTTTCCAGGGCTTCAACTAAGTCCTTTCTGCTCCCTGGAAAAACTCAAAATTCCCCATATCCTTTGTTACAGAGCTCTTATTTTGGTGTTGGTAGGATTCTTGGTCTCGATTCTTGGGCTGTAGGGTAGGCAGCTCATTTAAAGCAAGAAGGAGAGAAGCTTTAAGAGATTGATTTATAAATGGCTGCTATATGGAGTTACCTGTAGAATTGGGATGTGTTACCATATAAATCGCGGAAAGATGATAGACTAGACAGAGGATAGGGGAAGCTGCAGGAGAGATTAATTTATTAAAAATCCCTACTATTTATTGTGTTGTGATCCCAGCTAATCTGGTGGACATCATTTTCATATGGTAGCAAGTGTCATGTAACATACAACTAAAAGGTTCCTGCAAATCTGCAAGGGACTGTTACTGGCTGTTTGCTTCTCTGATTTACAAACTTTTGCCCAAGAAAAGGAAGTAAAGCTCTATTAAGTGAAATCCTTGTAGCAAAATATTTTAAGAAAATATGTTTAGGCCAAACGATGTTCTAAATCTCCCTGGGTTATTTTCTTTCTGTTGTGAGATGACTTTGTTGTCTTCTTAGGTTTTTTTGTCAGTATAATGGTTGAGGTTGGTGTGAGGGAAGGGTCTTATGGTTAATATTTTATTCTGGCAAAGATCAGATCAATACATTGTGCTCTCTTTCTTAAATTTAATTTCCTATAGACTACTGCTTTTCCAGGGTTGGCAATTTCCTCCACAACCTTTCTGTCTACAGGTCTTTGAAACTGATGTGAATTTGTCTCTCACATCCTTTGACTTAATATTGATGTTGTGACTTGGGATGAGAGCTCCAGGAGAGGGCAAGATGAGGTGCCCAGCCTTTATTTGCTGTGCAGCCTTTTTTAGCTTGTGAGTCTCAGCTCTTGTAAATTATGCAGACTCAGGCTTCAGCCCAGCATGTCAGGAAAGCTACAACCTTCCTGCACCTCCTCATCACCTCAAAAAACACTCAGGAGGAGACATGAGTAAGGAAAGAGAGTAAGGAATTTTTGAAGGGCATAAACATGTGACCTTGTTTTCACTGCCTTTCAGTGAACAGTGTGTGTCTGACTGCTATTTCTAAGTTCATAATACTTTTTTCCGTTAAATAATGGTCTGAATTGTGTTATCCTTTCTCCTGATGCCTGCTTGTACATCTACCTGGTGTCAAACTTTCTGTTGCAGTGTTCAGATGACAAATTGAAAAGTTTTGTAGAAACACGATTGGCTCCATTGATATTTTCGCTTCAGATATATTATATTCCATTCATTTATGTAAAAGTCAAAAAGATAACAATTTTATCCGAACAATCCTTTTGGGCTTTCCAAAAGGCATTCAAATTAAATATTTGTAGAAGATTTTGTTTCATGAAATATTTGGAAGTTTTGGCTTTGAAAAGTTGTTTTAAAAGGTTTGATTGGTTGTGTTTTTTTTTTTTTTTCCTTGAATTGTATCTTGATGTTGGTATCTTAGAATTTATTGCATAATGGAAAATTCATCTTTTAATTAGCTATATTTGTAATGAGGAAATTTCCCATCTCTCTTTCATAAGAATAATAGTGCTCCCTCCAGCTAAGTGACTAAATTCCACTCTGCAGCTTTCAGGCTATAAGAAGGATTAAGTGAATGTAATACTCTCCTTTGCTTCTTGACCTATGATTACGAGTAGTCAAACATCAGTGTTGTTTTGCCCTGGAGTTGAACGCATCGTAATTCCAGATTAAATAAGTCATTCTACTTATTTTGACACAGTAATATTTGTATTCTATGGGTGTTAATAATACTGCTATACTAAAATGCAGAGCTGTGTAATTATTTGCATTTATCCTGCACCATTAAATACCTAATTTCTACCTAGTCTGAAACCTAGTTCTCTCAAGAATCCCTGAATATCCAGAGCAAGAGCTAGAAATGGAAGTGTCATACTGCTGAAAAGCAGAGATTACCAGCACTACAACATGCTGTACAGCTTTTGTTTCACACTAGAAGATTCTGAAATGAAAACCTGTTTTAACTCATTTTTTGTGATGTTTCTTTACATCCTTCTTGCTCCTTCTAAGATTGCAGAGTTGGTACAAGCAGCATGTGGCAGAAATCATCCCAGTAAAACAGAAGTGATACTCAAAAAAAAACTTGCTTATCTTAGTTCTTCCAGTTACATATCTGGAATGGGCATATAAATTGGGCTGCAGCTTAAAAGCTTTGCTCGCAATTGCTTGGGGTGCCCTTCCTAATGGGTTGCACTCCTTGTGAGAAACAGGATCAGATATCATAGATTGATTGCTAATAACATTTTTCTGACATTCTTGGTCTTGGGGACTACTACTGGCCTGATGCAATGACGGCCTTTGGCCCTCTACATTGTGCTACAGGAAAGGGATACAGTGGGTTTTGTTTTGGCTGGGAAGTCACCACTGAAGAGAATCCCACTGTGAAAAAAACCTGAGGACTGGTGTTTTCAACAACTCTAAGCAGTGTGGCTGAAGGGACTAGAAGCCTTTCAGGAATGTAGGTCTTGAGAATATTTGCGTTTTTTCATCATGAAGAACAGCTTTGTAGTTTTCAGAGGATGACCTGCATGCAAGCAGATGTCAAACTGGCAAATATTTGCCTGTGACCTTCCTAGACAAACTCGAGGCTGGGCTTCTGCCTGTGCTTCTGAAATGGACTCTGCTGGAAGAAGAGCCTTCTGCTTCTCTTCCTGATTTTTATCTGCTTTTGCAGGTTTTGTCATATGAGGATCTTTCATGCAGATTGCACTGCCTTCCTGCACCTTGGTATAACAAGAAGACCAGGACAGGTTGCAGATGTAGGCTGCTGCTCATCTTGTGCCTTGCTGTCCTCAGAGCTCTGAGGAGCAGCCCAAGAATGCCCAAAGAATGTCTGTGGCTTCATCCATGTGAGAACCTGTGCTGTGTAGACAAGCTGATGAGATTTTAAATAAATAAAGTAAATACGAGTAACAATTGTTATATTTTAGCTTCTGAAGACCATAAAGGTAAGACAAGATGCAAGAATCAACAGTTTTAAAATATTTATATTCTGAAAAAGCACAAGTATTTGTGTGCTGAAAGGAACCAGAAACGTACATGTTCACCGATATTCCAAATATCCCTTGTAAGGATATGAAATAGTTAACTGGAATGGACCCTGATCCTTGGCTGTCACTGCCTTCCCTGGAAGCAGGTTTGGGCTTGTGATCCAGAACAATATGCAAGGTATTCTTTTAAGACAGGGATAAACTGCAAATTTATTATTTTCTTTGTTTCTCTCTCTCTTCTTTTTTTTATTTTTTTATTTTTTTTTCTGTTTTCCCACCCCCATGGGTAGATTCTCCCTCCCACCTCTGGCAACATTAGGAGCCCACTAAGGACTGGTCCTCTTTCGAGTCTACTAGTAAACACAGGTGTTGCTCACTAGAAATACCCTTCCCTGTTTATCCTTCCTGGTGGATCACATGCAGCACTCCAGTAGGAAATGCCTCGCTCTTCTAGATCAAGTGGGATCCCATCGTTCTCGTGCACATGGCCAGGTTCTGCCCTTTGCTTTACTGTCACCTTCCACGGCACATTAGTGAGGTGCACGAGGGTGGCCTTTCTTTTGTTTGCTTTATGAGCAATAGCATGATTTTACTAACAACCATGTATGGTAACTCAGCCTGGTGTTTGTTATTTCAATATTTACTCTTTGCCTGCCAGCATGGATAGTCTGACGATGTATTTTGATGGTCTATCATACAGACTCTTTTTTGTGCTTGCTCGGCATGCTAAGCATTTATTGATTTGTTTGGGGTTTGTCACAACAACCAGGGAAAAATATTTTGAACAGTATTTTGGACAGTGTCTGCCTGAAAAGCTGTAGAAATTGGCAAGGGGAATTGAGACCTGAAATAACTTTCAACTCTATTATCAGGATATATCCTAAATTGAAGGAATATCCATTTAGATAGACTTGTGAAATCAGGAGAGATTGAATTCTTTTGTGTTTATAAGTAGGACTCACTGTCAATAAAGACATGCAGCCTCAGACTTGACTGCATTGCTTAGGCTGGACTCAGAAGGAAAGACATGAAGGAAAAATGGTACTATAGGTATGGGAATCAGTAAAGTCTGCATGCCTGGTAAGAACAGGACTCTTAATGATAATGAGCAGAGAAAGAATCAAAGTGAGGAGGAAAGTATGTATAAGACTCTTAAGGAGAAGCAGGCTTGAAAAAAGGTGAATTTGTTGATTTACAAAGAAGATAATATTTTCATGGAATGCAGATACTACATAAAATTTTTTTGGTTGTTTTGAAGATTGGGGAATTGGGGTGGGGAAATTGAGGATCGATCTAGATTTATCTCTCTTTATTAATGTTGTATTTTTGTAAGAGTATATGGAGTTTTCTTTCTTACAATAGACATTCTGTGTTACTTGGAAAATGATCAAGAAAAGATTCCCTGCATACAGAAAACACTTACTTTCCAAACTCAAGGTTCACTTGGCAAGGAGAATCAAATGGTGCTGTAATGACTTCCTAATTCTGAAAAAAAAAAAAAAAAAATTGGAAGGGCATGATGAACAAAGAAATGTTCATAAATCCAAGGTGTCCTTGAGGAAAACAAGGCTTCTAAGGCTTAGAAGATAAAGCAGCAAGCTCTGAGACTCACAGGGGCAGAAATTAATGGCAAACAGGAAAAGAATTAAAAGGCTTCAATCGTTAGTATTTTCAAAGGAACCATTTCCTTTGTTTTCCTTGCCTCAAATAGTGCCGGATGTGGATCCTGAAGAACTAGGCTTAACCTTGATGCAGAGTCTGAAAAGAAGTTTGAAAGAAACATTTGTGGCTGTTGACCCAAATGATAACCTAACACTGAGCATGGTGTTGCACAGAACTGATGTCAGCTGCACAGACCAGTGCTGAATATGCCCTCATGGTCTTCACAGCCTTCTGGGGACACAAGAAATCACCATCCCCTCAACTTGAAAGCAATAATGGAAAGGAGAGGACATTTGGGCTTCCAATGGAGGCAAGCTCTTGATCAGTCAGTCAGTCTCTGCCTCTCAGATCTTTACTATTCATGATTTAAGGGTGTCACTGCCGAACTGTAGCCATCTGAATGTTCAGCTTCTCATTCTAGAGCTTGCGGCCTCATCTCCTGCTCTCTATAGGGTGATGCACTCCTCTCCTCTCTGGTGCACTTGAATACAGTGGGATGAACAGCCTTCTGGATCTGTGTCTCCATTTACTGCAGAGAAAGCACAGACAACTGATTTGATTTAGGCTGTAGCAAACTCTTAGCTGGCTTGTGGTGAGAGGAGAAGTATCCAAACCTTGCTCACCGGGACTGGGTCTGAATATGACAACGAAAGGAAAAAAAGGAGTGAGGGCTACAGTGAAAGTGGGTAAGAAGATAAGTGGAAATAAAGATGACAAATCATAGAATGGTTTGGGTTGGAAGGGCCCTTAAAGACCATCTAGTTCCAACCCCCTGCCATGGGCAGGGACACCTTCCACTAGACCAGGTTGCTCCAAGCCCCATCCAGCCTGGTCTTGAACACTGCCAGGGAGGGGGCAGCCACAGCTGCTCTGGGCAGCCTGCGCCAGTGTCTCACCACCCTCACAGTAAAGAACTTCTTCCTGATACCTAATCTACATCTCCCCTCTTTCAGGTTGAAACCATTTCCCCTCGTCCTATCACTGCACTCCCTGATCAAGAGCCCCTCCTCACCTTTCCTGTAGGTCCCCTTTAAGTACTGGAAGGCCGCTAGAAGGTCTCCCCAGAGTCTTCTCCGGGCTGAACAATCCCAGCTCTCTCAGCCTGTCCTTAGTGCAAGCTCTGTAAGGTAACATGTGATGAGTGAATGTGACTGGGTTAGTGGCACTTGCTGTGATACTATTGCCTGCCGAAGCCTGGCTATCCTAGAGGACAGGGATACAACTGGTTTAAGAGTTACTCAAGGAGGTGGCAGAAGATGATATGAACGGCTACCAGATCTCATTCCTTGGTGTCACTGGCTGTGGTGAGCTCCAGGATAGGTCTCTGAGAGAAAGGAGAGTTGTGGGCAAAGAGGAGACACAGGTCTGTGCTGTCCAAGAGGGTTGGCAGGCTGAGAGATGGCAGAGTGAGGAAGTGTCCGGCCTTCCTGAAGAAGCCTTCTTGCAGTAGGAAAGTTTTGTCATGTCCAGCTGAGAGGAACTGTGTTTATGTCTCATGTCAGGCCCCCAAAGTGAATTCATGAAAGAGAGGCAAGTATCAAAGATATTTTCAGAATGACGTGGTGTTGAGATCTGGGTCATTGGGCTGAGGTCCCAAAGAGTTGGACAGCCCCAGGAGAAAGCAGGAGGTCTCTGGCTTCAAGTTTATGCTGTCTTCACAAGGGTTACAATACAAAGGGAGGACAATACTTCTCCCTGGGAGAAGCAAAATTTGGCTACCTTGATGCCCTGTTAATTTATGGACTGTTTTTTTTCTGCCTGTGACCTTTTCAGTTACCACCTGGAACATGTGGTGCTGCTATTTCATTCACTTTCTTTCCATGGAGGTGGAAGATGTACAAACCCTGCTGAAGAATACATGCATTCCGGAATTTTAGGTAACAGTTCTTTGATCATTTTTCAAATTTCTGAATATACCTGCTTTTGCGACCATTCTACAAACTGAGAGAAGTGTCTACAATTCTCACCCAGGGAGGTGGGGTAGCCACAAGATTTTCACAGAGTTCCCACCATACTGAATAGACCAGTGGGAGGCTATGGTGGGGATATCTAGCAGTTTTCATTCTACTTTGGAAACAGCCTCTCAGTATATCTGATTGCTGTGGTCCTAAGCTATTACCTTGGGCCAAAACAGAGATGGCTGGTGATCTAACATCAGCTGCATCTATGTGAGTGGAAAAAGTAGATGAGGGTGGTTTGGGCATAGTGATCCCTGAATGCTAATGAAAAGAGAAACGTATTTGGCACCATTACAAGTCAAGCACTCTGAGGATTTCAAAATTGTGTCCTTTTTTATAACGACAATAAATTTGTCAGTTATGTGGGGAAACACTGCAAAAACCAAATGTCTTTTACTGCATTGAAAGCCATTGCTCCAAATCCAGAGAGATAATGGCCAATAAAACTTTGAGCTGGGAGGCTGAGTTCTGCATTGCTAAAGCCTTCATGATGTGTGATTTTAGAAAATGTACACATGTGCCAGTGTGTCTCATTGTTCTTCTGCTGTTTTATTATTTTGTCAGTATGAAGTGGCTCTGATTCCAGCTACGAAATGCAAGTTTAGCTTATATTGATCCTGCTGTCTGTGTATAGGTCCTTAGAAGCTTTGCAGGATGCTGTTAACAGCAGTTAGGCTTTATTTGCAGCCAAACCATACTTTACTCTGTTCCCTTTCAAAACAAATTGCATCTCAGTCCAAATGTACTTGATTTACATTTTTTTTCTTTTTTCTTTTTTCATTGTAGTGGGTTGTAATTGAGATCCTCCATTTTTTTTTAATGCTTGGAAGGAGTCAAGAGACAACCTACTTGGGCATCCCAAGGCAGGGAATGTAACTTTGTGGTTCCCAGAACTGTATTGTTAAATGGCTGTCTCTGCTGTGGGCCTGTGGCATAGCATCCAGACTACCCTTGTCTTTATATATAGGCCAGATTCTTCACTAGGTGTTAGGCTGAAACTCACCATTAGGTTATCTGTTGCAGCATCTGGGATAATACAGGTTTCCTTTACTTCTTTGACATATCCAGTAACTCCTCGTTTGACAAAAGCTTATATTTGGTCAGGCTGGAATACAATTAAGAGCTCTTCTATAACCAGGTTCAGTTTTCAGCATTCAATGAAAATACTCCATCTCATGAGAAGGTAGCATCTGTATCTGTAGGCATGTCACATTACCAGTCCGCTTGTTGGTTCTTTAAATGTTATAAATCCAATTCACAATGACACTTCCTGTGTAGTTCCTTTTTTTCCCTAACTGGTGTGCAGTTTAAAAAATGGTGTATATGCTAGCACCCTTCATCAGATCCAAGGAAGGATGTTGTTACAGACACAATGACTTCAAACAGCATTGAAACACTGCAGCCTTTAGGGTGGGATGTGTGAGGTCTTTCTGTAGTGCGACCAATGCTATGCTAGGAAAAACAACACCTCAGGCTGGAACAAAGCCAATAGACAAGGGTATGTGCTTGCATAAAAGTTCTAACCAGACAAATCACAGAATTTTTTAAAATAGAAGAATAAGGTGGTAGCTAAGAAATGAACGAAGAGATCATTGGCTTAGTGTAAACCAGGAAATGTTCTGGCAACACCAAGGGTCTTATGAAAGATTGTAAGGACTGTGTATTAGTATATTAGTATCATTAATATATCTCATCATATCCAAACTGAACCCCTTGACAGACTGCGCTATGTGTTTTCTCAGCATAAATGGATAAATGTTTGATGAAATGATGCTTATAAACAGCATTGAGCATTTGCAGGGGACACTGGGCACAAAGGACATTCAGATCTTGCCATTTAAAACACTGTGCTGGTAGCAGGGTGGCAGAGGAGTTGGGCATGGGCTGGCTCCCATCATGCTCTGTCCCAAAGGACACCTTTCTGGGAGGGCAGCAATGTATCAGTTGTGGGGTCCCTTCCTTGGGTAAGGAAAGCTCAGTGCTGACAGTACATCTGAAAATGGAAAATGTTATTCTCCACTACCTCTTTCCTATCTCTGACACTTTGCTTTTAGTATCTAGTATGTAGTTTTAGCACAGTACAATCACATGTATCTGCCTGGAGCTGTGTAATGGGTGTGCTGTACCAAAAGGGTGTAGACAGATTTGCTGTTCCCCCTAGCAGATTACAGCACAGACACACCGCTAGGAGAACTCTTCCTGAAGTCACCTAATCAAATTTTGTTGCTGGTTATATACATTTGGAGAAATGACATAGTCTTCAGTACTGTCCCTTGGGTTGCATACAGGCAATGGTGGGGCATCAGACCCTTCTGTTTACCTAAGGAGTCAGATGCAATTGCAGTCAGAGGATTTTAAAGGAGAGAACTGAAATCAGAGGATTACTTCTGCTTTGTTTTATTTCAGAGACAGACATGAAGGTTTTGAATTTGTTCTATCCGGCCGTCAGATGCAGTCAGCTTCACCATGCTTAATTTTAGAGAACTAAAATATAAAACAAAATCACTTAAAACCATAATGAAATTTCATCCTTTCCCAGTGTGTTTGTAAACAATACAATATTACGAAGTGTACTTCTAATTGTGTGTTGCTATTTCCCCTGTATGGATGAGCAAATGTTTGCACCTGTGGGGAGCAGTGTTCCACTAAATATGTGGAGATCAGCTGCAAACCACAGAAAGAGTTCCAGATGGTTCCCTGACATCCACATGTTTTTGATAATCTAGTGGTCTTTCTCTTCTGCAGCCAGGAAACTCCTTCCTTAGTCTTCTGCTCCTTCTGCTACTGCTGGCCAGCAGGCTACAAACCAAGTGTCCCCTTCCAGTTCACTCCCTGTTTGCTGAAACTCTGGTAAGTCCACTCAGGCTAAGTGCTGTCAAATGTCGTCATTTCTCTCCTTGTCCCATCATCCCTGTACTCATTACTGGGGACAAACACAGGTGCTTAAAGGGCTTCAGTTGCATGCTACTATGGCTTGCCACATTGTACAGTCCTGCTCAGGAAATAGCATCTGTAGAAGTGTGCTACTGAAGTTTTGTCAGCTGGTTTTGGCAAAGAATCAAGGAGAAGGTTCGGTTTGAGTATGGGAGGCATAAAGCTGCTGGTCTCCAAAGTCTCTCCGGGGCCAGAACACTCGAATGGGACTTGTGTGGAACGGGCAGGCTTGGGTCTGCAACAAGTCACAGGACTGAGTGGTGGGAAGATGGGAGGTCTCAGCTCAGGGCATACATCCTCCATAGCTCACTTTGGGTACATGATTTTCTGATGGGAGATGAAACGTTCAACCCCTCTCCTTTTCTCTTTTTGAAATTGCTTTGCCCACTGCTAATTTACATCTCAGACATAAAAGAAATCTTTGTGTTTAAATGGAAAACATAGAGCTTCACTCTAGAGGCAATTAAAACAAACAGACAAAATATTGTAATATACTGAACAATATTCAAATTTTTTTTAACTTTTTCCAGAAAAACATGTCTGCAGATCTGTATGCCATTGCAGAGATTTGTCTAGAAGGATCTGATCCACAAAACAGAACAAAATAATGACTTTTGATCTTTACTAAAGTGGTAAGAGAATGGAAATAAGAAAAAAAAAGGAAAGCAGCACAGAAGGTAGAAATTGTGGAGAATACATCAGGAATTTCTGGAACATTTTACTCTTCAAAAATATGGACATGTGGATTGTGAACTGCTTCATAATTGTTATAGGACCTGCCTCAAAAAGTCTGTCAGAAATACCAGGGGGCCAAGGCACTCATTTCTTTTTAGACCAGACTCTGTCAGTAGAGCAAACCCAGCAGAAAGGTCCCCAGGAGTGTTTTCTAGACATAGTGGCCACACAATGCAGGGCACTGGTGCCATAGGTATCATTCAGGTGTCTCCAGGTATGGTTCGAATGTCCAAAGACTGTCTGAGGTTGGAAATGGCAATGACAAATTTTGTGCCAGAGCACATATTACCTGCATCTCAGAACTATGACTAACTTGATAGAAATGCAGTCTTCTGCCCAAATCCAGTCCAGATCAAAGCTGTCCTGCTGAGTGGTCTTCTGGTGGAGGGACCCAGAGCCTGCGGCTGTGAAACCCTGGTGAGAGAGTGTTTTACCCCTCTTTTCGCAGTGGTGGACATCCTAGTTTTATGTCACGTACGACAGACGGTACAATAGTAGGACAGAGCTGATGGTTCCCTATCTGTCACCTGAAAGTTGGCTATCTGGCCTAGGGGTAGTTTCTCAAATATATGCTTCCTGCTTGTCTTATGGTCAAACTATACTGCAGAGAAAGGACTGACAACAAGTTAACTGTGAGCCAGCAATGCGCCTTGGTGGTAAGAAGTCCAATGGTATCCTGGGGCGCATTAAGAAGAGGTGGCCAGCAGGCCAAGGGAGGTTCTTCTCCCCCTCTACTCTGCCCTGGTGAGTCGACTTCTGGAGTGCTGTGTCCAGTTCTGGGCTCTCCTGTTCAAGAGGGACAGGGAACTACTGGAGGTAGTCCAGCAGAGGGCTACAAATATGATGAGGGGACTGGAGCATCTCTCTTATGAGGGAAGGCTGAGAGATCTGGGCCTCTTTAGCCTGGAGAGGACCAAGAGGGGATATTATCAATGCTTAGAATTATCTAAAGGGTGAGTGTCAAGGGTTGAGGCTGTGCTGATCACTAATGAATGATAGACGCTCTCTATTAACCCCTCTCCCCTCCAAGAAGGGGAAGAGAGAGGGAATAAGGAAGAGAGATTTGTGGGTTGGAAAAGAAAACTAAAACAGCTTTAATGAAACAATAACAATGAAAGGTAATAAAACAAATAAGACAATGAAAAATATACAAATATATAGAAAACCAATACTGAACCCAACTGTCCTGATGATGATACATCATCACTGATGCTGCAGCGCTGGCCCTGGGCAAGTCCGAGGCTGGACTCAGCAGCATACAGGAACCAGATACAGGAGCTGAACTTGGGAACTGGATTCGGGAATGCACTAATTGGGATTGAAGACAGAAGAACAGACAGAGTCCTCGGATGCCAGCCATTGAAGAAGAGGGCTTAACCCTTGTGATCCCTCAGCTCTGTAATGAATATGATATATATGGAATGGAGTACTTAGTTGGTCAGTTTTGGGTCACCTGTCTGGTTTCCTCCTCCCCACAGGTGTGACCTTTTTACTCCATTACAATCCTTTTTTACTTAGAGCACTTCAACATGGAGTACAAGATTTAGCAGTGACCTTGGTTGCTATAGGAGCAAGTATAAGCAAGAACCTTTCTGCATCCCATTCCTTAGTATTAACTATAAACCTCAAGCACTGTCACTACTAGAAGCAGTCACTGTCTGGAAAAATATACTGTTGATTTCAGAAAGTGCACTTACTTAGAAGAGACTTAACTGAAAAGTAAAATCACTGAATAGAATTAATTCTGTTTTAGCTCAAACCAGGACAGGTGAGTGTCAAGAGGATGGGGACAGGCTCTTTTTAGTGGTGCCCAGTGACAGGACAAGGGTCAATGGGCACAAACTGGAGCACAGGAAGTTCCACCTGAACTTGAGGAGAAACTTCTTTACTCTGAGGGTGGCAGAGCACTGGAAAAGGCTGCCCAGGGAAGCTGTGGAGTCTCCTTCTCTGCAGATATTCAAAACCTGCCTGGACACAGTCCTGTGCAACCTGCTCTAGGTGAACCTGCTTTAGCAGGTCCCCTCCAACCCCTGCCATTCTGTGATTCTGTATGATTTATTAAAACACAAACAGAAGTGAAGAGGAGGGTGGGGGGAGCCACTAGGATGGGGTAACTTTCTCTTGAAATAGTGCGATTAGGTTGTGTTATGATCAGACTCTGTCACGGAAAATTAGCCCTGGAGAGGACCTCAGGAGATCATTAAACTGTCTTTCATTCTGAAGGAGAGTGCAACTATATCAACATCATCCCTGACAGGTGTGTGTTGAACTGCTCCTTTAAGGTATCCAGAGATGGAGGCTTGAAGTTGGGGCCTCAAAGATTAAATAAGCATTAACAAGCTATAGCGATGAGCAGCTGCGATTACTTGGATTAAGCCTGTGTTCTAAGAGGCTGGAAAAATTAATCATAATTTCAAAATATCAGTGTGTAAGCTAATTAGCCAAGCCAAAAAGCTAATTCAAAATTAAGCTCTGGAGAAAGGTGAGACAGTAAATATCCTGGTCTTGCCTTTTTTTTTTTTTTCTTTTTTTTCCCTTTCAAAATTGAGTACTCTGTCTCTTATGATACTGATTTCACTAAAGATATGTAAACATCTTAATACCTTTTGATAGTGGGGAAGGAGGGAGGAATGCAGTCAGAATTGAAGGCATTCATTCTGATTTTAACTGTGAGTTACCTTCTGCCTTCATTTCACATGGGGTGGAGGTGAGAAGGTGTTGTGTAGTATGGCAGTGTAACTACTTGAGACTCTCCAACATCTTACCTGTGTTGACTTCAGAGCCACTAAGGTCCCCTCTAGGGTTTGCAAAAACTGCTGCTGAAAATCTGTATTTATTACTAACTTCATCTGTTTTAAATATCTGGCCAACTGGTTTCTTCTGTTTTATGCTCATTATGGCCTTCTTTTAGTATCCTTTCTCTCAAAAATTGCTGAGGGATGCATGGGGAAAATTAACTGTAAACTGTAGTCTTGACTTCAGAATTGGGTCACGAGTTATTGTCTGAGAATTTGGCCCTTAAGGCTAAACTGTCAGCAGGAATCATTGAAATTGCTAGGAAATACACTGTTAAAAAATTCAGCTTGTTTTTACCTGCACAACTTCTTACCAAGCTCTGTGCGGATTTGATTCCAAGTCCAGTACAGCCAAAGGAGACCACTGTTTGTACTTCAGCAAGGCTGGGATTTGGACAAAAGTTAGGCTTGCTTTATGGCACAGACTTAATGCTGTCACATTCCATCTGTCTCATATTTCACCCCAAAGCCAATGTAGTTAAGGATACAGCGTTTTGAGCTGCGTCCTTTACAGATATAAATCCCTTTTCTAAAATGGGAAAAAAGAGAAGTATATTGTGACTGACAGCTCAATCTGAGCTTTGCATCTAAGCAAAACCCCAGTCCACGTGCAAGGCAGGAAGTGAATTGCAGAGCTTCAGAAATAGCACAGAAACCTACATTCTGCTTGCAAATGTACTGTTCATGGCTCCCGCAGGGGCTGTAGCTCAGCCCCCTGCAACAAAGGCAGCAATCTGGGTGTGGAATAACCCGTAAAAAGCTATGGTATGATACACATTCACAATAAGGCTGCTGTACACCAGGTAGGAAATCTTCTAATTGCTTGGAGTATGTGTTGGAAGGTTGCCTTAATGCGGAGGGTTTGCATGGAAATGGGGCTGTGTGGCAGAGCGGGACTTTGAAGGTTCAGTCTGGTCCCATGAAGCTGCAGTTAGGTCAGGTTTGGCACACACTAAAGGCTAGTGAGCCAAAATCCAGCACCTTTTGCTGAGCAAGGGAGGCGAGACCTGGCATTTACGGCTAATGAGAGGTGACAAAGTAGCTCTAGGCAGGCTGGGCTCCATCCAACAGAGTCTGCTTTGCTTTGGTTTCGTTTCTCTTACAACCAGACTGGGTTTAAATTACAGTGGCTCTGTGGTGTGAAATCTGACTCTGTTAAAATGACCCTGAAAAGAGGTTCAGCTGCCCCTGCATGCTTTTTCCTTGCTCCCAAGGCTATCACTTCCTTTCTTTGCAGAATTGTGTCATTTCTAAGGCATAGTGTGGGCAAGAATACACACCTACAGCATATGGATAAATGCATGCCCGCAGATTACTCTGGTAGTGGTGGCATCACAGTACGGGACAGGGCATGGAAAGGGCCAAGGTGAAAGCAAACCAGCTGTCAAATCCTGTCCTCCTAGCACCAGTGCATGATTAAGATCACAAGCTGGATTGTGCCCTTGACAGTCTGGTGAGGGAATTGGCGTGGAGCAGTGACGTGCCGGCTTGCAGCTATGGGAAGTCTGCTGGCATCGTGCAGATGAGCCCAAACACAGTGTCCCTGTTCAGCCGCTGCATAGGATTCAGGGCATCCCTAAAACGTCATGCAGGGTGTGGTCTAGCCACACACGTGTGTCATCCGTGTCCAATGCACAGCCTTTAGGGATCAGTGGGAAGGCAGAGTCCAAGTGCCTTTACCAGGCTGTTGATGGTGGGAAAGGTTTGGAGGAGTGGTAGGAAGCCATGTCCTAATTCCACCAGTGTGGCACAGGTTGTTTTTTTGCACCTCTGACGTAGTTTGCTGCATCAACAGGCTGCTGAATCTACCAGTGTCAATCCAGGGAGTGTGAAGACCACGGAGGATTGAATTGCTTTTTTGGAAGGCAAGAATTTCTAGCACTTACTGAAAACTTGCAGATGAAATCCTAAAAATCCTGAAATTTCTAGAGAAGCAGTGGGAAACAAAAGACAAATGTGGTATTCTGTCATCATGTTTAATGCAGTTCATAGTAAAAGTGTGCGTGTGTTTGTGTGTAAATAAATATACACACGTCTGTTTGTTAAGTAGTTTCTCTACTTATGATTCTAGGAGTATTTCTTACTAAAGTGAAGAAATGATTTGGTTTCATATGACCTATATTTGAAATTCAATTGCAAAAGAAAAGTTTTGTGGTAGTTGCTGTTAGTGCATCTCAAGAACAAATATCTGAATCTGGTTTATTCAGATACACCAAACACATTTGGTTGCAATGATGGAAATCATAAAACCTTTTGGAATGTCATTTTTTATTTGCCTGAATGGAAAATAAATAAGCCCCTTGTTCATTCCCACCTCAAACAATAATAATCTGGAAATTGTCTTAAATGTTGGAAAACACCCATAGGAGATACAAAATGGAGAAACAGAATTGTCAGCTTTCCCGAATGATTAATCTTGGATTTTAAACTAGACAAACAAAATTTCATCTCAAACAATAATTTTCAGAAAATCCTGAGTAAATGAGAGGACAGCTTTCCATTGGCCCAGTTGAATCTCTTTTCATCTATACTGCATGGTATCCTTTTCCGTGATTAATCCTATGGGAGAACTCAATGTGAAGCAGGTTATGGGAAAACAGTCTAATGAAAGTAGTTTTGCAACTTTAAAACCACAGCCATTCCCAGGATGCTCCAGTTTGCTCTTCAGAGTGAAGGGAAGGAGACAAGCACAGGAGGCTTGAGGGCTGGACCTCCACCCCCCATCAGCGCCTCCTTGTGTGCTGTGCAATACTGCCATGCAATGACAGAGATATAAGGGGGGGGGGGTGTGCTACCACCCTTGCTTTGGTAGAGCCATGCAAGGATATGTCTACAGCCCAGGCTACAAATGGGAATAACTTACTATCAGCCATTTTCATCAGTAGGAGAAATTTTGTACTTCTTTTCTTACTGTGCATAACAGTTTCCTCTGACAACAGCTTCATTGATCAAGGCATAGATGAAGGTAGGGAGCTGACATTTGCTGTCCTCTCTGCAGTGAGAGGAATGCTGGCTCTGCAACCTCACGAATGAAGGAAAAAAATGAAATCGCCTTGCTCCCCTTCTGCAGAGCAGTCATTAACCTGGCTAACGGGGAAGGAGGTAGCTTTTTTAAACCCCGTGCCTGGGGGATTCCACCTGCAAGTACTTTTAATGGCAGCATTGATGTTTCTAAGTATGTACCCTCCTGAAAACATAACCCAGGCGAGCAGAGGTTCTAACTGTGCAGATTTATCCCAAGGGGATGGAGGAGAACAGGGGTTACAAAATAAAGGCCTTGTTTGTGATAAAGGCATACCTACATGTTTTCATTTGTAAATGTGAATTTTAAGGAATAGATATAATATTCAGCGTGAAAAATAAAAGGCTATTCACTAATGTTTTAATCTTGTGCCTTATTAAAATTACACTTTCCAGAGCCAGCCATGACTTTGAGCCAGATCATGGCTAAAAATACTAAGGAAAGGATCACCACAGCAACAATCACACTGCTCCCCTTCCTCAGAGGAAATGGAAAAACACTCAAACTTTGCCAACCTGAATAAATTATCCAGATTATCAGAACTGTAAGGAAAGCTGTATGTAATCAGCTCTGTGTGTGCATGTGCCTGTGAGTGTTCACACGTGTGTTAACCGGATTGCAGCCCATTAAACACGTGCATCAAAGGGGACAGCTCTGAGAATACGCTTAAGAGAAAAAAAATTACCATGGTTGTACCTTAATTTGCCAGCAGATACCATGCACGGTGTAGTGCTCGTTGCAATGGTAGGGGACTCCAGTCCAGCTGCTGGGCTGGGCTTTCCTGCCTGTGGTGGCCTGCAGATGGAATATACGATGCTGTCTTGGTCTTGCTTCGGTGTGAAGCTGGGGTATGGCTAGTTTGCTCACCCTAATTTGGGAGTGCAGACACACTCATACTCCAGTCTGGCAGTTGTGTTTACTTGTCGGGTGTGGTTTTGCTTTGCCAAAGAAAATTGTCTCATTAGCCACGGAGGGAAGAACAGGGATGGAAGGCAGGAGGGCAGGAGCAATATTGTCACTGCTTGACTTCAAGCATCTTGTGCAGAAGTCTGTGCTGGAAGCCTTCTCTTACTAGGCTGCCCAAGGAAAGGCAGCTTTTTTTAGAGGCAGCCCAAGGAAAGGAAGTGACTTACACTAGTGGTAATGATGTCAAGATCTTTGGCAAATTCAGGATGCAGCAAAGACTCCAAAATCATGTTAGGGAAGCCTGAAAGCACGTGACTCTATAGCACAGGAAGACAAGGTTAGGCCTGGAGCACAAAGGCTGTACCTTCCCATTCCTGCTTCTCTTGCCATTATGAAGAGCACTTGTTTAGTTGTTTGTTGGTCCAGCACTAAACCCTGGATTGTTGGCTGGCCAGCGGGCTGCCATTGTTTTCTGGCTTGGATTTCTAGCTAGAAACATCCCTCAGTTTTTTGGGAATCACACATTTTAAATAAATGGTGTGTGGCTGGTCTTTGTCTTTAGCCTTTTATACTTTTCAGGCTTACAGATGTTTTGCAAAGGCGGTGCATGCTGCTGCTGAACAAATTTAAGCCTGCTGATAACAGACTTTTTTTTCTTTATTTTCTTTTATGCAGGCCAGCGGAGACTTGGGCTTGGCTGGATGAGGTAGGTAGTGCCAGTGGTATCCTGGCCTCATTTGAAGTATCTACTGAATGATGGGTCTAGTATATACTGTAATATTGATGCAGACTGAATTCCAGTGTAAATTTTAAAATCTGCTTGTCAATTCATTTGAAGAACCCTATGGGCTCTTCCACCCCTTGCTGTCTTTTCTGTCCTTTGATATCTGCCACCTTGCTGTGCTTACTGTGACTCCAAGGCGGGCAGCTTACTGAACTGCAGAGCCTTGCCACATGGCATGTGCTTTTGGGCAGGATTTTGTGCTGGCTGGCAGTGACACTGAACCATTGTGGTGGAGAAAAGCTAACAGTGGCAGCTGAAGTTAATGAACCCTGCATCACCCTGGAACAGGGATGGGAATCCCAGAGCTCAGTAGGTTTTGATGGAGGTCTGTTGCAATCTTGATGTGTGAGTGACTGGAGGAGATGAAAGCACATCTGGATGAATACATATGCACTGGATTTTTTTTGCATTATATTTAATTCAGTGCTTGTATGTTATAGTATTTTTTTCCCATCTCTTTTTAAGGTTCGCTTGTTTTTCTGGGAAAGGAAAGGTATGAATGGTCCATATGGTTAGATGAATGTCTCCTATGATTCTATTATTGTGTGTTGGACCTTTAAAAACAAAGTGTTCCCCAGGCTGTAGTCTAAGAGGGATTGCTATGCACCAATGCAGGATGGCCCTTACAGTGAGATACACACTTGTTTTTCTCTCATGTAGTTGTTATTTCTGTCCCTGCTTGTTTGATTTAATTTGAAACAAAAGCTATTCTGGTTGTAAGCAGTTTTGATTTAAGTGTTCAGGAAATGTAACGGGATTAGGTCTGGGGGAAACACCACTGAGGAAATCCTACAACAACAACATGTTTCTTCACCCACCATCCCATCAAAGCCAGATCTGGTCAAGATGTTTCTTCTTTACCACCCCAACCTACCTGTTAGCAGGACAGATTCTGAACTAGATGATAATCCATGCTGATTTTCTTTCCCCTTCAAACTCCCTCCCCCCAAACTGAGGTCCATATATTATAACCAACACCCTAGTCTAAAAAGTTGAATGGATTCCTAGCTGCAAAACTCCTATCTGGGTTCCTGATAATGAGACAATATCTAAGAAGCCACCATCCTGATCTACTGGATGAAAGTCTCAAGTATCAGGGATAAATCTAGACCAGCTGTGGGTCAGGTGCTTCTGCTTTGTATGTATTTTAGTTTGGGAATAAGAGACTCAGCAGCCTCTGAGGTGAACTCTGCCTCACAGAGTGCCTTCCTGGGGGGCTATTTTATTCTCTTTGTTGTACCTTCCTGTCAAAATGGGAAATCAATGATGAATAGGAGGTCCCTAATCTCCATGGATACTTGTCCCTGCATGGTGTCAAAATCTGAGCTGGCTGTTTATTTTCTCATCTCTTACATATGACTAGTTTGCTTAGGAAGGGGAAGGGAAAGAAGGAGGTTATTTGGGGTTGAAGTGAAAAATAAGAGAAAGGGAACTTGACAATAGTTCTCAGCTGGAGCTGCTGGGAGGCCTCCAGAAGCCTGCTCCATACCTGCATCCCCTGAGCTTGTCATCAGCTCTCATGCTTTGTTCTGTGCTCGCAGCAGGGTCTCGGGGGAACACAGCTGCTGCAGCTGCTCATAGACCAAAAGGTGACCTTTTGAGTAGCCAAGGAATGATGCATTATTTAGTGCATTCCTGGCTAAAATGGAAATGAAATGATTTTGCGAACAGAATTTGTTTGTTCTTTCACTTGGATGCATCCTCTTTGCACCACACAGTGGTGTGGCGCACACACCACTCCTCATGGTTTCTTCCGCGTAAAGCTTTTGATAAGACAGGTATTGCACTTCGAAAAACACTGACTGTTATCTAGAAAGAGCCAAATGTAATAAACTTCAGTTTAGAGGTACTAAGTTTGCAAAAACTGGCTTCTATTTAAATAATGTGTAGGAGTGAAAGCTTCCTGGTGAAGTGATGTCTCTAGACTATCAGCTGATACTGGTAAGTATCATAACCAGCTGTTATTTGAACATGAAGCATTTTACTTCTTTCAGTTAATAGTGTCTTGGAAGGTGCCATACCAGGACATTCATTACAGGGATGTTTAGTGAATAGAATATTTGCCATTTGCATAGACAGAGGCTCCAGGAACTGCCTTCCAGCAATCTGTGATAGCCAGGTACTTAGGCACTCTGCATATCTGTTGGCCAAAGGAGAGGAGGCAAATGGGAGCAATTTTTCACGAATTCTGACTTTAAATTTCCTATGTGGTCTTCCAGACAGAGATTCAAAGAACCTGAGGCTAAAGTCTACCTCTTGCTGACTGTGAATGAAGACTGTAGTATACTCTGCTCTTGAATTTTATAAATACTTGTAGAAAGATCTATCTAATAGTGTTTTTCTTTTGAACCTTCCAGCACCATTTATGAAGTCTTGAAAGTGGTATTATTCACGTGTTTCAGATGAAGAGACCTGAATGGTCAAGTATGATACTAAGAATGGCCAGTTTTCCCTGAGAGATGAGCATGTGGAGGGACCCATGGGAAGATCCAATTCTTGCCAGGGATTTCACTGAGCTCAACAAGCCATGAAACATAAGAAGAAGAAATCTGCACAAATGGAGAGGTGCCCAGCAGACCATGCTATCTCATTGGAGAACCTAGAGATAAAAATTCTCCATAAAATGATAGGTATCTGCTTCTATAGGATTATTTTTATTAGTAAAAGATGGGGTAAGGCAAGTAAACAAGGATTCCGTAAATGACTACAAGTGTTTCAGCTGCCTGTTTGATATTGTCTTAATTGTTACGATAGTGCAAGATGATGAAAAATTACCACCTTTCTACTCAGAAGATAAACTGCCTTTAAAAAGAAAGGAATGAAACCCAGCTCTATGTTTTCTAGGATCCCAAATAGTTAAAACGGACATGACTGAGAAGCATGAACACCTAAGCAGCTTTTAAGACATTTCTCTGGCATGGTCTTGCTGACTCTGAGCCCTTATTTCCAGTCACAATGTCTGTTCATCCTATTGCAGCACCCTTCAAACTCCCCTGAAGGATCCAGCAGACATGGTCTGAGAGAAGAGCTGAGCACAAACTGGTAAGTGTTCACTGCAGAGAGTTCTAAGTGCTGTGGGATTTAGTCAAACAGCAATGTACAAGCTTCTGCTATGACTCATCTGGTGTAAAACTAGTGCTAAGTATTGTACATAATTAAGATAACATTATTACAGTGAGATAGCACTTCTTTTTTTGGCATGGTTAAAGTCTTGAAAAGGTGTAATGTTTTCAGCCTTCAGAGCTGTGAAGATGAAGAGTTCTGATAGGAGTTCATTCTAAAAGGTATCATGGCTACAGTGAGCTTAGATCATAATTTGCATTATTGCTGAAGCTCTGCATGTATATTTCAGTCACCTTCATGAAAGGCTGTGGTTTTTGTGAGAATAAACACAACCTTAAAGTAGTATTCATTAGACAAGACTTGCAACAGTGGCCTCTCTAGATGTTCCAAGGGTTTGCTGATTTTTATGCTCACAAATCATGTATTTCATTTTGGGCCACATTTCTTAAAGAGGCACTATTGGTATTTCAAGTAACGGATACAAAATTATGTTTACCATTGAACACAACGGTGGTGTCAGAAAGCTATAGAATTCAACATTTGAACACCAGCTGTCAGCAGGTATGGAACAGAAGTATTAGTCAGCCAATGGCCCTACCTATGGGAAAAGTTAAACAAGTAGGTCATTATAATTTGACTACTTGCCCCAACTTTTTCCTTCAAAGATCCACAAATCAACTTTGCTTTTTATGAATGCATGTTCCTGATTAAAATGTATTGTGGAATAATGCGAACAAATTCAGCTTATTAGTTGCTCAAAAGCCATTTTTTCAGTTTACTTTCTTCTAATTTTCCTTAACTAGTAACTGCTCTTTATAGCATTATGGTATTGTTTCTGTTCATTGATGAGCTGTCTGACTTGCAAGCAAAAGGTGGGAAATCAGGCTGCAAGATGGTGACATGGACTATTTTAAGGGACAGGACTTTGAATGAACCCATTTCCGTCTGTGTTCTGGTGGATGCCTTTGAAGCGTGTTTATTCTCCTACTTGAAAATACATTGGATACTTCAACCTAATGTTACCACCACTTTTCTTGTAATTTCCTAACATGCTGCTTGTACCCCATTTTCATACACATCTCCAAGGAGTTTTTCAAGTATGTTACAGGGACAACAGAATTTCAAGAGAAATCCCAGGCAAACAGGGCGCTTGGGTCAAGACATCTGAGCCACAGTGACCCCCTTGTTTTTGTATGAGTGGAACAAACTGTTATTTTTTACAGCTCTGAAGATTAAGAATTCCAAGGGCCTTTCTGAGAAAATGATCATTTAATATAAAAGAGAGATTGATTCCCATTTTGTTTGGACTGCTGTTTTCCAGATGAGTTTCCAATATATTAGTGAAGTAATAAATGCTCCCCCAGCAACCTACCATTGATGTTTTGAAAGGAAATCAAAAGCAGTGTAAGGTTGTTGGAAGAAAATGGCTTGAAAGGAGAAGAGTGAAAGATCATACCATTCCTATGATAGCTGCAAAAGTTTGTGAAGGTTACAGCTGAGAGAGGAATGGGGCAGAGAGAGATCAAGGAGTCAAGGAGAAGATACCTGCCTGCAGAGCTATGTCCTAGCATGCCTTCTTGCAGGCTCACAGCCTAAAACTTAGTAGAGGTTGATTCGTTAGGGGCACACAACCAGAGGTGGAATTGCAGGAGAGGATGGATAAGCCTCAAATGGAGAGGGCACCTGTTGACTGTTGTTACCTTGGACTTTGCACAGCTTTGGCAGGATTTACACAGCTTCTGGACACGGGAGAGAAATACTGTGCCCACCTGTTCTTCGTAACTATAGGGTTTTAACATTAGCTGAACAGCCAGGGACTTTGCTGTGGGTGCATGCTGGAGTTGCCCTCCTGATGCAATGTCTCTCAGCTGATCTGACTTCTATCTTTACTCCAAACATGAGCTCATTGTGAGCACAGAGGAAAAAGTATTTGTATTCCGCTGTGCAAATTGACAGTAATTTTGTGGATACAGCACAGCACTATAGAAAAAGACAGGTATATGGAGCATTTAGAAGGCATTAATTTCTTCTTACGTTCTCCTTTTTCAAGCTACACTGCGAAAGGTAATAGTGGAAATAGCAAAGGAAAGAACTTGCAGACTCCACAAAAATCAAAACCTACAGCTTGTGCTGGATGGATATATTTGGCACACTTCTGTGATTATGAAATGACTTTTACATTGCTTTTGAACTTCATCTGGATAATGATTCATCCTTTCAATTTCCTTTCTCCCACCAGAACATCCGCCATTAACAAACCAACAAGTTGTCATGTTTTACAATCCGCATTTGAACCTACTTCTGGAAACATTGCACACTTCCTTAAATAAGCAGTTATGCAGCTCATTTGCACAAAGATAAGGTCAGTCTTGGGACTGAAAGTTGGATCAACAACCCGCTTTGGCAACCGTGTTTGAAATAAGTCAAGAAGCAGTTGTGCTAGAGACTTGTTAAACTGCAACATCATGTTGCAGAAATGCAATGTCAACAGGCAGCTTAAGTGTTTCTGTACAAACAGATACTGTACAGCCTTGACTTGGTTTGAGCTGAGCCCATTACAGGATTTAGGCACATGCCTAAAGATGGAATTACACGTCTGAAGTTAAGATGTGCTTAAGTGTTTTGTTGTGTATGGGCCTACACACTACATCTGTGTTTGTATTAAGAGGAAAAGCTGTTCTACAAGACATTTGGGTATTTTAAAATGTATTTTTGTTCTGAAATGGAACAGGAAGTTTTACCCTGAAATGAAATTTAGGAAATCTTTAATTCCAGAAATCTTGTAATTGAGCATATTTGAAACATTGTGTATCAGTAATGTTGAAATGCTTTGTGACATTGAGATTGAAACATTGCATGTCCACATGTGTTACTAAATTAATTAGGACCAACTGTCAATTAAGCATGCTGGGATTGCCTGGGCTGTCTGTTACCCACCCCCTGGATGCAGGAAGAGCTCACATCTCATCTAGCATCTTGGCTAAGGTGCAATGCTCCACGAACACTGTTGTTCAGCCTGACACTAAAACAAGAATATTGATCTGTGCGTGATTTAAAGCTGGACCTGCTAAACCCTGCTCAGCCCGAATGACTTTATGTAGGGACATCTCAAGTGTCTTGTACCGGGTCTTTTACACAAGTGCTTCAGGAATGCAGGGCATAGACCTTGTGCTTGTGCTTGTAAGTCGTTTGAGTCTTCCTTGGCTTATCAGTTCTGGCCTGGATGTATCCAAGATGACTCCACACCTTCCAGAAGCCATGGTAGTTTGGGCACAACACAAATGGGTGACTCTCATTTGCATCTGATGCTTTGTGTAACAAGTGAGCCCATCTGGAGCTGAGAGCTGCAGCTTCGCAGCAGCCAGTCTGGGTGTAGGACTGAGCTGCAGCTACTTAAACTCAAGCTGGGTCTTTGCAGAAACTTTAAGGTTCCCTTCCCTGAACTCCCCAAGTCTGCCCTGCCATAGATGTCCTAGTATGTGGGGACTGCAGCCTGCCTGCAAACTTAAAAGCTAAAATTACCAAATCAAAGCTAAACATGTTTTGGTTACCAACAGTTCTACCATAATCAATTGTCCTTTTCTTGAAAATGTTTGCGTTGTGGAGTCAACATTCACTGTAAGGAGACTGATGCACTGGAAAAAATTCAAGCAGCTCTGTAAGTATATACCAAGAATGATAGACAAAGTCTTACCAGACTGAATATATTGTTTGCTCTGTCCATCTCTAGGTACAATCAGTGTTCAAAAGCGAGTAGGTACCTGTCAATAGTCTTTTAAAAGGAGATCACACAAATCATCTGTTTCTCTTGCTCTCCAAGTTACAGTCCCTTTTCTCAGTCTCATTGCCTGTTGGACCAAGTAGGGTTGATCCCTGGGCCAAGAGTTTCTCTTTGGGTATGTGGAGTTAAGAAGATAAAGTGGTACTGAAGAAGTTGCTTTAGAAAAGTCGTTTTCTTTGGCCCAAACATATGGCATATATGGTGAAATTTATTCAGACAAATGTTTTATCTAAAATGGCTTTTTCTGCTTAAGTCTTTGGGTAGTTATGACTTTGCTTTGATGTCCTGTCATTTTCTTTTGGGGTTGGAATAAAAATCTAAGGTCCACAGCCTTTGTGTCTTTAGCAGCTTCTGGGTCAGCTGGCTGCAGCAGTGCAGTTGTCCAATCCCATTTTTGAAAGATGTTCTTTCATCTTTTAAGGCCTCAACTCCAGCAAAACATAAACCAGTAAACTTAGCTCAAGCCTGTGAGTATCATCGTTTAGGAAAGATGCCTTTGCCTTAGTTTGGCTTCTCTTTTACTTTTTCTGTAAGAAAGTAGGACAGCCCCTAGTACCCAATCAATTGAATGATTTGGATTCAGATGTCAGTAAGAATAGGAGTGGGAACCTGGATCGTATGTTCATAACACACAATACAATTGTTTTCTTGTTTTGCTGCAGTTACTACATGTACAGTTATATTTCTGTATAAGGAAGCAAAATGCCTTCACAGATGAGTACAAAAAGATGCATGTTTTCCCAAGCCTGAACTCATGAGCTTGTTTATGTACTTTACTGTAATCTGACACTTACTGTAAGAAATATATTTTACGTAATTGGCAGTGGCAGCCACATATTCTGAGAGAAAAAAAAGTGTATCGAACTGTATACTGTGTATCACTGATAATGATTTGCAGCAGTGTCTTCCATAAAAGTAAACGATAATTTAACACTTGAAAGCCAGGCCTCAAAACCAAAATAAAATCCTTTGCTTTTTCTGTGCCTACGCTAGGATTCATCTCACCTCACTGTAGACATTGGCAGTGTAGACACATACAGTAGGACCCATCACCCCAAGCTCCCTTTGCAGTCAATACAGGGAACAGGCAATTTTAGGCCATGATTCATCTGACCTATTTACATGTCTGCTGTAGGAGGAGATGAATCACTGCCTAGACTAGATCTGTGCGGAGGAATAAAGGAGCCTAAGATGGCCAGCTCAGATATAGGTGCTTATACAGATCTACAGTTTGAATTTAGACTTGCAGTTTGTAACAACAGTTTTTCAGAGAAGAGTTAAATTTCCTAAGCCACATTTTCCTAGCAGAATATATGTATGAATATATAGATATATAAGTGGTTTTTTTTCTTCCTGCAACAGAAACATTTGCAACAATATCTTTTGAAAACTGGCCCTATAACCCCTTCTCCAAATGTTCTACCATCTGAAGAGCTGCCATTTTATCTCTCTCTGCCTCTGCCCCTCCTTCACACATACAGACGTGTACACATGCCATGTTTTAGAGCTGGGCCTTCTGAATTTTCGGCATTATCTCAAAATATACTCCTCTGTGTGTGGTAGCCAGAGCTGTTACATACAGACGGATATATTAACTGGTTTTGTTTTTTAAAAAACTCGAAGCAAAATATGCAAACAAAACCACCAAATGAACGTTTCTGAATTTTGCTTCTTTTTAAAAATAACATTTTTTATTCATACTTTCTGCAAGAAACTGCTCCGCTCTGCCTGCAGCCTTGGTGAGGCAGGTCATCGTAGAAAGAGGAACATCAGTTTCTGGGAGACAAGTACTCATGCAGAGGAAGGGGAAAGACAGACTTGATCACCTAAGAAAGTGGGCAAGTTTCCGAGTGAAGTTCTGAGAAGACGGGAGAGAGGTAATGTTGTATTATTATGTATAGAAGATCAGAATTGAGAGTCTGGTTTGTGAGGAGTGAGGATGATGTCCTCACAGGTACACTTATGCACATGCTGTAGTATAATGTCCCAGTGCACCTGAACACCTATCTAGACTGCAAATGGCATGAGGGTAATATTTTAAAAAAGGAAGAAAGGAAGTTACCCTGTTGCAGAGCTTTACAATGCTCAGCTGCTGCCGAGGAGAGCTTGCTGTAGCTACAGTAGTCATAGGCAAAATATCTCTCCCATCCAGCCGTTGGCACACAGCACAGCAACCCATTTATGTGAGCACCTGGTTGATCAGTTTGCTTGTGACAGATCTTGGCATGCCCTCTCCTCTGGCTGTAAAGCTTTACTGACTCTTGTGTTTTGTGAGTTGTTTTTTTTTCCCCCACAAACTCTTGTCTGGCACAGAGTGACTTGGAACAGAGTGACACTGGCTCTGGCAACAACAGGAAACTGCATTTTGGAGAACCCTTTACGGTGCAAGCTTTGCAGCCGTTTAAGGGCTTTTCTGTGGGGACTGGGAAGAAGGGCTGTCCATTGTAAAAAGTCCATTGCAGTGGGAAGGGTGCCTGTGACTGCAAAGGTCTTTGGCAAAGGCCATGAGCATCTGAAGGCTACCTCTGAGAAATGGTCATGGGGTCTTAGTTCCCTTCAGGGTGCGGTGCAGAAGTGGCTTCAGGAAGAGAGAGCACTCTTTCACCGGTCATCCCAGTGCATCATTCATTAAATATAAGGCCCTACAGGAAAACCAGGGCTTTGTGTTCTCTGTGCCCCCTCCTGCATCAGCCCTGACGTCAGTAGTTTCAAACCACGGAAGTTAAATTAAGGCCAGCACAGTCTAATAGGCAAGGGAGAGCAAATGCTAAGAAGTCAAGGTAATGAGAAAATACCTGCCATCTGGAGCTGTCATAAGCACGAATTTACATCACTCCCCACAAAATAAATAAATTACAGCCTACGGAACGTTACTCTCCCTGGATGCAAAGCCCTGCTCCTGCCGCTACTGCCAAAAATTTTGGCCTCCCCGCTTTCCATGTGATGGTCGGCTTCTGCTGAAAGCCCCGGAGAGATGTGCATGGGCGCGGGGAGACATCTGCAACCGCTGGCTGTTTAAGCGCAATGGCTGTAGTGGGATCTGTTGGCTGCATCCACCCGCTCCCTTCCTCGCTCTGACGGAAAGTTTTCCTCCCGGCTCTGACAGCACCGCAGCCACTTGGGGAAGCACATGACTTCCTCGGGAGATGGTGTTTCTTATTTGTGTTGCAGGCCTCCAGCAGGCATGGCACTGAGGCAATATTTATATCAGTTTTTGTAACGTTGTAGCAGCTGCAATTTTGGGAACTGACGTGCTGGCTGGAAGTGGAAAGAGAGGCACAAAGCACACCACACCACGTAGAAATCAGGGTGGAAGGAGAAAGAAGAAAAGAGAATCAGCAACCAGCCTCCTCCCCCAGAAAGTTTGTTGTGTTCCCGGGAGCCAGGGGTGCCGCTTGCCCTCCAGATGGTTACCGCAGGGCCCATCTGCGTAGAAGTGAGTCAATAGAAATCGCAGCTCAGGATGCTAGTGATGGGATCAGATCTGTCCCCGCAGGGTGCTCGCACTCCTTGGGGAGCAGGGCAGGGGAAGGGGAGTCCCATGGCTAGGTGGCTTTCCGTTCTACATACCTAATAGCCTGCTGGGGGAGGTGGGAGAGAGCTTGAGCCCTTTGCCTATGAGACAGCGTAGTGCAACGCTTGTATGCAGATAGTGAGGCTGCCTCCAAACGGCTGCAGCCTGGTGTTATGCCTCAGCAATCAGCCCTTGCAGGCTGCTTAGCCCAGCTACAATGCTGTGCTGGTGCAGCCATGATGCTCCCAGGTCTGCAGCTGGCATCTCTGCCCCACACTGTGCAGGTGTCCTGGCTCATATAGAGCTGCCTCACAGCAGCTGGGAAATCCCCAGGGAGCTAGGATGGGGGTCCTGTCTTCCAGATGATTTACTTGCTGCTTCGCGTTACAGGAATGCGAGCTGATTCTTCTGTCTCCTGACTTGATTTCAATGGTGTTAAGCCAGCACAGGTTTGAGACTTCACTGATGCTACTGGACTGGAAGTCATAGCTGGTTGAAAGAGAGTGGTGTCCTCTTTGTCTGCTTGCTGCTTCATCTACCCTGCAACTGAGGCAAATAAGTGCCCATGGCAGGTCCCATGTGTGTAAGAGGGGCTCTCCACTGCCCATGCATGTTCTTTGTAGGTGACTCTGCTGCCAGACAGCAGCAGCTGGCAGGACAGTGGGCCTGAATTCTTCACTGTACATTCCTTTTTCTCCATGTAACTCCACTGGTCTGTGGAGTAATGTCTGACGGGTGTCACGCACTCCCCAGTTCTCTTAGAGCTTGGTGAAACTCAGCAAAGTTGATGTGGAGCTAAAATGCTTCCACCAGCTACTGCCCCAGACCCTGGTTGTTAGGTGATGGACATTTTATTATGGGCAAGAGCTGAAGGTCATTTGCCCCAAACATAGATGTTTGGGGCAAAATACCTTCACTGTCCTGAACTGCACAGGATCTCAAGAAAACAGTCCTGTCAACTGGGCCACCAATGAGCTCTTCATGCCTGTGTGCCCCACAGTCCTCTGCAAGGATTGGCGTGAGACACCAGGCAGTAGAACTGTTGATGTGTCTGCCTGAGAGTACTCTGAAAACCAGCACCTGAAGCTGCATTGCAGGCACCCTGAGCAGAGGCACCATTAAAGACTGGCACCATGGTAAGCATGGCTTCTTGAGCTGTGTCTCTCAGAAAATCTCCTCCAGTCTCCACCGTCATGTGCCCTTGTTCCATGAGCAGTTCTATTCCATCTCACTAACTGCTGAAACTTCAGTGCCCAAGTTGTTTCCTTAGCCCAAGTGCCCTGAAATGCTCCTGATGAGCAGGCCTGGGGTAAGAGAGGCAGGGAGAGGGAGGGAGTAAGCAGAGATGTGGTGACAGATCCTTGGCAGTTGTGTGGGGAGGGACTGGCAACTCTTTCAGCACTGTCCTATTGCAACAGGAAGGAGGAGGGTATACAGAGGTTACTTAAAAGCCCCCAACCTTTTCCAGGCTTCTATTTCACTTCAGAAATTCTACAAGGGAGAAGAAACAAAAAAAAAAGACTATCTGAAAAGAAGGTACCCTTGCTAACTGAAAAAATTCCTTTAAGAGCTTACTGATATTAAATAATTGCTACACTTTGAATTGCTGTTTTCAGGAGCTTTGGGAAGAAGTTGTGTTCTCAGCCATAAATATTTTCTTAGCAGGATGGCATGGCTTTTTCATTGCTACACTGAAATAGATGTGAAAGCAGTTTTGACTAGCTTAAAGAGAAGTCTCTGATCAGCCTACATCTGAAATTTCCCTTAAGGTTGTTAGTGGGAGAGAAATAAGTGGATAAGTGCTTTTTTATTTTCTTTTCTTTTTTTTTTCCCCTTTTCACCCCTCTTTTTTTTTTTTTCACAGAATTGGATTGTCTGGGTGCAGGAGTTAGCCCTTTACACGTTGGGTGTTCTTGTGTATAGGAACAAAAAAACAGTTCTCCACTAATCATCCACAGACTGTTGTAGTATTTGGGATAATTGCAGTATAATTTAGAATGGCACTTTTATTAGGGGGAGGTAGCATGTGATGTACTTTCTGGAAATATAATTTGCTATTTTGAATTCAATAATGCTCTTTTGAAGGGTGGGAGAGTAAATGATTTTCCAGTTCTTTTACCTGAAACTCCCTAATGTTTTTAATGCCCTACTTGTCCTAGGCAAATACTTCTGTGTTAGGCTTCCCTCTCCTCCTCCCACCTCCCTTCTTCCCTTATTCATGCGTTTTGACAAACACAAAATGCCTTCCAATCCTTAGAGAACTGTACTCCATCATGACTGATGTTTTCTGCTTCTCAGTTTTTATTTATGTGTGTCTAAAAATGTGTAGTTTACTGGCACCCCACACTGTTTTTGGTTTCTCCCGTCTTACATGTGCCATGCTGGCTCATGTTTGCTTTTTCCTTGCAGTCTGTCTGTCTTTGATGGCGTTACAACTTTTCCAATACAGGATGTCTGAAACAACAAGCACCAACAAGGAGAAGAAACCTCCTGTGAATGGGAGAAGAGCTATCCCATTAAACAATTCCAATGATGAAGAAAATGAGGTCCCTGAGATGGAGGCTTTTGCAGTGCTGCCTAGAGGATTTAATCCAAAAGGTACAGTGTACAATTAAGCCAGGGTCTATTTTTACATCTTCCATACTCACCTCTGCCCAGGTCCGTGAATTAAAATGAAATCACTTTTTTATTACGTGCTTTGATCTCAGATAGCTTTTATTGCTGCTCATGAAAAAACTTGCTAAAAACACCCATGTGCACAGAAATGTTACTGCAGGTTGTGGATAGGGAAAGTGAGGAGCGGAAAAGCTGAGTAACCAGTTCTTAGCTTGAACTGTGGGACTGGTTAAATAAAGGCAAGAATGGGTTTTCCCAGTGTGATCACAATCACAGAGGCACTTTAGGACCTGCTGGCTTTGGTCATGGCTGTGGCAGCACTGAGGTGAAGGAGGCAGGAGAAGCCTCCTCTCTTACTTGCCCTTCTGGTGTGTACGGCCTAAAACTGACTGAGAAACTACTGGAAAATGTTGACTGGTAGGGAAAACTTTTGCTAGATGTTCCATTTGCTCATAAAAATGAATGCAAAACTAAAAGAAAACCCTATATTTTTAATTAATCTCCTGTGAAATCGTTTGGCTGGGGAGACAAAACAATATCATGGTAGGGGATAGGCAAATCAAACCACATTCTCAGTGCCAACTCTTTGGAGTGAACCTAAAAAAAAAAAGGTAAGATTTGGTTTAAAAGAAATCAGGATTGGCTCCTGAGTGAGTCACTAACCAAATGACGTTAATTTTTTGGCCTATTTGAAATGAACAGCAGAACTTGTTGAACGTGGCAACTCAGAGTAGCCAGATGTAATTATACTTAATGCTTGTATGGGACTTTTCATCCAGGGTGGAAAGAGAGAGTGCTTAATAAATGTGGACAAGAATTAATTACTGCATTTTACACATTGAGAAACAGGCAAAGAGATTTTAAGTGACAAGTTCAAATTTTTATTGCAAGGGATTATTTCTGTAATCCTAATCATGTGCCTTAACCACACGACACCCCCATTTTAATACACACGCATTTCCTTAAAAAGCATCTCTTTTATAGAACGCCTGGGCAAACCAACTGGCATGTTAAGACTGTAGAAACTTTGCTTGAACTTTTTCAAACAACCCTGTAGCTCTGGGGCAAGTATGTGTGTTTAAATTGTCAAATGTAATGCAATACAGGTCCTGACTAGACATCGTTTCAAACCCAATAATCTCACAGAAGCTGGAGATGTGTAAGAGTGTGGGATACCTTAGAAGGAATGCAGCCTGTAGCTAAAGCCCACCAGTACCATGAAAAAGACTCCTATTGCTTTTTGATGTGCTTCACATCAAGCTCTGAAAGTAGTACAGTGCTGGTGGGTGGGAGCCTCTTGCTTTTCAGAAATGCAATGGAAACTTAAGAATGTCAGGTCAAGTGAGTTGAAGCAGGAACCCCACACGTGCTTAAGGTGGTGCTGCTCATGAAAAAAACAGCCATTGTCCAAAGCAAGAGTTTGTGTGACCTTACAATAAACTTGTCTATGGGACTGGTATAGCTGAAAAATAAATTTGTGCCTGACAGCAAAGCTCTTTTTGTACAGCTGGATCAGCTCTGTTGTGCAGTTCAGCTTTGCAATGCTTGTAGCAACAACATGCAGGGGGTGACCTGAAGGGAAGGGACTGCAGCAGCGTTTCTGTTTAAGTGCACATCAACTGTGATCTAAGCCTGTGATACCAGCTGATGTAAGTGTTGTCCCTGGACACACTGTTTTGGGGTAGGATGCTTAAGTTACCTGTCAGACCATGTTAAAGGTTTATAGCCCAATGGAGCTCAGACTGGGACTGGCATTCAGGAGCTGAGCCTGCCCAGAACACTTACAGTGCTGCGCTTGGGGGATAAAGTGAATGTCTGCAGGCAGAGCGGGAGTGGCTGAATACAACAGGGCTCTAGCGCTGTGGCACAAGGACTGCTTGTGCCAC
The DNA here is from genome assembly GCF_034619465.1 of Leptosomus discolor. Lineage (NCBI taxonomy): Eukaryota > Metazoa > Chordata > Aves > Leptosomiformes > Leptosomidae > Leptosomus > Leptosomus discolor. The sequence goes on along the minus strand of NC_141398.1, from coordinate 30,781,508 downwards.
CTCCTTCCCCTTCTGCACGCATCTACGCTTCTAGGTTGTCCAAATTTTTTGTAATTGTTCCCACATTTCATTGCCGTAACACACTGAAAAATCATGCAAATGCTTTTATCCCCTCTGTTACCATCTGAGATGTTTTCTAGCCTTTGGGATAGGATTGGACACCTGCTATAAACATCTAAATTTCAGTGTCTTCACCTGTGTCAGATCATAGTCAACACAGAGCCATCCAGTGAGTGGAGGTGAGGGCACAGGCTGTGTGGGGAGGCAGTGGGTGTCACTTTCAGGGTGATCTGTACCCTTCTCTCAGCTCTACTGGCTGCAGCAACGAGCCGCCAACTGGCCATAATAAGAGGTTACAAACCAGGCTAAAATCATTTAAATGCCTAAATTTAACTGAATCCTGCCCTTGATCTGTGCAGTGTAGGTGTCTACAGCTGAGCTAGTCACCCTCGTTTCCCTTGACAGCCAACAGAGAGAAACAGGCATTTTTAGGGTGTGATTCATTTGACCTATTTTAGCTACTACTCTAGGAGGAGGTAAAACCCTGTGCTCGCCTAGCTCTCTGCTGACACCCACTTCTACTCTGCTGAATCACAGCCGGAGTGAGCGGCGGAGGCTGCCAGGGATGGGTGGCTGTCTCCACAGCCTGGTCAGTGGGCTGCCTGCTGCGGGAGCCTGGCTTGCTTGCAGGAGGACATGCTCAGTGAGAGGGATGTGCAGCCCCTGAGCGCTTCTTCAGCAAGAAGCCTGTGCCTCCACGAACACGTCTGTGCTGCGTCCTCCCCCTGGCTCTTCCTATCCAGCTCATCTCACCACGATGTGTTACGAGTGGGCCTGGTGCTCACAGCCGTTAGGTGGGAGGACACAGCCCCGCGGCCCCACGGTCTGCAAGCTCCCCACGCACCCTCCTTCGCAAAGTTCGGCGACTCGCCAGGGAATCGTGCTTCCCCTGTTAGCAAAGTGATGGACACCTCCTTTGGAAGCTCACACTGTTCAGTTTGTAATCCAGAGCCCTTTCTCTCTGGTTGTCCAAGAAAACCTGATGTTTGAAGGCTACTCTCGTTATTTGATAAATAGCTCAAGCCTCTGCTCATTTATTTCCATGCAAGCTTAACACTGCAAAAGCTTTAAGCAAGCATCAGACTGCTGCCTCTCATGCAGCAATCCTGCTTGCACTAAACAGCAGACTAGGCTGTGAGCAAACTGTCAAATGGTCCCAATTTCAAAGGAGGCCTCGATGGCCACCTGTCCCTCACAGACATGTGTGGTGGTGTCACCAGAGCGGTGACATGTCATCGCCTGGAGCCTTCCTTCTGATTGCATCCCGATGATGGTGTTAGCGCATCCCATTACCTAGCTCATGTTTTGTCCTCCATAATTACCATTTTGTAATTAGCACAGGCTTGGTCACAGATTATCTTTATCTGGCAAGCTCAATGTACATTTTTAACACTGAGAGTTAAAGTGAAATGTGTTTTCTGCAGATGTATGTGGCTGCATCTTGATAGGAGCCATGTAAAGTCCTGAAATAAAATGAAGCAAATGCTGAACTGATGGCCCAGGGTGGCTTAGCTCTGCAGTTCCTTGAAGGGACTAACATGCGAAGGAAGTGCAGGGTCACGACTTTTATTTCAGAACACAAGATGAAAATACAACAAACCCTCAACTCTATTTTTATGCCTTCTTGGAAGGAGGGAAAAGCTGAGCCAAACTTACTGATAGCTTCACCCCTCACAGAGCCCCAAGATATTCAGCTTTTACATGCAGTCCTTTCAGGCTGGGAGGGGTTGGGAAAGATAATGGGAGAGACTGTCCCCTGCCCTCACTTTACCCCCTCCAGGAAATTCCTGTCTCACATAATTTAATTGTGAGCTTTGTCAGCATTATTGTGAGTGAGCATTGGTAAGTTTTGCAAGGAGGGAGGCAAAGATATGCCCCACTTCACAGAGGGGCAATGACAATGATTTCTGAGCAAAACACATGTAATGTTTCACACAAAAACCAGCTCTGTAACTTCAGCCAGCGCTAAAGCTAGTGGGGATCTACAGAAGTTACTCCAGAAGCCTGGTGAATTGAGAGGAGAATAATAATAACATTGCCATGGGATTTTAAGCCTGCCTCAGGACTGAACAGGGTATTCCAGCCTTTCCACAGATTAGGGTTAGCAGGAGATGATGGTTTGGGGTTCAGTTGTCCAGTGCTTTTCAGTGAAAGGATCCTTATCTTTCTGTGTCCTTAGGCTATGTCCTTCTGTTTTCCAAAGGGTAGGGCTAAGCAGCTGATGGTGACAATGCACAAGCGAGACCTGCTCCTGCTGCCCTTATTTCCTCCTCTCCTGTTAGCTTTCTTCCAGAGCCCCAGGGTGGCTTGGCTGGGGCAGGAGAAGGACCATGCTGGCGTCTAGGGAAGCTGCTGCCTCCAGGGTTCTGCTGATGTCTTGGAACACATCCCTGCAGAAGGGCAGGGCTAATGCACAGGCTGCTGTAGCCCGGAGGCTACACACCCCAGAGGGAGCTGCTCTGCTGCTTGCCCAGAGCTGGCCACTGTGCAGTGTCTCCCTGCCTTCAAGGAAGAGCAGTATGCAAAGCTGTTGTCTGAGCTTCTGTGAAATGGACTGCGTTCAGCCCTCAGCAACTTGAATATCCAACTCATTCGCTGAGCACATCATTGCTGCTTGCAGTGTACTCAATAGCAGGCCAAATTAGCCACCATCATGAGTACACACAGCTCCACCAGCTGCTGTAAATGCATACCTCTTTTTGCCAAGCGTGAGTTTGGCTGTCATTATCAGTATGAAATGCAGAAATTAGCTAGTTTCTAACTGTCAACACCTGGAAAGACAAGCTGAGAGCTGCAAATCAAGCTTTACTCTTCTGTCTCCCTCCTGGTGGTGAGCAGTAACAGTCCTCCTGGCAGAGGTTTTGTGACTATCTGCCAGAGGATGTAGGTAAAAGAATGATGTCCAGTTCATTTTCATGTGGTTGCTCATTGTGTGAGAAGATTCCCATTGTGAAGATCTCAGTACGGTACAGTCATGGAGCTCGTGGTGACTGCAAGTGCTTTTGGCTATCCCAGTGCCACTCCACACTGGTCATTAGCTGAGCAGACTGACTTCTAGCAGTGGGAGGCTATAACCTATAAAACCCTAATTTGAAGCGAGCAAAGCTTTGCCCATGCATGTTATAGATACCTACTGCTGCTTGCCTGTAACTCTATGCTGTAATTATATGCTGTAATGTTATATTTAGTTTTTGTAAGAAGACACTAATAGCAGTGGAGGTGTACTGAGAAGCTGAGTCTAGACACATACAGTACACCAAAACCTTATTTAATACAGACAATCCAGGCTTTCAGCTGAATGTAAGATCATTAACTGCCTCTCAGGCTCTTCAGCGCTTGATAGGAGTAGTGCTTTGTGAACACTAATGTATTTAAACGTCACAAAACCCCTGTGAATTTGCATTTTACAAACGGAGGCCTGCAAGAAGGGAGACATGAAGCCACAGCTGTCAAAAGCCCACTGATTGCACTGCTACACCTGTGGCAGCGAGGCCCAGACTTGCAGAAAGCCAATGCCAAAGGAAAGATGGAGCCCAGCTCTCCTTGGGGACGTTAGTCTTTCCACCTGTAGCAACCTGTTTTTGCCATTCACTAGAAGCCTTGCAGCCTCTGTGAAAATGGCAGGTGGACAAAGAAGTGTCAGTCCATAAGTCTCTGCTCAGCCAGGAGGATATAAGCCCCAGACAGATCCAGCATGCTCCATTGCACACTGTTACTTGATGAGGCAATGCTGAGGAAGAGGAAGACAGGACCTCTAATGATGTTGATGTCAACATTGACATTCCAACATACTGACTCCTTCTCTCTCTGTTCATTTCCATGTCTCTGCAGATTACCTGCGCGTTGTGGATATTCATATGTTCAAGGAGCCACATGAGATCAACAAGCAGCAGCACCACACTGACAAATACTACAGCCCCAAGCTGATAGTGCGTCGAGGACAGCCTTTCCAGATCCAGATTGACTTCAACCGACCCTACAAGCCAGAGGCAGACCAATTCTGGCTGGAGTATTTGATAGGTAAGTGCCTGGCAAAGGCTGTGTTGTATCAGCAAAGTAAGGTTGAAGAGTCTCTCATAAACAGGAACACAACACTACTTAATGGCTGTGTCTTTTTCTGTTATGATTGATAAACTATAAAACCAGGCTTAACGATAGACAGAGAAGTGCTTTTCTTACTCAAGAAACTCTGCAGAATTGCTTGTGATAGAAGGAACAGTATTTGGGGCTTTCTGTATAGCAAGGAGCCATACTTCATTGGTCTTTCAAAGTTATCTCTGGTTAATGCTGTATGGCAGTGCTGAAAGGTAGGTGGAACAGGAAACATCTTTTATTAGTGTTTAGGAGATGCAGGGAGGAAGAGTATAGTTTGAGGTGGGAAAGATGACTATGTATGAACTGGGATAACGTGTTGAGTATGCAAGGGGGGGAAAGTATGTGGGGGGAAGAATACAAAGCCTTGCAACTTCGCAACCTGCATTTACAACTGACTTGGTAACAAGGGAGAAGGTTCAGAGATTGTAGCTTTGGACCAAAAACTTACTCAGGACCACATCAGAGGCTTTCTTAATTTACTGCAAAAAGAAAAAGAAAGCATTTTTCCTCTCACTGAGAGATCTTCGTTAGAGACCCGGGTACTAATGTACCTGTTGGCTCATTGAAGGTACAGGACTAGAGAAGGGCGCGACCTTGCTAGAGAAGGGAAAAGCAAACGACAGAGTGGGGCTTCCTGCTATGTTCCAAAGATGGCCCCACTGAATGCTGCTCCCTGCATCACAGCTCTGGGAAAGCCTCAGCTTCATCTAGAGTGATCTGGGAGTTTCTGTGTTAAGATGTCAATGTTCCCCTTATAAACTCTTTAAAGTAGGTTTGAATTGATGTTTTCATTTACTTTCCTGAGAGATGTAGTTCTGAAATTTGTAACATTGATTTTTTTTCTACTGCTGAATTATGATGATGTGGCCATTTATTAGATTTGTTGCTTTTTAAAGCTAGATGGGCATTTATCTCTTAAACATATGTGCAGTGAAAAGGTTACTGTCTGCACATTTTTTTCGTGTGTTTCTTCTTTCTAATTTAAATTAGGGTTGGGAGGCATGTTATGACAGTCCAGTGAATGATTGGCTGAACAGCCACAAGTGCCTTTAAAAATTTAATATGCATAAATATCATTAGTTCTTTTGGGATTTAATTAAATTTAAGACTGTTCCCTTAATCTTTATATATTTAAAACAAACAGCTGTAGCAAGAAGAAGTGGAAAATGGAACATTTGTTTTTTATTGCATCGTGTGCAGTTTGCATTTGTTTTAATCAGATATTCTATATTAGGAAAAGAAATTTGACACTTCGGACGTTGCACAGTCCACTTAAGAGAACATATTCACTTATTTTCCTGTTGCTCTTTCCTAACACATCTGTCCGTGGCTTGTATCTCGAATCTCTAAGCATGGATATAAATCCCCTTATACTCAGCCATGGTAGGAATGGGGTTAAATGCAGCCTGAGCCAGGGGGGACTTTGCAACAAACTAAGCTCTGAACGATTACTTTGGAGTCACCCCTGAGTCTGTGGTTGACTTCCCCTCCCCATTCTTCACTGTTACTGTCCTTTCTGTGAAAATGGTAATGCTGATGTCCCATGTGTGGTGGCTGGCAATCAGCTGAAGGAAATTGCTGCATATACAGGATGCAGTATACAATGCTATTGCCCTCCCCTGCTTTTTAAGTGCCTGCTTCTGTGAGCATCACTGCCCTCTTGCTACAAAGGATTTAGCTCACAGAGATTCAACTGGGAGAATAGATATTCAAGCTCCTCTTCTAGGAACTGGTTAATACTCAGGGCTCCACAAATGTTACTCTTTACACACATGTGAAAAGAGAGTACGTTTATTCTTAGAGGATAGCAACAGAAAGAAAAACAAAAACAGTCCACAAAAGAGAAGAAAATTATTCAGAGATGATCTGCTTGACTCTTTCTTCTTCTTCTTTTGGTGGCAAGTCTAATGTTTAATGCTCTGAAGAGGAGAAAGAGGAGATTTCTTGTACTTAGGAAAGGGCACTGAGTGCGTAAGGTTCCAGTGCTGTGCTCTCAAACTTTTTGTCATGGGGAGACGTGGCCATTTTCATCCAGGTTTTTTCTGTTCATCTGCCTGAAGAGAGGGCATTCACCTCTCGGAATGCCAGCTGCCTGAAAACCAGAGCCCAGTCCAAAAACTGTTGCCTAGGCTGCCGCTGTGAGCAGAGGAGGGAGGCAGGCACCTCCAGGTGGCAGTTTAGCCCTGATGTCTTAGAATGGGATGAACTCTCTTATAGATTATTTTTTTTTCCTCTGTTGACTCTCCCCCATAGACCAGGCTTTGACTTTAAGATCACCAAAGACAGGGTAGGCGAATTCTACAGTACTGTCAGGCAGAAGCTACACCTAGGGACTGGCTCAGGGAATAGCCATACAGTAGAAGCAGCTTGAGCTCAGAGAAGCTTTTTGCACTGAAACAAGGGGTATACTTCCTAGGGAAGTGCTGATTTTGAGAGATTAAAGTGTGGACACACAGAAATGTTGGCAGGTTTTTGTAAAACAGCCTTTCCAAGGAGCTGTCTGTGTGCCTGAGCAGTTGATTTCAAATGGTGCCCTAGAACTGTAGAATAACCTAGGTTGGAGGGACCTCCAAGGGTCTCATGTCCAAGTCCTTGCTTAAAGCAAGTCCAGCTTGCTCCAACTGCTCGGGGCCTTGCCCTAGGGACAGGTTTTGAGTATCTCCAAGGGTGGGGAGGTTAACCCAAGCAATGTGGACCAGGCTGTCCACGAGCTGTAGTCTTCAGGGTGTTTCAAGGTGCTATTCTCATGATGTACAAAGACATTTTTGGTAGGGACATCTACCCTTGGCTCCCAGGGAATTCATCTGGAGTTGGGAAAACTCAATGTCTCTTTTTGCAGGACTGTGCCTACCATGAGGGCTGTTTATACAACAGCACCATATAAAGCTATTCAGAAATTATTAGTTCCCAGCACTGGAAACTTCCCAGCATTGACATTAATCCATCACAGAGTTTTTATCCATTAAAGACTAATTTTGCTCCTGAAAAATGTGACAATGGTAATGACTTGATCCTCTGTGTGTGTGAAGAACTATTCTATTTCCTTTATTCCCCAAAATTTAGTTCCACTTCTCTTTTTTCCTCCTATTTTTGCTTCTTTTGCATCATTAAAAAGATGATTAATGAAGCAAGTAAAGCAAGTACAGACTGCTTAATCCTTCTAATTGATAATGAATCAAGGGTACCTGGGACAAATGCTTCTTGCGTTATGTGAAACTAGGTCTGAAACACTCACAGAACATTCTTTAGTAACAAGCTTTTTTAATCCACAGTCCATTTAAAGGCCATTCAGACAGAGTCTAGAATTCATGGGCTAAACTGTATAAACAGATATACATGTATGTAAATATGTAAATAATTCACCCTAATCTCTTGAAGTCACTTTTAGTGATATTCTTCTGCAATGGTTCCTTATGACTCAAGTCCTTTTAGCTTTAGCAGACTATTTTCTGTAGAGTCATCAGGTGAAACTGGCTGAAGTGCTAACGTGAATTATTATAATTCAGTTTTGCACATAATGCCTCATTAAATTAGGACCATACTTGTCTGCCACAGTATGGAAAACAATGAATGTGCCAAAAAATCCACATGGAAAAATATCCAGTTATAAAGAGTATTGGGATGTTACTCCAGTTCTCGTGCTGGACTGCAGCCCTGCCTCAGTACCTGTGGTTTGAAAGCTGCTCCATCACCACATATTTCCTTCCTCATAGCCCACTTCCTGGCTTTAATGAGAGGAAAGGTGATCATCACCTGTTGGGAAATACTCATTTTGCTGGTCTGGGTTTGAGATGAAAGAGCCACAAGAGAAGTGTAGATGCTGTGCTTACGCCCACTTTCCCACAGCGGGAACAATTTCAGTTTACTTGGAGCACCAGGAAGCCCAGAGGAACCAATGACTCCTTCACCCGTCTTAATCTCTCCTGACTACCACTTTCGTGGTGACAGGGATGTTTTCTGCTGCTGTTGGCTTTCTACAGTGTGGGGCTCAACCTGTCCAAGCACAGTTCCAGCACTTGGGGCAGCCATTTTGGCATGAGCTGCAAAGTTTCCACAGTCACTGCTGCACTGGCAGTGATATCTCTGAAAAGCAGATGTATGATTAGATGGGCTTATACGACCTTCAATCTTGCTTTTAGTGGTAGTTTCCTGTACACGACTGTAAATCCTGGAGTGGTTGATGCGTTTATATGATGCATCCTTACTCTAATGATATATTTCCCCACATCCTCATAAATTGTTGTCTATTTGTATTTTCCTTAAATGGCTTCATAAATCCATATATATTGGTCTAGCTCTAAATATTATTATGAACGTTTCATTCTTTGGCATACTTCCAGAATGATCGTAAATCCCAGTCCTCCAGGCTACTATCACCTTTCCCCATGTGTGCATGCATGGACACCCACGCACCCACCCATATGCACTCCTCAGGCTTCTAGAAATCATTGGCTTTTGGCCTGACATGAGAGCAGACACTTATGGCTCCTCTTTCTACAGTCATCCCAGGCCTGCTCCAGAGGAATAGTTATAAACATGTGAAAGTGTCTAAGAACATAAAGGTGTTAGAGCTGATCCCGTATGGCTTATTTAGATGACACCAAATTCCCACTTATAGTCAGAGGGGCATCAGAGTACAACTAAATAACCAGGGGTCCAATTCAAGGCACCCACGCCAGAATCAATGGAGGTCTTCACACTATCCTACAGTGTCCAAAGCCTTTCCCTAATTTCACAACAGTGTTGGGACATGGGTTTTTCTGGGAGGGTTGAGGCTTTGTTCCATTTGTCAGGCAGTAAATCTGTCTTAGTAGGCAGTATTACTGCCCCTGCTGTCACCCGTCCTCCTCAGCAGCTCTGGGACAGGGCAGGTGGTAGCTAATGGACTGGCTGGGACATGAGGTGCCCCTAAGCACCTCGAATAGGATGATGAGCTGAGTTCTGCCTCTGAAAGAAAGTTGTTCATTGGAAGAAGTTGGATCTTGATTTTTTTTTAGGAGCCTTCTTGCCATTATACAAGAGCAACTAACTGATTCTGGGGGCAAACTCCACTGGTGTTGGTACGTAATCCAGCACTGAGAATTTATTAAATCACTATATCCCTGTTTAACAAAGAACTACAAAAATTGAACAAAGATGCAGAAAAAACTGATGGTCTAAACATGGAGTCACATTTTAGGGAGAAAGAATAATTTATTAGCAGTGGAACACATTTCCTAGAGATTGACTCCAGACAGAGGAGAGACCTGTTTGCCAGCTCTTAGCAAACAGCAAACCTATCCACTTTCTGAACAGAGGCTTTGGGGTACTTTTTTCCTCCCTTCTGGAATTTGCAGCCAGGCCATGGAGGAGCAGAGAGGAGGGAATCCCTCAAGGGGCTCTACGAATGCAGTATTTCATGCAAAGGAATCTTTATCTTTAATATGCTTTCCTTTTGCACTGCTGCAACAGCATCAAGTGGCACATAAAATCTAGCTGTATTTTTTAATGATTTTCATCGCTAAGGTGCGTGACTCTGATTTGTGTTTTGCAACTGTAAAGTACTAGAAACATTCACTCCTGGGATAGAGTGGTCAGATGTTAAGCATTCCTAACCGGAGCCATGAGCAAAAATTATTTCAAGATATTTGAGTTTCCTACATTTCGAAGTTTTTATGCAGCACTTCTGAAGGCAATGGAATATGAGGGTGGAGGAACCTAGATGTGATATCAAAACAATGACTTAAAGACACTACTGTTTTTTACAAAAATCTGTTTCTCCTTCTTGCTTGTTTTGATTGTTTGGGATTTTGGTAGAGCATCTCTCCTCTTTTTTCGTTGTTTTACTTTTTTCTATTTTCTGTTTTTTCTCTTCTCTAATTTCTTTCTTCCTTCCTCCTTCTTACTTTTCTGACATTTGTTATAGTTATTCGTAGTAATTAATAAGGCATGGCCCTAGTATGCTAACACCCATCCCCAGGCTGCTTTCTACAATAAGGCTTACCTCTGCTACACAGCTACTGTACTTGTGGCTTCCAGCTCAAATTTATTTATCAATCTGTCACAATTATTATACTTCCAGGACTGGCGTTGAAATAGATTCTTTACCCTTTGTATAAAAGAGTGTGTCTAGGTAAAATGAATGAACCTAACAGGAAAATTTTCGACCTTACTGTGTGTAATATATGTCCCAAAGAGAGACAGATTCCTTGACTCCTTTGAAAAACAATCTTCTAAGGAAGATTCCTAAATAGACTATTGAGAAATAGCTTTGTTCACCTCCCTCTCTTCTGAGGTATCCTACTTCCATCAGGGAGGAAATGTCCTCTGAAGCTCACTAGATCTCTAATCTCTTTTCCCTCCTCCCTGACAAAAGTAAAACATCTACTTACTTGTGTAGGGCCTATCCAGGAGCACCCATCAGTCCCTCCGCTGGCTATGCTAACAGCATGGCGCTAATTCAGCAGTGGCATTTAGGACCTGATTAATACACGTGCACATAGAGCAGTGTGTATGTCCACTGGGGATCAAAGGAAAAGCTAAACTAGATGGAGACAGGGGCTTCCAGAGACTGGGCAGGGGAGGAGGATCATCTGAGCAAGCCCTGTTCCCTGTTAGTTACTTGTAAGGAATAGCAGCAGAATTGGGTGACTGGAGGAGGAGCACTCATGTTTTGCTGGCTGGATTTGCTGTACCTATCTCTCGCTCTCCCTTTGTTGCTGTAAATCCCCCTCTGGTGTGGCAGTTTTACCCAGAATTAAACACAGCTTGCCTCCATGCCTGATGGGCCCTGAGCTGACATGCTAAGGAGCTAAGGCATATGTTAAAAATAACTCATTTTGAATGTATGTGTGTATGGCCACATTTCTGTATTTTAGATGGCTCATTATTTTGCTGCTGTGTAAATAGACTTTGGCAAGCTTTAACAAACTGCACTCTGGTTTTTGCCCCTGTAAGGTGTGTGTGCGTAGCAGGGGGTATCCCATACATGCCCACATCCACGCATGCTTCAGTCATGGTGCATTTTGCCATGTAGACCTTCACTTATGTTTTTTTACTTTCAAAGCCTTGTGTTGAGGCACTGAGGGACACCTGAGCTCCTTTTATAGTGACAGCAGCTATTTTGCTCCTCTTTTCCTTGGTGCCTGGAAACCCCAAGGGGTGTAGAGCTGAGCTGAGCTGCAACTGAAATACGCAGGAGTTTTAGGAGCCCAGCTTGGATGGCTGCAGGAAACAAGATAGGATGAGAAAGAAGTATCAAAGCGTTGCAGGTCTGTGCACTGTGCAGCAAGGGAAATAGATATGTTTGTGCCATTAAACCTTCTCTACAAGGGAGGTTTCTGTAAAAATAATGTCTTCTAGCAGTATCATAGCTTAGTACTTAGCATTGGAATGCAGAGAGTTGGAGGCCCATGAAAGAGGGTCACTGTGAATTCTCTCCTGCCTCGAAAAGACAGTCAGAAGACCCTGTTCAGTGCCTGATATCTTCTAAGATGCAAGAGGAGCCTGTAAAAAATTCACCCTGTGCCTAGTGGTAACAGTGCAGCAACCTCCAGTCTTTCTGAGTTCTCAGGCTGGATATTACCATTTCTGTGTGCTGTTAGAGCAGACAGGGACATCCCAACAGCGTGATGTCACTCAACGACTGTCTTTCACAGAGCAACTGGCTGTGAAATGTCCTCCTGTGAGGGACAGGGCCTCCTACACCCAAAGCACACGTGAGTATTTGGGAGTGAGGCAACCACAAAGAACTGGCTGCAGAGCATGATTCCAGCTGCCAACTCCTGGAGCAAATCGGAGCAGGAGAGATCCTGAGCCAGCTGATGCTGCTGGCAGAAGCGCCCTCCTGTCAGCATAAAAAGAGTTTATCTTCTCTACATGGCTCCTGGTCCTGACATGCACCCAAACATGTTCCTGCCTCTCTGTGGGTTGGGTTAGCATCAGAGACCCTGCAGAGTGCTCTGCCAGGCATTTGCAGGCTTTTGGTGATGAGTCTTTGGATAACATTGAATCTTGTTCCTTAGAGACTCTAACCCAGAGAATGAAATCACCACTGCATGTTATCTCTTCTGAGAAAGGGCTGACATTACAGATACCGAAACTAGGAGCCGAAGTTGGCCCCACTTTTCCACTACAGCCAGAAATGTGTGCTCAAGATGTAGATAAAAGTCAAATGGCCAAGCCGTCCTGAGAGGACTTCCCTACAATGTTGGTAAACATAGTACTGAACCTACGTAATGATTATTTTGCCAGCAACCTTAGCATGCAATGCCAGTTACTCAGCTTTATAGTGCTCTAGTATCAAGACAACAGATGTGTGTATATGAGACTAGTGTGGCTGGTGCTGTCAGGTGTCTGGATGTGTGATTACAATTCAGCTCCACAAGCTCCTGTCAGAAGTAACAATTCCCTTGCTCTTCCCTTTGCATTTTAGTTTTTGTTTCAGAAGGTAAGGGAACCTCTCCTCTCTTCACAGAAAACATTGGAAATTGATCACTGTGCTCTTGAGGGCTCCCAGGCTTCCTCATGTGTTCAGAATTTATGCAGCCATTAACGAGCACCGAACCCTGCTCGTCTGTGAGAAGCAAATGATGTTCTCTTGTATTTACTGTTTATAACATCTGCAAATTATCCTGACTTCTAGGGTATCCCTTCCCTGACATCTCTGCTATGTCTGTAGCGATGCAGGCAATACCCCAGAGCGCCTTCTCCTCACGGGTGAGAAAGATAGTGCAGTGATCTCTCTGTCTCACTGTGTGGGAACAGCTGTGTGGTGTATGCACAGGCTGTGGGCTGAAACGACTTTGCATGCTTCTCAGCAGCAGCAACAGGTGCTCCCTGGTGAAGCAACAGGTGTATTAGGGTGTCTTGTGGCTTTGCATGCAAGAGAGACCTTTGCTTCTAAGGGCAAATGGAGTTTTGTGTGTTAGGGCTTCAGAAAAGGGAGAATACCAGAGGCTTGGGACTTTGCCAATGTCATCTCTGCTATGAAGTGCCAGTGACAGGGTTTCCATAAGGATGTCTTGCAAAGGCCTCATGGCTTCTTTGGGATCCTATGTGGTTCCTACAGGCAGATTTACTGGGGAGTAATTCTACAGCCTCCCCATGTGCACACAGACGTGGTGGTGCAAAGTCCCTGCCACAGCACAGTTCCTTCTGTCCCTGATAGGCTCCTACACCAGCTTCCAGTGAAGATAACAGTGTCAGTTTAACATAACCATGTTAAAGTAGTAATCTCTCCGCACTCCTACCTTTCTGAAGGAGGTAAGGGAGGTATTTTTAACAGTTTTCAAGGATGTCAGTTCAATTACTTGGTTTGCTCTGCTGTTTTGTTTGTGTGGACTGCTTTTTTAAAAAAAGCAATTATGTCAAAACTATAAGCAAAATATCAACTGTAGAGGCAAGCTGGGTCATACCCAGTTGCACTACAAAGAACAAGAATATGTTCAGCTCTCAGATCACAATTGTTAGCAGGCATAAGACTCATCTCTGTTACCTTTATAGGCTCTTCTCTCTACGCTGGATTCCTTTTGATGGCTTATATTTGAAGAGTCCAGTGCTTTATCTTCTAGTGTTTTCTATTGATTTTGCTCTCTTATTCTAGTCCTTTTTTCTTCTGTAGGTCTTACCCTTCTGTTGTGTCCCTTGCTGATCTGAATGGGTTTCATGGGGGACAGAACCTTTGGCCAACAGGGCAGAGTGGGCTGTTTATGTGCACTGAACATCTGCAAAATGGAAATTCATGAGCATCGAATAATCTCTTGGATAAAGAAGAGTAGCCAGAGATTTACTAGAAACACTGATGTTGTGGCAGCTCGCAAGCTTCAGATTCAAAGCTGGGGATGTCCTTTCACAGAATGTAGCAGTGTTCAGATCTGGGATATCTCTACATCAGCTGTATAAAAATAAGCAAGCTGGAAAATCTACGCTCTTGTGAGTTTAATTTTGCAGTTCCTAAATCGTAGGAATGAAAAATATAGAAGTTTGTGTCTCTGCCATCGTTGCTTTTCATTACCCTATTTTTGAATGAGAGAGTCTAGCTTTCAGCCTGAAATATGAAACAAAGAATAGATTTGAGAATGAGATAAGGAACTCAGCCTTCTCATGAGTGTCTTTTCTGTCTACGCTGCTGGTTGGCTTCCAGATATAGTTTGGCTCTACCTCAGGCTCAAAGGGTGGATCCTTACACAACTGAATCCTGGCAGTGTACATGTTTACATGTAGCCTATCCGTCTAGATGCTTTTTATAGCTGGCAGAGTAAAATAGGCTTGTCTGGGGTTGATTTGTCTTACTATAAGGTAGACTATCATGCTGGGTCCTTTGGAAGCATATCATACTTTGAAACCCACTGCTTGCAAAGAAAGTTTGGCTATCCAGCCCAGATGTGCTCATCTATACTCTGCATGTCCACAGTTGATTCCCACTCCATCCCCGAGTAGATGCTCAGGAGGAACTGAGCGTTGGGTGTCTGCTAGTGGACTGACTTGTATTTCCTTCATCTGTGTGGACTTGCATGAAAGAGCGCTTGGTCTCTGCTTGTCAGTGCAGTAGTGCAGTGAGAAAAACGAAGTTCTGCTCTGCTAAAGAACCTAAAGCTGATGTCCGTGCCCCAGTGGGCATTTGCGTGCTAGGGTGGTGGGTGCATCTGACCTGAGAAAGGGGCTCTTAACTAAATGTACCAACAGTGTAGCTGACACCAAGGCAAGGAGCAAGCTGGTCAGCAGCTTGCTGCACTAGGATGAACAGTGGTGAGCAAGGAAAGCCTGGGACAGACCCTGATTATGCTGCCAGGGCTACACTCCTGGCAGTGCCCAAGCCAGTGAGACTGAAACTTGCTGGAACAAGATGGGTAGGGGTGTCTGCATAGGCCGCCTGCTGGGAGGTGTTGCATGTATTCATGTGGCTGTACTGCCAAGTGACCAGGCACTGTGTGAAGCAATGAGGGAGGGAGGTGGTTTCTGTCACTAAAACTTTCCACCTCCATTGACAGTAAGACAAATGAGTAGAGGACTGCCAGGAAATTAAGAAACTGTCAAAACAAGGCAAACCTCTTCACCTCTCTCTCTAGGTCGCTACCCACAGCAAAACAAAGGCACCTACATCCCGATCCTACTAGGTGATGTGCTGAAACCTGGTGAGTGGGGAGCCAAGATTACCCACAAGGAGAACAACTCTGTTCACCTGTCCATCATGTCCTCTGCCACCTGCATCGTTGGGAAGTTTCGCCTGTACGTTGCTGTCTGGACTCCCTTTGGCATTCTCCGGACACAGAGAAACTCAACAACTGACACTTACATCCTGTTCAATCCCTGGTGCCAGTGTAAGTACCTCATCAGAGTCAAAGGTTCACTATCTGCTGCTGGGCTCGTCAGGTTTTGGGAGGGGGTGGTCCAGGAAGGGGAACTTGGTGCCAAGGAGGTTGGAGACATGCCAGTTTGGGTCTGGAAATTATATAGCAACTCTGCGAAGAGGCAAGTCTTTCAGGCTGGGGAATAGCCCTATGTGAGAAGGGCTCCGTGCTGCAGACCTGTGCCTGTGCTGTAGTTGCGTTCTGCAGTTTTATGGGGCCAAGCCTGTGTTTACCACCTCGGGCAGCATGGTGATGCTCCATTTCTCATTGTAAATATACCCTAAGGCTTTGCTTTGACTTTAATGGGCGTCAGCGTGAGCTTCCTGCCTGCCTGTGAGTGCCTCAAACTGACAAGTCGATATGGGCATGTTTTTCTCCAGGATACTGTGTGGGGCAGGATGTGGCAGCATCCCATGCTCTTTTGGGTTACGTTGCTGATTGCCACATTTAGGATTGAACATCTTCAGCCAAAAACTTCCAGGAATTCAATGGGAGCTGCTGCTCCTGCACAGGTTGGATGGAGTCAGCCTGATGTGGCATCACTCATGGTGCCTTCACACTGCTACATGACATTTGCTCTTATAACTTCCCCTTTCATGGTGACTAATTAACAGCAACCCTGTCCTGCGTGAGGAACAGAATACTTTGCAAATGAGCTTTTTTTTATAATCCAGTGCATTGAAAACCAATTTATCTCTCTTAAATCTTCCTGGATCCCAGGTATAATCTGCCCTTATGCTGGCAGAATTGTATTTTGCCTAATGAACTCCATGTGTGGCTTTAAGGAGAGGGCAAGGAGGATCAGAGAGGTTTGGCTCAGCCTTCTGACAGGCTGTAGCACTGTGTCTCAGCTTCTGACAGTTGTAAGGCTCCAAGTCACACATATTGCTATATATTTAGATCACCAGCTAACTTTAATATTCTCCTGCCACCCTTTCTTCATCTTTCAAATTTTTTACCAGAGTATTTGCATCAAATAATCCTGTACGAAACAAGGGCCATCCTACCAAGTGACGAGTGAGTTTAGTGTTATTAATAGAGTCCATTATTCAGCTGCACTACTGTCAGTACAGCGAATGATTTGTGCCGAATTCATTACTTGCCCCTGGTCCAAGGGAATAAAAGCAATGATTAGCTTATGCATTATTTAGGAAGATATATGTTAACGCTGAGTTAAGCGGAGTTAGTTAAGCAGGAACAGGAGGGAAGGGCAGGGCCCAAGGCCCCACAACATTGTGAGATACTTCTGAAAGCAGCATAGAGGTAGGTACCTTAGAGCTGCATGCTAAGAATTTAGTCTGGGAGAGGAGGGAGAGCATGTAACAGAAAGAGAGGCATCATTGCCAAAGGTATGACACACTGATGAGCAGACAAAACTGCTCAAGGTTTGTGGAGGCATCATCAGCCTGTCACAGCTCCAGCTAGGGAGGTGTGATTCTCCACCCCAAGGTAAAGCATCCCTTGGCTTTAGTCCTGGGTATTGTAACAGCCAGTTTATTAGCCAGCATGGTGACTCTGCAGTAGAGTAGCACCTCTTTGGAAAGGGATAAACCCCAAAGAAAAAGCTTCTTAGGTTGCCTCAGGTTGCCTCCTGACTAGCATACAAGCAGCTAGGGCTGCATGCAGCCCTAATGTGGAGAAAAAATGTGATGTGGGAAGCTTGGCTACTCCACTGTGGTGTGACTGGGACCACACAGGCTGATTCAAGGTGCTACTGAGGGTGTGGGAAGAGGAAAATCGATCCCTTCACACCTCCTTCCCCACCCACCCCATGTGCTGACTGATCTACCTCTATTCATAGCACATGGCGGCTTTGCTCCCCTACGCCCACTGTCCCTCCCTCACACCTGAGTTGAATGGGGCCAAAAGCCAGCAAAATTAAAACCACAGCATGGGAGCAAACCTACAGGGAGCAAGATATGGAGCAGTTGCCTCCAGCAGCAAGGCTGATAGAAAAGCTCTGCTTCAGGAAAGCAAAAGAGAGTCTCTGGGCCACAAGGATGTGCTGTGTGCTTCCAGGCCCAGGGGAGGCAACTTGGGGTCACCCCTGAAGGATCACATTTTTCTCTCCAGCTTGTGTGTTCAGGTGTGTCTCAGATGTGACTTCGGATCCTGTCCCTTGCTTGCTATTGTAGTTTTCATTTTTTTTCTGCATTTAATTTGGATCTGGATTTATTCTCATTTCTTGCTCCTACTTTTACTCCTAGGTAGTTTGGGCTAATTGGCTCCTATATCTGCCTTTTCCCCTTCTTTCCTTATGTTAGAAAACCAAGGGCTGTTTCTTCACGCTTTATCCCCTGGCTGGAAAAGATTTTTCAGTGGAATGACAAAAAGGTATAAAAACTCAGGCAGCTAAAGTGCAGAGAAAACAATAGTTTGAAAATCTCCTGGACTTGTTTGCTGGGTTAATAACCAAGCAGAAAAGTCTGAGTGAAAAACCTCATTAAAAAAAGAGAAGGCTGATGCCAGGAATGAATGGGGATTGTTATAGCAGGGAGCAGAGCATGGGCTCTGTCAGTGTCTAGCGCAGCTTTCCAACTCATCATTTTGGAGAAACATCAATGTGTCAGTATGAGCTTTTCTTTAAGACAGAGGCATTTGTGCCCTTTCTTATTACTCCTTTTCTCATTGTAGTTCATTTTTGACATATCTTCCCAGTCAGGGATGCAGGGCTTTTTTCTGTTGTTGCAGAACAAGTTTGAATACTTTACTAGTCAAACCAGAGTACTTTGCTTTCAAAATCATCAGATGTTTTTATATGTCTTAATACTCTTATCTACATTTAAGGCTGATCACCAAGGATACTTTAAAGATGCAGGGCCTGATTGTGCAAAATGATATACACCAGCCCCAAACATCTGGGGATTCAGCAGACTAGTGGATTGAGATTTCAGATACTCAGGTGAAATTTGCATTACTTGATAAGCAAAGTAAAGCCTGTGAGGAGAGGCAGCATCCTTTCTTCAGCCAGCTGACATAATTGGGAAAAACAGATGTGCTTTTGGGCATGCAGAGCCCTCTTCAGTTCTGAAGCAGAAGATACAAATGGCAAGTAGTTGAGGCTATCTTCTTGGAATTTAACTTGACTCTTAGCAGTATCAGACTACATGAAAGCAGAGAAGGGCTCCTTTGATCTGGATACTGTGAGCTCTTTCCAAGGAGGTGCTGAGTCCCAGCAACTTTCTGCTGGAGAACATACAGTGCTTATCAGGAAAAGACCTTGCATTGACTTGTATGGCTCTCTCACAGGTGGAAATGCATTGTGTATCTGAGTAAATCGCAGAATCTGTTGGCTGAGGTGGGCTTTTCATTCACCTAAGCCTCCTGCAAAGTTCATTATATTTAAGCAATTAAACATATTGCAACTTTATTGAGTCAGTTGCTCATTTCTTCTGCTTAAAAGTCCTAATACAGTTTGAGTATTAGTAACATATGGTTGACTTTGGACTCCTCTCATGTGTTACCAGTCATCCAAATTTGGCCCAATGACATTTTCTTGCATTTATAGCTAAATCTTAAATTTGATCTCTTGTATCATAGATTCCCTGTGGGTAAAATCCACTCAGTTTCATCTTTCTCCTATATGAATGTAGGCAAGCGCTAGCAGTTGCAAGGCGCTAGCAGTTGCAAGGCAGCATACGGATCTTGGTCCTGGTTGGAGTGGGTTTTGTAGATAACTGTATTTAACTCTCGCAGCTCTCTGCTACAGAACTCTCCTCTTCCCAGCAAGAGCCCTGGGAGTTTTGTGGTTCAAGCGAGGCCCAGCCTTGCATTGCTGGATTCCCACAGGAATGTGTTGAAGGGAGGCTGGGTGCTCAGGGCAAGTATGCTGTCTCCAGCCGTCCACTGGTGCCGCTCTGCTCAGCGGTCACTGTCTGTATGAAGAAACAGCATCTCCAACTCCAGGCGGTTACTGTGCTGGGAATGGGGTCCCCCCATACTGGGTAGGGTCCTCTTGTGCTCATTCACCTTCTCAAATTGCAAGGACTGCTCTGCACTCCTAATCTCTTTTACAAGGAGCCTGTGTTCAGTGGGATTCCTCGCCTGCAGTAATGTCTTCACGTGAAATGTATTTTCACCATAACCATCTTCAAATAGAGAAGCATAGAGGCGAATTTGCTTCTTTGTAGAATTGCTAGTGTCTTAGTAATTTCCCAGGGTAAAAGAAATGAGTGAAAAAAAAACGTAAACTGCTAGAGAAAAAAAACAAACAAACCCAGCAGATTTTTGTAGAATTCTTCTGTTTGTCAGATGTGAACCTCCACTTGCACAAAATAATTAGGAGTTGTACTATGTAGAGCACACTTAGCATTAAAGTAGTCACAAGTGCCTCATATTTTCTTCTAAACAGTCTCAAGGGTAGTGAAAGCTGTCAAAAATCAAAGCAGCTGGCTTCTCTGTGAAACACAGAAGCCCTTTTTACTTTACCAAAACCCACAAATATTTTAAAATAATTGACAGAGAAGTTAATCAATTTTCATCTGATTTAGCAAAGATCACGCAGTTTCAAAACAGCATAAGCATCTCAATTGATACCAATCAGATCAATACTGATATTTTTAATCCCTCAAAGAAAACAACAGCTGTCAAGAAGACATATGCACATAGTCTACTGAATGCGTACAGAAGAAGGTGTGAGTTCTGCATCTTTAAATGCATTGTCTATACCATTTGTATGGTCATGCTTTAGTAAAATCCAAAGCTCAGAGAGAGACTGCATATAATTGTTCAATCAGCAAATCAGGCAGAT
This sequence comes from Leptosomus discolor, assembly GCF_034619465.1. Lineage (NCBI taxonomy): Eukaryota > Metazoa > Chordata > Aves > Leptosomiformes > Leptosomidae > Leptosomus > Leptosomus discolor. Next base: position 30,761,273 of record NC_141398.1, on the reverse strand, counting down.
CTAGCCTAATGAAAACAGCCTAGATGAACTGTAACATCTGCAATATTTTTGGTGGGATGTGATGCAAAACTTGTTTAGAGCTGGGAGATGGACCTCAAAAAAGTCATGTAATACACAGTTTCGTAAGTGTGAGAGATGCTGGCATAAATGACTGCAGCTTTTTGATTCACTGAAGTTTTAATGCTCTTTTTTCTCCTAGTAGCCTCTGATTATAATAAACCTGTTATCTTCTGCTTTGTGCCTGGGTGCAGGTTGACTAGGTCACGTGTAGTGACAACCCTGTAAAGAAACTTCTTGATGACGCAGTTCTTGGAAGCTGGGTGAATACCACCACCCTACCAAATGCAAGAGCGGGTCTCAGACTGCTAAAAAAACACGATAAAACCTGCAACTTCTCCATTTGCTCAGATTCGGACGTAGTCTGCAGAGCCTGTACAGCAACCCTGGCAAAAGCATACTGGCAAGTGCTGATGTCCTCAAATGCAATAAAGCCTTCTTACATCTGACACCTGCTTCCCTATCATTCCTTGCACACCTATGTAGAGGTCATTATGTTACATATCTATACATAATCCCTTCTGTATGGATAGATATAGAGATATAAATATATCTTCAGAGAAAACAAAACTTCCAGCAGGGTCAGGTGTGCAGACTGGCCAAACCCTTCACCTAGCTGAAGCCAGTGTGAGTTTCGCCATTGATTGTTTCAGAGGGCTCAGATTTTAGCTTGTTTTCAGCCAAATTGCAGTTATACAGACAAATGAAGAAGCTTTTGAGGACGAGGTGTACAAGGAAGTATGAATCTGACTTGCATTTCAACAAAATACAACAAATCAATATGCTTTTAAAAGTGAAATGATTCTCTAGTAAGTTGTAGAGGGATGCTGAAGAAATCCGTTATGGCAGTAGTGAGCGGTAGTTTTGTACCTGCCTGTATCAAACTATCAGAGGTTATTGCTTCCCTTTGATTTGCTATCTGGTACCACATTACTGATTTCCTCAAATTAATTAATTCCCATACTATCAGTTGTTAAGCTGTATCTCTTAGTCTCAAAATACAAGCATTGGCACAGGAAAGAAATCCGTAACTATTCTAATGTCACAGAATCGCTACCTGCTTCATGCTTACCTGTGAATGTCCGAATAGTTTCATGCCATTTTGTGCAATACGAGTGTTAATAATGGGTTATTTACATATGCGAATCATGTTTGCAGGGTGAGGGTCCACACACATACTGTTGACGTAAGACCAGTCTAGGATATACCCTTTTTGGGTTGATAAGGATCTCTTCCAATTGCTTCCAGTTTTCACTTGGACATTTGAATTTCTCCTCATATTAGCTGGTCAATCAAGCTACATGGGGGAGGGATAGTCCAGTCGATAACTTGATGTACAGAAAAAGCAATCAAACCCTTCTGTTACTATGATATAAAAACTGTATTCCATTTTTTTTAATGCCCTAGAGATTTTTCTTTAGATCTTTTGACTTGAGCTCTTTTCCATTAACATTAATAGGTTTGAAATTGTTCTTTTATCTGTTTGTATGGATGCAGAATTGTGTCATGGTACTCCAACTTTTAAATTAGTGGTACTCAGTAATCATAAAATTCTTGATAAGATGTGACATTTTAATCATACTTTACAGATCCTGAGAAAACAGGAAGGAGTTGTGAGTATTTTTGCATCTTACATGCTTTTAAGTTGTGTATCATATTCAGAACTGGGGTCACTACCCCCTTATTCTTGTACTCTGTTGTAGCAAGTAATGCTTTGTTTGATGGAAGAGGGATACTTTTCATCAAATATTACTGTATTCTATGCTAAGTTTTTTTTTAATGAAAACTAAGCGACTCTGTTAACATTTATTTTCTGCAAACTAATACAGGGGATGCTGTGTATCTCGATGAGGAGAAGGAAAGGGAAGAATACGTCCTGAATGATGTTGGTATTGTTTTCCATGGAAACATCAACGACATAAGATTAAGAAGCTGGAGTTATGGTCAGGTGAGCTATTTAGACTTTCTCTGGCTGCTCCCAGCAGGACAGCAAGTGAATTTAATTGACACCAGACTGTGGTTGAGACTGTGGGCTCCAGAGTGCATTATTGATCTGTCCTTCAGAAAGACAAGGGGTATAATTTTAAAATTGTATGAAGTGGGTATATACCTAAACCAGAAAAGCAATGTTATGATAGCTAATATTTAAAGATCTTGTTTGTCTTCGTTTGGAAGACAGGTGTCTGCTGAGGAAGGCAGGAGCCTCCCTTGAAATAGAAAATGCAACCCCCTTCCCTCCAAATTATTGTAATTTTGAAATTAACGGGCCTTCAGGCAAAGATATGGGGAATAGGAATAACAGTTCTTTACTAATATATAATATATATATATATAAATAAATAAAACACAAGGCGGGGAAAAAAACCCCAACCCACTGGTTTACACTGACAGAGTCAGAAATACAACCTGACATCCTGTTAGGGTGGCAGTAGCAGTCCGATAAGATGGTGGCTGCAGTCCTCCTGAAGTGATGGATGTAGTTGTGTTGAAGCAGCGATCTTGTAAAAGGGTCTGGTCTTCCTCCGAAGGTCCAGTGGTAGGTAGGTAGCTCTTGTCCTCTGGAACTCCAGTGGGGGAAAAAAATCCTCTGGGAATGCAGTGGAAGAAAGGCTGCTAAGGTGTTCGAGATCTCAGTTTATATTTAGCATGGAATGCTTGGCTCCTTCCCCCCGGGCCGAGCATCTCACAATGGGATGGGGAGTCGTGAGTCAATTCCTTGATGGGCCATTAACAGGAGATAGCCCAGGAGCGAGTTATCGATGGGTCAGGCGATAAGGCATTGTTGTGCCCAGTAACAGAAGATAGTCCAGAGCGGGGAGGCAGGGAGCACCGCCCCACCTGGTCTCAACAGCTCCTGAAGATGGTAATAGAATACTTTTTTGGACACATGTTACACTGTAACCTAGGACATGTTTTAGGGGCGTATTTCAGATACTAAGAGGCTGCCTCTTGAAAGTTATAATCATTAGCTGAGGTTTCCACAGTGCAGCAGTATTTCTGCTGCTACGTTCTTGCTGCTTCAGGATCAAACCAATTTAGACTAAGAGTAGAGAGATTATGTTTTTTCATTTTTCAGCAATAGGCTGTATTGCTTTTTGACTCTTTGTTTTAGTTCTAGCAACTTGATGGAAATTATTCCCATCTGCTCAGGCAGGGGTAGGGGTTCAGCTTGTCAGGATTCCTATGGCAAACTGGGATTTAATCCCAGAGTTTTCAATTTCCTTGCCACAGTGACAAAAGGAGGAACCTCTCCCTTTGCTGCATGGACTTGACAACATCAGTCTCCAGTGGCCTCTTGCAGCCTGTGGGAAATACCCCCTGCCAGTCTAGTGTGTGGTGTTGGTGTGCCTCCAGTAATATCAGACTCCTATTGCTTGCTTGCCTATTTTGCCTCACTCTGTAAGCACTAACCAGCCTGAAAATCCCTATGGGATGAAAGAGTTAAGTTGTTGTTTGAGAATAGGGAAAAGGCACTAAAGAGCAGAATCAAAATGAGCAAAACTAACCCTAGCTGTCACTCAGAGGGGTTCCAAAGGACAGTTATTGGACATGGTGAACTCTGCTCATCTCACGTCCTGGATTTTCACAACAGCACAATTAAGAAAGCAGTGAAGTACTGCCTTAATGCTCAGTTTTTGTGGCAACTCCCCGGCGCAGCCTTGCAGAAGGGACCTTCTTGCTTTGCTTTCTTTCCCTCAGCTAAAGAAAATCTCAAAGCTTGATCTGGATGGATTGCCTGTGTACTTGCCCTGGAGAGCTCTTTGAGCTCACATCTCTCTTGTTTCCTTATTTAATGGTACAATTTCATCTTTTTTTTCCTTCGGCAGCACTGCCTTAGGGAGTTCCTGCCTCTGCACCGTTTCTTTGGTTGTGTCAGCACTGTTGTTTGCGGGGTCTGACTGTCATCCTGACTGAGATAAAAATAACCCTTAAATAAGGTGGTGGTGGGGAGCAATTCCATAAGCTGATGGTGCCTCTGATATAAGAAAAGTGGAACCAGATCCTGAGGCCAAAGCTGAATGTGCATTTAAGTTGACCAAAAATGCCCCCTCCTGGCCCTTTCTTCCCCCTGCAAGTGCTTGTGCAGCCGTGCAGTGAATCAGGGTGGAGAGCTGATCGAGCTGAATAAGCATCTCCTTGATTTTTTACTGGTTTTCTCCTGAGTTATTTTTTGGGCCTGCTCTGTTCCTAGATTTGGGATTCCCTCCATGATAGATGTAAGGGGGAGAGAGAGGGGGGAATGAATGGCTGGAGATGGACAGTGCTGCTTAAACCAGCTGCTGGATTTATGTCCTAAGATGCTAAATTTGTGGCCTATGGTGGCTTGGCCTGAGATGCTTATATTCTGCGAATCTAGCACCTTCCTGACACAAACACGAGCTTTCCCAGAGAAACCGCATTATTTATTTCTAGAGAGGTAGAATTGCTAGGAGATAGTTCTGTCTGGGAGGTTAGGGCTCTTCCATCTCCCTTTGTCATGTACTTCCATTCCCTGTGTTGTCTGAAATTGGAGGACCTGATTTCCACACTATGTTGTGGTGCACCTTTTGTTATCACTTGCCTGTGTGAAAACTGTGTGACAGATGCAACTAAGGGGGCCCAAGCCAAGAGTTTTAATGGAATCAATTCTTTTGTATGGGTGTAACAGACATCTCAAACTGCAAAGCAATGGAGAAATATTCTTCTTGTTCCCTTTGCTTTCAGTGAGATGGAGGATGTGATGTTTCTCATCTTACCCTGACAATTTCCAACCATTAAAAACATGCATCTGCTTCATTTTCAGCAATCCTGAATGTTAAGAATAAGAGTATTGCTATAAGTGAGTAAAAGTACTAGCAGCAAGGCCTATATTGTGGATATATCGTACAAGTATGTATTTTGTATTTATGATATGTAGCCCTGTGCAAAAGTGTGAGTAAAAAACATAAGGCCACATACAGTCACAGAGGTGAAAGGTACGTGGTAATACACAAAAATACAGATAAACTTGAGCATGGTAATATTCTTAGGCTAAAAAATTGCTTTGAACAATGACAGCTGGAAGCTTTAACTCAGGCTGTAAATTAAAAAGGAGCATACAACTGGGTTACTAGTGGAAGATGATTCTCACAGCTGCTGTCTTTAATGAGCAGCATCAACATGAGAGGAGGAGAGGCAAGAAAAATGGACCGAGGAAGAAAAAACAACAGACCAGTTGAAATGTGACTGTAATGAATGAGGATGGAGGTGTTCCTTGTAATATGACTGTGATTCCTTTCTTCTAAGAAAGTATAAAAAGCCAGTCATGCAGAAAAGCCCACAGGGGATTCAGGGGAAATTTGACTTTGGAAGAATTCTAGACACATAGGAATTCTCTAGCTGAGAAATGTCAGAAGTTGGATGCTATGTTGATCATTTAATGTCGTTTTTTGTGAGAAAAATAAAATAAAACAGGTGCGCAAATGTCATTTTACGGCACATACATTTGGTCAGATCAGGCTATAGGCAATGTGAGATCACATCTGCCTGCAATAGACTGCGAGAAATACAGCCCTAATCCAACCAGTGCAAAAGGTGATACAGCCCCTCTTACTTTGATTTAAATGGAAGCTTATCTATTAGAAACAGGTTAGCATGGAAGAGGAATCTATTTATTTCCCAACTTGGGGCTTCCCATTGGCAAAGCCAATGTGTGGTACCTGCCCAAACCACATCAGAGTCTACATATATGATTTTTGCTTGATTAAGTGCAGCTAAAATTCAACCTTTTGACCTACTTCACACCATTAACAAACTTCAAATTGTTGCTAAATCATAACCTTGTAGAATATTTCATCTGCAACAAATTGGCATAGTCGGCAGGAACCTAAATCAGGATTCTGGAACAAGTGATTTAAAATGTTCATCTGCAACAGATGCCCACTGAAGGCCAGCACAACTAAATGCATTGCTGTGTAACACAACACACATCTGTGTGCAAAGAGAACACCTTTGCCTGTATGTTTTCTCATGTCTTGTTTTCCATCTGCAGTCTTTCCCAGATGGCTCTGTCAAAGTTCCTCGATCCTGAGTTTGGTTTATTTCTACTTCAGCCCCTGTTGAGCAGGCAGTGCCTGCGCCTAGCCCAAGGTCACTCACCTGGCTGCCTACTGCTGCTCTGGTTCCTCTGGCATTTCAGGGGTGTTCAGCCTTAGAAGTGCTATATTTCTATTCCGCTTCCCTCTAGATAGCATTGTCATGGCAAGAGTGAGAGCAGGAAACTGATTTAGTTCGATTTAATGTTTTTAAATCCCTGGACAGTGAAGAAGAGCAAAACTGGTTTTAGAGTTAAGGCTACTCTGCATCCTACACTACTGCAACAGTATAAGGCAGCTAGACTTTACAGCTTGTTCTCTCTCTTCTCCTGTTAATCCAGTTATATCACAAGCATTCGTGTCATTTTATAAATGCTAAGGTTGAAGGCAACAACCCTGGTAGCAATTTCTTTCCTCTTTATTCTTTCTGTATATGCTGGCAAGATTGACAGTGTCTCATAAACTGTAGATAAGAAAGATTTAATTTACAGGGTAAACTTCTTATTGATTTAACTCGGGTCTTAGGCACTGCTGATGACTTGAAGTGCAGAAAGCAGATTTTGATCCTCGTGAAGGTGATAAATCATTGGGCCAGACCAGAGGAAAAGTGAACTAGAAGCAGGAAAAACAGCTATGAGGGCCCAGAGTTTACAATATCTGTTGTGAGGATTCTCCTTGGGAAGGAAGGTCTCCGCAGCACGGTCATTCACCTGAGATTATGTATGTCACATACCAGTGGAGTGGACTGGAGAGTCTACGGTGCAATTATTCAGCTTCCCAGGGATGATACAATAGTAGGAATAGGTCCCTGGGAAATACTAATCCCTCTTTCCCTATTTGCCCAAACATCATGAATTCAGTTTTCCTCAGACTGTAAGATGTTACTCACTAGTGGACATCTGCTCCAGAGAAAGCAATTCAATGGAAATGTGGGTGATGATGAGAGAGGTGTGCTGCCTTGGAGGACATTTGCTGAAAAGCATCCATACAGTGGTGGTACCCTGAGGAATGAGAGCCAGGCAGGTTCAAGGCAGGGGCAAAGAAAAGGACTTTCCTTGACCAGGAAATGGCTGAGAGTGGTGCAACATGGTGGTGCCTCCGCTTTCTTGGCTTATGCTGGTGCTCAGCTGCTGCCTGGGATGCCACCCTGATCCCTCCCACCTTCCCTGCAGAATCAGCAGCAGTCTTGACTCTTTGGGTCTTTCTTTTCAGCTCTCTGGCCTCACTCTTCCTTCTCTCTGCCTCTACCTGGGCTGCCAAAGCAGCAGCTTGGTCTGGGCTCTTGCTTACTTTCTTCAGGAGGCAAAACTCAGATCACCCTTATCAGCCAAGGAGCCCTAAGCCAGGCTGGAGACAGTTGCAAAATCGGTCCAGCTCTAGTAGCAACATGAGAGCAAAAATCCTGTTAGTGTGAATCATAGCTTTAAGGATGCAAGCGTAGAATATAAAGCCTAACATGGGAAGGGATCAAGCTCCATGGAGTTTCTGTCACAGCCTTGAATGTTAATATAAGATTGTGTATCTAGAAGATACTTGTTTTATTAATGTGCTTTTCCCTGTCCCCTACAGTTTTCCAGGGGACAGAGGTATTTTCCTTCGCTGTGCAGTTTCTCCTAAGGAAAATGAAATACATTGCAGGGCAAGTTCTGTGACAAATGGTTTCTAGTCTATTTAGGCACCTCTGCCCTCAATTCATTCTTGTGCTTGTTCATGCTCGATTGAAGAAACTGTACCTTTTCACTCTATTTTTGAAAAAGACTACTTCAGGTCACCTGGTATTTTTGATATCTAAGTTTCATAGACCAGGATTAATCTACACAATCAGCTTTTGGCTTGTTAATTTTAAACAATTTTAAAATTAATTTAAAAATTAATTTTAAAATGTGAGTGTCTTCAAATTAACTTTGGCAAACCACTTATTGTTCAACTTCCCAGTATTGCATTGGCTGTGTCAAAGAAGTCCTGAAGTTAACAGGTCTGGAATCTGTGAAGGACATGAAGTCCTTCACGAGCACAATAGCTTCTTGTAGTTATTATTATAATATCTTCCTATTATATACTTGTTAGCCCTTAAAATTTTATATCCTGTCGGAAAGGCTGTGTTGTCATTTCAACCTTCTAGAAACTGGACAGAGATTGAATTGAAAATTACACTCTCCTTTCCCTCACAGACTCTCACATTTTTTGCCATATGTGCACGATTATTCTAGAAGAAAGTTTGTATTTTTAAACACAGAACTTTGCCTTGACCAGCTAATTTTGAAGCTGATCAGCTGTTAAAACAACAATGAAAAAAAACTTTGCCTTTGCTTTCTAGAATAAAAAGTGACTCAATTTTCCCTCTGTTTCGATTTTTATTTTCTTTTATCTAGTTTGAAGAAAACATTCTGGATGCTTGCCTTTTTCTGATGGACAAGGCAGAACTGGAGCTTTCTGGGCGTGGAAATCCAATCAAAATCTGTCGTGTTGCATCTGCAGTGGTATGTAATGGATTCTAATATGTGTCAGAAGTGACTTGTAAATCAAAGCCAGGCTAATTTAACTGTCTCTCGTGCTCCAATGTGCTCAATCCAACAGGTGCTAGATTATGTGGACTCCAGCACTAGCCTCAACAGGGTCTTAAGACATGCAAGGGTGGGTGTTACTGTGTCTGACTTTTAAGCCCCAAATGGCCTAGTCAGGCTGAGAACATTTATGTGCACTACCTTGGCTCCAGAAGAAAACACTGTGAGAGCTGTCCTCTTAAACATAGGGTCCACAAAACTTACTGCACTCAGAATACAAATACCCAGAATAACCAGAAGCAAAGAGAAAGGCAAAGACTTTCCACATCTCCATTTTTTCCAGCTGCTAGGCACCAGGAGTCATGCTGTGGGTGCAAGAGCAGCCCCATTCCTGATATTCAAGATGGAACACTCATCCAGCATGTGGAAGGCAGAGGCTGAGTCCTCTCCTCTGCCTTATAGAGGTCTGAACTGATGCCTTCTGCTCCCCAGGATAATACTCTAGTCATTGAGCTAGTGTCATTAGAAGTTCTCCCAAGTCAGCTACTAAAATAGATTGTCCACAAAACGTGGCTGCTGGAGATGAGTGATCCTTTAACTCACTCGCTACAGCATTTGCCCAGGCTTTTTTTCTTAATTAGCTCTTTTTCTTAGATGACATTGAAATAGGATCTCCAGCCTCTCAGTGCCACTCACTGAATCTTCCATAGCATCATGTTAAATAGAATAGCTTCAGCAAGAAGTACTGAGAGAACCCCCACTTCTCTTTCTCTTGTCACCTTATGGTTAGTTCTTTCACCCTAGATGTTAGAGATATGGCTTCAGACAGAAGTAAGAATTAAATGTGGTTCCCTCATCCTTGGGGTAGTAGATGTAAAGGGTCCCTTGTGCAGGAGCCATGGAAGCCCTAAGGGCAGAAGAGCACAAAGTTTATGAACCCAAAAGGGGCTTGGATATTACTTAGGTTTTGAGCCACTCAATCATTTTAGGGAGGTAGAGAAGTTCGCTGTTGGAAATCCAGGAGTCAATGGACTTTAGGTCTAATCTGCAGGATTAGGCCATAGCTGGGTGGGTGTTTTCGCCATCTGAAATCTGGACCTCAGTAAGAAGTGCCCAAGCGGTGCTGAAGTCCTCCCTGTGTTCCTTACTCATTCTTGCTCATGTTGAAATGTGGTAGAGCTGATCTTGTTTGAGGAGGTGCCCCCATGCTGGGATCCTTCTGAGGCTTCCTGACATTGCAGAGCAGATAGTCACCCCCTGCTTCCCCTCTTTACAGCCAGAGGAGAGCTGACCTGTCCTTGAAGTGCCTCTTTTCTTGGGATGTCTCCCACAACAGTGAGATGGGCACAACCCCTTAACCCTTTGATTATGACTCTGAATACTTCTCTTTATTCAGTCCTAGGGTTCACATGAAGTCGATTTTCTAATTATAAAACAGTAGTTAATCTGGCCAAAAGCTTTTAAATGAGAATTGTGATTTATTTGGCTGGCATGTAGCTGTTCCACATTAGCATAATTAAAAGGTACAGAGCGAATGAGCTTTTTGCACAGCCTCAACTGGTTTGGTTCAAATTGCAGCTAGGAGATGTATTGCTCATTAATGCTTATCAGTATAGTCATTAGTCAGCAAAACTCTTTGCTTTGTATAATCTTACCAGGGGAAAACTTACACAGCAAATTCCTTCTTGTTTTCATGTGTCCTGGACCGAAGAAATTAGTTTCTACTCTGAAAATAACAGCAGACTGGCTCTCCTTTCAATCTGCTGTAAATCAGGAGTGATTTTATTAAAATCTCTGGACTCATACAGACAGAAAACCAGACAGTGTTAGGAAAGAATACAGCTTAATAGTTTTGAGGTTTGCTTATCTGTATATAACTGATCCTGTTTATTAAAAATACAGAGCAGTAAGCATGTTTAATGTTAATAAAACTTACTGAACTGGCAACATGGATACTCAGTGTGGTCATTTAGTTTCACCATTATTTTTAAGTGTCTGACCTTGATTCAAAATTATTCAGTGATGGAGAATTCATGGCTCTTAGCAAGATTGTTCTATTCATCTTCTACCTTCATAATTAAACATTTCTGTTTTAGTGCTAGCCTTAACTTGGCTGTGTTCAGTCTCTGTCATCGTATCTTTGTCTGCTGGTTTAAAAAAGCTCTTTATTATTCTGACATCCCTAATGCTCGTTTCCTTTGTCTTTAGATCAACTCCAAGGATGATAATGGTGTGATTGCTGGATCCTGGGACAATATGTATACTTATGGTGTCCCACCTTCAGCCTGGACAGGAAGTGTGGATATTCTCTTAGAGTATTACAGTTCTAAACAACCCGTGCGATATGGCCAGTGCTGGGTCTTTGCTGGTGTCTTCAACACATGTAGGTATCAGTGAGAAAAACTCCATGCTGCTGTGCGGTTGTTGCATAACAGAGAGAGCTTTTAGGTTAAGCTAACTACTACTGTACCTCGCTCTGTGGTGTTCAGGAGCAAATGGTAGAGATATCTAAAAATAGATGGTTTAAATAGATGGTCGTTAGATAAACTTTTGGCATCTCCTTCAGTTCATCTGCTCTTCCACATAAGTCTGTTAACTATTTATTTGTTCAGTAAAATGTACTCAGTGACTCATGAGGGTAAGTTTGGGAGAGAGAATGTTAGTCTTTCGACACTGTCCACGTTTCTGTTAGGAAATCTGAGATGAACAGGGGGCCTGTTATCTAGACCTGCAACATGAAACTATTATCCATTATGGGATATGAGATGGCATTTCTACTCTAGAAAAGCCAAATCTCACCTGTGGAGGACTGGTGCTAGCAAAACTGACATGCACTGTCCCAGTACCTATCTGCTGAGCACTGTGCCTTTCTTAAGCCCAGATGATCTTCCTTAGAAGCACTTACAACATGTGCATTTATGTATCAAACTGAGAGGGACCAGATCAGCTTAGGACCATGGAGACACAATGGATTGGAGCCTACTTTGTGTCAAGTACTTTTCAGACACAGCTGAAGGTCTAAGCTTTGGTCCTTGTATTTAAAATGTGAAAAGGACATTACTGAAAAACTCTCCATGAAACCTTTCACCTTTTCATCTCTCTTAATACTGTCACGTGTTGCTGTCTCAAGAAATCACATTATACTTCTCTTTACATTATACTTCTATCAAAAATTAATGACATTAATCGCTCATCTTCTGCAGCAAACATGGAAATTGAATAATTAATGACAAGATACAAGACTGGTTCTTCACCTTCAGGCACCCCTGGACATCTCTGCATTTTCACTTTATATTTGCCTGTTCCGTACATGTATGTTTCATTTTGTACATAATTTTCCTCCGATATGGAGAATTGAATATCATAACTCATTTTGTTTACTTGAGGTAGTTCCAAAGCTATTTAAAACAGTAAGGTCCTCAGAAATAAAGCTGTCTTCTGACGGCCTAGCCTTCTGCTGGCACATGCTTCTCACAGCTGTGGCAGGGGATGCAGTTTCAGGTTTCTCTGCTTCTCTTTCATATATCTGGAGAGGTTCTTGTTCTGATTTGGGGAGGTGCCGACAGCTGCTTTATCCTTCAACACATGAAATGGTTCATTTTATCCCGGGCGCAGCAGGATAATGAGCAATCACCCACATCCAAAGAACCTGAGAGACATCTACTTCCTCCACTGCTTGAGTTCACATGGTCTGTACTTACTGTACTACTGTCTGTAGATGCTCCTCAGCATGGGTTCGAAAAGGCTCTTGCAAATATTTCCTATGGATGCAATTCCTTGCAGTGGCATCCACAGGCCACTTTGTCTTCTCTACCCATTGCCTCGTCTGGATTTCTCTAGGTCACAGACAGACACACATGCCAGTTCTTCCACCTTCCACCCACACTGGCCCTGAATCACCACCAGTATTTTGCCTGGAGACCACCGTGAAACTGGGGCAACGCAGCAGTGGCCCAGTGCCTGCTGTGTTAAATGGAGAGGCATATTTATCTGGGGCAAAACTAGACTCAGTTTGATGACTAAGTTAGCTAAGTCAGAGATCTGGCACTTTGTACTGCTGCAAGGACTGCTGAAGTACAAAGTATGTTCAGCATTATGAAATGAAAATGTTGCCCAGTGGCTGATCTGATCCATAGCCACTGACATGTCCAGCTGCTGACCACTGCACAGAGAGAACAGCAAAGGTCTGAACAGTCATGTGCAACTAAAAGGGGTGTTTTGAGCTGATTTTGAGTCTTTCTCAGCTGGCAATGTTTTATCATTGTGACCAGTCCAGCTTTCCAAGGTTACTGTATTGTAGACTCTGGATAGTCATCCGTTAAAAATGCTAAAACATTCTGAAAAAATGGTCATTAATCTTGAAATTGTCAGACAAATTATTTTCAATGAGCCCTGATGGCTCATGTGCTGGAAGCCTGGGAGGGCACTTGAATTAAGTTTAATCAATAGGTACATATGGTATTGGATGTATCCAAGCAATTTGTCATCCAGGAACTTGAAATGAATGTGCAGAGTTACACTTTATTGGGAGACACAGTAGTGACACTAATGAATATACAAAACCCAGCAGTAGCAGCAAGGGCTGTTCAACATTGCAGCATCAGAACTATTTTTAAATAGGATTTTCAATAAAAATGTTTTGCATTTCCAAAAAAAAAAAAATACCCTTCTGTTTTCTGCAGAACCATATTGGCTCCTAAATTGGAAAACAGGAACATTTTTGGCTGAGAGACAAAATATTTCATCTGGAGAAGCTCCAGTGATGTGTCACTCTGCAGCCCCACTCCCCCCTCCGGGCCATGTTCCATGTCTATTTATCAGCCAGGGTGCACCACAAACACAGAAGCCTAATGATGCACTACTGCACTTCAGATGTAGCCATAGCATTTCCACATTTCCCAAATTTACCACTTGTCAACTGGGAAGAAGAGTCATCAGTGCTACATTGTGATGGTCTGAGATTTTTAGGGATGGGGCTTTTTTTTTTTTTTTTTTGAGACCCTTTATGGGAAGAGACTGTTGACTCTGAAATACTATTACTTAGCAATCAATACAAATTATGTAGTGCATTTTATTCAGACTCTGTAACTCTGACATTTCACTTGCAAATAATGCAGCTTTTCCCCCTTGTTAGCAATAATTTTCTGCTTTATTCTTCATGTTCTCCAGGTCTCTTCTGATGGCAGATACCAAATGGGAAAACTCAAAATCACCAAAAGGAGATACTTTCTATTAATTTTCTTTTTAGCACAGTCTCATGATTCTTCTGGGTTACTGATACTAGGAGATGTAATGTATTTTGCATTTCTTGCAAGCTCAATCTTGTTTTTCTTTATACCATGCAGTTGGTCATGCAGTTGACCCATTGCACCCAGATTTGCCTTGAAAAGCTACAGTGTGGTGACTATGCAAGACTGTTCTAAAACTGTTGATAATCATCTGCTTAGATTATAACCATTGTACCATTACATATCTTGAATGCTCATCATTTTGTGACCAAATAAAATATTTAACATATTCTATATAAAGACAGATAAGAGGAAATATTTGGGTTGATTTGGCTGAGTTTTCACATTTTATTCTAGTTATTAAAAGTTTCTCGCCTCTCATCCTGTCATCCATGAGCAGTCTTCATATTTGTCCTTCTCATCAGACTTATCTTTTTGGCACAGTTCTGAGGTGCTTGGGGATACCAGCAAGACTTGTTACCAACTATTCTTCTGCCCATGATAACAACGCCAATTTACAGTTAGACTTCTTTCTGGATGATGAAGGGAAAGTGGACACCAAAATTACAAAAGACTCTGTCTGGTGAGTTCTCCTGGCAAATGCCTTTAATGTGTCAGCTATATAAGTAGTAAAAACCATGACAGCAATACCTGTGGTTTGTTTATTTCTCTGTACATTAAAAAGCATTGCTAGCTTATGTAAAACAATGAGTGGATTTTTAGTAGCTGACTGATATGAAGTGCTTATCATGTAAAGAGACATATCCTAGGAGTTCCCACTATTAATGTTACCATTCAGTATAGTGCACATTTAAGCTTACTGGCGAAGAGCTGGAATCAATTTCTGCTCCTTTGGGCCAGACCATTTCTAAAAAAGCAAAGGGGTAGGATGGGCACTTCCATCAGTCTGAAGCTAGGCTCAAAGGGATACCTCAATATCTATGGGAAAAGGCCCTTCTTGTCCTGCTTCTGCCCAGTTCCCATATTTGTAGCTGGTTTTATGTTGTGTACTCGCAGTCAACTGTCACAAATAAGTACTTTCCAAAATAAATCCAGTTTGTCTGAAAAAGAAACAAGCCAAAGTATCATACAAGTTACTGAACTGCTTATTGCTGGATTTATAAAAAGAAAAGTCCCTAGGAAGAAGAAATAGAGTCTACGTGTTCTTTTGGAGAAGACAGTGCTCTAACTTCTTCCTCTAACTCTTACTGTCTCCCGTCTGACAGGAGAAGTGTAGCATATATTGATTATATGCTCAGTTCAGTAGAAATTATGTGTGGGTTATTGGGCCTCAAGCCTCTCCTCAGAGCGAAGCAGTGAATGTGACCTCTGCATGTATTCCTATATTCAGGAGATGCTTGTCCTATTCAGTGTTAATATATCCGATTTGTGTCAACGATATCTTCAACTCATCAGCGTAGCTGCTCATCAGCATGTTCTGTTAACAACTTAAACTCTGGAAATCTTACATTAAAACTGTAATAAACCCATTCTGTGGTGGAGGAAATGACTGAACCTCCTACTGTACCTACTGTCACCTCTTTTATGGGATTTCCATGATCTACTACCAAAAAGGAATCTAAAGAAAACAATTAGGTATATTTACATCTGAAGCTTGTATCACAGCATCACAGAATATTTGAGACTAGAAGGGACCCCTGGAAGTCATCCAACGCCCCTGCTCAAAGCAGGGTCAGCTAGAGCAGGTTGCTCAGGGCTGTATCCAGTTGGGTTTTTAGTTTCTCTAAGGATGGACACTCCACAACTCTGGGAAACTTGTGCCAATGCTCAATCACTCTCACAGTAAAAAAGTGTTTCTTGATGTTCATCCAGAATTTCCTGTGTTTCAATTTGTGCCCTTTGCTTCTTGTCCTGTCGTTGGGGGCCACTGAGAAGAGTCTAGCTCTGTCTTCTTCCTGTCAACTCCCTAACCAGGCATTTATACACATGGATAAGATCCTATTGAGCCTTCACATCTCCAGGCTGAACAGTCCCAGCTCTCTCAGCCTCTCCTCATGTACAGCCTCTAGTGTATCAGCCATTCCTTCCCATTTTCTACATCAGCAAGCTTGCTGAGGGTATAGTAGGTCTCGTCATCCAGGTCATTAACAAAGATGTTAAACAGTATTGGATCCAGTATTGACCCCTGCGATTCACAACTAGTGACTAGGCTCCAGCTGGTGTTCACACCAATAATCACAACCCTCTGATGCCAGCAGTTCAGCCAGTTTTCAGTACATCTTACTGTCCACTTATCTAGTCTATACTTCAATGATTTGTCTATGAGGATGTTCTGGGAGGTGGTGCTAAAATCAAGAGAAACCAACCCCATGCACTAGTCTTCCTTTGCCCACTTAGTCATTCATTAGATCACAGAAAGCTACCAGGCTGATCAGGTGTGGCTAGCCCCTTGTAAACCCATCCTGACCACTGCCTGTCACCTTATCCTTAACATGTCTGGAAATGTTTTTGAGAAAAATTCGCTCTATAACCTTCCCAGGAATCAAGGTGAGGTTGACAATTCTGTAGTTCCCTGGGTGGTACTCCTCTTTCTTGAAGAAAGGAGTGATACCTGCTTTCTTCCAGTCCTCAGGAACCTCCCCCAATCACCATGACATTTTGAAGATAGATATGAGTGGTCTTACAATGACAGCAGCCAGCTCCCTCAGCACTTTTGCATCCATTGCATCAGATCCATTGGACTTCTGTGTGTCCAGTTTGTTTAAATATCCTCTAACGTGTTCCTCCTCTAGAGATGGTGAATTTTCGTTACTTCAAACTTCCACACTGGTCTTAGAGGCTGTGATTCCTGAGGGCAAATGTTAGCAGTAAAAGCCAAGGCAAAGAAGACTTTGAAGACTTCAGCCTTTGACACCAGATCTTCTGCCCCATTCAGCAGCAGACCTATGTTTTCCATCACCTGCCTGTTGATACTGATGTATTTGCCTTTCTTACTGCTCTTTACATCCCTTGACATACTCCATTTGGTCTGGGTTTTAGCTTTTCTAAACCTGTCCCTGCATGCTCAGACAGTGTCTATATTCCTCCTGGTCACCTGTCCCTACCTCCACCTCTTGTGCACTTTTTCTTTATGTTTGGGTTTAATTGGGACCACCTTGTTCACCATGCAGGCCATATGCCACTTTTTGTTAATTTCCTGCACATGGGGATGGAACATTCCTAAGCTTGCATGAGGTGACCCTTGAAAAACAACCAGGTCTCCTGGACCCATCTATCCAGAACTGCCTCCCATGAGATTCCTCCAAGCAGGACCTTAAAAAGGCCAAAGCCCTGCTCTCCTGAAGTCCAGAGTTGTGGTCCTGCTATTTGCCTTGTTCCCTCCTGTTAGGACCCTTGGGAGTTTCCAGTTTACTAAGCTGCGTCTCGTCTATGTGACAGCAGGACCTCAGTATGTCTCATGGGGCTGGTCCTTCTATGGCTCACAGAGCTGTAAAGGAACAGTCACTCTTCTGAAATGTCCTCTGCCTATAAGTGATGTGAAACAAGACCTAGTGACTGGCCGCCTCACTGCTCAGTCCGTACATGCCCAGTAATGGATCATTGTCACGCTTCAGACTTTTCACTGTCCCATCTTTTCTTCTCCGCTTCTCCTAACCTGATGTATGAAACACCTCTCACCCACTTCTGACATTTTCTTTTACTTTCCTAACTCTCCTTTTCACAGTTCTTTCCCAAGACTTCTTAATTCAGTCCTGATTTTTTTCCATTCGTTTGGGACAGGGCCAGATCATCCAAAATCATCCTTGCTCCACTGAAATCCATATGCAACTTTCATCCTTCCACCCTACATTTGTTTTTCTTTGGCTTGATTACTTTTTGAACTGCCTTGTTCATACTTTTATCCTCCTGGTGCATTTATTCGTACATGGTGCACATAACCCTTTGGGCATGACTTAATATATTAACCATCTCTTTTCATTTCTCCTCTGTGTCCTTTCTCTTCATTACTCTGTAACACTCCACAGTAGCCCACATGTCAGCTTTAAATGGCTTGTGTCTTAACCTTGATTTCATTTTTAATGTCTCCTTTTCTTTTCTTTTCTTTTGAGGACAAGCTCAGGGTATTTATAATTGTTTTTAAAATATATTTCTCACTTTTATTTATAATATACTGAAAACTGGAAGCAAAGCTCTTTTTCTTTATTAATATGTCATTTCTATTGCCTTGTACTGCTGGAGCTGATCTATCTCAGGTTTTAAATACTCTCAAATTTCAGGAATACTTGGAGCCAGGATTTTTAGTCCAATCAATCTCTGAGTGTGGGGCTCCCTCTGAATGTTATCTGACATTTATTTATTTTTATTAAAGATCATCTTCTCCCTCAGGATAGGAAACAGCAACATCAACAAAACACATATAGGAAATTACACAGACTTTGCAAAAAGTTATTTTTATAAAGCTGGCCGGATTTGGGCCCATCAGTACTGCCTCTGTCCCCTTACTTTGTTCTTCTTGTCTTTTTTAATGATGATATAAAGACACTTAAAGAATATTTCTCTTGGATGGGAATCAAGACCCACTACTGTGAGGTCCAAGCAGACTGATGCCACTACCTCAGCAGAAACTTGCTCGAAGTCACCCAGCACTATGGGGGTACATCCATGTCCAGGCCTGTGGAGAAAGCCCTTCTGAGACCTCTGCTCTCTCATTCACTTCCATCTCACTTTTCTCTGATTTCCCAATAATATTACCAGTGTGTCTCTCAACCCAAATGCCTGAGCTTGCTAGCTAATGAAAGGGCAGCAGCTGTTTCCAGCATGTGCCTGTCTCATAAGCAATACTAAGTACACTTCTTAAATTGTCTTCCAGGCATAAAACCCACCTGGTCATCTTTTATTAATTTCCCCATCGCTTTGTTTAGTCTATTCGTAATTATCTCCGTAAATATTTAATGGTCACTACATTGATCCATATAGCCATTCTTGCTTTCTTTAATGTCTCAGGCTTGCTGTAGAATACAAGATCTACAGAATCAGTTTAACAAATTATGGCTGTGGAGCCAGGTCCTCAGCTGTGCTCAATTCTACCAGAAAGATGTTTCTGCTACATTGCAGAGGCAAATGTTCCCCTTATCCTCTGTTCCTTAATGCTCCTGTGCTTTACAAGCAATGTCTTCCTATCCATTCACATTCAATACCCTTAAGCATATTTGGGTTTTGCATGGCAGCAGACCTAAAGAAATAACTGTCCTGTTGTGCTCAACACTACACATATAGAAAGCAGTAAGAAAGGTCCTGTCCCCTATGATGAATGCAGAAAAAAATATAGAAAACCCTCCATTACCTCATTACAGAATTGAAGCAGAGCTGCCATTTTCCACATTGTTTCCCCCCCTTGGTTTTATCATCCTTCCCTCCTGCCTGCTCTTCAGGTTCTTCTTTCACAGAACACAAAGCTGATGACACATCTGACTTTGATTCCAAGTGAACCAGTGAAGGCTTCAGGACAGGGATTGTCTCTCTCACATGTCAGCGTAGCAGTTTTCAAAAACCCACCTACCACAAAGTGCGTCCCCATTCTCTGGTAGCCCTCAGCAAAGCTCTGCAAGCATGATTCAGCATTGACTACTCTCAGCTGCATCAAAAATTCTCTGAATGTGTGTCATTTTCCTTGAATAATTCCTTTTTCTGTAGTTCTGCTTCATTAACTCTCTTAACTGACAAGTTTTGCCCTGATCCAAGCTTTCATTTCCACTTTGAAATGCCTTGTTAGACAAGCCTCAGATCCTTACAACTCTGCTCCATGGCTGGTTTTCTCCTATTATTAATGAAATGGTCAGAGTTTAACAATCCCCATTTTGGTTGCTAATATCATTGCATGTACTAGGGGCTGTATCGGCAGCTACACAGATGTAATTTTATTCATATCTGCTGTAGGATATGTATAATTTGCAAGAAAAATTGCCCCTTTCTCTACTTCTTCCTTCTTTTATTTTTTGCAGTAATGAAATTTAAACACTTTGCTGGCTTTGTTTCAAGACACTCTTTCTAGATCGTCTTTTTTCCTTGCTTGTGCTCTCCCTTGAGCACCAGTAGCATTGCAGGAAATTACAAGATCTGTCTTTCTTTTCTGTTCATCTTTGAAATATTCTGGGCAGACCGTGATGGTGCCGTAGTGGTTTTTTTTCTCTTCCTGAGCATTCAGCCAAGTGAGGGCATTTCAACCCCGAGCGCCTAGATAAATGACTCTCAGAAATTCACCTTTCAGCATACTGTCCTGGGCCCTAAAGGCAACACTTGGCCCACAGTGGTCGTAGGCAAGTTTTATGGAAAGCTATATTTTCTAGGAGACCTGACCCTCCTTCATTGGCATGACACACTGGGAAGATCTTATAAGGAATCCACAATGAGGATAGTTTTAGAAAGCCTATGCAGGATCTCTTTTTCAACCAACATGGAATCCAGCTAATCATGTTTGTTTTGAGCCATGAAAACAAAGCTACATGCTGTAAGTTCCAGAGTTGATCCTGAAATCTCTTCAGAAGAGGCGCCAAAGCTTAAATCTTAATAGTTGTAAAGCAGACTGTGCTTTAATGGCTTGAAGAGGATTCAAAGTTTGTTTTAGCAGGCAGATTGAAGTGGAAGTGTCTGGCTAGAAAGGAATTGTAGTTTGTGTAGCTCTTCATATACCCCAACAATCTCCAAGTACTGGAAAGTTTTCTAAGACATTTGGATTCAGAACACATTAGAAGAATCAAAATGCTTCTTCAGCTTGCAGTCAAGAAACTACAATGAAGGATTATGGCCTTCAGGTTTTAACAGATACATACCAAACTTTCAGCCCTAAAAATCTATTCTCTAAAAACAGACATTTTTTTAAAATTCCTTTTTCACCCCTAAATTGGCAAATGTTGTTATTAAAGCTATGGCAGGGCATAAACACACAGGTTTGTTCTGGTCTGTATGCTTTTTTCCAAGAATTTAATATTCTGGTCCCATCTCTTGTCTAAGGAACTATCATTGCTGGAATGAAGCTTGGATGACCAGACCTGATCTTCCTGTTGGTTTTGGAGGATGGCAAGTTGTTGATGGGACACCCCAAGAAACCAGTGATGGTAATAGTGCTTGAAGTCCTCCTTAGCTCTCTTTCCAATGCTTTTGTGGCAAACAATGAGCTGATGATAGCTAAGCCAGTGGCACTATATGGCTGGTGACAGCTTCTTGCACCAGGTAACCACACTCATCTGTGCTCAGGGCCTTCTCCTGATTTGTTTTGAGCTCTAAAACAAGTCTGTCCTTATTATAATATGCTCATGATGCATGAGAAGGGCCCTGCTTAGTACAGAAGAGTTGTAGTACTGTTGCCAAAAGATGGCTTCTAAAATTTTAGAGAACCTGTACAGGAGCCTGATCAAATTAATTCTCCTTCATTTTATGTCTGCAGCCCTTACTAAACTTCCTGAGCAGGTACGCAGGAGAGAAAAAGTGAAAAGCCACTGCTATTTCTTCCCATTCCTTAATTTTCTAGTTCTTAAAAGATATTCTTAGCAAATTTGCAGTGGGATTTTTTTCTCAGTCTGTGGTATAACTGAGCCCTCCCAAAATTATCTGCTTTAACCAAAACCAGCTGTAACTGCGTTTCAAGCGCTTGAAACTTACAGTGGACTTTACCGTGGCATTAAGGTACCAAACCATTAAGTTGTTTCAGACTTGAGTCTGTGTTGTTTAGAGAGCTAGTAACAAAGTTAAGCTTTTCACTTGGTCAGGAGTTCCTATAAACTATTAAAAGAGTTCACCAAACCCCAAGAATAATTTTTCTTTGAGAAAATGGAACATTTTGACATGTTTTTTAAAGAATTTAATCTGTCACTTTATCTCTCTTCTCCCCATAGGTATGTACAGGTGTGGCCCAGCCTCAGTTCAAGCCATTAAACATGGTCATGTTTGCTTCCAATTCGATGCTCCTTTTGTCTATGCTGAGGTACATACCTGAAAATTTTTGGTGCATTGAGTGTCATCAGTGGGACCGTACGTAAGACAGAAGATAGGGCTCCACTGCATTTTATGGGTTGAGAAGTTACTTCATGTATACTCTACATCAAAGAAAGATCTCATAATTATATTTTGACATGCAGGCCAGTAGGTGTGATATGGCTCTAATGAATGACAGAGATTTCTCTAATCTCTGCTCATCAATGTAATAAGCAGAAAAAGCTACGCTGGCTCCGATGAAAATTCAGGCTGTGATCACTTATCCTTCCCAGATTCCAGCTATGCTGGCAAATGGGTCACTAGCTCTAGCTGCTCATCTTCATCCCTTGTTAGCCATTATCTCCTTCCCAGGCTTGCCAGAAAAGCTGCTTATGTTAAGGCTCCCTTGCTTATTTCAGTAAAAATGGATGCAGTGATTTTAAAGTAGTCTTTACTCACCACATTCCTTTTGGCTGCAGTGGGTCAAGGAGAGGTCATATGGGTGGTTTGACTGGCAGATCTGAGAGGGAAATATCTCCTTGAGGAACAAGAAGATCTGGTCTGGAGTTTTAACCTCTTGCACCAGCAGAGCTGGTGGGCCCAGAATTGCAGCACCTGTAGAGCAAGTCTCTCTTTAATTGAATTGTATATAGCTTAGGACAGAAGACAATAAAGATATTTTATCTATGAAGCATTCCCCTCTCTGTGGTCTAAAGCTTTTTGGTGCAAGGAATGTGTAATCATGCTCCCCAAGTCCAAACGGTATCTCTGTAGCCTACTCAAGTTTACACTGTCTGTCATTCTGGAGCTGTGAATAGTAAAATGCATCTAGGCATTGTTGTAGCAAGTGACTAATTTTAAACACAGGACTTCAATGTAAGTACTTAGTGGGACTTCAAGTCAACATGTCATTGTTTTGAGGGGAGACAGGCTGGCTTCCCTTCCTCTCTCTACTTGCATGTATCTCAATCCTTTTTCGTTTAATTTTATAGGTGAATAGTGATATTGTTTACTCGAGAAGGGAGAAAAATGGAACCCAAGTGATAGAAAAAATTGACACAACCCATGTTGGGCAGTTGATTGTGACCAAGGAAGTTGGGGGTGACGGCATGATGGAGATTACTGAGGAGTACAAGTTCCAAGAAGGTAACCTGAAATGGTGTAGAACCATATCGATGTAGATTTACCTTAGTCAGATGTTGGATGGTGGATTTACAAACCTCTGGCCCTGAGGGAGATTCATGAAAAGGTGCCCTCTGGAACTCTATTTGTAACTCCATCCCAGAAACACTGCAGATGCCTTGATGAGAGCACAAACTGTCCTACTCGGAAATACTTTGGACTGAGTAAGCTGTAGTGAAAACAAAGGGTAGTCACGGAGTAACCCAGAGCATTCAAAACAATTCAAGGCTTTCTGTACAGTTGTTTAGACATTTCTTACTCAGGCTAGATGTTCACACAGGGTAAATTAGTGTAGCTCCATTAATATCCATTAAGCTACATCAATTTATCTGATATGGCTTGAATCTTTAACTCCAGCTCACTTGGAAGCTGTGAAGTTCTCCTGGTATTAACTTTACCAGAGGAATATATTCATTGTCCTCTTCCATTCGTTTCAGCTACCACAAACTACGGAATATGCACCCTTGTGATCAGTGAGTGAGCTAATGCAGTACTCCTGTTTCTTTTCTAAATTTGATTTTCATTCATTTCTAGGCTCAGAGGAAGAGAGACTGGCTCTTGAGACTGCTGTGATGTATGGCGTTAAAAAGCAAACTACCCAAGATACCATGTATCAGCCACAAACTGATGTTGACATGGACTTCCAAGTGCAAAAGGCAGTCCTTGGCAGTGACTTCAAAGTCACTATAACTTTCAGGAACAAAAGTCGCAGCTACTACACTGTCACTGCCTATCTTTCAGGCAACATAGTGTTTTATACAGGAGTCACAAAAAATGAATTCAAGAAACACTCTTTCAGTGCAAAACTGGAACCCTCTTCACGTAAGACTTGCATAGCTGTTTTCAAACCTGCTAGCCTTTTTTCCCTGTGTCATTAACTCTCACCAATGTCTCTACCCATGTATAGAGGCAATTCTAGTAGCTAGGGGCAGGATACTCTATTGGGTATCAGGAGGCTTCACTCACAACTCTAGCCCTGCTGCCAGTGTCATTTAGTGCTGAGACCATTTTCTTCAGGCTGCTGCTCCCATAGTGCTCTCTTACACTGAGCTGCATGTCTGAGAACTGTTAATTTTTCTTATTTATTACAAAAATGGAGTGCAAGTATTAAGCCGCAAGGTACTGTTTTTCATACATTCAGTCTCCTAGAAGTATCTCAGCAAGTAAAGAAAAAGTTCTGGTTCTCTAGGATGTCATTTACAGGACAAAAAGGTGAATATCTTGCCTTACCTAGTAGAAGCTAACAAGCTCCAAGTGGGTTCAAGTGCACATCTGCCTTTGCAGGACTAGGTGGTTCAGGATTTTGTAGTTACAGTGATCTAAAAAGTTTATGTGTAACTAGAATGCACCATTATAGAGCAGGGGCATTTGTCAGCTGGGCAGGCACCACAAAGGTGGGTTATTTTTACAGACGCAGCATTTGCTTTTCCTAGTGGCCTCTGAACTGTGGTGCTGAGATCCTGCCTCCCTTTTCTCATGAGAAAAGCAGTACCTGTCAGCCTAGCTCATGCAGCTGAGGGCAGGATTTTGCACTGCTCAAAGTAGAGAAGAGGGAAATTCTCCTTTTTTGTTTTGGACTTAACCAATCCATTTCCTCTCTGCCATGGCAGCCTCATTCGGAAAACAGTCAGCAAGTGCTGAGGACCTGCTGTATTCCAAAGCGCTATGGAGCAGGCTGGTTGTAGATCCTTGGCTTCTCCAGCAACAAGTGACTGCCAATCAGTCCTTCTCCTGACAGGCCTGTGCTCTTGAATTAGTGCCTCCAGCTTAGAAAAAGTGATGGGAATGTGCTTTTACAGCAGCTAAGTCAGAGGACTTGAGTTCCCTACTGAAAGAGTCAGGAGCAGTGATTTTGCCTTCTTCCCGCTGCTGCTGGGCAAAAGGACTCTCTGCTGAGTGCAACGGGAGTTGCAGGACTTTGGGAAGCCAAAGGATTGCCCTCCTGATCTGGATCTGGTGCTGGATCACAGCAACCCTGGCTGACCTCTGAGCTTTCTCATCTGTCTTGTCTATCTCATCCCAGCTCAAGAGACACTGTGAGTCCTCTGTCCTCAAAGAGGACAGGTTTTGTCTCAGTGGGAAGCCTCTATGGAACCACAGTTCACGCTGTGCCATGAAAAAAAAAATCCTCTGCTTTCTTCCTCACTTTGAACACCATCTAAAACTGCACATTTTTATTTGAAGCTGATTAATCTCCATAAAGTAGGAGTCCACTTATGAAGATCTACAGGTGAAGGTTAATAAAAATCTACTTCTGGTCTATAACAAAGCCCTGACAGCTGCTTGCTGGTTCTTTCTAACTCCCCAACTGGAAATGGGCATTGGGTTGTTCCAACACAGCTGATCAAAACACAGTGTGGGGGTTTATAGTGGCTTGCATCAGTTACTAAGTGTTTGATCTGAAATACTGGAAAACTTTTGGAGACTTAGCTAGGTACAGTAAAAAAAAAACAATTTCAACTGCTGAGTCTAAATTCTGTGCCACTTCTTTGACAAGTGAAAATTCAGTCATCTTGTAGGAGATGTGCAAATACCTGCTACACTTTCTGGCTGTGATTTGTGCTTGGTTCCAGGACTTATGTCTTCTTTCGCATCAAAGGTCTGTGTAAGGTACTATTACCTAAAACACAGCTTCTGCAGTGTTTTGAGGCTCATCTAGCTCCTCTGTGCAAGAAATGAAATGACTAGGTGTTTAAGAATCACTGAGCCTCATGATTCATTTTTTCTAAGTAAATGGTTTGTAAAAAGCTTCTTGAAACTGTGCTGGAAACTCTGAATTGATTGATGGTGAGTGAACAGAGACTAGAGAGAGGCTCCTGAGAGAACAGATAGTGGATGTTTTTGCATGTGTACCGAAAATATGTCCCCATCACTGCTTCTGGCCAAGGAGACTTGCTTTAAGGTATTACCACCTTTCAAGATGGAAATTAGCTTACATCTGAGCTACAGTCGTAGACTTGTGGAGCACTTTGTCCTGCAACAGCACAAAAAAACCCTCACAAGCTATGCTATCTCTGAAGGTGACATAAAATTTGAGCATGAATTCTTTCACCTTTGCCTTAGAAAGGAGTACGCATGCAATCAGGAGCAGTGTCTGAGCAGATGGGCAGCGTGAAGGGAGGCAGTGTGATCATTTGCAACTGCGTGAGAATACTCTGTCAGGGGTGTGATGGAAGGATATCTTCTGAGGCACTCAAGGAGAATTTGGGGATTCATTCATGGCGAGAAGTGTACATATATGTATGGAAGTAACAAAAAATTGCAGTACAATAAAGATGTGTCAAAGGCATTCTTCCAGCCCATGCTGCTGAAAGACTGAAGCAAACTAAGTTTTCAAACAGGAAGCAAATGCATGATTTTCAGAATAATGATTAAAGGAATTGTGTGGGCTGAAAATATCTTTGAGGATTTGAATAGCTTAAACCTTCCAGTGCCTTCAAAGGTGCTCTCGCATCTACTCAGTTATATTTAGTTTTCTCTGGTTTTTTGAAAGGCTGTAAGGCAGCTCGGTGTTGTGTCTCCCTTGGCTTTCCCATATGCAGTAAGTGGTACTGGCAACTTACCAGCACAACCAGTGCTAAGGAAATGGAAGTCTATTATTCTTTTTTTTTCCTGTGGTGATTAAATTTAAACAGAAAAGTTCATCTTTCCTTCCACTGTAAAGTAAATTTCTCTTCGGTTGTAACTTATTTATTTATTTACTTACCTTACACAGATGAGAAACTGATTTATAATTCACAGTTTGGCGCACTGAAATTTTTACAAGAGATACAGAGTGAGAGGTAGGGAGAGAAGGAGGGAGGGGGAGCACATCAAGTAAATTTAAGGCTGGCCTGGTAAATCCAGGTCAGGTGGTCACCAAGGGAATAGCTTTGAAACAAAGTCAAGGAACTGGTTTTGATGTGAGCGGATCAAAAGAGTGAAAAGGCGTGAATGTCATTTACCCAATTGAGTTCAATTATCTTAGTGCATACAGTGTATGTCACAAATACAATGCAAATAATGGAAAACAGTAATAATCATAGTTAACAGATGGGAGATCTTGATATGTTTACTAGGATTATAATTAATGTTTATAGAGGCAAGAGCTCCAGGTCTATATATCCTGCCTGGTCACTTAGTTAGCAGGTCTGCTTCTCTGCATCACATTCTCACACCATTATTGGTCTGGGAATTGCAGTGCAATATGGTTAAAATTAATGATTCCCTGCATCTTAACCATCTAGCCTAGGGGGACTTGTTTCTTCCAATAATTATTGTCAGGGAGCACGTGAAAGCTCTCTGGGAGGCATGCTGGTGACAGGAGCACCTTCTTGCTAAATTTTACAGGCAAGTCCAGTGTAGGACAAAGGCAGATATCCAGACAAGTCTCAGAGAGCAGGTGGTCTCCCAGGTAGCCTGCATGGGCTTGCACCCCCCAGTGTCTGCTCTGGTGGCATCCCTCTGCCAGGAAAAGAGGCAGAGAAAGCACAGGAATAAAGTGAAAGAGACAACATTTACAGGGATGACACTCAAAAGCTAGTTTGGACCTTCGCGCCCAGTAGCTATTTATTTGTTGTCTTGCTTCTCACTTATTTGTGGTAGTGCCTAGCAACCTTCGTCAGCGACCTAGGCCTGTACTAATGGGCATTGAGCAGAGAGTGTGCATAAATCCCACCTTTGTCCTAGGGAGTGTACAGCCTAAAATGAAAGAGGTCAAGATAAGAGGGGGAATGGTGAGGTAAAGAAATGAAGATGGTTTGGGAAAAAAAAACAGTCATTCTTTTGTGGTGGGACACCTTTTCTCCAAGGTGCTCATGTAACTGGCGCTGGCCATGATGGGAGGGAGCAAATAGCCCCTAGATTGCCTCAGATCCCTTTTTTCTCTCCTGTTTCTCCTCCCAGCCAGTGCTTTTGATGTTGTGATCAAATCGAGCGAGTATCTGAGTGACCTGCTGGACCAAGCCTCCTTTCATTTCTTTGTGACAGCACGGATTAAGGAAACAGGGAAGACTCTGGCCATGCAGAAGGCAACAGTCCTGGAAATTCCCACCCTGAGGATCAAGGTAGCTCAGGGCTGGGGTGGAGGGGAATGACTAGCATGCTGTGCATGGGCTGTTCTCTACAAGGCTGTCACATTGACTTCTGGGATGAGGGGCTGTATGTGTGTGTGTGTGTGCACACTAGACCTTCAGTCTAACATAGACCTTATAAAGCAGTGGCTGACTGGAGAGTACAAGGTTTTGTAGGTATGTTATATATTGTACTGAGTATCCCTACAGTAAAGAATGAGACTGACAGTGTCACCCATAGTAGAGAGCTGAAGCGATCTCAGTGGAGGAAGGAGGAGGAGGAAAGATCTGAGAGCGCTGGAGAAACTCAAAGGATAAGAGAAGTTACTCAAGTCTTTAACCACTACAGAAGTCTCTTATATTTAAAGCAACACAGCACAGAGGCCTCTTGCTGAAGAATGAAGGTCACTGCTGTTGAGGTGAATTTGCTTGCTCTTACAGATGTTATGGAAAATCCCTCCATACTTAAAGAGGCAGCATCCATTTGGGATGATGATTTCAGGGATTTGCTGCTGCTCTGTGAATATACTGTGGATTTCCCTGAAAGTTCAAGCATTTCTGTGGACGGTGGCATGGTACCCATGAAAATGTGGAAGTGTAATGTTTGTGATAGGACAAGGACCCTATGTCATGTGGCAAAGGCAGGGCTGAGATTTAGAGTTCTCAGTTCATAACAGGGCACCCAAATACATTGCATCATTTTCCAAAGCACTGAGCTTTCATCTGCTTTGAAAGATGTCATTTGGATCTGCTTTTTTCCTACTATTAAAAAAAAAAAAATATCAGAACACCTGTTCAGGAAC
This sequence comes from Leptosomus discolor, assembly GCF_034619465.1. Classification (NCBI taxonomy): domain Eukaryota; kingdom Metazoa; phylum Chordata; class Aves; order Leptosomiformes; family Leptosomidae; genus Leptosomus; species Leptosomus discolor. The sequence continues at coordinate 30,732,463 of NC_141398.1, read as the reverse complement.
ATTTACATAAACATGAATGCAACTCCCTAAAATTCAGGACCTTGAAAGCAGTCTAAGTTTATAGACCTTTCCCCGTCTGTATATTTATTTGAACCAATGTTTATGTTTCCATATAATAATATATGTAATAATCTGAAACAGCAACCTTCTGCCAAAAAAGGTTTTTAAAAAATGTAGATCAAAACTACAGTCAAGTCTGTGAAGTATTTCATGGTCTGCAGAAATGTCATTGTGATCTGATCAGATTATTGGTATTTTCAAATAAAAGTTTTTTGGTTTACGGAGCATTCTAGAGGGGAGGTAAACAAGACAGAGAAAATCTACTTCCAATGCCTATCTTCGATAACCAAATTTTGAAAGTAGAGAGTTCTTTCAATGCAATACTTAAACAGAACATCTTATACAGGATCCCAAATTTCAGCTTCAAAATAGTTTATCCTCCCTGATGCTATGAAGAAAGGATGTTTAGTGTATGAGTTAGGTTGTTGTCCAATAACCATGTCTTCTGGTAAAACTGCGTTTGTCTCCTCTCTGCTTCTATGTGATGTGTAAAAATAAGCTGAAATTCTAATAGCTGGATTTTTTTGAGTGAGCATGTGCATATGTATATACCTACGTATTTCTATAGGAAACTTTGCTTTATTGGTTTTTTAAGAAATCTGAAGAAGCTTATTCCCCTAGATTTCTTGGCAGATTTCTTCATTGAATTTGACTGCAGACTGCAGTTCTTAATGTGAGAGTAAGGGAAGGAAAAGAATGAAAAAATCTATTTCCCTTTATGTCTTTACATACACCTTTGATCTTTCTCTGTTGGTCTAAGGAGATTGTCAAAGTTAACAGTGTAGGAAATTGCACCTTACTCTAATTTAGCTTGAGGTCAGGTTACAAAAATAAACTCAGCAAATACAGATCATGGTTTCAGTTGCATGTGTGGCAGATCAGGATGATTTTGAGTCCCTCCATATGACAGTGATCTTAAATGGGCAATTGAAATAAGGAGAACGTAAGACCTCTTAATTGGGCCAGGACTTCTGAAAATGCCACTGATGTCTTTTTGCAGAGTCAGGTGGTCAAATGCTATTGAGACCTTAGCTGTGAGTATCTTATTCTTTACTCCAGTCAATATATTGGTATTTGGTGCAGAGTGATCCCTTATACCAGTCTTTCCAGTTTTTGCCACTGTCACACTCCTTAAAAATTTTCAATAGGGCTGCAGACCCAAGCATAGCACTTTCTTGCCAAGATTTCTTTTTCTTAGTTACCTTTCTCAAGACCCTTGAAGTAGTCCATGGACCAGCTGGGTTCTACCAGCTGTAAGTTCAAAACCCTTGACTGACCCTTTTATATTCTGTGAGAAATGTTGTGTTTCTAGTGAACAAAAAACCCAACAAAATCCCCATGCATGTAGTCTTTGTCTAAAAACACGTTCATTTGGAGGTGTTTTCCAGGCAGCTGTACTACTGGCACTGATCTGAATGGACAGACAGATCCCTTCAGCTGTGTACTATGATATATGTGGAAGTCGATGTGATCACTGTTCATTAGTCTAACAGTTTAATATTCTCCAGTGCAAAATGCATTGCTTTTTTGCTATGGAAGGGTTTTGGAGGACAACCGACTCTCTGGTCTACTTTATGCACAGGGTTAGAAATCCTTCAAGAGCATGAGACGTGATTGCAAGGCAGGGGGAAGATTGGCACAACACTTTGGGGGGGTGGTGTGCAAGCAATGTGACTCAGTGTTTCTAATTTAGGGTAATAAGAAAGACATACTCTTCTTTTCTGGAGCTTATGTCCTGAGCAGGCCATGCACTTCAGTGGTAGTGGGGAGCCTGGGCAGGAGGGCAAAATCTGGAAGAGAAGTCCCTTCAGCTGGACTCGCCCTCAGTTGGACACTTAGCTCCAGGACTGTGCATGTAGATTTCTGTTTTTCTAATGGAAATGAGGGCCTGCCTCTTGACCTGCCATGTCGCTTGAGGGAAAATTGCAATCACATTGGAAAAATCTGTGGTGATACCTATGGGCCCATCAACGATTTTCTTCTGACTAGGCTTTCTCTGCCTCATGCCATTTTGCTGTGTGCTCCATTGCCCCTCCTCTCCTTCCTTGCATGAGGGGCTTTTTATTATTATCAACTTGTGGACCGTTGCCTTTTCCTTGTCTTGCAGACCCAAGGTGAGATGGTAGCTGGTAAAGAAATGTCTGTGACTGTGGAATTCACCAATCCTCTGAAACAAACCCTGGAGAATGTCACACTCCGCCTCGAGGGACCTGGCGTGCTGACAACAGTGAAAAAGGAGTTCAGGTAGGGAAGAAAGCACGACTAACTGGGAGCTCATCCCCTGCTTGCTCACAGAAGGAAGCTCATGAGAGACACTTAACTAATGCTGCACTGAGTAATTAATTTCAGAGATTCTCTTCTTACTTTAAAAACGATACACAAGGGACCTATAGGTCTCAATAGTCAGAAGTCAGGCTGTCCAGAGAGACTGTGCAGAGAAACTGTGAGAGCATTTCATCTGCCAGTGTTGGAGGAAGGGTAGTGGTTGTGGGTAGTTGCTGATGCAGCCTGAGTTTACTTTTTCACTGTATTACGTTATTTTTAGTGCTTGACAATAGCACTTATGAGCTGCTATCACAGAAAGAAAGACAGATTTATCCTACACACGAAGTGTTTACTGCTGCTCACTCAGTATGTGCAAATCAAGTCTTGTGCTGTTTTTCAAAAAGGCCTTTTCTCCACTCATGTTAATCGTGATTATACAAGATGTTCAGGTACCTCAAACGATCTTTCAAGCTTATGTCAAGTCACGAACTGTGTGTTGGATGCAGCAGAGCCCACTGGGATGGCTGTAGCGCATGTGTGAGCACACAGTTCTCTCTCCCAGTAGCACCACTGCACAGGGTTGCCCCACCACAGAGGCGTGTTACCAACACAGGGTCCTCGCAGGCCTGAGGAAAAGGAAAGCCACCTTCATTACACTCAGAGCTGCACCTCATGCTGACACTGTGGTACCTGTATGCTAAGCAAGTTGTTTCCTAAACTCTCTTTCCATTTAAGTTCAGTGTTATAGGATCAGCATTAGCCACTTCCAGGATATATAACTGAGATCCTTGGGAAATTTTGCAGCCATTGTTTAGTCTTGGGCAGCCAAAGCAATGTTGTCTATCATTACCTGAGCTGATGGTCCCCAGGTGTGTGCAAAAGGAGTTTGAAAAATTGCCTGTGCTTCAGCAGCTGCAGAAATTGTCAGCATTATCTGCAGCCAGTGAGAGAGGTCTGAGCCTGATTACACCTGGGCCAGCGATAAAAAGATCACAATCAGTCTCCAGAGCGGAGCTGGACAGAAAAATGACTGTGAAAGGGCATCATACCGCGCTTGCTTTGTGCACGTGGTATGTCACAGACGCTGCTGAACGTGACTCAGCACAGTCCACACGTTTTACACAAGTTGCAGCAATAGCCCTCCTTGCTGCCCAGCCATGCCAGCCTCCCCTGGTGTTCTGCATCCCTCTCAATGCAAAAGCTGCCATGGGCTGCTCTTACCTTCAAGTATGCAGAAGTTGTCAGGTGCATGAAAGGCACAGGAGTTAGGGAGAAAAATGATTCACAGAACAGATGTAATTTTCCTTCAAGTCACCATGTTTTCCCCTTTTCAGTAGTGCTCTTGGCCTCATTTAAAATGGAAATGGATCAGCTTAGTCATTTTAAGGTTTAACTTCTCAGAGGTGAATGAAGGCTGCAGGTTATACACACACAAAGGACAGAACAGGGGGCAGTTGTAGTTTATTTAAATAATAATCACATTTGCCTCTGTGCATTCAGAGTGATAAATGGCTCCGGTGTGGTGATGGCTCAGCATATCACACAGAACCATTCATCACTGAATTCTCTCCCAGAAAAATCAGATTAGGGTCGGCTTTACTCGATTTGCAAAGAGAATTAGACCTATTCTAGGCTTTCCCCACCCTTCCGCTGCTTCCTTGTCCGTCAGGGACTGTCACATATGGGATGTGGCTTTTGCGGCTCTTTGAGGGGATGAGACTTTTGACCTCTCTGTATTTTTAAGGTAGCTTTTCTGTATCACTTAGATGACTCCACAAAACAGGTATGTGTGATCCAGCTGATACAACATTACTCTGGGAATGAAGCGGCTGGGGAGCTTCAGTCCTGATCATTCATAGAGACTGTGTATAGAGAGATAGATATTTAGCTATTAGCCCCAGACAGATGTGGAGCATGACTTGTGGAACAGCCTTTGTCAGTAGCAATTCCTCCTACATGGGCCATAGGCTTTGCATGACAAGTGAGAATTAACCAGGCAGTAGTGGATGGTGTTAAAAGGATTTTAGCCAAGTATGCATTCACACTAGCAGGGAACTCACATTGGGTGTTTCTACATGTCAAAGCTCAGCTAGTATTAGCATTTGTAGAGAAAAGAAAATTGTTTTAGAAATAGGACAGTAGAGAAACAGGAGAAGGTGGGTTTGGTTTCCTAGCACAACTGTTGTCTTCCTGCACGCACACATAAATATACATGTATATATATATATATATGCACAGAGATGGTAGTGATATAAATCAGAGATGGAAGTACTACCCTCTCTCACTGCGGCAGTGTGAAGATGTGGTCTGGAAACCTTCATGCTTAGAGGATCTGGCCCCCAAGCGCTCAAGAAAGTAGTCTGAACCTTACTGCACAGCAGACTTTTATAATATCTTCTTCACTTTCCATACAGATAATCCCTTGCACATCAATCCCGTAAAATCTAAATTTAAAAAGGTATTTAACCTTGTGCAGCAATTGAAGTCATTGCTTTATCATGCTACCATTTTAGTGGGCATTTGGTGTGGAGCGGGTGGGCCAGCCAAGAGGAACAGGATATGTCTTATTAAGAACAAAGATAAAAAGAGGGAAAACACTTACTGGAAGTGGTCTGCACATACTCACACCAAAAAAAAATGATCTTCCTCTGCTTTTTCTTTTCTAAAACTGGGTACATGCCCCAGGGTACCTATGACTGTATGTGCAAAATGCAATGTAGTGCTACGTAGAGATATCTAAGTCAACCTCTAAGGAGCTAGAACACCTCTCATTTTAGCAGGGGCAGACTTGCAGAAAAAAATATTCAGGTGGGAGGATCCCAGGCTAGCTCATTTAAAGCTAATTAAGATTTCTTGTCTTGTGGCAACTTGTGCTAAGCCTGGGCAGCCATTTCAGTTCTGACCCTGGCATAGGACATGGCATCTGAGAGCCAAACCCTATCAGATGAGAATTTGATACAGTGACTAAGGTTTAGGCTTACTTCACTCTCACTTTATTCAGTTGTTTGCAGAATACCATAGCCATATGAGATGAGAACACTTGTTAAATTCATAACCCTCTTACTTAATACTAAGGAAAAGAACATTCATTTTTACAAATAGCTTCCCACTACACTACCTTCTCTTTGGAGCAGCTGTATCCTGACATCCCCCAAACACAATCAATCAATCAGTCAACATCAGCCTTCAAAATCTGCACACACATAGTGAAAGCACTGAGAAAACACAGAAACCCGATACTCGAGGCTCTCCCTGCATCTTAATTGTAGCAAAAATTGAAAACCAAGAGCAGCACAGAACACAGTTGCTTTATAGTATGAGTTATCAAGATTCATACATAATGTAAAAGAGTAACTGCTAACAGCAGGACTCCCAAGAACACTTTGACTTATTTGTATGGACATGAAGAAGTCATCTGAAGTGGCCAGTGAGGAGATCTGCTGTTATTACAACCGTGGCAGGGTGGTTCAGGGTAGGAGCTGGTGAAGGGGCTCAGCGACTCATCAGCACTGCCTCGGGTTTGCATGGGAATGCCCTGGACACTTCATGACAAGGACTTATTTAACCACTTAAGGAATCACCAACAGGCTATAGGCTATAATAAACAGGTAAAATGGAATTATAAAGTAGAAAAAAAGTTATGTTAGCTATAAAGAAGATCATTCTGAAAGTGATTGTGAGAGGAAGTGACAGGAGGCAGAAGAAAATAGATTCATTTTTGAAATTTAAAATTAGCCTGGAGGAAAGGCTAGAAAAGGCTTTGACAGAGTCAGTTCTGAGAGGAACAGAAGATGGAGGGAATAATTTATAGGACACTTAAGAGAAAGATTGAAACATAAAAAATTTGAGACGTGTTATACTGTCCACTTTCAGCTTCTCCAGTTGTGGGTCAGGTAGAGAGCAGTGGCTGACTGATCACAATATTGTTACTTTCCTTTTTCCCTACAGGCAAATCCCAACAAACTCTACCTTGATCTGGGAAGTGAAATGCATCCCAAAACGAGCAGGGTTACGAAAGCTGATTGCAAGCCTGAACTGTGCTGCTTTGAGGCATGTGTATGGCGAGCTGAACGTGCAGATTCAGAAACCATGATCCAAGGTGCTGCATTCATCTCTCATTTAGCTATATTTTAAAATATCACATTGCAGGGAGAGGAGGTAGGAATCTGCTTATTATTATTTTGGTCATCCTTGTGCTGAACAAAATTTGATAAAGAAAACTAATTAGCAAGACTGGGGAGAGCGTGAAAAAGCACCTGGATAGTCAACGATTTAAAATTAGATACACGTAATTAAAGGCAATTCTAAGCCGTATTATTCCTATAGTTTGCTTGTATTTAAGGTCTTTTGCATTAGTGCTCCAAGGGAATCTGAAAAGCTCCATTCACCAAAGTAGTCTGAACTTTAGTTTTAATTAAGGCCTGATATTTCACTGAAAAGGAAAAAAAAAAGAACCCAGTGTTATAAATTCTTAAGCTGAATTACACAACCCTATGGTAGATCATTCAGGCTGCAAGAAAAACAGGTACTTCTAGCTAAAGAGACTGGTTTACCTTACAATGTTATAATTTTCCAGTTCATGGAGAGCTTACTTTGCTGGAAGCATCTCTCAGGATGTATTATGTCCAGAATACTCCCAGCTCCTTGTTTCCTCTTGCTGCTTCCCTATGCTTTTTCTCTTACTCTTTCATGTGTGCAGGCACCCACTCATACTCCCGTATTTCATGCCCTCATCCCACCCCATATGCTGCTCCTTTCCCTTGCTTATGAAAATCCAGAGTCTTTCATGCCACTGCTCAGAGTTCATCACACTGAACTTACATTTCCTGGTCACATCTCTTGTGTATGATGTGTTCTCTCATCATCTTTTTCTGCCTTTTCTTCTCTCCTGAACCCACCCTGTAGTCCCTTTTCCCACATGTGTGTGTGTTGGGGGGGTTTGCTGCCCCAGAGCAGTCCAGGCTCTGCCAGCTGGTAAATGGGGGTGAAGGAGAGAGGAATGGAGGGGGCAGCCTGAGGGTCTTCTCCTGCCAGCCCCACAAGCCTGACAAATACCCTGCACTGGAACCAGCCTTGAGTTTAGATTAAACAATGCCTGAAAGTTCCCGGGAATCACAGCTACTGTGGGATGAAGTCCTCTTACATGAGCAGCCCCGGGAATATACAGGGACAGAAGCTCAGCTGGAAAAGGAATAAAGGTGTATCCTGAGAGTCAGAAACTCCACAGGCTGGATCTCCTTCCTGCCTTTCTCACAGCACATTCCTCTGTGAGGTGCAGTGGGGCCTCCCAAGGCATTGCTCCTCCCCTGAGGACCTTCTGGCCCAGAAGTTGCTCTGAACCTGGGGTTTCCATTAGTCTCCCATTCAGGGTGCCACCCCATCCTAAGCTTGTACCCCCTTGGGCTAGGGCAGCGGGGGAGTGGGGTGGAGTATGTTAATTTCTCATCTCCCCCAAAATTCTTCTTGAGATCTTTTTCCACAAGGCAAAGATGCACATGCCACAAGCTGCAGCAATTCCTCTCCACTCGCCACAGCATGTAAGAGCATGTCCCGTACTAACAGCACAGGTGAGCTAACTGATGTTCCAAAGAAGTTAAAAGGAGCCTCATGCTCACTAAACACTGTGATTTTATTGTGCTGTGTATGGCTGTGTCATCTTGTGGTCTCGTTAGTGAGAAAGCAAGGGGTGTGACTTGCCTTCTGCTCCCCTTCTTGCCACATGTTGCCTCCTGCAAAACTTGTGACCAGCTGTTAAAAATAAGCAAGTCCTCGGAGGGGGGAAGTACAGCCTGCTCTTTTGCTAAAGTATGTGGAACAAAGCAAAGGCTCATTCATGCCACCTCATATGCTCAGTGAGTATCCCTGGATCCAGGAACACCAGACTTTTGGGGGCTTTCACTTCAGGCATGGGCACACACTCATTTTGTACAGTTTATGTGACCACATTAGAAACTCTGCAATGTCAGTCTCCCATACGAGTCCTCTGGGGTACAAGGGACTGAACAGTGAGTTGTAAATGCAAGGTGACAATATCTGTTAAGTAATTAAGCAGCACTACCAGAGTCTATATCTTCTAATAAAATTATCCATTTTTTGCTCTTGGATATAAACCTGCTTTCCATTTCAATTTTTTTTTTAACTACAGTGTAATAAGAATTTAAAATAAAGCATGTCTGATTGCACTTGGGTTTTGTGTTCTGTATTTTGATCAATCACTTGTACGTAGTAGCACTATAGGCACCACTTGCTGCACCTTAATTGTAAAAGCTAAGAAATTAGCTTCTGAGCCATGATAATAAAGGTACCCTTTTTAGGTGCTAAGGAGAAAACACTATCTTTATTTAAACGAACAAACAAAATTACACGCTCAGTTTAAATATTTGCCTTTGGTTTTCCTTCTGGTTTAGCAACTGACTACCTAATGCATTGGAGAAGGTGACAATTTCCAGAGCACATCGCAGTGTCAGCAAAGAGAACCCCCAGATTCCCCTGGAAATTGCTTTAATGTGTCAGAGCCCATTAAGTGGCCAGTATGCTCCTAACAAAACCTTACCTACATTGCACTTCTAAAGTGTGCTTCTCTCAGCTAAATATTTCAAGGCATTTTACTGACAGTCATTAAGCTGAACGATGTTCACCAGGAGACACAAGTATTTTTATTGATAGTTTATAGAGGGGTATACTGAAGCAAAGAGAAGTGATAACTGGGAATAGGGGCCAGGGATGTCAACAGCCCTTGGCATCACCAGCATTCTCGCTCTGTGCAGAGTTGCTCACAAAGACCTAAGGAAAAAATGAGGATGGTCTCTAGGATTTCAGCCACTCATCACACTGTGGATGGGCTGTCACATGAATCATGGGTAAAATCTGACTGAAGAAGCAGTGAGTGCTATGATAGCACTATGTGTGTGCATAGGAAATTCAATCAATAATAAGCAATTTTGGCAACCCCAGATCTGGAGAATCTTTGAACCTGAAAAGAGCTGGTGTTCAAACTCTTCAGCTGAGGATCTCTTTTCAGTAGGGTGAACTGGTGTCCTCAACCCAACCATCAAATCTCAGAGATGGACTGGGGAGGAAAAAGTCCAAAACCAAACCCCTGCCTCCACAGATCCCACACTCCAGCAGCTCAGAGAAGCCGAGTATGAACAGCAGTCTTAAAGCACACCTCATTTGTTATCAACTTGTTACATCCAAGCTACAGAGCAGGTTGCTTCAATTCCCGTCAATTTGTCACACTCAAAATCTTGTTATGATCAAAAGGAAACACACCTTACAGGCAGACCTAGGAGGGATATATTGCTGGTCTTGTTAAAAATAGTCTAATAGAAGAATTATTATTAGCTGAGATAATTAAGAAGGAATTATGTTCTTGTATTTTCATTACAGTGATACTAATGTTTATAGTCCAAATAATATCAGGTAAGACTGACACACAAACTTTCTAGCATGCTTCCGTTTCTCTGCTTTTATATGCACCACCACGCTGCCCATCTGACGTCGTCAGTCTCGGGCAGGGGCATGTGTAGCAGCAAGTCATCAGTGTCCCAGGTCCTCCATCAAGCAGAGTCTGACATTAGAGAAGAGCATTTCTCTTCTTCTTTGCTGGGATAAGCACAACTGAAAATTTCTTCCTTCTCACCCTAGGATCCACCACAGGTCATTTTTACGTGATTACTGATACTCTCCGCATTTTGTTTTTTCTTCATTGTTTCACAACTTCTCCGTAGATCCAAATTTGCTATATGTGATGCATTTTACATGTGTTGGGTACTTGCTGTTTGTTCTCCTTTGTTACATCTAAAATTTGTCTTACCTACCTGCTAACGTTGCACCCTTTGGTGACCAGTAATTAACCACTGGTGAGCTATATGTAGCCTAAGGCCTCCAACATCACCCTACACCCATACTGCCAGGAGCCCTGTTATCATCCTGTGTTAGTGAACCTTTATGCTGCCCTTTATTTTGGGGTCATAAATAGTTCATTCTACACTAAACAACTACCTGCTATTACTGTCTACTAGTTACAAAAAGTTCATATAACAACAAACATTTCACCATGCAATTGGACAAAGCAAAGCAAAAGCTAAAACAAAGCCAGTAGTAGATATCAGGTCATTAGATAATGGCTCTTACAGCTAAACAAAGCATAGAAAAATCTTGACAAGTCCTGATGCCTGTGCTGCTAGCTTATCACCAAGCTGTGACCTTTCACAAGCAATGGCAACATCTTATTTGTGGAATGAAATCAGAGAAGGTAACTGAGCATTGGCTTTTCTAGTGCCTAGTACTACCAGCGATAATTGGTTTGAACTGGAACTAATCAATAAATGCTCTGCCAAATGGGTGACACCCCTAGCCCCACTGTTTTCTCCTGCTAAGGACTTATATACTGTCCTTTCCTCAGCATATTGTTTTCATGTTAGTTCTTATTTTCCCTGAGGAGGAGGTGGAGGCTGCTGGTGTAATAGATGAAGATGACCAGGTCAGAGGGGGTGGGAAAAGTGTCTGAGGTTATTCAAACCAAAATTAATGGCTCCATTATGAAAGAGGAAAGTCAAAGTATACTGTGACTGTTGATGGAAGGAGAGGGACTGTTGTATGTGTTGGAGCTGGCATGATAGCTGGTACTGAGTAGGGATGTGATATGTACATTAGAGAAATGTATATTGGACTAGCACCTGTAATGGAAGACAATGCCTGAGAGAAGCTAGGAGGTTTTGACATGCAGGTGAGAGGGATTTACTCAATGCTTAAAGGCAAAATCAAAAAGGCTGAGTTGAATACTGAAGACAGAAAACAGAGACTGCATGTTAAAGAGCAAAAACATAGCCAAAACGATGCAAAGGAAAGATTGCTGGGGGGGGGGGGGGGGGGGGGGAAGAGAAAGCTGTAAGAGAGGAAGGCCCTAAGGCTGTGTTGCCTAATGTACAGGAGAGACTGGCAGCTGTGGCAGAAGGCAGACCTCCTGGCTGTCACTGGAACTGGGCGTGGATTGGCAGAACAGGGACTCACCTCCTCAGCACGTAGGTCAGTAAGCCTATATTGATGGCCGTGGCCAGGCTCAGGAGCAAGCTATGTCTGCAAGGCTGGCAAATCACGGGGAAGGGAAAGTCAGGAGGTGGACTGGGTGATGGAAACCTGGGCGCTGCAAGGCAGTCAGTGGTTGCAAACCAACTGCATGGCTGAGTGCTCTGTGAGGAGATCCAGGCTGGGCTCGGCATTTTCCTTAAGTCACCTGCAGCCCAGCCCAAACATAGTTGTGCTTATCTGGCCTCGGCAGTATTGGCTTGGGAATAAAAGGGACCCCTCATGACTGTGCACTCAGCTCCTGCTCAGGTTTTGGCTAACACACAGCTCACGCTAGGGCCTGATATATGCTGGGAGCAGTGCCATTAAGTCAAATCCAGAGCAACACGTAGGCAGGACGTGATGAAGAGGAAGGGGCAGAGGTCATTATGTAGCTGTTATTACCTGCAGCTTGCTGTCTCCTGCAGCCATAATCCTTGTATATTTATTGTACAAGAGTTTCTTCAGACTCCACTAACTTACAGAAATAGTGTAGATCAAACTTCCAAGCTGGAAGTTATAAATATATCAGCTTACCCAAAAATCTCTTGAAGCAGATCCAACAGCAGCCAGACTGCTGAGGCTTCCAGGTGTGATACAGAGGACACCCACAAGGTGGTGGAGGAAGAAGAATGAGCATTCTCACTATCGACTAGGTGACTATTTTGTTCATAGCTGCATGAGTTGTGAGTTATGAATTAGAGAACTTGTGAGTTAGACACATCATGAATTAAGTGATGAATCAGTGAAATCACACGTTATACTAATCTGTACAGAGGGGATTTAGCTCTTGTTTAAAGTGTTTGTTCTCTTTCCTGGTGTGTTCATAAAATAAAATTTAATTTACAGTGTACCTTGTCCTGTAAATTTGAGCAATCTGAAAGCATCATGACACCTTTGGTTGTGAGAAGTGGGAAACATCTGGTCTAGTGAAAACTGTAGTAGCAATGAGTGGCGTTGCAGATGCAGGTATTTTGCTTGTGTTACAGGAGCCTACTTATTGGGCACAAATGCAATGTAGTCTCTCTGGTAGCTTTGGTGTCTTTTTCTTTTGTGAGCTTTTGCAATTTGATAGTTTTTGGCATCTACCATATGCTTGGGCAAGGAGTTCCCCAGGTGTGCTACCAACAAATACGAAGAAACATCTCATATTTACTTTGAACCTAATTCTCTGACTGACCTCCTTTAACACCATGTATCTCGGGAAGAATCAGTAAAAACTTCCATCTCCAACATGTGCTCTACAATTTCGTAGAGTTCTGTACTGTATTTTCCCCAAATTGCATCTTTTTCAGACTGAGAAGTCCTACCCCAGTCAATTTGTGTGTGGAAACTGTTCCATGCCTGTGATCAGTCTTGTCTCTCTCCTCTGAACTTCTCCCAATATTATGTCATTTTAAGTACCATTTAAAGCCAATACAACTGTTTTACGCGTCTGTGTTTTGAAAGAACACTGCTAATGAGTGAATGGCCTACCTTGTGGGAAGAATGTGGGTCTCTGCGGATCCAGATTCACCATGCTAAACCTTGACCCAGCTGTGGCTGAAACCTATTCAAAACCTGACCTGGTTACAAGCTCTATACAGTCCAGGTTGAATACATTTTACTCTTTTTGCACGCACGGTTTCACGAAATCCCTCACTCCCTCATAGAACTGCCAGTCTGACTGCCATTGAAAAGGCCATGCAACATCTTTCTACAACAATTTACTGGTAAGGAGTAGGGCATTAACATCGAAAACAAGCTGATTTTTTTTCATCACTATGTAGATTCATAGGGTTCTGAGATGCTCTTAAATGTTATCTGCATTCTGTCTCAGTATCACAGTGATTATGTGGTGCCCTTCAGGTTGTTTTATCTGATTACAAAATTCCTCTGTTTGGAAATAGCCTGCAGAATAATAGTGAAATGCTGCTGTGAACTTCAGACAACTGAACAGCCAACATCTCATGGAGTAAGGGGTAAATCTAGTAAGCAGTAACTCAATTTTAGTATTCTTCAGCTGTATTTGCATTAGCAAGTTTAACAGGAGCAGATCTGTAGAGTGAAGCGGCTGGTGTCAACTACACAATAGCTATACTGTATTTTGGAGGGTTCATATTGGACTTGCCCCTCTCCGGTCTGAATAGCTACAAGCACCTGGAAAGCCTTTGATGCACTCTTCAATCCCCTCTCTCAGACAAAACTGAGCTGAAAAAGTGTGCTCCAAAACCACTCTGGTGCAAATCAAAGCACTGTCGGTTGTTTCAAAAACATGTTCCTGGTCAGAAGATATGAGGAATAGTCAAGAGCCCAGCATCTGTGACAGCTTCATGGCAAAGATCTGCCTGGGCAATGTGATCTGAGAGCACTAAAGCATTGGTATTTCCCTGTGTAGGTGTACTGGTACAAAAGTACTCACACCACTATGCTCACTCCTATAGGAGGCACAAACAGACTGTACACTGTAAGCAACAGTCAAAATGCACCTTCAGAAGTAATGGTATGAACTCTTGATAGTCCGACTTCAAGGAAAAACAATCTCTAGTTTCCCACAAGTCTGGTTTCTTATCAGCAGGAATTCCTGGTGCCCTCTACAGAGCAGCACACTCTCGTTTGGTTTGATCACTGAAAGCATCTTTATGCTAATCTAGCTGTATTGGTGCTTGTGATTGTACCAAGATGCTTGTTCTGGGAACTAGTCTCTTTTTACCCAAATGCAATGTACATCATTAGTGATGTACCCTGGCTGCAAATCCCCATTGCAGCTGTAAAAGTTTACCCTGCTGTTTGCTTAGAAGTTTGTTGGCTTTGTTGTCCTTTATAAAGCAAACAACTTGAGCTAATTTGGGGTTATAAAGACAATGTACCAAAGCTTCTGCTGCCTAAACAGTTTAGTTTATAGGAAGACATTTTCCTGTACGAAGAGAAGCTTTGCACAGGGCCATCACAAACCCCACTGCAACATGCTAGTGAATTATTTTCTGCCTTTCAAGTAAGGTAGCCACAGTTTTTGCATTATAAAACAATACTTTGTGCTTCAATCAACTAGCTCTGGAAAGGTTTTCAACTAATAAAACCTATTCCCAAAGTTTTGTCAGCCTCATCAGCATTGCTGGTGCCCAAGACAAAAAATGTCTTTGTGTTCAGAGACACTTTGCATTGTGGAAGTGTCATCATCAAGCCGCAAATTAACTTGCATCCAGCTGTGGTTACCACAGAAGGTGTGAGGTTAGGCAAATGAGAAAAGCCATCATTTTGAGGAAAAAGAAAATAAAAGGCAGACTTCAGACTATGGGGGGTCAAGAATATAAGAAAGTAAAATAAGTATTAAGTGTCTTATTGCTGTTTTTCTAGTGAAGCTGTGTAACATCAGGATGTTCTTGTTAGACAGGTTTTTCTGGGAAACAGCGTTTCATTTGGTCAGCCTTTTGTTAGCTGGACTTCTAAAAACTCACTGAGCTAATGGACCAGGTGAAGACACTGTATTCATCTTCGCAGTACTTTGACTCCTTACTAGTGCAGATGAAGGTACCAGCCTCTTCACTGTCCATCATCATGTTTTCCACAGCTCCTTTCATCCCTTCTGTGTGGCCCTGAGGCTACTCCAGTATTATGCACCCTGTGCTGTGTTTGCCCTGGAGCACAGTGGGCTGTGGGTGCTGGAGGTGTCCTGGGTGCCAGTGTACCTACCTATACTTCCTCACACATTTTACAGCTATTCTTAGAGAAGCACGACTTCAATGCTTCATAGAAGGAGATCTTTCTCACTCTCTTTTTGTCAGTAATCAATTTCTGACTTCACCATAAGCTAACCTACAGTCCCAAGCAGATCCCTTCATGACAGCCAATTTTTGAAGTCCCAAGGAAATAGTTTGTGTTGTAGGCTAGTTGTTGACATGTATGTTTCTTATATTTGGCAGTTTGACTGTTACATCCTATAGGGCACAATGCTGAAAATACCTGCGTATGATTTTTAAGTATTAGACGTTTATTGCCAGAGAACAAATATAACTAGGGACAATAATAAGGGAGAAGGGCAGAAGAGGACTTATCTAGAACAACATAGGTATGCCAGCAGGCAAACTGCTTATGCAGTTTTCTTTCTGATATCTGTAGTTCTGGTCACCCAGTGGATCTTGGTTCCTTTATGTCACTGCTCAAACAAACAGTGGTTGAATACCTCTCTCCCTGGAGCAGGAAAGGGACTTCATGGCTCACACCCCTTCTTGTGTAGCAAGAACGTCTCTGTTGCCTTCTGCTCCGTTCGGTTCATCCCCTCTTCAAAATGCTGTAATAAGTGTTTTATACAGATGACCTTATGGGTTTGGACTTGGAATGATGAGAAACTCTGTCTTTCCATCCAGTCTTCTGGAAATGTCTAGGAAGTTATCCACCCTGGCACTATCATTCTTCTAGGTCAGAGCTGCAGTTCACCTCTAATGAGAGGTACTAGGCAGCTCCCTTCATTTTCAAATGAAAAACTGTGTGATGGTCAGAAAGTGGTTGTTTTTTCACAAAGACTTACATAGGCTGTGGATTTTGAAAAGTCTTAGAAGGAAGGTATTATTACACTAGATTATTATAAATCCTGTATATAATGTAGAAGTAGGTAGAGGAGTCAGTTATCCTACATGTAACATCTTCAGCAACAAATGCCCCAGATGGTTGCTTTTGGTGAGGGTTGATTTGCAGAGAAGTACAGGGCTGGTTTTTTAAAGGTTCTGAGCAAAAAGTTCTTGGCTCCAACTGACTTCAACGAAAGCACATAGCCCCTCTCAGGAAGAGATGTGTCATACCAGAACACATACAAGAGCATTGGTAATGTGCCAACTTTTAGAAGAATCAATATTAACTATGTTTTGTTGTGTTGTAAAGACAGGAAAACACCAAAAGCAGCTGTTGTGTCAGAGTTGGATTAGCTTACATCAGGTCTTGGTTTGGCTTTGTGCTTTTTGTTGTCTAAGAGGTTGGCCCAGGTTTGGATGCTTGTAGCCTGAGTCTTTGATAAATTTATTTTGATACTAGTGCAAACACTGAACTCGACACTGCTGTGTCATCTTTGACTCAGAAACGTCTCTTGAGAAGTACATAAATTCGGCATTGCTCTGTGCCAAACACAGTGAAAGAATTTCTCCACAGTCCAGCCAGGTTTTCTTTTTTCATCAGGGATCAAAACTTTTACTACTGTGTCAGCCTTGGAAACACTTTTCACCTGTTTCCTTCCTCAACACATTTGTAAGTTGTCTTAAGTGTCCCACTACACTGCAGGGTGGTCCAGAGTGGCTCAGAGTGATATGGAGCCAGACAGTGAGACCATTTTTTGGCACCCTAGAAGAACATCTGGTGATGTTTTGGTGCCTTTCATTTAAAATTAGCCACAGCGATATCTTCGTAAAAGCTTGTTTCATTATATTGCTACAGCCTCAAGAGTATTCTACTGCCTTTGAGTCAGTCACTTCGGTTGATATTGATTCTAAAGCATTACCAATTGTTTTCCCTCTAAACTGACCTACTGAGTTTTGAAATATTAACAGATATACAGACTGTTGACGTGAAAATGAATCAACTTTGTGGTAAAGTACATTATATATCCTGTAGCTTGAAAGTTTGCCTGGTCCCCTGGAGGTTTGACAGGAAGATTTGTAATTCCTTTGAGCTCTGAGCCTGGCTGTGTTTGACTCAGTAGCCTTGAATACATTACTGAGTTCCCAAACAATTCAGAAATCGAGCACTGAGATGTGAGGGCAAGAGCACCAGAAGCTCAAGGTTCAGTGCTCATCACTTGCCGTCTGTCCATTGCCAAAACTGTTTCCCTGTACTCATTTTATCTTAGGCAGTCTTTCAAGTCATTCTAGTTAAATGTTTGGACACCACCTATCAAAATTCCCTCAGGGTCTCCACACACATGCATTACACACACATACATGCACACTCATCATCAGGCGTCTCTGAAGCACTCAGATGTCCAATGGTGTTGAACACTGGCCCTTCAGGATGTCTCAAGCTGCTAAGAAAGCAGCTTGCTTTTTTTTTTTTTTTAAGTCTCTTCGTGAACATGTAAAGGGCTATTCAAGAGCTACTGCTAAGAAATAACCTGATTTAACACATGGCAATAATCAGGCTAGGTGCTCACAGAAGCAACACCAGGATCTCACCACTTACTGCAGGGTTAAATTTATTCTATTAACTCCAGTCTATACCACGGGCTTTGTTGATCATTCTTCCTGTTTCTCTGCAGTGCAATTGTCGCACAAGTCCCTGTCCAATCTTTCCATGCAGCCCCGGGGTACACTTAAATACGGCTTGCATAAGAGTTATCATCTAGGATGGAGCCCTTTGGCCTTGGTGCTTATTCACTGGATTCACTGTGCTAGTGAATGTAATATGCAGAAGGCTTGCCTGTGTTTTAAAGACCTGCTTACATCTTAAAAATAACTTTTTAGAAAACAATTCTGCTTTACCTTCTCCCCTAAGCCAGACAATTCACTCACGTCCTAAGTTATATGTATCTCTTTTCCTCATGATTTCCTAATAATGGCAATGTTATTTTTCTGGAAAAGCTCCTTGCTTATTAACCATTCCTCTTCTCCTGCAGCTTATTTCCTCGTTGGGATCATAATTCTTGGCAATATCTTCATTGATTTCTTCTGAAAATGTTAATAAAACTTAGTTCTTTATACATAGTGTTCTGAAAATGTAAACTGTCAGGATTTTCAAAAGTGACTAGTGATTTTTGCAAGTTCAAACTGAGATGCTGCAAGAAAGCTTGTTTTTCTAGAGAATGTTGCTCTGCCTTCTGAAAAGAAGTTTTGCCCCTCTAAAGAGGTTCAGGTTGGATGCCCATAGTGAAGTGACCAAGCACATGGATACCTGCTACCAAGTAACTCCTATTCACTGGCCTATGGTGTCCAACTCGGCACACCGGAAGTATCTGCAGCGCTCTCTGCCAAGGCTGTGCCCCCTGTCCCCTCTGCTGCTGGCACAATTACTGCATGAATCTTTGCAAGGCTATCACCCCAACCTGCCCCACACCCCCCCACACACACACCTTCTCATTCTCCCATACAAAGTCTTTAACACTTAACTTTCAGCTGGTGAACCTACCAGCAAGGTTCCCAAACAGATGGCAAGTCTCACACATGACAAAAATTTCTATTTCTAGCCCCATTTTGCACAACACAAGAGCTCTGGAAGAGGCTTGCTCATGGCCTCACAATGAATTGACAGAGCTGCAATGAGCCGCCGGATGCTCCGACTTCCTGAGCGTCTTCAGCCTTGAGGCCAGGGTGGGACCTGCCTTCCTCCTGAGAGCCCTGCTACTGGTTCCACAACTGCTAGCCAGCCACCCCAGGAGCGCAGGGCTTCGGGCAAGCCAATGGTCATGTCTTTAAAAAATGGCGTGGCCACAGGCCACTAAATTTTAGGCTGTGTCTTACCTTCAGTGCTGGGTTTCGTATCCGTACATTAAACTACATCCATTCAGCACAAAGGAATAAAGAGTGACTGGAGAGTACAACTGAGTACGCATTGTCTGAAGTGAAGAGCTGGGCTCTCCTCAGATTTCAGGTGTTTCTTCTGTTTTAATCTCGTGCTCTGACACATGGAAAAGGTCTTGCTGTCAGGATCAGTGGTCTCCTTCCCTCTTGGAAAGGGAAAGGTTGTGTCTACTGCATAGCAAAGTGACAGCTCCATGTTTTCTCCATTGCCTGGAAAGTTGTTTTGTGTGTGGAGCTGGACTGGTGGTGGTCGACTTTGACAGCCAGGCTGGAAACATGTGAGAGGAGGTCCTTGGTCCAAAGTATCATTGAGACCCTCAAAAGAAAGGTGTATGTCCTTAGCCTCTCTGTACAGCCTGAGTGGTGGGAGAGAAAGGGAAACATCACACCAGAGCTGGGGGAGACTGTCCTACAGACCGACAGAGACATCTTCCATTTCATAGAACCATAGAATACCAGGATGGAAGGGACCTCAAGGATCATCTAGTCCAACCTTTCTTGGCAAAAGCATGGTCTAGACAAGACAGCCCAGCACCCTGTTCAGCTGAATCTTAAAAGTGTCCAATGTTGGGGAATCCACCACTTTCCTGGGGAGATTATTCCAATGTCTGATTGTTCTCATTGTGGAAAATTTCTTCAGGCAGAGAGCACAGCAATATAGATCTGGAAAGGAGTGTGGATTTACAGTTGCAGGTGCAAGAAGATGCTGGGAGAGCCTAGAACTGAGCTGTTAAATATCTCCTGGGTAGGCAAGACACACGCACTGTCAATTGCTTTGCCCACCACAGGTGAATGGGTCTACTGGCTGGACAGTCAGAGCATGGGAACTGTTCCCATATGTGCAAAGCAACATACCTGTACCACGCTGGTTTTGAAGCAGGTGTCTCGTGGGAGTGGATCCTTCATAAACAAGTTTTCCTAGTCTGTTTTAATAAATCAAGAAAGCAAGCATATTCTGACCAGTGATTCCTTGTTATTATTTCAGCTAACTGCAAACTCTGCTACTATTTTGGCTCAGCCACCTGCTCACAAATCTTAGTTTGTTGCTAAGTGTCAAAATACCCTAAATAAGAACTGGTGTCTCAGCTAGCAACCAAGCAGCAGTAACACTAATGAGTCTGCAATATGATTTACATACAGGATCTCAGTGCCTGCTACTATAAGAAGAGCAACTATAGAGACTAGTAGGTCTGCATGAACATAGACGCAAAAATCTATCACAATTCTGGTCGTATTTTTTTTAAACGCATATTCAGGGGATTTAGAACATTTTAGCATCATATATCTCATCCTGAATTACTGAAACTTTATATTCATGCTATGTAGGAAGCCCTAACTCAAATGAGTATTTTTCAGACATAGTACAGAAATACTTTTTGGATCTTGTAGGGCTTTTTTTTGTTTTCTGGTTTTGACTAGAAACGAGTATTTTGACACAGGACAAAGCAAAGGTACAGGTAATTTTGAAGAACTTTATTCTAGAACTGTTATGGTCAGCAGGTCAGAATTTGGCTATCAGAATGTTTGGATGATGGCAGTGTGCTACTTTACTCCTACTTGGTTTGCTCTGCTTGGCTCTGGGTGTGCTCTAGTCAACAACGATTGGTCGCGAAGCTCATTAACATTGCTGGAGAATGTTCATGCATGCAAGGGGATGAGGCTCCAAACATCTGAATACTCATCAGCAGTGACTCAGAGACCAGAAGACATTAACTCATGACAACGCAAACCGTGAGCCTGATGCTCCCAAATCCAATTTGAAACCTGCAGTGGATGGGGGAATTCATTACAGAAAGTAGCCACAGTGGGCCAGCACCGCTAAGAGATGAGCATTGGGATGAGCAGGGTGCATGGGACATCCACAGACTCTCACCTGGGGTTTCTTTCCCTGGTGACTCTTGACAATGCACACAGGAAATGCCGGTATTCAGTTTTGACCTTCACTATTCAAAAGAACAGAGGGAGAACTGGGGAAAAAAAAAAAAAAAGGATAATAATTTCGTTTCCCTTTTAAACCAACAGGTTTGACCCAGCTGCCAAATAGTACAGGCCTGCTTTTCCTCTTGTCTCTCCATCCCAGTGGGAACCATCAATGCCTCAAACTGTGCTGTGGTGGGAGCCCTGTCTGGTAAGTCAGCTGCTCAGCAGCTGCAGGCATTCACAACCAGTGGGCCTGATTCAGAGAGGCTGGCAGAGCTGCTGGAGGCTGACAGGATCACGGCAGAAGGGGCAGAGGGTCTCAATCAAGGAAGGAGAGATGACAGATTAGAGCAGGGGAGAGTAATTTGCAGCACCCAGAATCAGCTTGCTGGTACTCTATCAGAGGAAAAACTACATCTCATAGGGACACTTGATGCTTCAGTTGTAAAACTGCAACTGGTTCTGGTTCAGCAAAGCATGAGAGCACTTGATGTCTACATATGAAGTAATCACATGCATGCCAACGGGGTGGAGTGTGTTAATCATGCCAGGTGTGTACTGAAGAAACAAAGCCTCCTAGGAGGAAAACTTGGCATCTCCAATAATGACTCTGCTCCTTGCCTGCTGGATGGGAAAAGGAAGGAAGAGAGGAAAAGAAGAGAGAAAAGGAAAGGAAGGAAAGGGGAAGGGGAAGGGGAAGGGGAAGGGGAAGGGGAAGGGGAAGGGGAAGGGGAAGGGGAAGGGGAAGGGGAAGGGGAAGGGGAAGGGGAAGGGGAAGGGGAAGGGGAAGGGGAAGGGGAAGGGGAAGGGGAAGGGGAAGGGGAAGGGGAAGGGGAAGGGGAAGGAAATCCTTTGGGGTAGAAAAGCAGTTTCAAGAAGTGGAAACAGTGTGACTTTCATCTGAGAATAGCTTTTGTGGATGCTCTCCCAGTCTGAGATCATTTCCCACAAAGGAATCAAAAGAAGGCAAACACATTGTTTAAAGCCATTAAAGGTGGTGGAAGTAAGCCACACATCAGTATTGCGCTTACCATCTGCCTAGACGAAAGGGGGATGCCTGGCCAGGCAAATTAAAGCCTAGATGCAGTTTGTCTTCAAGTTTAGGCAAGCAAAAGACCCAAACCAACTAAACAAAAACAACAAAAAACCCCCACCCAAATCGTAAAGCTATGGAGGAGGTAAAGAAGGAAGGAGAAGAGAAATCTAGAGTCACTTTCCTAGGAAAGCTGCTCCCTTGCAGAAGGAGCCCAGAAGGTTTAGTTCCTCTAAGCAGTACTGGTCAACATAAGGAGATACTCAAGGAGAAACTCTGTTCCCGCTGAAGTCATCTTCTCTGCCGCTTTGGACTTCAATAATGCCACAATTTCATGTGTTCTGTTGCAAATGAAGTGCATGACAAGTCAGTGTATAAATACTACTACAAAAAAATGGGCCGAGAGTATGGAGGATGTATTCCTCATCCCTATTTAAAACAGGACACTCTGCACTGCAGAAACACAGATAAGTACATTTTTGGCACAGCGCTCAGAAAGATAGCTTCAGATATAGCCATCAGTGAAATAAAGAATATTAATAATGCCAACTCTCTTATCCCTAAAAAGCCTTACTGTAAGAACAGGCTAAATAAAATACATCTACTACCTCCTTTCCGCAGCACCACATGATGTACAACACAAAGGTATTTAAAACAGCTATAATCGGATATAGTGTAGCTTGAAAAAGTCCTGAAAGGGCGTAATTACAATGATCAATGCAATAATGTGGGATGAGACCTTGTATTATAACTAGACCTGCACCTTGATTCAAAGGATTTTCTCTCTAAAGCAGAGCCCTGACATCCAGGTTGTTTTGCTTTCTGAGGCTATGGCTGACAAGCATGTGAAGCAGCAGTTTCTCCACCACTGCTCCATTTCACATGTTGAAGTCTGGCCCCCTGTCATACCCACATGCAGCCTTACATGTTCTTGTGAGGAGCAGGAGAAAACTCATGGACTTCCTCACAGAGCACTGTTCATTCATAACAAAGTCCTCTGTACTACCCACATCCATTAGAGTTTGTAATATCAGGCAGAAAAGCAACTGCCTAAAATTTTCATGAACTGAGATATTGGTCCTTGGGACATGAATGGAAAGAGAATCAGAAATGCACTTGTGATGATGAGTCGTGGGTTTAAAGGGTTGCTGTCAGGTGAATATTTCTTTTCAGCCTTCCTCATTCTATTACTGGCACAACAGCCTTTCTTGCCACACCTGTGAAAATCTGCAGGGCTAGATTCTTGCTTGACAAATGCCGGCTGAGCGCCCCAAGGTACCATTCCCTGTTTCATTGTTTTAAACAGGCAGGAGAACCTCCCTTTTGCTCTTGGTCAGGCCCTGGTCCAGACACGTTGGTCAGCCATAGCAAGTCACCAGTCATCTGCACAGGACAGTCTTCAAGCTGCAGGGGTGTCAGGGAGGTGAGGCATAACACAAAGCCTAAATGGTCACACCAGGATTGAGACCACAGCACTGCCCTTAAAGAAAATGACACTTTATTACTGGTCGAGTGGTGCTCAGCTGTCCTGGCTGGGCACACCATACACTTAGTTCCAGTGGTGGCAGAAGCGTACCCATCCACCAGCTACCCAAAGACTGGAGAACATGTAGGTGTCACGGCACATGAAGGGTCTGTTTTAAGGAGGGACTTCTACACGAAAGCATAGGATGGCCCTGCAAGCGTTCCTCTCATGGCATGAGATTATAGCAAAGCAAGGAATGCATCAACAAAGGTCCAAGAGAGCAAATTACATGTAAAGCTACCTAGGTTTCCAGAATTACCTGTATTAAGATATCTGAAGAAATTCATGCAATTGTCTAATCAACTACCCACCAATGACGGAGGCTATATGAAGGAGCCAAACTGCTCAGTTTCCTGTTCATCCTTATACTGGAGTATCTACACAAAGAGGACCAAACCTATATTTGGAAGCGTTGGCTGGGGAGAGAGATCTTTGGATGTCCCAGTCAGTCAACGGATCTTTCTAAAGGTGAGGCGATGCGTGATCGCCTAACCTTGGCACAGTGAGAGTGCCAACAAGAAAGCTGCATCTAACATTTCCTTTGTGGCCTGCAACTGCCAGAGGAACATTCCTCCCACCATGAGTGTAGAGATCTTTAGAAATAGCTCACCCCTTCCCTCAACGTGGTATTTGTGCAGGCCTTGATAACAAACAGGTTTCATTATTTTGGAGTTCTCTGATATTTGAAGGGAAAAGATTTTGTCACACCCTTTGCATGAGTTCCAGTACCACTGTATTCTCCAAAACATTGTGTATAGCTGTGTGAATGTTGAACTAGACATAGCTATATGTCTAGTTAACAAACAATTCATTGATCATCTATGTGCTGGGCACCACCAACATTGTGTAGCACAAAGGTCTGTTTTCTGAGTACCATTGGACTGTGGCATGATCAAGGGGCCCTGAGTCACTACACAGCAGCCAGGTTGTGGCTGACAGGGGGACATGAGATCTACAAGGCTGCTACTCGAGTTAAGCTGTGAAGACTCTGCTACAACTCACACCTGTCTCCACATGGTGTACAGAAGATGGTAAAAAGTAGAAAAGCACGTTAACTAGAGCTGCTGGACAGGCCTTCAAAACTGGGAGGCATGCGAGGCAATAATTTGTATTCTGTTATGGTGCCAGGCTAGTCCCTTACCACATTCATCTTTGACTGAGCCAAAAGCTCAGTGCTGGTGGTCCCAGCACCATAGGGTATGTCATATCTCCTGCATGCTATAGGTTCGCTCTAGATATCTCTAACACCCACACTTGTGGCTTGACCAGCCAGTGCATGGCTTTGCAGAGCTCTGCAAAGTTCATCTGCCCTTGGACCCCGAAGAGGGCATGAATACACATACTTACTTCCCAAAGTGGAGAACACAAGAACCTCTGAAAGCAACCTTTTATATCCAGACATCAGTGGGCCACTGTTAGGACACATGATTCTAGAGATGCAAGGTGGTCATTACTGAACATTGGGATAGTGTGGCAGGTGATAACAAAGGTCTAGATGCTTCCACATCCTATCTCCAGCAGTGACCCACAGATGCCTAAGGAATGCATACAACCAGAGCAAATGTATATGGTATTTTCTGCTGACACCTCTCCAGGATTCAATTATTTTTTTTGCTCACAGCTTTTCTGAGCTGGTCGTTTCCAAATATATTTAGTAACCTCCAACAGTTATTAAATGGTTACCTCAATCTTTCATGAACTCATGTTAACCGTAAGGATCTTCAGCTTCCTTTGGCAAAGAGTCCCCCAGGTCTAATCGCTGCTGTACGAAGAACCATCCCTGCTTCTTGGTTTGACTCTAATTCCCACCTGCTTCATCGGTTCCCCCTCACATCTCTCAGGTGAAGTCTGCACAATGCATGTGCAAAGCTGTCAAGACATGGTGGGTATCAGCCACCTAATGCCACACAGACACATGTTAATGCAACGGAAGCAGTGGGCATGATGAGGGGCAGCATCCAGGCCCGGTACTATAGGGAGCTTTCCAGAGGTGGTGTAGCATAGGGCAGGGGCCTCCTCAGCAGGTGTATCTTGTGATGTGCAGAGTGGATGCACTTGGGGCAGACAGCTCATGAGGGGTGAGGACACAGGCAGAGTGGTGTCAGTGGGCAGCCCTGCATAGGGCAGTTACGTTGACCCCTGTGGTCATTTAGTTCACTGTTCCCTGCCTGCCAACAGCCCTGCACTATCCCTCATACTCTACTGAGACAGCAAGTTCCTGGGGTTCGGACCCCCTTCATGAACTGTGTTTTGTTCAACATCCAGCACTGCCGTGTTATGGTCCTTGACTTCCTGCTGGGAGGCAGGTGGAGTTGCAAGGCTCCAACACTGAATGGTAACTCAGCATAGATTAAGGGGCAGGGGGAGGGGAAAGCATTTGAAAATATTGATGTCACAGCCCTCCCCTCTTCGTCAGGTTCTGTTTTCACTCTAGCTTCCTAATGAAAGCATTAGTCTAAAAATAATATAATAAAGACGCATTCCACATTGACATGCGAAACAATCTTTGTTCAAAAGCTGCAAGATATCATCAGCTTGTGGAGCCTGTCAGCAGGTCAGCACTGTGACTGAAGTTTATTAGCAGGGCTGACAAGGTTGTGCCGGTCTGTCTGTGCTGGCAGCAAATCATAAGGCTTCTAATTCAGAGCCTCTTATTAACAACAGTCCCTGTTCCTTGTTTTTATTTGTAGGACTGATTGAGGGCACTGTAAATCTGCAAGTGAGCGGTCCAAGGACTTGAGTTAGAGTCCGGGGGTCAGTCTCAGAGGAGAACAGCATTATAAGTATGTGTGCTGCCCATGATTCCCCTGGTTTACTGTGGTAGAAGCTCTGATAAAAAGAGCATGTGAGCTAATACACAAGAGAAGAAGGTTGCTCATGAGTTACTGGTATTCTTATGCTCACTTGCCTCTAGAGAGTGGTACTCTTGGAAATACATAGCTGTTGTGCAGACCTTATCAGATAAAAGGCAGTTTGCCTGAAAATAATAAAAAAAAATCAAAAATTGCTTTATTTATTGAATCCTGGTGCTTTGTACCAGTTGACTCATTGTCACATTTCTTTTCCCTCTTCTCACTGAACTAGAATCATGTAGCATGTTACTTTCATCCATTGTGGCTTGTTGATAAGATGAAAGGACAAATTTTAAACTTTAAGATTTTTCTTATCTTATCAGAGATCAAGAACATTAAATTTTTGCCTCTGGTCAGCTGGTTGGCATTTGGAGCTGAGGAGTGCTGTTGACTATTAGTGGCCTCAGACCTGAAATTTGAGTATTTTATAGAATTCTTTTCACTTGTTCTGGGACCCTGAAGGTGAGGGAATGGAGGTTGTTTGAAGTCACCAGCTCTGTTTATTGGATTTCAGCCAAGAACATTTGCATAAATATCCTCTGATATTAAAAAATCACACGAATTACTGTTTTGCCCATTGTTTCCCAGAGTCTGATAAAACTCGCTAGGAAGATGGCAAGAGTATTCTTTGATTTTAATGAGAATGGTACAAAAACTAAGAATACAGTGGACCAGCTATTCATTTAGCACGAAGCAAACAGAGCGCAACTATCTTCGATAAAGATGTGCCGATTTACAGCATGTGAGGAATTGGCAACGTGTGATTCCTTAACAGATAAAAAATACACTAACTTTACAATCACAGGTTGATGTCAGGATTTTGGTGTCAAAGCATTTGGATTTGAGCCATTTGGGGCAACAGGTGGGATGAATAATGAAAACCAAGTGAATGCTTTTTCTTAATAAGTAGTTCCACCTCTGTTATTCTTTCATGTTAAGTGTTAAAATCCCAAATATTTGCATATGAGACATTTTGGTATATGCTAATCTGAAAGGAACACAATCTAGCACAGACCTTGTAGTACAACATATCCCCCAGCTTTTAGACCAGAAGCAGTAATATAAGTGTATTTGGCAGATTATGAAAGCTAGGCAGATAAATAGACCAAGCCCTTGATTACCTGTCCTGGAGAATTTCTAGAGCCTGTTAAATTGCTCTATTCTATTTTTACTAAATGAGAAAAAGGCCCACATGTGGGAGGCTGAATTTGTATAGAAATAAGGTGGAAGATTAAGACAAGAGCACTACTTTATTACGTATAGCTGTTTTCCTCACCAAAAAAAAAAGGGTAATTAGTTAAATGAATTACTTTAATTATACAGACCAATTATAATAGCTTTTGATCATGTTAAATAATGACAGAACACTTATGAGGTAAAGTTCACCTAAGAAGCATCAACATGGGTAGCCATTGGGCTCAAAGGGGTGGCTGCTGTTAGCGCACAGCAGGATTTTATGTAGATAGAATTCGGGTAAAGAAAATTGATTTTTAACCAACCATGAGGACTGCAGAAAGAAATTACCACAGTCCTTGAGGGAACAGAAGTGCAGTCACCCCCATGGGAAAAGAACTAGACTTCATTTCTCAATGAAGTTGAATTTCTCCAAGATTCAGTAATTAAACTGCTTTCTTTAACAGTCAGGATATTTGCAGCCAAATGAATGTTTCTTCCTGTTTAATTGATAGGAAGGCACATTTGCATTCAATGCTCGCCAGGGCTAAATTACAGCTGCATCATGCCATTGTCTACTTAGAGGCCAAAGACTGTAGAGATGAATCTGAGAGCTTGATAGAAGCCACAGGTCGAACCCCACCCCTTCACTCGTGTTGAACCCTGGTGCCTGTTCCTCAAACAACACCATTAATCGCAGCTAGCCCTACTTGACACCAGCTATTCTGGTCAACCAAAGGGAAATTTTGAGTTAGAAATGGCAACTCCTTCAAGGTTATGCGTTTCACGGGCAGCTAATCTGTATTAAATTACACTGCTGTAGGTTGAAGAAAACATTTGCCTTGGGCTCTGAGCCAGTTTGATCTCAGTTATTAGGGCCTGGACAAGCTGTCACAGGGAATGGACCACTGTCACACAACAGCTGTATGTCACAGTGGTGTTATAAAGAGCTACAAGGATAGAGGGTTTGGAGACATTTGCTTGGGATTCACCCAGAATTTACAGCGTTCTCCAGGCAATCCAATGTTCCTTTCCTCCAGGTTTTAGGAATTAAAAATAGAGCAGGTCATTTGCACTGGGCTCTGCCCTGTCACCACCACCACCACCAAACCTCTGAGCTGTCACCAGCTGGCTTCTTCTGGGATACAAAGAAACTGATGCCAAAGGGGACACGGGCTGCGATGCCAAACACCACCTCAGGCTGGCTGGCATCCCCAGCTGCCGTCTGCAGCACTCCGAGCTCCCAGTGCACAGGAAAGCCACTGGTTCAAGCCCTGCTTGCACCACACAACAGGGCTGATCATCCCACAGCTGACCACAATGCAGATACGACAAGCCTTAAGGAGACTCCTTAAGAGGGAGGAGAGGTGAAACAGCAAAGGCTGGGAAAAGGAGTGAATCTGAAGAAAGAGAAAAGGAAGGAAAGGAATAAGGAAGGGCATGAGCTAGTTATTATGGCATTTCAGTGGATTGGTAAGGAGGAGAATAACTGTGTCCAGGAAGAATTACATTTGCTCACTCCTTGTGAGTGACTTGTAAACTAAAGTGAAGAAAATAATTGGGGGAAACAAGATGCAGGTGCAAAGCAGGAGGCAAAGTGTGGCTGGTAATGAGGAAGAGGATGCTCCTTCGTCATGCAGGGGAAATGCCAGGGCAATGAGGGAAGCAGTTGCTGCTTTCTGGCAGCCTGAGTGAAAGGTAATGTCAGGAAAGTCAGGAGGGGACGAGACTTGCTACTTTTTCAGTCCAAATCATGGTCTTTTTTTATCAGATTACAAGATCATTTGGACTGGAGAACAGAGTGAAAATGGATGTCTTGCTACTTGTGCATGGAAAATGGCAAGGGCAGCAGCCAAGTGGAGGGACTCTGATGGGTCCCAACTGGAGTCAGAAACACACTGGTATAAAGAGAAATGCCAAATGCTCTCCCACAGCTTGTGTACAAGCAAAATTTCTCCTCATCTTCTAAGGCCCTTTGAAAATTTGAAACACTGGAAAATTATTTTCTGTAAGATAAACAAGGAGGCTAGCTCCCAAATGGGAATCTACATGGAAGCAGACTTTAGACAGCTGCTTAAGAGAATGTTTCCTTCAAAATTTTAATTTATTATAAGATTATGTGACAGACTTGTAAGTTTTGTGCCCTAGTTTGGCTGGGACAGAATCACAGCCCAGCCATTCTAGGCAGGCAATTAGCAGCTTCCAGTCAGCCAGGGCAGCTGACCAAGTTAGCTACAGGTGTAGCCCATCCCATAACGTCATGGTCATTGTAAAGGGAGAAGGTTGGCTGAGGAGAGGGAGCTCCTGTGGGGGTTCCAGCTGGGGTTCCTCCTGTTTCTCCACCTCTGGCTTCTCCTGAGGACTGCTCTCCAGTCCAGATTGTGACAACTGCATATTCATCTGGCTGAGTATAACTCTGTGTATCTCTGTTGGTATTGGTGGTGTTTCATTAAATTTTTTTGACTTCTACTCATGTGCTTTCTCTCCTTTTTCCTGATTCCCCTCCCTGGCTGATGAGGGGTTGTTGGGTGATATAGCCACTGTTATAGTTTAGCCCCAGGTACAGGCTAAACTTAGGCAGTTTTGTTATTCCCTCAGAAATGCCATGAGCTGTGTGAGGGGACTTGCAGGTCCGCTAGGTCTTCCTGCCCCGTGTTCACACCTAATAAAGCAGTGATTGACGGATGTTATGATGAGAAGGGTGTTTTGTCACCCCTGAAGGAACAGAGATTAGATATTAGCCAGGCTGTAGTTGCAAAGCACCACCATGACACCTACTGAACCCATGGCTGGAATAGCCACCGATTCGTCTTGTCAATGAGAGGTGAAGCGGCTGACTGTAGCTGCAAATTCAGACTGACGATGTTCTGTTGGTCCAGCTGCATGAGCTTCCACACAGACTTAAGCACGTGGCACAGACTGTGGCAATTACTTTCGCATGGAAGCTGTTCAAAGCTTTTTTGTGGCAAAGCTTATATTGGAAATCTTGCCATGGAGTTGCTTATGTTCTCTCTCTGGATTACTCATAATGTTGCTGTATGAAGGGCAAAATCACTAATCTCGCTATCACCATAAACCACAAGGGAGATGGCTGAGACCCCAGCTTTAGGAAAGAGCAACACTGACTGGTTGGACACAAGTTGGATGAATCCTCAGGTCATGGAGGGCTGACATTACCTGTAGACATCAAGATTATCTGCAGGAAAGAACTTTATCATTGGAGAGGGAAGGCTGCGGAGGCATATCTCATCTTAAAATGCTTCATCTTTGATTTTAGGCTGGGCCTTAATGCATGCCCATGTCTGACATTGTCCCCAGTGGAGCTGTCTGTGTGTGGGTACACGCTTATGAAGAAGATGTTTCTCAAACTAATGAAAGTTAAATTGAGTGTGATACACAATAACATTTTTAAAAAAAAAGTGGAGACAAAGAGAACTGGTGTAAAGTGGACTTTTAAAGACAACATAGATCAAACAACACCCTCCTGGGCTTGCCAACATTGGGGCTTGACACAAGTCTGAAACCCTGAATGTATGGATTGATTACATTAATGGGATGAAGTTGCAGCATTTCTTGGAGGAGCATTGGTTGTTTGAAGGCCATTGGAAGGTACAATGTGTCCTTCTGCAAGAAGCAAACATGACCACCCTAGCTGCATCTTCTAGCAGTCATTAAGACATAGCTTCATCAGGTTGGCAGCAACACCTGTAGCAGCAGCTAGAATATGGCTCAATGATTCCTGTAGTCACTCTTTCCCTCTTACACCATCTTCATTCACTGGCTTATTTCTCTTCTTTTCTATTTTTTTTTTTTTTTGGTGCTTGTTTGTTAGCTAATAACCAGCTAAGACAAAGTCATCTTCTATCATGTGTGTTGCAAAAAACATCCTAAAAAGTAATACCCAGTGCATTGAAATGTAGTTAGCAGCTTGACAGAACCTGGAGCAGCTGTTATGAATCTGAGTTTCTCCAGACAGGTTGTTGGGAAAAAAGGTCAGTGCTCAAAACTATATCCTCCCTGATGGGATTTACTCTGGTTCTTCGTCTCTTTGTATGTAGTTTACATGTTGTCCCTTTAAAAGAGAAATCAGAATGATGAGCCACTTCCATAGGTCAGTAAGGATTCCCAAATCTTCCTCTTCCCCACAGCAGGGCAGTGCAAGACCACCCCTAAAATTATCCACAATATAATAAAAAAATTAAAATTTTCCCTCTAATTGGTAAGGGAGCAGGGAAAAAGATGTTGCTACAATAAAATTTACTGCCTTATATTTCAAGTGCTGTAATCACTTGCCCCTCCCTTTTTGTGTCTTTAGTGAGAAGCTGAAAAGTTCTTTAGTGGTAGCTGTTACTACAAAAGCAAGCCAACAATCACTTGCTATAAAACCCTGAATCAAAGTTGACTGTTTAATCTTGTAGCAGTAAACCGCCTTCCTTCTTTAGCCTAAGACACTCCTTTATCATCAACACCTACATATCAAAAGGCAAAAGTTAGCTTGGCATAGCTGCTCTTTTATGATCTTCCCCGCAAATATTACTTTTGTATCCCCCAAGGCCAGTCTGGATATCCTGAAGAAATTAGAGACAAAGTTAGAGCAATTCTCAGCTTGAGAGATGAAATCAGCTTGTTGGAAACCCAGGATCAAGGAAGAGCATTTCCTTCCTAACTCTCGGAGCTCCTGGTGGGCTCAGCTCTGGGGGACTACCCAAGTCCTTAATCACAACTCCTGAGAGGTTGTGTGTGTGTTGTCTGATGCGTTGTATAGTGGTACAGCTCCCAGTTACAAAAGTCCAGACTAGTTTTCTCCTAAGTTTATCAGACTAATCTAGATTGCTCTAATTCAGATGTCACTTCAAAAAAAAAAAAAAAAAAAAAAAATACACCCCCTGTGTGCCATGATCTTACACTATTTTCTTCCCTTTAAGAAAAACCAGCATGTTAACAATTCAGCTGGTGCAAATTTCACTTGGTGTCTGAAATATCCAGAATGTATTTCAAAGTACGTTCCTTACTTCTGCTTAATTTTCCCCAGACCTGAAGAATAATGAACAGCTTTATGTCCCCTACCAGCTCTGTGGCTCCTTAGTGCAATTCCTCTCTCCAGCTTTCCGAGTTCAGTCACTTTCTCAGGATGCAATTTCAAGCTAGTAAGACTGATTGTTCTGTGCCTAGCAGTTCTCTACAGACAAAGAGACCTGGAACAGGGTACACAAGAGAGATGTTTGTTGGGGGTTTTTTTGCCTCTTGTGGCAAGTGCCATCATAGCCTCAGAATTTTCTGACATTCGTGAAACTGTTGCTGGGGTTTGTTACACTGCTGTCTTCGAAGTCTGTGCATTTATAGTGTCTTCACCCTTATACACTTTGTAGAGCTCGTTACATTAATTGTTTGACATTTCCCATAATGAAGTGAACGTTCTGCTGCTCACACTACTGTCCTTTCTGTGTGATGCTTCCAGATCTATGGTGGAAAACCAGATCCTATTGGAAGAGCTATAAGGGGAGCTTTTAATCAAATGGAGTGCAGGATGGAGAGAGATCACACACGGATCCCTGTGAATGGTAGCAGATGCCCTGTTCTGGTCCAGTCAATCCATATGTGAAAGAACATGATGGACCTCCAATAGGTAGCAGCTGCTGCCATAAGGAAGCATAATACAGTGAGTGAAGCTGAAGATGGTTCCTTAAAAAACTATATGTTAAAAAACAATGAATAAATCATAAACACAGTGACAATTTTAAACCCTACTAATTTTAAAATTATTGCTATGATTGATGTGAGATTGGAGTCTCTTGGCCTGAAAGTCACACCAGGTTTAGCAGAGCAGAGTTGGAGAGAGATGGCTGAAACAACCTGGACCACCACCCAAAATACAAACTGCATGCTATGGCCAGTGAAAAAGCACACGGTGTGCCTGGCAATGCTTTATAAAGTGCAGTTTGATGAAGTACATGTCTGTGAACAGAAGCAATAAGAAAACAGGAAAAGGAAAGGAAGAAAATATCATAATTGTTGAAAGAGAAGCACAGGAAAGAAAGGTGTATAAGTAAGCAAAAGTCATTATTTTAAAGTAAATTTCTGAGGGGGGGAACAAACAAACAACACAGAGCAGAAAAACAGAAACATTATTTCCTGTTGGTGGACTCTTACTGTTCAACGGAAAAAAAAGACAAAAGATGTATACCCACAGTGGATATCTGTTGGATCACACGAGAGAAACAACCAGCTCCATCTAATATTCTTTTAACAGGCTGAAATCTGGGATGAAGCAGGTAACAGAAAGAACCAGGGTGATATCCAGGGAGATCTGTTTTTTAAAGACCAGGAGCTGCAAGGGCAAGAAATACAAGGTTAAATGTAGGCCAGTTGCAGAGCCAGAGGAGTCCCCAGTGAGCAGAGCATGGGCTAGGATTTGAAATATCTGATAGCACTTCAGATTTATCTTCCACTTCACTGTGCTGTGTTTTAGTCCCACCGATGTGAAATAGGGCTCTTTCCTACCTACCAGAGTAAGAAATGAGAAATAAAGTAATTTAGCACTCTGGTGATACTGGTGTGGTTTGCTGTATATCAGTTGGGTGATGAGTTATCACATAAGTGACAAATCTACAGAAACTCTTTTTTCAAGATCCTTAGGAAAAAAAAAAAATCTAATGCCAAAAAACAGTCTGAAATAATCTGTTGGTAGCCTTGGGAAGCTGCTGGTTAGATAGTAGCTGAACACTGAGAAGGAAAGGCCAGCTAGGTTTCCATTTTATCTGGGACTCCTTTGCCTGGATAGCACCTGCAAGCCTCCTACCGCCTCCAGCTCTTAAGCCTGAATATACCTGCAATGCCAGACCTTAGTCATACTGGAGTTGTTAGGAGTGTGGTCACCTGGGCAGGCACTGAGATGAAACAAGCCATAAGGTGATGCTGGTGCTAACAGTGCCAAGCTGTCTCCAAGCCAGCACTGTGCCTGTATCAAAGGGTTCTAGCAACAGGTATGGCAATCAATAAAATTTATAAGTAAATTACTTAAATGATATAAGTAATAGATAAAATATATTTTATGAATTATGTAATTAAATCCTATGTGTGAACTAAGAACTCCATCATGCATATGAATCTAACTGTCCAAAGGAGCAAGGAAGTTTAAGTCCCCTTCTAAACCATGTCCCAGAAGGACCAAGTCACCTCTCATGTTCCTCACAGGTTTGAGGGGAGGGAGAGTTTCCATAGTCATTCACAGAGAGAAGACAATGGCATTTCCTCTGTGCTCTCTTTGTGGGGAGGGGCCTGGCTGCATCTGACACAGGACCTCACAACAATCTGATGATAACAGCCCCAGCAGACCTTGCTGGCTGGCATCACCCCACCATCAGCAACACTGAAAACACCAGCCTCTCCCATGCACCTCTCATCTGACACAGTCCTGGCACAGGGGACACCCCCTAACAGGGCACACACCACCAAGGCTCCCAGCCATCACTAGGTACCTGTACCACCACATCAAGAAACCTGTTTAACTAACAAGAAACTGCAGAAAGTAGTAAGAGAAAGAAACAAATATCAATCTTTGAGGAGGTTTTAAACTGCTCACCCAGCTTTCCCTAATTTGTCTAAGGTTTTCTTTCCATTCATAAAATTCTAGTATAGACAGAAGAGGATTTCCCAGCCTGCTTTGCTTGTAAAAGGTACAGCACCTTAGAAGGTAGGTAGACTTTTTGTTTAAATAAGATCATAGGTTGTTGCTGACATGCAGCTGATTAAAAGCAGAGGGATGTGTTAAAATGATTACACTGCAGAACTCTTTGAATTAAGCGATGTCATTGTTAAAATATGTATAGGAGAATAATTTTTCAGGCAAGAACACTAAATAATCACATTAAATGCTTCCACACCTTGAGTTTTGAGATATGATGCTTTAAAATAAAATTTAAAAAAATTAAAAAGTTAAAATCCTATGACAACAGGAAACCAGTCTCAATTTTCAGGCTCATATCTTTAAGATTCCTTGTCAGATTAACCTCAGACTTTACATACACAAAAATCCTCCTCTGGCTAGAGAAAATAATTGAAATTGAAAAATTGCAAGGACAAAGCAGCTTTTTTGCAGAAAGTCGGAAAAAATGAGGCTTAGCATGTAAAGCTAGGCATAATCTTCACAGTGGAATCACTGGAGGCTTCTTCATATATGAAATAATTTTGGTTTTAAACTCTGTACCTCATAGTCTCAATGTATTGTATTTATAGACTATCAGACTGCTAGACTTCCTATTGTTTTTCCTGATAATACTTTTTTCTGTTTCAAGACCACCTTTTGAAGAACAGCAGAATCGAAAACCAATACAGCTGTAGCAGGTAAACAGCTGTCTCGCTTTTGAGATGTGCAGTGCAGCTCTCTCTTCTAATGCACTCACTGCTGGCTGATGCAAGACGTTCCCCAGGCGTTCACATCCAAACTTCAGTCTCTCAGTAGCTTCATCATTGAGGGACAAGGACATGAGCCCTGGGACTGGGTTGGAGAGCCTGCTGAAGGTTTTGCTGGCAGAAGACACGCCGAGCCACAAGCACTGCTATGAGCTGTGGCAAATGGCTCTGCTTTTGTTTTCACAGAGAGAAGCCCAGTCCCACCCAGTTCTTCCCAACAGCTTGTGAGCATTGCCCTGGTGCTTCTGGTCTTGGCTGGCTTCTTCAACCTACTCAGCCAGTTAGAGGGTCCCCTTTATCAGAACTGCAGAAATACCATCTGTCACCTTCCAATGTCAAAACCAGTTTCTTGTTACTGTGGTGCAGGCTTGGTGGAGGTGAGATCCACAGCCTTCCCTGCCGAGCTCAGAGGTGAGTTTGCAAAGTGTGGACAATTAGCAGGAGAGGTAGGTCAAAGGTTTGCCCAAGCAGATTACAGGCATGCTAACCCAAAATATTGCCATTTCCTTGAGTTTCATTTCGTAGGCTACCCAGCTCAGCCCCTGCTTTTGGTAACAGCAAATCTTGGGTGCATTTTTCCCCATTAGACAGAGTGCTTGGATGCCAGTAACCTCATTATATGTATCATATTGCAACACAACACACAGCTTTAGTTCTTGTACAATGTTCAGCGTTTTCATGAATTATATTGATTCTAGAAGAGTCTGGTCCTGCTCTTATTGAAGTCAGTGACAAGACTTCCATGAAACCAAATACATGCTCACTATCCATTTAATCGCTCCTCAGAAAGCAGTGAAAATATCAAGTGGCAGGAGGCAGGCAAGAGAAACACATTGTGCTGACTCTGCAGTGGCCAGTTCTTGAGATCAGCGCAGCATTAAAGCTGATCACAGCTCCAAAATGCTGTTTTGGCAGCCAGATTCAACAGCGTGGTTGGGGTGCGGTGGCTGTGCTCCCTTCTCCCGGGTAGCCCTGGCGGCTCCCTGCGAGGGGTCACTCTTTCCACACCCCCAGGGATTTCAGCCAGGAGGTCAGCTTTGCCATCCCCTCGTGCCAAGGCACAGCTCACAACACACGGACAGCCAGCTTAGCACGTAGTAAGAAGCCACCTCCAGCCAGCTGAGATACATGGGCTGACTCTGTTCATCCTCCCCTCCCATTTCCAGCATAAGATCAAATTGATCTGGCGTCCAATACCTGATACTGGGAGTACATGTTTATTAAGAGTAGAAGCTGATCTCACCAGGATATATGGCATACACTTCTCTACCTAGTGCCGTGCACCTAAATTTCCTTTAGCCATCCTGCCTTCCCCTGCTCTGTCCAGCAATCTCAGCTGAAGAATGCCCCTCAAAAAGAAAACAAGCTGTGCACTGCAGGGAGCCCAATTATGATACCGGAACTGGGATACAGGTACTGCCTAAGACTGCTAGCATGAATTGCTAGAGAACTTCCCAGATACCTTCATAATTCATTTATTTGACATGTTGGGGGCAGTAGGGGGAGAGACACTGGAAAATACGCACACCCCTCATACAGTTCTAAGTAAGAGCAAACACCTGGGTATGTTCACTGATAATGTTTAGCAGGTTATGTAGGAAATCGCTAGCTGTTCAAACATGTAATTGTGTGTTAACCTGCCTGCCTAACAGGGAAAAAAATAACAAGGATTCAGTAATGGAAGTATGGAATGCTTTTCCGCCTTGTTTCCCTGCAGACTGAAGACAGCTTATGCAACTTTATCCGTCTAAGTTTAAAAAAAATAATAATAAAATGACCTTTTAGGAGCCCTTCAGCAGCTTGGCAGTTGTGTTGTTCTAGTTCTTTCAACAATCAGATAAACTCAAGAACAATGTTATTTCCTGGCCAGGGGAGTAGAAAGTAAGCTATGGTTTCTCACATAGCCTGCTTCCTTGTACTTCTGAAACTCATCCTGCACAGGCAATGCTTTTCCCTGATGACAATTCAAAGCCTAGAGAGCTTTGTTTTTTACCCTATTTAAAAATAAATACTTGCTAATTATAGGACAAAAATAAAAAAAATCTCCATTCTACTGTGCTGTGCAATCCTGCTACTTGGCATGGGCAGAGGGTTCAGTCCACTGTTGCTGTGGGCAATGGGGAGGGCTGAAAAGGAAAAATCAATGCCATTTCTTGTTCAATTAAGTTCATTGTGATTCAGAACCACCTCCTCACACTGCAGAGCCTGCAAGAGATCAGTGCTGCAATCACTACCTTTTAGCAGCTTGCTTTCTCCATCTGGACCTGCACAAGCCACTCACTGGCAGGGCATCTGAGAAAAAGAAAGAATGGGGGAAAAAAAAAACCCAAACCCTCCTTGCGGGACCCTCTGAAATACATTGTCATAAATCTTGGGTCTTCAGGTGGGCATGTTACAGAGGGGGAGAGAGGGCAGTTTCCCCAGTAAGTCATTTTGTTTAGATGTCAGAACTACCACTGTCTTTTTACCCTTCAGTAAAAAGTTCACTCTCCTTGCTTCCTTGCCGAGAAATATCCGCGATACATATCTTGCTGCTTGGTCTCGCTCAGGCTAAGCAGTGTGATGGTCTGACTCAAAGTCTTTTGGAAGTCAATAGAAAGATGCTGGCGGGCTCTGCTGGACTACAGATCAGCTCAGACACCCGTATGCTCAGGAATCAGAGCTCAGTAGTAATGGCTATCAAGAGATCATGACGAAGGATTTTTAGGGTCCCTCCCAGGCCCTCGTCCACTTTAGTTATTCTATGGCAATTGTAAAACAAAACAACAACAAAAAAAATTACACATTTGTGGTAGAATGGGGTAACCTGGAGAGTTCTTGGTCCCAAGGCTCAGCCCGCTGAGGATGCCAAGGTCTACCATGGTACACTGTGCCCTCTCTGTGCCAGCACCAGCTCCAGCACCTCACAGGCCTGCTCAGCACCTCCCGAAAGAGAAGCCCAGGATGCTTGTGAGCATGTCTCACTCTAGTGACAGGACAGACAAACTACAACAGCCTGACACTCCAGTCTGCCTTAAATGGCTACTACCTGCTCCCTGAGCAGAGGGGGCTCGTCCAAGGCCCTTGGGGTTCAGTCCTGAATAGCTGGGGTCTAGCAGAGCAAACAGTTAATTCCAACACCCGAGGGCAAGAATGATCAGAGGTGACACAGGCAAAGAACAACATGAGAAAGACGAAACTCCTTGATGTTACTAGGCAAAGAAACTCCTTGATGTTACTAGGCAAAGGCCTTTGCTGCTCACAAAGGCCGTTTTAGATCCTGCATGTGTCTTAGCTAATGGCAATGCATAAGTGATGCATGAAACATCTTAGTCCAGAGCAATCCACATCACTTTTCAGCTTCTTTATTGCACTGCCAGCTCACACTGAGGAGCAAGACAGGTCCTCAAGAGGGCTGCTGTCTCTTTAGCTGCTCCATGCACCTATGAATAGTGGCCATAAAACTGCTCTTGATTTTTCCAGCTGCAGTCACCTGCGTGGCAGCTGACATGTGACAATGACATTTGAGTTAATAATTTCTGTTGATTTGGCACATACAAGCCAAATGTGGTCCAAATGTGGGTTCTGAAGAAGGATAGTTTTTAATGAATGTATACTTCTGCTCAAGTCATGCTTTTGTGAATCTAGTTCCCAGTTCACAGCAGGAAGCAGCTTTCTATTCAGATTCACAGGACTTAATTGCTGACCTTTCCCAGTTTCCAGAACTATGTTCCTAAAGCTAATAGTGGGGAAGGAGGGGGATGAAGAAGTTGCATGAACTCAACATCTCTGCAAATCAGATTGCAGACTCCTGTACAGATCCATCCTGGTTTTCCTTGTCACAGAGCCCTTTTCACCTCTGTATACATTCTTCTTCCCAGATTTCATTCTTCGTAGGAAAGTGAGATCTCACTTGAATTTCTTGCAATGCACGTGTGACTGGCAGAACATCTGTCCTGGCAATGTTCTCATCAGCCCACAACTAATTAACACACCATTTTTCTGCTCCCTAAATCCCCCATGTTCCCCTGAAACTTTGGTTTTCATGACTAAGGTTTGATGAACAAAAATTTGAAATGTAGAAGCAGCATCTTCCCATGATAGCTGGAAATCTGACATGGCTCTTTAAATATATATTTCTGTTTTTTTCTAGGACAAATTATATTGACTGTTAAAAACTGAGAGTGGTATTTCTGTTATTGAAGTCTTACTGTAACTGAAGGTTAATAGCTCCTGTGGCAGTAGATACTCTATAAATCAATGGAAGAAACACGTGAACCAGAGTATCACCCCACTGAGGAATGTCCCATCTCACTGTGGTCAATAGAAGTTGTGGTGCCAATGTCCATGGAAGCAGGAAATGTTCACGTGCCCGCAACCTTTAGGACTAGTTATTGATACATACTGAGGATAAAGGCTTTGTGCAGCCAGTTTGTGTTCTGGCAATGACGTTGTTATTCTAGAACCAGAGCTTGGTTCTGAACCAAGATCCAGAACTTGGTTACCGGCATTTGCAACCAGAGAAACTGAAATCTTAATACCATGGGAGTGCATTCAAGGTCATTCTCATCCACTCAGGATGACTGGTATCTGGACCAAGGTGCCTCAAAGATGTCAGAGAATGATCAACTGCTCTGGTACAATACATAGAGTTCTTCACTAATGTTCCAACTCTTTACGCAGTGTGCATTTCACCATAATGAAGCAATCACTGGAACAACCTCCCCTCGGATGTGGTGGATTCCCTAGAACTGGAGGTTTACAAGGCGTGACTGGACAGGGTGCTAGATAATGTCATCTAGGCTCCCTTTTCCACAAAAGCTTGGACCAGGTGATTTCTGAAGCTCCCTTCCAACCTGGGCTGTCCTATGGTTCTGTGTTCTTTCACAATAGTAAGCCTGGATGCCGGGAAATCCACTGATATCAGCCTTTTCACAGCCATTTTCCAAGTCTATATACTTCCCTCCAGCCTGTGATGAAAAGCATACAGACTGGCTTTAAGTTTATGATTCTGGAAGGAAAATTTCAGTGGTAAAGACACTGCTTTCTTCTGAGACTGCATTACTGAAACCATCCTACTCTTTGACACATTCACAGGCACCTTAAGCAAATCATGTGTTGCAAACATAATTGTAGTGGGTGTGAACTCCATCTGGCTAGAGCAGTGCAGGCTTGCATACCTCCCCTCAGCTTGCCTGGGCTCAGCAGCAACGCCAGTGCCACAATCCGACATAAAGGGGTCATGCTAATAAGCTGCAGAATTTCGAGTGCACACACAGACACCCTCCTAAAAATATACCTCTGAGGAGTGCCGTTAAGTGCAAACCCTACTGTTTCTGTAATAGATAGTGTTTTCCATCCTGGATTGGCTGGCACAAGCTGATCATGGTCAAGTGACATCTTGTTTTTTTAAGACTGCTTTTTAAAAGTAAAAGTTACTGAAGAACGAACACAGAGGCTGAGCTTTCAAAAGAACTTAGTGAAGTCTGGCATTCCCATTTTCCCCTTTGAAAACCCCAGAAGCTGAGACTGAGGATTGCATTATTCTAATCACTTTCTAAGTTTATATCAGATCGTTGTTTTCTGTGTCAAATAGGTTACAAATACCTTACGCAGCATTTTCCATTTTTTAAAGATTTGATACCAAGCAGTCACATCCCTTTTACATCCATTCAGCCGTATTTCTTTCCCAGTTTTATATTTAGAACCATAGCAACAGTTTATATTTTCAGAAATATATTTTCACAGACATCAAATGACGATGATGTTCATGGTGAAGGACAAGCACCATTTTAGTACTAATTTCTAAGCGGATGTGGGGCAAATTCTGGTCTCTGATGTATAACTTCAATTTTTTTCTGCTTAGCTAAAGTCAGATACATCCACTCAGTAGTGAAGCCAGATGTCTAATAAACAAGGCCATCCAAAAAATCTTCAGAACTCTG
This sequence comes from Leptosomus discolor, assembly GCF_034619465.1. Lineage (NCBI taxonomy): Eukaryota > Metazoa > Chordata > Aves > Leptosomiformes > Leptosomidae > Leptosomus > Leptosomus discolor. The sequence continues at coordinate 30,690,752 of NC_141398.1, read as the reverse complement.
GCCATTATCAAAAGGTATTTCTTTAATCCTACCTATCACATTTTTGGTGTGTTCTCATTTTTTTTTCTACTTAAATAAAATCTTGGAGGATCATACTGTGAACAGCTATTCATTTATCAGCTAGGTTTGATATTTTCATGTATTTTTCTGCCTGGCCACCCCACCTCTAGGGAAAGCAGCAGCTGAGGGCTGGGAGCCACAGCACAAGCAAGGACAGCCACCTCTGCGGGCCTGTAAAGCTGTCACTCTGTCCCCTTTTCTTGGGGGATCTGTGAGACAGGAGGGTGCAGAGACACAAGCCACTAGCTCCTGTTTCATCTCAGCTTCACTAGGGCCAGATCTAAGGCTGATGGTGAGAGAGAGTAAAAGCAAAGACTCACCTCCTGGTAGAGGCGATGTTACTGCAGGATGAGCTAAGAGCGAATACATTTCTCACACACCCATAGGAGGGACTTTCAAATATCACCGTGATCACCAGACCCTCCCCTCCAACCTAAGCTAATGCTTAGAATAAATTAGTCTCTGACTGACAGCACCAAAGATTCAGGTTTTATCCCTATTACTAGCCCACAGCTGTGAACTGAGGAGCCAACGGTCTCAGTTGTTTGAAGAGATATTTTGCATTTAAAAAAAAAAAAAAAGGGATGAAGGGAAAAAGAAATGCAGAGATCCAGCCAGCTTTGCCAGGGAAAGCAGCTCTCTCTGCTACCTTGAGCTGGCTGCCTCTTTTGAGGTTCAGCCATGACAGTCAGCTGAAAGCTAAATGAGAAACACAGCCACAAAATGCGGTGGATCCCCTTGCGGTAGATGATTTAGATGGAGCTGAGCTCGCATTAAATCAGCTGCCCAGCACGCTGCTCTCCGCCTGTCAGTGACAGCGCAGGGCTGCCCACCCAAACACTTCCCCAGCCACTCACGCACACGGTGCAGCCCACACTGCCCTCGCCACCGCTATCTCTGGCAGAGCTATATCTGGCCAGCAGCCGTAGGCTCTGTCCGTCTGCCTCCGCCACGGCAGCCATCACGCGAAGCCACAGGATGACACTGCCTCCAACCCTACAAGCAGAGCATGAGACTGCTGTGAGGACGGAGCCCTTTTTTCTTAAAAACGGGGGCAAAATCATGCTGATGAGCAAATTGTCCTAACAGGGACTGAGCAAGACACCACCGAAAGCGCCTCTTCTGAAATATACATGGATGTCTCTTAGAGACAGGCTGATTTGCAAGCACCTTCTAATACCACATTGAAAAAAATTTAAAAGGAGGGTGGTTTGATAAACAACTGTCCCCACTTCATCCTGCTCCCTGGCTCCTAGCAGAGCTGAGTGCTGCTATTTGAGACAGGCTGAAACCGCTGGCTTTTGTTCAGAATCCATTGCGTGAGGGGCCCCTTCCTGGGGCAGGGAAGGTGGTAAGGCTGAAGCCAGGCTTGAGTTTCAGACAGAGCTGGACTGCCCCAACAGTCAAGAACATTTAGAGGAATTTGGCCAGGCCCTTTTTGCCTCTGTAATTGATGCCTCTAGCTGTTAGATCTTTTGTGTTGCTGTTTGGCCAGAAAACCCTTAGAAATGCCTGTTCTTAAGAGATTTGTGGCCAGATTGCCAGAGGCTCTAGTCATTTCGGTGGTGATGGACGTACCAAAAGCCAGATATTAAACTCTTCCTGATCGTGCATTGGAAACTGCCCTGAAGTTCATTCCAAAGCAGATTTACATAGTGTAATGTCAAAATCATGTTCAACACAAGCCTCTTGGAGCCAGCCCAACTTTTAACCTGAAGCTACCGCTTGTCTGCCCTCAGAAAAAAAAAAAAGGATCAGACAAAAATCATAGCAGGTATGAATGTATAAATAAACCAATACAGTTATCAATAAGGCAGAGGAGTGAAATGTCAAATTCGTCTTGCTGCAGCCTCCACAACCTGGTGCTCCTGCAAGGGTGCCTTGTCGTTCTTAACAGCAAATGCAGCCACAAGTGGCCAAGCTGCCAAGAGCTAGTAGGTTCAATGTTTATATCCATGTACCTCAACTCACACTGCTTTCATCCTCCCCTTTTTCTGCTGATAAGGCACTGACTGTGAAACATAAAATATCTTTCGAGCTATCTAAACTGTCCCTCCTGGGAAAAGGACAGGAGTCCACAATTTGATATGCACTTCAGCCTCTCTGTTGCATTACAAAAGCAACCACCACCACAGCAGCAAGGAGCTGGGTAAAAATGTTTCACCTTAGCTCCAGATTAAACTAAAATCTTTCATTCCTTGAAAGAGAACATGGTGCACAATCCGAAGATTAGCCCTAGCCTCCTTGTTGCCACCAATATCTTCAGAAGCGCGTAAAAGACAACTCTGCTCTTGGCTGCAGCTTTGTGGCTGAGGGAATGGAATGGCAAGATGTCAGGGGACACGGCACCCTCTGCCTGTGCTTTGCACTGCATTCACTACCATGTGTCTGGACGCAGGCTGAGCTAGCTCTGGGAACTGGCTGAAAACGAACTTTTTTTTTTTTTTTTCAGATTCCTCAGGTTAGTTTTCAGCCAGCTCTGTCCTATAACCTGGCTCACTGTCCATAGTGGAGATCTATAAACAGGAAGAAAAGGTGGAACAAAAAGGAAGAGTGGGAAGGTGCAGTGGAAACAAGCCAGTGTTTCTCACCTGCAGGCCCCAGCTGACTGCTAGCGTGGCTACCCAGCATTATACCTGCTCTCCAGCTGAAGAAACAGAGGTTGGGGTTTGACGACAGTTTCACGACAGCTTTAAGAGGATACATGTGCAGGCTGCCTCTGCACACATAGTAGACCTAAAGAGGCAACAGCAAGGAAGCTTTCCATCTTGCCCTCCAGTTTCCTTACTTCCGGTTGCACTGATTCATTTAGCCCTGTGCAATCGCTGTCCTGCCTGGTGGGCTTCAGGCATTTGCAGACTATGGGGATCATGGGGACGGAGCCTGGCAGCTGCTGTCCCTCTGTCATTGAAGTCCAAGTATTGTCACGGGTGATTTCTTAAAACAGAGGGACCAACTGGTAGCCCAGCTGGTCCAGGGCTATGCAGCACTACCAGCACAGTGGGATTGCAGAGAGGGGGAGACTTGGGACAGGGAAGGGTGAAGGTCAACAGTAGTTCTCACTCCCACCAGTCCCCCTTTGACTCCTGGAGACGCTACAGATGGCTGGTGAAGATCAGGGCTGAGCTAGGGGGGAATAACTTCGCAGTGGAAGAGCTCAGGGGGAAGGCTGTAAGGCAGTGTTTTGGCTGGTTACTTTGCACTAGGAGAAGCCCACACCGGCACTTTTAGGTTCCTCTCGCACTGCTGGAGGGGATGGCCCTGAGGAGGGTCCTAGGAGGGCGTCAGGCTGCAGGAGCCCCCCAGACCAAGCTCTGTCCCGGGCGGGGCTCCGCGTAGCCTCGGCCGGCACCATCCCAGCCCCGCCACACCTCCAGCCTGTCCCCAGGGCATGGGGTGCGGTGGTCCCCAGCCGCAGGCTGGCCCCACTGCGGCTCCCCAGGGCTACCCCACGCGTGGACCCTTTCCTGCAGCCCCGCAGCCGGGCTGCCGCCGCCGGCGTTGAGCACAGGCAATAGGGCCGGGAAAGACCAGCTCCCCCCACCCCGCCCAGCTCCCCCCACCCCCGTCAGCCTGGGAGTGACGTCATGGTGGGGGAGGGGCGGGCAGGGGGAGGGGACACACACACACGCACCTCCCTTTCCTCCTCTCCGCTCCGCAGAGCGGGGGCCGGGCCGGCCAGCCCCGACGGGGCGGCCCAGGCGCGGGGAGGGGGGGTGGGGAGTTTCTGCCATGCTATCCCCACCCCCGGGGGGGCGGCTCCTCCGTCTGCGTGTGTGTGTGTGTGTATGTGTGCGTGTGTGTGTGTGCGCGCGCGCGCTCGTGTGCGTGTGTCCCCCCCGCCCCCGCATCCCTCCTGCGCCCGTGGGACGCTCCCGGCTGCCGCCTCCCCCCCCCCCCCCCTCCCCGCACCGCGGCCACACGGGGCAGGAGGAGCGCGGGGCTGGGGGCGGGGGGGGAGAGTTTCTCGGTGATTAATGGGGCGGGGGGACACGGGGAGAGGGGATAAATCCAGCCTGTGATGCCTATAATGGCGTTTCTCGTCCAAAGTGCACATTTAAAAAAAAAAAAAGAAGGGGGAAAAAGCCCCGGTCCGTGTCATCCCCCCGCGTCAGGGCCGGTGGTGGGCGTGAAGCTGTACTTCCCCCGCCCCCTCCTAATGGAGCGAACCATTCCCAGCTAGTCCTCCTCGCCCTCTCCCTCTGCCTCCCTCTTTCTCTCCTTCTCCTCTTGTCTCCCCCCCTTGTCTGCAAAGTCCTCCGCTGCTCGGAACTTGTTGGCAATGCCTATTTTTCAGCTTTCCCCCACGTTCTCCAAAGTAACTATTTAAAGATCTGCAGCCGCAAATGGTTTTACTAAATGTAGGATGGGACTTAAGTTGAACGGCAGATATATTTCTCTGATCCTTGCTGTACAGATAGGTAAGTGGACTGCCAAATTCGGTATCAAGTTGTGTGCACCAAAGCCCGGCTGATGCATGCAGAAGCGGAATGTCGGAATAACCTGCGCTGACGGCCGCGGCTTGGGGCGGCGGAGGGACCCCCGCTCCCCGCTCCCTCTGCCTCCTTCCCGGTGGCATCTTCTCGGTTCTTCACGCCGTCAAGGCAGGCGGGTTCGCAGGAAAGGGCGCCGATTTCTTATTCCCCTTAAACCACTTTTGTTGTTCGTTTTTCTGAATCAGTGCATGCTCATTCATCGCTTTTATTATTTTTTTTTTTACCCTCTTATTCTTCTTCTTTTCCCCCCTCTCCTGTTCTCTCCGTCCCCACGAACGACTGCGTTTGTGTCTGCTTTTCGGATATCCCCTGCATTCCTTTTCACCGACAATTTGGGGACTCCAATGCTAAGAAACCCCCCCCCTCCTCGAGGGACAGAGAAATAAGAACGCACAAAATGGCTTGCGAGAGATCTAGCTGGGAAGTTTTTTCGCAGAAAATCAGGGGGACAAACGAAGGGCTGCCTTTGGGAACTTGGAGGCTTTCCCATTTGCAGAGCAGCCTAAAACCAAGCAAAACCCATCACTAACTTAAAAAAAAAAAAAAAAAAAAAAAAAAAAAAAAAAAAAAGCCACCCGAATGCGGTGATTAAACAAATAAAAATTATTTTTAAATTGCGAAGTCCCACAGCCCGATCGTTAATTTTGTGCTCAGAGAACCGCTGTCAAAAAACGAGCGGGTCCAAAAAATGTCTATATATGCTAAGTTACTTGAAATAGAATAGGTTTCCCTCCACGCCGGTATGTGTATTTGTGTGCTCGTTGCTGATCTTGTTTAGCATCTTGGGTTTTTCGCTGGTTCTTTTTGGTGTTTTGTTTTCTAGTTAATTTTATTCAACATTTTTTTGCTGAAAAATTTTTGAGTTAGAGATATTAAACAGTCTCCAAGTTAATAATCACTTTGGTGCTGTACAGGCAAATTTTAAAGATTATGTATGAATATGTATATTCCCGAGGATGATCCAAAACTGGGCTTCAAGGGAAGGGCGATTAAAGTGCGTCTTTTATTATCCAGATTGTCAGGTGTGAAGAGACCTTTGAAAATATTTGCCTGCAAAGGAATTCCGCTACGATTAAAAAAAAAAAAAAAAAAAAAAAAAATGCTCGGCATCGCTATTTAGAGATCCTTCTGCTCGGTCACCCTCCTCTCCAGACAATCTCTGCAGCATTTCGTGGGTACCAAAAGGAAGAAGGGGGGGGGGGGGGGGGGGGGGGGGATAAATAAGAGGGGGGGAGAGAACAAGAAAGGGAGGAAAGAAGAAGGCAAAATGCCTTGAACATTTCCTCATCGAGAAAAGATTAAAAAAATAAGAAATATTGCGATGAAATGTTGACCTCTGGAAAGCGTGGATACACGATGCAAACCCCTCCATTCGTATAACCATTCCATTTTAAATAAGGCTGAACTCTTCAGAAGGCCATTTTCTGTACTGTCAGAGAAAGAAGGGGGAAGGCATTATTTGGATGTTATCCTTAATTTCAGTTCTTGCATTTTGTTTGTTTGTTTGTTCGTTTGGAGGACGAGGATTTTCTCTCATTTGTGTATGTTTGATTCAACCGGGGGAGGATTTTATGCACGGTGAAATGTCAAAAGGTAGCTAGAGTCGCTGGGAATCGCCTTCCGCGGGCTGGCGTGGGCATGAGCGGTCATTTGAAAAGTTACCCCCAAATATTGTCGCACACCGCGGAACTGGTGGCGGTGCGGTCGCTTTGCGGTGCCCTGGGAGAGGACGGCTCTGAAGCTCCTGGAGTGCTTTTTCTCCCCTCTGCTCCTCCTTCGGTATTTCGGGTAACCTTCCCCCCCCCCCCCCCCCCAAATCAGCTTCTGGCTGTCGGTGTGGGGTTTGCAAAGGACTGTTTGCTTTTGCCCCATCCCTGGTAACGGCTCTTGTGAAATGGATGTTCGGCTCGTTCCCAAAATGTCTATGCACCGGGGCTTAAAAAATAAAAGAAAAAAAAATAGTTAGTTAGTTATTTGTTTCTTGGGGCAGAGGGGATTTGAGCTGTCCGAAATCCCTGACATTTGGGGAGGTGACGGGGACGGGCGGGGGGGACGCGGGGTCTGAGTCTCCGCGGAAGGCGCCCAGGGACGGGAGGGGTGGCCCAGGCGCAGCTAAAGGGCAGGCGGACTGAGCGGACGGGTAGCGGGTTTCGTGGAGGGGCCACGATCCGTTACGGATGGCTCCTGCGGTCCTGCTGCACTGCAAATTGCTGCACACCCCTGTCTTTGAAGTAGGAGGGGGCGGGGAAGGGGGGGGGGGGGAAGTCGGGGCCACGGCAAAGCGCAATCGACCTAGTTCAAGAGAAATCCCGCTGTCGTTTAACCGGGCAAAAGCAGCGTCTGTCCGCTTTTTTTAAAAAAAAAAAAAAAAAAATTTAAACTGGTGGAGTTCAGGACGGCTTTGGACCCGAGGGTACTCTGGGCCCCACACAGGACCAGGCCGCCCCGCGGCGGGGAGGGATGCTCTGAATCCCGCTGGTCCCAAACCTGACCCTCTACCACGCTCCCTCTCCGGCCTGGGGCAGGGCTCCGCTTCGGATCCCCTCTTTTGAGCGCAGCCTGTCACATTTTTGGAGCAATTCCCGTTAACTTCCCCTCCCCTTTCCCTCTGTAGATGCCGGAGTGGGATGGAGCGGGTTTTATAGGACATGGTTTTACCCTCGGGATGGTCCTCGGTTCTTCTCGGTTTGTTTGCCTGGCTTTTTTTCCTGCCGTAGCCAATGTCTGTAGCCTGCTGGGGGTTCGGTGTGACGGCTGGTGCTGGGGTGTGTGTAGAGGGGAGTGGCCACCAAGTCGTGTTCGCGATGAATCAAACAGCAAGAGGGGGATTTGGGTCGAATCAGTCCCTTTTGGAGTCAGCGATTTAGCTTGTAACCAGTGCACGGCAAAGTCCCACTTCCCCCCACCGCCACAGCCATGCCCTGGGGTAGGGAGGGTACCCCCTCACCTCAACACACCCGCCTCCGGCGGTGTGGGCGGTCGGGGGCTCCTCCGAAAGAGAGGGGGGCAGCCCCCTCCCTCCCGCGCTGGCCGCAGCCATATCCCAGCTGCGCTGCCAGGGGTCGAGCCGGGGCCTAGGGACACCACGGCGTCCCCAACCCCCGTTGGGAGACCGCAGGAGAGCGGTTAGGGATCGGCACACACACACACACACACACACACCCCTCCTACCTCCTCCCTCCCTGTCCCCGGGTACCCCAGCCCGCCGGCTGCGGCTGCGGCGCGGGCTGATGCGGGCGTGTGCGCCGTGCTGCGCGGTGCTGCGCGGTGCACAGGCCGTGGCTTGAGTGCTGCGGGCCGCGTCGCGCCGCAGCAGCGTCCCTGCGTCCCGCCCCGTCCCCCCGCAGGGTTCGGCCCGGCAGCCGCCAGCACCCGGGAGGAGCCGCCTCCCGCACGCCGCCGTTCGCTTTCTTTCCCGGTTTGCAGGCGGTTGCTCTCGGGTTCGTTACGACTTGTACTCTATCGTTTCCTGGCGCAATCCCGAAGGACGCCTGAGGCAGCAGGTTTGAGGGAGCGGGATTCATCCCTGCCCCTTCCCGCTGCCGGCACCCTCGCAGCTGTGTGCGTGGTTTTGGGGTCGCTTCTGTTCGTGTCGTTATCGCAGCTCTTTCTAGTGATTTTTTTCCCCCCTCCCCGCTGCGTCTTGCACGACATTTGCGAAGCGACCCGGGCAATAGGGAGCCATGTGTGTGTGCGTGTGTGTGCGCCAGCACCCGCACGGAAAAACGCGCCTGCTGCTTCCAGGAGGAATTTTCTAACAAAGGAGCAAGTCCGGGAAGAAGCAGGCAGCGCATCTTCACCTACCCGCCGCGCAAAAAAAAAAAAAAAAAAAAAATAAAATAAAAAAAAAAATTTAAAAAAAAGGTTGAAATCAACGCCGTTAACCCACGGACACCGAAAACACCGGTGCTAAAAGAGCGAAGGGCTAAAAGCACCTGACTCATGTCCCCGAGTGCCCGATAGAGACCCTGGCTCTGTCCCACCGCCCTCCTCCTGCCCCCAGAAGGCCGCTGCCCGCCGGGGCAGTTGGGATGGGGGGGTAGGGGTGGGATGGGGAAGGGAAGGGGAGGAGAGGTGGGGGCGGCGGAGCGGGGGGCCGGGGCGGGCGGGAAGCCGGCGGTGCTGACCTGTGCCCCTGCCCCCCCCCAGCGTACCTGGTGCAGGCGGTGAGAGCGGCGGGGCGGTGCGATGCGGTCTTTAGGGGCTTCTCGGACTGTTTGCTGCGGCTGGGCGATAACATGGCCAACTACCCGCAGGACCTGGACGACAAGAGAAATCTCCAAACAATCTGCGCGTAGGTCTTTACTCTCTCCTTCGGGGCCGCGGGGGGGAGAACGGGACTAAGGGGTCACCCGGGGCTGGGCAAAAGGGCCGAGGCTGGATGGTGGCCGTGGGAAGCGAAGCAACAGAAGTAACAGGGGGTCTGGCGTTTTGGGGTTGGATTCTCAGCTCCAGGGTCCCGCCAAGCGTACTGCCATGGGGACAGGTCGGGGCTTGGAGAACAGTGAAGTCTGGAGGGAGGTTTTACAATTTTAAATTTTTAAATTTTTAATTTTTTCCCTCCGTGAGTTTGGGTGGGGTTTCTTTTTTTCTTTTTTTTTTTTTTTTTTTCTTTTTTCCTCCCCTCCCTAGGTCCTCGCTTGTATTCTTTCCCCTCTCCTGCTTTGCACTAGGGTATTGACATCACCTGCGCGGAGGTTGTTACCCCTTTCCTTGTTGCTGCCTTTGGGACGACTCGCTGGCAGGCTCTGGGGTCCCCTCGGGCGCTCAAGGCAGAGGCAAGCTGGAGGGAGGCAGCTTATCCCGGCCGGGGACAGCCGGCGCTGGGGAGGCGAGTCCTCGGGAAACAAAACGTAATTAAAAAGAAAAGAGCCCAGCCACAATATTAATCGCCCAGCGGCATCGGGACGGCAGTCCCAGCGGCAGCTCTCCTCCACCCCCTGTGTCCCTCGGGCCCTCCTGCTCCCCGGGGAAAGCCCTCCTCCCCCCCAGTTTCGCCCCACTCCTAGCACAGGGGGAAGGAGAAGGGAGGGGCAACGATAAAGAGGGGGAAAAAAATAAAACCAAGAACAACAAAAAAAAAGAGAGAAAAAGAGTTCACCTTGCAAGATCTGCTCCTGCTCCCCTCTTTCCCAATTCCTCTCCGCAGCTGGAGGAACTGGGACAGCTGGAGGAGCCCTAAATTTGGGGCAGTTTTCCCCAGAGCTCCGGGCAGCGGATCTTACCAGGGCGAGGGAAACCTGAGGCGGCTGCCGGGGCTGGGGGAGCCGCCAGCTCCGGCCTTGCCCGCCCCGCTTCGGGGTCTCGTGTCGCGGGAAGGGAGGCAGAAACGGATATTTTCGATACTTTTGGGGAAAAAAAAAAAATAAAATCCGGCTGCACAGGATGTTGTCCCGTCTCCCCATTTCTATTTTCCGGCATATATTTTCCCCCGCTGAAAAAAAAAATAAAAAAAACAATTAATAAAAAAAAGAAAATCATATTTAGAAACGAGATAATGTCCTTAGACATGAATATGTTTGGATTTTTTTTTCTGATTTTGCTCCTCTAAAATCAGAAAACGAAGAACATGAAATGGGAAGAGGAAAGGAAAGGGAAAGGGAACAGAGAAAATAAAAGAGAGAAGAGACTCTGTAACCCTCCTCTCTTCTCTTCCTACCTAGAGATTTCTGGGCCAAGCACCTGCTACGGCTGGCACCTCTCTGTAAATGCTAGGTTGCAGTTTACCCTGTGTCCTGCATGCGGAATAAATACCCAGGGACAGCAGTGTCCTATCATGATGTCCTTTGGCCCTGGAGTGTCGGACCAGAGGTGGTCCCGACCTGTAAAAAGTATCTCTTTTCCCATCAAGACTCTTTTCCCGACCACCTCCCCCCACCCTATTGCCTTCGCCCTGTGCTGGGATGTGTATTGAAAGAAGATGGGGGAAGATTTAATTTTCCTTTGGGAGATGCAATTACAGCAGAAATACTGCAGGAGAGGCACAATCTCAGACTCTGGCTTCTCAGTATCTCATTATTTATTACAAATGTAGCAAACATTGGGAGTCTACAACCATTTTAGAGTGCTCATAAATTAGAGGCTGTAGAACTACTTTGAAAAAAAAAAAAAAAAAAGAAAGAAAAAAAAAAGAGTCAAGATCCAAATTTGCAGGCGCCTGCCTTGAGGCCAGGGGTGAACAGAAAGCAGATGGCAGATTCGGGGTGATTTTCGATAACTCAGAGGCGGAGAGGAAAGGTTCTTCCAGTCCCCTCTCCCCGCAAGTGGGGCAGTGGGACGGGTCCTGCCCCAGCGGCAAAGCCCGGTCCAGTCCCCGTGAAGAAGGGAATTAAAAGGAAAAAGGAAAGTCTGTGGGAACAGCTGGAAATTACCCTGGGGAAGGGGAGACCCTTCGCTGCCTATAGCCCCGGCCATGGATGAGGAGTCCCTCTCGCCAGTCTCCGCGCTGTGGATCTGTGCGGGATGCCGAGGAGGGTCCAAGAGGGGAAGGTGCTCCTTCCTCCTTCTCCTCCTCTTCCTCCTTCTCCTCTTCCTCCTTCTCCTCCTCTTCCCTTCATGCTCCCGCAGTCAGGGCCCTCTACCGCCCCGGGGGGTCCCTCCCGAGGGTTTCTAACGCCGCACCGGGACCCTCCAGGATACCGCCTCCCCCCCCCCCCCCCAGGAAAAGAGATGCCTTTCCCACCCCCATCTGCCAGCTCCCACTGGCGACGAAAAACCCTCGAGACTAGCCCGTGGGCTCCTAGGCTGGCCTCTGCCGGCTGGGGGGTGCATGCCTTCTCCCCTCGTCAGGCAAAGACCCCGTCCGACAGAGACCCAGCAAAGCAATTTTTGCACCAGCCCGGGCTGGCGCCCAAGGCGGGGTTGGGGAAAGGGGGGAACCCCCGAAACCACAGCCAGGGGCAGCCCCCCCGGGAGATAGCAGGGGAGCCGGTGCCCAGCACAAAGCGTGCGCACAGGGTGGGCTGTTGTGCAGTCCGGGGAAGGACTTCACACCCGCCCCTCCCCTCCCCCCCCCCCCCCCAGACACTTGGTGTCTCTGCAGCAGGTGCCGGGTTTTAAAGCGGGGGAGGCAGCGGCTCCTCCCCGCCAGGCGCCAGCCACCCTTTAAGGCATGTCCCCGCTCCACTCTGCCGTCGGGGGCAGCGGGCCTGAGGGGGCGGCCCCCCCCAGGAAGATGGGTGCGTGCTTGTTTTGATGCCGGCTGCTCTCCCCTCCTACAGGTACTGGGATGATTTCCACGCCTGCACCCTCACAGCGCTCACCGATTGCCAGGAAGGAGCGACAGACCTCTGGGAGAAATTGAGACGGGAATCCAAAAACCTCGATTTCCAAGGCAGCTTATTTGAACTGTGCGGAGGCGGCAGCGGCGCGGCACCGTCCCTCCTCCCGCCGGCTTTGCCTCTGCTCCTGGCGGCTCTGTGGGCCGCGCTAGTGACCTGGCTGCCTTTCTAGCGGGGCGAGCACACTCACACCCACACCCTCTCCATGTGCTGGATCCGTAGAGGAAATGTCCATCCGTTGCTTTGGGGACGTTGTGCTTTTCTGTGGTTGATGATGATGATGGTGGTGGTGGCTGATGATGGTGAAACACCCATGTAGGACTGTGGAAGCGTTCTCCCTTTATATTTTTTTTTTGTGTGTGTGTGTTTTATTTGCCAAATGTTACCAAACAGGCAGCGGCGCGCAGCCCAAATCGGACCTCAGCTTTACTATCGCTTCGAATCAAAAATAGAAAAAAAAAAAAAAAACACCAAACTGGAGCCCTCGTTGTGCAAAAGCAATCTCAGGAACGGCTCCGGGCCACCTAATGCTAAGGCTGTAGTCGGCCGGGATACCTCCCGGCGGGCCAGGGGCTCCTCTAAAAATGTGGCAGTGTGCGAGGCGAGAACAAAAACACAGACAAAAAAAAGGTACTGGCGATGAATCCAAGGTAGATGTCCACGTGTGAAGCATATGGTGAATAATTCACAATCTCTCATCTTTCCTCCACAGTCGCTTGTTTTTTGGTCATTCCACTGAAAAAAAAAAATAAAAAAAACATTTTACAAGACCATTTTTCCTCAAGGGGAAAACAGAGCGAGAGAGAGAGGAGGGGTGGGGGAAGCGAACAGTTAAAGAAGGAAGGGAAGAGCGAAAGAGAGAGATATATCTAAATTCCCGGAGTGAAGGAATGCTGCTAACAGGTCTCTGAGAGTTTACCTTTACTTGCTGTTCGAAGGCATCTTTCCGAATTCACTGCCTTTAATTTTTTCCTCCTCTTTGTTTTAGATGTTACACATACCAGTAAAATACCTGAATATCCAACCGTAGAGATCACAAAAAGGGGGCTTAAATGTAAACATAAAGAAGAAAAAACAAACAAACAAACAAACACCAACAACAGCAAAATGACTTTGAAAAAAAAAAAAGAGCTTTGATTTTAAAAGAGATGAAAAATGTAATTTAAACAAAAGTTTATTATAAAGTCAATTCAGCAAAAAAAATAACAAAAAAAGATTTGCTACAAAGTATAGACAGAAGTATAAAATAAAAATTATTGTTTGAAATGAGGCTGTCGTCCTTTTTATAAAATATGCCTAAAGTATATTGAAAACGACAGGGCTTTTAAGGCAAGGAAGGCTAAACGGACCCCTTGATGAACATCGCAATTTCAGTTCAAACAAGGACAGGGCGGCTGAATTGGTTAGTCAGAGCCTTCCTTTTCTTTCTTTCTTCTGTTTTTTTGTTTTTTTGTTTTTTTGTTTTTTTTTTTCCCAATTCTTTCTTAAAAATAGGTTATGAGTGCTCCCACCCTCCTCCTCCTTCTGAACCCCCAAACCGTAGCACCCCCGGCCCCCAGCTGCCCGCAGCCGCCGAAGGAAGCCCCGCGGGCGGCGGGGGCGGGCGACGCGGCGGTCCCGCGGGGGCGGGAGCGGGGCGCGGAGCGGTGCGGGGCGGCGCGGAGCCCCGGCAGAGGGAGGGCAGCAACCACCATTAAAGAGGAGGCTGCGGAGCCGGAGCCGGGGCGCAGAGGAGCCCTTTCATAATTAATAAGGCAGCTCAGCCGAAGGAGCGAGGGGAAGGGGGGGGACGGGGTATTGATTTCGCAGCAGAAGCTGCTCTAACCTCGGCTATTTATAGGCGCCTGATGCCTTTATAAAGAAATACACATCAAAGAGTAAACACGTCCTTTTTACTTACAACGCGAGAGCCCAGCTGGTGACCGGGGGTGGGTGGGTGAGAGGGTGATGGGGAGGTAGGGGCGGCGAATTTGTTTGAGGTGATTTATTCCGGTGGGGAGCCTTTGCCTGTGCAATAGCTCTGCTTTGCCAATGTGCCGGGTGGCAGGGTCTCTCTCTCCTTCGCCCCCTCTCTCTGCTCCCCTTCCTTCCCCAGGTCTGCAATGTAATGTGTAAGCAATAGCAAATGTAACAGTTCATAAATCAAACAGTGGGTCGCAAGCCAATCTGCATTTCCCAAACGGATTGAATCCCAGCAACGAATGCGCTCAGGAACTGGAGCCAGGCGCCTTCACCACTGGAAGCAATGTTGATTTTTTAATGATAAAATACATTATGCGTGTGTTGCGGGGGGGGGGGGGCGGCGGCTTTGCAGAGCTCAGCCGCGCTTCAGCAGACACAGGTCTGCTCGCTTTTCGTTTTCCTTTGCCCTCCCTCTGGACTCAATCCCCACCACCACCACCAAAGAAAAAGGAAAACCCTGGAGAGCAGAGCTTTGTTTAACTGGTTTGGGTTATTTTCCCTCCCCACAGAGGATCTAGACCTAAATTGATTTTTCTGTGCACATCTCTGTATTCATGAGGTCAGGCACTGCTCTTGTGACTTCCTGGAGCACGAAATGCCAGCTGCCGAGGAGAGAAAGCCCTTGTTGGGGGGCCAGGGGCTCCGCAGCCTGCTGTCTCCTCCGGCTGGGCCCCGGGGACTTTTCGCCGGAGGCAGGCAGACCCCTTCGCCCCGGGGTGCTCGGGGGACGGAGCCCGTCCGTCGGAGGAGGATGGGAGGGGAGCCTCCCAGCTTTTCCTCACCCCTCGGAAGAAAGCTGAAACTCCGTAATAAGGGGGGGGGGATTTCTTGCTCATTAGTGGACTCGAGTTATCTTCGCGTGAGGTCGAATTACTAATGGATAATCTCTCCGTAATTAGCACACCCCCCCAGTTAGCCCTCCGTTGAGGCGAATACTAAAACGGTGGCAAACCGGGGAAAAACAGACGAGCGGGTCGGGAGGGAGCCGGTGGCGGCAGGGGTCCCGGTGGTGCCGGTGGCCGCTCCCTTCCCTTTCCCCTTCGACACTTCCCGGGGAATCTCCCGTTTCGGGCTTCTAATTGTCGGGCGCTTACCCCCGGGGCGCAGGCCGGCCACCAGGCATCCCTGGCGAGCCGGGGCGCAAGGAGGCGTTTACTGCTCAAAAACCTGAGTTGCACCCCCGAGATTTCCCGCACAGGCAGCAAACCCCGGTCCCGCGGGTCCTAGCTCCCCCCGGGCAACAGACAGGCGAGGCTCTCGCCGCCGGCAGCTCGGTATGTTTTTCGGGGAACACGAGAAACCAACCAAGACCCTTCCCCCCCGTTCATTTTTTAAGAGCCTCTCAATGCACAATGCATGGGTTATTTCCCTTTCTGCCCCTTTCAGGTGTTGTTCCTGACGCCTGAGCGCAATGGTCTGTTTTTGTTTTAACCCAGGGATGAATGGTCTGTCTTGTTTTGTTTTGTGGCCAAGGAAATAGGAGCTTTCTCCCAAGTCCCAGAAAGGGACTGAACATACTTGGTTTGCCTTCTGTCGCCTTGCACCTGTAGGGTTGGTGCGGGCTGGCAGGAGGGGCTGCGGGGGGAGGCTGGGGTGTTGCTTGCCGGGCTGGCCGCATTGCCCCAGGCAGCGGCTGCTGTAGCAAAAGCTGAAGAGGTTCAAGCCTCCGAACACCCCTTAACTCCTGGGCAAACGCCAGCTGGTGAATTTGGGAGTGGAAAAAAACGCAACAGAAAAGCGTTTAAACGTTGACAGTAACACAGTAAAATTATCACCTACTTAAACAACAACAACAACAAAAAAAAAAACAGGCATACACACAAGGAATTTAAAAACAAAGAATAAAAGCAGACGAACAAGGGGGGGGGGAACCCCAAAACCAATCCAGAGCTGAAACAAAAGACAAGACAGTGCCTCTCTAGCTGTCTGGATAGTAGGGGAGGGTTGCAGCCGCTGCGGCTCTGCCTGCCCTAATTCCTGTCCCCAGCTCCGACTGAGCAACCGCAGCCCCGCAGTCCCCGGAGGGCCGCAGAAAGCTGGCTCCTTCCCTCCCCGCCAGCGCTGGATGAACCCGTTCTTGGCCATCGGCTGCTCTCTGCCAGCCTCCACCTCTTAGCAGCCCGGCTCGGCCCTGGAGGGAGGGCTGCGCTCTGCTCCCCGCTTGGGCTGCCCGCCGGCGCGGCGAGACTGCGCCAGCACCGGGCTAAGGTGGTGGAGGTCGATTTTTTTTTTTTTTTTTTTTGCTTTAAAGCAGGGAAAAAAAAAAAAAAAAAAAAAAAAAAAAAGTCCCTTTCTCTCTTTCCCGTCTGCTTCTGGTCAAAGGCTGCAACAGGGAGACGGAATGAGCCTGTGCTGGGAGTAAAAGCTTGGACCAGGAGGCAGAAAACAGAGGAAAAGCTGTTTGAATGGTGAGGGCAAAACAGGTTGATCTTTACAGAGGGAGTGGGGAGGGATGGTATAAAAATAAGGTTCAGCACCCATTTCTCACAGGACTTTCTGATGGCTAATGCCTCAGAAGAAGCAGCAAGATGTTGTCGGTCCCTGGCTAGTTTGCATAGTCTAGGGACAAATGTATTGGTGACTCTTCCCAGTCCCCTTCTTCACCAGAGCCCTGTTTAAGTCTCTGTAATTGCTTTCCTGCCCAGTGAAATCCAGTAGGCTCTGCGAGGGTCTGACAACCCAAGGAGACAGAGGGCAGTTTAGCCTTCCTGTTCATCAGGGCTGATTCATTAATAATTAGTGCCATTAGGTGCACTACAGCAGTGCCTGAGGGCCCCAATTAAAGGAAAATGAGCTTGTTAAATCCAGAGAGCCAGATTCTCCCTCTGGTACTCCTGCCTGATGCAGAGACAGTGTCTCCAGGGTGGGCAGCAGGAAAAGCCCTGGCTTTCTAGGTGTGCAACCTCTCTGCCTTTCCCCTCCCTCCTCCTCCACTCCTCCAGCTTTTCCCTCTCTTTCACCTTAGCTGCAGATCCCGTTTATGGGCTGCTGCAGAGCAAGGCTGGCGCAGGAGGTGGCTAGCAGGACTTGCCAGAGGAGGTGCCAAATCAGGTTATTTTTCAAAGCCACTTAATTCTTCATCACAGGGCAAAGGAGTGGGTTTGCGGGGAGGGGGTGGGTGGGCAAAGTGATGGGGACTGCAGAGGAGTCTGTTACAAAATCAGGTGCGATTTTAGCTGTCTGAAAGAGTCACTTTAGGCTACCGGCAGCTGATGATCAATGGTGCTGTCGGCAAATATGCTTCCAGTTGGCTGCTGTCTCTCCTGAGGGACAGTTTCAACCCGAGGCCCATTGCAGTGGTGGTACAGCAAGGGGCTTTTGTTTGTTTTGGGCTAAGGACCTTCCGCGGCCCAGTTCCAGCAGTGAGAAGAAAAGTTGGAGGTGATGTGGGAGAGACACACAGCACTGTCATTGGTGAGTTATTAGCTGTTCCTTTCTCCTCAAATCCCTGCAGTGGGTCTGTGTTAGAAGATCTCACTCAAAGTCCCATACTCCTGAACTAAGGGTTTGCTAACGATGGGCAGGCTGTCCTGGCATAGGCTTTGTCTTTCAGAAGCTACTGCAGATACAGGTTTAAATGATTCAAACAGTCAGAAATCCAGCCTGTGGCCTCTGCCCTGGCTTTCTAGTTTTTATTGTTTGTTTTATTTTGTTCATTTTTTATCTCGTAAACTGATACGAAGGAATGATGGAAACAGCCTGCTGAAGATCAAGGTGAGACTGACCATCAGTTCACCCTAGTGCTCCTATTCACCAGCAGAAACCCATGCCCACAGGTGCTGGCATTCTCAGCAACAAAAATGGCATCGCTGCAGGGGACAAACAACTAGTCCTGACCTTCTTTACACAGCCCTTCTCTGGGAAAAATTATCCCCTGAAGTCAATATGCATTCTGCCTAGGTAAGGATTTTGAGTGCTCAGTTTTGCCTCTGACAGGGATGCTATCCAAATATGAACTCCAGGTTCATGCCACCAAAATATGAAGTGCTTGTGTCTGTGTCATACTTGGCACCTCCAGGTTTCTTGCCTATGATATCAATATATTAAGGACTGTGAAAAACTTACTATATGTCTCAAGCATCAAAGATCAAATCTGCAGGGCATCTTTTTTTGCTGTGAAGCAGCAGACTCAAGAGGGGATGGGCAGTGTATCCTTTAACACCACTTTAACACCACCAATTTCTATAACACTTTGGAAACTACTGGATATTCAAACTGGTGCTCCCTAAGGCAGGGAACAAAAAACCAAACCCCAGCCAACCAAACTGAAAAAAAAAATAGAAGGAAGAAAGGAAGAAAACATAAGAAAAAAATCTTCACAGACATTGATAAGAATTGTTTTAATCAGATTTATCCCTCCTTAAATCACCTATTTTGCTGCAGACACTAACAGTAAGTTTACTTCAGAACCAGCTAAGTACACGGTCTACTTCTGCCAAATGCACCTCTTCAAGAGTCAAATCATGTGTCTAGTATAGTGTCTGTCAGAACTTCTAATACTAGTATCTTAAATACGAGAAGTTTTGCAGTAAATGGATAGTTTGGTATTTATGCTCCTTTTAATGCATTTTATTTTGTCTGGGTAGTGAAAGAGATCTTACCCATTCCTGTGCTCCTTTGGGGCTCTTTACAATTCTCTAGTCCTCTGGCACAAGCCGCCTTTGCAAAAGAATGATTCCTGTAAAGCCACTGCCCCATTTAATTTCCCGTATTCCAAGAAATCTCTAAATTATGTCGTCAGATGAAAAATCCAGAACATATTTTGTTAGCATGGAGCATTGGTCACATCAGTTTCGCAATGCCTCATTTAAGGACCCAATATGTCAGAAAATTGTCCTAAGCTTGGCTTTTTGTTGAGGCTTAATTTGGGCCCTTGTCCCTTTTACTAGACCTGTGATGCAAGACTTGGTTTTGTTCTGTTGCCAAGACGTTTTATTTGATCTCAGTCACCCTTACTTCTACTGTCTATTAAATGGGAGTAGCACTTTGAGATCTTTGGTGGGTGAAAAATGTTACACGAGGAGGTGGGCATTATTAATTAGAACGATCTTGTTTCATTTTTTAGCTTTCACCAGACGAAAAACATCTGGATTGAAATGACAACAAATAATAGTAAAGGATGCTTCCCTGTGGCTTCATAGATCTGCTGTGTAACGGAAAACATTCAGCCCTGGGCGAACAAGAGTTGTGTTCACGTCTCCGTCTGAAGAAGCCCCATATTAACAAACGTTGTTGCATACACACCTGACTCAGGGGCTGCGCTGCAGACAATTCAGGCTGTGAATTTCAGCCTGTGCCCTTGGCTAAGCTGTCGAGGACAAGTTGCAATACCTATCCTTCTTGCAGAGATCCCAGTCCATCTTAAGCCATGTCACTCATTGCTGGCAAGCTCCCTGTTTTGCTGTGCATCAAAGGTTCATTTCATTCCCTTCCCTCCCTTTTCTTTAGGCGTCAGTGATTTGCACTCTCTCCACTTAAATCAGAGATCTGGCACATCAATACTTAGAAGGCTTAGGAAAGGAAGGAAACATCAATATTTCACTGAACACACAAAGTTGCACAACCCCCCAGTCTCCATTCTAATGTCAGCTGTGGTTAGTTTGGGTTTTTTTCCTGTAAGCTGAGCGATTTCAGCTGCTCTTTGAATCCTGCTTGTGTGAATAGCTTGGTTTTCTCTGTTGCTAGTGTTAGCAAGAACCTGTGAGGAGCTTGTTCAGGCTCACTAGTCAGGCAGTCCTGAGGTGGCTGACTTCTAGGAAAAGCCACAGCAGGAATAAGCGAGAGCCAGCCTACACACCAGGCACAGCTTTTCCTGGGCTTTAGGTTATGCTCCGACTCACATTCATGTTGAACAAACTGCCATTAGCAACTGTAATATAGACAAATGCAAAGAAAAATGAGCTGGACACTTAATGAACTTAGAAATGATGGCCCATGATAAGGCAGCTTCACTGACTACAGAGGAGCTGTGCCGGCTCATGGCAATTTGGGACTTGCTCCGCTCACGTTAGTTCACAGTCTGAAGTTTCCAGTCTCGTCCTTTGTGTGAACTAGATCATGCAAATGGGGGTATGGGAGTCACAGGGAAGTCAAGCAGAGTTTCGCATGAGTACCGGTGTGAGAAGTAGCAGCAATTAGCTCTAAATTCACTCTGCCAGCCTGTCGTTTCTGAGCTCTCCCCCTGCTGCTCTGTAACTGGAAGCCTTGAGCTCTAGAAGCAGGGGAGAAGAACATTTTGCTCATGCTCATATTAATCAAGTCGTCTTGTGAGCTGCTGAATCTGTGAAATTGTATCTCCAGTGGTGTACAGCGGTAATGACTGTCTCCTACGTGGGTTCTCTGGTGTCTAGCGATACAGTTGTGTTTCTGCAGTGGATGCATTCCCAGGGTTTTTCTCCTCTGCCTGCCTACTTCCACAGCACTTGTAGGCAGCTCAAACCTTTGAGACTTCCATCCCCTGTCAAGTTCAATCAAACTCAGCTCACAGGCTCAAAAAATTATTTAGAAGGGACTGACTGACACTTGCACAGACAGTGTGATCTCATAAGCTTCCTTTCCTTGGCAAACGAGGCTACCAACCTAGCAACAGGGGAAAAAAAATGCCATCCTGCTAGAGAAAAGGACCTGAACACTGAGGAAAGAGGGAAGGTGGGAGAGGAAAGTGAAGCTGTTTTGAAGGGAAAAAAATCACTGCCTTGTGGCTGCAGAGCTCTTGCATGCTTAAAGGGCCAAGCTTGCAGAGTCATGATGGAGAAAATATTCTCCAGGAGATGGCAAGGTCTCTTGTGCAAATTAGTAAGGAAGAGAAATCACCTGGATTTATGCCACCACCAGGTAACTTAAATGGATATTTATAGGGTAATTATTGTCTCTGGTGGTACCTTTTTCTCTCTCCTGACTAGAGGAAGACTCAAGACAGAACTAGTGTGCAACCCATGTGCCTGTGGTGTCTGAAGTGAGGTGGGTCCTATCCCAAAGGGAAAAATCCTCTTACTGCTCTCTCTTTCAGACCAAAGTTTTCCATGGTGCTGCTGCAGGGTTTGTTACTCCATGTGCCGCTTTGTATTTTAGAAAAGCTGCTGTATGTCTTAATAGCTGCAGATGTATGCATGGTTTTACTGGGCATTTATAAGCACTTATCATCTGTGCACTAAAACCTTTCCTGTCCTTGTATCTTATGGAATAAAATCCTTTAAGTGAGCTTCAATGATTCTAGTACTACTTCTTTACAAATTAGAGAGCTGTCATCGTGTTTTTATTTGATATCACACAATGTTTGAGGCTGTCAAAAGTATTATAGTGCATATTCATATAAATTGATATTTAATTTCAGTAATTATAATGTCACTAATTGTATTTTTGCACCTGATGCAATTACTGACATTCAGCTCTTGAGTTCTGCTTTGTTTTTTCTAGATTTAGGTATTCCTTACTGTTTAATCTTACTCACCTACAGTAGATTGTGCACACAATGAAACTCGGAAATAAAAGCTCAGACCCTCCCATCAGTTGCTGTGTGCCAAATGCACAGGATATTTTGAAACTCTGGGTGTACCCAGAGTGCAAGATATGTTCAACCCCCCACTACTTATTATGATGTCATTTTTATAAGGCTTACAGGAGGTTGTGCTATCCAAATGCTGCACCAAATTGCTTAAGTGCTTGTACTTGGCTGTTGCTAAAGGCCTTCCATTTGCAGTTTTTACAGGCCTTTTTTGCTTGTAGCCAGGGGCTGCTGTGGAAGCGCCACAGCCTGGTATCTCAATGCTCTTCTCCTCATGGCCTTGCACTGGTGCATTTGTTATGTCATATTCCCTGAGAAAGGGCTTGCTTCTGACTCCTCAGCCATCCCTCTGTCCTTGAGTTCTCCTCTACCTCCTCATTGTATTGCTGTTGAGTTATAATTTGCAGGCTGTGCTGAGGTTCCTACACCCTGGCCACTGGGTGCCTTCCAGATTGATGACTCCATATTAGAACAAATATGACAGATAATGAGTAAATAATAATTATTTTAATATATGATAAGTATTACCTAATTACAGATGTGTTAAAGGCTTAGCAGCCAATTAGCAGGCAACATTTGTACCTAATTAAGCATAAGCCACTCAGTGCCAGTGTTGTCATCAAAGATCACTGAAAGGCAACTTGAGCAGGCTTTAACGAAGGGTATAATTTTATCAGGGAAAAATTATAAGGGGTGGTTGTTGATATGACTGTGATCCCCTGCTGCACTGGAGCGGACACCCAGGAGTGGACATTCACCTAAGGACTCTTGACTGCATCTCTTCTTGGTTGGCCACTGGGTACAATTTTCCTTTTAACCTTGAAGTTGATGCATGCCGTCAGCTACAAAACTGGTAAATAAAGCATGTGCTTTGTGCCTGTCAACTTGCCTCAACTTTCTTTGTGTTAAAGCACAAAGTAAAAAAAATCACCTGGGCCATGGAATTCCTGCTCTGTCCCAGCAGAGTTTGAGGTCAGTGATCCCTCTTCTCAAAGATACCTAAGACCCATTGGCCTCTGGGTTATAGCCCACACAGAAACTTGTTTTGGTTCAATTTCAGCAGTAGAAAACTTTTTGTGGACAGTATATTTTCATTATTATTGCCATATGTCAATATTATTGCCATCTATTATTTCACTTCAGGAGTGGCTTTTATTATTTTAGTTTGAAAACTGTTCCAAACTGTCTTAAATTAAACCAACATAAATTTAATTTAATCTGAAGGGAATGATTACCTCCTAGACAATTGCTGTGCTTCTCTCTGCTGCTAGAAGTATGTGGCGCAGCAAGGTTTTGTGTCTACGACAGAGCCCTAGCTGCACGCAGGCTGGAGTGTCCATGTGGCAAGGAGAACTGACTTCACTCAGTCTTGCTGTTCCAGCTCATCTGCAAAAACAAGCCCTCTGACTGCATGACCAAATTCACTGTTTGGTACAAGTGTACATGCTCCATAGACCAAAATGTAACAGTGGGGCTTGGGCTGGGTGCCCGGTGAGCGATGAGGTACTATGACAGTGGGCAGGTATTGTGCAAACTGCTGCTTGCACAGTTTTGCATAAACCCTTACGTTCTGGGTTCTTTGGAGCAAAGACCGAGAGGCCTGCAGAGATGTTATCTTGGAAGAAAAAAAGAAGACAACAGGAAAAGATAACTTGCACTGAAGTGTCTGGAGAACTCAACCTTAACAGCAAGGTGAGTAGCCTAGAAGAGGACCCACAGCCCTTAAAACAAACACATATGAAGAAAAAACTTCTATCTCCTTACATCAATACACTCACTGCCCAAATGTCGCAAGCACTGTCCCCACAACAGGCATCGAGGCAGCCATCAGAACATCTAATGACTTGAAAATCATCAGCGAGGGTGATTCCATACCTCTTCAGCCTCTGCCAGTGCTGCACTTTCTTCACTGTCAAAGGTTTCTTTCTCCTAAGCCTAACCTGAATTTTCCAGCTTTAGAGATGACTATGAACAGGTTGGCCAAACATCTATCAGGAGTAATGTGGACCAGCCATTTACATCATGACCTCTTGTGGGCCTTTCCAACTCTCTTTCATGGCTTTCTAGCATTCCAGTGTGATAAATGAACAGCTACAGGAAATACTTGCTCTTTAAAATATTTGCTCTTCACAGAACACATCCTTTTGTTGAAATAAATAATATTGTCTGGTCATCAATCATTAGCACGACTGAATTTACACAAATATTTGCTGACCAGTATCATATCAGGAGGGGTCAGCTGTTTTTCTGAAGTCTTACTGGGGCAAAGGCTTCTAAACAAATATATGAGGTTGCTCTTGCACTGGAAAGCCAGCATATGTTAGTTTGGGATCAGAGATGGAAGAAATCCCAAGATATGAAGCTGTGCTGGACATCTGCACACAGCCTGCTAAGCATGTGAAACAATCAGCACCAAAACAGTTAACAGTATTATCAATTATACTCGCCATCATTATGCTACAGAGTTAACCCAACCTCAGATACAGCTATCCAGGGAGGAGTTGTTATAAGGAAACCGGTGACTGATGTTGACTTTTGGGCTAAAACCTGTCTAAGCCTATTGTTCCTTGGGGCACCTTATGCTGGCTGGGAACAACAAGTGCAAACCATTTTCCACGGTTTGGGCCGGCATCCCCAGGCTGATGTCCAGGCAGGAGAAGCAGGGAGCTGCCATGCTCAGAGACATGCAATGTGGGTGCCTCTTCCAGAGACAAGCCAGCCACTGGCTGCTGCTGGCCTGAGGCAGCAGATAGAGTAGCAGAGACACCCATCCCATTGGGCAGTCTGACCTGCACCAGGGCTGACCGCAAAACATTTCTCCACTGATAAGTGTTGAGAGCTTCCCTGTGTTTACACCATGTTAGCAAGTACTCCAACCCCTTGTGTGCCAAGGGGTACTCTGGAAACAAAGCTGCTACGGTATCAGTTTAGGTACCAGCCCTACAAGCACAGCTTCCTTCAGGCTTCATCTCCCTTCTTGCCTGGTGGCATCCATTCTCTAGAAAGTCAGAGAAATATCTCTAATCCAAGCAGACAGGTGGTTGGTCTCTCTCAGCTCCTGGCTTGAGCAGAAGGAAAGCCCTCTTGATCAGCTTCACCATGTCCTCAGCTGGCCACCCTTCCCTCGCATGGCTCCTCTTTTGCAGCACACCTTTCCCCAGCATCTTTATAAACTGTATGCCCCCCATCAACCATAACTGTTGTCAGCTGAGACCTCCAAATGTCAAACCCTGTCTTAGGGATAGCATGTCCTGGCAGCACAGCCTGGAGAGCTGATGGACTCCCAGCAAAGGGGGCAGATTATAAGGCCACGGAGCTTTAGCATTTTTACTCTGTGACAGGCAAACTTTTGTATCTCGAGTTACTTACAGAAGCTGCTTCAGAAGATAAACTTGCAGGAGGAAACACAGTCAAGAGGAAGAAGCTTACCCTGAGTATTTCCGTTCAGCGTACAACAAAGCTGCTTGGTGACATGCAGAGGTTTGCCACAATGTTCTGTGTAAACAGCACTTGGCTTTATCATGTGGACTCAGCACCTTGCTCGGAAGAGCTGGGGTCAAAAATTGACCTGCATGCACCCTGCATTTGGCACTGAGACATTAAAGTCCTTGGGGCTGTGGAGCCCTGAGATGGAGCTTTAAGTATCCATTAAAGGTCAGACAGTAGCTTTGGCAACTCCTTTCAGCTCTTTTCCTCTGACACATTCCTAAAATGGGCTTAGTTTCTGGTTGCACCTGTTAAAGAGTATAGTGTGAACAAAATCTTTTATGATCATAAAAGCAGAGTTTCAAGTAGCGTTATATCTTTGGAGAAATATAGCTCTGGAAGACAAATTTAGAGCAAAAGAATACACTGACTACAGCTGAGAGTATTGCATTTGGTAATGGAGATGACCATGTGGAAGCTGTCTGAGGAATACACAGAATATATATTCCATGTATTATTTTCCAGGTCAGTGAAATTCCAAATACAAAATGCAATCATCAGGAAGTTTCCTTGGGTTTCTGGCACCGATGGAAATTCTGAATCCCTCTGGGCCTGATTTTCAAAAGTACCAGATCCTCTCAGTTCCCCGTGTTATCAGCTGGAGCTGTGGCTGCTGATCTTCAAGATTAAGCAAAGGCTGAGTCAGAGATTTTGAGACATTAGTGAAATATTTTGTTCTTAGCCTGCTGTGCAGATATAGGTCAGCTGTAGCTTTTAGTCCCATGTCTTAACTGCCTCAGGGTTGGAGTGACGGCAAGGTTATTTTTGAAAGAAAAAAAAAATTAATGATCATGTGGAAAAGAAAACTGTGAAAATAGTTTTAAGCCATTTTGGGTGTGTTTTGTGTGGTATCCCACCACCTTTACCTGCCCTCCCTGAAATGCAGCCTTGGTTGTATGCACTTGTATCCTCTGAAGCTAGTTTTTGCTAACACAGACTTAGCCAGACTCTCTTAGGTAATGCTTTTTCACCTGCATCGCGAGGCAAATTCTGACACAGCTCTTTAGCAGGCAGAGGGGCTTGTTCTGAGTCTCCCCTGAAATCAGCTGATGGGGCAATGCTAGATAATGCAGGTCCCCAAGCAAGTGTCAGATGCAGGGCTGCACATTATTCCTCAAGAAGTTTATCCTCCTGCTCTCCCCACACTTGTCACCTCACACCCCAAAACTGTTCTGCCAGCCTGTCCCTGAAACCCACCCCCACCCTTCTGTGCCCTCTCTTGGATGCTCAGGCCCCCAGGATGGGCTGAGTCCAGGCAACAGGTGCAGTAGGGCACCGCGTGAGCTGCAGGGCAGAAGTGACCCTCTTTGGCCAACTGCCCCCTGACAGCAGCTCCCATGCTGGATCGCACCCCACAGCACAGGGGAAGGAGACTCGCCACCCACGCCTCGCAGGTGCTGCGGGGTAGGAGTTGGCACGTGGACAGCCACAGACCTGTGGCCAGCTGATGCAGGTCTGGGTGGGACAAGCCCACGTATCCCCAGCAAGCATAGAGCCCAGCCTGGCATTGCTTTCTGGAAGCACCTGCTTCCCTCTGAGCATTGACCAGGAAGCCTCTATCACTGTCACTGTAGATACCTGCAATGGCCTAAAAGGAACAAAGTGCCCAGAATGGCCTGAAAGCATGAGAAGTTCCCACAGGCATTTTAATCATGGCATAAGTAGGGTGTTTTCCCACTCCTGCATATGAATTGGAGACCAGAGACCTAATTCCCTCACACCTTTCCTTAACAGGCTAGTAATTATTTTTTTTAAAGGGTATTGGGTTAGGCTGAGTATGAAAAATATAGATCGTTTTTCTTTTCCTCCAGGGGTATCCTGCTGAAGGATGCCTGAGGAATGCCTGGTACCCTCGGCTGCATGAAGGGGGCAGGCGTAAGTCAAAAGAGGTCAACTGCTTTGCCAGCTGAGTATGAGGTTATGCAATGATAGATCCTCCCAGATGGCTTGTCAAGTGCCTCCACTGTGCAGGGACAATTACAGAATAAGGACAGCATCACTCAATAAAATTTGCAAAACTGAAAGACAAGAAGAGAGCATTTGCAACCTCTAAATGTTCCTTCATAGCTCTGTTGCCTAACAACAACTTGGTCGAGCAACAATACCGTCACCAGTCACAGGCTCTTGTGGACAAGTCTCGTCTAGCTGTGGGCTTTCATTTGCAGCTGGAACATTTTGTCAAATGCTTTTTAATTTGCTTGACTGCTCAACATGCAAACATATCAGCCTTTATTCTTAGCCATCCTTTGGCAAAGCGGATAGCTCAACTAGTATTAATGATTTAAGGTAACTGCTGCTTACCTATTGCAGACCAGAGTACAGACTTCAACACGTACAGTATTACCTGAAATCATACATAGGAGCTTCAGCAGCACTTGCCTGAAATGCTTTCCTACTGTTGGCAAGGGTAGCTGGAGCCCCCTTGGAGAGGCTTAAGTGAGTGTGTCTGATTCACCTACATCATGCTTCTGTCTTGAGTTGTTTCCAATCATCTGATTAACACCCTGTGTGGATGCTGTTATTGTAAAATCAGAGTGTATTGTTCCTGCTTAACTCAACCCTTAAGTTGCTCTCAAGAAATAGCAATGGCATTTTATATTTGCACCTTACCTTAATCAGTGATAACTTTCAAGTGCAGGCAAGTCCTGGGATACATGACTCATTATCTTAGAGTGAGAGCAATGTAATGAGTATGCTGAGCGTCCTAAGGGAGGACCTTCTATCCAGCCAGCCCATGGAGGGGATCTGAAATGAATTTTATCTTCAAGGTTTTGGGAGAAAGAAATGGTGTTGATTTTTCACTTGATCAGTAAAAACAAAGGAAACAAACCAAAAGAAATGAAACCAGTGTTTTGACGGGATACACTGTTTGCATTGTCCTTGCAGAACAAGTTGGGGAAAATACCTTTTCACTCTCATACAGATTGTTTCCTACAGATGTTGCTCACTGCAGAGTGCTGCCTGGTTTTGGTGGCATCCATGTCTATGACAACAGCACTCATGGAGAGCAGCCATCCATCAGATCTACAAATAAAGGGGGAAGATTGCCGAGTTACACAGGCTCTCATCAGTCAGGCTGAAGATGGGCAGTTAGATATTCATTCATGTACGAGAAATAAATTGCTCTGGACCAAATCTCTCATATCTCCAGTGAGGGACAAGCACCCAGAGGAAACTGTAACTTCTGGGAAGAGAAAAGGAGCGCAATACAATAATGTTCCTTACCAAGTGTGTATGTGTGTGACTTGGCTCCCCGAGCAGGGTTACAAGCGTCAGGCTTCCCTGGCCCTTTCCATTCTAAACAAGTCACACTGCTAATATTCTTATAGTCATCAGAAGGCATCACCTGGTGTTTGCCTCGTTTTCTTCTCCACAGTGACAGGACAGAGAAGCCAGTGCTATTCCTGTGAGGGCTGCAAAGTGTTGCAGAGAGATCCCTTGTGCAGATGGACAAAAGCCATGGGTTCTGTGGGCTGGGGAAAGCCTGCTCCTCTTCAGTGCACCAGAGTGGGGTAAGCAGTACAAAATCACTGGCCTTTTGCAGGGCTTATACCCCCTGCACTTTGTTTTGTTTGCAAACAGAGCCAGGGGAAGCCGAGATGAATTGTTTGCCTCTCTTGCTTTTTTGAGCCATGTGAGTGTTCATTTTTGTGGCTGGACTGACTTCTGAGAGCTGACTCACATCTGGACTATTTTCTGATCCATGTGGGGACTCTCCATGGCAAACTCTGTGCTCCTATACACCTGATGTCCTTGTGTCCTTCTGCTATTGTGGCTGGGGGCTTCTCCCCATGACCCCAAACAGACCTTGTTTTACAGCAGATTTCTCTTCTGAATGTCTCTATACTGCTGATGTAGCCTGAAAACTTGAATGGAGAGCTGTAGTCCTTGTGCTCAGAGTGAGACTCAGTGCCCTAACTCACTCATCAATCCATTAAAAATCAGCCAGCCAGTCTGCAAGGTGAGTTTGGAAGGCCCTGTGATGGAAAGGCCCTTGATCTGTGCTCAATCTGCAACCCCCAAACACTGGTGTGTGAAAGGGCTCTGTCCCTGAGAGATCAGGAGCAAACTGTAGGCTCAGCAAGATGGTCAAGCCACAATAAACGAGTCCATCATTGACCTTGTCTCTTTTTCTTGTTTATGAATTACCCAAGAATGCACTTACTGTTTGCAAAGGGTAGGTCAACCAGTTCTAACTAAAATTTGTGCTTCTTAGCTTTGCTGTTTTTAACGCCTAGAAGGAAGAAACAGGGCACTGGGAATAATGATGTGGCATGATCACAAACACCATATAAAGCTCTAGTGAGGAATCATGGTAAAAGACACAGTAAAAGTCAAACTCCATTGTGCTTTTTGAATCCAAAATGGGATCTTCTTGATTTGTTTTTAAATGACCTTGGTTTTTGTAATGATCCCTCTTAGACAGAAAAAACTGAGTGCACAGTGGGCCCAAAAGCTCTGTCACTGTTCACTCTTGTACTCCAGTGGAAGTGGCCACTCCAAAATAAGGCACGGTGGGCTGTGGGCTGGTGGGGGGGCAGACAGGGGTGACAACAACAGCACTACACATCACCAAAGCCTGTCATCCATTCCCACTCCCATCGTTTGTGCTGAGGTGAGTGCACAGGACCTTTGGGCTGATGACATCTGATTTTGCAGGTGCAATGTCACTACCTTGATTTACATCACAGCACTGTCTAACAAACAGTTTTTCAGCACAGTCAAGGAAGTGGATGTGCATAGCAAAGGGTGGAAATAGGTTTGGTACTGTCACTTGAGACAACATTTCACCAAGCACAGCTTTAACGACAGGGACTTTGCTCACAGATGAGCCCACAGTTCCCCTAGATACTCTTTGATGGGACTTGCAATCTTGTTCCTTTTCTAAACCCTACTCCCTCCCACACATGTAAACACACCACAGAAATGTAGGCAGGACTTCTAGGTTGTCTACGGCCACCTGCTTTGGGCTGCATTGTTAGGATCAACAGTTCAGAGAGGGCATCACAAACTGGAAATGTTTCCCTAGCCGAACAACAAGTAATTTGTGACGTCAGAAACAACTCACTAATCTTTTTCATAAAATATCCTGCATCACGCATATGACATCTTTAATCTAGCAGATGTCAACTCTCTGCCACATGTTAAAATTAGTTCATCTGTGCTTAGCTCGTTGGTGTAAAGTAAATTAATTTTGTTATTTAATATTGTGATGATAAAATATGGGTTACTCCACGCCTGACTCTGTGTCCTAGATAGTAACACATGAATTTTTCAATAGGATCCACTTTCTTTATATTCAAAATCAGTCATGAGAGAGATAAATGAGGCTAATAATAAACAAACCTTGCAAAGGCCTTTGGGATCTCACAGAAATGAGTTTCAGATGGCTGCACAGTGATGGAGATTCCCCACAGCTCACGTAGAGGAATCACAGAATCACAGAAAGTTAGGGGTTGGAAGGGAGCTTGAAACATCATCTAGTCCAACCCCCCCGCCAGAGCAGGACCACCTAGAGTAGATCACACAGAAATGATGGCCAGGTGTTAGCAGTCACACAGCAGCAGCTCCCAGAGGGCGTTTCCCCACAATGGCAAAACAACCTCAGCCAAGGGGAAGGTATGTGACATCCAGGTTAGGAAGTCCCACAGCTTCTCCTGGTTTGATTTTAAGATGTTCTTTCATGAGAAAAATTACTGTACACATGCCTGATTTCCATATTCTCTGTCCATGTGACGCTCAATGGGCCATAGTTGAAGACAGACTACTGGGGTTATTAGCCAGATCAGCTACTGCTGCTCCAACTCTCAGATGAAATAAAGGAGGCAGAATAGCAGTCTCCTCGTTTTTTAAGGTAATTAGTGATGCGGAAGATTTATGGTTACTGCATTTATCGACTGTTTAATTTATTGGGCAAATAGCCCTGTGATGGAAACAAATGTAAACTGAGTAGAAGGATTCCAGTTAAAGATCAGGCTGGAAAATGTCTTTAAAATAGTAACTGGCAAGTCTTGCATGGAGGTGCAAGACCTTATCTTGCAAACATCTTGTTCACCACTTAATTCTGTAGTAGCTGATGGCATCCTGCATGTCATATAACCCTGAGTCTGATCAGGCAACTGTGGAATACAGGCGACTCTGGATCAAATTTTAAGGTTTTAGTGCATGCAAAAGGCTAAATTTCCTCCTCAGAAGTGACCAAGCAGCTGAGAGGGCAAAAATCATAGATCCCAAATCATTATAGATGTAGAGAAAATAAGGATTTAGTATTACAAGGACCATTAATATTTATTATCAAGATTCTTTAAAAAATACAGGTGCAAAGAGATCTCTTTCCCCAAGCTACAGTGCTGCAATGCAGCATCCCTCCATCTCAGGTTTAGGGGAAGGCTGAGGGAAGGACAGGCCACTGTCTCCAGCCCCTTCAGGCTATGGCCTGGCATGCTGTGATGGATGGAAACAGAGGGCAGATGTTTCCTCCCGTGGCATTTCACATGTCCCTTCCCACCAGCCCCTAGGGCTGAGATGGAGGAAGCATCACAGGAAGCTTGCTCAGCAGCTGGTGCATACTTGTAAGGAAGAAATGACATTTTGGAGCCAGGCATTTGGCAGTCTGTGGTTTAAAAACATGAAGGGGTTATTGCAGGGACTTCACAGGCACATGTCATATACAATGCGGAAAAGATGTCACAAGATCATCGATAAGGCTAGGTCATTAGCCAAGGGTGACATGTATTTTGGTGGATGATTGCCAACTGAAATGACCATCTGTGTCAAATCAAATGAAACTGGCCATCAGTACACTCGGCAGCTAAAAATAAAAAAAAATCAAGGAAGAAAGACTTTATTTTCTGAACTGTCAGTTCACTTCTACTACCCTGAAAACCTGGACTCACCACTAAGTAGGTGGTGAGCACACACTTAACTTGCAGCAGTCAGGCCATCTCTACAAGGTTAGGAGAGATATTTGTGTGCTAAAAATTCAGAATAATGCTGAAATACTTTTGTTGGCAGTATGTTTGACAGTTGTCAGGATCACAATCTCTCTGACTGTTTTTAATATTTGATTCATGTCTTTGGATTAACTCAGTTAAAATTGGTTTTGCAAGGAAAAGAATATTTTCTTCTAAATTTTCTCATGAAAAAGAAATCATTGCTCTCAATGCAAAATATCCCACCCCATTAAAAAAAAAATAAAAAAAGCTAAGCATTCTTTTAGCAAAAGAAAAAGCTGTCTGGGGGAGGTTTCTAATCTTCTTTGACAAAACCAGAGAACACAGTTTTATGATTGTTCTTAATGGAAAAAAACCATCTCCTACCTGCTCCTTTTTTACTAAAGTTATTTCAGCCATCTCTACTTGAAAATGCCTTTTTCTGTGAGAAATGAAGCTGGAGGATGAGGTGCACCAGCCTAATCCCTGTGACAGACTAGTCCCTTGAGCCTCATGCTGTTGTTCATTCCTTTAGCTAAGCAGAGGTGCTACTGAAAGGGAAAGAATGCATAGTTTAGTTTTCTATCTGAAAGACAGGACTTCCCTTTTGTCTCTTGGCCCAAGGAGCTGTGTATGGTGCTCTCTTGTCTTACGCAGTGAGGACTCCCCATCCTATTTCAGTCTGCTCAAACCACCACCTTTTCCTAGAGTGCTAGGATTAAAGTAGCTTAATGAGTTTGCATGCGTCAGCCAAACTTCCTTCAGTGACACTTAAACTGATGTAATTTATCTTATGGTTGCTGTGAACTAATGCACATGATCAACTCCCATTTCTTGCCTTACGTCTGGTAATAGGCATTAAGCTGCTGCCATTGAATGCTGTGTCTGAGTCCTCAAGCCCTCGGGAAGCAGCCTGAGTTGCTGCACTGAAGCCAGTGTGTTGCCCATCTTGTCCGATATTATCTTGCCAAGAGCGGCCAGGTTGAATACCTCTGTGGAAAAACACCAAAACAAACCCAAAAACCTTAGATATGACACAGAATGCCTCTCCTACAGATCTCATCCTATTTTACTGGTTTCAATCCTGAAACTTATGATTATCTTCTTTTCGGTCTTCCTCTTCCATTTTTGGGGATTAAATTTTCTCAGTCCAGATATCCTTTTCCATCCTGGAAATACCTCCCTCATCAATATCTCCAACCAAAGGAGAATATTTGTGCAACACCCCTGAGAAATGCAGGCCATCTGTCCTCGGCCACCAGCTAAGCCATTGTTTGGGCACTGCTGGCTTTCCACAGGCTTTCCAGTGGTTTACTGAAGTCTCAAGTTAGGGCTTAGCCCAAAATTTAAAAGAAGTGAACACCAACAGGTATAGCACATCAAATCTTGAATAACAACCAGCTTCCCACATCTGTAAGTATTTGCTTTGGGGCTAAAAGATTTCATACTTGCGTTAAACCCACATGCAGTTAGAAAAGTACAAGCAGCATTCCCACAAATATCCAATGGCAGTGTTCTTTTTGTGCCAGATGTGAGGATGAAAGTCTCTCTTCTGCAGAGGAGTAGTGCAACAGCAGCAAGCCTCTTAGCCTAGGAGGATATAAGGAGTGTGACAATTACAAGATTCACTCTCTGAAAATACTCAGAAATACACTTCTAGTAGAGTACAGTGAAATGCATTTTCACATAATGTCCACGAATATTTTCTGAAATTGGATTTTGAATGACTATCGTAAAGAGTTAGACAAGTCACCTAGCTCCTGGTGCTGATCCCATCCAGTCAGACAACAAAAATGCAGCTAGCATTCAACTAGTGTTGGTCCATGCAGTTTGAAGCACAAATACACTTAAAAGCTTGCAAAGCAACTAATGGAAAAATACTCCTGGGCTACATGGGGGAGATTAATTTTCAATAAACTACTCACATGATAAATGATTCATTAAAAATTAGTCTGCAGCATCCTATCACAAAGTGTTTCTTTTTAGGGAGTCAAGAAGAGAAGGGGAATAATTATGGCACAAAGACTTTGAATGATGATGCACTGAAAAACTTTACATGTTTCTGTACAGTAAAAATTAGTCTCACCTTTTCCCCCCTGCTCTTTCATAATTTAAAACTCACTTGCTTTTAAAAGTTCAAGCCTGTCAGGTAGTTAATCCTCATTGAGAGCTAGTGTAGATGACATCTTTGAAAATAATTTGGTTTAGGAATAAGAACATTATCAGTGCTGAAATTCTCTGTCTTCTTTTAGTGTTATCCAACTCTTGCAAGTGGATTTAGTAAAACAGCTCAAAACAGTCCCATTATAATTTGACTAGAAAAATACTTTTTTTATTGTTAGCTTTTGTAAACTATGACTATATTAACTTTCTATTATCTTAGTGACACAGCACCACCAATGAAAATCTGTTTCAATTGACCATTCTTGCAGCCACCTCAGCATTACTACCTCTCTATGTTAAAAAAATCAAACACCTCCCTATGTTAAAAGAACCATAAGACTGAAAACTCAAGCATTTGGAAGTTAGAAAAGTTGAGGAAAAGATAGAGACTGTATCTTTATGTTAAAATATAGGCTTCCATTACGTGGTGATACAACAAATTTTCAAAAGCAGCGTTGTCCAAATACACCATTATTCAATATTTATTTGAAGGAAAATAAAATATGCAGCACATATATCAAAACACCAAGCAGAAGATTATTTAATTTTCTCCTGGATGTTTCTAAAGCACTCTCACCTTACTACTTGAGCAGAGCTAAAAGGATGATACACTTATTTCTGCAGCACTGCTAGAGAAAAATGGTAGAGGCAGTAAAGCCTTGCTTGTGAATTAAGTGATTTTGAACACCCAAGATGAGATATCTACAACTTCAGTATTGTGTTCAAATTGTAGTTCCGATCTTAGAAATGCAGCCCTGGAAGGGACCTCTTGCATCATGCAATCCAGGGTCCTGCTCTTGCAGGCAATGGCTTCGTAGGGTCCCTTGCATCAACTGCTCAAGCTTCACCTAAAAGCTAATTGGGTTATATTGGCTTCACAGCACCCTGTGGAAGCCTGTGTGAGGACCTCATCACTTTGATAGTAGAAAAAGCTTCTCATTTCCAGTCTAGACTGACTCTAAAACATTTTAAAACCATTTGCTATCATGTTAAACTGACTCTTTAAAGAAACTCTTTTCCCTCTCTGAGGTATCCACAGATAGCAATTCTAGCTTTTGGCAGCTTTTTTGTTGCTAGGCTAAACAAGACAAATTCAGTCTTCTCTCAGAAGGCAGACAGTCTACTCCCTCTGTTTCCGTTGGTGTTCCTGCCCTGGTCCTGTTTCAGTTGAAGTGCATTGCTCCTAAAATGGGGAAACTGGGTCTGGACCTGTGAGCCTGTCATATGGTCATCTTCCAAAAATTGTATGATGCTCAGGCTAAGTTATAAAGAAATGAAAACAGGAGTTTAGTGTGGAAAGGGTCAGGGGCCTCGAGGTAGCAGGACCAATTTCACAGGTAGCACCAGCAGTTCCAGACCAAGAATGAAGCCCAAGTCTCTCCTTGTGGTGAGGCTGGGCCACTGACTGGAGATTTGCAGAGACATCAAGTATCTCAAGGAGCCAACTCCAACTCTACGTGAGGGAAACGGGTGAAGTCACCACTTTCACTTTATGCTCTTGGTTCTTTTAGGTAAAGTCAATGGGTCTGTAGATCTGGGGTGGGGGAAGCTGCTGCAGTTTGGGGCCTTTTTCTGTTGCCTGCATAGGTTTCCTGACAGAGGAGATGGGCAGGATGACATATTGTATGGCACAGGACATGAAAATTACCAGCTGGAGAGAAAAAAGCATTCATAGATGTTACATCCCTCTGGCCAGTCCTCTGTCTTTTTAGCAGCATTTATACCTTGAGTCAGTTCTCCAAGTAAGTAAACACTTTACTTTCTCTATGTTTCTTTCCCTTTCTACACTGCTTTTGTAATGCTGTCAAAAAAAGCAGTGAAGCTTTGGGGATGTTGGGAAAGCAAGGTAACACAGGCACAGATGCATCTGCTGCCACTATCTCTGTGAGGTCCCAGCAGCTTTTGCATTTCAGACAATTATCACAAGTTTGGCTGATGCCAAAGCTTCTCTATTCATAATTTTCAGTATGTTAGATGAGAAATGCATTCAAGCAAGCAATATCTTCCAGGATTTAGGTACACAACAATCAAAGATCAGTGACTTCCAGGTAGCCAGGAAAGCAAACCTTTCTGGAGATGCTGCTATGCAGAACAACACATAAACCCAGTTGAAATGTCTGACATGTATAAAAGTTTCCAGGAAAGAGTCCCAGGCACTGATATAACTGCTATAGCCAAATCCCTTCTCTGAACATCTATTCATAAAAGTAGGTCCCTAGCTGTGTGAATCGTTGCCCCAGGAAGTAAAAGATGTATTGCAGAGATTTTGATCTGGAGACTGTTGCTCACTCTCTCAGCATCATTCAGTGACGTTAAAAATGCCCTCCTTCATCCTGGAGGTAGTGAATGAAAGAAAACCTGCGTCTATCATTTCCACATTAGCTGTTTATAAGTTTGAAACACATATACAGGCTCTTCTGAGTGTACATGTACGGGTATAAATTATAGAATCATAGAACCATAAAATAATTTGGGCTGGAAGAGACCTTTAAAGGCCATCTAGTCTAACCACTCTGCAATAAGGTCACGTTGCTCAGAGCCCCATCCAACCTGACCTTGAATATTTCCAGCGATAGAGCTTCTACCACCTCTCTGGGCAGCCTGTGCCAGTGTTTCACCACCCTCATCGTAAAAATTTTCTTCCTTATATCTAGCCTAAATTTACCCTCTTTTAGTTGAAAACTGTTACTTCTTGTCCTATCGCAACAGGCCTTGCTAAAAAGGTTGCCCACAACTTTCTTATAGGCCCCCTTTAAGTAGTGGAAAGCCTCAATGAGGTCTCCCTGGAGCCTTCTCTTCTCCAGGCTGAACAACTCCAACTCTCTCAGCCTTTCTTACTAGGAGAGGTTCTCCAGCCCTCTGATCATCTTTGTGGCCCTCCTCTGGACCCACTCGAGCTGGTCCATGTCTTTTTATCCTGGGGCCCCCAGAGTTGAATGCAGTACTGCAGGTGGGATCTCACCAAAGTGGAGTCCCTCCACCTGCTGGCCACACTTCTTTTGATGCAGCCCAGGATATGATTGGCCTTCTGTGAACACACGTTGCCAGCTCATGTCCAGCATTTGTCCACCAGTACCCCTAAGTCCTTCTCTGCAGGGTTGCTCTCTATCCCTTCATTCCCCAATTTGTTATAAAATTTATATGCAACAATTAACAGGGGAACTACAAAGAACTGCAGTGCTCTATATTAGACTGAGTAATGCCAAATAAATGTCAGTAATGCCAGTGCTGACACATTGATGAAAACAAAATCATAGAATCATTAGGTTGGAATAGACCTCTGAGATCAAGTCAGCCATTGACCTAATACCACCATGCCCACTAAACCATGTGCTGAAGTGCCACATCTACATGTTTTTTGAACACCTCCAGGGACGGTGACTTCACCACTTCCCTGGGCAGCATGTTCCAATGTTTGACCACTCTCAGTAAAGAAATTTTTCCTAATGTCCAATTTAAACCTCCCCTGGAGGAACTTGAGGCCATTTCCTCTTGTCCTATCACTTGCTACTTGGGAGAAGAGACTGACATCCACCTCACTACAACCTCCTTTCAGGTAGTTGTAGAGGGCGATAAATACAGGTTTCTCAGTCACTGAACCGGACTCTCAAGTATCTACCTGACTATCTGTCTAACTGTCTATCTAGATATGCACAAATCAAATATATCAACAAGTTAACTGCAAACCCAAATAGCTTCAACATGGCAAGCATGCATCTGACAAATGCCTAATCAGGATATTTGCTGACGGAAGGCATATGTTTTGTAGTCAACTATCAAGAACACAATGCAATGGATTAGAAAGTGTAGTGCATACATTCTGTATATATGTATCAAATGTATGTATTCTATAAGGCGTGACTTAGAGTGTTCGGGTTCTTCCTGCTGGACAGTTAGACCTCATCGATAAGATTTTGACTAGCAATATAGCATGGTTCAACAGTTTTGATGCTTGCTACACTAGCATCTCTGATGGTGAGTTGAGTCTCTAGCTAGACAGGTCAGAAGAAGGGCTAGATCTTGGATGAAAAGCCAGACAGCCCTGATCCCTGCAGGTGGGTGGTTGTAGGCCACTGTTCTAGCCCATACAGCGGAGTTACTCTACTGCTCCTTACCCCAGAAATGCAGGTTATGGAGATGGGAGACAGGGGCAGAAGGATTCCACCTCCTCTTCTTCTTGTGAGTTTGCTATCCATGTTAGTCACTGAGTTCCCATAAGGAATAACAAAATGAACAGGTAACGGTGATCTTCACCTGCAAATAATGCAAGATGTACAATGTGCCTCAAAATCCATCAGGATAGACTTTGTGCCTCAGAGAACAGATCTCCTACCAGGGCACCTCAGGGCAGCCTCTCTGACCATTTCTACCTCAAGATAGTTTCCCTTACTACCCGAGCAGACATAATATTTGTAGTTGGTGAAAAACAGGGTAAAGGGCTGACAACACCTGCAGATGGCTACATGAGTTATGCCACAAAGCAAACTAATTAGAGAGAGATGCACAGCAGATTTTGTTTTCCTATCTGTGAGATGCACATTTGGCTCCACATTCCTGTAACAGAAAACATTAAAACCATTCGCTGTCTCTGGAAAACTGATGAATGAAAGGATGAGGAAAAGGGTGTTTCTCATTGACAGGGCTGTTTATTAAATAAGAACTAGCTGCAGTCAGTGTTATCTGTGCTAAACAAGAGTAGACAAGTTGGCTGTGTATGTGTTTGCACCCCCATGGTGAGGTGTAGCTCCTGGGCCCTGGTGCAAGGAAGGAAATGGGATTCACCTATCCAGCTGTTTACTTATACCCTTCTACCTTCAGCCCAGTACCTGAGCCTCCCATGTCCCTAGGCCACTGAGCAGCTGAATATCTCACACCTAAGAGACATGCTGCTGTTGTGGACACATTAAGATAATCAGGTAAAATCAAGCAATTCACAAAGTAACTGTGGTGCTTGGGCTTCTTACCATCCAAATATTTTGCAAGTACTACTGTGATGTGCTAGAGCTGCTCTTCAAGGGCCTAATTTTTCAGAAAATGCAGAGCAGAGAGAGCAAAGGCTTTGTTGTCCCAAAGTAGATGAACTCACGTTCCACAGATGAGTCCTCTGAAAAAAACCAGACCATGTTACTTCAGATCCTCAAATAAAATTACCATTTTGTGGAAGCCCTGGTGACTTTCATCATTTCGTGAAAAGCAGCACCTACATGTATAGCACACACATACACACCAGCCACTCTGCATTGGGGTATGTGTACACATGCGTGCGTACACACAGCTAGTGCATACATCTATTTATTCATATGTTATAGATAGCTACAACATCAACGTGTAGTCTCATAGTCAAATGAGCGATTTTTAATATGCAGATGTAGGTGTGGATAGTATGTGTGTCTCCCTCCCACGGGCATTTGTAACTATGTGCCTCTCTTCACATGCATGCACAGCCTGTATCTGCACAAAAAGGCTAGAAGTTGGCATCAGCAGCATTCTGTTCTTCCTGAAGGAAGAGCTGATGTGTGTAATAGCTCCAACAGGAGCAGGAGCGGGCAGCTCGTCCCAGCAGTACACTGCGGTTTCCTAGGTAACTGAACTTGAATTAAGGTGATGTCTGGAACCGGGTTTTATCAAATCAATTTGCTGTAGGTGCATACATGTGGAAAAAAATCAACCCATGTAGGAGCCTACTCATCATAGGAGCCAACAATATACCACTTATTTATTTTGGTAATTGAAGAGTTTGATGTCTTTTAATGATCAGCAATGACATTTTCCCATTGAAGCAATCTGTGTGGGCAGGGACGTGTATAAAATATGACCGTGCATGTTATGCATTATTTACACAATGCCACAGCTATGTGCTTTGCAGACAAATGAAGAAAAGACAGACCCCTGCCCTGAGGAGGCTGTCCAACGAGCACAGGTCCCACCTTGCCTGTTTCAGGTACCTTGTTTTACCCACGTGAGCAGCCAGAGTACAGCAGCCAGATGGATGTAGGCTAAGTTTCTTCCTCTATCATAGATTTCCCAAATGATGGTGGGCTACATGGTTGGGGCAAAGTCTACAAAAATATTTGTGTGTTTACCTAGAGTGTCTGGCTGAATCTGAGATCTGTGAGAGGGAGAGCAATATCTGTAGGAAAATGAGATGTAGCTTCTCTGAGTATACCTCTGCCCAAGAAACCTAAACGAGATGAGGGCATGTGCCTAGGTTCCAGAGCATATTTGCCTCTACTGTTGACTTACGACCCTCATGCTCTTGGCTTAAGCCAGGCAGAACATAATCAAGCAACTCCTAAGCACTGTCTGAGTGTGGCATGGGCCAGGTAACGTAGGAAGCGATAGAGAACATGCCACTTTGGTATGTCCTCCTGTACTGTCCTCCAGCAGAAT
This sequence comes from Leptosomus discolor, assembly GCF_034619465.1. Taxonomy (NCBI): domain Eukaryota; kingdom Metazoa; phylum Chordata; class Aves; order Leptosomiformes; family Leptosomidae; genus Leptosomus; species Leptosomus discolor. Next base: position 30,650,479 of record NC_141398.1, on the reverse strand, counting down.
TTCTCCTCATTCAACCCTCTTGCTCTCACACTAGTCTTCAAATCACTCTGAACTCAGCAACATCCAGTTAAAAAACCCTCATGAGTAGGAGCTGCTTTTTGCCATTTTTTTAACCAGATGAGACAACTGCGCTTGGTCATAGTAGGATCATGGGATCAATCAACATGGCTATTCTTATTGCAACCTAAGAGGGACCGAGTTGAGCAAGAGTGTTGAGAAGAAATTGAGCAAAAGTCTCTCAATACCTGCTTTTAGATTGAGGGAAATGAAGATGAGGCTTCCACAAGCCTATTGCCCAGAGTAGGGACAAAATAACCCAGCTAAACATGGCTTACATGCAAGTCTCCAGCCAGACACAGCTATTCACCAGGAATCTGAAGCTAAAACTGTTCTGGCTCTGTGAGAGGGAGACTGCCACCATGCCTCTTAGTAAACCTGGTCCAAGACCAGAGATCCAGGTTCAAGTGCCCATCTTCACAACCTTTGTGAGGAATGGGAGCCCTCTACATCACAGGTGTGGATGCAGATGATGCTGGATGCAGCCCATCATTTCCTCAAGTGATGGTCTTCCATAGCAAATGCATCAGACAAAACAGCAGTAGCCTGGGACCACATCTGCCCAACAACCCCCTGTGCCACCAAGCCGGGAACCACCTCCTGCCCATGCCCAGCCTGTACCTGGTGTAAATGGGATGTCTTTTCCTGGCTGGACACTGGGGAGAGTTTACCCTTTCCCTTTCCCTTTCCCTTTCCCTTTCCCTTTCCCTTTCCCTTTCCCTTTCCCTTTCCCTTTCCCTTTCCCTTTCCCTTTCCCTTTCCCTTTCCCTTTCCCTTTCCCTTTCCCTTTCCCTTTCCCTTCTCTCTTGTTTTTGCTTTCCCCAAAAAGTAACTTTGACAATGAGAACTGATGTCAATACAGTCCACCAACTATAGTCCATCAGCTGTGGACGCTGCTAATACATCTTTGTGCATGTGAACATCTCAACATCCTTTGTTGCAACACCTGGGACATTGGACTTCTAGTGCACGATGTTTAAGGCCACCGAAAGGAGATATACTTTATCCTTCAGGTGTGGTGACTGTGGCCAGATAAGGAAAGGACCTATTTTTCTGCAGATGCCTCACAGAGCAGTTGTGAGGGAGCAGCTTGTTCAACAGCCTCCAACGCCCCCGCCCCACTCCAACTTACCTGCTGACCCTATGTTGCTTGCACCTGATCAGAAGGTGTCAGAGACTGCTTGTCTCCAGAGCTGGCACCTCTCTTCTCTGCTAAACTGGGATTGATCTGACATGGCCGGCTATGCCTCTGCTAGCTCCAACCCAAAGGAGGCAGCTGTCCTCTTCTCTCTGGAAAAATAGCAAAAGCATCAAAGACATCACCTTTTACTGGCTGCAAAAGCAAATGCAGCACCCACTTAACTAGAAAGTAACTGCTAACCTGGGGGTGAAGCATGCAGAGCCCAGTTTCAGAGCCCAAGCATGTCATGGTGCCTCATGCATGGGGCAGGAGAAAGGGGACTGGGGGATGTGCAAGAGGCATGTGGCCTGCCCTGTGGACATAGTTCATGCCACAGCTTGTGCCTAGTAACTTGTGGTCCCATTCAGGGGTGACCCTGTTAGCTATCACAGCCCACATGGTGCTTCTGGTTTTGGGGGCACCAGACAGCTCTGGGAATGTTTGTTACTATTATTAACACAGACATGGTGTCTGTGCTCATCTGCAGCACTTCCCTTACCTCACTGGAGTGTCGTGAGGACAAGTACCTTAAAAGACTGAGTCAAATGGGGCATCAGAGTAATGGAGATCATAAGAGCACTGGTTATAACAGCAGAAGATGATGACACATCAGTGCCTATCTTTCCATCACGTTTTGTTTAGTCTGATGTTTCTAATACCCGTGACAGACTCGTGTCTAGGACAAAGGCCCCTGAGGAGGCTGGTACAGCAGCACAAGGAATGCTTTGTGCTGTTGCTCCTGCTGCTTTCAAAGGGACACATGGAGGCTTTCAGCAATCTGAATATCCCACTTTGGTCTTAATGCGCTCTGCATTTAGCCTCTGCTTTTTCTTAGTGTGTCTGGCAGTGGTTTGGTGTGCAGAGCAGTGCTGCAGTTTGGGCTTTGGCAGCTGCAGAATGGAGGAACCTCCAGAGCATCCCAGAGTGTGGCCTATCCTGCGTCCCATGCACCGTATGCCCCATAACTGCCTGACAAAGCAGTTCCCACATGCTGGCAGGCAAATTGCTCACACGCTCTGGTATGGGGTTCCCGGGTGCTCTAGGGGGGCTTGCCCATCATGCCTGCAGGTTCAGTGTCTTTACAGCCCTTGAGTCCAGTATTAAGGACAGATGGTCTCAGGGCTTCCCTTAGCTTACAGCATCCTCCAAAGCTACTCAACACCCCAGGTTGTGAGAATTCTCTAAAAGACAGTACACTATCCTGTGGCAAAGCAGGCTGGAGCAGCTTAGCAATCTGCAGTACCCATTAACAGAGACGCTGTGTGATTTCCAAGGATGAATCCATGTTCCAACAGCTTCTTCCAAACTAAATTAGCTTTGGGATATACGACTGCAAAACCGCAGCAATTAGCAGATGGCTCAGGATCAAGTCTGGGACCTGATGTGACCACAGTCAAATGTGGAGGACGACTTCAGCTTCCAGTTTGGTACTGTGTCATCTTAAGGCAAGTGGGGTTTTGGTTTTGCTTTTAACAGATGTCTAAACGAAAAAAGGAGGTGTCTATTTCTATTTAGCAAGATATGTAGAAGTGTTATCAGCAAAAATACTGCCTGCAGTGTAGAGATGTTACATTTCATTTCAGGCAAATGCTGCTAGGGCTGCCTGGGATTGTGACAAAACATCTGACTGATTGTTCTCCAAGTGCTGCTCTGTAGCCCTTGGAAAATCAACACATTAAGTTTTCACTATAGGCAAGCAATTAGGCATAGAACCATTCAAATGAAATAAAAATCAAAGCTGGAGAGAAAACTGCAGAACTTTTGCTTGTCATTTTACCTCGGGAAGTTTCTTTACCACTGTCCTCAGCATCAGCATGATTGGCCTTGAGACAGTGCATCTGGAGATGGGGTCCACAGAGCAAGGCTGAAATCCTAGAGAAGGTTCAGTGACGAGCCTGAAAAAAGTTCACAGGTTGCTGAGCATTCGTTAGGGTGAGATATTCTGTGCATCCACCTAGCCCAGCTCGGGTACACATCCTGCAGTACTCCACAGGGTCCTCATCTCCTTCCCATCTCCCTTGAGGAGGCAGATGAAGAGGCTTTCTGCCCAGTCAGTTCACCTGAGCTTTACTGGTGCAGAAGCAGAGCACAGGGATCGGTGTCAGGGGCAGGCTGTGTGCCCTCCATATGAAATAAGGTCACAGCCCAGGCTCCCACCCAGAATCAAGAGTTAGACAGCACTCACAGGTCTCCAGGTTTACCCACGGCTTTAGGGTTCAAGGGCGTTGGTGAGCTTAATAAATGAAAAATCTATGCAGTGCCTTAGTGATGCTCAGTCCCATGCCCAGGGAACAGAGTTAGGATAACAGTATACCCCTCTAGCCAGCATACCAGCATGAAATAAGTCAGACTGTCAGGAGCCAAACCAAGACAAATAAGAATAAGTAATGTATATTTAATAGAGAAGGAACAAATTACCGAGGGCAGTGGCGGATCTCCCATTACATTCTTCCTCTAAGATAAAGTTGGGCAGTTTCTCTTGAAATACATGCTCTAGTTCGATCACAGCTTTTGCTCTGAAGTAGGAATTAGTTCAGAAAGTCCTGAGGTCTGTGCTATGGGAGAAGTCTGTCTGAATTACCATAATGGTCTCTTCTGGCCTTAGAAGTGGGTGGATCACTACATTGTCCTTTCCCTTTCATCCAGCCGCATATTTCACTTTTGTTTCTTTTCAAGTTGTTTTATGGCACTCATATGAAATATCTGAGTAACTCACAAGCTATGAATCACTTCTGATTCAGAGTCCCTTAACGGAGTCTGCCATCCCTTTCTCTCACATGCAGAACCAACGCCCTGAACATGCAAGTCCTAACTTGCACCAAAACTCTGGGTTGGAGCTAAGGAGAAAACCTCAGCCTGTGCCATCTGCTCCTGCACCACCACCCCACCAGTGTGCCTCCAAATCAGCACATCTAACTCTGCGTTTCCCCTTGTGAGGAGAAATCACACAATAAACTGAACAACGTGTCTGTTTACAGGTTTTAATTGAGTAGTGTCTCTTCCTGCCTCTTTTCAGTGTGTTGGCCTGATCAGAGACTGCCCAGATGCCCATTTACCTCAGACAAGAATCAGAGAGGGAAGGAAGTTCTGCACATTCTCTGATTATCTTATAACTGGACCAAGGTTTAAAGGGATAAGAGGGTGAGCCCAGGGGAGCTGCGTGAAACATGCAGCTCAAAGGAAGCTATTGCAAAGTAAGCAGATATACCGACTATGTGGAGCCATCTTCCAGTAGGCCGGGGTGAAAACCATGCCATATTCACAGTCTTGGAAACTCATTAAGTTTGAAGAAAGGACCCCTGTCTTGCAAGCATGGGAAGGAGGTAGATGACAAGCATGAAGCTGTAGGCCAAAGCCAGCTGGAATTCCACTGGAGTAAAGACATGTTTGCCTTCATCACATTCTGTTGTGCCCCTGTGCTCTGGGTTTGTTTATATCCACCTTATCAGCTGCAGCAGTGCTCCTAGAGAGAGAGAGGTTTTCTATTTATAGGCACAAGCAGCACATCCCTTGACTGCAGGGCAATCTGTACCCTCCAGCTTCTCCTGCTGCTGACAATTGCTTCTCCATCTGGGCCACAGACACAGGCACTCCTGCTTCCACACGAGGAAAAAAGAAAGGGATTTTTTTCCCAAGTCCCAGCCTTTATCCCTCTCTGCAAGAGGATAAGCCATAATGGTTATTTCTATTTTCCTCTTTTTCAAACTCATATAATAATCTAGCAAACAAACAACTATGGCTGATATGTTGAAATGCACTAATAACTAACCAAAATGTTTAAAGCATATGTGAATATTTCATGTCTGAATAAAAAAAAATGTTCTCCTATAGAGCAAGGGGTCTCAGCCTGAGCTCCAAACACCCAAGTGATGTCAGGGTGGCCTGAGGTAGTTCCCATCTCAGGGTGTACATCTGCATTAGATGAAATTGTCTTTCCACTTTTTAGTCCCTTGCTCAGTGAGCAGTTACTGGAAGCATTCAGCTAATCAAGTCCCACTTTAGCTTATTCTGAGGGATAAATACACACAGTTGATGTTTCTGAAAATCTTATTAAAGATCAAAGAAAAAAAGTCTGGAGATGACCTTAATGGGTCATCTATTCCAGCTACCATCTTCTCACAAAACCTGTCCCATTGCTTTGCTGTCACCAAAAATGGAAAGCTTTTTTCTTTTGTCTAATACTAATCTCTCTTGCTGCAATTTATGACTATGACTTTTTGTCCTATCCACTACAGAGCTGACAAATAGATTATATGATGAAAACCTGATAAAGTACAGGCTAGAGAAGTGGACAGTGAGATGAACTGAAAACTGGCTGATCTGCCAGGCTCAAAGGATTTCAGAGGGATAGAGTACAACTGGAGGCCAATCACCAGCAGTGAGCCCTGGGGGCCAATGCAAGGGCCTGGACTGTTTAACATCTTCATTAATCACTTGATACTGGGACAGAGTGTACCTTCAGCAAGTCTGCAGATGACACAAAACTGAAAGAACAAGATGATACACAGAGAGTCTTACTGCCATCCAGAGGGACCTTAACAGGCTGGAGAAATGGGATGACAGGAACCTCATGAAGTTCAAAAAAAGGATGAGCAAAATCCTGCTCCTGGAAAGCAATAACCTCATGCCCCAGTAGAGGCTGGCAGCTGACTGGATAGAAAGCAGCTTTGCAGAAAAGGACTAGGGGGCTGAACCAGCATCGTGTCTTTGTGGAAAAGAAAGCTGAAAGCCTGGTGGTCTGCATTAGGAAAAGCGTTGGCAGCAGGTTGAGGAGGTAATCCTTCACCTCTTCTCAGCCCTGGTAAGACACATCTGGAGTGGTCCATCCAGATCTGGGGTTCCCAGTAAAAGAGAGATGTAGATGTCCTGGAGAAAGTACAGTAATGGGCCATAAAGATGATTAAGGGGTGGGAGTATCTGAGGTATGAGGACAGGCTGAAAGAGATGGGCCTGTTCAACCTGGAGAAGAGAAAGCTCAGAGAGATCTTCTCCATGTGTACAAATACCTGATGGGAAGGAATAAAGAAGACAGTCGTGCTCAGTGACAGGACAAGAAGAAATGGGAACAAACTGAAATAAAGAAAATTCCATTTAAATATAAGAACAAAACCTTTCTAAGGGTGGCTGAACACTGGTACAGGTTTCCCAGAGGGCTTGTGGTGTCTTCATCCTTGAGATACTAAAAACCCAAGAGGACATGGCCCTGAGACACCTGCTTTAGCTGACTGTACTCACAACAGGTGCTTGGATTAGGTGATCTCAGGAAGTCCCTGCCAATCTCAGCAGTTCTGTGGTTCTCTGACTGTATTTCCTTCCCCTCACATTAGAGGAAGGAAATTTACATTCTTGTAGGTAACTATCATATATCGCCCTCCGTTCCACTTAGTTCAATCTTTCTTCAGAAGACATATCTCATTCTGGGCTCCTGGACCTTCTTCAGTCAGTCTTTGCTCTTCTCAAAGCACAGTGTCCCACACAGGACACAGCACTCTAGCTGGACCTGAATGACAACAGTGTTAATAGGCCATGGAGAGAACCAGGGGAGCAGACAGATCTGAAAGAGAAAGAAGAAAAGGCCAACAAGCAGACAACAGCTGCTATTTACCCACTGAGTGCCAGAGGACAGTAAAAAAAATTCTGTTCTAGATATTATAGAAACATAGAACCATTCAGGTTGGAAAAGACCTTTGAGATCAAGTCCAACCATCAACCCCACTCTACCAAGCACACCCCTAAACCATCTCTCCAAGCACCACATCTAAATGACCTTTAAACACATTAAGGGATGGTGACTCAACCACCTCCCTGGGCAACCTATTCCAATGTCTGACAACCCTTTCATTGAAAAAATTTTTCCTAATGTCAAGACTAAACCTACTCTGGTGCAGCTTGAGTCTGTTCCCTCTTGTTCTATCACTAGTTGCCTGTGAGAAGAGACCAGCACCTACCCCTCTCAATGTCCTTTCAGGTAGTTGTAGAGAGCAATAAGGTGTCCCCTCAGCCTCCTTTTCTAACGACTAAATAGCCCCAGTTCCCTTGGCTGCTCTTCATAAGACTTATTCTCTAGGCCTTTCACCAGCTTTGTTGCCCTTCTTCGCATTCTCTCCAGCACCTCCATGTCTCTCCTGTATCAAGGTGCCCATAGCTGAGATATCTTCTGAAATTTTCCAGAACTTTATATTACACCTGATTGGGAAAGAATGTATTTGGTTTGGCTCCCCTTTTATATTAAGTACTCCAATTGTTCTTTTTTTTTTTTTTTCTTTTTTCTTTTTTTTTTTTTTTTTTAAATAAGGGATTGAGCATCAGCCTTGGCTTTCCATATCTATTTTGTGCCATCTACTCCCTTGAAATCCCCAGTGGGAGCTGGAAGCCCTGCCACCTCACCTGAGACCCAGTTCCCCCTGTGTACCCAGCAGAAGATTAGCTTTTCAGAGGGCAGACGATGCTGGTGAGCTCCCCTGCACTGTGCCAGTGAGCTTGCCAGGGGGTGGACTCTTCCCAGTACTCCAGAAGCGAGGATGGGAGCCAAGAAAGAGGAGTGAGAGCAGCCAGAACAATCAGCTTCAATGTGCTGTACTCTAAAAAATATGAGCATGTGTCAAAGTAAGAAGGTTCACAACAAGTGGCTGTCTTGGGCTGGCTTGTTTATGGTTTCATTCCTCACCTCTGCCTCCTTCTCCCTCGTCTCTGTTGCCAAATGCAGGTACATAGCCCATTTCAAAATACAGTAGAAACTAAGGGAAGAAATAATTCTTAAAGTCATACAAATACGAATTCCTCCCTCATAAAGGCGGCCATCCTCTTAGTATCCTGTCAGCCTATTGTGTACTGACGGTTTTCACCCCTGCAGAGTAGGCACCAGATGGGTAAATGAGGGAAGAAGTTGTGCTTTTCCTTGGCTAATAGCTTTATTCTGAAAACCTAAGAAGGTTGTTTTGAGCTGCTTGGTGGTTTCTGCCTGACATATTACTAAAGAAAAGCCAGTGAACAGCACAAAAAGTATTAGGCCAACAGACTTCAAAATGAAATTATAAACTAGGAGAAAGCAAGAGAGGATGCTACTAGCAGAAGATGGCAGTAACCAGTGACCCCCAAGCACTCCAGGGTATTTACATGTGAATCAACCTGTGCCATTTCAGTACAGTCCAAAATCCTACTGCCCTATTTATCCCAGAGGAGGTTTTCAAACCTTCTAGTCTGCTTGGGCAATATCCCTTCCAACCAAAGAGGCCATTCCCTGAGCCAAGCTGCAGCAAAGCCACTGTTTTCTGATCTCGGGTTGTTTGTTTTCAGAAAGAGACAAAAACAGATATCACATTGTTTGGAAACCATTTAGCAATATGTTTGCAAAATTAGGAAGGGGGGAAACACTAACCGACATCTGATACGTATACTTTGATATTGCATGTATCTTTGTTTCATGGCTGCTTTTAGGTGCAATTTTTCTCTGTGTGTTTATTCTGAATGTGAATATCTGGGTGTAAAACCAATGTGTACTTGTATAATACAAGAACATAAGATCTAAACACAATGTGGATATAGGAATCAAGAAAAAATGTGTCATTGTTTTGAATGAAGCACAGTAACAAAATCAGAATTTAAACTCCGTCTTCTTGTCCCAAGCATGAAATGAAGAATTCCATCTTAAGTCTTTTTTTTCCCATCCCTGATCTTGCAGGCCTATTAGTGAGCAAGAACACATCTGCTAATCTTTTGCTAGAAAGGCTCTCAGCTCTTCGTCTGCTTATTTGGTGACAGTGACAGCACTTCAAGGGGGTGTGGGGCTGGCAGCACTCACCATTGGGGATCCGAGGTGCTGGTAGAGAACTCTTGAGGTTTGTCCTGCAGTGCAGACCATCAGTCATGTCAACCTTATTCTTTGATGTGTAAACCAATTTATGGACATTTACTTCTTGTTCAAGCTTTAGTGGAAATTGATGGACATTGATGGACATTTACTTTGTGGTTCAAGCTTCCATTGCACTCCACAAAGCAGAAGATCACAAGGACCACCTCTGGTGTCCTGGATGGATCCAGGGCCCCTTGTTACAGGGATTATCACTGTGCTCTGCCTGTTGCAGAGGACAGGACCACCTCCTTGGCTTCTCCTCTAGGCAAGGTGATCTCTGTAGAGGTATATGTGACGCCTTGAGTCTTCAGCTTCTCTGAGAGCACTGGTGATGCTGCAGCTGTTTTTTTTCTGCTAAACTTTCCCAGCTTTATTGAGATTTGAACTCTGAGAGATGGTGATAAATGTAAGTCTATCCTCCTCACTTTCCTTTCATTTTTACAGATTGCAGGCTAGGTACTCCTGAATTAGGATATCTATTTCCAGAATAGCAACAATGGATTTCAATCTCTGATGTATTTAATGAGAAATTATAAATTAATAGTCCTTCTTCACAGAAGATCTATCCTAAATCCATGTGGGATCCTTAAGAACTGCATAGTCAGAATAATTGACTGGCTGTACAGCCGTAATAAACACAATTTAATCTAGGAATATCACAATGATCTAAAATTTTAAAAAAGCACTAAAATCACATTGCAAAAGGGTTTAATGTGTCCTCAACAGACCTGGCTATGCCAAATTTAATTAAGGAGTTCTATTTGCATCAATAAATTATCATCCAAGGTAAAATAAAACTCATTCAATTTGTTAAAATTCAGTTTTATTTACGTGCATAATTAGTGGGTTTATCCTATTGCAAAATAATTCAGCCAAGAAATCAATTTTAGCACCAACAGAGTACAACTGAGTCTATAAACAGTCTTCCCATACTAACTGGATACAGCTATGGACAGGATGCTTTATATAAATGACATATTTCTCTTTCACATACACACAGAGAGACAAATATCTCTGTAACCATTTCCTGAAAATCATTAGCTGAATGCTACTGTAATACTACTAAAACTAATAACAGTATTTTCTTACAGAAATTGCTAAAGGCAGCTTCAGGAATGAGACAAAGTGAGAAAACCAAACACAGCATTCATAATCTTGTCTGTCTGCATCTCTGTTTTTTTTAAAGGCTGTGTCTCTTTAAACATCAGTCCTACGTTTGTTTTGTACCATTCCCTAGTAAAATATGGATGAAATCAGATCAAGAAAATGGTACCAAGAACAAGTCTAAAGGACTCTTGCGAGTAAGCTCTCCACCATCGCATTGCTGCAGCAAGGATGAAAAACACCTCCAATGCTACCAACAACACCAGGATGCCTGCTAACCTGTCAGTAGAAGCCTGGTTGTGGAGGATGGGCAAGATGTGCTTGTGCATATTTTATCTAGGAGGCCTTGATAAACCCAGCAAAAAGTGAATCGCAGCCTGGAAGATAATTTCAATCACTGGGAAATCGTCACATCGCCTAAACTGAGACACCCAGTAGGTAATTAAGGTAGTAGCTGCCTAATGTATCTGCATTGCCAAATCAGGTCACTCCTCATTTTGCCTGGCTCCACTGATTACACATCCTGTATGCGTGTTAGCTCCCTTTGGGACTGAACATCCAAGAGGAAACTCAGGCACCTCAAAAAGACAGCACCTCCCAGGGTCTGCAAAGAGAGGGCACTTGGAAAGCAAGAAATTTGTCTCCCTCCAAAGGAGATGCTCCTTCAACTCTATCTCAGCAGACTGCTCTCTAAACCTTTCTTCTTAGGCATACCCTTCCTGTTACAAAAAGCCCTTCTCTGAAGGCTGGAAGAAAAGCTATATCCTTAATATATACATTTTGAGCAAAGAAAATGTCATATATATCTATGTAAGTGTACACAGGTGTGCGTGCATGTGTTTTTAATGTTTCAGCTGCTATGCAGAGAGGCTGTGGTCAGTCCAGAGCTTGCTAGGTTCGAGTGGTGAGGAATTAGCTCCTCCACACCTATTTGTCCCAGGATCTCTGCCTGATGCCACTCACAAAGACAGTATACCTAGCAACAGCTTTAAGAGGTCAGTTCTCTACAGAGTATATCAGGACCTACAGTTTTAAGAAGGAGAATGATTTTTCTAGGTGTCACATTCTCTTTTGCTGTGGTTATTATATCCTGGAGTACAAGAAGGGCCAGTGGTAGGATGGTTGGATTTATGGTAAAGATATATTCTAATGCTCAATTTCCATCTGGATTCTACAGAGCCCCCAGAATTAGGCAGAAAGATGGTATCAGGGATCAATTATTTTCATTTTTATTGTGATGCCCTTGCCACAATTAAGGATACAGTTGGGATTGGAATTAGGGAGAGGAGAGTGACACTTTCTGGAGGCCAGTCTGTTCTAGAGGGCACAAAGCACTAGGAAAAGGACTGGTGGTGCTGTGACTAAGGCAATAGGTTCTCTTTTCCCGTAGGGAATGGTGCCTTGGCTATCGGCAGGCACAGGGGATGAGGTGGGCTTGGCTTCTGTAGTTCACTTTAATGAGGCATACATCGTTGTACGGCTTTCATCAATGTAAGGACAGCTGGTGTTAGCAGAAGTAAAATGATGTGCTCCTTTAGGGAAGGGGGTCACCTCCTACCTGTGAATAACATTAGGGTTTGTGTTGGGATTATAGTTATAGCTTAGAGAATATAAGATGTCAGAAGCATAACTACTTGCAATATGCAAGGCCTACAGACATACTGAGAGGATTTATGTTGAGAAGAGGAAATTCTCTTCAAACTCTTTTACAATACAGATTGCTTCCCTGATTTACAACCGTGATCAGGGTTTGAAGGGTTTGGAAACCTTCGTGAGCCCAGCATATTGCCAAATGCTACAGCATTTATACAGCTACAAAGAAGACAAAGGTTGGCAAGGGTCCTTCCTCCTTCACATGATCTTTTACTGCAGGGATTGGTTGCCTGACATCAGAGTTAGGGGTGGGGATAGGGTCTGCAAATGTCAGTTACAAGTGCCCCATATTAGCACATTCTCCACTGCCCAGAGGCAGAAAGCAGCTGGTTTCTGCAATAATCCATACTCTTTCAGAGTAGAAAAAGGCATAAAGCCTAATGCATCAATGGGCAAGCCTGTTCCCACATGTGGCAAGAGGAGCTGAGGAAAAGAAACACTCTGGTACTGGCACAGCTGGGCAGGGGCAGGGCCTATTAGGCTTTGCTCTCTTCTTCTGCAGGGACTGATCACTTGGGGTAGCAATCATGTGAGACAATTTGTATTTTTTAAGAGCCCTTTGTGTGTCATGTAGCCCACAGTCACAGTAAGAGTAGAGACCAATGCTCTCTTTTACTACGGGGATTGCTGCCCAAGGTACAATTAAGGTAAAGATTTGAGCTGGGATTGTCTTTTCTCTCTGCCCAGCTTGTTTCTGCTGCCTTCTGCAGAGCCTGTGTGGCAGTTCATTCCTTCTGGAGTAAATCAATCATCTCACTCCCAGAGGAAAACTCAGCACAGGTGATAGGGGAAGAGTGCAGACAGTCATTGTGGCCACAGATGCCATAATCAGCTCTTCCCTCCAAGGACAAGCTCCAGTAGTGTCCTAGCAAGCCTTGCAGCCTTCTCCTTGTCCCAGGCGACAGATCACACGTCCGTCACACAGGCAGCAGCCAAGGAGTCTGTCACACAATCATCCCTGACACTTAAAGCACTTTGGATTAAAAACCCACACACAAACTTAATAGTGATCTCTACATCTCAGAGTCACACGGGTTGCACAGTAGATCAGAGAAGACTTTGGTCAAGGAGCATCCTGGCCACTCCATGCCAGGGGTGCAGCCCTGAGCACTGCAGATGCAAGCCACGTTACACCAAGCAGTGACACTTCTCTCCATCGCACCTTGAAGAGACAGCAGCAAGAAAGGAACTGCCTAGGGAAAAGAAGCTCCAGAGGACATCCTTCCTGTAGCAACCACTGAGCCTACATTTGATGCTCAGTCAGGTGTTATAGATGTCTTTCTTCTCACAATACTTCCTTCCTTCACACAGTTCCTGATTAAAATTGTGACCTTATATTTGTAATCGTTTTCAAGTCAAAACAACGCAAAACATTTCTGTGCACTGAAATTTTACTGTAATTTATGCCCCAAGTCTTCTGCATACTTATCATGTATGAAACAAACATCAACTCTTAACATCACTTCATCTGTAACACTGCATGACCCAGAACTACAAATATCAGGCATTTGTGTAGTTTTCCTCAGATGAGCAATATCTTTTAACTCACAGAATCACATAAGGTTAGGGGTTGGAAGTGAGTCATTAAGAACATTCACAGGTGAGCAAGATCGTAAAGATGCCTTGGGGTGAAATTCCAGCCATGGGTCAGAATCTCCTACTAACTGTAGCTGCTTCAGGATTTCACCTCATACCACAGACACAAAGCCATAATGCAATAAACAATCCTCAGTACAACAGACACAGAGGAGTTAAAGATCTGTTAAGACCAAGAAATGAGGTTACTTACCAAAGCTCATGAAGGAACCTTGTGGCACAACCCGAACACCAATGATGCACCTCTGACATTTACATTTTGTCCTCCAGCCCCCAACCCATCTTTCCAATTGCTCCAGGACAGCTGTCTTCATCCATATGGCAAAGAAGGGATGCCAGTTGTAAACCAGTTCAGTCATCTGTGGTGTTGGTGACACTGGTGAAAAAAAGTTGTCTTTGAAGACTGAGGTAGCTTTGTGCATGCAAATATTCTTGATTATGAGCATTGGTTGAAAAAGAAAAGAGTAAAACATTACTAGTTCACTCCTGCTTAAACCACCTACCTTGCCACCTTACAACATAAATCAACACATTCAGGAAAACGCACAACATTTACTAAACTTTACATTTAACCAACCTTTGTGTAATAGGTAGCTCCAGCCTTTTAGACCTTTCACAGCTGTCTTGAATACTGCTGGGCAGGAGAGGTCATTGCAGCAATCCAGCAATGGGTACAGCTGAAGCAAGAAACTTTTATCTCTTCATCTCCATAGGCAAATGTTGCCTGGCTATGCAGAGAAGTTATGTGTCTCACATTCAGCTGCATTCAAAATCCTTTAAAAAGGACACTGGCATCTAAGACCAAAGCCAGTCTGGAGGAAGCTTTCTAGTAAAAAATGCAAGGAGCACAGTATATTTTTATTTCTCTTTTAAACACCGATTATCAGGAAGCAGAACTGTTTTTAAATCCCTTGGTTCCAGTGTCCTGAGGTTTTTAATAGAAAGAGAAAATTATGAAGGTCATGTATTAATATTTCATTGACCATCAGTGAAAACAGGTTGGCTGGCACATGTTTTATGCCTTCCCACCTGTGCAGAATTGTCACTGCCCTCCATTAAGGACCTGATTCCCATTAGCTTCTTCCAATTGATGGGGGGAAGGGGAATAAGTTGTGTGTGCAGTGCTGAAATAAGGAATGAGATTTTTTGCAACCTTTCATTTAAAAAAGAAATCCTTGGGGGTCTGTGAATGGCAGGTTGTACTACTGATCTCTCAGAGCCATTCAGACCTAATGGCACGATGACACCAAAGCTAACCTTTCTTTACCAACCTCCTCTATGTCAAGGACTGACATTGTTGATTTCAGAGAGCAATGATTGCTTCTTCCTTGGTTTACTCTGTTGAGGAAAAGGCTGGTTGGAAATAAAAAAAATTGTTTACTGTTTGATTGAAGGCATCAGGACTCTGGAAATTTCTTCTGTCTTTAAAGGCATACATTAGGATGTTGCCTATCTGGGGCTCACTATGGAAAATATTGTAGTTGGGGCAGACTGCCTGCCAAGAAAGACTGATGGTTTCCTTCAGTAAAGGAAATTAAACTAAAATAAGATCTGAATCTGAAGCTCTGGCCACAGCCTGAGTTGAGATGTATTTGTGTTTCTAAAGGACTCCTAAAGAAACTTAATTCAATCCTAAAACCAAAAGAAAACATTTTGTATTTGTGCTTATTTTTTTCTGATTCTGGCTGAGATCAGAACAAACAACATCCACAAACATGATAGTCGGAAATTTTTGTTTTAAAGGAAAGTTGGAAAAAGTGCTAGCTCTCTCCAAAATAATTGTGCCTATGAGGCTGTTGGGCTAATTTTACAGACACGAGACCCGCAACAAATCACACTAAACTCAGGCTGCCTGATGTGAATCCATTGCTACCTCATACACACATTGAGGCCTTGAAACGGTAAGGGTAGGCACTTATCCAACCAGAAATGTTTTCAAGAAGAGTGAAGAACCTACAAGAAAATTACCTGTCTTTCTAGGTCTGAGTTGCAGGAGTTTGCCCAAGGTTTGCTCCACTCAGCCCTTTCACAGCACTCTCTGGGTACCTTCCCCTGTCCTTGCAGTCTCTGCTCATGTTCTTGTAACTTTTCAGTATGTTTCTCTCCCTTTCCAGGAGTTCATCAGTTTGCTCTGACTCCATTCCCTCTGCCCAACTTGCCCATATGCACTACCAAACAGCTTTTCCTCCTATGAAAATCCCTTGACAAAGATCAACATAATAAAATTCTGCTTTCTGCAACACTACAAAATTCTGCTTTTTTGCAACATTACTTTCTACAGTTCATCCACACCATAAAGGGATGGATGATGGCAAGTGACAGATAAGAAGCTACCTTTACAAGGCTCCAGAGAAGACTGTGCCACAGAGAAAAGACATGCTACAAAGAGCTACATTTTCATTAAGGGTGCCCCCAAAATTACCCAATCTTCACAACCGGGTAGTCTCTAGCATCTCCACAGATTAAACAAACAGTACTTGAAGTGAAGAGTGCAGGCAGAGAGTATTTGGCCTTAACATTGTCCCATAGGTTTTCTACACTACAGTGCACAACAGTATTAACACAGGATTTTGGACAAGAAGTGGAAAACATCTCTCCCTTGAAACTCAAACTAATACCTACATCAGAAAAATACCTACATCCGAAAAGTACATTTATTTGCCCCGGTATTATTATTATTTTAAAAACAGATTAATGATTGGGTAGAAGGGAGAAAAAGGGGACAGCTTCTCAAACACCTTTAGCTCTAGAAAATGAAGGAGATAGCAGGGGATTAATCTGTCTAACTGTTAGGGAAACAGAAATGATGGGAAAAAACTATAAAAGCTTTGTTTTTATCATTTTTCTAACCTCATTTCCAGTAGTCTTCCCATTACCTGCTCTGTTCAGAGAATCATTCTGCTGTTCCTTAAGATGTTTTTCCCCATGTTAGTTTACATCATATATTTTTATTAAATCAATTACCATGTAATTTACATTATATTGCTTAATTAAGGGGAAATTGTTTTGCTGAGGAGCCTGTTGGAGGATGAATGGAATCAATCAACTTTAATATAAGACTAGCCTCTTCATAAAGCCATTCTTTTCCTTGGGAAACAATAAATGGAATGCTATTATACTGCCTAGAAAATACGACACTATGGTACATCTTAAATGGTTATGACAAGTCCACTGCACTAAACTGGAACAATTCTTTTTTATAACTCAGGTAAAAAAAAATAAAAGGGCCTATTTTAACAAGGGCTGGGATGCTAATAGGTGGCAATTCAGTGTCTGCAGATGATTAAGTTAAAAATGAGGCAGAAGAAAAAGTTTCCAGGCCATCACTTCTGCTGGGATCATCAGGATTTCAAACACTAGAAGGAGTCAGAAGAGTATATTGATGAAATAAAAAGGTATTTTACTCATTTCTGTCCACTAAGATGTCAACTCTGCCATACTTGCTGCAGTATAGCAGTCGTGCTGAAAAAAACGGTAATTATACTTCTACAAGTCCTCAGCATTTTATGAGTACCAAGTGTAATTTGCTTCTGTGGCATCACACAATGATAACCACTTGCAGATAAATACATAGAGTGCTGCAGTCGTAATGTGCTTCTTATCTGCACTCTGGGGTACCCCGATGATAATTGCTCCCAGAAGAGGCATCATTCCTAATATTGCTAATTTACAAAGTGATGGAATAGCGGCTCTAAACCTGTTTTGGACAGGGACCTCCTAAAATCTTTGCACATTCCTCCCTTGCTTCTTCCAAAATTCCTATCTCCTCGTCTTTCTCCTTCTCTACCATGTACCCTATAACAAAGACTTTGACGAGACCATGCCTTCTTACATTTAGAACCATGGGGGGGAAAAGGATGTTCCTCTGTTGTCTTCCCACCTCCACTCTGAAAGCTTAAGAAAGAAAACAGCTTAGATAACCAGTTTGGTTCCACACTCCTGTGCATGAATATTCATGGTGCTGCTGGAAATGAAATTCATGATAAATAGCACAATAATATGAACCTCTATTGTTCTCAAGGCAAAGGAGAGTAAAACCACACATGGCTAAAGGCAGCTGTGATGCAAACGGTGTGGGCAGGTGTTCAGGTCACTGCAAACAATAGCAACGGCTATTGTTGAACCTGGGGCTGGGAAGCTGCCGCCTTTCTTATCATCCTTCACACCACAGTTTTGTCTTAATGGTTTCACTTACCCTGTAAAACCTTTCCCATAGGTTCCTTTTCTTCTTCTTTTCTACCCTCTCTCACCTTCAAGGTACTTACTTGCTATGTTAGTGACAGCGTTTGCTCAATGCCATAGAAAACAGGATTTTTTTTTTTTTTTTTTTTTGCCTAATGACAAATAGCAATTGGTCTTCATTTTGAAGGAAATAAAAAGAAGAGAAAGGAAAGGTGAGTGAAACCTCAGTAGCCACTAGTACCTCATAACCATTTTTAACTTTGATAAATTATTTTCAACAGGGACTTGCCTAAAACAGACTGCAATCTGATTTTGTATCTTCTGCCTGGTACCTTAACTAAGCACTGATAGCAGAACAAAGTACAGGCTACAGTGAAATCAAACACTCCTGAATTATGCTTATGTGTATTGATACAGACATCACATCATAAGTAATGTGGAGTTTAGTTTTACTTCCAGTTTCTATGATGATGTTAAGTCTCTGGGGCTTTATTGTGAAAAAGGAGACATTCCTGATTCTGTATCATTTGTATTTCAGTATGCTACTTTTTGATTTTGCAAAGACAAAATGGGAGTAGTCAAGAATTTTCCTTGAATAAACATCTCAATTTCAGTATTTTGACCAGTTCTGGATACATTTTTTAATGTTTATTAATCATAAAGGAGAGGTTACATTTCTCACAGTCCCTATAGGCAGTATATAAAATCCATACAAATCATGTTTGCTTGCATTCCATGAGCAGGAAAAGAAATAAGAAAATTAGCTTCCTGGAGCATCCGCCTCTCTTTTTGCCTGGGACTCCACTCACTGGCACACAAGGGGTGAAGAGGAACTCCAGGACAGACTGTAGTGTCAGCTTGTGTACTGTTTTTTTGAGGAAGTCTGTGAGTACTGCCACACAGCCTTTGTGCTCTGGTAGGTAAGAGAATAGCAATGACAGCACATCTAATACCTAGCAAAGGGTTGCCTTTTAAAAGCCTGAAGTTTCCCTCCTAGCTAGCTGGGAGATGCTGGAGCCAGGAATAATTTGATATGATTAGGTCATGACCCAAAACAGGAGAAATGGTATTTCTTGCCACCAGAGAATTTAGGCATAGCTGATGAAAAGACAGGACTGTGCATTTTAGAAAACAGAGAGAAGAAAATAGCTTTTCACATGGGATAAGGTTCACCCGTGGATCTCATTGCACGGACACCAGAAGGGTAAGTGGGTTCAGACAGGGACTAGACAAACTCACATGAAAATAGGTCTGTGAGTGGCTCCAGGAACAAGGAGTGGGGACGAAGACCATTGTCTGCTGGTCAATGGAGTCAGCCTTGGGCACATTACATATGCAATGCTTCATGATGGCAATTGCTCACATCTGTTGTGAGAGACACACACACACACAGAATAGGGTGAGTCAGGTAGATGCTGCAAACACTACATTAGCTCTGAGTTTCTGGGTTTCCCAGCTTGGGGGGATCAGTTTGAGCAGACCTATGCCTGTGGATGACACTCCTCAAGCCAATGCTTCAGCTGAGAAGGGTAGTCACTTCCCCAGCTGATGTGCCAGGTGCTGTGTGACAAGATATATAAGGTGGTGAAACATTTTCCTTTAAACCCTTGTAATGATCCTGCAGTGAAACCAGATTCCACATCTTTGATAAGTGTGCTCTGCCTGGTGATGGATGAATTCAGAGGGAAAGCAAAGGCTTTCCCCTCTGGGGAAATATCCGATTGAGTTGTTGGAGCATGCCATGATATACTGAACCCAGAGCCAGTCTGTCCTAATCTAACGCTGCACTGACTCAGGGGAAGCTGCCCCGACTCAGGGGAAGTTGCCCCTCCCTACTCCCACAGTAAGTACGTTCTATGATTCTATGATCATGTAGCTGCAAACAGCAATAAAGTTCCCCTTCTGCCTTTTCTTCTTAAGGCCGAATAAATACCATCCCCTGAGAACTACAGCTGGAACAAGGCTGGGAAGGGTCTGCCAAAGGAAAGGCAGGAGCTTCAACTAGCAGTATTCTGGGCTACATTAGAAAGTGTTTCCAGCAGGTGAAGGGAGATGATCCTTTCCTCTGCTCAGCACTGGTGAGGCCATACCTGGAGTACTGTGTCCAGTCCTGGGCTCCCCAAGAGAGACATGGAGTGACTGGAAAGTGTCCACCAAAGCACCACAAAGAGGACCAAAACATCTCTTATATGAGGAGAGGCTGGGAGAGCTGAGACTGTTTGGCCTGGAGAAGAGAAGGCTCGGGAAGATCTTATCAATGTGTACAAAGATCTGAAGGGAGGGTACAAAGATCTGAAGGGAGGGTGCAAAGACCGCAGATCCAGGCTGTTTCCAGTGGTGCCCAGTGACAGGACCAGAGCCAGAGGGCACAAACTGAAACACAGGAGGTTCCCTCTGAACATCAGGAAACATTTTCTTACTGTGAGGGTGACTGAGCTCTGGCACAGGATGCCCAGGGAGGCGCTAGAGTCTCCATCCTTGGAGATACTCAAAAGCCATCTGGACATGGTCCTGGGCAACCAGTTCTAGGTGGCCTTGCTTGAGCAGGGGGGTTGGACCAGATGACCTGCAGACATCTCTTCCCACCTCAACCATTGTGTGATTTTATGAAGTATTCTCTGAGAAAACTGAGGCTCTGAGTGGAGCAGAGTTTGCAGCCTGTCAGAGAGCAGCAAGAGCAGGGCTGCTCCCTAAGGGACAGGAGAAGTGAAAGCCCAGACCCATGGTTATATGGGGCTAGCAGGAGGACACAAAAGAGGAGAATGAAAACTGGAAAAAGTACTCTCTGCTGAAGAATGCTTAGACTGTGGGAGGGCTGGGATGTTGTTTTTAGGGCTCAAACTAGGGTGAGGGCCAATGTAAAGGAAAAGTGAAAGCCTCCAGCCCCACTGGACAAGTGTAAATGTGACTGAAAGAAGCTGCCAAGGAAGTTGAGAGCTGATAGCAGAACCCATCTCTGAGGAATACTGAGTATCTGGATAGTGGGGACCCTGTCTTACAAGTAAGTCAGTGGTTAGGGTTGAGAAGTCAATGGTTAGGGTTGTGAGAGAGAGGGGAAAAGCTCAGAGCTATGTTTGGTGTGGGGCTGCTGCAGGAACCTGAGGGTGGCAAAAATAATCCTCCCTGAGGAGCTTTTAGTTGTTGAGAGGATGGGGTGCCTACTTTGAAGCCCAGATTAGGGTTATCATCATTATTGTTGGGGTTCGGAGAAGGGAAAGATTTACTTTGAGTGGGGCTGGAAAATTATGCCTCAAGTAAAACAGGGGGCTGATGCTAGATGCCTATTCTCATTGAATTTACGTTGTGATTTACTACTGACATTTTCGCTGTATGCATGAGACTCTAGTAAATGAAATCTTGCTTGAGATTTCTTACTGAAAATCTACAATACTCCTGCTTTTACTCTCCAGGCAAAGCTCACCTTCTCAGCTACCTGCTGCTGCAGGGAGCATTGCATCCTGGTGACACTGGGACCTTTCCATCTTCCTAGTCTTTGCACTAGGCTCCCAGCTGCTCTGTTTGACATACAGAATAAAAAGAAAATAACATAAAGGAATCAAAACACTTTAAACCACCCCCTTAGGGCAGTGGTAGAGCATTTATGCAATAATCTCTTAAGTCAGAACAAAACATTAAAATAAATATTAGGGGTGGGAACTGGAGGCTCAAATCATGTTTTTCTCCTAGCATGTACAGTGGTTGCTGCTATCACCAGCCACGTGCCTGGGGGAACACGGGTCCCTGACACACTGAAATAGAGGCCTCAGCAACAAGGGACTGAAGCATCAGTGCCCTGCACATGAAAGACAATTTTAAGAGGTTGCATAGAGTTACAGGCCGACATTTTACAGTGTAGATTCCTCTACTGATCATCTGAATTCAAATTAGATCCTTGCACACAAGAGTAGCTTTGCGCAGGCGAGCAGGCTCATCAAACCCAGCAGGAATGTCCTCAGAGAGTCTGGGACCAGGTGATGCAGCAGGGTTGTGGTGACACCAGATGTTAGTGACCCTCAGATGTTTGTTAGCGCTCCAAGGGCTCTGCTGCTGTGCAGCAGTGGCTGTGGCATGAGAGGTTGGAGGTCTGGGTGTTTTCTTGTAACTCAAATCATTTCAATGACGGGGTTTCCAGCTTGGCTGGAGAGAAGTGCCAGGGCACTGGGAACTGCAGCACAGGCACCAGCAGGAAGGAAATATCCTGAACTGCTTTTCCCTCCAGGGAAATCTATCATGTCACTAGCACCTGAGCCCTCACCTCTTCTGCTAGGGGCTTTTTTTTCCTTACCTCACTCGCTTCTGCTTCTTGTTCAAGCTGTTTGGATGCCATCCAGAGACCAGAGACATTTCAGTGGCTTCCTCTGGAATTTAATCTTAGTGACTCCTAAGCCACCTAGATAGGGCAAATCCACATGTAAAAATTCTATGATCTTCTACATTTCAGAAAGTGGTGTGCACTTTTCGCTGCAGAGGTCATGGAAATCAGATTGGGCACAAGCAGCAGGCAAAAAGACATTTGAGGAACTTTTCCCACCATGGCTTGGGTTAGATGCCTGCCAGCATCCTCCACCACAAATTGCCCTCTGCTATTCCTCAACAGCCCCTGCAGTTTCATGCACCTGGTCTTCAAAGGAGAAGGGACAGCTGGCCTGTGGCAGCAGGACAGCCAGGGCTGGAGAGACCTCTTGGGCCCCAGATGTGAAGGAATGATGTGGCTGAGATTTCCTCCGATGGGCTGGGGGTTGAATGCACTGGGCTGAGATCAGGGGCTCCAGCAGGGCTAAGCTTGGAGCTGCTGGTTGAGCTGCACTGGTGAAGAGTGATAGGGAGTGCAGGGACAAGCGGGCTTCCTTAGACTTGCACCAGATACAGATAGCCCTGGGCCGCCTGTCTTCTCACGGATGGCTGGTACAATTTATCTGGGGCCAAGCACCAGGACAGGAATACAGGTAAACTGGATTATCTGAAATGGTAAAGTCATGCCATGCAGAAGTTCCCTTCAAAAGTGGTTCATGACAATATAAGGCAATTTCATTTTCCATTGCATTACTAGAGAGTATTAACCTCTAAGTTTGCCACGTACATCTGAAGTGGCAAAATAGGAAGTTTCTTGAGAGCCAGAACTTCCTTAAAGCCCCAAAGACAGAACCAAAATGACTGACATTTTCTCATAGTCTTTGTCACGCATTTGACAAAAGCAGCATAATGCAATCACCTTTACCTGGTATCAGGAGAGAAGGAATAGCTTGTATAATAAGAAATACAGAAAAATTGAAGGACACACAGAGGACATTGGTGAATCCTGAAAAACAGACTGTGTTCATTATCAGCACATCAAGACGCTCTTGAGACACACATCCTCGAAGGGGGCACATTATGAACGCTGCTGAGAATGATGAAATTCAGAGCTCTAACTCACCCTGAGTTAAAAATACCTTGCAAGAGTTTAGGGAGGCTGTGTCTTTCTTTTAATTTTGATTTGCAAGAAGAGACCGATGAAGTTATGAATCAAGAGTTGCAAGGCTTACCTCGATTAAGTAATATCGAGTGGTTGTGTGACCTGATATTCTTAGCTGATGTTTTCAGTTCTCTCAGCAATGACAGCTCCAAAGTCCCAGAAAATTCATATCTCCTCTGCTTGACTGTGTGAATTCATCTGAAGGAACATTGAAATGACTTCAAAAGTCTCATTCAGGCATGAACAGAAAAAAGATGCTACACTCTCTGTGCCTTTGCAGATGGCTCATGTCACCTAAAGATACTTCTTACAAAATAATTCTGCCATCCAGGCCTCAGTTTTGCCCATTGTATGATACTGCCTGAATGAAATTGTGAGAACCTCCTATTCCAACATGAATTAGCCACCTGCTTGCCTTCCAAGGAAAATTCCAGCATACCTTATCACTAACTGCTTCGTACTACCCAAAATTAAATTAAAAAAAAATAATTATTCATCCAGGCTGCACACTTGTATAGACTAACAAAAAATATCAGGTTTGGACATTTTACCTACAGGAACAAAGTTATTTTTATTTTATGTCTGGGGAAATCCTACCAGAGTCAATTCCTAAACCTGCCCCAACTGAAGACAGTGGGAATTTTTCTGTGTCATTTAAAGAGCCTTTAATTACTTCCATTCCATAGGACTTCCTCATAAGCACAAGGAGGTTAATTACTTCCTGAGTAGTATCTGCTTCATATTATTATTAATTATTTAGCAATTAATTATGATGCATTGCCTTTCAGGGATGTGTGTGAGCTATAATAGGCACCA
The DNA here is from genome assembly GCF_034619465.1 of Leptosomus discolor. NCBI lineage: Eukaryota > Metazoa > Chordata > Aves > Leptosomiformes > Leptosomidae > Leptosomus > Leptosomus discolor. Next base: position 30,626,584 of record NC_141398.1, on the reverse strand, counting down.
ATAAAGATAGGTGCCCAAGGAATTTCCAATCTCTTCTTTTTATTTCTATGAGCAACAAGATGTAGCTTCATTGACACAGTAGCTTGACCAAAACAAATGGAAAAAAACAGCAATCTAAGACTGAAGGACCAGAGGTTTACAGGATGGGTAACATATGTGCTTTTTACATCTAGGTGACTTGTTCACAGCCCAGAGATGGGGAGCAACTACAAATACTCAACTTCAGATGGCTGTTCTCTGAGAAATACACACCTGGCACTTGTTCACAAAATCTGCCTCCCCAGGTGCCTGCCCTAAAAGGAATGCCCAGTGTGCACAAATGGAATTGAACACGGGACTGAAAACCAGACCTCTCTGGACTGAGACCGAAAGATGCTAGTGGGGAAAATTGCTGTCCATCCTACATCCCTGCTACAGTTCTGGATGTGAGCTCTGACTGCTGAAAGGCTGTTAAAAATATATCTCATTCTGAGGAGATTTAACAGAAATAGCTTCCAGCTATTCTTCAGCTCCTGCCAGTCTGTGTTGCAGTCACACGGGGAGGTTCCAAGCGAGGGCTCTGTTCCACCAACTACTAACTCCTCTCCACTGCCTGCACCCTGATAAATGCAGAGGGTAAGCAGCATTCTTGCTATCAGGCTGCACCCTGAATTACAAAGGAGAGGCATCCCAAGGGCTGTTCTGCCTTTGAAACTGCTAGTGAGGAGAAGGGAGTTCAGATGTATCAGAGCAAGACAGCATGCAGCAGACTGTCAGACATGACACCAGCTAGGGATTTCACTGTTTAAATCCTAACTTCAGATTCAATCTGTGCAGCAACAGGCTGAGAATGAAGCAGCAGGCAGCATTTTCCAATACTTCCAAAGTCCAGGTACCCAGCTGTTACACCCACTTGCTGGTCTTCCCTATTTTTTCTTCTATGCAGCAGACAAGCAACTGAAAACATCACAGCTTAAAAGCTTCTGTGTAAAAACAAATCTGCTCTTCTGCACAATTAGGAATTAACTAAATCAAAATCACATCGTGATGAGTCTGGTGCCCTTTTAGAGGGTCTAGCAATGCTTCTCGCAGGCTCAGCACCCCTGCAAAGCGGAGGCTTTTCCTTGGCATCATGACATCTGCAAAGCAGCGAGCAGCGTCCTGTGCAAACATGGGGCTGCCCTACTTCCTGCAAACAACTGCCCCTCAACCATCTTCACCAGCCTGGTTATATTTCTCATATTGCAACACAGCTGTTCATAGCTTGTCATCTGCACCAAGAACACTGGCCAAGTATTCCAGCTGTATAATAGCTTTTTATTGTTGATTGAAGAGTCTCAGTACAAATTGCTTTCCCTTATATCCCTGGAAATCACACAAACATTGCACAAGGCAGAGAGTGATGCATTTAGAACCACCTCTGCAAAGTGCCACAGCACTGTTTTAACAAGGGTTGTCTTCCTCCAAATGCTTAGCAGCTCGCATTTGCCAGAGCTTCTTTTGCTGAGAAGATACACGAGAGATGCTGTTGATGCATCATTGCTGGGCACACTTTTGGATTCAGAGGATTCTGCTTTCATGGTTGGGAGTCCATGATAAAAGGCGAGGTATTTGGCGACAAATTGATACCTTTAATTCTAAAATCAGCAATGCTTAGTACAAGGAGATTGGTGGGAAAACAGAAAAACCTGGAAAACCAGCAACAGAAGACAAAGATGCCTCTGTAAGTGGTACGGGTTGGTAAGTCTTTGTCCCTCCCAGGATAAGAAGCAGGGGACATTAAGGAAAGCTGGCAGGTTCAAAACAGACATGGGGGAATAGTTTTCACCATATGCCTAATGAGGCTGTGGAACTCCTTGACATGGGATGCTGTGGATATTAATTTTTACATGGCTCAAAAAGGACTGAATGGCTACTTGGAAGAGAAAAATCTGCTGAGGACTGTTAATACAAAGACAACACACCTGACCTAGGAAATGTCTGGCCTGCAATCTGTTGGAGCCTGGGGTTACATCCCTGTATGTTTTCCCTGTTCATCTGCTATTTACACATTAGCCTCTGTTGGCCACTATAGAAATGGGATACCAGACTAGATGCACCTTTCTTTTAACCCTGCAAGGCAATAATTTTTGTTCCTAATGTGGATAAATCTGGTGAATTTAAAAAAAAACCCCAACCCAAACAAAACCAAAGCCTAACTCTTAGCTTCCCTAAGTCTATGGTGGTTACAATGATGACAGGATCCAATGCACACTTCTTCTTACAAACTATAGACACCAAGAAATAAAGTACAGTTGCTGGGGCTGGCTCTGATGCCACTTGCTAAACCCTTGGTAGATCACACTGCCAGCAACGTGATTATGTCCATCACCAGGGACTGATTTCCTCAGCTCTAAGAAGAGTTTGTTTTGCAATTCTGCTCTGTGAAAGTGATTACCTGTGGAAATACAGGCACTTGCCCAGAAACAGCTGCAATGCAACTGGCCCGAACTTTTCCCAGAAATTCCCTTGGGATTAATACTTAAAGGAGAATTTATGACCTTTGGAAGAAGGGGCAGGCCACTCAGGAAAACTACAAGATGTCATGAGGTTATGCAGGGAGAAAATTAGAAGGGCCAAAGCCCAAATAGAACTTAATGTGGCTACTGCCGTGAAAGATAATAAAAAATGTTTCTATAAATACATGAGCAACCAAAGGAGAGTTAAGAAGGATCTCCATCCTTTATTGGATGTGCGGGAAAACAAAGTGATAAAGGATGAGGAAAAAGATGAGGTACTTAACACCTTCTTTGCCTCAGTCTTAACAGTAAGACCAGTTGTTTTCAGGGTACCCAGCCTCTTGAGCTGGAAGATAGGGATGTGGAGAATGAAGCCCCCATAATCCAGAGGGAAATGGGTAGTGACCTGTTACACCACTTAGACACACCCAAGTCTATGGGGCCAGATGGGATCCACCCAAGGGTACTGAAGGATATGGCAGAAGTGCTTACCAAGGCCCTTTTAATCATTTACCAGCAGTCCTGGCTAACTGGGGAGGTCCCAGCTGACTGGAAGTTAGCAAAGGTGACGTCCATCTACAAGAAGGGTCAAAAGGAGGATCAGGGAAACTACAGGCCTGTCAGTCTGACCTCGGTCTCAGGGAAAGTTATGCAGCAGATCACCTTGAGTGCCATCGTGTGGCATGTATAGGACAACCAGATGATCGGGCCCAGTCAGCATGGGTTTATGAAAGTCAGGTGCTTTCTGACTAACATGATCTCCTTCTATGACCAGATGACCCACTTAGTGGATGAGGGAAAGGCTGTGGAAGTTGTCTACCTAGACTTTAGTAAAGCCTTTGACACCATTTCCCACGGCATTCTCCTGGAGAAAGTGGCTGCTCACGGCTTGGACAGGCGTACTCTTCACTGGGTACAAAACTGGCTGGATGGCTGGGCCCAAAGAGTGGTGGTGAACGGGGTTAAACCCCGTTGGTGGCCAGTCACAAATGGAGTTCCCCAGGGCTCAGTATTGGGGCCAGTTCTGTTTAATATCTTTATCAACGATCTGGATGAGGGGATCGAGTGCACCCTCAGTAAGTTTGTGGATGACACCAAGTTGGGTGGGAGTGTTGATCTGCTTGAGGGTAGGAAGGCTCTGCAGAGGGACCTGGACAGGCTGGATCAATGGGCTGAGGCCGATTGTATGAGGCTCAACAGGGTCAAGTGCCAGGTCCTGCACTTGGGTCACAACAACCCCATGCAGCGTTACAGGCCTGGGGATGAGTGGCTGGAAAGCTACCCGGTGGAAAAGGACCTGAGGGTGTTGGTTGACAGTTGGCTGAACATGAGCGAGCCGTGTGCCCAGGTGGCCAAGAAGGCCAACAGCATCCTGGCCTATATCAGAAATAGTGTGGCCAGCAGGAGCAGGGAACTGATCGTGCCCCTGTACTCAGCACTGGCGAGGCTTCACCTTGAATACTGTGTGCAGTTTTGGGCCCCTCACTACAAGAAGGACATTGAGGTGCTGGAGCGTGTCCAGAGGAGGGCAGTGAAGCTGGTGAAGGGTCTGGAGAACAGGTCTGGTGAGGAGCGGCTGAGGGAACTGGGGTTGTTCAGCCTGGAGAAAAGGGGGCTGAGGGGAGACTTTATCGCTCTCTACAACTACCTGAGAGGAGGTTGCAGTGAGGTGGGGGTCAGTCTCTTCTCCCAAGTAACAAGCGATAGGACAAGAGGAAATGGCCTCAAGTTGCACCAGGGGAGGTTTAGACTGGACGTCAGGAAAAATTTCTTCACCGCAAGGGTTGTCAAGCACTGGAACAGGCTGTCCAGGGTAGTGATTGAGTCACCATCCCTGGAGGTATTTAAAAGACGTGTAGATGTGGTGCTCAGGGACAGGGTTTAGTGGTGGACTTGGCAGTGGTAGACTAACAGTTGGACTCAATGATCTTAAAGGTCTTTTCCAACCTAAATGATTCTGATTCTATGATTCTAAAACACTTCTTAGCAACATGCCAGAGAGCTGCTTGGGTAGAGCCATCAAAGATATTTTGACAATGATGTTTTTATATAGTTCACAAAGATTCTGCAAAATGTGTTGCTGCACTTTTTTTTTTTTTGGCAGGCCAAGCTGGGATGGAGGATCTGTTCCACTTCACTCTTCTTCAGTAGTTTTACCACCACAGAAAACTGAAGGCTTATTTCTCTAGCCAGGATGAGACAAGAGTATTTACTGTTATCCAGTGCACTAATAATTAAGATTTTGTGTATCCTACCACCTACCCTGTTTGAGCAAGCCCAAAAGCACACTTTTACTGCAGATTTTAAGACTTATTTGCTAAGGAAACTAGGTCCACTACTAAGCTCTCTGACAATGTGTCTGTATTTCTATCACAACCAGTGCCTTCCACAACCACTTCTGAGGCCGTTGTCCAGTTGACAGAGTGGGAAAGATTAAAAAAATCTGAAGTTCCTATATAATCAACAGATAAAAGTCACTGAGTAGTGAAAACAAGTATTATTAATCACCTCACTGAGAGGAAAACAGAAGTGCCAGTACAGCCCTTACTAGACAGCAGAGTTCAATCTCTAGACAGGTCCTCAGGAAACTACATCTCATTGCTTCTGCTGCTTATGGATATATTTTTTATGACTTAAAGATAGTGCATTTCACTGCCTGCAATCCAAATTAAAAAGAACACACCAAGCCTTGATTAATATTCCCCACTGATTGCATAATGAATTGAGAAAGTAGCAGCAAGGCTAGATCAGGGAATAAGCAGGGAGAGGGGTTCTCACTGCTGTACAGAAGGCAGAAAAATATTTTGCCCTGAAAAGTGTAATAACGTCAAGTGAAACACTGGAGGACATCTAATAAGAAAGACACCTGACAGAGAGGGAGTGATTGAAAAACTTAATTTAACCAGGGCAGAGTAGAACAATTGGGGTAAGATAATTAATAACTCTGCCAATTGTATCGAAAGCCTATAGTAACCTGTGCTAAACAGAGTTGCTGAGACACGTATGTGTTGTATATGACCTGGTCCACTTTTTGACAGTTTATCTGGGGCACTACGTGCACCAGAGACTCTGATGCTTCAGCTCTGATATGGATCATGACATAAGACCTCCTTTCTAGCCCTCCATCAGTGCTTACCTCTGCAAGTCCTGCAAATTTGCCTTTCCAACCTGTGGGTCCCTGTTCAGCTGCAAGCTGGTACATGTAGTTGCTTGGCTGCTGGTGGATGAAAGAAGAAATGGGGCTTTCATCACCCACAGTGCTATTTCTTACCACTCTCTCTGTGAAACAGGTGTCTGGCAAAATAAAAAGAGGCCATCAGTCACGTGAAGCTTGCCAAAAGATAATTGCTTGAGAATGCTGACATTTTGCTCCTGGTTTTGCCCCTTCTCAGGCAGGAGGACTCACTGTAACCACCCTGGGGAGGCAGAGGCAGGCTTGGGTAGGACTTCTCCCTGGTAGTACACATCACCCCAGCAATGCTGTCCACCCCCAGCTGCAGACTAGAAATATCCCACTTCTATTCCTACAGGATGCTCGGTGCAAGTATAATGGCAAGGTCTTCATCCCTCACTTCCGTGGCTTCAGTGTCAATTTTCCAGTTTTTCTAAAGTCTCTGGTTTAAAATGTGCTCTCATTTACCTGCAGTTTTCAAAAAAAAAAGGTCAATGAACTAATGGGTTTAGGTGTTATCCACTTCACTGAGACTTGGATTTTTTTCTCCAATAAAATTTCTTCTTCCTCAGGCCAGTAGTACTGGGATAAGGACTCAACAAAACTGTCCAGCAATCACCCACCAGCTAAAATATCCTCTCCACTTAAAGGATACAGTCTTCCCCTTGTTCTAACTCCCCCATGGTTACAAAAGATAGTTCCCCATGATGAAAGTAGGCACATGTTGGCTGCACTGTGGCAAGTTTTAAACTGGGTTAACCCTTTGAACAGGGATGATCGAATTCTGATTACACTGGTGGAAGACCTGCACCAAAGTCTTTCACCCTGTATACTTCAATGCAGCAAATCTGAGCACCTTTAACCTCTCATTTATGCAGTACAGTGCAGTCCAGGGACTCCTTCACTAGTGTCCTTTGGAGCCAGCCACAGCCCCAAGTCTCTAAGACTTGCCTCTCAGAGGAGCTAGTTCAGTTTGGCTGCCAGAAGCACACCATTTTCAGTTCCTGAGGTACCATAAGAGGTTTTGCCCCTCACCCTGCTGCCTTTCAGGGCTTTGTTGGCTGTGCAAGAGATCCCTGGCAATTCTAGGGATGTCATGTTTTTATGGCTGGATGTTTCAATGATTAAGTCATCCAGGAGTGAGAGAGGAAAATGAAGCTCAAACTTGAAAGAATTCTTGGACAGACAACAGATAGATCAGAGGAGAAAAGGGTACATCCAGAGCCGTTTACCCCAGGGAACAGAATTTATAATCAGGGCTGAAATAATTGAAAAAAATATGCTCTAAGTCAGCCAATTGAGTCTTTTGGAAAGGTGTTGCTGTCAGAAGAAAACAGAAGACTTGAGGTGTGGGTGAACCTATTAACAAAGAATCCATGAGTCCTAAAGCTCAGTCAAGCTTAGAAGGGGTGTGATGAAGCCACTAGGGAGTCTTCTCAAACAAAAATGCATCTTTCTGCTTTCCCTAGTTCTCTATGTTTCTGGACACACATTTATTACCTTTTACTGACAAATACTTTCTCTTAACCTCATGTCACATTTGTATTTGCAGTCCTCTCCTGACTGCAGTCTTTAGTCCACATCCCCTATCTGCTTCATGAAAAACTTCTTTTCCATGCTCCCTGGAAGAACCTCTTTTATGATGAAATCAGACACTTTTCACAGAAGATAGTATGCAGCTACCTCTGTGTAGCTGCATTTTTAGTCCCAAGCTTCGACTGGTTGGCATAAGGTCATTTGTAAAAGGACAATAACAAGCATGATGAATTCTAATGCTCTGTGTGTCACGATGCTTAGATAGCTCATAGATAACTACATCACCAATATTTCACAAAGCTGCAGCAACTCGACTCTCTTTAAAAAAAAAAAAAGAACTCACAAAACCAATGCTTTATCATAATATTTGTGGACAAGTACCAAAAAAATCAATGGTTGAGGATCTACATCTATCATAGCTTGTAGAAACCCCTCTGCTAATATCGGGTCAAGGGAAGCTGCTCTAATTGTCTGGATTCCCATGTCAGCTTGTATTCACCTGACACCATTCATTGGCATTAAAACAGATTTTCAGCCCCCTGCTTCATGCATCATAGACAGCACAGAAAATAAATCAGCTCTTTTAGAGATAGTGTTCATGACGATGAAGCTGGTGCCTCAGAGATGTTCCCTCATTAGCTGTCTCACTTGCACCTATTGCATTTCAAGTCATTCAGCGATCATCAAGATCCTGGGAGGCACCCTGGGAGACTGGGCAGGTCCTGGTAACACATCCCAATATCACTGACACTCTGATATTCATTCCTTCCCTTCCAGCTTGGGAAGTTAGCTGTGCTGTAACTTTGCCAATGGATTTAAGTCAACCTCAGCATAGGAAAGTCACCAAGCATTACAGAGAACCAAGGGTTAAACAAGAACTTATTATATAAACATTATTGTAACTAAAGCTTAATAACAATGATATAATAATAATAATGATGATGAAGTAATTACAGTAAGTACATATAACAAACAATGATAATACTATAACAGAGACAGCTCAGTGGTACTCTTATCTACAGTGAGTGGTGCCTACTAAGTACAACGGCCAGTGAAAGGGGAACACTGCCCATACTCCAGAAGTAATCATAACTCAGGCACATAAAGCATCCGATATTTAGTGGGTGCTGGGAATAATTTCTGTCAGTAAAATGCAGACCATAAATCCAAATGGAAAGGGACAGACCTTGGAAGAGGAGCAGATTTGCAGCTAGTGGCAGCAGCTTTGCCCTGCTGTGATGATGTATTCATTCACTAGCCTAGTTCCTACTGAAGGTTGTGAGGTAGTTTGGCCTTGGTCTTTTCACACTAAAGCACTGTGGTAATGACAGGGTGAACACAGCCTCGAGGAGCCACCCCATGTTAGATCAGATATCCACCTACCCAAGTCTCCCCCAGTGACCAAAATCAAATGCCTGGAAAAGAGCGTAAAGAATGAGTGAAGCATAGACTGACACTACCTCAAATACATTCTAAGCCTTCAATCACTTGCAGCTCAGAGACTTCTTGAATCTGAGGCAAAGCCTTTCTATGTAATAACTCTCAATGGATTTCTCTTCTGTGAACATGCTTCATGACCCCTTGATCCCATGGAAACTTCCAACAGCTGCACCCTCCTGTAGCAAGGAATTCCCACAGCCTGAATCTGTGTTGTATGAAGAGCTACCTCCTTTTGTGGCCTTTCAGCCTGCCACATGCTAGCTTATGTATATGGCCTCTAGTATGAAAGAAGGAGCAAGGAACTGTCTGAAACGGTTGCAACTCTCCCCTCCACACCATGCAGGCTCCAGCAAACCTTCACCCTACCTCCTTTCAGTCTTGGAGGCTGAATACTCCCAATATATTTATTTGCTCCTGTTGAGGAAGCTGGTTCCTATCTCTGATCATCCTTGTCATTTCTCCCTGCTGTAGTGGCCAGTCCTCAGTGTCTGAGGCCAGGACATACCCCCTGGGAAGGAAAATGGAGAGGAAAGTGAGCTAGGGCACTCTCTGGTAAAGAGCTGGTGCACAGACACTCAGGGAGCAGCTCACGTCAAAGGCAGAGCAGAACAAAGACCATAGCAAACACAGCCTTCATCATCTGTGATGGACATGGTGGAAAAATCCACATCTAAATTTGAAAGAAAGTGCAGGAGACTGATGGAGGAGAATTAAAAAGTGCATTAGGACTCTCAAATATGTCACCACAAGTGCTCCATTGACAAGTGCTGCCATGCTCAGCTCAAACAATGCTTCAGGGAAGCCAGGGTACACTTCTGAGGAAATGCATGAGAGCCCTGTGAGATCCCTCCGTTTAATACGTTACAATGGATAGTAAATGACAGGGCACTTACAATAAATGGCAATACCCACTTCACTGCAAGTGTCTCTGGTGTGGAGGGACTCCATTGTCTCGCTGGCAATCTCACCTGGCTCCCTGCTTTGTTCCTCCTGTGGAGAGAGATACCTCACACCGCAGAAGGTGCTGCTGGAAAACGACATTCATTTCAATAATCGTGTAAAGGCAATTCCTCATGAAATATCTCATTTGCCTATTAGAGAGCAGCAAGGCTCTAATCTCAGGTGGTTTCACTCATGCAATCTGAAAGCTAATTTTAACCTACAAAGATTTTTATTTTTCCTCCCAGAAAATCTAGACCTTTAATTCTATGTCAAGGCTGTCTCTGCTTAATAAATAGCTCTTTATAGAAAATGCTTAACATTGCAGCACATACTCTGGATAAAGACTGTTTTAGCAACGGAGTGAGGTGATAATGTATTAGCAGCAACAAAATCTGTGGCCCCCCCAATACAGTTGTCTGGCTAATGTTTCCCTAATAGACACACAATTAAGCAGGAATGACTTTTACTAGAGCATAGAAAAGGGAGAAAGCATTGAAATTCCAAAACTTTCTCAACTGATAAGATGTCCACAAACAAGTGTGTGCAGAGCTAACAGTATCTCAAGGCATTAAAGTCTCTACCATTTTTTAACCCTCCTTGTGCTGCAGCTCATTGTCCCTACACCTCAGCTGCTGGTGAATCATGAGGTAATTTCTTGCCCACTTTTGTGCCAAGTCTTCCAGGTTATTTAAATCACCATCAGACACATCTTACCAGTCTTTGTGCTGGTGTATTAAGAGTGCTCACACAGTCTGTTAATGGACTGTAGCTGCTGTGACCAATATGGTCTAGCTGGCTACAAGCAGCTGCTGGTATGGGGGGCTACAGCCCCCAGCCACAGTCGCTGGTACACGGATGTCTGCAGCATAATAGCCCAAAGGTCTGTGCTTTTCCAGTTGATTTGCCAGTAATTACGGGAGCCTCATTTGACATTCCTCTAGCCGAATAGGCCATTCTCACTCATTCTCCCTGTCCAATCTGAGCGTAGAAAGCCCCAAGGAGGTAAGGCTTTTGCTCTTTTGGCAGACCCCTAGCCAGAGGGCAAACCAGCAGCAGCAGTAGAGAGCTGTGAGCAGCTTTAGGGGTAACACCATCAAACATAGGGATCTGCTTTTTCTTCTCTCTCTCTTCTGCTGCTCAGTGTTAATTATACTTCTGTCACCATGAATTTTCTGATGCAGGAAAACTCCTTCACAGATTCTTTTTGTCTTGTAGCAGTAAATGCCTTAACTAATTCTAAGTGCAAAGAGCTGAGCTGAGCCGCTGTTCAGCCAGGCCCAGAGCTAGAGAGTTGCCTGAAGTCAATCCTGAAGTCGCTGCAGTGAAACTTTGAAGGATGGCACCACAGGGCTTTGTAAGTGTCCCTGAGTTATGTGATGCTCCTTGACCATGAATCAGAGGATCATAAAGGACACTGCTCCTAAGTACCCAGATGATGACTTGTATCCTCTCGCACTTAGCAGGCTACCAGGTATCGGGGGCTCCCACCACTCACCAGGGCAGCCTTCTGCCAGCACACGTGAATTCCCTCAGCCTGGCTGCTGAGTTTTAAATTAAGTTTCATGCTCTTTAAGAAAAGTCTGATATCCCTCATCGAAAGGTTTTCTTAGCCATGCAGAGTCCTCCTAGCTTACTGGGTGCTTTTCTATAACACGCGTCCAGACGCACATGCACACACTCTGCCTGGCAGCTGTGGGGAGCAGCAAAGATGCAAAAGGGCCAAGGATGAGCTGAGGGAAAAACAAACTGGCTTTCCTTCCATCCCTGATGGTCACAGTGGCCTTACGTATTGCAGCTTTCCAATATTTTTCAGCAGAGGGGTACAGTGTGCTCTGACATCTTGTCTCTGGTTGTCACTTGCAGAGCCAAATCAAACCCTGTGCTTTGGATCCATCCTCACTCTGCATTCAAAGGTCAGGGCTGCCCTGCTTCTGGAATAAGGAAAAAAGTGAACTTTCAGAGGCAGAACTGAAAGCAGTTTTAGCTTTATACCTCCTCCCACAGGAGTCAATATAAAATTATTCCAGATTTGCCAAAAGTGGGGTACAGAGCGTCTGGTTGGCTCAGGGCTGCAGAGGGAGGATGTCACAGCTGCACTGCTCGTTTGGAAGCAGGGGAGATGCCGGCATCACCAGCACCTCTGCCTTCCTCCTGCACACCGGCACCGCCTGCATATTGATCGGAAAGGATTTGCAGTGAAGTGGATGAAAACTGCTGGAGTAAATCCCTCTGCAGCCTAGTGAGAATAAATCCTTCCTTCCCTCCTCTTTCACAGCCAGGAAGGATATTAAGACTGTGGGACCAAGGATTTCCAGATTTTAAACATTAAAGTATTTTAATTGCACTTCAGGGTAATTCAGCATAGAGCATATGAAACATTGCAGGCAGAGAAAATAGCTACGCTGGAAATTGTCTATAATTTTCAGGGATTCTTTTTATTGTTGACTGCATCCAAATATTTCTGCCCTTGACTAAGTGCTCCCCATTCCCCTGTGTCTCTTAGCAGTCCCTGCAGCGACCAAACAGAACAGCATTAGAAAGAATAAACAGCCAAAGCACGAACATAAAATCCCTCAGTTAATGAAGGGGGCTTCTCTGCTCGCTGATTTAGTACAAACAGGGCTTCTACCACAGGCTCGGGCAGGGCTGGCTGCCTGCACGTGCTGAATTGCAACAAGGACATGGAATTGGGGGGGGAGAAATGCCACTAATGCAAATATATGGACTCCTGCTCCAGATTTTCTCCTTTTCGGCTTTCTTGCCTCTGAGGGAAGCCCCTGCTCAGTCTGACTGTTGTTATTCATTATTTATGGAGTGATGCAAACATGTCTAATGCAAGGATTATTATTTTTTTCCCCTAGCACCTTAGGGGCTGTCAGAAGCAGAAGCAACCAGAAACTAACTCCCCTTCTGATTTCCCTCCCTCCTCCTACACACTGGGCAGGCGCAGACGCAGGTCTTCACTTGCCGGGGCTCATACACTGCTTTTCCTAGTGCTGTTCGGAGGTTGCCTTCTCAAGCTTGGCGACAGGGCTCTCACTTCAAGAGGTTAAAATGTCCATAAACACTGGTCTGGGCTCTTTCTAAATGTTTGTGTTATAGGCATTTGACATTTATCCTAGACTGACCCCAAGGTTTGGTCTAAATCTTTGTAGCATGGTAGCTTTCAGCTCTGGCCTCTTTGAGACAACAAGGGTGACTTTTGACACCAGCTGACTCATGGGTTAATCCTTGTGAAGATGGGGTAATTTATACTGTAGGAAGAAGCAGCTGGATAAAGCAAACCCAGAGGGCCAGGCAAGGCTTATCTCAGCTGGCTGATGCATCTTAGGGACACAGTTTGTCTTTTCCACACAAAGATGTACAAATCTGCTAACAACGCCTTCCACCCCAGAAAAGACAAAGTTTACAGGGCCACCAGATTACTCCTGCAATCGCCCTGATGACCCTAGTATGCGACAATTAAAAGTTTACATGCACAGGCAAACACATAAATGCACGTGCATAGTTTCAAGATTTACCCCAAGGAGACTGCCAACCAAAAAGTATTTAGAAGAGGAAAAGGGAACATCCCCAGCTCAGCCTTTTTTCAGTGTGGGCCTGCAAACATCACCAAATACAGAGGTGTAGGTAGTGCCCTCTAGGTAGCAATGGAAATTATTTGTGACATGATTTCCTTTACACTAAAATTAGCCCTGCGACTAATGATTTTTCTGCAGCATACAAGGCCCTGCCCATCCTCTGTCCCAGATGACAAGGCTCTGAATGCTGGAGCTGGGATTCTCTGAAGCCCAACCACGCCCCTCATTGACAGACATCCTCCTGGAACAAGACACGTATGAACGGAGGGCTCCTGACATGGGGGAGAGCTACAGGGGATGTCCAGCCATCTCTGTGTGCAAGGGCAGGATTAATATATCTGACCTGTCTCTGGCAGACCTTCATACACTGTATTTGAGGAATACTGTTACATTTCCCTTGCCCACTGCTACTTCTTGCCTTTTCTGCACTAAACAAACAGTTACCAGGACGTTTTCTTCTCTGTCAAGTTTCTGAAACTGTTAAACCAGTATGACCTGCTCTTCTTTCCCATACCTACCAGGCTTGTTCTTCCCCCTGTTGTTCGTGAGTGAGTTGTAGCCTGAGCTATTTATTGGATGTCTCTAGCCTTGGAGCCAAGGAAAGGAAAGCTCACGTCTGTATCAGTCCTTTGGGGCAGCTCTCATCGCAGTGAAAACAGAGCCCTTGCCTTCACTCCTGGCTTCCCACAGCCACTCATCAGGCAATGGGAGGCCGGATTATGTTACTCCGTTGTTTATTGCTCACAGGGTTCATATCATTCTCACAGTGCTGTGTTTTCGTTTGTGGGGTTTTATTTTTTTTAAAAAAAAAGGAAGTACAGGCTGCTAAAGGGCACAGAGGACTCCTAGTTCCAATCTTGACCCATATCAAGGCAGGTGATTTCTGCGTTAGGATGGCAATAAGGCATCTGAGCAAAGAGGAGCTGAGGGCTCTGAACTGCAAGGAGGGGAAGATGGGGAGGGTTGCAGTAATAAAACAAACAAACAAACAGATTTCTCCTCGATATCCATTCAGTAAGCTCATCATCAACAAAATCAGTCAAAATCCTTCCTCTCTAAGCCAATGTTCATCATAGTGCAGAGTCCATTGTGTTCTATGCCTCTAAAACATATGTATAAGCATATACATACACCCACGCATAAGAAATTGTGTCCTTCACGGCATCTCCTGTTAAGTGGTGATACAGAAATCCTGTTGATGCTACCATGTTTGACTTGTTCATCCAGTCAGGTTTGTGCCGCCAAATGGACAGGGAAAGATGCCTACTTCTGGCTTGTTTTGTCATGTAAGATTAGGAAATGTTTAACAGAAATTATTGTATCTAGCTACTTGCAAGGGAGAACTCACACTGCAAGTTCCCAACCATTTTCCCTTCTCACCTTTGCAATACCTTCCCCTCCTAGAAAAGCTGAGTACCAGGAGTTTGTTGAATACCATGGAAGAAGGTCTTGAGGCTGGAAATAGGAGACTTGGCTTGCTTTCTTCCCTCTGTTACTGATTTCCTATATCACCTTAGGCAAGTTCAGCACACTGGAATAGAACTACAGTAAGAAGATCTGTATAGCCCTTTGGTAATGATTGGTGAAACGTACTACTAAGCCTGAAAATAAGAAGATACCACCGTCTCTGGCCCATTATCCTGATCCATCCCCAGCATCTACAGGCATCAGACCAGAGGGGTTGGAGGGCACAACTCTGCCTATTCCATTTAGTAACTACGTCTAGATATATTTCCCACAAATGTGTGCCATGTGGACAGTTGGCACAGACCTGAGACATGTTTCAGATGATGTCCTTTCTCCTCATCATGGTCTACGCCTTGCTTTCCTCATACGCACTGCACCAGCTAGAGCTGCGGGCAGGAAAAACTCTTGGCTGTGCTGAGGATAAGTGGAAATCTCAAAGAGGGTCATGGGTTTAAGAAACCAAACAAGTAGTAATCAAAAATAAGAGGGCAGAGGTTGTACATTCCCTTGTCCCATCTGGAAATGTAGTGGTGGATTTAGTATGCCAATATTGACATTTTAATTAATCACTGCTTCTAAAATGTTTTGTGGGTGAAAGCCTGAGACAATCAGAATTATTATTAATAATACTACTTCCAGTAGCATTTCACTTTTAATTATTATTTTATCATGCATTAGTATTATATAAGATTATTAATAATGACAGTAGGCTGTCCCTTAATATGGGAAGGGGCATCTCTAGCTCTTTCCAGAATGAAAAGACCAGTACTACTCATTAAAGGCTTTCCCTGTATTTTAGCCAATAGTCACTTTATAATTTTATCATTGAAATTAACCACATAGTCACAGGCTGGGACAGTCATAATTAACAACAACAGAACAAGAAATACAATGCACTTCAGCAAATAGAAGCAGTCCCCCCCCCCCGTTGCAAAATGCATAGGAGACCCTGTTGTCATAGTAACTGGCATTACAGCTTGCTTTCGATAATTAATGGAGGGCTTTGCTATTACAGTATTCTTGAAATTTCACTTTCCCCTGTGCTGCACTGCAGAATGCAGTATCATTTCCCCATTCATAAATATTTCATTACCACAGTCTGCTATGTTTCATCATCACTGATAACACTCCACCTAATCCACCCATTGCTGAATTCATGTAGTCCTGTCGGTAGAGCAACTTTCATTTCCTCTTTCCACTTCTGCAGTCTTCATTTTTCTTGTTCAGTGTTCTCCTGCTGCAAAACTGTCATCGTAGGCTAAGTACAGAGACCTTTATTTTTCTTACTGTGAAAAATAAACATGAGTGGTAAAAGCTCTGCCCACGTAAACAGCATACAGACATATGCACGCACAACGTTTGTATCACAGATATAATTTGTATGTATCACTAAACGGAGATATTTAGCTCAGTGATGGAAAGAAGAACTGCAATATGTTACTGTAGAAGGAGACTCAGAATCTGATTCAGCAAAAATAGGGGTACCTTTAGACACATGCATTGTCCCTCTGATGACAGCTGTAAGCAACAGAAGCGATACTCTCATCCAGAGGACCAGTTAGGTCATAACATGCTTTGTAAATAACACTCTAGCAGAGAATACCCAAAGCAGTGGGGCAAACAGCTGCGGTAATACAGATGTCAAGGAGAGAAGAAATAGAGAAATAGTTACATTTTTTTCCTTAGTATCAAAACTCTCAATCAAATCAACTCCAGCATGCTTACACAGTTAGTTTCTACTGATATCCAAGCACTGAGCACTTGAGTTTCCTTGTTGAGCCTTGCTTATTTGTCTTCTTTTTTTTTTAACACTTTTCTCTTTTATGTTGTTATCTCTTTGAAACAAGGTGATAGCTAAAGACTGAAAGACCTTGAAGAGTCAGTGCTGGCCTCTTTAATGCCAATTGCAAGGTCTGTCTCCTGTAACTCTGTGATAGACTTGCCTTAGACTGCCTTTACAGAGGAGACTAGGGAGGCCAAAGGGAAGGAAAACACCACATGTAACCTGTTAGAACGTTGCACAGAATTTGGCCTGTTTTGTAACAGATATCACAGATATGATGTAGTTTTCCTCTGGAAGGGGTTAAATCCTGGATAAGGAATCATGGTGCAAATGAGCATTAGGGGAGACCACTGCATGCATCTCTTGACAGTCACTGTATAAATGTGCAAGGAAAATTTGTTTCATCTATTCTGCATGTAGCAGAAACAGCTAGGTAAAAAATTGCACAGCCCATGCAATAAATAGCTGTTATTTGCCTATGCCATGCAATCTGCAAGACATGCTAGGGTGTCATTTATGTTGACACATTTAAAGAGAGAAGCTCTGCAAATCCATTTTCTTCCAAGCATCATAAAAAAACCCTACATTTTTTTCACATATTTTCAATCGAGACTCAGCAGTTTCATGTAGTAAGAAGGGAACACTGCAAGTGGATTGGAGGAACCTTGGGTATTATTTAGCTTTTTGCAAAATAAAATAAAACAAATAAAATCTGCTAATACCAATTTAATTCCTTGCCAGGAGCTGTAATGATCTTCTCTTGCATACTGGAAGTTCCCAATCACCAGCCAGGAATGCATATACAGACTACAACAGCCCAGGGATTTTTTTTCCTCTCTGCACGGGGACATGATTCTAATAAACAAAGTTCATTTTAAAATGACCTGGTGGAGTCTTTCACCCAAGCATGTTGGGATGGAGAGTTTCGTGGAGCCAAAGAAACTCCAGCCAAAGCCAAGAGGGCCCAGCAGGCAAGTTTACAGTACTTTACAGTATCAGTTAAGTACAGGACAAAGACCCAAATTGCCTGCAGTCAGCTGGGTGAATCTTCAAGCATACGTTAAGAGATCATCCCTGGAAAGGGAGAGTCCAAGTATGCTTAGCACGGGCCCAAGCTTTTGCTCATGTAATCCATGCAGACTGCGCCGACCTTACCTGGGCATATGATGGCCTCATCTCCCCAGAGACACCCAAAGTTCAGCCCTTCTGAGCAGAGTGTTAGTGCTTTCGCCAACGCTGTGGAGAGACAGCACAAGCTTAAACCCAGATGGCAGCCACCCGTCTTCATCCTGCTGCATAAAATTGCTGTGCAGCTCTCACAACCAAAAGCCATCAGTCTTGCAGGGTGTCCTACCCCCAAGCAGAAGCAGCCAGCAGGTTATTTTCAACAATGCTCCTTGCAGGCCGAACATGAACGGTGGGAAACCCCCCAGCTTGCAAAGCATTTCAGGACTGAAATGCGCAGTGGAGCTGCAGCCAGGTTGCCTGACATCCCCAAATGCAAAGGGGCACATGGCACGGGCTAAAAGCCGTTCCTGGGAGGAAAAGTGAGCTCTGGTTCCCCACGCAATCACCCTGCTGCCTCCTGTTGCATTACTGGCACACAAAGCGTTGTGCTCAGCCTTCATCCATTCAAGAGCTGTCAGCATGCAGTTTTTCAACTCCACAGTTCACAGGGGCTTTTTTCTTTGTTTCACTCAAGTTTAGAAAGGAAAAAAGCAGGTGGATGAGTTATGTGCAATATATCCCCCTGCTCTGAGAATTTGTTTGTAGTGACATGTGACGAGAAATTACTCTTGACAATAAAGGCTATGATGTCTTTTGCCTACTATTTCGGACAGAAAGACGTGCTTGAGTGTGTGGGTGTAAGTGAGTGAGCACATGAGTGGGCTTATATGCAATTGCTATTTTATCTTGTTTTTCTTTTAAGTTTCCCTATGCTTTCCCTAGCTTTTAAAGATATTTCCTAGACCTCTGTCTTCTTCCCCCCATCTTCAGAAGCTCAGTCATACTTTCACCAGCAAGTGTGGCCCGCCAGACATTTTTCATAATTTCCTTTATAAAATCTACGGCCCCGACCCTGCAGCCATGTCCATTTGTATGATGCTTCATCAGCAGGAAAGTTCTTGACAGTTTTTCTTCCAAATCATAAAAAAAAGCAATAGAGAGCAATGAAGTCACTTAACACAGCACCCTCCAACCATCAACCACTTGCTCCTCTACTCATATCCAAAGTGACCTTTCTTACACCTTCCTGCTTCTCTTGAAGCAATTTTTAGCATCTGCTTCTCACCAGCTCTGTCACTGCCAGCAGACCACTCTGCATTCTTCCAAGCAAGATCCCAGTCACACAGCCCTGGGCCACCAAAGAAAAGGCTTCACATACCCATCAGGATGTGGCACCGAATGACTGCTGCCTGGAGACCTTGTTCCCAGTGGCTGACCACAGATGATCCTGAAAACAGCAGAAATCACCCAAGAATGGGGCCACGTGTAAGATGCTAACATGACATTGTGGGCCAGGGAAGTCACACCTGGTGGTATGTGATCTGCAATGATCTGCTGTGACATGGAGGCTTCTCAGAGCCCATGCAGTGGTGAGTGTGCATTCTGCTGGGCACATGGGCTTCAGGCAGTGGGTTTCCCACATCACCACAATGGGAATGTTTATTCAAGGAATGTTTGGCACAAAAAGGTAGTGACTAAAAGTTACCCATGCAGCATCCACCCCGAGAGGAGCAGCTGAATTACATGGACCCTTTAGCAGCTAGTTATTAGGGCAGCAATTCATCACATTGAGTTGGTTCTAGCAAGAAGTTTCCTTGGTTACTGCTGCATGTTTCAACAGGCCTTTGGCAGCCAAGGCACCGCTGTTCCCAGCCCTTTCTCAGTGCAGAGGCACCCAATTTCGGCTCTGCACAGCCAAGTTGTCTCTCCCACTGTTGTTTGTAAGGCCCTGGCTGAAGAGGATGAAACATAATGCACACTAGGCTAGTTGTCACAGTACCACCCCCCTTCCCTTGCCAAGCTTCCTCAGAGAAACGTGGACAACCACCCTCTGGGGTGGTATCAACTCTTGCTAGTCCTCTCCCCAAGGACTTCCTCCCATTGTGCAAGGTGCTTGCTGTAAAACCCACCATGAGGGTTTGGGACCAGGTCCCCACAGTGCATGGCAACACCAGAGCCCACTGCAGAGTGGAGAGGAAAAGCCTTTCTCCATCTGAGGAGCCTGAACAATGAGGGCATCCCTCCCTGCTCTCTGCTCAAAGCTCTGAGGTGACTGGTACCCCTGGGGCTTACTGGAGGAAAAGTCCTTGCACTAGAAATGTAGCTGACCCAGGGGCTAAAGCAGCAGCCAGCAGCTGCATGTATGAAATGATGGGTAGAAAGTAGGCCAGCAGATGGTATTCATCAGCTCCCAACACCAAGTCCTTGCAGAAGGGCTTCAGACATGCAGATTTCCCTCCCACCCACTCTATCAACAAAAAAGCCAAGGGAAAGCTATCCCGTAGTTCCCGTAGTTCTCTCACCATTGTGATTTTCCATTTTTTTTTGGCCCATATCTGTTCATTGTAGGAGACCTGGAGGATTCAGGGAGAGGAAATCCTAAAGCTCAGCACTATGTCCTGCAAGCCCAGACCCAGAATACCAGAGATATTTCAAAGTGCAGCCTTGATGCTGTAAGTTATCCTTAACAGAATATATCACTTTTCTCTTTCCTTGCTGCTGTTGTGTTGCCATGGCAACCGGCTGAAGTTCAGGGACCATTTCCCAAGTAGCCCTTCCACTGTACTGCACCAGATACTGTAGATGGTCCTTGTACGACTGGGATGTGCCATGATGTAAATGCAAACATTGCCTTGTTAAATACTGATGCTAATGAAGTGGGCTTATGCAGTGCGTTACCTCTGGAAGTCTCGAAACACATGGCCAAAGAATCCTGGCATCATCATTCCCATTTTACAGACTGGTAAACTGAGGGGATGTGACTTCTTCATGGTCCCACTGTGGGGAAAAAAGCAGAGTCCTCAATTTCCTTTTCAGTCAATCAACACAACTCCATAGTTAGACCTCCTTGACCGGTCAGGATCTGCCCTGTGTCTCGATTTTGAAATTACATCCTTCTTTTTACCTAATATAAATTTAGCATTTAAGTAGGAAAAAATGATCTCTGATTCACTCATGCCATGGTTTTGCTGCTAGATCCCAGATGAGGTTCCTTTCCATCCTTTTCCAGACTCCTCATACCAGCAGCCACCAAGCAGATGGAAGGGATCTACAGCCTCTTGTCAGAGCCCACCCTTCTCCCCAAATAAGACAGTATACCCAGACTGAATGTTATATCAGGTAGCAGCAGCTGATGAACAACACACAGTTTGAGACATTTTCTGTCACGCTATTAAGAAAGGTAGGATTGCTAAGATGCCTAAATGAAAAAGGAATAAGTCCTGTTCACAAAAAAAGAAGTCTAGAAACATGTGTCCTACTGAAAGTCAAATACTAATTTACAGTCTAAGTCCTGGGACTAGTCAAAAGTTTTTAGACAGAGAAATTTTCCATAAGATGGTCCAGAAAAAAAAACAAGCCATTTCAGAGGAACTTTGCAATTTTGGCAGCATGCATGGTGGAAGTTGTTGGTGTAACTATTTTGTCAGCTGCCATAACAGTGAGAAGCTGCAAGCCCTGGGAGCCCCACATCATGAAGTTTTACAGTGGCTTTCAAGCTGACTTCTCACCAGCACATAAGGAAGTAGTAACTTCTTTAATGTCTCCGAATGCCTCATCAATCTTATAATCTTAAAAAAAAAAAAAAAAAAAAAAGAGAGAGAGACTATCACACTAATTGTTTTTAAATAAATATTTTTGGGGGCTCTGACATTTTGGAAGCATGACAGTGGCACGATTTGGTCCCAGGCCTGAAGGTATATTTTGTTTTGTTGAAATGCTAAAACTTCTGGTGGATAAAGTGAGAACTCCAACTGATCCCTGTGAATCATTCAAAAAACATTCAAAGCAAAATTTTGACTGATTTATGCATGACTAGCTAATAGCCAAAAGAACTAAATCTGTAGTGACTATTGAACAAAAATCTTAAATATTGGATACATCTATCTAAAAAATACAGGCAGACAAACTACACAGTACCTCAGCTATAAAGTCCACAGCACTTTTTACAGGAACGTTTGCCATCTTCATTAACAAAGAGATAGTGTTTGATTAATTGTGAAGCTAACAAATATTACGTTAAATACAGTGTTGCAGATAGGTAAATGAGAGCAAACATTTTTAAATGTCATGTGAGTCAGTTCCACAGTGAGCATGTGGCTCCAGAAGGATGACATGTTCAACATGTATGTTGTCACCTAGCTCATTTCCTTCCTTTTTCAACTGAAATCACTCCTCAAGGCTGTCATCTAAGAAAGTCTAATTTCAGGGGGGATAAACAATGCAGAATCTGTATTCTGGCCACTTTCTAAGTCTTTCTCTTAGATTTGTGACTGCTTCTATAAAAAAGAAAAAAAAAGAAAAAAAAAAAAAGAGTTGTTCTCCACATGAATGATAATCAACACAGTTCACTTTGAAATGACAGTATTAAAACCAGTTAATAATACATTTCAGCTTTTCCATACACAGACCTTACTTCACATTTTCATAATCTTCTTTTCCAATAAGGCTTCCTTGTTGTCTTTGCTAAACTAAAGAGAGTCCCCTTGTCCTCCAGGAATTCAAAGTCTGGAAGTCAGGACTCAAAGGAGACAAAAACGACACAAAGAGGCAGCCTTTGCCTATAGCAGCCACATTCATGCAACAGGCCCAGAGCAAGCTATTACCACATGAACCAAACATCTAGGGCAAAGAGCCTGGAAAATACAGCATCTTCAAGAAACCCTTCTTGAAAAGTCACCAAGAGGTAAGAGTGTGAGGGTGGCATGGGCCAAGAGAACCAGCAGTGTCACGGCCAGCGAGAGTGACTTCATGCCCATCCTTGACACGAGTTGAACGTGGCTCAGCTCAGGGTCATAGTAGTTCAGTAGATTTTTCCCTGCCCACCCAAGAGCAATCAGGGAAGCCAGGTCAATATTGCCAGACCCTGCTGCCTTAAAAGCAAAGACATGGCGAAAAGCAGTTGCAAAAGAAACTCCTGCCTAGATAATTCATCAGTTAATGAAATTCTGCCAAACAAATTCTCTTACAGTTTCAATTACAGAAGTTATTCTTTATATTCCATCTTTAACTGCTGCACTGCATTGCTGTTTACCATTAAAACAGGTTGTTTCAGTGCAGTGGTTGCTGCATTTCAATACCAGATGCAGCAATTCTCCAATTACATGAACGCACACATGCACACCCCCAATCTGAAATGTGCTCGTCGATCCTTCTGGGCTACCAGGGCTCTACAAAAATAAGTCATTACCATAATCATTATCAATGTCACAATTTTCACTTTCCTATTTGCAATGCTATTTTTGAATAGCACCACTGGCCTAAGGAACTCTCAATCTGGCACTTTCCATGAAACAAACCAACATTTTTTCTTAGTTCTTATTGTTAATCTTTTAATTCAGTTTTATCTCCCTGTTACCCTCTGAGATTAAAACCAGTCAAAACTTGTTACAGAGAATACCACATCATATCATAGGAGCTAGAAATGGAAAGGACCTATTAGATCACCAGTTCGTCCTCCTGCCAATTAACGCTTGCTCTCTGGAACACCCTTCCTAATGCTTCCCAGTCTGGCTTTAAAAAGGACCAAGCAGTTGGTCTCCTACCCTTTCCCTCAGGAGACTGTTCCACAAGAAAATATATCTCACTGTCAGGAAATTGTACCTTACATTCAGCCTGACTGTCACACTATTAGCCCTTGTTATATCCCTGCGTGTCATGCTAAAAATTCCTCTCTCACGCTCAGGAGAGTGGGAGGGTGTTCGTACTCATCAGAGCACTACATGTCTCACAAACCACACATTTGTTAGTCATTCCTGAGCTAAGCTCTGCATCATTTTATATTTGAATTCATCCAGCTGTACTTCCACCTATCCTGATCAGCTTTGTCACTCTCCTCCAAAAATTTTCCATAATTGTCAAGTACCTCTCTGGTTATCAAGGGCCAGCTGTTGACCGTACAAGTTATTTTGGGATTTGGAACACCAGGTGAAGCTAGATGGCAGGCTCAAACCAATCCAAAGCACACTTTCTTTTTAACACAGCCTAGTTAAACCGAGCTCCTTGCCACAGGACATGAATGACAGCAGTCTGCATGTGTACAAAGGGAAAGAAACAGAGTAAGTTAATGGAAGAAAAATAATGCCTTGAGAGCTCCTATATACATGAACTTGTATTGAAGTGCCTGGACTGCCAAGCTGCGCTTATCACATTGAGATGCGAAGAATGAAATGCTATTTGGTAACTTGATGAAATGCTTTCAAGTATGTGTACCAGCCTTTTACAAGAGGAAATGGGTCTCAGTCACCACCACATGAATCAGCTCTCATGGCACCCTACAAAGATGCGTCTGAGTTAAGCCGCCCTGATGCAAGCATTGGCAGTGCACACTGGCCTTGGAGCAGGGAAGGACCAGAGGCAGGAGAAACACTGCGCTTCTCTGCACCATCACGTGTGATGACCCTGCAGGGCGGAGCCTTACCACTAAGCATTTTATTTCCCTCCTTACAGCAGACCCAAGGCACCCAAGAGCTCCTAATTGGGAACGTTAAATCTTCTGGCAGACCAGGCACAGTAAAGACCCAGGCAGCAACTGTATAGCTCCCAACATATTTTCAGTATAGGCACCAGACTGAGGTCCTTGCAGAAGACACATCCAAAGAGGACCAAGGTCCTATGACATGATGCCAGTTGCCCTCTTAGACTCACCTAACATGTGCTTTGAAAAGGTGAGGGCTGGGGAGGACTGGGGAAAATTAAATGCCTCGTGACTCTCCTTGCCTCCCAGTTTCTTTCCTTCATCCTTTGTCTCTCAGTCACTGTAACACTTCTGGTTTGATTTGCAAATTCAGGTGGAGAAAGCATCCTGTGTAACTTATTAAATGACACCGCAATGCAAAGAAGCATAGTAGCGAAGTTGGCTCTAGCCTTGCCCAGTGCTGCACAGATCAGGTAAAGCACTAAGGTTCTCTCTTCCTTCATTGCTGGGGGCATGCACCACCTACAGAACAGGACTCTAGTACTGGATAAGAGGGGCCTCTGGGACACCTGGATTCAGGACTTAATCTCCGGGGCCAGACAAAACCCTCAGCTTCTTCAGACTTCAGTTCATGTGTCTGATAAATGTTATGGTTTGATCTTCATTTGAAAAACGTTTGAAGCTCTTGTGGGAAAACTCAGAGTTACTGTCATTATTAAAAAAAGTCTCACATTTATGGTCAAATTTTCCCCTCCTTTTTAGGTCTGTCACTAAGTGAGGTGGTTTCATAATAAGTGTACTCTACCCCATTTACAAGGCGTGCTTTTCCACAGAGCTTTCTGGACAGGGCCTCATACACAGCTTTACTTACAGAATAACCCAAGGGCCATGTAGGAAAGGACACTAGGATCACCATGGCCTACTGTGGACCTCATGATCTATATGAGGATTGCACAGAGCCCTTCAATTTGAGTTTCTCCAAATCAGGAAGACTGCAAGGAGGCTCTTGGTTTGGCTTAACATCAGCCTGGACTGTAGAGGTGGCTGCCAGGTGGAGACGGCCATGCATGATGCCATCTGCATCTACCTCAGACAAATTAGCTCTTCCCTAGCAGGGTGTAACTGTTGCTATCTGAATACAGGGCCAACTGTTTTGTGTGGATCATCTCACATCCACTCACTGCTGGGAAGTTTCAGTACTTTTCTTCCTGTTCATCATATCTCCATTGAAACATCAGTGCTAGGAGAGGCACCACTGTGCCTCAACAATCTCTCCTCCAGCTGATCTCCTTCATAGCCCAGAGAAAGTGATAGCAATTAACAGGCCATGCAAGTTAAGAGATACTTTCCCTTCTGTTGCCCTGTCCTCTGCAGAGCCTCCTCCTCTTGGCAGGTAACAAGGTTCCTTTCAAGGATATAACTGATACATCCTACAGTGGCTCTCCTGAAACACAATGAACACAATGCAGGAATTTCTCCTCCTTGTCCCAACCATGTGTTGTCATGCTTGGCCTGAAAATGGATCTCCTTCTAGGTGTCATGGGCAGCCCACTCAACTGTCTGGGCAGAAATGCGCTCACAGATGCACTGGTTCCTGCTCAGCTTGGCCAAACACAAAGTCTGTTGCTTCTGCAGAACAAGCTCCAAGCTGGCAGGCTGGGCTGCCTGGGCAAGGTGGCTGGGCTGGTGGCTGTCTCAGCTGCACAGGAGCAAGTAAGTAATGTGTAGGACACCCCAGGAGCTGGGTGCCTTTGAAGTCCTCACTCCCCTGGTGATACATTTCACAGTAGCCCTAAGGTTGCTTAACAACTCCAGTAGTGCAAACAGTCAAGGAATTCAGTCTGCAAAGTACCACAGAAGGTGTTAGGGAATAAGCAGAGAAGGTGCAGCAAACGACTCCAGATGTGTGACCACATAGAAAGGAAGCCAGAAAACTACCAAGCAATTTTCCAAAAATGAATGAAAGAGCCTTCAGTGGCAAAGCTGTCCTCTGTTGGAGCCTCACGGGTTGCACTAATGTGGAAATGTTACCACTGTACAAGCCTGCCCTCTAGTAAAGATCAAAACTGACTTTTATTAATAACTTTTAAGAGGCTAGAATATATATATATATTTATTATTATTTAGGGCAGAACATTTAAGTCATTCAAATTTCTTCCATAAAGTTGGCCTTTCTATTAAGTCACTTTTCTTCCTGCAAGGCAGAAAGACACCTGCATTGTCACCAGCAGCAGGTGTTGCACAGGAGCCTAAAACAGATGCCAGATGCCTTTCAGGCTGCAAGGAAAATGTCTCAAGTGGGAAAGGGAGTTCTCTGCCCAAAATTTGATTGCTCTTTGAAGGAAGAGTGCTCAGAAGACTGTTGGCTCTCTGACAGCAGGAGGCATCAGAAAGTATTGAATTTTTCTTGGAAAAAGGTGATTTTCTGTGTATTGGAGCAAAGCAGCAGGAGAGAAAAGTCTCTAATCACACAGAGTATGGGAAACAATTCTGCTCGTGTATCTTTAGCCAGATTTAAGGCTCATATCACCCACTCCAACCGACTTCATATGCGCGTGTGTGTGTGTGGCACACAAATAGTATAATTTGGCCAGCTACTCTCCTTTGCAATGCCGGGCTGCCCTACTTGTTCAAAAACAAAGAGGTAATACTGCAAGACCAGGAACAACAGGATATCATTTAATTCTTAACCAAATTCTCATTTTTTGCTTTCTATCAAGTGGAAAGGAATGAAAAGCGATGCAGAGTATACAGCACAATAACATAGCAGCCTGTAAACACACACAGAAGGCTGCTGTTATTTTTTATCAAAACTACATTTGTAATCATTTTCTGGAAGTATGTGTAAGAGACCACGCTGGGCATCAGGTTCTTACTAACATGTTGTCTCCCCTGTCTGAACTTTCAGTCAGGATACACTTATTTACACTGACAACCTTCATTACAACCCTGATATTTCTCTGTCTCATCTTCTTAAGGAAGCAAAGGTGTATGCAATACTGATGGGTGTCCATCCTTCCACTGTCAGTGACCTTCACTGACTTTTGAACCCCCTGGAATAAACCCAACCACACTGGATTTCAAGGCGAGGGTCCCTGAAGCATGATGTTCTGGCAAACTTTGTAAAAAACAGCAGCTGTGCTGAGAGGAGAGACCCAAATGTTAACACATGTGCACAGTGGTCATCAATCTGGTTTGCTTGGCCCCTTGGCCAGCCAGCATGAAATCCCCCCGAGTAAGCTTCTGGCAAGGCACCTAGCACTGAGTGGGGCACTATGGTAGAAAGGGGTGAAGAGCTGAGGTTTAGGGTCATGGGAGGGAGCTTAAATAGCACTTAGGAGATTGTAGAAGCGAGGAAGTGTTCAAGGAGGTAGGCTTACGTGTACTGTGAGCATAGGACAGAAATTTGAAGGTAATCAGGCTTCACAGGTGTTGCTGTGCAAGGCATGATGTGTGCTCAGAGCCCCCAGTGCCCAGGCAAGGCCTTCCTGATGGACATGTCTCTGGAGAGTTGTTTGGTGATCTCGGATGGCCACATACCTCCTGAAGCATCTGTCAAGCTGAAAACCCAACAAAATAGAGCCTCGGAGTGGGTCCATAAGGCTAAACATTTGACTTAAGCTAAACCTCTGTGAACCCCCTCACGATCTGGAAGACACAAACCAACCTACAGACCTACACTTCCATTCCCACACTGATTTACTGAATTCCTATACTGAGATCTGTCAATAAAGACCCTGTGAATGACTATTAGTTTCTCTACCACCAGTGAGTACAGACGTGGCATAAGAATCAATAATCCCTTAAATTAATCATCAGTTACAACAATAACTGATGATGAAACAGCCTGGGCAACGCATGCTAATTATTTACTATGTGCCTATGCAAAGGCATGTAGCCAAACTCACATCCATGCCTCCCGGTAGCATGATGGGGGGTAAATTCAGCGCTTTGAGCCCAGGACATCAGAAGACAACTCCTCCCGCCGTGCTGCTCAGCTACCCTGTGATAGCTCACTAAGCCTGCTCCCCTCTCCCAAATGACACCAGTGTCACCACTGTCACTGAGCGCCAGGTTGCAAAATGTTTCAAGTGACTAAAAATTTGGACGGATGCCTAGTGGGACTTTCAAACCTTCACAGACATCCACAAAATTCCACAAGCAGTTATCTGCACCTGTCGGGGTCTAATAATTTTTCAATCCTGACCCTTGGTCTCAATGTGACTCACATTTGTAGATGGAGACGGTAATAACCATTCACAAGCACACAGTGATTCTACTGAAAAATGGCTGCACAGGCACCACATCACAAGACGCATCTAATTGATGCTTAGCTGCAGCAAATACCAACACAGCGCTTCCGGCTGTATCATACTGTGATACAAGTGAAGCTGCAGACACTAAAATAAAAAGAGAACAATCTACTGACCATTTAAGTGGCAGCTGCTCTGGATGACTGCGGTGCTGCCCAGCAAATTACTGAGCAGGCAGGGGCACAATTCCCTGGACCGCGTGTTAATCACCTGCATCCAGAGGGTGAGCACAGAGAGACCCTGCAGTAATGCGGCATAGAGCACAGGCTTTAGGCTGTGGTATAAATCATCTCCCTGCCTACAGCCTGACACTGTTTCTTCACCAAAGTTATACCAAACTTGAATAGCAAGAACTGTAATAAAAGGTAAGCAAAACTGAAATGAGAAAGCTAGGTCATGGCAGTAGTGATTTTAGGCACAATTTTCCAAATATAAAAGGCAGGCTAAACCAGACTCTACGTAGTTAACAGTGGGCATAAATAGAATAACAGAGGCCATCTGACAAAAGCACAAAAGCATGAAAACTGCCAAACATGTGAGTGCATCAGATGTTCATGATGATCAAACCTTATACAACAGATTCTGGGAGAAGTCAGTGCCTTCACCCAGCATATGCCCGTGCTCTGTGTTGAACTGCAATCGTCTCCTCTGACATACTCAGCTTAAAATTCAGATGCCATTGCAGTAATGTTTAAAAGCAGGTAGTAAGTGCCAATGGCTGGTTTCTTGTGTCCCCTACAAAATTGTTCAAGATCCTTACAAGATTGCTTCAGTTCTGGTGGTCCTACAGAGACAACTCTCACGTATCTTAAAATTTGATCAGGATGTGTGTAATTAGTCAATATGGCCTGTTCTACACAGAAAGCAAATCTGTTTTACAGAAACAGTCTTCTCTTAGCAAAGATGCACAGCAGACAGTATCTGAAGAGAGCTCTGAGCTTTAAAGATATGGCTACTTATTTCAGAGATGAAGTACAAACCCATTTTACCTCCCAGATGATAACAAATCTGATACATAGTTCAGCGATATCGACCAGCAGGCCTCAAATACCCAGCAGAGCCATTTTATATGCTCACACTGAATTTGACAGAACTTCCTTGTGCATAAAACTACTTCTTTGTGTTCGGGGTGGTGGTGGCAAGACAGAGTGCTTTCTGACCTTGGCTTAACTAACCAGCACCAGCCAACCTTCAGTCAACCCACAGCGAAGACAAGGTTCTTCAGTTTTACCCAAATATGAACTCAAAGAGATGGACATAATTCTGCTTTTCAGGGCAAGACTCCTTGTGTTTACTTCAATGGACCACCAAAGAGTCCTGTCTTGGCCATGAGTTTTACCTGAGACAGGTGAAATGCATTAGTCAATGCAGATAAAAACTACCAAATAAACAAAAATCCCACGACTTTCTTTTTTTCCATTACAAGAAAAAAGCTAGTCCCTACATGAAATCATTCAAGGGCTGAGACCAATTTGTCAATACTTGAGAAATTCAGTACAGCTGCACACAGCTGACAGTAAATTCAGCTCTGAAGTATGGCCACCAACCTGCAGAAGGGACAGGAGGAACACTCTCAATGGAAGGCAAACGAGCACCACCAGTAGTTTACTAATCTAGTTTGGATTCTCAGTACAAAACTGCTTTCATATTTGTGCAACTGTTTGATCATGCCTGGCAATACTATGGCAGAGGTCACTGAGGTCTCAGGGTTAAAACACAGAGCATTTTACTGCTTACCTACCTCGCAATTTCCTTCTGTCTCAGCACCTTTAATGAGAACATCAAAACCATATAAGTCTCAGTGCACTGTAAATTTGGTGCCAGTTTACTGAAAAGATCCCAAACTGGCTGTTAAAGCTAAATCTTGAGGCTTCCAGGAATCACAGCTAGCTTGAAAACCAATGGCCACTAGGAACAAAACCAGCCCCCAGAACATTAAAACAGTACATACTGTTCAGTCATAGAAATCCGCAGCCAGTTCTCCCGGGGACGTGTAACTTCTTTTGCTACAATTGATTTTTTTCTCTTTTATTAAAGGATGTTGGTAAAAAAAATAGTGGCACACAAAAATAAATACAGGCAGTTGATAAAAACAAGCAGCAGGGCCTTGTGCCTGTCGCTATGCTAGTCAGTCAGCATGCACATTAATTACTCAAATGCTGCTGCCCTTACTATGTCCACATAACGTGATATCACTTCGATATTTATAAACTCATCCACCTTTACAGACCTGTAGCCCATCCAAGACTGAGGGATGTTCATAAGACAGACTGTAGCGTAGCAGACACTAGCAAGAGAACTTGCCTTGGCAGCTACGTTGTTCTTGGTCTTCACGCTAGTCCACCTACCATTGTGCTAAGAAAAGCCAAGTGACAGCTGAGGGTAGCCCTTTCTTTGACAGAATTGGTCAGTTACTGTACCAAGGACCTGCCTCAGTCAAGTTTTCTATAGCCCCACCAAGGACCAATCCAGCCCCTGAGATACTGTTAGTATCAAGTGTCCCTGATCAGTGGTAAAACAAATGATGGCTATTACACCCTCAGATTCTCCTGGACAGTCTGTTGGCATCCACAAGGGACCATATAGTTTGGGAGTCTACTACTGCCCACAGCAAATTTTCCTAGTAAAATTAAGGTCAGGCTTTGAAGGGAAAGCCCTATTTTCTAAAGGATAGCAGCACAAAAATGCAACTCTGCTGCCTTTTGATCTGAGGTCTGCTTTGCTAGTTGTGGTGAATCTCTGCCAGAACAATAGGTTTCTAGAGTAGATTAATCCTAGAACATATATGACAAAGGCTTACCCAATCTAAACCTACCCAAGTATTCATATTATGCTCACAGACAGCCCATGTGAATTTACAGGCCTTAAAATCCTTCATATAATTGAACCACACTTGCTCCTGAAGAAGTTGTTAACTTTTTTGAATCTTAATGGTTCACATTTTTGTTTGAACGTTGCTGCTATGAAAACACCTACTCCAGAAGATGATCCCATGGTGTCAGGTCAACTTCAGGGAAAACTTTGCATTTCCCCCTTATCCTACTAGCCCATTAGGTTAATCTTTTGGATTTCAAAGAATAATGTTACTCCACCAAGTTGTTGCAGGGAGCCCCTCCTCATCTGAGTGCAGACAGTTCACAGCCAGACACATCAAACACAACTAATGTTAGTGGCTGGAGATCAGTTAATTCAAGAACACCCAAGTTTCCTTGCAAAGCTGGACATGACAGTCTGCGGCTACAGTGACAAAGGCTCGTTGCCCAATTTTCTCCTCCTTGCTTTCCCCAGATTTCTATGCCCCCAAAACTGGCTGATAAGAATAAGAGAAGAACTGAGGGGTTCAGGGAGCAGAAAAGGGAAACTTCACTAACCAATAAATTAAACAGGGAATCCTGCAATCTACTCCATCCCAGATGGCAGTTCTTTCATACAGGAAGCAGGTTTTGGTACTCTCTCCATAGGCGACCCCATCAATTAACATCCACATAACTTGCTGCCCCATGTGGCAGCATTGATCAGGCCCTGTCTTGGAACAATTACTGCTCAGTGCAGTTCAGGGAAGTGCTCCTCCTCTTCAGTGGTCCTCACTGAGAATCCTGAAAAGGCAAAGAACGAAGGAGACAGAGAAACATCAAATGGGCCAGGCCGCATTTACTGATCTTCATAGATCATGGTATAAAAATAACCAAGTAGGTTTTTCTGGTGCCTAAATGTCACCCTTTCTTTTCGCCTTGTAGAAAGTCTAGCATATTGTTTTCATAATTAAGTTATTTGGATAACACAACAGTGATTTAGATTAGGATTTGTTTACACAGCTAAATATGTTGAGTAATGAAATTAAAATGAGCTCTCTGCTTCTGTCACATCTGCAATAGTAACTGGCTTCTTATGGTTGAGCACAAGGCTGCTGCACAGGTGTTTCTTGATAAGGTATAAATCAGCGTTAGATGCTGTTTATTGCAGTGCTTTTACTGCCTTCTTCCCTGAAGGAGGGAATGTTGCCTGCACAGCAACCAGATGTGACCTGCAAGACTGTATGAAATACCATTACAAGCAAAAACAGGTCCCATATTCCATATCAGCATCTGCAATGGCTCATCAAGTATTTATCAGACCATTTGAACACTTCTACAGGTCCTAGCATCATACCACCACCAGAATTTACTTATTATAACCTGTAATGAAAAGCCAAGCATCCTGTAAAGCAACTGGTACCTGAAATAGTAGGAGATCCTGTTTTAGTTTGGTTTCCTGCCTTAAACGTCAAATTTCTGAGGAGATACTGCTGCTAGAAAGTAAGATACTGTGAGAGATCAAGGCTGCTGCTTTTCAGGGCATTGTAGGAAAGAGTTTCTTTTTTCTGCCATCCTGCCCCATGTGATATCAATCCTTTGATGGTGACAGGGGAACAGACTTACCTTACACTAGTGCCTATGTGAGGAGAACTGAGACAAGGGAGCTCCTCACCTGGGGAAGGTGGCACAGCTCGGAGTGCCTCGCTAAGCGGCTCTGCTTAGCTCTGTGGGAGCAAGGGAATCCAACCAATGACCCAGTATTTGAAGACAGACAAGTCTGGCCCCGGAGTCACACTGGCTCCTTTTCTGTAGCAGATGAAAGTAATACCTATGGGCTCTGAAGGTAAGAGAGCCAAACTTCGCAAGATGTACTTCTTGGAATGCTTCTTGAAGCAAAATCTGACATTTCTTATTTTAAAAAGAGGGAGGGATAGGTTTTTCTTCCCCAAGCTAATCTGTGTCCCTGATTTGCTTCACTTGTTACATGGACAGAAGATCCTGTCAACACAGAAATAACGCCAAGTATTTACAGTTTAATGGAACCCAGGGACCAATTAACAACACAAAAAGCCACCAGGCAGTGTATTTCTTACTGAAACAGGAGGGAAATCTTACATTACTGCTGTTCCCCCATTTGTTAAAATAAAGCGCCAGTGCTTTGTCAATGATTTCTCAGTAGTAATGTTTATTATCTGGTATGGTTTTACCATTGCCCATTTATCAATCATTTTCCATGTGCTAGGTTCAGTCACAAAACCTCTCTCTTTACTTGTACCCCCAACTCCAAAAAGAATAAAAAAGGGAGGCAGAAAAAAAAAAGGAAAAAGTGACTGTCATTAGGGCTTCAGACCAGCAATGCTAGAACCTGCCCTCAACCCCAAGTTCTTGAACTGCTGATTCTTCAATAGCTTGATGGATGCGGTGCACCTCGTCCTGCGTTAAAGTCCTCTCCGGGTGGCGGTAAATGATACGGTAGCAATGGCTGACCTTCTTTGTCCTACAAAATATAAACCAAAAGAGGGCTCATAAACACATGTGCCTACAAATGCAAATACATGAGGCCAAACACTTACCCCCTGGGTTATTTTTTATTTGTGGTCTAATTTTGTTCCTGTTGCTTGAAAATCACCCTAATGTAAAAATACACACTCCAGACAAGTGGGACTGAGCTGAATTTTAATTTTGGCACAGGACTTTGCTGAAGTCCCCCTTATACCTCAACTTGTATTGCAGTGTAGTAGCTTCTTACCAGAGCAAAGAAGCTCAGGAGGAGGGCTATGCTAACACCAATGAACTGCTGCTAACAACACAGCTTGTGGTGCTAATGGGGCTACCTCGAGGGAGTACTGCACACATATACCCCCCTCAGACCAGTGGGGCTGGCAATGATGGCATAAGAAAAATACCATGAAACCTCTGCGTGCGCTGGAGAGCAATGTTGCTAGCTAATGCAGGGTGTCTCACAAGCCTCACCATCCAGGCTGCAGCTTGGGGGATGAGACTCAACACACAGCTGCAGAACAGACTAAAACATTTATTTTTTCAATTTGGGTGACTATTTTGCCTTTGCTGGAAATTAGAAACAAGGGCAAAATGCATCTGAAGTCTCCATTTGTGGGAGAAGGACAGAGATGCAGGATGAGGGTGGCCATCACTCCTAAAGTGGAGCACCAAACGGCAGTGCCAGGGCACCTGCCACGCTGTGGCCGAGGTGCAAGAGCAGCCCAGCAAACTTGGGAAGAAACCGGGTGAGACATGACAGCAAGCACACATGGCAGAACTTTTTACCCCTTGCTGTGGAAAGCAAAAGACAAAAGAGAATAATGGGGATAAAAAGAGTATTTAAGAGTTGTTGAGTTAGGCAAAGACAAGTTAATGCAAACCCAGGAGCAAATCAGTAAGTTGAATAAGCGATCTTCTTGCTCTCCATCAAAAACAGGGTGGAGTAGATAGCTCCTGCAAGGGCATCTCTACAGCTGCAGTACTTGTATTACTGTATCTAAACGGTAGTTGTGGCATCCTTTTTATTTTTAGTTTCAAATGGAGCCCACTCAGCTTCTGCTTTCAAAGGTAAACACTCACTTCAGTGAAGGAAAGAAAATCTGAGGGGAAAAATTACGGGAAAGCAGAGATCAAGTACTAGATAGGAGGATCTCCCAGACTGGCAGGATTCTGCATTTAATGACACACAAAGGCATTCACCAAACTTTGGGTCATCTCTCTCCTAAAAATTATTTCATGTTAGAAACCATGCTTATCATAACTATTTGATTAACATTATATGTGTTCATACACAAAGATAACTCTCAAGATACCAATTTCAACCTGAAATCCTGCTAGAAACAGGCACAGGTAGTTTTTATCTCAGCATAGCTATTTGATACCAACTTTGTCCCACCCAACATGGGCGAGAAGCTTGCCCTGCTCCCACTCGTGGTTTACAACAAAAAGGTTATTTCAAATTAAAGCACTCCTCCTTTTTTGTGTGCTCTGAAGATAAAGCAAGTTAAATCTGACCAGCATAGGAAAGGGCAAACTGCATTTCATAAAGTGTTAAGTTGAGTGCAGTTAACTGCTGAAAACCACCCAAGAGCCTTCCCTGGGTGCAGGTTAAACACTGCAGAAAAGTGATCTTTGAGAAAACAGGGGGAAGTGTAACTTGCGGAGAAGGTGTAGCTCTGCTCTGCTCTGCTCCACCTCTGCAAAGCAGTTGAGAGGCCAGACCTGGGAGAAGCAAGTAAATGCAATAACAAGGGTTTGGCCAGATGCTACCTTGTAAGAGAGAAATTTGAATAAGGGAGAGGGATAATGAATTTGGGCTCAACAGAAACCATTTTAAAAACCAGGCTAACAAATACCATTACAGCTGGTAGTATTTCAGCTTTTAATTGTACTACAGCAACCCACCTGATCAAAACCATTTGCAAATTGCTTTGGATGAAAATCCGTTTAGAAGATATACAGTCACAGGCTTGATCATGAAGTCTTGTATATACGGGGAATATATCCCATGATGAAAAACTGATTGCCACCATTTAATGTGATGTAAACACAAGCTTGCTTAACGTACTTAAGCTGTGGTAGGGGTAGCTACAGCACTGTTTCTTCACTGGTCATGGCTAACTGAAGGTAATGACTTCTCTTGACCCATCTGTTTATGTATTTCCCTCCCTCTGTCCTAGTGAGCAGTTCACTCATGAGGCAAATTAAATAGGTCAGAGTAGGACGCAATAGTTTCTTGCAGGTGTTGTGGAAAACCAGCATCTTTAGGAGGCATTTAAATTAGGAAAGGGCAGAGGTATGACAGAGCAGCACTGGACTAGAGTTCTGTTAGCTGCAGCTGAAGTTAACCATTGATGCAGGAGAATAAAACAGCCATTTAATTTTCTAATTTTAACTATAGCCAAAAAAATAATCTAACTACTAAGACACATGGCTGGCTACACGTAACTCGCATGGTTGGTACATTAAATTTTTCTTCTACCTTTTAGCTAGGTTTATTTGTATCTTTGTTACTAATTAGAAAGGAGTATAATGGTTCAATGCTACTTCAATAAAAGACACACTGCAAGTTTCAAAACTTGAAGCATTGTTTTCAGACACGTACTAGCTAACTTTTCAAGGGAGATGGGGAAGAGTACTTCTTGGCTCTTCCCTTCCCTAATACTTACCCCCTTTGTCCCCAAATAAAATATTAAGACAATGTGACTAATCACTGTCATCAGCTGCAACTGAAACAATTATTGTCAGCAAATAATACATGTTTGCTGATTCCCTTTCTTGCTTTCCTTTTGTTCTGCAGTCACAGACTGTTTGCCTACCTCAAAGATGGCTCTGCTAATGCATAATGAACTCTCTGCTGCACATCATGCTGCAGCCTGACAATACAGAAGCAGTAGCTCTCTATCCTGAGCAACAGAAAATTTGAGGCCAAAACCTAGAACAGCAGCTTCACCAGGTAAAAAAAAAAAAAAATTAAAAAATTCAGAAGCTTAACAGTGAGCGCATTGGGTTTTATTTACCTAAACTGCACTGCCAGACAAGTCCATGCGGTTCATAGTCACATGGACTCCTCTCCCATTAGGCTTCAGCTGATCTTACTGTCACAAGTCTCCTCTGCACCAGCCTGCGGCTTTCAGGTAATAAAATGCAGTGAATACAGTGAAGCACTGCTCAAAGGGAAAAGGAAGACAGGAATTTATTCTGATGCTGCAGGAGGAAACAAGATACAGTCCGTGAACAAACGCTGGAGTGATACAATGCCTAATGCTCTTTCATATGTTTTTTGGAGGAAATGGTTTTGCCTCGCCATTTTCAGGAGTTGGTACGCAGCTGCCTCCACGTGCTAGAGAGCTGCTCACTGCCAGGTCAGATTCGCTGCATGGGGCCAACCTGAAGGTCAGTGTATATGTTTCAATATTTCAGCCCGATACCTGAGCAGAGCAAGAAATTAAGGGGCCTTAGTCTGCCACTAGTGTAATAAAACGAACATGAAAGTAAGCTGACACTGGGACTAGGGCTAGAATGAAAGGGTATGTTAGGCAATAAAAATTAATACCTGTGTGTTAGCTTTCCCTGCATGGAAGGCCACCGAAGGATGTTTTAAATACAACTTGGCTAAAAAGCTGAGCTCAGAAAGTACCAACAGCAAAACACCTAAAGATACTGGGGAACCTGTCTCAGCGCTTAGGTAAGACTAAGACACAGGGTCATTTGGTAAACAAAGTGTTGCCTAAAGAATAAATGTCTGGTACTGGCATTTGTCTCATCCACATACAATACCATAACAAGAATGAAAATTTCTCCATCCTGCAGTTGAAGAGGGAGATAAAAGGGGCAGCAGCGAGTGGGGAAAAAGCCCCACTTTTTAACTGTGTTCTACTTTCCATCTGTCTTAAATAAAGCATGGAAGCACAGAGACTTCTGTAGGGAGGTTACCTCTGCTCTTGTGTGGTAAGAACAATACAGAACCAGACATTTTTCTAGAAAGCTGGATTTACTTTGAGGAATAGAAAAGTAGAGATGACAATCTCCCACTTCAAGAAGTGAAAAAGAGTACCACATCTCTTTTGTACTCCAAGCAGTGCACTAAGCAGTACTACTCACCACCATATCTATATTGCACCTTTTCCTAGAGAATATTATTTAAAAAGAAAGATCTACACACATGGAAACACAAGTATTTGAGATTATTTTCTTTCTGTTAAGTGAGTTGTGTTAACGACGCTCTTTGAGGGTCTCCCAATTCTTGCCATAGCAGTTTGTATCCTATATCCCTCCAAAAGACTCATCATGTCATTACTATACATAAACCTTCACACAGTACTCAATGACCACTACACGCTTCACAGAGATCACATCATGCTCTGAGTATGCATGGAATGATCTCAAGGAAGAGAAAGGTTTCAAAATACCGTCGCATGTTGTGAGCACCATAGTTGCCAAACCCATGCAGAGAACACAGCTTTAGTTTTGCTTTGTGGCTCCAGTAGTTCTAGAAAGGTTCATGTTCTAAGTGGAAATGGGGAGGAATATTAAACTGCAAGAAGAAGAAGATGTAATTACCTTTTCCTTTTTTGTTTCATGCTTTCAAACCACATCCACCACTATGGCAGTAGGCACAACTGCTAAATATCATACTATAAATTTTAAATTGACAAATAGCAATCTGTGTTAGGAACCACATCATGGAAAACGGCAAAAGGCTTGTGCTATATACCTTACTGTCAATGGCAAATAATTCAATTACCATGGTGATATACATGTAGAATATAGCAGTAATTCTCTGAACAAAGGCCTTTCCCAAAGATGCATTCTCATCAGTCTTTTCAAATGCTAATACTCGATTTCTCTGAAAGAGCATACTCTATACAACAGCATATTTTAAAAAATGGACATGTTTTTGTTTAAGGTGATCTTGATGCTAATGAAAGGCACTAGATCATCTTCAGAAGAAAGAATTGTTTCAAACCCACAGAAAGCAGGGAATGGTCATTTCTGTTGCACATCTTTTCCAGCTGACACCTGGCAGAAGGATGGTTCAGCTTCAAAGATAGTTCAGGTCAACATAACCACGTTGAGACTGTCAATATTATTTGACCACTGTGGATTTTTTTTTTTTGGTGGTCACTTTACAAGAGACGCATGTTCACTGACAGGTAGTTGGACCCA
This sequence comes from Leptosomus discolor, assembly GCF_034619465.1. Taxonomy (NCBI): domain Eukaryota; kingdom Metazoa; phylum Chordata; class Aves; order Leptosomiformes; family Leptosomidae; genus Leptosomus; species Leptosomus discolor. The sequence continues at coordinate 30,587,765 of NC_141398.1, read as the reverse complement.
AATATTGTTCTGTTTCACAAAATTGAGATAGTAATTGAGATAGACTTCTTGCTCTTTTCTAATTTGACTTGGTGAAATCCGTATCTGAATACCAAAACCTAAACCTGCTTGGCCTTTTCATTCTTTCCTTCTTTAATAGTAATTCAGTTTTAAGCTTTTCTCTTAATGTAGGGAAAAAAAGAGTAAAAAATCTGTTAACAGGGCAGCTTATTGAGAGAGATGAAGAGCATGGGATGGGATGGAGTGGCAAAGAACATAAATAACACCTGCTAGTTAAGATAATGAAAGGTAGATGAAAAATGAAAGCACTCAAACTTTTCAGATTCTCAGTCAGTGAGACACTATTAAATAGCCACAAATAGGTTCTAAGCCATTATCAAGTAGCCGAAAACATTGGACTGGTTAGAAAGTTTTGATCATGATTTTCCTCTTCTATCTAAATCTATTACCTAATTTCTTACGTGCAGGAAGAGATACAGACATATACTGAAAAAAAAATTCATAAGCATCTCCTGAAAAAGAAATCATCCTGGCTGTTAGATGTACTCACTAAATGTTTAGTGAAACAATTCAAGCGATTACTTGTTCTTTGGCCACCACCTTGGCCCCCAATGACCTTTTCTCATTTCAACTGACCACCTTGGATTGTTGGCACATGCCAGCAAAAGAAGAACTAACATAAGCAGCACAGGGCTCTTTCCCACCAGCTCCCAAGCAGAGGGAACTCTTGTAAACACACCAAGTTATGCAAGAAACTGAGAGAGTATTTCCCTTGTGACTGTTACAGTCGTCTCAGTAACCAGCCAACAATACAGTCAACACATCTCAGATCCTAGCACTTCCCATTAAAAAGCTCTTAAGTCTCACAGCATCAAAAGTAATGGAATCCATTACATGCAGGCAACGATGAAATATCACAAGTGTGAAGAATAAGGAGAAAAATATCATTCTCCATTATTCCAAAAGAAAATCCAAAGTCCCCACAGGATCATATGCTAACTGTGATGCAGACTTCTGCTGACACGGAAGGCCAGAAAAAACCTGCAAAGCCTGGAGGTTGGGGGTTGCGGTTTTTTGTTTTCATTTTTAATACAATAGCTCATTGATCCCTTGAAGAAATCAATGATCAATGGTTGTAAAGCAGGTATGTCACCAGTTCTCAAGGGGTTGGATCCCAGCATCAGTGATGACTGCTCATCCTCCAATCTCCCTCTCTTTGCGAAAATCATCTATCAAGCACAGGTGACAGAATTCTCATCATATCTGATCTATGCCAATACTGAGGAATCCATTCCACGTGGATTTAAACTCGGATGCGACTGAGACTTATTCCTCTTTTAAGATGAACTTTGTGCTCTCAGTTCACACTGAGCCTCCTCAATTTTTAGGGGCTCACTACTCCATCTAGTAATCAGTTCAAAATTCTGTTCTAAATCTAGGAAGATTCAACAGTAGGCTAGAGGCTGAACGTCTTCAAGACTTGCCTTGCTGTCAGCATAGTAACCTTAGAGCACTCATCATGCCAGACGGATGCAACATTATGCACTTTCAATGGAATGAGACTCTCAACTTACCAAGGCTGAGCCTTTCAAGAATGAAAGTCGTGCAGTGGGCAGGCACACAAAGATCAGAACATGTGCAACCCTGTGAGGCTTAGAATAGGGTACAAAACCCTACTTTTTCTTCAGGGTTATCACTAGGACAGATACAAGGACTGCACAGGTGGAATAAAGACAGAAAAAACCAAACTTTCTGATACAAACGTGCATGTAAAAAACCCAGTGAAATAACTTCTGCCCATTGCAGTGGCAAATGAGAAAAGGTTGTTTGGTAAAATACTTGAGACAATTTTATGTACCAAACATAGAAAAATAATTGTACGCTGAAAGTAAGAGAGAAAAAGCAATAGTCTCAGCATCAGACAGGACAGAATACTTGTTCTGTGTACAGCACAGGGCTTTATTTCACTTCATTTTCCCTAGGTTTGACAGAAAAAGTTCCATGTCAAATGCTTTTCAAAATCTAATCATGTTTTCACCAAAACAAAATGCAAGGGGTAATACTTTTTGTTATTTGTTGTTTAACAATTGACCACTAGAGGCTTAAACATTCTCCAATCCAGCAAACAAAAGAATAAAATAACTTAATTTGGATATTGTGTCTCATGGGAACTGAACTGCCATCTAAGCTCCTTGACTTTCTCCTTCCCTGTGTAGTTCAGAAGCCATGGTAGGACTACATTTCCCATCAGAGACCAAGGCAAAAAATTGCTATGATGGATCACCCCCTCTCTCTGGAAAAGAAACTTGGCTGACATAGCTGATGAGGAATCAGAGCATACTGAGGACAACAGAAGCTTATGATACCTGGAAGTCTGGGCAGTGTTGGCAACTGAAGTGTTTTGGCTGCTAGTGAGAAAGTCTCACAGAAAAATTTACATTTTCAGTGAGTAAAACCACAACCAATCAACATATTTCTGTCATTGCTGGCTCTCCCACTTTTCCCACATTTCTCTTGACCTCCTAAATCCCTTTTAAATCAGTGGTAGAATGAGGCAGCTCCAGCAGCAATAGGCTCTGTGGGTCTGGCAGAACTTCAGGACTTAGCTATCTCATTCACAACCCCTTGTGCTCTTCCAGGGCAACTGGAGCAGGTCAGGGACACAATCTGTTTGCAAAGAGTATCTCTGGAAGACACACTGTGTTTGCAGAGTTGTTGTGCTTCTTGCATGAAGACATCTCCCTCTGAGCCACAGTGTACGAGGATGGAAGACGCTCTGGCCCTACTTCAGTCAATATTAATGATTCCACCACTGGTCATTAGCCACAACACTATCGCTCAAAAGTTTCCAACCATTGGCAACTCAAATGCCACCTAGAGGTACTTAAGAGTGACAACCTATCTCAATAATAAGAACAAATCCAACACGAGAGGTGAATTTGGACTCTTTCAAACGCTATCTAAAATATTTATAGTAAAAATGTTAAGTGTGATACCTTTTCAGTTATTCTGAGTGAAAGATCAAAGAAAAGAAGCATAAATATTTAGCAGGCTTTTCCCCCAACTACATGTTAATACTAAAGGCTACAAAAAGTATTAATAAAATTAACATTGATGTGAAATTAAAACATATTTCATAATCAAGTAAAAAGGGAATTTATATGAGAATTTAAACCAATTCATTCTCCTAAGAAATGAAGATGGATGGGAGTGACAGCTGGTTCAGATGTACCTCCACTGGGTACTAGCAGAAACCACGGTCTACAAAGTTAGATGGCAGACAAGTGAATGGGAGGGACTGAATGCTATTTCAGGTACTTGTATAGATTTCATCACTGAGATTAGTTGTTTTGTCCTCACCATGTCCAGGAGCTAGGTGTTTAAGTTCCCTTTACACCTGCTGAGAGTTGAGGTAAACAGGAACACTGCTCTGGACTCAGAACAAGAACCTATATGATTTTTCCAAGGTCACAAGAAAATGGATGAGAGGGGGGGACTTGGATAAATGCAGGCACAGACCCTGTGAGTTACCCTTCTTTCAAGTTACTCTTCCCATGCACACAAACTTCCAGTCACCCCCTTCTTTTCGGTGAATTGTACAGCAGTCCCGGAAACAAAACAAGCTATGGCAGGAAAAAGCAACTCATCCCATATACAATAGACAGGGTAGGGCAAAGCGCAGAGCCAACATCAGGATAACCAAATGTGCTGTTTGTTAAGTGACAAACTAATCCCAAACCAGGAGAAAACAGGACAGGGCAAAGGAGGAGGGAGGAGGAAGAGAGGAGTTAACCTGAGACCAGAAGACAAGAGGGACTTAAAAAATGAAAGCAGAGGTTAAAAGAAATCACTTGGCCTCTTTTTGTGAAAAAGGAACACATTAAAAGCACCTGCCCCCCTGGGCAGCCTGCAGCACTAGAAGACAACTTGAAAACATTTATACCCCTGTGTGTGCAAATATAGGGGGTTTCTCAAGGAGCTGCTTGCAGTATCTGTTCAACCTGGTGAAAATTCTTCAGCCACTTGCACTATTAAGTGTTGTTTACTGCCTCTGTCCAGTCTGTATGTTATTTTTCCTCTCAGAATTGTCAGGTTTTACAAGTCTTTATCCAGCTAACCGGATTTGTTTTGGAGATACAGAAATTCCCCACTTTCCCTCCCCGAGGGTAGTGTGGTTCCACACAGACAGTGACAAGAAATCTGTTCTCATTGCTTTTCTGACAGTTGCTGCCTTGGGAAGACAACTCAGAAAAAGTCCTCAAAGTAAGGATAACTACTGGCCAGCAGATTAAACTACTGTTAACACACAGGAAATCCGTCTGGCTGTTAAATATTTCTCTTCTGGGTCCCATTTGCACAGGTAATACATTTGGACCATGATGACAGACAAAGAGCCCGTGTCTTGTAGATAAGGCTTGCCTGGTAATTTTGAATGTCATGATGGGGAAGATGTCACAGCACCATTGAAACTAGCCAAATGATGACAACATATTCCAATCAGGCGCACTAGCCAGAACTTTTACAGCTGTCAAAACGAGCATTAGTTTGAAAAACTCTAACTGCCATGTTTGGCATGTTACCCCCTTAATATTATGACTACTCTTTATGAAAAGAAAAATGTGAATGTGATAGGATGTATGCATAATGAACACCTCCAACAGTAAGATGATATGACCATCATGCAGTAAAACACCATGTGGGCATGAAGACTAAAAGGCCAGGGCACAAAATGAGATGCATCATTCTGTAAGTACAATAAAATTATTGGCCTGCCACTCACAAAAGGCAAGAAAGCCATTGAGACATTACCCTAGGAAGATCAAAACACCATTTTTGCTAAGACTTTACTAAAAAAGGCCAACTGATCCTCTCACTGTCAGGAATTAATACCAGTAAAGAAAGGACAAGATTTCAGTCCAGGATGGGGAATACACAGGGAGCACTAGAGTAAATCAAATGTTCTCAAATCGTCCAAGAGATGAACTTTGCCCTAAGATACTTTAGGAATGAGCAGTAGAAATCTCAGAGCTGTTATCAATTGTCTTTGAGAGTTCATGGAGGACAAGTAAGGTACCAAATGTTTGGAAAAGGTCAAACAGAGTGCTTATGAAAATGGAAAAAAAGGCTAGGAAGCCATAGGAGCTATAGACCATTTGCTTTTACTTTAAATTCCCAGAAAGACTCTGGTGCAGATAACCAAAGCAATTTGTAAGCACAAAATGAAAGTAAAAGAAGACAAAGAACAGAAAACATAGATCTATCGAGCAAATCTAGTCTAAACAACCTAATTTCCCTCTGTAAAGGGGTAACAGGCTAATAAATCAATAATCAATAAATGAAACAATACATTGTGGGAAGTAGCACATACTGGGGGGGCAGGTGCCTGTGTAGGGATATGCATGTACAGATGCCACATATCTTCACAGTCAGCTAAACCAGATAAAACAAAATGGTCTAAGATCAACATGCCACAAAACATGGATCCATTGGCAGTTGAAAGCAGTTCAAACTAAGTTGAAAAATCTTAGGAAAAAATTTTAAAAGTTACAACAAAAAGTGAAGAAAAAAAAAAAAAAAGGGAAGAAAAATACTAAACCCAGTTCATAAAATTATGTAGTCCAAAATCTGTCTTCCTAAATGTTTCACCTTGGAGGGAGTTGCACGAAAGTTAGATGAGAAAACTGATCAATACGACTACTACTAAAAGGTGATACTCCAAACGGCTGGAGTAAGTGTCAATAATTTGTTGTTTCTGGAAGCAGATATCCACAGTTCATAGCCAAATCTGAAGGATCGTTCTTGTAGGGTTCTTCATCCTGACTCCCGGATGATGGAATATTTTGATTAATGGAATAGGTGATGCAGCAGAAGTGTTTAACTGGCAAACTACATTAAGCTGGATAAAACAGTGTGTATAACTGAGGACAAGCTTAGAATAATCTTGACAAGCTGGAAAAGCTGAAGGATACATTTCAACCAGGACAAGTGTAAGCTTCTATATTTAGCCAAGAACAACTAGCTGCAGGCACAGGGGATGGGGAACAACTGGGTATACAGCAGTGCTGCACAAAGTGTCTAAGGACCACACAGAATCATGAGCTGAAGGTGAACCTGTGATGTTGTTGTGCTGCTTTAAGCTAAGCAAGCACCACTCTGGGAAGACCTGCTGGAATGCAGCTGGAGTGACATCCTTCTGCAGTGACATCCTACTCAACACCGCTACTGGCTCAGCTGAAGTACCCTTTCCACACCTCAAGAAAGACGTGAGGCAACTGGGGGTAGATCATTGGGGAGCAATGAGAGCAAGCAGATGTCTAGGTAACACAAATTATAAGGAAAGACTGAGAGAACACAGGTTGCTCAGCCCAGAGAAAGCATGAAAACACCCTTCAAGTACATAAAATGGTGCTGCACAGGTAATAATCTGTTTATCAGCATTCACAAGTGGCAAGAGACAAAAGTAATGAGCTCACATTGCAGAAATGTTCAGCTTGAAAATTTGTTTGGAAAGGTGGTGGGGTCCCCATTGCTGGAAATCTTTAAGGACTGGTTATACAAGTGTCTGTCAGGAATGCTATAAGTAGAGCTGATCCTGTTTTGGAGTAGGAGGACGAACTAGGTGGCAGTACTCTTCAACTCTTTAGCATAAAATCATGTAATGATCTTTAAAATGCAGAAAGTTACTTGAGTAGCACAGACAGCTCCTTTGTAGCTCCAACTGAATACACATTGTGTATTTATTTATCCCATTGCATTAAAAGGAGGTGGGGAAAAAAGCCCAGTTCAGGAAGGAAATACAAACCATTGCTGCTATACCTGGCAAAAGATCTCTGTGTTACCAACACTAGATTCCCAGGAAATAAAGCAAACAGGGAAAAACTTTTGAAAGGGAACAGCAGAGACCAACAGATTGAGAGGGGAAAGGAATCCCCTGAAAATTATGTAACCCCTTTAGGCCAGCAGCCCTTACAGGCTAATGTTGAAATATAGCAGACAGGAAAGCAAAGTGCTGCTGAGTTACCTTTCACTGGCTAAAGCCAATAAAAATAACCCAAACAAAACCCCCAGAAAAGTCCACTCTGTAATAGAGCATCCCAAGGGGAGAATGTCACTCAGTTGCTTGTCCCCTTTGCTTCAGGGCTGAGAGATGCTTTGGGAAAGCTCTAAGAAACAGCCACAGAAGTTGCTACATATCCTTGATAGGCTGAACTGCATCTTTCTCTTTTATGCTTTTCTGAGTTTATATCAAGAGGTTAACCCTTTGCTTTCAGCTTTCAAAGTTCACATTCAACCCCTGGCAATCTTAAAATAAGGACGAACTTCTCCTTCTAACAAAACAATATTGCAAACAAGCTTGTTGGAAATCTGCACCTCAAGGCAATTTGGAAGTCCAGGGACTAAGAGACATCTGAGATACCAATCCTTGAACAAAGGCTGCTTAGCCCTGAGAAGGACAACTCTGGGGACCACGGCCTTCTGACATAGAAGCTGATTAACTTTATGCCCTGCTGCAGGTAGAGACACTGAAAAATACAGAGGAAATAGCACGTCCAAGGACATACTGCAGATCAGCTAATCTCATAATAGAAATACATAGAAATGTAATAGAAATCTCATTTTATAGAACCTCAATATAAGGCTCTGAATAACCAGTCATGTTTCACTTGTATTTGTACATGTTATCCTGGCCTCTCCATTCTCATTCACTTGCCATTCTGTATTCACTTATTGTACCTCTTCCTTATGTATACAACAGCTGGCTTTCATTTTATCTACCTACACTGCCTTTTGCAGCAGAGAATGAGAGGGCACAACTCTGCTACAAGGAAAAATAACCCCATATACTTGCATAAGAATATGTGTATGTAAGTGTATATATACGTTCATAGCCATTGCTGCAAAGGCTAGTTTTTTATTAACCTTTGCAAGTCTGCTTGGACTGATGAGATCACCAGTTTTGGGGAAATCTTGATGTTTACTAGATCTTTTTCAGGGATTAAATGTTGATCTCATAAAATTTCCATTGTATATGTGTTCTTTCATTCTTACATGAAATATGAAGTTGCCAAGGAACAAATAAACTATTTATGACTCATGCCTGTACAGTAATGAAGAATGGCTTAATGGGGGCACGCATTACTTTGAAAGTACTGCACTCTGTTGCTCCCTGAACTGGAGACTCTCTTAAATGGGTTTAAGATGTATACTGTCCTTTCTCCTCAAAAAAGACCAAATCCTTGATATGACTGTCTAAGTCACGGCAGAAAGACCCACACATGTCACAGGCTCTTGCACCACAATCCCACATATCTGCTTTACTTGTAGATAATTCAGTGTAGGTTGCATACAGCTGCACCCAGACAGCAACTATTAATCCATATAGCTAACTGAAATGAACTCAAGTTATTCCTACATATTAGACTTACAGAAAAGGAAACTGGTATTTATTATACATAAGATGCAGCAACTTGGTGGCATGGCTTTAAACACCGTCATCTCTTCCAGTAGATTTTCTCCATTTGAACTACAGTGACAAACAAGGAAGGAGATGCTCCTTCTGAGGTTGAGGTAGCTACAGCTGAACAGTCACCTCGCCAAGTGTCACTGGAAGGTCACATCATTAACAATATCAGAGATTGTTTGCTACTTTGCCTAATTCCTGTCACGCCTAGCCAGGATGGCTGGTGTTCTCACATGATGTTTTGAAACATACACAGTACCAAGAATACGAAAACTATTAGGTGCCCACTGCTGAGAGGGTTGCAATGCTACTCATGCTCCCTTCTGAATCATCTGCATCCACCATGCCTCTCCACTGCACTCACATGTACAAACTCTTCTCCCCATGCACTGACACCATCACTCTGCAGAGATGGCTGAACAAACACAGGTGCTGGGTATTGATTCAGTGAGGGACTATACTTCCTTAAAGTGGAATAGGTGATAGAGGAAACACTGTAGTCCTTAAAGAGGAAGAAGAGGGAGACTACGATATCCCTGTGACAATTTGCACTGTAGTCTCTACCAAAAGACACAGAGACATAGTTTGGACAACCCAGTAAGATCAGATCACTGAGCAGCATGAAGTAGATAAAGGGAGAGAGACATCTGCAGATCTCACTCTTGAAACCCAGACATATTCCATGCACAGGATTTAATCAGTATTGTAATATTTGATGCCACTGTGATTTTACTTTAGCATCCATATGATGGAAGGTTAAAACAATCTTACCCTTCACTAGGACAAACCCACCATAGTGGGTCCAAAGCATGGGTTGCATGGGACTTGGACAGCTACAGGACAGTCAAAACATCTTAAGCACTTCTAAGATGGATGAAAGCTTTCAGATATTGCTAGTACATCTGCATTGGCAGGGACAAGCTTGTAACTCAACAGATCTCAGTTCTGATTCTGTATATCCCACAATACATCACAGAAACTCCACAGGAAAGCAATGAAAGAATCTCGATCAGGCTCAGCATTCACCTACAAATCCCATGCTTAGATCCATACTGTGTTGGATCAATCTTTGAGTATTTTTTTCTCCTTTTCTGAGTCTGTATCTATTTTATTTTCCACAAACACTGCGTAAGCATTTCAGTAGCACATGTGTGAGTCAATAAAATGGAGCAGCAGTGCTGTCTGCACAAATCCTTCTCCAATTCTGTGTCCAGGTGCTTCTCCCTGCTTCTCAGACTTCCCCTACTGTACCAAACCAGCACATCTGCCTGAGTGGCTACACATGTGATGAACCACGCTAGCGAGCAGATGTGTTTGAAAAATGACCAGGTAGAAAAAGGAAAAAAGACTTAGATTCCCAGTTTGGTTCACGAATGGCCACACCAGTCACTGCACCAGCACAGTGTAGGGTTGAGAACAGGACAAACCAAGACTTAACACTGCCAGGAGCAACATACATGGAAACAGGGGCTAAAATCACAAGCTTGTAATTCACTGAATCCACATAAGCACTAAAGCACATCGTCCTTTTTTTCCCTAAGTTCATGTAAAAACATGATATACATTATGGTCAAAATGAGACTCAGATATAAGGGAAGGGAAAAAACCCCGTTTGGCTGTTCCCAAATGCTGACAAGTCCAATTTCCTAACCTATTCCCACTGAAGGTAATGGGATGACATCTCTTTCTGCCAACTGGAGATTCAGACGACGTTTTACAAAACAAGAGGGACAGGTCCCTGGGTAGCAATGTTTTTAAAACTGATCAGCAGAAGCAGCTAGTCAGATCCTCTTCTTAAAAATGATGATACACCAGTTTAATTAGGAACTGAATGAATGTGTTCAGGACAGCATGAGAAAAGGTAAGCAAAACCAGCTATGACAGCTGAATTTTGCAACAGTGTGAACTTCTGTTACAAGTTAAGCCTGAGGTCAGTGGTCCTTGCAGACCTTACGTGTGTAGGGTCCTTCGTAGGGCCTCTACTCTAGCACAAATTTCATTTTATGCAAGCAAAGTTCTCCTGTTTGGCAAACATAATTACAGATCCTGGGAGGAGAGACTTGTCGTTGTAAGCTCATTCTTTCAGTATTTCATCAAATATAGCAGCAATGCTTAAGAGGTTACTGCCATTAAAGACAAATCTGTTCAAGATCATTGCCTTTAACTACTCCCCTGTATTGTGGGACATCAGCCCAAGATGATGGTTTGGCTTTTGGATACTAAGAAGCAACGCTGGATAGAAGTAGGGCATGGGGATGAAGAGAAAGAAATACTAATGGTGAATCACTCCTGTGCTGATAGAAGGCATGGTTGCCTTTAATGAACAGTTAGATGGAGGATGTGAGATAATCTAAGTGGGACTGTTATGAAACTTAACTTTGAGATACTTTAAGTAATGATCTATAAAGCTGCTAACTGAATTCAGTAAGTTGTTGAGTCATTACCATATAAGTCTGGGTTGCTCTGAATGGCATATGAAATCCATATGGTTAGAGACATTGAGTCGTTTGCTTCTGGTTAGAGACGATGGAAATAAGCATACATGGACATGGATTTTCAAGAGTAAAAAATTAATAATAATAAAAAAATCAGCTGCAATTACTTACCATCCACACTAACGTTATTTTGTCTTTTACCTTTTAATTAAAGATCTTCTGTGATTGAGAACTAGCAGGGATTTTCAGCGGTTTTGGGAAAAAAATACTGTACATTCTCTGCACTGATGTATCTGTTATGACATCAACCTAAAGTAAAATAAGGACTGGGTAGAAGGATGCTGGATACTACATATAAATCACTGATCTTTCACCTCTTCGAATATTTCCACATTCAAACTGAGATGGTAAATGAGCTGAACGCTTCACACAAAAAAAGAGAAGAACTTGGGAAACTACCACTATGGATATAATTCATTCTGGTATAACTACTCAAGCAAAGACCCAGGGCTGAGCTAGTCAGACAACTCTATTATCCTTCACCTGAAGAAAGTGCGATTAGTGGAGGAAATGTCACATTTACACTTAAAAATTGTTTCAAAGACAACTTGTATCTTTTGGCACAACGCAGCAATTTTAAATATACTGTAAGAGAGAGAGGCAGAGACAGCAAAGAGCACTCCTTTTTATGATTTCTCACCCTTGCATTAAGCCATCAAGTTTAGCTTGAATATTCAGTATCTCAGCAGTTGGCACTTCCCAGGCAGTGGTGACGAAATGCTCTCCGCTGATCCTCATCGAAGCAGCGCTGGGGCTCCTGGAAACGAAGGCTCCCCGCACAGTGCCTGTGCAGCGCCCACCACCCCACGTAGCATCAGCCTGCCATGCGGCACCAAGTGGCGGGACAAGAAGCAAGGGGGAACTGCATCTTCACTCCCTCTGCTGTGAAGGTGGAGAAATGGGTCTCTGCATCTATTCTACAGCATGTGGGAAGAGAACAAAGGCAGTCAAACTGGATGGAGGAGGAACATTTACTAACAAATAAGCTTCTCGAGTGATTTTCCTCAAAGGTGACATTGACAGCATTGCATATAAAATAAGCGCTTCTTCTGAAGATGTCCTTGCACACTCACCACAAGACCTATCAAAGCATTACTCCCAACTGCAGTGCTGTCTTGAGCAGTGCGACATTCACGACCGCTACACATGGTCACGCTACTGCCCTTATGGGTTTTGTGGTTGGGGTTTTTATTTTTTATTTATTTTTTTCTTAAATGCCAACTACTCTCAGACTTCTTTTTCCGGCTTTTCACTCTTTTTTTTTACCTTCTACTTTCTTTTTGGCTTCGCATTTGCTGGCATTGAGCTGTCAATCCTGTACAGGGAGCCAACTGAAGTTACTTGGGAAATTCAAAGGAAAGGAGCTGTAAAAACTACCCAAAAACTACTTTCAGCACAGAGGTACCAATTTCATGGTCACTCTCACTTGTAAGCCCCTGGAAACATGACGCAAACCATAGAAACATAGGACAGACTTGGAGAGGATTCACAATTCCATCTCTCTGCTGTGTTTGTACTTTGCACCTCTCTTTCAGCTTCATATCAATAGCACCTTTGATATGCCTTTTTTTTTCTTTACTTTCCAATCCTTTTGAGGACCTTGATAAAGGGCACATTTTTTTCCTACATTATATATCTCAAACAGAATACCACAAAAGATGAACTTGCTCTAGACAAACTTGATCCATCCATACTGAAATTCTGATGTCAAATGACCATAACAGTCAAATTTGGCTTGTGGCATAATCCCCCGTTGCATCATTGGGCTGCAGACATCCCAGCTGAAGTATTTTGTGGCTTGCAAAGGTTACCACTAAAGGAGTGAATGCACCAGGATGAAGTCATACAGATTTGTTTTAACTAGGAAATGAACCAAACCTGTGCCTTGCTGAAAATTACCTTCTCTAGTGTTATAAAACATACCTATGCACACACAGTAACCACTATGTTCACTAGCTTTGCCCTTTCTATTCAGGACAAGCACACCTGTCTTCTCTCTGCTTTCTCCAATGAGCAGAAACTAGGCACGTTTGGTTTTAGGAGTTAGAAAGCAGCACTGAAAGCAAGCTCAAGGAAACAAAGCACCAACAGAAAGAACTATCTGATCTTTTGCTAGAAGCCAAGTGTATCTCAAGAATTACAGACAATGACAAAATGAAATTTAAGTGTACTAACCTACTACGTTGCTTGAGCTACAGAGAATTACTGAGTTACCATTCATCAGCTGAACTGCTGAAAGCAACCATGTCCATGTTTCTATCTATACCAGCAATACAATAAAAGACATTAGCTTAAACTGCTCCAGTAAAAAATATTTAAGAATCTGAAAACTTCCAGCCTATGCTGATGAGCAGAGTGGTAGCAATTCATTCAGCTACAAAAATGGGATCAATTCCAATTACAAGTTCATACCTTATTTATAGCAGCCTGGCCTGCCTAAACTAACATGCTCATCTCTGACAAACATCAGACATCTCTGACCATGGCAGGATATCAGAAGGGGAAGCAGGACTGAGAAGGACAGTGAGTGACAAGGACTTGTTGAATGTCATTCAATGGATCATTTAACCTCTTTGTGTATGGAGAGGTACACAGGCACCTCACTTAGCCTTCCTAAGAAGCTCAATTCAGTAGAAGCTCCTGACAAAATAAAGGGCTCTGAAATCCTTGAAGTATAGTATAAAAGCATTTGACATACCTGGATTTTGTGTGGGGGACCATCTGTGTAAATACCTGTAGTCCTGCTGCAGGACTGCTCAACTCTTAGGTGACAAAACATGGCTCCTCAGAAGTAATCTGGCAGTGTGGAGTAGCAACACATGCCAAGACAAAACTCCTACTATGAAACTTGGAAAATAAGGAGGGTAAAGCTTTGTGCACAAATGCTTTACAATATATTTATTGAAGTAACATCTTATCTGTTTAAATTTATTCTTCATCAGATATTTCAATATTGAATAAAGCAGTCTATTATGAAACATCTGAGCACACTAAATCGGTGGTTTAATTAGACTTGAGAGCAATGACTAGCAGTTGATCTGTCACCCTCAAGCTTAACAGGTAAAAAAAAAGTCTGTTTCCCCCTCATCTGTCATGATGAGGAGAGCAGTAGGTCCAAACACAAACATGATTAGTCTGAACTGCAGTCTTTGACGTGGCAATGGCTGCAAAGGTTACCTGCAAAATTGAAAGGCAGTAAGCAACTATTTTTGCTTGAAAAGGACAGTCTCCCAGAGAAGGTAGAGGGCATCCATATGACTTCTCTGCTAGACATGCTCCAAAGCCATGGATTATTCTCTTCCCACAGCAAATACCACAGCCTCTTCTTCTGGAAAGAGCAGACAGCGAGGTCTTCAACAGCAACAGCAGCTGAAGCAGCACTTGCCATGATCACTCCTGTGGCTGCACCAGCCCTGCTTTGCAGCCACACACCCGGTTGTGCAGACAAATGATACACAGCTGAAGCACACCACCCCCCCCCACACTTTTTTTTTTTTTTTTTTTTTTTTTCCCCAGAGAGCAGGTTTTCAGCTAGATAAGTCCCCTGGTTTAGTTCACTGATTTGGATGCCATAACATAGGGGATGGCATGAGTGCAGGAGTGAAGACAGGGAATGGTTAATCAAAATTCAAGTTTTTGCCACAGCCTAAGATCACAGTTCTAGGACCAAACCCAGAGAACCTGCCAGCTCAGCTCCTACCTGCTTTGGGCTCTCATAAGCAATTGCCAATGCAAGATGTGATCTCTTCAGTAGGTACCACCTAGGACCAAATCTTGAAAGTCTTAACCTGTTCTTTCTTAAGTTTGACTGAAAACATCCTTCATATCCCTCTCAGTGTGAGTTATTGCAATGTAAATGATACTGCTTGCTTGTAACCCCTACAATAACTGAAGTGAGTTCACCTTGCAATGCATTGATTTTTGTAAGCAAATTCTTTTTTGCTCCTCATAGTTGTAGACTCATGTGAGAGCACATAGAGGCTTGTGGGATTTGGGATATTTGTCTGGTTGGAGGCATAAGAAAAATCTGATTAATTGGTGTTTCCTTTCAGAAATGCAACAGCCATCAAACAATCATGAAATAAAGCCATGATTAAACAACTGATCACAGGTGAGCGTGGGGATACCTACACACAGTAAACCTGCTCTGCTTCCTAGGAAAGTTCGCAGTCTGTGCCAGGCTCTGTACTGCTGTGTTAGACTGCTCCCTGTCCTCAAACCAGCTCATGCACAGGCTTTCTAAAAGCAAGGCAAGCCTTTTACTTATATCTTCCATTTGCATTTACATTTTTAAAGAGACAACTGTGATTTTCCAAATAATTGACTAAAAAAGCACAAAGAACCCATACAAACATTGAAATTGAATTTGGGGGAAACAACTATGTATCTTGCTTTAACCTTCATACTTGTAGATCTTTATACTGAAAAGCAAAGTAAGTGTAATTGGGAAGATGGAAATACAGTTCTAACTGACAAGTGTTATTTAGTACATATATTCTGTAATACAACAGTATATTGTTATATTTAATGAAACCGTGCTCCAGTAGAGTTCAGAAAGAAAAAAAAAGCCAAGTACTTCCATTACTTTTGTGTTAGTTGAAAATTGCCAATCATTTTTGTTGCAAAAACATTTTCCTTGCACTTTCACTGTTCCTCTGAGACAAGAGCAAAAATACTTTAACTGTGAAAATGATCCATTTTACAGGCGTCAAACTATTTTTAAACCCTACTCTTCAGTCTGCTCCTCTATGCCTAGATCATCAGTAATTTATTTGTGAAATTCCCCAAGGAAGGGAATTTGGAAAGGAAAGGTAGGTGGGAAGCAAAAAAAGCCCTACACACACACACACACATATATATACTCCCTAGAGGGGAAGTTACTAGGTGCCAAGTTCTGACACTTGACACAAAATAAATATTGCCTTATTATTAGCATGGTTCTGTTGAAGTCAATGAGCTGCCCAGTACTACCCTGAAAAGCAGAATCAAAATCTAATGCTGAATATTCAGAATACGGGGGGAGCAGCAGACCTAGCAAAGCGTCACATCTATCTATCTATCTATCCCATGACATAAACCGCTGTAAGGGCACAGAGGAAAATCAGACAAGGTGTAAGTAGGAGGGCATGTTCACTGACTCCACTTGAGAGAAAAAGGAGTAACACCACAAAATTTGAATGTGGAAGTAGGTAAACTGATAAGGGAGATGTGAGATGGCATGAAAGAAATCGCCTGAAGCACTCCCTGAAGCTGGTAGCCAATATAAGCTTAAGTATTAATTTGGGAGCAAATCCAAGAAGGATATGCTTGGAGTCCTGGACTGGGGTCGTCCCCTATCCAACAGAGTAAGATCAGGTAATATTGCAAGCCTTCCTTTGCTGTCAGTGGAGGAATGACTGACAGATTTCAAAAGCTGCAAGCCCAGCAGGCTTCGCTCCTGTGAACCTCACTTTCCTTCTGGTGTACTGAGAAAGCAGGCAGCCCTACAGTTTTCCTCCCGCTCCTTCACAGCAGGACAGTGCTGCAGGCAGTGTCCTTTGCGATGAGGAATTACGTATGTATTCCTTCAAAAGGCATAAAACTAGTACAGGATTAATAGCTTAAAGACAACTAATAAATCTGCTTTAACTTTTTTTTTTTTTTTTTTTTTTACTGGGAGACTTCTGCAACTATGACACTACATCCAGGTGCAAACCAAGTAAACTGCACTTCCTAACACCTGAATGACTCCAAATGCACCTATAATTTGCACAGTTGCCAAATGTGGGTGTTGGAGGACTTGTTAAGAATTCCTGCCTGCATAAGATGTTTCCCAAAACCCAGAAGGAATATATATTTTTACTGTAATACAAGTCCAAGCTCATGTTTAAAGCAGGAATTGCTGAACCCAATTCAGTCATGCAGCAGATTTTCACTACATGGAGCACAGAAGAAGGAAATGCTTGTCAGATACATTTCCAGAAAATTTGCTTACATGAACATGTCTGTGTGCACATAGAAGAAGGGCCTATTTCTGGGAAAAGGGTGTCCCCTGAAGGTTTCGTTCATCTGTTTTGATGAACTGCCCTGGAGATTTTCTGTATTGGTTTTCTAGAAGAGGAGGCTGTACAAAGCACTGCAAAGCTGGCCTTTCTGCAAAGGCTGCTACCTCTACTGGAAAAAGACAGGCACTGAATGCACATTTTAATGTTACACAAGACACAGTTTAGACTACAGCAGTAAGAAAGACAGAGACAGACATTTCAGAGTCCATGCTTTTCCTTACAAAGGCAAAAATGAAACCAAAAAATTGAAGAGCCACCTCTGCTAAGTTCTCCTGCAACATGAATCGCCGCCTTTCTGTTGGTGCCTAGCCGAACGAGGTGTGAAAATACAAAATCAAAGTAAACAGACATGATGAGAAATGCCAGGGAGAAAAGTGCTCATGTGGTGACTTAGTCAGCTCTCTGACTCCAAAGACAGACTTAAATGATCTTCCTTCCACACCTGAAACTTAAAATCCCAGTTCAGGTTTAAGATCTGGCCTTTGGGGAATGCCAAGCCCAGAGCCTTGCACCCACACAGTGTCTAGAGGAGCTTGATCTCAAAATGTTAGTAAAGACAACTTCCAGTCATGCCCTCTTCACATGAAACTCACTTGGGCAAGTAGTCATGACCCTCCCATCCACCACAGGCAGTGGGTTACAGTGCTGGCAGTAAGCGCCATTTCACATTTTTCTGCTTCCCTCCTGCAACTAGCTCTCTAACAGGCTGCTGTTTTACAATGCTCACTTTGTGGAGATGATAACTTTTTCTTTTAGAAGACCCCCTGGAAGACTTTTCCAGAGTTTTCTGTGGAGACAGAGGGGAAATGGACAGTTGATGTGAGAATATCAACTGCTATTTGGATGGGCTCAGTGCACATCAGGATGCAAAGTTTAGGCACAAACTTGTGGTCGTTGCTTCCTGCACTTCAACTCACCCACTTCAGCCCATAGACATAAGAACACACTTACATGGATGTCCAACTCTTTCACGCTTTCCTCTCTGCCTGCCATCTAACCCAAAGCTGTTTTACTGGCTCTAATGACATAACCTTCCTACTTAGCCATGCAAGGACACACACAGGCTACGAAATTGACTTTCACTGCTGGTTTTGATTCTTCTGCTAATTCATATGGTTTTCAATTCCATGCCCTTTAGATCTACAATAAATATCACCCTTGATAAGTCAGAGCAAGAATTAAGCTGATATTGAAAGACTCTGTCAGACTACTTATTTATTGTTTTAATTTTATGACTGTCTTGATGTAAATCCTATCACACATTGGCTAGGTCTAAACAGAAATCACTAAATCACCCAACATACTAATTCAATGGAAAAGCAGAAAAAACAGTATATTAAGTATGTTACAAATGAAGTTGTTAAATGATACATTATTCACTGGTTTTGAAATGCTTTTTGTTGAGTAACAAATAAAACAAAACCCCTATTCAATAATGCAATATATATTTTTCAGGACATTTACTATGTCGTATGTTGGACTTACCTTCTGCACAATGGAATCATTCATTTATTAGCACTTAGATAAAGCTTATCTAACATTTTCCATGAGGCAATGTCTTTGTTAAATGCTTAGTTAAAGAAATATAATCGTATTCGTATTCAGGAAGAATTTACTTTGTGTGAGTATGGAATTTACTTTCATTGTGGACACTCTGCATAGGATCTGATCTGCAACTTGCAATCATCTTTACCTCCCTCTAGACTCACTAAATGCTGAATGTATGTTTCAGCTCACAGGATCAGACCCAGAGCTAGACTTGGAAAATGGTTAAGAATTTTTATTTTGTTATGATTTAATGCAGTAAACCCCCAATATTTTCATTTGTAAGACAAAAATACTACTCACCTAGTGGAAAAATTTATTTGCAAAGATGCAATTGTGCCAATTCAAGTGGATTTATTGAATTCAATTACGGATGGCATTTTTGATTAGCCAGTTTGCCATCTTATGAGCCCAAAAAGGAGCAAAGGGCTAAGGAAGGAAAACAGATAAGGCTGCAGGTTGCATTTTAAATGCTCACCTGCTATAGTTATTGATACTAAGAACGTCCTTTTGATGAGGTCAGCATTTTTGAAACCTCTGTAGTCACATTCATACACTAGTCAGAGCTGAACTGCATCGGTAACATTTAATCTCCAGAGGAAGAATCTTTTCTCTTGAACACTTTCATGACACCAAAACAACACCATGAGAAAGACAGAAGGAAAGTGAGAAGGAAAGAGGGAAAGAGAAGGCGAGAGAAAGAAGAGAGAGAGGAAAAAAGGAGAGAAAGGAGAAAAAGAGAGAAAACAAGACCTTCAAAATGCCAGAGCTTTTTTCACATCTCTTTTTGCTACCTAACACAGAAACAGCAGCCAATCCCTGTTCCAGCTGGACCAAGGGAAACCCCCTAACAGGAGACTCAACTTTCATCTTTAAAGAAGACAAAAAAGAAGAGGAGGAAAAAGGCACCTAGAAACTTTATCTTTATAATGAAATGAAAAAAACTTTCTGTGATCTATTAATACCTCTGTCCTCCTGGAGAGAGGATAAAAAGTTATTGAAGATGTTTTAAAACTTCTCTTTCACTATTGCACTGGGGATCACGTGCTCCAACTTCACTGTCAGTGCCTTCAGGGAAAAAAGGAAAGCTCATCCTATCATGTCCTTGATGTCCTCAGAATGAAGGAAGGGACAGCACAGGATTCCAGGCTAAAAATACAGACCCAGATTTTCTCCTTCCAGATAATACCAGGACACACACTTTCAAAACCAGACTTAATCATGGGAGAATCCTTTCACTGGGAAGCACCCTGCAGTGAAGATACGTTTTAGGATTCTGGGACAGAATGTGGCCCTTTGCGGGACTTGGTTTGTCAATATCTTTCTTATACTGTTAATAATTGAAGTATTTGATTGTGCCTACCTTCCTGCGAAAAGGTATTTTAGGTTGCAAAAAACCCCAAATTCTGCATTTCATTTCCATACAGCAGATGCTTCTGTATTTGAAAACCCTATTTGGCCTTTATGAGGGATTCCATTCTTTCCTGTGGCAGTGGTGTGCCTTTAGGCTCTGGCTCTAAATTCAGAATAACATGGGAGGTGTGGCTGTGTTTCCTTCAATTTGTATCCTCGCACTGTCCATTATTTCACACCACATTAATCTTTGGTTCCATATCACCTTAACTATGCAACAAAATGCCAGCACTGTAATTGCTACTTCTGCAACTGCTATTCATACAACAGTTTCTAATTCAGTGTCAAAACAGAGTCTTCCTGAACAACCCCAACCTAGCTAGTGCTTCTGGTAATTTTATTGATTACTGTGAAGTCACCCAAAGATAAATCTAGCTCTCAGAGTTAAATTTCAAAAAAGAATTGTGTGCTTCTTTGATCTGGAGGTAGTCATCTCCAAGTGAGCTAAAAATTAGTGTTTTGCTAACCCACAGAAAAAAACTCTCAAATAGAAAGAGGTGAAATATGGGGACTGAGCCTTAAACAACTTACAGTAACAGAAGGATTAGTGCTGTAAGATGGATCAAGAGCCCTCTGGTCCTTTCAAGCATCCAGTACCAGTTCATTGAGAATGCCCAGTAAAGAACATTTCCCTGATAACAAGCCAATGAAGGAAGATTTTTTCCCATCCATTAATGACTAGACTTATGTACCAAAGCAGAAAGATTTCATTCATATGTTAGTCTAATCTTCTTACAAACCCACTGGAGCTCTTTTGCTCAAGAGATTTTTGTGTCAGTGATGATTTATGCACTTTTGTCATAAAAGGTTTCCTTTCAACTGTTTTGAATGTGGTGCCTTCTAATTGCATTGGATGTTCTTGTTATATCTGCAAATCAGTAAGTACGAGCATGTAGCCAGCCTTCTCTGCACTATTCATTATTTTTACACTCTGCTATCATGTCACCTGCTATCTGTTTCCTCCCTAACCTAAGCAGTTCTAATACATTTCATTCATCCTCATGTCTTGTGCATTTTCACATCTCAGATGACTTCTGCCATCTGGATATTTTTTTCCTGATGTTTGTCAAGATGCAAGGACCAGTTATGAACACACCTTCATAAGGCAGACAGGCCTACAATTTATATAATAGCATCATAATATTTACAGCCACGTGCAACCATGTTTCACTTCATTTCCTTTAATGAGAAGAACGACCAGTTAAATGGATAGGAAATTAAATCACAGTGCAGGACATATGACTTCAGCTGAAAAAGAGTTCTCCTTAAGGACTGCCAGTAGGTTGTAGTCCTCCTACATCAGAGGAACTACCTCAACATACAAGCACTTGCAGTGTTACATAGCATCCTTCTTTATGTCAAAGTCATAAATTACAGCAATCCTACTTCCTAGGCCATCATCAACAATTTGTTCCTAAAGTTATTCTTTATATTTAAAATTCATCAACATCTGTAAGAACTACAAAACATTCCTTTCTGATAGGCATTTATCTCTCTTTAACCATGTTCCCCAACAGATTTTATTTTGCTCTTCTTCCCTGCAACGAGTTTAGCTTATTCTAAAATAAGGCTTAAAGGCTTGTAGGTTGCACAGGAGCTGAATTTCACAAGGCATTATGTATTTTCATTACCAGCACAGTCACTTTATTCAGTCTGAGATTCCTTCAAAAATCCTGGCAACTTGCTGCAATTTACAGGTTCATATTGCTCCAACCTCCTTCCTTCTCCAACAAGTTTAAGCTTCACTACCCCTCCCAGAGCTACTGTTTGCAGGTATCTCTCTGACAGATGGCACATCCACGCTACAGACAGCAGAGCAGTGCAGAGGTGTCTGAGCTAGTGTAAGCAGACCTAGGTTTGGAGAAGAAGCAATCCAGCTGCAACAGCATGGTGCGTGGCGCAGGATGATTTACCCTACTTCTTCAAACCCTACTTTGGGTTTGTTCAGTGTTGAGAAAAGAAGACTTAGGGGAGACCTTATCACCATGCTTCAGTATTTAAAGGGTGGTTACACAGAAGATGGAGACTCCCTTTTTACGAGGAGTCACACGGAAAAGACGAGAGATAATGGGTACAAGTTACATCTGGGGAGATTCCAATTGGACACATGGAAAATTCTTCACAGTGAGTACCATCAGCCACTGGAATAATCTCCCGAGGGAAGTGGTGGATTGCCCAACATTGGACACTTTTAAGAGTCATCTGGACAGGGTGCTTGGCCACTTTGTCTAGACTGTGCTTTTGCCAAGAAAAGTTGGATGAGACGAACCTTGAGGTCCCTTCCAACCCAGTATTCTATGATTCTATGATTCATAGGTAGATCAACCTACACATACCACAGTCTTTGGTGGTTAGGCTATTTCCAGAACAAGACAACTCATTTAAACCTGGCTGAGGTACCCCATGGACTCAGAAGCTGATGGAATCGGATCTCCCATGAGCAAATCAGCTAGCTGTTCTGAAATATCCAAGACATCCTTAATGTCTCTCTGCTACGATGGCTTACAAAATTTCAGCATTCTTTTGTATTTTCATCAGTCTCACTAACACTTTATGTACATACTCAGACACTCATTCTTCAAAGCCCCTGTCATGGTCTCCCTGCCGTTAGTAGACATCATAGGTGAAACGTCAATCTTGTTGAAGACAACAGTGAACTGCTGCTTTCTCTGGGGCCTACATTTCATCCCATAAGGTCAAGAAATTGTTCAAACTCATGATGGCACTGGTTCTCACAGCTCTCCCCCCAGAGACTAATGGGGGATACGAAGACATGGGTATGAAACATGCTTGAAAATCAAGGCATCCAAGACACCTCCAAATCCTTCCATCAGGCTGATACCGGTGGTGAAATCAGAAACAAAGAGTGATGCTCTTGCAGCCCAGTGCCCCAGCCGCATGGCTAGCTGCGGCCAGGTTGCCTTAGAGGAACAAACCAGCTCTGCAGACTCTTGCTCAGTGTCCTCAGAGCCCGTAACCAGCAAGAGAGAGTCATGGGGAGGGCTGACGCTCATTAATGCAGAAGCTATGATTTTCGTTGGTCCTGTGGAAATTTTACCCAGGAAATTTTTATTGCTATTTGAGGTAGCCAATGTCACTCAGCTGCTTCTGTAAGAGCAAGACAGATGCTGCTTTTGAAGACAGCACATAATGCCTCTTCCTAAGTGCCCTTTTCAGGTATATTTTAAAAATGGACCAAGCTGGCACCTGCAGGTCAAACTCTGCAGTTCCTTCAAAATCCAGGAAAAATAAAGCATGCCACACACACAGCTACTATAATTCCCCAGGCTGGCACTTAGTCATCAGCCAAAGCTACTCTTACAGCATAGAAGTAGATTTCTTTCCCCTCCATTGCTCTCTAATGCTATTGAAATAAAACCAGATGGAACTGTTATTTTTCACATCTGATGTTGAGTCCTTGTCTAAGCAATAAACTTTGGCTTCTTCCAGAAGATGTGTCTTCTATAAACATACACTACAACTGTGCTAGAGCTTTCTTCATAATTCAAGCAAAAGTTAGCAGCTGTTACAGCCCACTACACACACACTGACCTACTTCATGCCACTTACAACTATGAAAGGTGTGTTCACACCCTGTATTTGCATTATGAAATAGCCTCAAATTCTTTTGCCAACAGCAACAATCATTTTGAACAAGTCAGTCTTTCTTCCACAGTCATACATTTTAACTTAAGAAAGTACCCACACTTCAAAACTTTTACAAGGCAGGGGATACACTAAGGGACATAAGCAGCTGCAACGCTCAAAAACCTCTCTGATCCCTCTGGCATTATTAAAGGCATCCAACATAGAACATGACAGGTTCATTGGGAAAAATATATCCAATGGGGCATGATTCTGGACTGACTGAAAATGGCTACATTTTCAGAAGGCCCTTGAGAGGAACATCAGGTCTGCTTTCAAGGAGCCTAAGGTCCAGATGCACAGGAATGTGGAAGTTCTGACACTCAGCTGACTTCAGAAGCACGAATACCACTGCTGACCTAAGCTGTTGGTAAAGCCACTTTGGAAAATTTTACTCAATATCTCAAATGTAGTCGTTCCTTCACAACATCATTTGCTTCCAAGAAAGTAAAGTACACAATCCAGTTACCTACACTGAAGTTGTTCAAAATCAGCGCATCAAATAGAAAGATCACTTAGCTTAGATGCTATTAGTAATGCAGTAGCTTGACAAATTCTGCAGTGAAAAGAAAAAGTTTTGGCAACTTTTTCATACATTTAAATAACTTTTTGAGAAAATGTGATGTTTATGATCATACAGGAATCATAAAAATAAATACATAAATAAAGCTTTGGTTTATAAATAAATTAAATTAAATCAACAAATAATATTTAGGGATCATAAATAAATAAATAAACCCCTAATACTTAGGTTTCAGTTGAAATTTGCTATAAGCTTTTTCGGGTTTCCTACTTTGCACAAGACCCAGGAGATGTGGACCCATGTGAATGGGAACAAGCTTTACATGACTCCCCATGATCTGAAAACACCAGGTTTTATTCAGTGTAATAAATACTGGCAATATTAATGTTTTGCCCGGTAGCCACATTTACAATACTACAAGGATTTTATGAAATCATATCACTTTTGCCTAACTGATGACGCTTAACATTCTGTCTCAAAAATGCATTACTTTATATTCCCTGAGTTTCCCTCATAGCCAATGATTTTTCCTCTTCATTGTCGACAGTTCAATCTGTGAATTTAATTTATACTAGCTACTATACTGACACACTTCATTTTCATTGTACAGGTACATGTAAAGAGTTGTTGGTTGGAGGTAGTTTGTCATACAAGCGTATGAAAACATTCAGTGAAATGCTACAGGCATTCAGGAGAGAAACACAGACAGACACAAGTGGCTCTTCCTCTGCATGACCTGAGGGATCACAATTCGGCCAGCATCTACTTGAAGAACATTTTGAAAGATCACGTCGAAAACGGACAGACCAATATTCTCACACAGTGCCTCCCATAGTAAGACAAAGCAGCCCCTGTGTATGTTGAAAAGCAAACCACTCTTGCCTTGTACATGGTTAATTTTGTTTATTAGTTTTAACATCTGCTGTCTCCTGTCTGTTCTCCTTTTTCTCAGGGATGCATCATCCTAACCTGGCTTGGTCTTTGTGAGGCCCAAACCATGACCTCCTCTTAATTAGGTTCCTGCTTCTCATACTGTAGATTTCCTAACACCTCAGTTTCTATCTGAACTGGCTGCTTACAGCTGCACAGCTGATTCCTGTGTCAGGAGGCTGCCATGGCAGACACTTGTACAGGTGGTAACATTCTGGCTTGCCGAACAAAATCTCACCCTGAGTTACTCCAAGTGCACCTCTTTGGCTCAACTTTTTGCTCATTTGCTCATTTACAGAAGCATTTTAATTAAGATGTGAGAAAAAAAGAGCAAGGCCAAAGCTGTGTGCATTGAAAACACTAAGTGCAGTTTACAGGCTGGGAAATCTGGCATTCCAAGGCTTCTGATACCATAAGTTGTAAATGCTAAAGAAACAAAGATCATTAATTATGTTAAGCCCCTGGTAGCCAGGGCCTTAACACTCCATGGGTCTGCAATGTTCCCGCCTCATATTTTTCTATCACCAATAGGACTGCATAAAGTCCTGTCCGTTTCTCTTGTCTCTTTATTACCCAAAGCTAGAGTTTCCCCATCTTTCCTTCTCTCTACACCTTTTTGCCCACGTGCCCTCTGTCCATGTTGATGTTTGTACAATTTATCACGCAATAAAGACCTGCTCTTGAACACTATCTTAGGATGTTATCACAACCTTGTTTATCTCCACAGCCTGGACAAGAGAACCAAACTCTCCCTCTGTGGAGTTCCTGATAGTGGAAGGGATCCCCATTCAACTGAACTGCCATTCAAAGACGGATCAAAGACTTCCCCCCATGCAAGCAAACACTCAGTAGAAGCTGCACAGAATGAATACGTGACGTCTTTGTCCACATGGGGCTGGTACACAGAGTCTGAGTCTGGCACGTTCCCACAGGAACACAGGGATAACACTCAACTCCCTGAGAATGAATAGCTCAACAAATGAGTTATTAAGAATTTAACTACACAAGTCCCAAGAGAAAACCATTGAAGTCTATTAAAAATGAATTTGAAATTGCTCCTTTATATGGAAAAGACACTAAGTGCCAGTGTTGCAGGACCTCCCTGGATTAGGATAACATGTTTATGGCCCATTGGGAAGTTTCTATTCCAGGAAGTCTGAGACAGCACTACTGAAAGAAGAATCCACTCTGCCTTCAGGAGAAAGTGCCAGACTTGGAGCAACACCCCCTAAAGTAATCCACCAATATCAGCCAAGTTCTTCTGGGTTTAAACTGATCTTATTAACACCAACATCTGGCCCATAATAAGACACAGTTTAAGCAGCTCAGAAGCCAGGTCAGCTTCTCTGATTCTGGAAGTGCATCCCACTTGAGGTTACTGCTGTGTGTCAGCCTTGGGAGATGCCAGACATTCTGGGGCTGAAAAAGTTGATGATGCCAAGTGTATGGTGTACTGCCTGGTCCCTGGCATACTGCTCGGTATGTAGGCATCTGCAGAGGTACACAAAAACCTAGCCCACGCCTTCAAAGGCAGCTTTTCTGTAGAAATAGAATGAAAACACCTACACTATACATGGCGCTTCTCTCCAGCTAGAGTCTTCTGGGACAATGCAACATTCACACACAGACACTGTACTTATTTTTCCAAACTCCACTTTTTCTTTCACCTCAAAATAGTTCTGCTTGAAAACGGCCTGATTACAGGAATGCCTAATTACACTCTGCCACCACACTGAAGACTAAGACAAGGGCTCTCTGTAGTGGACTTCATGCCCTCTGTATCACTGTTAATGCCTTTCCCTCTTGAACAACCCACCTCTGTGATTCAAGGATCATCTGGGGGTTTGCCTTGAACTTTGGAGTGGCTCAGGCTGTGATGAACTTCTGCATCATACAACAGCTTCCTGAACAAGACACTAGGTCCCCTGACAATGTTCTTTCTCTGTCCATTTTAAAGAATGCAAACTGAAGAGTGAAGTGCCCTGCAGTGTATTTTTCAGGAAAAATGTGCAGACATTTCCAGCAAGTGCTCTTAATGGAAGCTTCTTTGCCAAGTATTGCCTCCTTCCCTAGTTGTTGTTTTGAGAAAGCACATTTGTTCGCAACAGGGAGCAGCAGAGCAGAACTTTCAGTCCTGTACACTTAATCACTGTATCCCCTGGCAGAAGAACTAGAAGGAATTCTTTTTCCCCGATAGGGTCTACACATGTAAACATTTAGTATTAAGCCTATACCTACCAGTCAGGATGGTAAGATACAGTGAAATTCAAATCAAAATCATTGAAAGTGATAGCACTAGACCCAGCAAGGGCCAAAGAGATTCAAGTGCAGCAGAATCACCTAAAAAAACACAGGAAGAGCAAGACAGAGCACGGGACAGAGGCGATCAGAATAGAGGAAGCAGGAAAAAGTGAAGCTCCCAGCCAGATTCCAGAGCAGACTTTAAAATGGCCTGTGCTGCTAAACAAAAGATAGGCCATTTATTTATTTACCCAACCCATATTGACTTGGAAAACTAGCAAGAGGATTTCAAAATAAAAACAGCATTAGAAAAACCTTTATTTTGATTAGCTTGTGCTGTCATAATTTGCAGAAACGCATTGACATTATGTGTGATGGGACTCAATAAACAAAATTAATATAACATGGCTACCACTCAACATTTCCATAATGTTTTATGCCTTCACACCGCTTTGCAATATAAACTTAATAAATTAATCTCCATAAGGTAGGCAAATCTGATTAGCACTATTTTACAGATGAGTTAACTGAGGTTTGGCAGAAGTGATATCACCCAAAGTAGCATACCGAGTTGAGGGGAAAGAGTAGCAATTAGTAGAGTAGTTTAGGGCCAGAGGGACCTTGCCATTCCTTCTAGCCAGCTATTATGCAGGACTCCCTCATTCCTACCGCAGTGTAAAATTTAGAGACCTGCCCATCTGTCTGTTGCATTTCCACATTCCCTCAAAGCATTATTAATAAAGAAACACACGCACACAATCTGAGGGATCTGATTGCTGCTGCACAAACCCACACCAGACCCTACAACCTTCTAGCTTTGTCTGCCAAACTAACATGGACAGAGGAAGAGGTCTCCTGACCTGCTGCAGCCAGTAGAAATCTAGGCAGTCCCAAAGACACAATGAAAAGAAATAATCCCCAGAGGAGAAGAGAAACAGTACCGGCAGCAACTCATCTCCTGCAGACCTTCCTCCCACCAGACATCACAGTGGGCCATGCCCTCCTTCACTGGAGGCACTTAGGTGTGTTCCCCTCTTATTGCTTGACTCTCCCGCTAAAAAGCCTGTTTGAAACAATCACAGCTGCTTTGCCAGTTCTCCACCCAACCACTGTGGAGCCACTGCTTTCTGGATTCATGAAGGTGTTTCAGCTTTCCCCGAAAGATTTATTTTGCCATTGGCATTTATTTTGACTGAGTATCACCTCAGATCAGTTCAGTGGAAAGGAGAAGAGAGGATTCCTCTTAGCAATGGCATTTTCTATTATGCTAGAACAGCTGCCAAGGGAAAGCTACATTCAAAAAGAAAAAGTGGGTCTTTCTAACAGGCATTCAAAATGCCTAAATTAGGAGTGACGCAGAATGACTTACCCCTACCCAAATATACATTTCCAGGTTTGCAACTGTTTCTACAGGCACTAAAATTCTCTACAAGCCTCCAGGATATAAAAATGTCAACCACTATTATATTAGTCCAAAAATGTGACAGAAGTGTCACTCAGGAAGTAGAAATAAAAAGCCTGCAAAGAATAGGGTTTGTGAACAAGTACTACATTGACAAATACAACTTGAGTGCACCTTGCAAAATTGGCTTGTCTGCTGGCTGTGCGACACAAACCATAGCAGGTGGATAGTCAAGTAAGCACATAACTATCTGCAGTATCATCATTCAGAAAAGCAAATAAGAAATAACAAGGTGGTCCTGATCTTTGTTTTTCTGCCCTTTTGACCCTCCTAAAATTTACAGCACTGTTACAGCGACACCTCTTCCAACTGCTGCATTGGGAGGCAGGGAAAATGTGCGTTGCATCCTACTGCAGTAAAGGTGATTTCTAAGATCACAAGAACACTAAAACATTTGTTTTGCCTAGATTTTCCTCTGCTCATGTCCCAGGTCATCTGGTTTTGTGGTATTTTAATGGTAGTCACATAAGACTAAGGCTTCACCTATGTCCCCAAGTGAGAAAATGGAAAGAAGTAAGTCCAAAATCTTCCTTCATTTGAAACACACCTGCTTTAGGTAGAGCAGGTGATTTACTGAAGAGCTGACAGAACTTGTGTACAGAGAAATGGAGTATTTGCACACGCAACAGGGATAAAATACCACTATAAAATCTAACCTTACTTCCACCTGATCTCCTCTCTCTTTAGATTTGACTGCAGACATTGGTACAAAACAGTATCTGCTTGACAAAGATCACATATTTGGTCATGGAATCTCACTGGAATGATCCTAAATGGAGAAAAATGTTACTGGAGAAATTCTGGTGGAATGTTATAGTTGCTGATACGCTTCATACATACACCCAGACAAATATACATTAGCCTAGAACAG
This sequence comes from Leptosomus discolor, assembly GCF_034619465.1. Lineage (NCBI taxonomy): Eukaryota > Metazoa > Chordata > Aves > Leptosomiformes > Leptosomidae > Leptosomus > Leptosomus discolor. The sequence goes on along the minus strand of NC_141398.1, from coordinate 30,558,135 downwards.
GCAACCACCACAGTCATTTTTTGAACACATTAAAATTTAAAGTAGAAGCTTAGGGGTAGTCTGAAATCATGGTATACAGTATGCATTATGAAATTCCCTTCTAGTACCTTCAATATGAAAACGTCAATATAAAAAGCTGTATCATGGATAGAGTGCAATACAGACAGCCTGGGCCACTTATTGCATGCTTAAAGCAAAGGCCACTGCAAAAGAGAATTTACTTCATCAGAGCCCAAAGTGATCAAGTATAAACAGCTGTGACTAGCAAAGTGATGAAAAAAAGAACAGATTCGATCAACTACTCCCACGGGAAAGAGCTTACTTCAATATATCTCATTTGCTGGAAGCGCTCTGATCTGGAAAGAAACTGCTCCACTCAGACCTAAGAGACCAGACCACCACTCACACGACAGACTGCTGAAAAGAACTTACCCATTGACCTCAGGTCAATCATCTCAATAAAGAAGCAAAGGCAGTTTCTGAGTCTAGAGTTGGTATTCAGCTACGTGAGTTACTGTCAAAGAAGTTTAGGGAGACACTTTGCTGGTTCACTATATCTTTTTAATTTTGCAAAGAGATTGGTCCAATCCAGAGGACCAGGAACTGGTTGTTGGGTGTCAGGCCAGTCCAATTATTATTTTATTTTTCTGCCAACTTTGGAATCTGCACTCCTGTCCTGGTTTGGGCTAAATCAGAACTAACTCTGTTTTAGTGATTTAACTTTTCAGTTAAGTCTCCTCTAACTAAAGGCATTTTCTGGAACAGCAGCATGTTTTTCCAGACAGTGACTGCTTCTAGCAGTGATAAGGCCTGATGTTTATAGTTCGTACCGAGGAATGGTGTGCAGAGAGGCCCTTGCTTATACATGTTCTTATAGCGACCAAGGTCACTGCTAAATCTTGTACTCCACGTTGGGGTGCCGGGTGTGAAAAGGGTCGCACCTACAGGGAGGAGCAAACCGGACAGGTGACCCAAACCTGACCAACAGAGTATTCCATCCCATACACGTCATATTCAGTATAAAGCTGAGAGATCATGAGGGTCTCACTCTCTTCCTCTCTTCTTCGATGGCCGACATATGAGGAGGACTCTGTCTGTTCTTCTGTCATCGATCCCGATTCGTGCATCCCTGAATCCAATGCCTGAGTCCAGCTCCTGTATCCCGTCCCTGTCTGCTGCCGAGTCTAGCCTGGGACTGCCCCAGTGCCAGCCCTGCAATGTGGTGGTGACGTATCATCATCAGAGTGGGGGGAGTTGGGTTCGGTATTGGTTTTGTATATATTTGTACATATTGTATATATTTCATTATTTCCTTATTATTATCTTTTATTGTTATTGTTTCATTAAAGCTGTTTTAGTTTTCTTTTCCAAACCGTAAAGTCTCTCTCCCTTGTTCTCTCTCCTTTTCCCTTTTGGGAGGGGAGAGGGGTTAACAGAGAGCATCTGTCATTTGTTAAGGCCGGCCCAGCCTCAAACCGTGACAATTCCTCTTTTTTTTTTCCAGAGTATGGCAGAGTTTGGTTAAAGCTAATCTCTAGGACATCTCTTTTGCTCTTCTATAGCGCCCCCTCAACATTCAGGGGCCTCGTTTATTTATTTGCTTTGACTTTTCTCTGTCCCTGGAAGCAACAGCAGCTCCCAGAGGATCAGCTGAGAGGCTTGATTGCCCCTCAAAAATTCTGGGAGAAGTACTGGTTTGGGTTTTCTACATGCTGAACCACAGAAAAGCATAAAGGTTTGAAGTTTGCCTGTTAGGATAATCTTTTCTTGAGGAGCTTATGGCATTAAGGACACACTCACTCAAACAGCATTTCAAATGTCTATTTACAACCTGCAGCAATTGTTAACACATTCTAAATCAATTTATGACTTAAAGTTATAGCAAGCAAAGATGGCTTGAGTGAACTGAAAACATCTCAAAACAGCTTGCTCTTCCCTTCAGCCTAAGATAAACTTAGCCTGTAGCACACTGGTAGATGGGAAAGGTGATGCCAGACAACTCAAAAAGAAAACAACCCCAAAACAGTGCTTAGTGCTTTCCTGAATCTTTTGATTCCTGAGATGTGCTTTATGTCTTCAAGGTGACAGTGCAAACTAACTAATTAATCCTCACAATGTGGGACAGGTCAGTAGTATAACAGTGAGATAGACATGTTAACATTAAAACTCAGAACTACCTCAGTGCCTCAAATGGCATCCTGGGCCCTTCTGTTCACGTCTTATAGGCTTCAAAATCAGATGCTCCCGTTTTGCATGCAATAAAATTATTTGATTTTGTATTTTAAAAGCAGCTCTATAAATCCCTGAGTGGTCTTTGAAAGAGAGAAAGGACTGCTTTCTTCTTTTTGCACATCCATCCTGCTAATCAAAGGTATGGAAGTCAACATTAGTCTTGCTACTTGTTTTCAGATTATGTTCTCAACACAACTTGACCTCCACAACTTTTGGTACTTAACAGTCCAGAACATCAGGTCACTTATTTCTGAAGGCTGAAAATTGCAAGTGACAGTTTATTGTAAATGAGAAATTTGCACCAGGCAATTATAGGATGAACATTTCTCCTTTTAATTCACGACAGGTTTTTTTTTTTTTCACTCCCTTCAGGCAAAGTGTTAAAGCGCTGCTCCGCTCCTACCACCAACTCGGAAGTGACACTGCAGGATTCCAGTTTTGATTCCATCATTTATTAATTTGTCAGTTTGCAAAGAAAGACATTTTGCTAAATGCCAGTGTCCTCCTGGGGGCCTCTTCAACATTCGTGTTATCTTTTCACATCTTTCCCAACAATCCTGTCACTAGAGGATGGTACCGCTGACACTGCACAACAAACTGACTCCAGCTTATTTTCCCACAGCTGTACCATCTCGGCAGCAGTCACCACATCCAAACTAAATTCACCGCGACATCAAGTCTGGGCCAACCCACTGGTAAGGAAAGTGCTGTTTGCAGACAGCTCAATACCAAGCCAGGCCAGGGGAAATAGCTGCAGAAGTGGCTGAGTGAGTGCATACTGCACGGGAAGCGAAAGCATAAAATTCTAAAAGAGTAAATTCTGCAGAAAACTAACACTGACACGGTGTCTCTGGATTGGCTGCGGGGAAGGGAGAACAAAGACAAGGACTCGATCCAAGAGAAACTGCTGCAGAATCTGCTAAAACAGGGCCCTTGGGGAATTTCCTACATTTCTGCCCGGACTATCTTTCCCTGAACTTGTTGGCTCCTGGCTCTTCACTCCATGCTCTCTTCACCTCAGTTTCACTCTGTCTCAGAGTGCTTTAAATCATTTTAGTGTTTGTTATCTTCTCATGCGCTCAGTCTTTAGAAATTTTTTCAAGCACACTTTCTTTTTGCAACAACTACTATCACAACAGGGCCATGCTGTTGGTTGCTCTTCAGGCACTATTGTGTTATGTGTAGTCACTCATTAACATGGGTACTGATAACATAATTTTTACAAATGTTTTTCTAAGTATTAAAACCACAAAGAAATGCATAAATTAAAAGACAGCGCTAAATGCTAAAGATCTCATGTCAGCCAGGGCACGGGCCAGGATGTTCCTGGACTGTACATTCTCTAGGCATTCCTTGTTCAACCATGCGTATGCTGAAATAAAAGGGAGCATCCTGGGATGAGATTGCTTGGAAAGGCAATGGTGCAGTCATTGTCTGCCTGTCTGCTGGGGAGAACTGCACATCCAGTTTGGCAGGCCTGGTCATTATGGGGGACAACATTGTTTGAAAGAGACCTTTTCTTTCACCCTATTTCTTGCTTTAGGTTAAAGACTGTTAGCTGGTGTCCCAGATACCTGCTCAGATTCCTTCACACTACTGCAGACTGAGGGAAAGGGTCATGCTAAATACCCCAAATTCACTTTTTTAAGCATTGATCATACTCTAGAAATAGGAAAAGATGGCTTGGTCAGGAAATTGACAGTAGGATTATGATTTTTTTTTTTGGCTTATTCACATACTGACACAGTGTATCTTCAGCAAGGATGCTGAACCAGCTTGGTTACTTATGGTCCTTCTGCCCAGAAGAACTGCTTCAAAACTGAGTCCTGGAGGTAGCTTCTGAGGAAAGGGGAAACTGGAGTTGGCCATGCTGAGTATGGCATTTTGACTGCCTCCTGAATTGTCTTTCCTGACAGAGGCTGAAGTTCCTTCGCATTCCCACTTTACTTATTCTCTGTTCAGCCCATTTGTTGGCCTAAAAAGACATCTCTTTTAAAAAAAACCAAACAGAAATGGAAACACTATTACTGATCTTTCACATTACAAAGCCTAAATTTGCAGCTAAATTACAGGTGGTCATTTTATTTCAGGATGAGTTTTCCACATGGTACAAAACTTAGCTGAAGGTTTGTAGACAGTGGTTCAATGTAGGTTCATTGGGTTCAATGTAGACAGTGATTATTTAAAAAAAAAAAAAAAAAAGAAAATTAAAAAAATAAAATGGAATCACATTAATTCCAATTTAGAATTGGCAAACATAAAAAAACCAGAAAGATTTATGTGGATCCACAGATGTAGACTAATGCACATTATCCTCTTTGGCCTCCATCCTCTCCCATGCATTATTTGCTCTGGGATTTACTGAATCTCTGCTTTCCATATCTTGGTGAAAGAAGAGCTATAATTTTTAACTTCTCATACAACGCTTAGCGAAGGTGTTCCCAGGTTACAGTCACCATTTTCACTCTATAGCCATGCAGTGATTTTCATTAACTGATCAGACAAACATGTTCATTTGCTTAGTCCTTGTCATTTCCATCCATTTAAGTATTTGTTCTTAGGATATATCACTTACAAACAGTGCTACCATTTAACCCAGCAGACTGATTCAGTTCTATTTTAAATTCCTGTTACAGGAATACTTTTTTGCAAACTGTCTGACACGAGAAACCACTAAACAACTCTGATATAACCAGTCTTCTTGCACCACTACCCTCTCTGACACCATCAGTATACCAAGTAATGTAAATTCCTAATGAGAATGAAGCTATACGTGACAGAAAAGTTAAGATACTGACCGCAATCTGTGGGGGTGCTCCTATGTACAGGTATAACACTACATTGGGATTATTAATGCCATATACCTGGCTTTATATATAAATGCCAAAAAATAAAAAATGAGGTTGAAAAACCACACAGCATCAGAGAATTCATTCTGAATGTGAATAATCTTATGCTTCATAGAAATCTGACGTTATAAACTCCATAAATAGGCTGAAACTGTGACTTCAAAGAATTGCTACAAATTCTGTCTCTGACACCGCACTTGGTTTCCAAATGTGGGTAATGCCAGCGTGCAGTTCATTCTTCAATAGACAATGAAAAGAGTGGATTTTTATCAGCAAAAGCAACATCATCCTCCAGTGCTGGAGCTAGACACATGCTGCTAGACAGGGTATTGACAGGAAACTGCTGTGACAGATCTGTTTCCCCAAGCAAATATGACAACAAGGTGATGATATCAAGCACTGCATGATGCATGGGAATAAGGAAAACAAGGGAAGGAAAAAAAACCCCAACCCAAGAACAAGTCCAAAGAAATGGGAATTGTTCACAGGCTCCACTAGCTTTTCTATTTTAGGCATGTCTAGCTTGTTTTGTTTGTTTTGGTTTGTTTTTTTTAAAATTTGCTTATATTCCTCAAACGGCTTTGGTTACAGCTAAGATTGCTTTACTCAGCACTCATTATATTTTACCTTCTTTCATCTGGGGATGAAAAATGCTGCAGCAAATGCATTGAAGGACTTAACTCTAATACAGCTTCTCCCTTACTGCTGGCTTGTAGATTTTCCTGATGATCCTCTCACTTTTGATCAGGGGAATTGTCCCTAACACCTCCCATTTTCTGATGCTGGGGTTCCCCCTTCCACTCAATCAGGATCCTCCTCCTCATCCTTACCCTACTTAATAAGTCCCAGCCTGAGGGCCCAGAGCTAGAGGGATGCTACGCTCCCACAGGGAATAAAAACCAGATGCACTAAATACGCAAAATAAGAACCAAAAGGCACAGACAAGTATAGGCCTTTGGTGCATTAAACAAGATCATGACCTGTGAAATCAGCTAATTTGGGTGGCAGAAATGCCTAAACTGGGCCTTACAAGCAGACACAGTAATTAGCAATTTGCTCAGGCCAAAAGCTGAGGAGGCAGATGGTATGGTTGAAATTGGGCTATCCCAAGAAGAAGTGGGGCTGCAAGTTAACCATGCCACAGATGGAAAGACATCAGAGCTGGCCCCAGGTCAGCAGCTCAGGTCCAGATGGAATTATTCATTCAGAAACAAGACTGCTGAATGCAACTTCACTGCTTCCAGGGCCATCTTGGACATCTTGGGCAGTGCTGGGTGTTAACAAGCCCTTGCACACCTGAGCTGGTGCACAGCAGTGCCTCGGAAGTCTTGGAATCAGCCCCTGTCACCCACAGGGTGCTAAGAAATTGTCTGGTCTTTGAGGTGCTTCTGTCTCTGAAGCCACAAGTAACAGAGAGCTGGTTATATACTCAGTTCATTGCATTGCTCCCTCCACTAAACAGCTTGATCGGGAAACAGAAATGCTTCTGACCACAGAGAAGGTTACTATCCCTCTTATAACACTTTCTTCAAGGTTCTTTGAATATTTTTTAAAACACCATTTTAAAATAAAAAGTATATACAGCAATATAACTTTGAAAAACATCCAAAACGTGACTACAAGCACTTCTACTCTGCTCTATGCTTTGACAGCATCAGAGTGGTAAACATGCTTGTCCAGTAGTACCTTCAGCAAACTAGCAACAGGGAGGAGTGCACATGTTAAACAGCAGAGCCCAAACCCTACTGCTCTTAACCCTTTCTGAAGGCCTCCTGTAGAACAGGTCCAAGGGTGAAATTAGCCCAGCTGTCTGGGCAGATGAAATGCCATCTGTGCCATGAAACTAAGCCTTTCATGCCTGGGGCTAATAGCATGAATAGTAAGTATGGTTGTGCAGAGCAGGAGAATTTTCTGCTGGGAAATTTTGTGCTTACTGTAATGTGGAGCCTGCCTTCCCTCCTTGCTCACATGATTTATATTCTGCCTTGGAGAAGGGAGGTCTTGTTCCTTCCTGAGAAATAACTAAGCTTTTCTACACCTTTGATAGACTCACATTAATCACACAGCTTAGGGTTTTCTGACAGTAACACGTGAAAAATAATTACATGCCCACAGGCCAGGTGAAAATAAAAGGAATTAATGGGCATTATCTGCCCCCTGGACTGTGTATTTACTTTCCCTGCTTTGCCCAAACAAAACACTGAACCGCTCAGATTCATGCATGTGGAAGAGTGAGACTATAGCTAAATAAATAACTTAGTTTCTCATTATCACAAAAAGGTGCCAGTACTGTCTATAAAAGTAGGTAAATGCAGAAAACATAAAAAATAAACATTCATAACACTCCAAATACTTATTTGTCCTAATTTGACCATTCCAGGTTTCTTACTGGTTGACTTCCGAGTTCAACTTCACCATGGTTCAGCCACAAAGATTTCAAGTGCAGCAGAATCAACAGGCTCCATACTGCCCATACTTCGGTTAATTGAAAACAAAGCTTGCCATCCTCTGAAGAAAACAGATTATTCCTTTCTGTGCCTTCAGACCTAGAGGCTCAAATGAAAGTCTGTTTTCCTTTGCCTAAAATACTGGAATACATGTTACTAAACTAAAAGAAAAACATTCAGAAAGTGAAAGTAAATCAAATCAGCTGAGGGACAGATCTATTTTGCACTCTGGCAATTTTCCTGAGGTTTTACTCTTAATGTTTACTGTTTAACTTCATAAAATTGAGTGACTAGCATAACTGCACCTCAAATGCCTGAAACAGCCCATTAAAATATGAAGCATCTTGTTAATAGAATACACTCATCAGAACACACCACGATTCCCCCAAAGCTTGTGCAGTTTTAAGGCTAGTGAACGTTTCTAATGATCATCAGCAAACCCGACTTTTCTTCAATGGTTTGTTACATCACTTCTCTCAAAAAAGGTTAAGCAGAAAAGCAGAAGAGAGAACTTAAAAAATGGCCAAATTGTTTCACAGCCTTCCAGGGGTTTGTAGAGTGAAGACGGAAGAAAATCTTGGCCATAACACCACAGCCTTCCTCCTCTCATTGACACTAGCTTCTGCTACGCCAGACTGTAAGGCACAGGCAGAAGAGTTTCATCAAGCACAAGGCAGAATGGGAGAAATGCACAGTTTAAAAGAGAAAACAAGTGTCTCAGTTTTAGGTAAAGTTGTGCTCCAGCCACTGGTGAACGTTTTGAGGAAAAAAAGGCACCAAATACATTAAAAAGTATTTTTTTTTTTTTTCCCCTGCTTGGCTATCTCCAGATCTGATGTCCAGCACCAATAAGATGAGAAAAATTCTTACCTGTACCATGTCTGTGATGCACCAAGAAGACCTGGATAGATGCTGTTAGTTTGTTTTAGGTTAGCAGCTTCATCAGTTCACCATCACAGACTAATCCAGCAGACTGAAAGCTTTGTCTCCAATGAAAACACACCACCAAACGTTTCATTTTTGTTGCTATATAGCAAATGAGGAATTGTCCACAATTCCCATTTTCAGGACACTGCATCTCCACAATCATCAGGCAGACATCTTTTCTTCCTCACAGGTTTTCAAGGAACAATACTGTGCAGGGCACCAGCAGAGCACAGAAAAATAAATCACATTATTCACTGCAAGTTTAAGATACTAGACCCAGAAAGGAGAAATCTATCCTCTTCAGCTGACTGAAGACATAGGCTGAAATGTCTCTAACATCTAGGCCCAGAAGTGAAGCATTGTATCACAAGATTGTCAATGCTAATTAACAGATTATCTGCATGTCCTTAGATTGGTTGTCAAAACTGACACTTTTAAAAAAGTTTTTAATTGTCAGAGGCCTGCTCATATCAAACTCACTTCACTGGATACACTTGCTCACATTTGGAGGTCTTCTTTCAATGTGGGCTGGATAGAGAAATTCAGCATGAAAAGAGCAGAACTTCAGAAAGTTTTGGATTCAGAATAGGTTGTCTTAGCAACAGGGTAATTGTTTTTCTGAAAATGACAATCTTGTATTGTATAATCTATAGCTAATTGCAAGAGCAACCTTAGCTAAGCCTCATTCATTTTATGCAAAACTCTCTAAGTTTTTCTAAAATATTGTAGTGGGTTGACCCTGGCTGGATGCCTGGTACCCACCAAAGCGGTTCTACCACTCCCACTCCTCAACTGGACAGGGGAGAGAAAATATAACAAAAGGCTCACGGGTCAAGGTAAGGACAGGGAGAGATCACTCAGCAGTTACCGTCACAAGCAAAACAGACTCGACTTGGGGAAATGAGTTTATTACCAATCAAATGAGAGAAGGGTAGTAAGAAATAAAAGAAAATCTTAAAAGACCTTCCCCTCATCCTTCCTTTCTTCCCAGGCTCAACTTTACTCCTGATTTTCTCTACCTCCTTCCCCCCAGCAGCACAGGGGATGGGGAATGGGGGTTGTGGTCAGTTCATCACACATTATTTCTGCCACTCTTTCCTCCTCCGGGGGAGGACTCCTCACACTCTTCCCACCCACGGGAGACAGTCCTCCGTGAGCATCTCCAGCATGAGTCCCTCCCATTGGCCACAGTTCTTCACAAACTGTCCCAGAGTGGGTCCTTTCCACAGGTTGCGGTCCTTCGGGAACAGACTGCTCCAGCATGGGTCCCCCATGGGGTCACAAATCCTGCCAGCAAACCTGCTCCAGCATGGGCTCCTCTGTCTCTACAGTCTACAGGTCCTGCCAGGACCCTGGTCCAGTGCGGGCTCCCCACGGGGTCACAGCCTCCTTTGGCTGCATCTACCTGCTCTGGTGTGGGGTCCTCCATGGGCTGCAGGTGGGTATCTGCTTCACCATTAACCTCCATGGGCTGCAGGGGGACAGCCTGCCTCACCATGGTCTTCACTACGGGCTTCAGGGGAATCACTGCTCCAGCGCCTGGAGCACCTCCTCCCCGCCTTCTTCACTGACCTTGGTGTCTGTGGAGTTCTTTCTCTCACATATTCTCACTCCTCTCCAGCTGCAATTGCCCTTGTGCAGCAACTTTTTGCCTTTCTTAAACACATTATCACAGAGGCACTACCACCAACACTGATGGACTCAGCCCCTCAGGGTGGGTCCGTCTTGGAGCTAGCTAGCATTGGCTCTATCAGACATAGAATAGTTTCGGTTGGAAGAGACCTTCAAGATCAGAGTCCAACCTTTGTCCTAGCTCTAGCAACACCATGTCCCTAAGTACAACATCTACCCCTCTCAAACACCTCCAGGGATGGTGACTCCACCACCACCCTGGTCAGGCTGTTCCAATGCCTGACAACCCTTTCAGTAAAGAAATTTTTCCTAATATCCAGCCTGAACCTCTCCTGGTACAGCTTAAGGCCTTGTTTTTCCCCTTGTTCTATCGCTTGTTACTAGCGAGAAGAGATTGAACCCTGCCTCGCTACAACTTCCTTTCAGGTAGTTGTAGATAGCAATAAGGTCCCCCCTCAGCCCTCTCTTCTCCAGGCTAAACAGCCCCAGAATCATCAGCCATTTCTCATATGAGACATGCTCCAAATCCTTTACTAGCTTGGTGGCCCACCTCTGACATAGGGGAAGCTTCTAGCACCTACCCCTGTAGCCCCTCCACTACCAAAACCTTGCCATGCAAACCCCAGACAAATATGTTATTTCTCCATCTGAAAGTCACTTTTCAGCAAAATGTCCTTGACTTGAAATCTAATCTTCAAGTTAACTTTTCTTTAAAAAATTTACACACAACAGTGTAAATGGCCAGTAAGTCTCCATATAGAAAACTACGTAACTTTTCAAGAATAATCTCTAACTCAGTATAGTTTTTCTATAATCCATTTGGCTAGGATCCTTTTTGCAATCCACAGAATTTGTTTAAGCATTCAGGATAATGTTCTGGCTCCATTTCTGAACAAGTATTAGATGTGAAAATGAATGATACATTTCAGGGACGTATCATCTCCCATCTAGAATTCACCCTGAAATTAGCCAGGGACTTTATATTTGAAATTTGCAAGTGAATGTAAATCAGGTTCAGTGTGAGTATGATATTAAAATGATGATTTAAAGACACTTCAAAGGATAATTGAAAGCTGATTAATCTAAATTTTGTTTCATGCCTTTTTCCTTTATGCACTGAAAGCCACCACAGCTTCCTGCAGTTGGTGCTACATGAGTGTTTTTCAAGAACAAATTTCTCTTAGCTAAGTTTTGCAGTTAAAAAGAACATAATTACACAAGTAGTATAAAGTAGTATAGGCTCTTGCAGGTTTTCTCTTCCAGACATACTTGCAGTTTACAACCTGTGCATTTTAAGACATGTTTACCAGTAATATCCTACTCTTTGGCTATCTCTGCAGCCCCCTCATCAACTATCACCTGCTGAAGCCATATGTAAGCTCCAGCCATTCAAGAGAGAAGTTCAATATAGTACAGCTCTATCCTGCACATTGCCCACATTGCCAGCTATGCTTCCTCATTAGGAAAGCTTTTCTGATTAGGTCAGGAGGCTGCAGAGCACTAACGATCCTATACACAGTTGTTCCTAAGGGTGTATTTCATAAGCCTTGAGTCCAAAACCACCATCCTGGAGTCCCTGCCTGATCTCCACCCACAGCACAGACAACAGTATTTAATCCAGTGGTAACTTGCTTTGAAATCACTGACCTAATGGGTTATAGCAAAACATTTCAGATAATATCCAAATTTGGATAGCAGATCTTTTCTCTCCGCTAAGCTTATTTTATTATAGTTGCTCTTTTCCTTTCTCCTTATCCAGTTGATTGATCTTGGATGCAGGAACTTTACCCAGTTGCCACTGCCTGTAACAGCTTTTAAGAAAAACTAGCCACACAAGATCTGCTTTTCTGACCTAACTAACAAAGGAAGAAAAGCTGTAGGCTTGCATTGGCTTTGGATTCTCTTTTCTTACAGGGAGATGTGCTACCCGGTATTTAATGGACTCTATAACAAAAAGTAGTAAACTTGAGCAGAGTTTTTTTCCTCCTTTGATGCATTTTCAGAAGCCTGTGCTGCTTCAGGTGCCATCCAGAGTCCCCTCCTGTACAGCTAAGTGTGCAAAGGGTAATTTTAGCATGTGTCTTCTGTTCACTACTGATCACAAAACAAGTGGCATGTTTCAGAAGTGCCATGAGAGCTCCCTGAGCCGCAGGGCTGAGTGTTCCTACACAGCTACACTATGCATAACACCAGTGAACATCATGTCATTTGTCCAATTTTACAGATACTGCATCTGAATACTAAAAAGGGAGTCAAAAAATCACCTGCTTTTGTTTGCAATTGACACACATATGTACACACAAATAAGATTACACAGGCCAACAGTCAGTAAAATAAATACATCATATAGCAAAATGCAGAGCAGGACACATGAGTCAAATTGCTATAATTTAAAATGTTTCCACCCTCAAAAGGATCTGAAAGAAAGAGAATGCAGTAAGACTTTACTAATGGGATAAGTTCCCTCAATACAGAAAGGTTTTTTTCTGCTCCAGCTTCTTTCTTTTTTAGTGCTGAAGCATCCAAGCACTTGGTCAGTTGTATCACATTTTAGACTGCGTGTGTTTTTTCTAATGTACATCATCTCTAACTACCAATAAGCCACTGACCAGATGTGCCATTTCATTGCCATGTGCCATGACCATTGTCAGTGCATCTTTATTCCCTTGTTCCCTGCCCTGATTCTTCTGCAAATGTTACCTGAGCAGCAGAAAACACATAAGCAGGGCACTGTCTGCAGTTCAAAATAATCACTGTCTAGTTCCTGCAATGCCAAGACAGTAGGGTAACATAATACTCATTTGTAAATGAAAATTGCACTCTAAACTGCCCTCTTAGCACAGAATAATGGTAATCTTGGTGCTTTTCCTGGCAGGACTGCATGACAGAAGCAGACCAAACCACTCACCACCTAGAAGAGAATTTAGATGGGATAGGGCAGAACCAGCAAACATTGAGAAGATTAATACAAATTGACATGTCACCCGTATTTATGCATCTCACTATCTACTGCAGATCAACAAAACCCACATAGTTAAAATGCATACACAGTGCTTACTGAATATATAGCATGTGGAATGTACAACTCTGATCCACTTTATAAGATGCCCGGGAAAAAATATCTTTAAATTTATCTTTGTCACAGTTTGAGGCTGGGCCGGCCACTAACGAATGACAGACGCTCTCTACTAACCCCTCTCCCCTCCCAAAAGGGAAAAGGAGAGAGAACAAGGGAGAGAGAGACTTTACGGTTTGGAAAAGAAAACTAAAACAGCTTTAATGGAACAATAACAATAAAAGAAAAGATAATAATAAGAATAAGGAAAAAAATGAAATATATACAGTATGTACAAATATATACAAAACCAATAGCGAACCCAACTCCCCCCCTACCCTGATGACAATACGTCACCACCACATTACAGGGCTGGCACTGGGGCAGTCCCAGGCTAGACTCGGCAGCAGACAGGGACGGGATGCAGGAGCTGGACTCAGGCACTGGATTCAGGGATGCACGGATCAGTCCTCCTCAGATGTCGGCCATCGAAGAAGAGCGAAGGGGAGCGAAGGGAACGAAGGGGCGAGACCCTCGTGATCTCTCAGCTTTATACTGAATATGACGTCTATGGGATGGAATACTCTGTCGGTCAGGTTTGGGTCACCTGTCCAGTTCACTCCTCCCTGTAGGTGCGACCCTTTTCACTCCTGGCACCCCAACACGGAGTACAAGATTTAGCAGTGACCTTGGTCGCCATAAGAACAAGTATAAGCAAGGGCCTCTCTGCACACCATTCCTCGGTACGAACTATAAACATCAGGCCTTATCACTGCTAGGAGCAGTCACTGTCTGGAAAAACATGCTGCTGTTTCAGAAAGTGCTGGTAGTTAGAGGAGACTTAACTGAAAAGTTAAAGCACTAAAACAGAATTAGTTCTGATTTAGCCCAAACCAGGACAATCTTAAAAGCAAATTATTATTTCAACATCATGATTTTGTATGGAGCCTCAAAAAAAAAAATTTTTTTGACAAACTACTTTATTCCTACACAGCAAATTACTTCAGCTTTATTTCAGTAGAGGCTATTTTGCAAATGCAAAGAATAAATGAATCCCAAAAGCATTACAAAACTTCTGCTGTAAAAATGTAAATGGATTATCCTTCCATTAATATTTCACTAAACAGCAACACTTTAGAAGCAATCATTCTTCTGTTGCTCACAATATAAAAGCCAAATGATATTTTTTCCATAAATCACGTGGCTATTACAAGATTAGTGTAAAAAGGGGTTGGGTCTAAGACAATAAAGTCTTTAGATCATCTTGCAAGCAGGTTTACCAATGCCACACTGGTGTTTACATCTCTTCTACGCTGGAAGTAATGTCCAGCATTTGTTCATAAGACTGTTTTCCAGAAGAGCAGATTCTGCACTAGATTTAAAGTGCTATGACTGGCTTGTGTCTACTTGATTTTCATATAATAGCAATTGAAAATACAAAATAACTTTCAATATTCTTTTAGTACAGATGTCCTGTAGCACATCTTTATGGAGGAGTTGGGCCTCCTGTTAGAGTGGAACCAAGCTTCAAGCCCAGTAAAAAGAGAATGAAGAGTAACAGTGTTTTAAAATTTTAAATATTTGTGACTCTGAGGCCAGCACCAAGACAAATTTTTTTTACAGAAGCATAAGTTCCATTAAACAACAAGAGCTGTTTCCTTAAACACAAAAACCCCACAGTGGACAGGCAGATGTTTATTTCTAGGATGAGGCCAAACTATAGCCCCCTCCAATGTTAATTCCCACCCCCCCAGTGAAATGAAAAGTGCAATCTCTTATTTTCCTACATAACTCATCTAGTTAATTTCTGATCACCCACTTTAGTATTTTTTTCCACTTCAGTAGTGTTTTTTCATATCTGTGCCCAAAATGAACACACATTTTGTGTTTACTTTGAATTACATTAACCATCTGCAGCCTCTTCTCCCTTCATTCCGGGATAATACTTTGGACTTCACATCCATGTTGTATAGACTCAGAATTCACCTCAGTCCTAACAAAGGCGTTACTTTCCATAAAAATGTGGCTGACATGAGGATGTTTAAACATGCATTGCTTCACTCACATTTGTGTATATACAAACAATACACACAGACACAAGCATGCAGAAGTGTCTGCCTCCACTGGGAGCTGTTGCCTGCCTTTGCTTTTCTAGATTTTCACAATCCTCAGCTCTATCTTCCCATGCAGCAATTAAAAGACATAAAGTATTTCAGGATCTAACTACTTGGAGAGAAGCCATAAGACTTATTAATTACATCAGTATCCAGCTGAGGTCTGCGCGCACTCAGTTTTACAGAAGTATCAACACGATCACCTCGACTCCAGTACCACAGATATATGTGCTCTGCTGTAATTACTGCAAAGCAGCTCAGAGTCACTCTGCTGAGGGACCAATGCTGGCCCTTGGCCACCTGGGCACCCATCCAGTCATGGCTTAACTGTGCCTGGATCCAGTCTCCCAACATATGTTAGAGCACCATGGATACTGTTCTGACTTGCACCAGCAGGCAGGAATCAGCAGAACCAGGGAAACCTAAGCTAGGCTCTTTCCTCTTAATCATCCTATTAACATAGGCCACAGAAAGAGGAACATCCCAGACATGATGACAGAGGCTCTGCGCTATCATGGAAGTTGCATATGGGTAATGTAATGGAACAACCTCCTAGGAGATGACAACAGCATAACATATTTGTTATTTGATTCTTCTATATCCCTAGTGGCACGCTTAAAATACTAAACACTTTAAGCTCCCGGTCTCTCTTGTTTGTAATTCCTTTATAGCCAGAGAAGTATAGTCTTGCCCAATACTAAGCAGAATCTTGCCATGTAATATAAAAATGCTGATCGTATCTATTTACTAGGTCAAAAAAGTTAAGTTGCTTCTGCTACCAATGTAGCACTAAATCAGCCATACAACATTATAGTTCTATTTTCATCTGCTTTTATGCATCAGTCAAAACTGTTTGCAAAGTTCTGAGTACAAAATATTTGCTGATAGTGATGCTCAAAAAGAGGAAGAAAGCACATATGTTGATTTAAGATCACAAGTTGATCACAGCATAGGGAGTTAGAAATCGTCTCTTCCTTTAAAGTATAAACTGAGCAAATTTGATATGCAAGTCATTGAGAGGGAACCTTACAATGCCATTTTTACAGTCACTATTTCCTGAGTCACTTTCATTGGACAACAACTGCAATTCTCTTTATACCATATGACCTTTCGGTTCAAATTTGTGTATTTGGAACTCTCTTCTCCCTGGAAACTTATGTTTCAGATCCTTGAAGCACTGCAAAATTTTCCTAGATTACTCCTTTTCTAATATTTCTGGACTATCTGAGCTTATTCTCAAAATCAAGCCCTTTAGTGATGCACTCTGATGCTCTTACTCATGTGGAATAAATCTTTATCCATCAGTGGCCTTGGCCTAGTGTTTTCATTCAGTGGGGAAAGTTATGGCATCAGCGTCTGACCTTCAGTTGCCCCTAATACTTGAACGGATCACCACATCCTTGCATTCCAAGGTCCACATGAAGCAACAAAAATTTCCATTTTAAGCACTGAGTTTTTAATGGTGCAGGTTCAAAATAGGTAAATGCTTTCAAAATTGAACTGCTTCCTTACTGATAAAGAAAATCGCACCTCCTCATCCCCACAGCGTTCTCAGCCATCACTGGATCCAAACTGGTAATCTCAAAATGAACATTTTTGTGCCAGTTCACCAGCTGATTGGTGTGGTTCCCTGCAGTGCTGATCAAGTAACAGGGCTGCTCCCTTGACTCCCACTTAATGACAAACTTTCAAAAATATCAAATATAGAGAGACTCCCAAAATTTAAAGAGAACTGCTATTCAAGCACCTCAAAACAATCTGAGCACTATAAAGACAGGCTGACCTGCTGTTTAGAAACCTGGTGCTACACACAAGGGCAGGAGGTTGCTATGAACTAATAGTCTAGTCCAATTCTGCCTGGAAAGAGGTGCCTGAACATAGAAATGTTAATCTGAAACGTTCCAAAATATAACCTCTCCTGAGATTAGGATAGACTGATTATTAGACAGTCATGCACAGTCTACCTCTGCTTAAACATACCTCAGTGCCCTCCCTGAACCTTCAGTTCTAATCCTAAGCCACAATCCTTTTCACATTTTAGTATTGCACTAGGTACCCCATTTTCTCCTCTAGAAAAAAAGAGATTCCTCTCTTAGACAATACATAACTAAGGCTTTGTCAGTTAAAGGTATACCCAGCTGCACAGCAGGTCAACCATTTTGCAACACTGCACATTGTATACGGTGAGTCAACAGTGTGCAAACCACCCTACGTAATTTTTGGGAGACTCTTTCCTTCTAACGTGCCTCTCCAAGCCGCCAGACTTCTGCAATCTGGACTGCAATTCTGCCATTCTCAATGAGATGTCCATGAAATCACAATTGGAGTGACTAGTTTCTTACAGACTAGGCTGGTACTCTTACAAAGGACTAGGGCAGAGGGAAAGATGATGGTCTTTCCCAGATCCGCTCTAGCAAAGATGCCCTGCCACTCTATGTGCCAGCAATGGATTATTTACATTCACATTCTGTTGAGGGCTCCTGTAACAGAGGCAATTATAAAATAACATCACGTCCTTTCTTCATTAGCCTCAGTGGACTTTCTAGTGCACATTACCTTCATTCACCCTAGTCAGACACCCTGTCTCATACCACACCACACAAGCTCTGTTACACACATTGCCACTTTACTCCTTGCTCTAGTCTAGAAGCAATGTTGGTCTAACACCCCATATAGGTTGGCTGTAGATCGGATCCCAAGGGAACAGCAACCAGGAGCACACTACACAACTCTAACAGCTGGCAACATGTACATGAACCTGCATAAAATTGAACAGCAGACCTAATCTCTACCCCATGCCTCAAAGGAACCATTCCCTTCCCTCTATTCTCTCTAGACACAGGAAAGATCACCTTACATGTTTGATATGATATAGTTGCAGGCAGTGCCTATTACACAGCAGACGGATGAAATTTAATTTTATATTCTTCTGAATACATGTTCACATGTATCTACATATATTCTGTTTGCTTTGCTTTATTTTTCATGTTACAGATTTTAACATCAGCACCCTGGAATACATGTTTGAGACATAAAATTTAGCTCTTTACTGCAGACCACTTTGGTTTCATGTAAACAAGTAATGTGATTTGGGTTTCATGACAGGTAAACATCTACCTAAGGTGAACGTTCAGCATTGATGTTTAGACTGTATTTGGCTATCTGCAATCCTGTCAGGGCTGACTGGAGGAAACCATAGATTTTCCAGAATACAGGATATACCAATGTCATGGTCCAAAGGCTCAATCACCCAGGCCAGCTGGAGTATGTAATTTTTAATGGGATCTGTGGGTTAGAGGTCCCCTTATCACTGAAGACTAAATGTATAGATTAAATCAGATTAAGCGCTTCTAAAGAATTCAACAGACAATTTAGCAAAACAAGATTTTCATATTCAGAAGTAAAATTCTAGCTAGAATATTTCTGTATGTCCTAAAATGTTTCCTATAAAACTATGCACTAAATCACCCACTGCATGGTAATAAGGCTTATAACGTACAGGTCATTCTGTCACACAGGCCTATGCAGGTGTCCTGACATTACTAGCTAATACCTTTGAGCTGCTTTATTTATAGAGTTCCAAAATTAGGCAAATTTAAGAATGCTGGACTCTGTGAAACTACATGTGAATGCCACCTATACGCACAATTTTTGCAAGACTGGACATAAAAGTGACGACTGTGCATAGACACTTAGAGCTGCTTGAAAGAAAGGCTGTGAGTACCCCCAAGGACTATCCATGCCACTAAAGGTACCACATGCAGAAGTCTGTGGATTGGAGCCACAGCATGAATTTGTACTGTGTGAGCCTACTGCTTTCTGCACATATCAAGTCTTATACTAGCAGGTTTTCATTCAGGCATTACTCCTCACTCCCTTGGGACTCAGACTTGGCAGTGGGGAAGGAGGCTCAGCAGCCCCAGGCAAAGGTATCACTGCAGCTCCCCTCAGAGTCCTTCAGACACTAACTACCAAGTAAATGCTGCATATATAAATCTCAGCTAGCTCAGCAGTAGGTAAGTCAGTTTAGCTAAGACTGAAACATAACAGCCAATAATATTGCCACGTGCCTTGCTTGTTTGTTGGGTTTTTTTCCCAAATCCTATGTTATTTAAAACTTTTAATAGGTGATTTTGTAGAGCAAACAGATTGTAATTATCTGATAAGGCATTTCCAAGTCAGTAGCAGATATAAAATGAAAAGCATATCGTATACTGTTTGTCAAATGAAGGCACACTTAATTCTTACTAGATTGTCTACTGCAATTTTTATTAAGAATTCCTGAAACTAATTGGTATAATTTCCAAATGGAAGTTTAAATTTGCCATAATGAAAGAGCTGTGAAGTTTAAAAAATGAAGAAAGGAGCACATTTAACAGTTGCTGAAGGAAGTTAAGCAGAATAATTACCTTTGTTTTTACATAACTGGTGAGTAAGTGACAGGATGAATCAAATTTTGATTACATCTTTATCAACAGAGATTCTGCTTAAGTCCTGATGAAAATGTTTGCAGTCTAACACCTCGAGGAAAAAAAAAAAAAGGCTGAACTTACAAACTTCATATTCAGTTATTTTTATGGCACACAAGTCAGACAAACAGTGAGCCAAGTTTTTAGAAGATAGATTCTGTACTTTCACACTTGGAATCTTAAAGTTGGCGAGACTCTCAAAAAACACATGCTAAGTTTGGATGGCCGTAGTAAGAGAGCTCTGGGAAAAAGAATTTAAAATCTGTTGATAAAACTGGCTGGCAAATTATGCCATGTAGGAAACCTCCTATGAAAGTGGAGATTAAACCTTCAGAGTGAAGAAACAATCTTCTTTGAACATGATTTGATTTAGTCTAATGCCTACCACTGTCTACAGAACAAAGAAAACCAAAATTCTGAGGTGGGAATCTCCCCAGTGCCTCACAGATGCACAGCGGGGAGCAGAAGCTTGTTTTAGCACATACTTGTACAAGTGGAAAGAACAGCAAGGCAAGTGAAAGGTGAAGGAGCACAAAGTCTTCTGACTTCTGCTGCTTGGGTTTTTTTTTAGTTAACTGTAGATGAAATTTGCAACAGAGGCACAGCAAAATAGTTTTAAATCCACAGTAGTGTGTGATTTTCAAAGAGGCTGTCAGGACTGAGTCTTTCTGTCTGAGTAACTATGGTATGTCTTAGACCAAGAACTAGGAAATGCCTGTCCAAAAAACTACGGCAAACAGACACTGACACTAGCCAAAATACTGAAAGAAGTCCTAGAGGCACAAACCACTACAGAAGTCGTGAGATCTTTTTTGGTTTTCCTTGTAACAGGGAGATTCATTGCATAGGAAACATAGGGAATAAATGTACTGCTGCCTTGGGCTATCTCCCCAAAAAAGGGAGGTTTTGCAAGTAAAACACAGAACTAGCAGTCCCATCCGTGGAAGTCTGCACTACAGATTGTCCCCAGCAGTGCATGTCCTGCAGTAAAATGGTTTCCTAATCTGTAATCCGATTTGGACAGAGCTACAACAGTTTAACGTTAAAATGACTCATTACAACACTTTTCAACTATTAAAGGTACCTAAGCGAGAAAAGAAGGTTTTTTAAAAAAAATTAAAGGCAGAACCAAAGCTCCATTCAAAGTAATAACAATAATCACAGAATCGCACCTGGGAGACTAATTTGCCCCTGAATTAATTAATAAAATTATATTTTTTTCATTTAGCGTAATCTTTACTAAATACCACCATTTACAATTAAAAGCACCATCACAACTGAAGGGAAAAAAAAAAGGAGCTTCAAAGTAAGATCTGGAGATAAAGTGTTATTCAAAGGTTGCAAGGGGAAGAAATCCATAAGAGAGAATTTTTGATAGCTGAAGAGCCTGAGTAAACAAACCCACTGTCGAAGTGACGAAAACGAAGCCAAGAGGAGAAAGAAAAGTGTGAGCTGGTAGTGGAGTGGGGGCATGCTGGGTCAGCAAGGCAGTGGGAAAAATGCATAAAGAATTTTGAAAAGCATTTTATTCATCCTTTACGAGTTAGGTGTGTTTGTTAGAAACTGATTAAAATTAGGCAATATATAATGGAAAAGATTATATTTCAACAGTTGGATATGTTGTTGCATAGGTAATATGTGCATTAATTATTTAGCACTTTCAATCAAAGAGTTTATGCATGAAATAATGGAGTCTAGATGGTTCACAGAAAGATATACCTAGGCAGATGCAGAACACAAAAATTGCACCAGAGAAACTTCAGCATTGTAAGCCATCAATCAACATGCTGTCACTTTAAAGGTACTTAAAGCTTCCTCCTTCCTCATGC